>NC_071387.1:165296434-166546434 GCF_022682495.2 Desmodus rotundus
GGCTGAAGGACAAAGCTTGGAGGCAGAAGAAAGAGGACCGTAGCTCTTCTTGAAAACTGGCTAGCAGAGGCACTATCATGGTTTCCTCTGCACAACTGCCTTCCCCCAGCTGAGATCCTCCAGGTGCCTCCCGTTTTCCCCATCTTGGTCTCCACAGTGGGTTAAATCGGTGATCATTTAAATCTTACAGCACAGATTAGACTAAGCGTATCACACCCTGACTCCCTGTTGGCTGCAGCAGGGGTAGGGAAGAGAGCACGGTGCACACAGGGCTGTCACAAGTAACACACTGCTCCTTGGGGCCGGGCTGGAGCCTGACAGCTGGGTGTGCAGATGAGCAGAGCATTGTCACATGTAGGGATCAGAGGGCTTTGGGTGACAACACAACATCGCCTGCCCATCACCCACCGCCCACCTGCGACTTGCTCATCCCAGTGGAGAGGTGCTGACAGAGGTGCAGGGGTGCAGCGGGACAAAGCTGACAGGGCTGACATTGTCTTTATTACTGATTTCAACCCTGTCTGTCTCCGTGGCCCCCTGCTGACTTCCCCAGAGAATCTGACTCATTAAACTTCCAGGTTGTAAGGTTAGTTTTCACTTTAAAACTTCTAATTTTGGCTTTTCAGAATAATGAATTATAGGTTTCTAGATCTTATGTCTTAATTGTCTAGCAATTTAAAGTACAATTATAGATAATTTTTCTAAAGTTAAGTGCACTCAGGATTAGGGTTAAGAGGGTCCCATGAGCCAATCAAGTCTCACATACGAAGTTGTCTGGACTATGGGAAAAACTTGGCACTATTTAACCCTTCTTAGATTCAATTGCTTTCTGCACCTCAACAACTGTAATTGCCACTAATGTGTAAACATTCACAATTCTAATGTGTCCATTTTTCTTCTTAATTAACTCTCTTTCTATATTCTTCGACTTTAAAGGGGAATTTCTCTTTTTCATTGAATCATACCTCATCCCTGAGCAATGTGAGTAAAATCTAGTCATGGGCAGATTTCCTTTTGCTGTATAATAGGATGATAACAAATGACAATTTGTTTTAGGTATGTTAACTGTTGTTGGCAAGCTCTAGCCTCTAGGGGGAGCCAAAGACTCCTCCCATTTCACCCAGCAAGGAAGAAGCACTCTGAATCTGGGAAGAACAAAATGGACACTTTAGACTTAAAATGAGGTCAGTGCAGTTGGGGTGGAAAATGATCTCTATTTGGATCATTTCTCTTCCATGTAGTGTGTTCTCGTGTATCATCTCCTGTCCTCACACCCCTTTAATTCCCCACCCTCCTCCTCTCCTTCCTTCCTTCCCTCCTTCCCTCCCTCCAGTTTCTCTCAAGAGCCCTGACATTTCCCACAGCTGCCCCCCAGCTCCTCAAAAGACATCTCCGACCTTTTTGGAAACCACTTCTTTCCTACCAACCACACTATTTCTCCACAAATCAACACCACTCTTCCACCAGCACGGTTTTTGTAGCCAGCCAAATTATCTCACCACCTAGCAAGCGGACTCACATAGCGCTGCCTTTCTCAAGCCTCTCAAATTCCACATGCTATTGTTGCTAGGACTGGTTTCCAGGAAGCATCAGCAATGTCTGGTAGCTTCGTTAATTGGTTCCATGGAGAGGAACCAGCTTAGAACATTAATTATTACCATCAACCCGCAGTCGACGCAGGACTTACCCAAACCTTTGCCAGTCGGGTCATGGTTTGATGCGCTTGATGGATTCCCCTGGGGTTACTGAGGGAATACCAATTTTTGTTCTGTATTTTCTGATCCGGTAGTTCACTCGGCTTCAGAAAGAAAATTCTAACTGACAAGCCTGAGATAAAATATGCTTACTTAAGCCTTTGTAATACCCTTAATTCCTAGTTTTTTTACCACCCTGCCACAGTTTTCAGCAACAACTAAGAAGGTTCTCCTGAATATTATGTCAAGTTTAGGTGCTAAGTGCAGTGCACTAGTCACAGAGATCGGAGCTAATCTTGTCACGCCAGTAACTGGAAGGATACTCAGCATAATGTCACAGTGATTCTGGGACTGGCCTGCTTCTAAATGGAATTACTAGCCGAATCTCACCAAATACTAACCATCCAATGTTCCTGGATTAATTCGTTTTTAGCATACATTTTGAATTCTTCCTGAAAGGGTTTGATGGGACAATTGTATTTAATGCTCTTGTTTTGTTATGTTTTTCTTTTTATGCCCAGTTAGGAGAACTGCCTGACATGGGAGCCCAGTTAAGTCAGCAATACTTTAAATAACAGTTCATAACTCATGGTGAAAAATAGAGGGAGGTTGCTGGAGTATTTACACAGGTACATTGCCACCAAATTAGTTCCTCGAGATCAATGTCACACTAGAAGAACTGATTAAGCACTGGTGTCTATAGGGCAGTCTGCGCATCAAAGGGACAGGGCAGGTGGTTTCTCTTTAGGGTTAAATTTGTTCCTGGGGCATCCCTGGAACATCACTGCAGAGCGACCAAAGCTCCCGCAGCCTGCATGTTTTCAGAGAAGAGAGCTTGTTTTATAACTTATTAGAAAATGTGGCGAGAACCTTTATTCTCTGAACTACACAATGCACACTTATTAGAATGTAACTGAGGTGAGAGAGATGAGGGCTGACGAGAAAGGGGAGCTATATTCCCTCGAAGGCATCGTGCAGGCAGAGCGGTGCGAGAGAGCGGGCTGGTGTAAGGAGCGCAGGGCCAATAGAGCCGCCACCTGCTAGGACAGACCTGTTGACAGGCACTGCGGCAGAGAGCACCATTACCCTTCCTGGCACCATCTCGAAAAGGAGATTAGGAAGTTAGTGAATACTTTTTTACTTAATGACTTGTTATGAATCTGCCCCACATGAACATTTCTAAAATGTTATAGAATCTTCTTACACTTACTGTTTTTTTTGCTTGACTGCTTTCGTTTTTGGCCAATGCGATTAAAGGTGGTAAAGGAGTTTTACCCATTATTGTTTGACCCAGATCCAAGGTAAGGAGGGGACCCAGGGTGGGCAGTTCAGAGGGGCAGGAGGGGTCTGGCAGCCACCATCCTTTGGCAGGCAAGGGAGTGAGTCCGCTGAAGCAGGAGCAGCAGATGAGGTCACAGGATGCAGAGTCCTAGAGGTCAGGCAGTGCCAGCGAGGGACGTGCTGGCAGGGATCCTCCAGTGAAGGCCAGTTAGGGCTACGAGTGGGTGACTCTGGGCCCACAGATTTTTATCCTACCTAGAAGGGGTCCACAATTTATGTGCAGGATCTAGAGGCCCAGGGGTGTTTGGATACTTGCACATCCATGCAGAAAACTCAGGGACCCTTTCACCAGTGTGCCACAGCCAGGACTTACAAATGATTGCCTTCCACCGCAAAGAGAAAGCAATAAGAGGCTCTAATAATCATACTTCTACGGTGTGTCTGGATACCATAAATTCTGCCTCTGTAGTAGAAGCAGTTTTCTCTTTCCTACACACTGAGCTGTCTTTTCTTTAACATTTGAGGACCAAAAAGTGATATAAAATGCATCCTTTAGATTGGGATTTTTAAAAAAGAGCCTAGAAATAACTCAGTTGATAGAGATTCTGATTCCAACTCCTGGATCTGAAGCCTTCGCCACTCGCCACTTCATGGAGCAGGACTGGGTGGCTTCTATCCAGACTCTGACACTTGTTAGCCATGTGACCTTGTACAAAACTCATTAACCTATCTGGGAATCAGTTTCATCATTTGTAAGACAGGGATAATAATGATACCTTCTTCACAGGGCTATTATGAAGATAAAACAAGTTCAATTTCATAAAGTGCTCAGGCTGTTTCTGGTGGAGAGTAAAACCTGTATAAGTATTTGCCACTATTATTATCTTGGGCTTCCCCATTTGTAAAGACAAGCTAATGATATCTTCCTCTAGCTCACAGAAATAATGGGAATACACAGACTCGACTCTGAGAGTCATGGCCTCTTGAGCCTTTTCCCATCACACTAAGTAGTCACATTCAAGGCCACCAAGACACAAAGCCTGAGAGGATATAGAGCTAGAAGGGACACAAGATACAGAGTCAAATTACTCATTTCACAGATGAAAAATTTTGCTATGACCTCGAACACTGGATTCTACTGAAATGGGAAATGAGCTCTGCTGTAGAAAGCTTGGGCCTGTGGTATCGAAAACACTAAAGTTTGTAGATGCCTAAACAAGAGCTCTGCTGTTAGTCAACGTCATCCAGATAATTCCTGTCTTTTTGTGGAAGGAGCACACCCCAGGGCCCACACACTGCTCATTCCCAAACTTGAAGGTGTGGGGGAAATAACGCAATGGAACATTTGCTGAGGCAGCTATTGGCTTGACCCCAGCTCAGCTATTTGCAGGATTTATTCAGCATTATATCAAATGATGACTTCTACAAAGGTGTCTTTTATTTGAATTTGTGGCAAGTCCCATTCCTTCTATCACTTTACAGTTGAATCTGGGCTAAGCAAAGATATTTAATTGCTCAAGTAGGGGGTTGTTGATTCTAAATATAAACTTGGAATTAAGAAGTCCAGTTTCTACTTCTTCCCTCTTCTCTGCCTTTAAAAGGCTTTGGAATTTAAGCCAAGTCATCTCAGATTCCACACTGCAAGGACGTGGAATGCTGCTGTGTCATTCTGTGCTGGGTCAACCGATAGGAATTTCCTTCACTTTGAAAAAATGCCGAAAATCGAACCCTTACACCTTATCTTCATTTCTATTCTGGGCATGATATTAACACATGACGCTGCCAGGCAGAAACAATACTGGGAGACTCGGGAAGCAGAGGGCTGAGGCCCTGGGGTTAGTCAGGACAGATGGAGGAGACATTAGGTATTTATGTCTCCCCATCCCACCCCCAACACAAGCACACTGATCTTCCTTCCTGGCCACACCCACTTCTAGAAGTGAGTTCCATCTGAACACACCTTTGCTGCAGCCATCCTTTCCTGGGCGGGGCTGGGAGCACGGCCCTTTGCCTCTCACTGAGGGTCTTGATCCTGTCCCTGCTTTCTACCCAGTCTGTCCTGCTGCCTCTCTCCTTCCCTCTCCCTGGCCTACCCTTGTTTGCTCCCAGCTCCTAAATCAACTCAGCTCCAGGCTTGATCTTTTTTACTTTGATCTTAATCTAACAAAAAAACAAACCAAAAACCCAAGCTCAGTAGAGACTACTCATACTACTCAGCAATAAATAAAAGCAAATGATTAATACACACAATCACTGGTGGATGCCAAGGGAATTAGGCTGAATGGGGAAAGAAGCCAATCATAAAAGGCTTCCTTTTCTGTAACATTCTCAAAATGGGAAAACTGTAGAAATGGAGAACAGATCAGGGGTTGCCGGGGTTAGGGTGAGCGAGATGGCGTCACCATAAAGACAACACCCAAGGGCGTTTCTCTGCGGTGGTGAACAGTGATTCTGCCACGACTGCGGGGCGAGATGGCACAAATCTGTATGCGATACAACTTCTTAGACCTACACCCACCCTCTGAAAGAGTGAATGTAAAAAATTTCCATTCACTGGTGAAATTTAAATAAGGTCCCTATTTGAATTAACAGTAGCATACCAATGTCAATTTCCTGGTTTGACAATATTCTGGTTTTGAAAGATATTATCATTGGGGGAAGCTGGGGGAAGAGTAAACAGAACTCTTTGTACTATTTTTGCAACTTCTTGCAAATATTAAATTACATATATCCTCAATAATAAGGCTGTGAGTTCCATCCCCAGAAGGAGTGTATCCTAAGGAAGAATAAAACATCTTAAGCAGAATGCCAAGACAATAACTCATTTGCACGGCATTCTTAATGAAAATATACAGAATTTAGTCTTAACTTGAAAATGAGTTGGTATTAAAAACTAAACAAAACTGGGTAAGTCACACAATTTAACCTGTGAATGTCTTCAGCCGGCAGAACTGAGGCAGAGACGACACTCAAGTCCGGCTGGCATTCTCTTTGGCAGGTGTTTCCTGCCAATAGCTCTCACTCTGCTGTGCGGATTATGCATTTATCCCTGGTAGGAACAGCAGTTCCTAATGTGCGTGGCTATTGTATGGAAAATGGTCTTGAGAGTATCTACAAAGGAAACAGGGTAATTCTCTAACAATTCTTGAGTTCCTGGAAAGTATTAAGCACCGGTAAAATAACTCCATAATTCTAAGTAAGATTATTTAAAGAAAAAACATGGCACCTTAAAAAATTAATTGTTCTCACTTTAAGAAGGTGGCTGGACTTTTATTTTGATTTAGCAATTGAGTTAAGGTGTAGACAATCCCATTTCTGTTGGCTGAGGGAAAGGTGGACGTGGATGAACACATCTTCCCAGTTCTCCAAAGACGGGACAGTGACTGTGCTGGTGGCATATGGACCGAATGTGAAGACTATAGGGGGGTGGCGTGTGCCAGTCGGGAAGCTTTCCGACTTCAGTGTCTGCCCTACTGCACCTAACCCAAGGCTTCGGAGACACAGAAAATCCAAATGAATATAGAACAGTTCTTTCCTCCTTCTCCAGCAGTGGGGCAAGCCTGAGGTTCAAGAGTCCAAAGAAGGTGCTGGCCTTGAAGTGAACCATTTATAATGATGGTCATCACAGGTCTAATTAGATTTTTATTCTGAAAACTCTTAGTGTTTGGTTTGTGTGAGAGAAAGAGCTGGAAGAGAAGGAGATCACTTCTGAGGCTGGACTGCAGGGCTAATGAGGAGCCGAGACGGCCTTGGGGCAGGGTCAGGCAAACGACACTAATAAAGTGCAGGGTGCCTCTATAGAGGTCATAAACTAGGGGGGTGACAGAACCCTTTAGACTGCAAACCTGGAACATATGAGGAAATCATAAATAAGCAGAGCTCATTTATATTATGCAAACTTAATGCATAAATATTGATTGGAAGAGAGGATAGCTGTATAGAGCCCACCATGCACACATTCATTTGTTCATTCAATCATTAATTCCACAAACATTTCTTGAGTAATGACTATGCTCCAGGCACTGGTGACCCAACGATGAAGAAACACAGAGCAACGACAGAACGTTTCCTAGAGTCACGAATTTTGACACCAGTTTAGCCGTGTCCAAGGCCTCTAAACTGGATTCCTAGCTCAGTGAAGTATTAATACCTGCTTAGCGAAGCATTAATACATGCTCTGTGAAACAAAGGGTTTCACAGTCAAATCCCTTTGGCAAAATGGTATCGGTTTCTTAGTTTTGCATATTATAGGTCCTGAGAAGTCCTACTGTGAAGACTTTAATACCCCGCAGGACTGAGCCACGCTGCCCTCAGGACTACAGCCTGGCGAAGGGGTGCAGGGAACACAGGCATCCATAGTGGATCCATAGTGAAAAGACAGGATCAAACAAGTCATATTTCACGTCCCAGGAAACACTGCCGGGCTCAGTCCCTGTAAGCCAGCCGCCTCCCCAGCAATGTCCCTGTAATCTAATTATCTGACAGGATGCCGCATGACATGCATACAGTACTCTGGTTTTCTTGGGTTTTTTTAACCAACTTTCTTCTGCTGAAAACATGTAGAGATAATTCATCCTCCATTGAATCTCATTGTCATGGAGGGCTGGAGCTGGTAGGATTGTTGGGAAACTTCTGGTACTGTCTCCTTATTCTACCAATGAGTCTGGACAAAGCTAACCAGTGACGCCGAGGAAACCCCGGGCTCTGATTCCCAGCCCAAGGCCCTGCAGACTGAGTACCTGTCTGTTGCGTGCTCTGCACAGCACTGAGTGCACCGTGGGTGTGAATGACAATGACTAAGTTGTTCAAGTCAATGACAATGTTTCCAACATCACACTATGAAAACAAAACAATGTTAAAATATACAGCCATTTCCTTGGAAGCATTTGTGGAATATTCGGGGAGGAAAATACAGGTACACAGGGTAAGCACTGTCACGGCTGCAAGGATATCGCCATCTGACAGCACGGCCTCCCATCACCATGTCAATGAGATTTTCAAAATATATTTCAGTGTTGCTATAATCTCATTAACTCAATGGCTCATAGAGCTTATTACTTTGAAAACAGCTTTTTTTCCTTCGAAACCACATGTATTCAAGAGCATCATTCTAAAGGCTGTAAATAGCCCAAGTAAAATGATCAGCGACATGAAGATGTGGTCTGCAGCTAACAGAACTGAATAGTAGCTTTAATTTAATGTTGGAGAACCAGGCAACAAGACCCCATCGCTTTCTTGTTTCTGCCCTGATTTACACAGTCATTGAAGTGGCACGGCGCACGAGCTGCGTACACACGTATGCTTGGCCTGGCTTTACAAGGCAAGCTGGTCAATTTCCCAAGCAACCTTCCATGTCGATTCTCTTCTAAAAACAGCTTCATTGAGACATAACTCACGTGGTATCCAATTCTCCCATTTAAAGTACAAAATTCAATGATTTTAGTACATTTAGATATGTGTGACTGTCTCACCACTCATTTTAGAATGTTTCATCACCTCAGAAAGAAGCCCTGTACCCTTTACCTATCACCCCTCCTCATCCCGCCCTCATCAGCCCTAAACAACAAAAAATCTACTTTGTCTCTATAGATTTGCCTTTTCTGGACATTTCATATAGCATATAGCATGTGGATGCTATCATACGTGATCTTTTGGGACAGGCTTATTTCCTTTAGCATGATGTTTTCATCATTCGTCCAGGTTGTAGCATGTGCTTCATCCCTTTTTTTCCAATACACCGCTTTTACTGCATGTCTAAAATACCACAGACAAGTCTGAGCACCCATCCAGCATCTGCTGTTCCTGTAGCTGGATGACTTCGGCCTTCTCAGCCTGCTGCACTGTTCCTTTTTCAGGAACATAGATGCCTCCCCAGATTTTTCTGATATCCTTGTTTTTCACTGTTGTAGCTTGCTGAATCAAAGCAGCTACATTTGATACAAGTTCAATGTCATTTCCTTCATCTTTCTGGGCTTTCTTCCTTTCTATAGTCAAGTAGCATTCCATTATATGCATATATCAAATTTTATTCATTCATTCATCAGCTTATAGACACTTGGGCTCTTGCCACCCTTAGCTATTACTAATAATGCTGCTATAACATTCATGCATAGGTTTTTATATACTTATGTATATAGGAACTGTTGTTTTCATTTCTCTTGGGCATATACGTAGGAGGAGAATTGCTGGGTTATATGATCAGTCTATGATTAACCATGTGAGGAACGGCTGGACTTTCTCCCCAAGTGGTCGTGCCATTTCATATTCCCACTAGCACGGCATTAGGGTTCCTACTAGGGTGTCCAAATGCTTGCCAACAGTTATCACCATCTCACTTTTTGATTCTAGCCATCCAGGGGGTGAAACGGTGTCTCATGTGGTTTTGATTCGCATTTCCTTATGATTGATAATGTTGAAAACCCTTTCATGGACTTATTGGCCATTTGGAAATTTTCTTAGGAGAAATATCTATTTAAGTCCTTTGCCCACTTTTTAATTGGCTTCTTTGTCTTTTTAGAGTTCTTCATATATGTGAATATAAGTCCGTTATCAGACACATGATTTGAAAATATTTTCTCCAATTCTATGGGTTGTGTTTTCACTTTTGTGATGGTGTGCTTTGAAGTACGAATATTTTAAGTTATGATAAAGTCTAATATATTTTTCTTTTGTTTGTGCTTTGGTGTCATATCTAAGAATACTTTGTCAAACCAAAGGTCATAAAGGTTTTGTTTTCTTCAAAGAGTTCTATAGTTTTACCTCTTTGATCCATTTTGAGTTAATCTCTGTGTGTGGTGTGAGGGAAGGGTCCACCGTCCTTCTTTGGCCTGTAGCTATCCAGTTGTTCCCGCACCAGTCGTTGAAAAGACCATTCTCTCCACTTTGGATGGTCTTGGCACCCTTGTGGAAACCAGTTAACCTTAGATGTATGTTTATTTATGGACCTAGAATTCTATATCTTGTGAGGAAGCTCTTTAAAAAATTAAAAGTAGAACTATCATATGATAGAGCAATTCCATTTTGGGTATATACCCTCAGAAACTGAAATCAGACCTATAAGAGACAGCTGCATGTCCACAGTCACTGCAGTATTATTTACAGTATCAGAGACAAGGAAACAACCTAAATGTCCACTGACATATGAATGGATTTTTAAAATGTGATATATACACACAATGCATCGCATTGTCACTCTGAGAAAAAGGATCTGGGATCCCACATACCCTGCTACGTGCAGTAGGGGTCTGCAGGAGCCACCGTCACATGCCCGAGTCCCTACATTACAAATTTAGCATGCCCAGTATGTGGAGTGGGGCAGGGTAGAGAAGCCTTCTCTACTGATCCAGCAGAAACCTAGGGGACAAAGTTGTCGTGTATGATCACATAGGACCCTCAGATTGAGTCAGCTCACCCCCAGAGAGTATCTAACTGGGAGCGACCTTTCCCCCCTCCACGTACCTGCCCTGGGCGGTTCTGCACTGTTTATCGTCGCCAGGTGAGTGCTGGAATGTGCACATTTCAACAAACTTCACTTTATTGTTACATCCCGAGGTACCAGTAAATGACACCATTTTCAATTTGGAAAAATAAATAAAATGAGATAGCAGCAGCTCACCCTGTCTTCTCCAGGTTTGCCAATTTATCTCCCATATCTACTCCGGATGTGATTATTGGCACATAATGACGCAGAAGTAGTAGATAATGGCTACAAATCTGCAGTTTTCCTCTTGCAGAAGATGATTAGTGTTTTTTCAGCTGCTCCAGTCTCTCGTATAATTACGTTATTAGATGCATTATCCCCAACGAGTACAGCACACTACCTTATAACCGATTTTAAACAGTGATTTGTTTCCTTCCCTTTAAAAATATACCTTAAAACTCAATTTGGCAGTTAACCCAACATCTGTCCTTCCACTTTCTGAAATGGCTTTTTCATTGCCACGGCTAATGTCCTCCACCGCCTCTGTCCGGAAACCCTCTCTGCCCTTGGCCTCCAGGCAGCTGAGACTTCTCCTACTTTTCCAATCATTATTTCATGAATTTTCTCCTCTCGCCCCTTAAAGCAGTCACTAAAGGTCTGCTCGGCCTGTCCTCCCTTCCTACGTGTTCCCCCTCACCACGCCATCCTCTCCTGTGGGTTCTGCGTCTCTATTAAAAGGTCTCTCCAATGCCTACGTCCAGGGCAAGTTTCCCCAATCAAGCCCCAGGACCCACTTCCAAATGCCCTCCTGGATCATTTCTCCCAAGCATCCTGCTTAGCACCTCAAACTCAACAAAAATTCACTGTGCACCATTTACCACCCAGGCTCTGTGCTACGTACATACTAAGGGTAGTCTGTGAATTAGACACTCAGTTCTTGTGCTTGCAGGTGTAACTAAACTCATCTTCCTCCCTATGCACTGGCTCTCCCCACCTCCTGACCAATCCCAGAACTGCAGTTTCTACTTAAGGCACTGCTACCCAGTAGAACACCTGGGCACGAAGCCTCAGTGCTGTGTATGTTCCTCCTCCCTGCTCCCACAGCTAACCCGATGCGAAGGACCAAAATTCTCTCCTCTCCTTGCCAGGCCCTCTGCCATCAGCCTCAGTCAGGCTCTCGCCACCTATAGGCTGGACCATTCAAATGCAAATGAATCTTAACTGCTGGCCAGCTTTCTCCTCTCCAATCCATTCCAAACACAGCAGGCTCCCAAAGGACTGCTTACACCACATCACTTCTCTGCTCACACATTAACTATTCCCCACCTGCTCCAGAATAAGCTCATTTAAAGCTCTGCATGAACAGGTCGGTCCACATCCACCTTCCCAGTTGCTCCCCACCATGTATGTTTCACTTGAACAGAACTGAACCACAATCTACTCACACTGCTCAATCCAGGATTTTCATGTCTTTGTGCCTCGGCTGTCTAGTCTCTCCCAGAAACACCCTTTCTCCACCCCCTTGTTGGTAAGTCCATATTCTACCCACAATACAAAACCTGGCTCAAATACCACAGTCTTCTGAAGGCTTTTAAAAATGTTTTAAATTGATTTTAGAGAGGAAGGGGAGAGGGAAAGAGAAAAAGAGAGAGAGAGAGAGTAAGAGAGACAGAGAGAGAGACACCAACTGGCTACCTCCCACACACACCCTGACCAGGGATCGAACCCACAACCCAGGTCTGTGCTCTGACTGGGAATCTAACCTGCAACTTTCTGGTGTTGGGGGCGGGGGGGGGGGGGGAGGGCAACACCGCAACAAACTGACCGACCCGGCCAGGGTGTTTGAAGTCTTTTTAAATCCACACCTTCAGGAGAACCAAGATGGCAGCGTAGGTAGACACACTGCGCCTCCTCGCACAACCAGAACTGACAGAGAATCGAACAGCAAGGGGGACCGACACCAAGGAAATAGAAAATAAACATTCTCCCAGACTGGTAGGAGGGGCGGAGACGGGCACCGGGGTGGAGAGGACTCGCGTGGCTGTGGCGGGACTGAGACTGGCGGAGTGTGGGACAAATGGCGCAGGCAGTCCGAGCACTAGCAGACCCTGCAGCCCCACATTTGCACAGATAAACCCAGAGGGCCGGACTCAGAGTGGGGCAGGCAGAGTGGCGGGTAGCACCCTGCGGCACCACATTCGCCCACAGATAAACCGGACAAACGGCGGGCAGCTAAGCGGACCACGCAACCCAGGGCTCCAGGTCGGGGAAATAAAGCCTCAAACCTCTGATTGAAAGCGCCCCTGGGGGTTGGGGCGGCAGCAGGAGAGACTCCCAGCCTCACAGGAGAGGTCGCTGGAGAGACCCACAGGGGCCTAGAGTGTGCACAGGCCCACTTACTCAGGAACCAGCACCAGAGTGGCCCAGTTTGATTGTGGGTATCGGAGTGAAAGATTGAAAGCCGCAGGAGAGTGAGGCGGGCGCCATTGCTCCCACTCGGCCCCTCCCCCACGTACAGCGTCACAGCTCAGCCACCAGCATTACCCCGCCCCGGTGAACACCTAAGGCTCCGCCCCTTAAAGTAACAGACGCGCCAAGACAAACAAACAAACAAAATGGCCCAAATGACAGAACACTTCAAAGCTCCTGAAAAAATACAACTAAGCGACGAAGAGATAGCCAACCTATCGGATGCACAGTTCAAAGCACTGGTTATCAATATGCTCACAGACTTGGTTGAATCTGTTCGAAAAACAGAAGAAAAAATGAAGCCTATCCTAAGAGAAACAAAGGAAAATGTACAGGGAACCAATAGTGATGAGAAGGAAACTGGGACTCAAATCAATGGTATGGACCAGAAGGAAGAAACAAACATCCAACCAGAAAAGAATGAAGAAACAAGAACTTGGAAAAATGAGGAGAGGCTTAGGAACCTCCAGGACACCTTGAAACGTTCCAACATCCGAATTATAGGGGTGCCAGAAGGAGAAGAGGAAGAACAAAAAATTGAAAACTTATTTGAACAAATAATGAAGGAGAACTTCCCCAATATGGCAAAGGAAATAGACTTCCGGGAAGTCCAGGAAGCTCAGAGAGTCCCAAAGAAGCTGGACCCAAGGAGGAACACACCAAGGCACATCATAATTACATTACCCAAGATTAAACGCAAGGACCTACATCCAAGATTACTGTATCCAGCAAAGCTATCATTTAGAATGGAAGGGAAGATAAAGTGCTTCTCAGATAAGGTCAAGTTAAAGAAGCTCATCATCACCAAGCCCTTATTATATGAAATGTTAAAGGGAGTTACCTAAGAAAAAGAAGATCAAAAATAGGAACAGTAAAAATGACAGCAAAATCACAATTATTAACGACCACACATAAAACAAAAACGAGAGCAAACTAGGCAAACAACTAGAACATGAGGGTTGTCAATAAGGGAGTGGGAGGGGGAGAGGGGGGTAAAGGTACAGAGAATAAGTAGCATAGATGATAGGTGGAAAATAGACAGGGGGAGGGTAAAAATAGTGTAGGAAATGTAGAAGCCAAAGAACTTATAAGTATGACCCATGGACATGAACTATGGGGGGGGGGAATGTGGGAGGGAGGGGGTGGGCAGGATGGAGTGGGGTGGGGGGGAAATGGGACAACTGTAATAGCATAATCAATAAATATATTTTTAAAAAAAGAAAAAAATAAATAAAAGCTGCAGTGATGATTGCCCCCCCCCAAAAAAAAATCAACACCTTCCTCAGACAGAATTAATTGAAGTCCTCTGGTTCCCATGCTGTTCGAACGACAAGCATCTTGCTGCACAGGTTTTTGTCTGGTTGATCTTTGTATTTGTCACAAAACAGAGGGCAGTGTTCTGCACCAACTCAGCGAGAATGGGATGGATGCATGGGTGGATGAGTCTGCTGGTGTTCGTTCTGTGTGAGAACTGCTAAGTTTGAAAGGTGGCATTCCACAAAGACATCTATAATCTATTAATTAGGGAGAAAATGGATAACTAAATAAACAGAGGGCAATGAGAAGCCAGCCACCTCTCACACGCATACTCTGCCTCCTTTTGGGTGACACCTCTACAGCTGAGTCGTTCCCATGGCAGGCCTTTCCTCCTGTGAGCAGTTCAGAGAACTCTCAGTTTCCATCAGTTCTCTGGACACAGCAGCACTTTAATATCTCTGATTTAACTAGATTCTGCTGAGAAAACTAAGCTACTCTCAGAAAAGCCGTTTAATTTCATGTAGGTGGAAAGAAAAAAAAACCCAAAGGGGTCAAATTATAATTTTATCACCACGACAATGGCACTGAGAAATCAGTCCCAACAGAGCGGAGTCACACAGCGCCCTGCACACCTGGGGTCCATTCTGGGATGTGTAGCTGTAAATGTGGTCAGGGATTGTGGTTCCCCACCCCCCACCACTGTGTAGGGGAAAGACCAGCATAAATAAGTCAATACCCATTTCAGTGGGAAAAAAACCAAATGTGCATCCCTCAGCTGTTGATAAGAGATCTACAGTTTTGGAAAGAAAACCTTTCCTCAAAAATGGCACAAAAATCTCCCTTGTAATGTACGTTACTGTATATTGGTGATAAGGAACACACTCCCACTTATATATAACCCCCTATTGTTTAAAATCAGAATATCGTTTATAACCTTCACTGTCACAATTGTTGGGGATGCTGCTGCTTCTTGGCTGATGGGGCCTAGGACGGTGCTACACAATGGGCTTTCATAACCACCAGCATCAGATCCCCTGGGAGCTTTTTAGATGAAGGCTCTCAGGCCACTCCAGGTGACTGCATCCTCAGGTGACTTATTGGCACATCTGTGTCTGAGAAACACGGGTCTAGATCACTGTGTTTCTGAAATTTCCCTTTGAATAAGAATCACTTGGGTCCTGGTCAGGGTGGCTTGGTTGGTTGGAGTATTGTCCAGTGTTCCAGAAGGTCACAAGTTCAATTCCCATTCAGGGCATGTACCTAGGTTGCTGGTTTGGTTCATAAATTTTCCACTCTTGGTGGATAATGTAGCTCTCTGTTGTGTGTTGACAACCAGTATGGTTTACTTGTTCATTTAAAAAAAACCAAAAAAATATCAACAAAAGAATGTCCAAACACTTTCTGCTAGGCTTCAGAACTGCAAGAGATTGGGAGGAGATGATTCTCAGCCTCTTTTACTTCGTTGGGGCCTTCGCCTCTGCCCCAGTCAGCTACACAGCAACCTTGTTTTGAAACCTCACGCCCCTCCCTGTTAATTCATTTGTAAGTGCACTCACTGCCAGTTCCAGCATCTCCTCAAACACAGGAGACAGGTGAGCTCCATCCCTCATTCATCTCTGAAGACAGCTAGGAGCACCCATTCATCTCCAAAAGGACTTCCTTCTAATTGTTTCTTTCTTTTCTTTCTGAATTGTGTTAACATTTACATAACATAAAATTTGATACATGCTACAACATGAATAAAACCTTGCTGGGTGAAATAAGGCAGTTACAAAAGGACAAAAGATGATCTGATTCCAATCATATGAATTATCTAGAATAGGCAAATTCACAGAGACAGAAAGTAGATTAGAACTACCAGGGGCTGTGGGGAGAGGAAATAGGGAGTTACTTCTTAATAGTTACAGAGCTTCTGCTTGCAGTGATGGAAAATTTGGAAAGAGATGGCGGAGACAGTTGGACGATATTGTGAATGTAATTAAAGCCAATTAATCGTACCCTTGAAATTAGTTCAAATTAAATTGAAGGTAAGAACTATACCTAAGGACCTCTTTTACTTTCTTCTCACAATCTTTAAGGCCAATAAGACATTTCTAAGTTTAAGGCAAGGATGTTAGTTTGCAAATATGTGGCTTAGGAATACTCACTTTAGTGATTTATCAGACTAATTCCTCAAACTGAATGCAATCGGCTTCCGACTCGCTGAAGCAGTCTGCAGGAAGCTTGGGTCCTACAAAAGCTCCTTCCTGTTAGGTGAGAATATTGAGAGATTCGATTTCCCACAAAGGGTACAAGTGCACCTTGATGTGTGAATTCAAATCCACAAGTCTGTATTACTTGTATCTGGCTTGATCTAGTTCTCCATGATTAACAATTCAGATTGCCCTATTTAAGCCGAAGTGCACAGTTAACCGATTCTCCAAACTGACAACAAAGGCATCACCCAATTCTCAGTGACGTCAGGGAGAGTCCCAGACTGATAAGGACACATAAGGCCAGAGGACCAGAATCCTCACCCAGGATCTGCCACACATAGGGGTACAGGGACTGAGCCTGCAAGAATCGGCCTTCAGGTTCAAAGCTGTATTGCGGGGAATCTCCCAGTGACCCTCCGGGTGGCAGAAAGGCATTTACTATGACATTCTTTTACCCAGAACACTACTTGTAGCAAGTTTCAGGAATGTGGCTGGGAGTTCCGTTCTCTCCTATCCTGTGAAAACTGATCGCAGACCCTTTGGATGGAGACAGCTTTTCAGGCCACTTGGCTCAACTCCATTCTGATGTCAGACACCTCTCTTCTCACAGGAGGGTGTGGAAGACGGGAGGACGCAAGACCCAGGAAAACGAGTATAACGGCGATGAGTTACTGAGTCGTCTCCTCCAATTTGGCAATAATGAATCCAAATTAGATTTTGCTAGTGTTGGTGGACGGGATGTTCCCTAGAAGCCAATAACTCTCTAATTCCAATTAGGATCACTGGGACAGCCGAGAGACTTAACGGAGCCCGAGGCACCCCCACCACGGAGAGCAAAGCTGTCCAAGATAATGATGCGGGCCGTGCAGGACGAAGGGACCGGGCAGCCTACAGAGCTGCTGCCCCCTCACCTGCAATGCACACTTTAGGGTCTTCACATGGAGAGAACACTGGGATGCCAAAAGATCAAAATCTTGGACTGAAGCTCAAAAAGGAAAAAGTTTGCCTCACTTTTTGTTATTAGCTTGGAACGCTGGTGTAGCTGGTAGCACTGGGCAGGGGTGACACCCACCCTGCAAAGACTGGCTCTGAGCACGGAGGACAAGTCGCTCGGCCTCCAGTCCAGTGGCAAAAGATAGTCAACGAGGCTAAAGAAGGGGATCTCAGAAACATGAAGCTATTTTTCACAAAAATGCAGATAGCTAGAGATGAAGCAGCTAGAAATCCCACAGAATATTTCTTCCCTTGTTAATGCCTAAAGGAATATAGGAGCCTATGGAGGGATGGAGAAAGAGAAACTGGGTATAATGGTTTAGGTCATATCCATCCAGTTTAGCCTTCAAGGAAACTGGCCTCTCTATAAGTAGCCAATGGAGAATGGGGGACAGTGGGTTGAAGAGCGAGTGAATTCTCATGTTCTGGAAAATTGCACCGTCCAGATAAAAACTACAGAGAGGTTGAAAGAGTCATGCTTAAGGCCTACCGCAGGTTATTTTTTCCTGTTTTATTTGCTATATATCTTTAGAGTTTGAAACAGTGCTTGTCACATTGTAGGTATTCAATAAATTTTCGTTGAGTGACCATTATAGTTGTCAATGGAAAACCCAGGAATGCCAGTGTCTGACTTGATATGATTGACAGCAGAGAACTGAGTAAAATGGAGATCGCTGCTCCACCTCTCGCCCAAACTACCCCCAGCCACGGTGAACTTGCCACTGTTCCTCACAAAGTTCAGGGCCTCTGACATCTTTAACGTCTTCCTGGGATGGTGTTCTCCCTCTTTCCTGCCTGGGGAATTCTTATTAATCCCTCAAAACTTTGTTTAAGTGTCGCTTCCTAGATAAATTTTTACCAATTCCCAAAGGCAAGTCTAGCTCCTTCTTCTGCGAATACAGCACTGCGATCAGTATCTCTGCCACAGGGAAAATCGCACATACTTGCCCCACTGGTAACGAAGTTCCCAGGTGGCGAAGATCAAGCATGCTGGTCGGATATCTGCTAATGCAGCTACTTGGCTCACAGCCAGGGCTCAATTAATGCTTAGGGAATGCTATTTTTCTTTTCATTCACTTTTTGTCCTATGGTGATCTAGCTTTGTCCTAGCCATGCTTCTAAAACTCCTGTGCTGAAAATTACCACGGCATGTGGAAATTAGGTGTTATAGCTGATGTTTGCCTTTAAAAGGATAACAGAAATACATAGAGGATATTTAGTTATTATTTGGCTCGGGTTTAGTTATGGAGTATATTGTGGTTTAGAATATATCATTTTCCATCTCTTTTGCACCAGCCAGCACTTGGCCATGATAATGCTTTAGGTTCTAAATATTACTAAAGCTTTGTAACCCCCCAGTGAGACAGCCTTTGAACCAATAATGATGAGGTTCCTGCTTCAGTAGGGGGGTCTTTGGAGGAAACAGGCCACTGAGCCAGAAGCCAGCCCCTCCGAAGGAAGAACACAGGGGGAGAATAGCCAGTGAGGTGTTTATTCTGCCCTGATGGGCGAGAGCTGGAGCAGGACTAAGCCTGGTCACATCTTGATACTAAAAATGTCATGACATCTGTCCTGCCTTAGAACTCAGTGCTCCCCACCCTACCCCACCCACCCCAACGGCTCTTGGCTCTTGGATGGGAGCTAAGCTGTGGTCTGAGCGGGCAGAGCAGTAAGGTCACAGCAATCAGGGGAATGCCTGATGCCTGAGAAAACCCTGCATGTGACGGGGGCCGGGAATCAGAGGGCACACTGTCACTTCACTCAGTGAACAGACTCCTCCCTTTAAAAACTCTCTAGCCTTGATCCTTGTGTTCCTCTTAAAAGCTGTTTACAGCAGCCAATAGCTTCTTCAGTGCCAGACCTGAGACCCATTACAGCCTTTACTACAAGACTCTGCAGCAACTAAGAATTACACATCCCTTCCTTCTTCCAGCATCTTCCAGACCTCCCTCCCTCCCAAATGCTCCCCCTTCTCTGGCTTCACCTTCTCAGTCTCCTTAGTGAGATCTTCTTCACCACCAGCCCCTGAATAGTGTTCAGCAGGAAACTACCCTGCCCCTGGTTAAAGTCACTGGCAGGCTCTTCTTAAATGAGATGGTTCCCAACCACTGGGTGCTTCAGCCCAAATTGGAAGTGGCCCGTGGGGCATCCCCCTTCAGATATGCCCAAAAATCTGAAAGCGAGAAGTCTAAAACTAAACCTTCCATCTTTCTCCCTCACGCTAAAACCTCCACTCTACGTGACTTGACTGATGAATTGCCTTCTTTCATTAACTGCCCCTTTCCTCCCCTAATCCGTGCCAACTGTACCCTTGAACAGCCCTCCCCGACATGCCCCTTCCACAACCTCAGTCAGGGCCTTCCCCTTCTGTGGTCTCCCTGCCTGAAGTTTCCTTATTAATGCTTTTTTAATGGCTATGGGTACTTGCTTCCTTGTACAGTAAGCCACAGATATTTGTGATTTCTTCACACTTGACCATAACTTCCTTGGATATAGAAACCTAGTCTTCTTTTTGTCCTATTGCCCTCTGTGGTAACACTGTGCTTTGCACATAATAAATACTCAATGAATAGACTTTAGCAATAGACAATGGATTATCTTAAAGTGACTGTACTTATTCCCCCGAAGAACCGTTCATTAGACAATTAACTATTTGCTCTTTCCCAGGCCAATGAGCAGTGTCAAGGATGCAGACAGACCGTCTACACACACATGCCCACACAACACGCCCTTAGCTGCGTTTCAGGTAATCTGGCGGCAAACACGAAGAGATCTATCTCCCACATAATGAAAGCATAAATTGGTTCTTAGTTTTTGCTCCTGGCCTGCCTTGAGGAAAGTGACACAATGCATAGTAACAAATGAGAAATTATCTTGCAAATCCATATCCTCAAAATGCCACCAAGCACAGGTCATGCATCTTTCCTTCCTGCGTTTTGGTCCCACTGCTATGACTTAGTGTGGTAATTGTGTTACAAAGCTATTATTCGATGAAATGAAAATGACAAAACAATTTAAATGCCTGTCTAAAAAGGACTCGATTAGTATGCAATTGTAAGTGAAATTACAATGGCAAAATAATTGAAATGGGGTCTGGAAGGCACACTGATGAAACCAGCAAGGTGCTTCTGTGGGGGACTCACAACGCTGAGTGAGACCGTACACTCCTGGGGACACGTTTGTCATTCACTAAAGCTGGCAACATGTATGGAGAAAGAAAATATCTGTGTTCCAATAGGTTCACAGCATCATCTACACTCCTGAATGCCACCTGGGGGGGTGTGACCTCATCAGACCTGATAGATTTATAGGAGAGTCAGCTAAGAACCATGCGCCTTCTTGTGCTTCCGTTCAGCACAGAGAAGAAAAAGGCAAAAGGCAAGCTCCACGTAGACTTTCTGAGATGTGTCCAATATAAAAGGCAGGATCATAACATGAAAAGATTCTGTATTCTACAGTTAAGCCCGCAATTATCAAAATATTGGTGTAGATGTATTTTTAAAATCTATCTTCTTAAAACATTCTGCTGATATACTCCTTTAACAAAATCTTGGGAATTTTCTTGACGGCCAGGCTTCCAGTGGGTATACTTGCTCACCAAAGGACAAAACAATAGAGTGATGTACAAAACAGGCGTGCCGAAATGTCAATTCGACTAGTGACTAAAGATCCTGTGAACCACGTTCTGCAGTGATGGTTGAACACCCAAATGTGCCTACCAGCAAACACCATGCCAAATATGCCCCCCTCCCCCAGCCCCCCACACAGCCTGCTTTCATGGACTCAGTTCTTTCAAAGAAGCATGTGCTAGAAAAGGGCCACATCAAAGGAACACGTGTTAAAGGAATAGTATACAAATCCTTTCCTCATTCATGACTATCTCTCTTGTGTTATCATAGAGCAGATTAGGAAATGATCTTTAATTGTTTTTCACAGGGAAAAATCTCTCAGCATCCATGATTATCACATTACTTAATGAAGTGACAGAGTTTCCACAAAAACAGTTATGTATTTTTGTTTTTCAAGCTTTAGTTTAAAAGAGTCCCTTGGACATAGAGATAATAGGTATTCTTACTCTCTCAGACTCTGAAACACGTAAAGATTTAATATGCACATAAACATGTTCTCTGAGGTGTGCTTAGCAAGATGTGCTGAGCGTGTGAAATAGAATCCTAAGCTGTTGGGGATATTCGCCGGCTGCACGTTTCTCTGCCTTCTTATATTCACCGCACAAGGCAAAGTAGCGGGAGTGTTAACTACAGCTTTGTAACAATATGATACTTGAGTGCATGGCAACTTTATAACAAAATCCAAATCTGCTATCTAGATATTTTATAGGGAGGTCATATTATTTCTAATAGATACCATGGAACTATTAATATGATTTGAAATAGATTTTTAAATCCTATGTGAAATTTTTTTTTCCAGTTTAGGGGCAAAGGTATGAAGAAAAAGGTAGAAAAAGTCATGTAGAGAATAACCTACAAATAAGGCTAACTGAAAAAAATTAACAAGAAAACATACACAGAGATTACTGGAACAGTAAAAATCAGCAAGGTCCCAAAGTATTTAAACTATAGTATTAAACATAAAACTTAAAATTTGGAATTTAAAATCACATTTGTCAGAATTTCATAGAATTAACCTCTGCATTTAGAAACATGTCAAATAAGTTTCATATGAGCTTTATTAACTTCCAAGGGCATATCTTTGGAAGTTAATAAAAGATAAATCAGTGCAACGTTTATAATACTGGAAGAAAAATACACGGCTCTAACTTACTTTGAAATGCATGAAAATGTAAGTTGGATTGATGGGTGGATAGACAGACAGGTGATAAAGAAAATACAGTAAATGTTAACTATGGAATCTAAGTGGTGGGTATATATGGACATCACTGACAATATTTTTTGATTCCTTTGTATGTTTAAAAATTTTCATAAGAAAGTGTTGGGAAAAATACAGTGCTCTAGATGAAATGTATTTATTCTGCGTGTTAACTGTGCTCAACAAATAAACCAGCTTCAGAATATGCCTCCCGGACACAGTGCACTCACCTAGCCATCCAGAGCCTGAATTTGGGATGCATAGGTCGGTCTCAGCACTGGGTAGCACAAAGCCAACCACGAACACCTCCACGCCGTCCGCCATCAGGGCCATGCCCAGGACGAAGAACAGGGTCCACTGAAAACGGCCATGACCGCACTCCTGGATTATCAGCTCATACTGCTGAGCTAGTTCTTCCTCATCAGCTCTCCTCTCCGACTCCAGCTCCTGTCGGTCTTTGTACTCATCACCCTTGGGCTGTCCTATGGACACGATGCTGTCTTTCCCTTGGTTCGTACTGGGGATGCCCTGGTACTCGCCTTCGTAGATTTCATCATCCTCATCGTGACCCTCTGTAGCTTCGCTGGAGCCCTCGTCATCATTGGGCTCCCCGTTATAGGTTTCTCCGGGCGGGTAATAGTCGTCGTCCTCTTCTTCGTCCTGGAACCGACTGTAGGACCTCTGGGTGTACTCATCCTGGGCCCGGTCCACTGCTTGATTCACCTTCTTTACGGTTTGTTTCTTCACCTCTTTGGCAATGTCCTTGGCACCCTTCACCAGGGAAGTCCTATCCTTGTAAGAGTCTTCCATCTTATCTCAGCTGGCGGCCAATGAGGAGATGGGGCTTTTTCACAGACTTTGGTCACGGGTACAGCCCTGACAGCATCATCCACTTTGGGCTCAAAGCAGAACTGCAAAAAAGAGAAAAACCACAGAGATATTTATTGTTGCTTTCTATGCCTTTTTCACCATTGATTTCTTGGTGTTTCTTCACTGTCCCCTCAGACTAAGACCCATATTTAGCGTTTCCTTTCTTTGATATCACTGTAAACATGCGCAATGGATGTTGGTTCTCTGCTCGAGTGTGACCAGCACTTCAAGTATTTAGGGTCTTTACCGTTATTAATGTTTTGTTTTTAAGGAATTCTGACCCTGTGCAGCTTTGCATAGAGCGCACAGGCACTCCCCTGAAAACAAAATAGGACATCTGGCACCTGGGGAAGTACATCCGACACACTTTGAAAGTGCTACACAGATGTGCCCTGATTGAGAAAAATGACATAGGGCGCTCACACACACGCCCACAAACTACAAAGGCAGAACTGGGCAGGAGAACAACCCTGTCTGACCCACTTCCTCACACTGACGAAAACAAAGGAGCAGGCAAGCAGCCCTGCATACCGTGCTGCGTAGGTGCATTTGTCAAGCGTGTTTCCCTCTACGTTCACTGTATTTCCTTCCTGTAAATGGCAAGAGACTCGCATGGTGCCCCAAACTCACACCGAGTACTTTCCCCTAGTATAGCAGGCATGTCTGTAGGAAACTGGCAGAGTTCATCGATGATTTTGCAGACACCTTTGAAAGTCATTGAATTAGAACATTTGGCTTGTTTAGTGGGGGGTCTGCTTTTCAGATGCCACCCCCAAGACAGCAGTGGCAGGTCAGCTACATGCCATGTCCCTTCACAACCCGCACCCCCCACCCCAAGTACTCAAGGCTTTGTCTCTACCCTTTTCATCTCTGGACCTCCCACCCCCACCCCCCCCACACACCCTCCCTCCCACTTTGTCCTGCTGCTGCCGGGAAACCAGAGCCAGCCGACCGCCCTGGCCCGCCATTGGCTTTCTCTCTCACCAACAGCCCTCTGGGTCTTGGCTCATTACCTTTGGGCTGAGCTTGCGGTAACTGATCTTTCACTCGTCCATGAGCTATCTCCTTTGGTGGCCCACGAGAGCCAACGTCAGGCTCACCCTTGTACGTAGATGATATAAAGGTGGAAAAAGTCATTCTCCCGCATTATAAATCCCCAAGCCCAAGGTTCGGAATGGCAGCATTCCAAACAGCGATCTACTTCTTCCTTTTGTACGGGGTATAAAACACTTGGTGTGGCTACTACAAACATACATTTAGGCTGCTCACTCAGACATCGCAAACAAACCCAACAACAGACAAAAATGGTGGATTGTGCGTCATCACTGCTGAATCCCCTGCAGGCAAGCCTGGCTCTGTACACGCCTGTTTTGGAAGATGACAAAATGAAATAAAATTAAACATGTGATTACAAGGCTTTTTGCCCAACATCTTAGTAAAGGACTTGTCTTTCTTTTTGGAGAGCTGAGAGGCAGGGGAAGAGAGAGAGGAGAGGATCCGTGAGGAGAGTCAGAAAAAATGGGAAGGCAGTGAGAAAAGAGGGTGAGGATGGAGTGTGCAGAAACTCAAGGAGGAGCCAAGAAAAGAAGGAGAAGGGAGAACAATGATAAATAATGTTCAAGAAGGAGAGATGTTTCCTACTTTAGAAATTGAAAGCAAAATTAAAACATTTCACACAATAAATGAAGCCAACTGCTCCACTACTCATAAATGGATGATCTTGTCAGACACTGCACACCAGCTGCTTCCCGTGCACAAACAGTGACGTAAACACCACGGAGTGAGAGCCAGGGACTGGCGAGTGTGACAGCAAGCGGAGCAACTGCGAGGCGCCGCCCTGGGAACGGCGGTGCCTGCTAGTAATGGCAAGCTTCTGTAACAGCTTTCGCTTACAAGTGGTAGATAAACCCACTGCATTTGGCTCAGCCACAGATATTATTATCACATGCTTTTAGGGGCTCTCACCCCCAGAAAAGTCCTTGTGGGGGAGTCGCCTCTAGACAGAAAACAGGCACGATGTCTCGAATGCCATGGTTATGCCAGAAAAGTAGATAATTTTAACTCTCTAACTAATCTAATCATGTGACCAATGAAAAAAATATAAAAGATTTTTACAATTAATCATTTCAGTTTTGAAAAATGCTCCTTGTATAAGTCTTAACGTGTCAGGAAACGAGGAATGGGTATATGCATTCTCTTTTTGACTTAAGGTTCCTCCTGCCCCAAATCCACGCTCTGGCTGATGTTAGATCCTTGACAGAATGGACTGGGTCTTGTAGTTCATAGCCTGACTAAAGCAAAGAAGAGTTTTCTATACATTTGTATCAGTAACGGCAGGTATGAACACTTATTTGAAAATTCGGTGTAAAATCAGATGCTTGTAGATGTTGCCCTCGGAGAAAACTGGGGAAGGGCACGGGGATCTCTATGTATTATTCCTCACAGCTGCATGTGAATCTACAGTGATACCCAAGTGAAACGTCAAACAAGAAGACAAGTCAGGACCAGATTTGCTAAGCAGTCTCGGAAAATGTGCAAGCTGCTAGGGAGAGAGTTCAGGGGTGGGGTTGTATTCCATGGCTATTCCTCTCTCTGCTAAATGGAAAAATGAAGGAAGCTGACTAACTCCTGAGACCACCAGGAGCACGGCAGACTGGTGTCTGAGTTGGAAGGTCATGGATGCATTATAGTGGTGGCTTGAGGTGTGGCCTGCACAGCAGGTATGGCCTTACTGTATCATCAGCGTCTGCAATCATACACCTCTATTCTGGGTGAGCTACTGATTTACACCATGTAACATGCTCCAGGCACCCTTTTAATGAAAAACGGCTTGATTTCATGTTTGCTCTATGTCATGCATTGTGTGAAGAACTTTATACATATTCTTTTATTCTTTTATTTAATCCTTACTTTAATACTACAGAATGGATATTATAGTCTTCATTTTATAGGTGAGAAAATTAAGGCTTAACAAGGTTAAATGACTAGCCCCAGGTTACAAAGCTTGCTGGAGAGATGCTGGGGTTCACGCTCAAATGTGTCTGACCCGAAACGTTCACCCCTTATTGCCATCTGCCCCACAGAGGGCTCTGGCTGAGGTCTTATAAGTAAAGTAGCATCCTTCCTAGTCATTCTGGTAACTTGTTTTTCCCATACAGAAATGGTCTTATAGCCTCTTTGCTAAATTGTCTTGAAGGTTCTGAAGCGAGGAGCGTTATTGTGATATGTTTCATCAGTGAAGGGCTTTCTATGAATATTAATTCCAAAACATGGTCTTGTGTGTTCAGATAAACTAACCCAAGATGATGGCTGTACTTCAAAAAATAATACAGCCACGTTACATATGATGCCAGTGGGCCAAGAGGGCAGGAAAAAAGGCAAAGTGACGAACCCCTGACAACCTCCGTGAAGTACGTACATACTGCTCCTTCTCCCTTACTCAAGGCGGTGCACTTCTCCATGAAATAAAGATAATGAAAACTACTCTACAGCACTGTGAGGAATAAATGAGTTGGTGTTTACACCGTGTTCAGCACGGAATTTGGCATAAATTAAATGCATATAATTCAAGTTCCCCAGAAGCAGATCCTGTGACGAGGAATCAGGCAGGAATCATTTATTAAAGGAAACCTGGGAGGGAGTGGAGGAAGACGGTAAGGGAGGGGGCAATTGAAGCAGGGCTGCAGTTTTAGGCAGAGTCCATGGTTGTGAGCTTCAGCCTGATCCCCTTTTGTCTTCCCAAATAACTCAGGAGTGTAGTTACACCTCAGAGCTCTTCCTACTCAAGGCCAAGGTGCTGGGCTTTCATTCTCCCACACTGTCCACTGTTGACTGAGGGCCACCCAGGGGTGAGGATGGACTATAGGCACCTCCAGCTCTCCACACTGAAAGCAGTCCCAGCAGCCCAAGGGCCCTCCTCTGAAGATGGCCAGGTCCTGGCTGGTGGGCGCAAAGGCACAGTGAAGCCAGGGGAGGGAGGCCAAGAAACAACAAAGGAAAGGGGTCCAAGAGTGTCTGGGCAAAACACGAACAGTATCTCCTACAATAAGCATTTACTACAACTTGTTTAGATACCCTGCGAGTCCTACTAAGTGGCAGGACCCACGCCTGACTAAAGGTGATTTATAGAAGTGGCTGATAAAACCCAATAATACTCACAGCAAAGTCTGTCTGATATATTTAATGACCTACACAACCGTGGGGTGTGTCAATCCCTCCGCACAGATTGTACGTTACACACGTAAATGAGAGCTGTTCTGACAAAACAGGGTTTTAGTTCTTTCCTTTGATGGTTCGTGCCAATCAGCATGTATCCATAACACTAATGCTATTTCAGAGCCTTCCCACACATGTTCCCATCATGCACAACCCACACAGGTTCACACAGATGTTTCCCTGTGTTCCCACACTGTGCCCAGACCTCCAGTTCTTCCTCCTGCTCGGCCCCTCACAACCACCACCTCCAAAAGAGCTTGGATAAATCCTCCTCCCCAAAACATTCTGGAGTCTTCTAGATGCTGGGACAGTCCATCCTTTTAGCAATTGCACTTATGCAGCTCTAAAAACATTGTGCCCTCACAGAGTAATTACAGCCACAGAAACAGGTCACCTAGTACTGTGCCGGCCACGTGCTAAGCCATTCGGAGGTATCATTGCACAACAGCAGTCCTCACAAAAGTCACGCGTGGTAGGTACTTTTCAAATCCCCATTTTACAGATAGGAGAAGCAAACCCAGACAATCCTACTCCTGAGTCCGGTACTTACCCACTACATCTACTCTCAGTGGAAATGGGAGCATGTGATGGAAATGGAAATGGAGATTGGAAACTGCAAAGCTGTGTCAGCAGAGAGCTGCCCGCCGTACCTGGCCTCTAAAGTGCTTGCAGAGGCTAGTGTGTTGGCGTTAGGGAGAGGGGCTCATGTATAACAACCCTCTTCCCTTGCTAAATTCTGATCTTATGGAGACATCCAAACCAGAAGATTCCATATCTTCTTCCCAGTGCAGGCAGCTGGACCATGCAGGACCCCTTCCTGGGAGCAGGAAGGGCGGCATCCGGGGAAATGTCCATGCTGCAAGTGGACCTGAGTAAGTTCCTCCCTTGGGGCAGAGGCCAGCAGGCCAAGGTCTTTCCCCAGATTCACCAGGGAAATCGCTCCTTTCCTGAGGGGACGGGTATGGGTGGCCAGGGGGGAGCTGCAAGGGTGCTTCCCTCTGCTGTCTCTCCTGGGCAGCAGAGGAGGTCCCTGTACCTAAATGGAAACTCAAGAAGTGGGAATAACATTCCAAACCAACCTGGTGCTGTGTAGTTTGGCTAAGACTATATGGCAGAGCACACCAGTCACCCGGATAAAAGCTGCATCACTCTCCATCTCTTATGAGATATAACATAAGGCGAATTATATATGATGACATTATAGTAATGCCATAAAATAGGCTTCTACTGAAATAAGAAGACAAGGAAGTGAAGATCTAAAATTGGCAGTAAGTCCAGAAATCCTTTTAGAGACACTATAATGCATCACTCCAAACTAATACACATTTTTATTTATGCTTAATACCAGAAAGAAAGGCAATATATATTATTCCCCACCCACAGTGCAAATAAGGCTTATTGTAAACAATTAGATACTTCAAGGCTGTTTCACATATGGCTGGAAAAAATGGTGATTTCTTTTTAAAAAACTTAAAATCAATTTCACTGAGGTTCAATAGATGCCCTAGTGATTATTAAAACAACATAGTCCAAGAGCTTTGTTGCAATACACCATCTAGATTATGAGTGTGCTCATTCTTGCAGGCAATACTCCTTGAAATGCTTATTTGGCATAGGTTTGAAACCCCTGGACCTTACATTGACTGTCCACAGAGAAGATCAGTGCGTGGACGTTGGTGGTCTGGTGACAGCAGGGAGATTCGAAGGTGGGCGGGGCCTTGTAGGAGCCGTAAATGCCTTGCAAAGACATCCACGTTGCTACTGCATGTAGTCTAACGCTCATAGTGAGGGTATCGGAAGGGGACCAGAGTTAAAACGTAGAACCCCGGGTCTTCGGTCAGACAGTATTCTGAAGAGAAGCTTTTGGAAGGAAGAAGAGCACGTTTTGAGATGAAGGAACAGCTACTGACTCATCATCCCAGCCTGCCCAAATCTTTGACGTCACACTTTTATCACTGAAGGATGCCTCCTGTCCTCCGAACCTTTAAACTTAGTGCAAATAGGTGTAAGTTCCCATTTTTCTAGATGCAGTTCAAAAGCCTCCCTCTTCAAGAACTGGCTTCCTTTCATGGCAGCTTAGCCTAGCTAAGCACACCTTCCAGTTAAGCACGGTCGGTTTCTTCCGGGCACTCGGTAGTGTCTCTTTCATGATTTACCCATGAGTGTGATGGGCTTCCCGGTTAGAACACAAGCTGCCTAAAAACAGGAACCTCGCAAAATAAAACACTATAAAGCACCATAAGCACCCTAAGGGGCCAACTCTCAGATCACCCCTTCCTCAAGAGGGCGTCGTCTAAACCAGCAGCCCCTCGGAGTGCAATCTGCAGCCTGCGGTGCTGCTAGGTGCTCTGAGAGAAGAAAGTCCCGTGGTTGAATCAAGCGAGGACGTTTCTGTCTCATACCTCACAAGTCCTCAATGCAAATCTTGTTTGGTGTAAAGAATCTGTTTACATGTCTTACCCCAGGGCTTGCGAACTGCTGGCACCGAGGTACCCCTCTGAGGCCTGTGAGGAACTGGGCCACACGTGATGCTCACCTGAGCTCTGCTCTCCCCCCTCCCCCAGTCCCCTACGGAACCAGTCTGTTCCTGGAGCGAAGAAGGTTAAGGACTGCTGTGTTTCCCAAGCCTTTCCCAAACTTCCCCCAAATGGGACACGCCCACCCTCAGCATGACAGCGCTGAGCACTCCTCATTATACACTGTGGGAAAAACTGTATTGAGATAAACACCAAGATCCTTTAAAATTCTAATGTCTCTATTAGAAAACACCACAAAACTCACTAACTAGAATTAATTGAGGGAAGCAGGATGAAAGGCAGAAAGTCTACATTAAAATAGTATTTCTAAAATGAAATACAGTATTTCTTTCAAGTCTAGCAAAAACTGGTAATGTTTTCAAAACGTAATCTCTTATGATTTTAAAACAGACTTGCTACAAAAATAGAGTATTGAGCATATCTGCTAAATACTCTTTTCAAGTAATAAGTCATTACAAGAGCCTGAAAATTTTCATTTTAATTATACGAATATACTCTTTCTGCAATTTTGACACAATTAGTTTGCTCCAGGAAGAGCAGCTCTCCGAAGCCACGGTAAACTGGCCTCAGCAGTTGTCTAAATCTCCGCAAATTCCACATTAGTGAATTAAAGGCCTGATCCAAACAAGCCTGTTCACACGCGTGAACGTCTCTGGAGGTCTCAGACCTCTAATGGAAGGAATGTACTCAAGTGAGCCAAAGTGATCGATATTTTCTTGAAGAAGCATGTCAATTCAATTTAGTACAGCAAGTTTTTTTCTGGTTACAAAAGTAAACCATGCTTAAGAAATAATTGGCCCTGGCTGGTGTGGCTCAGTGGATTGAGCAGAGGCTTGTGAACCAAAGGGTCGCCGGTTCAATCCCCAGTCAGGGCACATGCCTGGGTTGCAGGCCAGGTCCCCAGTAGGGGGCCCTTGAGAAGCAACCACACATTGATGTTTCTCTCCCTCTTCCTCCCTCTCTTCCCCTCTGTAAAAATAAATAAATAAAATCTTTAAAAAAAAAGAAATAATTGGAATAGTCAGAAAGTCACAAAGAATTTTTTAAAAGTATGTATTTCTGCTACCCAGAGAACCCCACTCTTAACAACTAGCAATGATATTTTCAAGCTTCAGGCCATGCAGGGACTTGAGTGCATGATTAATTTTGATCATACTGTACATTTGGACTTGAAGCCCTTCTCAGATTACTCTACTATCTCTAACTCTTCATTGTGAATTTCCCCATTCATTGGCTTAGTACACAATCTCAGACAGTACAGAACTTCATTACATGTTCAGCAATTCTTGGCTGTGAGCATATTTTTCATAGCAGCAATCTTCAAGGATTCTCAGAAACCTTTAAGACCATTCAAGGAATCTGTAAAGTCAAAATAATTTTCATAGCAATAGAAAATGTTATTTGACTTTTTCACTCACTTTTAGGCAGATATAGCAGCATTTTCCAGAGGCTGCTCGCGGTGCGGCGACATCGTGGCTCTGACGGTTAATGGAATGTGCACTTGCACTTTCTTGTGTTTGAACACTTTCTCAGTTTTAGTTTCTGATATGATAAAATATCAGTAGATTTAACCTACAAAAATGAAAGCTCTTTTGTCTTTAATAATCTTTAAGACTGAAAAATGGGTCCTAGGGGCCACCCATTGTTTTGACGATCAGTTTTCATTGGTGTTTGTGTATTTCATGTGTGGCCCAAGACAACTACTCTTCTTCCAGGGTGGCCCCAAGACGCCAAAAGGTTCGACACCCTGGTTAGACACTTTCTTCTTATTATGCCTGTTATTTAATAGATAAGATGCATATATACATACATAAATATATACACATTTTTAAATTTTTTATTTATTTGTATATTTGTTTATTGGTTTCTCAGAACCACTTTATATATATTGGCCACAAACTTTAGTTTCTGTCGGATGTATTCGGTGGGCCGGGCAGTGTGCTCCCTCTCACAACAGAACATCTTCCTCGAAGGGGAACGAAGGTGGAACAAAGGTGCCGAGTTTCCATCGTGGATCAGATCAGAGGAGCTGCACATGTTGTGTTAACTTGTTCGAGGAGAATTCAGGAAGGGAAAGCCCTGAACCGTGCTGGCAGTCCTAGCTCGGCTTTCCCTCGGAGAACTGGCAGGTGCCTGGGGTGGGGGTGGGGGTCATCAGCAGAGCCCAGTCCCTAAGTAGCTGCCAGGATCTTGCCACTCCCTGGGGAAACCAGATGCCTGCAGAGTGTCAAAGCAGTCTGCACTGTTAAGCATAATCAGTAACAAAACTGCCATCTGCAATTCCCCCTCTTAAGTAACAGCAAGACATCCTCTTCCACGAAATGACCAAAGACCTTCCGGCAGATGATTTCCCCGGCATTACCGAGAGGCTGGCCATCTATGAATGCGGTAATAACCACTCAGAGTGAATGAGGTCAGTTCTTTCACTGGGACTTAATGAATCACATGAGGGAAACTCGAACAGAAACCAAGTTAGGCGCTGAATTCCTTCCTGGAAGCACTTGGGCAACACAAAGGCTCTGCAAACAGGAGGAGTAGAAGAGTGACTTCCCTCAGTGACTCTCCTCACCTCTCCTGCAATGACAGAAGGACCCCCAAAAGATCCAATCATCCACTCATCATGTATTTATTAAGCACCTATTATGTGCCAGGTATTCTTCAAGGAGCTAAAAATAAGAGATTGAACGAAACACACAAAGTCCCTGACTGTAGGGACCTCTCTTTCTAGTGACAAGACAGATAACAAAACAAATAAATACATAGTTTCTGTAGTGGTGAGTGCTGCAAATAAAAATAAAGTAGGGTAAGAGGTTAGAGCAGCGCTGTCCCATGGGACTTCTGGAGATGTTCTATATCTGTTCTGTCCAGTAAAAGCAGGGCAAAGACTTACACTTCAATAACCGTACCTGGCTAGGAGCTGCCACGTTGGACGGTGCAGGGTTAGAGAGTGCAGGAGGCGCTGTTACTCTAAGGGAAGTGGGCAAAGTGGGAGCCTTTGAGTAAAAGACTGATGAAGGCCAGGGTGTAATCTGTGCTGTTTCCCAGGGACTCGGAGCTCTGCAGACACACAGAACAGGAGGAGCAAAGGCCTCAGGTGGAGAATGGCAAGAAGACCAGGCGGCTGAGCAGTGTCGGGGAGGAATGACAAGGGAGGTGGCTGGGAACAGATCATGAAGGGCTTTGAAGGCCACAGTAAGGGCCGTGGGTTTTAGTCTAAGCGGGAGGGTGTTACAGTAAAGGATCTAGAAGAATGTAGCTCAGTAAACCCTATTTACCTGAACACTAGAAAGACCTCTTCTTTAACTGAATCTCATTAGCCCTGCTCCTTCACATCTGCTATAACCTTTATTCCGACTACAGTCACCTGATAAAATGACAATAGAAGTGGCATTTGTGACATATTTAAAGACAGGTTTAAGGATGGAGGTGCTGGGGAAAAGCTTCCTCAGTGCAGACCAAGCGATCAACAGAAACACACAAGCAACTCTCAGTTGTACCCGGGAGGCGCTTCGTGGGATCTGCGATCATCTCCCCGTCCCCACGCTCACTCTCTCATCGGAGCTACTTCAAAATGAGACTAGTTCAGTTTCTCTGCTTGCTCATCACTGGGAACAGAGGAAAAAGAAATGGACCAGGCAATTTAGAAATAAGATACTTATATCTCATGTATTTAAAAGTTGGCTATGGAGCCAGTGAAATACTGATGTCAGGCAATTACTGAGACACAAAGATGGAGGAACACTGAGAGAGTCACGTACTCCATACTCCATCTCAGGGGAAGAAACACACGATTGTCCCTAAATTTATACAGAAATGCCACACCATCCCTTGAGCAAACAGGTGTCCTCACCGTATTAAAATGACCTAAGTGATGAGACATAATCAGCAATCTCATTGGTGAGACAAACACACAGCTCGGGTGCAGACCGCTTTTGCCACTTACTAGCTTCATGACACCAGGTGAGTCACTTACGGTCCACAGTGCTCCGTTGTTTTGTCTGTAAAATGGAAAACAAAAGTGCTCTTGGGAGGATTAAGTAAAATGACATCCAAAGGCAAAGCTTGGTACCTGGTACCTAACTCAGGAAGTGCTAGTTGACTTGAAATTAAAGAAGACTAGAAGAATGTCCTTTGTAAATATAATTCATGGTCCAGCCGTGCTAACACCGGCCATGTCCCTTTACGAAAGGGACAATGACTGTTAAACATAGGTTGTCCTGCTCCTGTCTAGCCAGGAGCACAGGCAGGGGAGTCAGGAAGCAGCAGCCTCTCTTTCCAGAAAGAACTCATCCTGGGCGTTCCTGGCTGTTGCTGAGATACACACTCCGAGGTTTAGCTGTAAGGAAAGCACCAAGAAGCATGCCTATTTGTCCACTTGCCTTTTCTGAGCAGGTCAGGCAATGTGATTAGCATCCTTGCAGAGTGCTAATGCAATTTACAGGCAGAGCTAGACTTACCGTCTGCCTCACCCATATTGCCTAGATAACAGCAAAACACTTTCTCCTGGACGTCAGTTAACTAACTCCCTGGCATGTGGGAACAGACCCCACCCCAGGGCTTGTACTGTAGTCTCTTTAATGTCTGAAAGTGACATTTTTTTCTTTCTGCTGTGTCCATGTTTTCCTTAGTAAATATTTCACTTTGCAAATTCCTAGGGCGATGGCTTCAAAAGCAGCGGCCTCTGTTTACTTCAGTAACTCCAAGCTCGGGATAAGATCCCTGGAGCATGATCCCCACAGGATGCTCTGGCTTGCTGCCCCCACTGTTCATGGGCTTTGGGAGGGAGGTACCAGAAACTTCCTCAAGGCCCCCACCAGCATTCTCTGGCTAACTGAGGGTGCAGCTTGGAGACCCAGGCATTTCAGTGGTGTCAGTGGTGCACAGGTCCCCACGGCATGACCCACAAAGCAAGAGAAATGGGGTGTCCCAGTACTCCGTGTCCCCTGTTCTGCCCAGGGTTCGCTGGGAACCAGACACCTCCACATGAGTAAGGTAGCCGGCTGCTGGAGAATGGGAGCCCTCATCTCTCCTTTGTCTCTTTTCCAACAAAACCTGCTCCTTTTAACTGTCATTGGAAAAGTAGCTGCTCAACTAATTCACACACAACATATAATAAATGGAGCTCTGATAGTAGTCCGCCTTCCCCTGAGGTTTTTCTCTTTTAATTCTTTTTTAGTCTGAGGAAATACATACATTGAGGAATTTCAAGCTCAGTATGTGGGTTGATAATTTAGATATTGGGGCACAGGAAGGACTTCTTGATTTAAATCCTCCCAAGTGGGCTACTGAATATCCCACCAGTGCATGAGAACAGATCTAGGTCAAAAGCTGTGGCCCTGAGGGGAGTCAGAAGTCATCCATCCACCCACCAGACTACTAGTTCTTTAAAGAAAGAGACCTTGTTTGGGTTCATCTCATATTCTTGGTGCCCAAGAAATTCTGGATGCCCATTCAACCAATAGCAATGTTTCACCTACTCAACGGCAGGGTCCAGACTCTCCCAGACTCTCTGCATACAAAAATTAAAGGCACAGCCCTCACCATCACCATTACCACCACGTAGACCCCTAAACCACACTGTCTAAGACAGTGCCCCCATGTCATCATGCTCTCACCTTTTATGCTGCCTTACTTTTTAAATTTTTTATTACATATTTTCCATCACAATTTAGCCCCCCTCCCCCCTACACACACACTGTTGTCCACGTCCATGCATCCTGTTTCTTTTTCGCTCAATCCCTCCACCCACCACCCGCAGCTGTCATCCTGCTCTCTCTCTGTGAGTTTGTCTCTGTTTTGCTGTTGGCTCAGTTTGTTCTTATGATGCTGCACATACAGTAGTTGTCTTTCTCTGACTGGCCTATTGGCCTTAGCACAATGTTCTCTGGGTCCCTCCATGCTGTCGCAAAGGGTAAGATTTTCTTCTTTTTTATGGCCAGGTAGTACTCCATTGTGTGTAGGTCCCATAGTATTATCCACTCCTGTACTGATGGATAACTTGGGCTGCTTCCACATCCTGGTGATTGTAAAGAATATTGCAATGAACACAGGGGTGCTAATATTCTTCCATGGCAGTGCTTTGGGTTTCTTTGGGTATATTCCCAGAAGTGGGATCATGGGTCAAAGGCAGATGCATTTTTAATTTTTTGAGGTATCTGCACACTGCTCTCCACAGCAGCTGCACCAGTCTGCATTCCCACCATGTCCTCACCAGCACTTGTTTGTTGATTTATTGGTGATGGCCAGTCTGACAGGGGTGAGGTGATATATCATTGTGGTTTTCATGTGCATTTCTCTGATGATTAGTCTTTTTTAAAAAAGATTTTATTTGTTTATTTTTGGAGAAAGACAGGAAGAGAAACATCACTGTGCAAGAGAAACATCAATCAGTTGCCTCTTGCACACTGTGAACCGGGGAGCTGGCCTGCAACCCAGGCACGTGCTCTGACCAGGAAATGAACTGGCAACCTTTTGGTTTGCAGAAACGATGTCCAATCCACTGAGCCATGCCAGCCAGGGCTATGCTGTTTTTCTTATGTATCACTGTATGACAACACATTATATATATATTTTTTGTTTCTTGTCTGACTCTCCCCACAAACTATAAACTCCATGAGAAAAGGAACTTCTGGTTTTTTCTTGGTTAAATTCCCAGCACCCAGAGGAAAGCCTGACATGGTCTAAAATTATTTGGTAAATCACTGAACAGCACACTAAGTTAAGCAAAACTGAGTTTCGTTCTTGTTGTTTTTATAAGGCTTTCCGGAGCCTGCGATAGGCTAGCATGCATCGTGTGCATCCTTCCTGCTAGAAGGGGGAGACTTACCTGAGCCTGCAGCCCCAAATATCTCCCAGAACAAGCATTCCCAGGTCTAGTGATGGGGAGTCCTCGCAGGGGTGAGACGCATCGGGGTGAAAACGTGTTTCCTAAGGCTGACAACAAGGAGAAGTCTGCTCCCTCCAGGAAGACTGAGGCCTTCACCTGCCACCTCGCACTTCCCACAACACAGGGGCAGGATAAACATCACTGCCCCTTACTACGATCACAGGAAAGCAAATGAATTTTGCTGTTCCTTGGTCTAATTTTGAGGAGGCAAATTAGTCTGATGCTGTCCCCAGGCGGTGGACCGTGTGCGTCATGACAGGCACCGTCTGGAGAAAGATGCCTGCCCTCGTCTTCCCGTCTCCACCGGCAGCACCGAATCTAATTATACCCGTCCCAGAGGCCCCTCTCCAAATGGAAATACACTGCTGGACATATTGGGGTTGGGGAAACAGGACGAAATTCACTTCCTTTCTGGAAAAGGGCCTTCCTTTACCCTCTCTCCATCTCACACAATTCACAAGTAGTCACTGTAAGTATTCATCACGAATCATCACTTTTGCTATCGTCATAAGGAGTACATATGTGACTCTTTAAGAAAGACAGGCCTAGGTTCTGTAAGGCAAGTCTATATATTTTTTTAAAAAGTCAGTGATGGAGTTTAGCATTCAAAGGTCCGTTAAAAAAAACAACTCCGGGCGATGGTAACATTTAATCAGTACACATTCACCGGTGCCCACGCCACGCAGAAGCTGAGCAGTGGTGGGATGGGTGGTAGGAAACATCGGAAACCAGGCACAGTGTTGCCTACTTGCCATAAAGACGCTGAGAACCGGAATTGGAGGGGTGGGATGGGAGACAGTGAGAAGGAAACGCAGTCCACTCCCTCTGAAGTCGCTCTCCACTCCGACCCCATTGGCAGTAGCTGAAATGCACACCACGCCACGGGCACGCTGTGCCCACAAAGGGCCGGGGCAGGAGCAGTGGGCAAGGGAAAAAGGGAGGGAAAAAGGTCTACAGGCTCAGGGTGGATGCTACCTTACAGTTGATTCCACTGTATTTGAAAGCACTGCCAGTGGGTGTGTGAACCAGGTTTTGAAAGGCTTGTTATGAAAGGGACCGGTGACTTGGGCTTTAACAGAGTACCTGGGACATCTGGGCTTTGAGGATGGAACCAACATGTCTGGAAGGACAAAACAAACAAGTGCACTTGTGGGAATAAATGGATTGTTTTCCTCCTGGCTGGAATGGTTTCATCTGTTCTAAATTGAATTTTTTACCTAAGTGAGAGCTTTTGGTCCTCATGATGTAAAAGATCTTTTAAGGTTCTCTAAATGTAAGTAATATCCATTGGGCTTATCTGGTTCCTTCTCCCCACTTCCAAATGTTTCCTCAATTGGTCCACAATACCAAAACTGCAGTACAGGCAATATTCCACTCCCAGCGCTTGGCGTTCAGGGATATGCATTTACAGCATGTCGCCTGTATAGCACATTAATATAAAATATTTCACATACATTATCTCGTTTGGTCCTCATTTAGAGGGAATTTTATAAATAAAGAAATTGAGGTTGAGCCCTGGCCGAGTGAGTCAATTGTTTGTAGCATCATCCCTTATACCAAAAGTTCACAGGTTCGATTCCCAGTCAGGGAATGTATGAGATGCAACTGATCGGTGTTTCTCTCTCACATCGATGTTTCCCTCCCTCCGCCACTTCCTCTCTCTCTAAAAATCGATAAACATGTCCTCAAGTGAGGATTAAAAAGAGAGAGAGAGAAATTGAGGTTGAGAGATGTAATGGCACTGGCCCAGAATCACAAAGGATCGGTTCTAAGAAATGTGAAGCCAATTCTAAGACTCCCAGCTGAGTGCTGTTTTGCAGCTGCTAAGCCATGCTGAACTTCAAACATCCCAGTTCTCAGCATCTTTATGGCAAGTTGGCAACACTGTGCCTGCTCTCTGATATCTTTCATCCCATCCTGGCCTCAAAAATCCAGTTGCTAATTTCTCCGTGAAATGCACATAAGGAAGCAAACTGAGAACAGCAGAGCTCCATGGTGAGGTCGGTGCTGGTGGGCTGCCAGACTCCCCATCGCTCACTTCTGCACACTAGTCTCCCAGCTCTTGGATCCATCAGCACAGATACTACAAGTCAGAGAAGCTAATGGGACTGCTCTTGGTTGTTCATTTCTGAATGTTAACTCTGCAATCCCTGAGGGTCTGCTGAATTAGATTAATAGCTCCTTCTGGAACATGCCTTTGCTTGAGAGAGTGTCCTGCCTACTAACTTTACATGCAAATACAGCAATTCTACCCAAGTGTATTTCTATTGATGCTGCATTGTCAAGGAGATTCATGCTTCCCCTTCTTGCAGCCAAAGAGGAGGCCTACCAGAGATACTCTGCACCCTTGATTTCAAGCACAGGGGACCTCATCGGCTGTCCCACCTCCTCTGCCTGAGGCTAGCTGGCCCTGCTGGCTGCTCTGACAAACTCCCACAGCTTCTCTTCTATTCAGCAGCATTCTCTTCCTAAAGATCTCAAAAACAAAAAGACAAACCATAAAAGTCTTTTGTGACGTGCATGTAAGAAAATGCTTCATGATTTACTACAGAGACACCACTTAGAGTTGTTAGGTGATTAATACCACGCAGGCAGTCGTCCCAAGAGCAGTTGGTAACAAGGTGTAACCCCTAATTGTTATTCTGTTTCTATGGAAAATCAGAGTTCACTTAAATCATTGTGTCTTGAAATATCTATTTCATGGTTCATTAGTTAGTCAACCTTATCTTTGTCTACACAATGCCAGACAACAAAATCAAGTTTTCTTCACTACAATTAACCGAATTTACAAAGTGTCCCCATTTGCTTTAGGATGGGAATACTGACCTCACATTTTATTTCCATTTGATCCCTACATCAAGTAGCAACAGATAATTTAACGCTTCATCTTGAAACAAAATAGTCTTTCATGTCCTCAAAGGTTAAATGATTTTTAAGGTTATCCAATAAAAAGACATTTTTTCCTCTATAAAATACAGATGTTCATTGTTCCAGAACAGAAAGGTATTTCCCTCTCTAACACAGTTCATAGAATTTCAAGAACACCTGTGCTTAAAAGCTTCTAATAAAAATATAGCAATTAAAACATTTCTTTAGAGAGAGTTCTGCAAATGTCGTCCATGCCTCTAATATCCGGTCATCTCAGCATCTGAACGGCAGGCTCTCTGCTCCCATGTCCCTGATGCCGCCTGCCTGGGCGACTCTTCCAGACTCCTTGTCTCAGTCCCGCCCTTGACGTCCTTTCTCCCTACGTCAGGGACATCATGCCCGCGTTGTCTCTTTTAACTGACCACGTCCTCCAACAGAAGTTACTTCCTTATTTTCATGTTATTGTTTAATTGCAAGTCTTTATCACTTTTTAAAAATCAAGAATTAAAAGAATTCTTTCTAAATACTTAAAAAAATCTTTAATTTGCTTTCATATCACATGATCTTCTGTTGATTCCTCGCCCTTCACCAATCATGGGTCAGTGGCCCTAAAATAAGGTTCCCTGTGCTCAGTGTAAACAAACACTTCCAAAGAAAGTGCCTTGGAAAACAGGCATCTTCGACATTCGCCTACTGTGTGGTGTAGACTAAACGTGAATGACCTTTTCTTAAAATGTGGTTTTTGCATACTTAGGTGTAATGCAAAGTTTAAACAGATCTGTAGATATTTTACTGAGTTCAAGAATTAAACTTTATTTTAAAAAGACAGATCTTCACAAAACACTGTAAAAATTAATTCTTTTGCGAAAATTGCTTCCTTCATGGGTCTTCAAATACTCCTATGTCCTAAGAAATCAATTCTTTATATATACTTATTGTTTTTTGTGTGTGTTCTGTTTTGTGACTCCTTCCCTCTTAAGAAATCAATTCTTACTACTACCAAACACAGTATCAAAGGAGGATGTAATTGAAAATAATCTGAGCCCTGGCTGGTGTGGCTCAGTGGATTGAGGGTTGGCCTGTGAGCCAAAAAGTCGCCGGCTTGATTCCTGGTCAGGGAGTGTGCCTGGGCTGTGGGCCAGGTCCCCAGTTTAGGGTGGGCGAGAGGCAATCGATGGATGTATCTCTAACACATGGATGTTTCTCTCCCTCTCTTTCTCTCTCCCTTCCCCTCTCTCTCAAATACAAGTAAATAAAATCTTTAAAAAAATAATCAGAAAAAGTATAGGTATTATTGGTTGTTCTATCTAAATTATGTATGTACAGAATCCGATTTTTGTGCCAATCCATTATTTTATGGCAGCATTTCTTAAACTAGTTTCAGTGGAATACAGGTCAATGAAATATTAATAGGTATTAATATATTAAATACTTGGAATTCACAAAAGAAACAAGGTCTCATTGCTCTCAAAATTGTTTAAATTGAGCAAAAAGTTCATAATTCTTTTTTTTTTTTTTTTTTTTTTTAGGTAAAATTTTTTTTTTTTTAAATTTATTTATTGTTATTTAATTACAGTTGTATGCCTTTTCCCCCATCCCTTCACCCCACCCCAGGTGAACCCACTTCCCTCCCCCCTCTCCACCCTCCCCCTTGGATTTGTTCATGTGTCCTTTGTAGTAGTTCCTGTAATCCCCTCTACCCACTGTCCCCGCCCCCACCCCCCACCCCCGCCCTTGCTATTGTTACATTGTTCTTAACTTCAATGTCTCTGGTTATATTTTGTTTGCTTTTTCCTTCTATTGCTTATGTTCCAGTTAAAGGTGAGATCATATGGTATTTGTCCCTCACTTCCTGGCTTATTTCACTTAGCATAATGCTCTCCAGTTTCATCCATGCTGTTGCAAAGGGTATAAGCTCCTTCTTTCTCTCTGCTGCGTAGAATTCCATTGTGTAAATATACCATAGTTTTTGGATCCACTCGTTTGCTGATGGGCACTTCGGTTGCTTCCAGTATTTGGCTATTGTAAATTGTGCTGCTATGAACATTGGGGTGCACAGATTCTTTTGGATTGGTGTTTCAGTGTTCTTAGGGTATAATCCCAGCAGCGGAATTACTGGGTCAAAGGGCAGTTCCATTTTTAGTTTTCTGAGGAAATTCCATATTGTTTTCCACAGTGGCCTCACCAGTCTGCATTCCCACCAACAGTGCACTAGGGTTCCCTTTTCTCCGCATCCTCTCCAACATTTGTTTGTGGATTTGTTTATGTTGGCCATTCTGACTGGTGTGAGATGATACCTCATTGTGGTTTTAATTTGCATCTCTCTGATGGCTAGTGATGCTGAGCATCTTTTCATATGTCTCTGGGCCCTCTGTATGTCTTCCTTGGAGAAGTGTCTGTTCAAGTCCTTTGCCCATTTTTTAATTGGGTTGTTTGTCTTCCTGGAGTGGAGTCGTGTGAGTTCTTTATATATTTTGGAGATCAGGCCCTTGTCTGAGGTATCATTGGCAAATATGCTTTCCCATATTGTTGGTTCTCTTTGTAATTTGGTGCTGTTTTCTTTAGCCATGCAGAAGCTTTTTATTTTGATGAGGTCCCATTTGTTTATTCTTTCCTTTATGTCCCTTGCTTTAGGGGATGTGTCTGTGAGGATGTTGCTGCGTGGAATGTCTGAGATTTTCCTGCCAATGTTTTCTTCAAGGACTTTTATGGTGTTACGGCTTATATTTAAGTCTTTTATCCATCTTGAGTTTATTTTCGTGTATGGCGTAAGTTGGTGATCGAGTTTCATTTTTTTGCACGTAGCTGTCCAGATCTCCCAACACCATCTGTTGAAGAGACTGTTTTTGCTCCATTTTATGCTCCTGCCTCCTTTGTCAAATATTAATTGATCGTATAGATTTGAGTTTATTTCTGGGCTCTCTATTCTGTTCCATTGGTCTATGAGCCTGTTTTTATGCCAGTACCAGGCTGTTTTGATTACCGTTGCCTTGTAATACAGTTTGATATCAGGTATTGTGATACCTCCTGCTTTGTCCTTCTTTCTCAAAATTGCTGCTGCTATTCGAGGTCGTTTATGGTTCCATATGAATTTCTGCAATGTTTGTTCTATATCTGTGAAATATGTCATGGGTACTCTAATAGGGATTGCATTGAATCTATAAATTGCTTTGGGTAGTATGGCCATTTTGATGATGTTAATTCTTCCAATCCATGAACATGGTACATGCTTCCATTTGTTTGTATCTTCCTTAATTTCTTTCTTCAGTGTTGTGTAGTTTTCTGAGTACAGGTCTTTTACCTCCTTGGTTAGGTTTATTCCTAGGTACTTTATTTTTCTTGTTGCTATATCGAATGGGATTTTTTTCCTGATTTGTGTTTCTGCAGTTTCGTTGTTGGTGTACAGGAATGCCTTTGATTTCTGGGTATTGACTCTGTATCCAGCTATTTTGCCAAATTCATTTATTAGGTCGAGTAGTTTTTGAGTGGAGTCTATAGGGTTTTCCATGTACACTATCATGTCGTCTGCAAACAGTGACAGTTTCATTTCCTCCTTTCCAATTTGGATGCCTTTTATTGCTTTTTCTTGTCTGATTGCTGTGGCTAGGACTTCCAATACTATGTTGAATAGGAGTGGTGAGAGAGGGCATCCTTGTCTTGTTCCTGATCTTAGTGGGAAAGCTCTAAGTTTTTGTCCATTGAATGTGATGCTGGCTGTAGGTCTCTCATATATGGCCTTAATTATGTTGAGGACTGCTCCCTTTATTCCCACTTGGCTGAGTGTTTTTATCAGAAATGGGTGCTGTATCTTATCGAATGCTTTTTCCGCATCTATTGATATGATCATGTGATTTTTGTCTTTGCTGTTGTTGATGTGATGTATTATGTTTATTGATTTGCGAATATTGTACCATCCTTGCATCCCTGGGATGAATCCCACTTGGTCATGGTGGATGATCTTTTTAATATATTGCTGGATGCGGTTTGCTAATATTTTGTTGAGAATTTTAGCGTCTATGTTCATCAGCGATATTGGCCTGAAGTTTTCTTTCTTCGTTGTGTCTTTATCTGGTTTTGGGATTAGGATGATGTTGGCTTCATAAAAAGAGTTTGGGAGTCTTCCATCAGTTTGGATTTTTTCGAATAGTCTGTGAAGGATAGGGGTTAGTTCTTCCTTAAATGCCTTGTAGAAATCTCCTGTGAAACCATCTGGTCCAGGGCTTTTGTGTGATGGGAGTTTCTTGATGACTGCTTCAATTTCCTTTGCTGATATTGGTCTGTTCAGGTTTTCTGCTTCTTCTTCAGTCAGTTTTGGAAGATTATATTTTTCTAGAAATGTGTCCATTTCATCTAGGTTTTCAAATTTCTTAGCATATAGGTCTTCATAGTAATTTCTTACGATCCTTTGTATTTCTGTGGTATCAGTTGTAATCTCTCCACTTTCATTTCTAATTCTGTTTATTTGGATCCTCTCTCTTTTCTTCTTGATAAGCCTACTTAAAGGCTTGTCGATTTTGTTTATCTTTTCAAAGAACCAGCTTCTGGATTCATTGATCCTTACAATTGTGCTTTTAGTCTCTATGTCATTTAGTTCTGCTCTGATCTTGGTTATTTCCTTCCTTCTGCTTGCTCTGGGCTGTCTTTGTTGTTGTTCCTCCAGTTCTTGTAGGCGTAGGGTTAGGTTGTTTGTGTGAACTGTTTCTAACTTCTTAAGGTAGGCCTGTATTGCTATGAACTTCCCTCTCAGGACTGCCTTAGCTGTGTCCCATAGGTTTTGGGTTGTTGTGAGTTCGTTTTCATTTGTTTCCAGGAAGTTTTTGATTTCTTCCCTAATCTCGTTCTTGACCCATTCATTGTTTAATAGCATGCTATTCAGTCTCCATGATTTTGAGTGTTTTGGGTTTTTACCCTTGGGGTTGGTTTCTAGTTTCAGACCCTTGTGGTCAGAGAAGATGCTTGATATGATTTCAATTTTCTTGAATTTGTTGAGGGTTGCTTTGTGTCCTATCATGTGGTCTATCTTTGAAAAAGATCCATGGACACTTGAAAAGAATGTGTATTTTGCTTCTTTGGGATGAAAAGCTCTGTATATATCAGTTAAGTCCATTTCCTCTAGGGTATTGTTAAGTGACACAATATCTTTGTTAATCTTTTGTTTGGAAGACCTGTCCATTTTTGATAGTGGGGTGTTAAAATCCCCTACTATAATTGTGTTGCTGTCAATATCTTTCTTGAAATCCTCCAAGATTTTCTTTATGTATTTGGGTGCTCCTATGTTGGGTGCATATATATTTATAATGTTTATGTCTTCTTGGTGGATTCTTCCTTTGAGTATTATGAAGTGACCTTCTGGGTCTCTCTTTATGGCCCTTCTTTGGAAGTCTATTTTGTCTGATATGAGTATTGCTACCCCTGCTTTTTTTTCCTGTCCGTTTGCTTGGAAAATTTGTTTCCAGCCCTTCACTTTCAGTCTGTGTAAGTCTTTTGTCCTGAGATGGGTTTCTTGTAGGCAGCATATGTGTGGGTCATGTTTTCTTATCCATTCAGCTGTTCTATGTCTTTTGATTGGAGCATTTAATCCATTTACGTTTAAGGTTATTATCGATAGGTAGTTATTCATTGCCATTATTTCCTACCTGTGTTCCTCTGTCTTTCTCTTTTCCTTCCTTTCCTTAAAGCAGTCCCTTTAGCATCTCTTGCAGAGCTGGTTTGGTGGAGCTGTATTCTTTTAGACTTCTTTTGTCTGGGAAGCTCTTTATTTGGTCTTCTATCTTGATTGAGAGCCTTGCTGGGTAAAGTAGTCTTGGTTGGAGGCCTCTGGTTCTCATTACTTGGAATATTTTTTGCCATTCTCTTCTGGCTTGGAGCGTTTCCATTGAGAAGTCAGTTGCTAACCTTATTGGGGCTCCCTTGTATGTTACTTCCTTTTTCTCCCTTGCTGCCTTTAAGATCCTCTCTTTGTCTTGGAAATTTGCCATTTTAATTATGATGTGTGTTGCAGTGGGTCTCTTTGGGTTCCTCTTGTTTGGGACTCTCTGTGATTCCTGGATTTGGGTGACTTTTTCTCTCCTCAGATTAGGGAAATTTTCCATCATTACTTTTTCAAACAGGTTTTCTATCCCTTGCTCTTCTTCTTCTCCTTCTGGTATTCCTATTATACGGATGTTGTTATGTTTCATGTTGTCCTGCATTTCCCTTATTGCCTCTTCATTCTTTCTGAGCCTCTTTTCCTTTTCTTGCTCCTTCTGGGTGTTTTTTTCTACTTTATCCTCCAGCTCGCTGATCCGATCCTCTGCTTCATCAAGTCTGCTTTTAATTCCTTCTACTGTGTTCTTCAATTCAGAAATTGTATTCTTCATTTCCTCTTGGCTCTTGTTGATATTTTCTATTTCCTTTTTCATGTTGATATAGTTTGCAGTGAGTTCATTGTAGTTTCCTTGTAGTTTCTGGTAGTTCTCTTTGAGCTCAGAGAGCTCAGTGAGCTTCCTGATGACCATTGCTTTGAGCTCAGTATCTGATAGTTGACTTGCCTCTTTTTCGGTTAGTATTCTTTCTGAGACTTCCTCCTTTCCTTTCATTTGGGAATTGTTTCTTTGTCTTCCCATTGTTTGTGAGGCTCTTCTTGTTGGCCTCTGCTTCTTAAATTGCTTTGTTCTGAATCCCTGGGTTTATGATATGAACTTCTATGGTAGAATGCCAATGGGATTCGGTGGTGCTGTCTCCTTACTCTCCTGTGCTCACTGGTCTTGAGCTGACGTTTATGTGTTTAACACGGTCTAACTCTAGTCTTTTCAGCACTCCAGGTTTTGTTGTCGCACCTGTGGGAAAAATAGAAAGGGGGGGAGAAAGAAAAGGAAAAAACAAACAAACAAACAAACAAACAAAAAAAACCAAAGATGGGAAGGAGGGAAAAAGGAAATAGGAAAGGAGGAAAGGGAGGAAGGAGGGAAGAAGGATTAAAGAAAGATCGGAGGCAAGATAAGAAGGAATTTTAACAAAAATTAAAACATAGAAATAGATAAAAGAAGGGAGGAAGAAGACATAAAAATGGTAAAGGATGGGAGGAAGAAGGAATGAAAGAAAAAAAAGAGAGAGAGAGGAAGAAGGAGTTCAGGGGGAAAGGAAAAGGGGAAAAAAAAAAAAAAGGGAAAAAAAAAATCTTCTGTTGGCTTTAAACCGTTCAGGTTATTTCTGCTGTTGTCCTGTCTGTGCAACGGGAGGGGGTGGTTGGAAGGATTGGTTTCACTTTTCTTCCTTCCTGGGTCACACTCTTCACTGTTTTGTAGGTGTGGTCCCTGGCAGGCAATCAGGCCGTTGATCAGCCAATCCAGCAGCTTTGTTCTTGGGACTCTCGAGTGGCCGCTCCAGCCGCTTTGGCTCCGGACGCGTGCGCGCGCAGCAGGGGAATCCAGCCGCTTCGGGTTTGTGACGTTATTTGGGCTCTGAGCGCGCAGCCGGCCGACCGATCGAGCCGCCCAGGCTAGGGAGGCTGGCGCGCCGCAAACTGCTGGTTCAGCCGCCTTGGTGTTACGACTCTCGCCAGCCCCTTTGTGCTTGGGAAGTGCGCATCCAGCCGGCCCTACGCTCGGTGAGCGCGCAGCCCGCCGCAGCCAAGCCAGAGGCTCTACGCTTGGGGGCCCGATCCAGCTGCCCGGGGCTTGAGACTCTCGGGTGGGCGGGGCCGCCCTGGGACCGAATCACGCGGTCCTCGGTTCCGAGGTTTTGGGTCTGTGGGTGGAGCAGCTAGTCTCTGCTCCAAAAGATCTCGGAGGTTTCAGGTGTGGGCGCCCCTCCGGGGTTTCATGTACGGGCCCCGTTCGCTAATCTGCGCTCGCGCTACCGCGCGCAACCGGACCTCAGGTGAGCGCCGGTGCTGCTTATCCCGCGTTCCCCGTTCGCAGTCCAGGGGCGGAGGGGGGAGGGGCGCCAGGGGCCTCGGCCACCACCGAGAGTTCTCTAACTAGCCCCTGAGTGTCTCTATTTTCTTTTTCTTTTTGGGAAATTCCTCCTTTTCAAGCTCCCCTGGTCCAATCAAGCACCTGGCTGCTCACAGCGCAGCCTGGCCCTCTCTCAGGACTCCTGCAGCAGCCCCTGCGCCAGGGCTGGCGCCTCTGCAGCCCTTGTACCGCGCGGTCCCGGGTCCCGGGGACCTTATTGTCCTTGAGCACTCTTCTTACCGTCAGATCTTTCAATGTCCTCTATCTTTGGTCTCTAATCTTCGTATATGCTGGAGTACTGTTGGCTGTTCGCTCTGCTCCTCAGATCAGCTAGGTATTTCCCTGGCACTGAGGGGAAGTGGATTCTGCTCCCACCTATGTTGCCGCCATCTTCCTAAGCCAAAAGTTCATAATTCTTACATTTTGCAACTCTGTTGCTCTTGATTTAGATCACTTCTAAACTTGTTAATTATTTCATTTTTTGCTCACTTATTGACTTTCTTAAGAAGCCTAGTGTTGGAAGTGTTTACTTTTCCATTGAATTCTTTGGTCATTTATGGCAGCACTCAACTCCTTCTGTACTCATTTTTGTGGTCTACTTTACCCTACAGCACATTTGTTGAGCTTCTGTGGGTGATCTGTTAATGCATTCATGCTTTTGACATTCAACAAATCTTCACTGTCTTTCTGCTATGTGCCAGGCACTCAGGATACAACTATAACAGGCAAGATTCCTGTCCTGTGGAGTTTTCATGCAAGCATGAGGAGAAACACAATAAACATACTAAAGTAAGTCACACCATTTATTAGGAGATAATTTGTGCCATGAAAAATAAAAAGCAAAGCAAGGGGAATTGAGAATGGGGAGGGGTTATATTGCAGTAATAATTAGGAAATATGGGGTGGGCTTCATGGAGATAAGTTTGGGCAGTGACTTAAAGGACAGTCACCCAAGAGGATATATGGAGAAAAAACTTGAGAGCAGAGAAGGTGGAACAAAATCCCTAAGTCAAGAGCATGCTCGATATGTTAGAGAAGCAGAGAGGAGGCCAGTGTGGTGGGAACAGAGTCATAAACGGGGAGAGGAGGAGGCAAGCCCAGAAAGGTAGCAGGGGTCAGGTAATGTAAAGCCATGTGGGCATTTGTAAGGACTCTGACTTCTACCCTGAGTGTGATGAGGAGCCACTGCAGGGATGTGAGCAGAGAGGGGACATGACCTGACTTCCTTTCAAGAGATATTTCTCTGGCTGTTTTTGCTGGGGATGGACTCTCGAGTTTAAGAGTGGGAGCAGAGACCAGGTGGGAAGCAATTTCAGTAACTCAGGTGGTTCAGACAGGGGTAAGGGGCAGCAATGGAGGTGGTAAGAAGCAATCAGATTCTGAACATAATTTGAAGGTAGAGGCACAAGGACTTCTTGATGTGCAGTGTGAGAGGAAGGGGAAGGGTGGGTTTTCCATCAAATGTGATGGAATGGGGTATAGAAGCAGCAGCTTTGGGTGGGGGTGGGTAGAAAAGATTAAGAGTCCAACTTTTAGACACACGTATTAAATTTAAGTTATTGACTAGACATACAAAGGAGAGGCTGAGTATGTAGTTGAAGTTCAGGGGACAGAGGTCAGGGTCAGAGTTATAAACATTTGGGAGTCAACAGCATAGAGATTGATTTTGAAGCCATAAGTATGGATGAATTCGCCAAGAGAGTGAGTATAGGTGGAGCGGAGGGGAGAACAGGGGAGGAAAGGGTTGCACCCTGGATCACAGGAAGGTTAGGGGTTTAGAAGGAAGAGAACAAAGCAGCAGAGTAGATTGAGGTGTGATCTATTGGCAGGAGGAAGCCCAAGAGAATGTCCTTTCATTGGGAATTAACAATAAAGGTATCACGGAGACGTGTATCAGCAGCCAGGATCCATTCAGGAAGCTGAATTGAGAGAATTTAATGTAAATAATTATTAAACATGAAGTTGTTAACTAGGTAACAAAAACAGGAAAAAGTGAACTCTAAAGTATCACAAAGGATGCAACTGCAAGGAAAAAAAATGAGCACTTCTAGGGCTGGGGGGATTATTAAAAAAGCTGAGAGGAAGGGCCCCCCAGAGACGAGCTCAGACCCCTAAGAAGCAGATGCTGCCCAGTTGGTGCTGGGGTTCCTGAGCTCAAAGGAGGGACTTCATGGGCCTGGGAACCTTTTCTAAAGAGAGGCTGTCAGCACCTGGTGCTTCTGTCTCTAACAGGGCTATGATGAGACAGTGCATTCGTGTCCTAGGGCTGCTGTGAAAATGACCATAAACCTGGTGGCTTAAGACAGCAGAAATTTGTCCTCAGTATGGAGACTAGAAGCACACAAGCAAGTTGTCAGCAAGGCCACGTTCCCTCTGAAGGCTTTGAGGGGATACCTGTTACATGTCTCTCTCCTAACTACTGGTGGTTGCCAGGTCTCCTTGGTGTCCTTTTGCTTGGAGGCACGTCACTCCAATCTCTGCCTCCATCTTCATGTCATCTTCTAATAAGGACATCAGTCACTGGGTTTAGGACCCATTCTAACCCAGCACAACCTCATCTTAACTAATTACACATGCAAAAACTCCATCTCCAAAAAAGGTCACATTCTGGGGTTCTGGAAAGACGTAACTTCAGAAGGAACACTATTCAATCCAGTACAGACAGGTCCCGCAGCACTGGAAAAACTTCAAACCGGCTCTCCTCGGCACTGCCTATGGAGGTGACAGCCATCCCCCACTCAGCGCCATGGCTGCCCTCAAACCCCTCATGAAACCCAAAGTTGTTGAAAAGAGGACCAAGCCCTGGCTGGTGTGGCTCAGCAGATTGAATGCTGGTCTGCAGAGCAAAGGGTCACTGGTTTGATTCCCAGTCAGGGCACCTGTCTTGGTTGCAAGCCAGATCCCCAGTAGGGGGCATGCGAGAGGCAATCACACATTGATGTTTCTCTCCCTCTCTCTCTCCCTCCCTTCTCCTCTAAAAATAAATAAATAAAATCTTTAAAAATAAAAGAGGACCAAGAAATTCATCCTGCACCAGTCAGACCGGTATGTCAAAATTAAGCGGAACTGGCGGAAACCCAGAGGCACTGACAATAGGGTGCGCGGAAGATTCAAGGGCCAGACCTTGACGCCCAGCGTTGGTTGTGGGAGCAACAAGAAAACAAAGCACACGCTGCCCAGTGGCTTTGGGAGTCCCTGGTCCACAGCGTCAAGGAGCTTGAAGTGCTGCTGCTGCTGTGCAACTAATCTTACTGTGCTGGGACTGCTCACAACGTCTCCTCAAAGAACTGCAGAGCCACTGTGGATGGAGCAGCCCAGCTGGCCATCAGAGGCACCAATCCCAATGCCAGGCTGCACAGCGAAGGAAAAAAAAAAGAACAGGCGGATTGTGTACACATTGTATCTGTGTTAATAAAACCATAAAATTCTGGCAAAAAAAAAAAAACCCTCTTCAAACTGGAATCATATGTGGCAATAGGAAGAAACTGTCACTTCTAGGGTGGAGAAGTTTTTCTAAGCCGTAACACAAGAACTGCACGGAGACAGGAAGCCCCTGGGAAGCACGTGAGGAGAAGCCAGCCCCCTCGTACTCCTCTGGGCTCTCAGTATGTCCTGTTGACAGAGAATACCATGGCACCACCTCACAAATGTAGTGCGCAGAGTCCATTGCCAGCATCAGAAACAGAATATAAATAGACAGATTTAGAGCTGATAGACAATTTCTTAACAATTAGCACAAGGAGGGAATAATCAACTGTGTCAAAAATTGCTGACAGTTAACAAAGACGAGAATTGATAACTGACCACTGGATTTAGCTTCAATTGTTCCATGGTCAAATAAGGTCAGGAAGCCCTGCTCTACGTTTTTTTGTTGGACCGCCAGGCATTTCAGCACCTTGGCCAGCTCCTTTCCAACCTGTTCAGGCAATCTTGACTGCCATTAGAACACTCAATAGTCATTCTGTACACGCTGCCACATACCAACGCTCACAGTGCCGCCACACTGCCTGCCACTTCCCTCTGCTGAATTTTATTTTGATGTTTGATGTTTCTTAATTTCAGTAAGAAGTCCATGGATACCTGAAAGCAGGTGCTTATGTTCGTCCATTTCTTTGGAGGATGAAGCAAGTAAAAGTAGCAGAAAGAAATTGTTTTGATTAATCTGGAGCAAACCCAATGCACATTTCAGAGACCTAGATGCACCCCTGATATCTCACTGTTACTTTCTGTGGATATTTTCTGTTGTTCTTTAAAATAAAATTTATAAAATATGCTGATGTCCTGAACATTTAAAATTACATAATAGAAAAGGAAAACAAAGAGGAAACAATATAAAAACAGCATTGAACTATGAACAAAGAAGGTTGGATTTCAAAGACAACCTTTGTCACTAACTAGTTCCATAGTTAGGCAAGTGTTTTAACAGCTTTTGGTCTGTCTTTCTTTATCTAGTAATTAGAAAGCTGGCATAAAAGATCTAAAAGAACTGTCAGCTTTTGATTTGTATTACCTACCACTAAAACCCAGCATGTATGGGAGTCAGTGTTGTTACAATTACTATGAATTTTGAGAGTAGAAATTAGGAGAGGATTTAACTTCAGTATATAAATTACTACTTTTGTGCTCTATAAGAGGGTTTGCATTTTTCACAGAAAAATGACATTACTCAACAAATGTATAAGCTAATACAAACTAAAACACTGAAAATGAAATTAGAAAGAAAAACCTTACTTGTCTATCACTGTTACTGGTTATTTATTTGGCATCTATGACTTCCTCAGAAATTAACCAGCTAATGTGTCTAAACCAGATAGTAAAACAGAACCAGAGAGCACTCAGTGTACATCTGCCCGTGTTTAAAACTGATAAGAGGGGACAACATGAAGAATGCATACAGTAAATCAATGTGGGACAGGTCATTGATCTAATTTAGCTCTACAAGGAAATAGAGTCCTGACTTCTTTGTGTTGAGTTTCTGAATGGCCCGAAATTTCATTTTTCACATTTGTGATTCATTTCTTTGGGTCTGAAACCACCCAAGAATCCCTCTACACTGTGCTAAATGTGGAAGGGGTGGGGAAATATATCAAACTAGAATTCTACCAGAACATACATTTGGTCAAACAAAACTGATGAACAGTAACTGTGCGCATTACTAAAATATCTTAATTTGGAGCAGAATGTTGCTTGCTGATAACTATCACAGAGAAAATCACTACATTTGGATACACTTGAAAATAATCTCATGAAGGAAAAAAGGGGTTATGACAGATTCTGCTTGGCACACGTACACACACGTGTTTCCTGTGACTGTTTCCATTTGGTGATAGCGATCAACTGTCAATGTAAAGTTATAATGGAAGCTATATGTAATTTAATATCTGAAAATGCTGCAATTTAATTAAATAGCAGAAAACCATTTTCTTTAAAATTACTTTAAGAGACACTTCTTGCAATAATCCATTCATTTCTTTTGTGTGTGTGCAGGACACAGCTATTCCCCTCAGGTTTTCTTATACTAAAGAGAAGCAACGAATGGTCTTATCTGCCTTTGGCTACATAGACCTCATCACGAAACTTAGGGTGAATTGTTTCCACTATTTTTATTGGACCAAAACATTTAATTACTGTGAATCAACAGAGGTTTGTTTTAGTGTCTCGGTACTTGAGTGTCTAGCAATCGGATGAGAAATCGGGTGCTTTGTGTTACCAACAACCCAAGTTGCCAAACTGTCCAGTGACGTCGAAAAGTTCTGCTGGAGCCTTGCTTCTCAAAGACTGATCTATGGGCTAGCAGTACTGGCATTACCCGGGAGCTCATTTGAAATGCAGAATGCCAGGTCTCGCCCCAGACCTAATGAATCAGAATCTGCATTTTAACAAGAACCTCGGGTGATTTGTACACACAGTAAAATTTGAGAACCATTACCCTAAAGTATCAGCTCTCATTTGCATTCTGATATAGCTCCTTGAGTAGGAAAAAAAGGAGAATTATGTTGTAGCTGAGTATGCCATAGCAATGTACTATGTAATTCATGCAGAAAAATGGAGAACTGCTTATATAGCCACTTCTAACTCAACCAGCTTAAAAGTGGATATGAATCATTGCTGAATACCTATATACAATATCTGTGCCATGGAATTGGTGTGACCATGTATCCCAGATTCTTGGAACACCCAATATCCTGGAATAATTATTAATAGTACCCCACCACCTTTTTTATTAACATAAAATATTTTTAAGTATATTTTATTGATTATGCTAATACAGTTGTCCCATTTTTCCCCATTATTCCCCTCCACCCTGCACCCCCCCTCCCACCAGCATCTCGCCCCCTCAGTTCATGTCCATGGGTTATACGTATAAGTTCTTTGGCTTCTCCATTTCCCATACTATTCTTAACCTCCCCCTATATATTTTGTACCTACCAATTATACTTCTTATTCCCTGTACCTTTTCCCCCAACTCTTCTCCCTCCCCTTACTCACTGATAACCTTCCATGTGATCTCTATTTCTGTGAATCTGTTCCTGATCTAGTTGTTTGCTTAGTTTGTTTTGTTTTTGTTTTAGGTGTGGTTGTTGATAACTGTGAGTTTGTTGTCATTTTATTGTTCATAGTTTTTAATCTTCTTCTATTTCCTAGATAAGTCCCTTTAACATTTTATATAATAAGGGCTTGGTAATGATGAATCCTTTAACTTGAGTTTATCTAGGAAGCACTTTATCTGCCCTTCCATTCTAAATGATAGCTTTGCTGGATGGAGCAATCTTGGATGTAGGTCTTTGCTTTTCATAACTTCGAGTACTTCCTTTCCAGCCCCTTCTTGCCTGCAAGGTTTCTTTTGAGAAATCAGCTGATGGTCTTATGGGAACTCCTTTGTAGCTAACTGTCCACTTTTCTGTTGCTGCTTTTAAGATTCTTTCCTTATTTTTAATGTTGGCTAATGTAATTATGATGTTTCTTGGTGTGTTCCTCCTTGGGTCCAATTTCTTTGGGAATTTCTGATCTTCCTGAACTTCCTGGAAGTCTGTTTCTTTTGCCATATTAGGGAATTTTTCCTTCAGTATTTTTTCAAATAAATCTTCAGTTTCTTGTTCTTCCTCTTCTCCTTCTGGCACCTCTATGATTTGGATGTTGAAAGGTTTAAAGTTGTCCTGTAGATTCCTAAGCCTCTCTCTCTCTCTCTTTTTTTTTTTTTTTTAATTCTTGTTTCTTCATTCTGTTCTGGTTGAATGTACAACAAACACATGAGGCTTTCATTTGCATTTCAATAATGAGAAATGATGTTGAACATCTTTCTGTGCCCATTTGCCACCCATATATCTTTTTTGGTGAAGGGTGTCTTCAAATATCTTTTTGCCTATGTTTTTTGCTGGGTTGTTTTCTAATTTGTGAGTTTTCTAATTTGTGAGTTTGACTTATTTATATATTACCCATATGAGTCCCTTATTGGATAAAGATTTTGTCAGTATTTTCTCCCAGTCTATGGCTTGCTTTTCATTTTCTTAATAATGTCCACACAGAAGTTCTTAGTTTTAATAAAGTCAGATGTTTCAAGATTTTCTTTTATAGATCATGCTTCTGATTTCATATGTAAGAAATCTTTTCCTGAACTTAAATCACAAAGATTTTCTCTATTTTCTTCCAGAAGATTTATAGTTTTATGTTTTACAAATACTTCTATGCTCCACTTGGAATTAATTTTTGCATATAGTATAAGATATGAATCGAAAATTGTGGGGGTTTTTTGCATTTCTAAAGACTTGTGTATCATTGTTAAAAAGATTATTCTTTCTCCATTGAACCCCCTCTGTACTTTTTTCAAAAATCAATTGATCATATATGCGTATGGGCATATTTCTAGAATCTTTATTCTCTTCCATTCTTCTGTATGTCTATCCTTTTACCAATATAACACTCTCTTGATACCTGTAGCTTAAGAGTTGATCTCAATGTCAAATAATGATAATCCTCCAACTGTTCATTTCAAAGTTGTTCTGCTAGTCTTCTAGTTCCCTTGCCTTTCCACATACATTTTAGAGTCAGCTTGTTGATCAGTCCAGCTGGGATTTTGACTTGGATGCACTGAATCTATAGATGAGTTTGAGGGAAACCAACATCTTTGCTACACTGAGTGTTCCAATCCATGAACACAGTATAACTGCATTAATTTAGCGTGTTGATTTCTTTCATCAGTGCTTTGTAGTTTTCAGAATGAAGATATTGCACATATTTTGATAGATTTATAACTACATATTTATTTTTGTGTACTATTTACACAAAATTTACTTAAATTTGAATTTCCAACTGTTTATTGCTAGTACGTAAGGGTAAGACTGACTATGGTGTATTTGTTTCACAAGTTTTTTGTGTGGATTCCTTGGAACTGTATCATCTGTTAACCAAGACAGTTCTCTATTTCTTCCTTTCCAATCTACATACCTTTTACTTCTTTTTCTGGTTTTGGCTATGGCTTCTAATACATTTTTTAATAAAAATTGTTAAAATAAGCATCCTTACCTAATTGCCAGTATTAAGGGAAAAGCATTGTGCCTTTCATCATTAAATATTATCTTTGCTGTAAGGTTTTTATAGATGCCTTTTATATGGAAGTTCCCTTTTATTCTGAGTCTGGTGAGAGTTTTTTAAAAAAATAATAAATAGATGCAAAGTTTTATCAAATACTTTTCTGAATCTACCACACTGTTGATATTATTCTCAAATGTTAAAACAGCTTTGCATTCCTAGGATATAAACTTCATCATAATGTATTATCCTATTTATACATTTCTGGATTCAATTTTCTTGTATATTGTTGAAAATATACTTGTCTGTGTTCATGAAGGATATGGGTCTGAAATTTTCTTTTCTTGCAGTATCCTCGTCTAGTTTTAGTAGTAATGTTGGCCTCATAAAATGAGTTGGAAAGTGTATGCAACTTTGCCATATTCTGGCACAGTTTATGTAGAATTAATATTATTTCTTCCTTAAATGTTTAGAATTTACCAGAAAACACATAAAATTTAATTGTACCAACCTCATAGAATTGTGAAGATTAAATGAGGTAGTGTACAAAAATAGCCTAGGTACTATAACAAATACCCAGGCAATAACAAACATTTGCTGTTATTATTAGTCTATTAATCCAACTTACCATAGGTCATTAGCATATCACTAAAAGAGCACACACCTGCCCAGGAAAGAACCGGCAAACCTATCTAAGTTGGCCAGAAGCAGTAATGGTAAAAATCCAATATCTGAAGGAAAAAAAGCTTTATTTGCTATAATCATTACATACCCATTTAACATATGTACTGAAGGAGCATTAATATTTGAAAAGAATTTCAGCATATTACTTGAAGCATTTTGTTTTCAGTTGTTCTTTATATTTCTCTATGCTCAAGGAAACATGTTGCTATTTAGTAGAGTCATAAACTTAGGAATGAGCTTAGATATAGCTGAATGCTATAACAAAATTCCTCTCTACTTTGTCCACTTTGCACTTTAGTGTTTAGAAAAAGGCATGAGGACTAAAGAATAGAAAGCAATGAATCAATCAAAGGTGCTGCAGTTTTAGAAATCTGTTAAACAACACACTGAACATTTTAGCAGTTTCAATTGTGCATTATTACATACTGCATAGTTTTCCCACACATCCCAATACGGTTTTGCAGACCGACATTATAACAGAATGGGTGTGGAGAGGCAATGAAGCATACCAGGTACCATAACAAAAAGCACTGTGTAAATGTCTAATAGACTATTAATGAATCAAACAACGAGAAACAAAAACCTAGGTTTCCCCAATGCTAACGCTTCCCTGGCTGAGAACACAGAGGACTCAGGCGTTGGCAATCCTACACTGGCGATAATCACCGAAGCACCTCACAGAAAGCAACTGCTCAAGTCAGGGTCTTGTCTCCTGTTTGATAAATAATGAATATGTATTGAATACTTCTCAGCAAGGCTACCAGTAAACCATCTTAGCCAAAAGAATCTCTGTAATGCACCTACACAGCTCCACAGAATACACAGATTCCCTTGGAATGTAGAGAGAACCTGAGTTTTTAAGCTCCACAGGTAGAGATCCTCTATTTGTCACTCTGTAACTTTGAGCAAGTAATATATGCTCTCTGGGCATCAGCCTTTTCCTTTCTGAAATGCATTACCCCTGCTGATATACCCCACAAGTATTTATTGATTGTGCTGGGCCCTTGTGTAAACCTGCTGGGTCCACAAGGATGAACCTTCAGGAAACCAGACAAGGAAATGAGCAGTCACAGAACACGGTCATAAGTGTGGCCACTACATAAGAAGAAGTGCACCCGCTGCACCTTGGAAGGGTGTCTAAATTAGACCCGGGATAATCAGGTAAGAGTTTCGTAAGGAACCTACCTCTAAGTGAGTCCTGGAGGAGACAGGGAGTTAGCAAGGTGGGCTGTGGGGTGGACTGGAGAGCTCCTAGCAGGCAGGGAGGTTCCGAGGAGGCAGAGGGAGAGCCCTGGGAGAGTCCGAGGAAATTCACTGGGCCCTGGTCAGAAATTGCTAATTGATCTTAAGGCAATCAGGAGCCATTAGTGATTTTTAACATGAAAATGGGTGTGGCCTTTTTGTGCTTTACAAACATATAATGTATTGAAGAAGGACAAAACTAAAGGGCAGATGGCCTGCTGGGAAGCTGTATTCCAGGGGAGAGATTCTGGGGCCCTGGCTTCCCGCTGTGATTGAAACTAAGTAACGGGTGCCCAGAAGCACAGCTGGCTGGTGTATGCTGCAACCCAGGCAACATGAGCTGCCTTCTTTCTTCTTGCCTTGTAATCTGCCCCACTGTTTCACAAGGAACTGTCCAAGTGTCCTGAAAGCCATACAAGTAAGATCCCTTTCTGCTCAATAAACTGACGAAGTCATGTTCTTCGTAAAGATACTTTCCTATGTCAACGGGGAAGAAATACATTCTATTTTACCTCTATTTTCAGCCACCCAGGGATGAGATTTCTAATGAATGTTGACGTAACTGTAATTTCGTTCTAACAAAGTTGTCGGTATAGCTTCATTATAAGTTTTATCATTATATCAGCAGCCTCTCTAGTCACTAATGGTCACATCAACCATTTCACTGTCTTCATAGAGTGTAAGTACTATTTTTAAAGCATTTGAGTTACATTTTTATGCGCCGTGTTTGCCACCTCCCCTTTAGAATGTAAGCCACAGGAGGACAGGGGCTTTGTCCTGTTTGCTGTCCCACCTGCAGTCGCTGGGACAGTGCCCACACGTGATAGAGGCACAGTAGGTGTGAGGGCCGCTTCACAGAACGAGTGAAGAATGGGTGTCTGTGCTCACGAGGTGACTGAAATGGGCCACTCCTGGCAGGTGCCTGTCCCTCAAGGCTCTTCCTACTCCAGGCTATTGTACACCCACCTTCAGATTCATCTTTCTACACACGCAGTTCTGACGAAGGCAATTCCCTGTCAGCAAAGTGACCCGAACTGGCTGCACCTGCCTTTCAGTGTTCATCTCAAACGTGATTGCTTTTAAAGTTTTCCTTCATTCCTTAAGTCAGTGGTTCTCAACAGGGACAATTTCGCCTACTCTCTACTCCGACCCTGGGGACATGTGGCAGTGTTCAGGGACATTTGGGGTTGTGGAAACTGGAGGGGGAAATACTGGTGGCATAGAGGGGGCAGGAGCCAGAGGTGCTGTCAGCCACTCCACGAGGCACAGCACAGCCCCCACAACAGAGGGTTAGCCAGCCCACGCAGAGTGTGCTGAGATCGAGAAACCTGTCCTTAAGCAAATGCGCTAACCACCATGGAGTGCTGGGCTGCTTTCACTGAGCTCCCGCTCTTGGTTCTCCAGCACCTGTACGTAACCTGCTGGAGCCCCCCAGGTCTGCGTGCTGGAGGTCCCGGGCTGTGTCCCACCCACCTCATTTTCCCTATGAGCACAGCGTAGCCCTGGCATAAGGGAGATGGTTGATTTGTTGACTGAAATTAAACCGAAATTTCTCTTTCATTTAAAAGAATATTTCCATTTTCCACTCAAGTCTATTTCCTCCCGCTTCCTCTTAAGAAGAAAAGGTAGGCACCATCTTTTGTGCTTTTAACTTTTAAATACATAAAGACTGCTGTTATTAAATAACTTATTTGTCTCCTTATCCCCAGATAAATTCAAGTACCTTTTATGAACCCATAGGAAAGCATGCCCTTAAGGGCAATATCTGTGCTAAATTGGATTAAAGTAGTTTCGATGCAAGTTTTCATTACATCCTGTGACGCTGCATTTATTTCATTTAGCATATCTGGAGCTTTGCAGCTAATAAACAAACAAATAAAGAGCCAAACTTAACTTTCAAAGGCAGCTTTATATGAATCAGGACTAAATAATAAATGCCATGATTTATTTAAATCTCCACCTTTTCTAATTATCCTACTATTTAACAAAGTTAATAAATATTTAATTTTATAGTTAATATTTATAGTTAAATATTTACTGAGCATTTTACAAATAAAATATTTTGATCATTTGCTGACAGGGCTGTACATTTAGAGGCTTTTGGCACATTTAAAAAATCCAGCTAAGAGACAGAATTTACATCTGACCACCAACTCTGCATTTCATCTCTTCTGAGACATGAGAAATCTATAAGCCTAAGCAATGTACACGCAGAGACACATGCTAGTTCTTAGAATTAAGTTTGGAATTTTGAATGAAAAATTTAGCTTGGATAAAAAGAGGGAAAATTTGATATGATCAGAAAAGATCATCATAAATTGCTCTCACCATTATTAGGACGTAAGCTGAACTCCCTGGAGTGTAAACCCGAATGGCCTTCAGGGTGAGGACAAGCACGGAGACCGCCTGGCACAGGGAGAAGCTAGACATCCTAATTTCCAAGGCCGTCAGCCAGAGAGACAGTGAAAACCATTAAGAAGTGAGTTCTGTGTTGTCATATGCCAGCCAGACCAAAAATCAGCAGCCAGCTTCCCTCCAAGGGAAGGAGCAAACCCCTCCAGGCAGAAAGGTGCATTGGGATCAGAAGACCCTGCGAAGGCACTTAAGACCGCCATGGTTTCCGGAGTGAAGGTGTCACAATCCATCAACATCAGCAACAGGAATGAACACACATACACACACACACACACACACTTCCCCCACCGACACACACACACACCAGCAGAACACAACACTAACGTTATCAGCAGGAGGTTGCTAGGAGTCACTTCAGGAACATCGCAGGAAGCCCCAAGAACTCAGGCACACACTGTACTGAACTGTAACCTTAGGCAAAGATAGTTCATCCTCTGGTTTTTAAAACTGTTGTAGTTCCCAATGTCAAAATCATCTATCTACTAAGTGAAAAAAATTTTCTGAGCTGGCAATTGCATATAGCATGAACTGTTAAGTTCCACCTTATTTAGGAGCTTTATTAAATGAGTATGATGTTATACACCAAATGTCTGATATGGTAGTCAGCATAGCGACTGTGTAGTATGTAATAATTAGGGAGAGCTTAATGCCAAAAAATTGGGACTAACTGTATTAGACCTCCCCTGCAAAACACCCCTTTAATCTTCGCGCAGGCCCCATCTGTGTACAATGGAGGCGGAGCTTAAATGCCTCCAAATCTTCCACGGCCAGCAGCTTGTGTTGCTGTCTGCCCTTAAGAAGAATCATGTCATTCTTCTGATGTTAGATAAAGCTGCAGGTATAAGATGGGCTCCATTCCTGCCTCACAATCGATTGTATTAATCACCGGCTTTTCTCCTTGGGCTTTCTGGGAAATGAATGCTAACCTTTATAGGTTTGAATTTTATTTTTTGTATTCGCTGCCTGTGAATATAATCAAACCTTCTTTTCCACACACATCTGCATCCCAAAAGGCTGGCATGATCATTACATATTCGGGTTCACAGTAATGGATGTTGGGCAAACGAGTAGCTGTAATGTATTTGTCAATAAATGAAGCGAGCCCTGAACCAACGTCCACTTCTGGCCAGTAAAGGTTGTGTGCCCTTTACTCCAGTATCAATGCTCCAACTTTCGGTTAAAGGGCACACAGAGCAGCGTACATTATCCAGTCCCAGTCACTCTTTCACTGTCTTCTGACTTACTTCTCCCGAGTTACCCTCAGAGTTTTCAGTTGATAGGAAAATATTCATATCCTTGAACTATGGATTGAGATTGGTCACCAAGCTTTCACTCCCTCTTTTTCCAGAATCTCTTCTGGAAGCAATTCAGAGAGCTCCCACCCTCCTACACGGAAAACTCTGGCAGTGGAATACCACAGGAAGCAATGTCTGGCAGTGACCTCAGGGAATAACAGGATTTTAATAACAGAGTTGGGAAGAAACCGCCAGATTCCTATGGGCCTGCACACAGGTGTTGGAGAGCCATCTTGGAGCACATCAGATGGTTTCTGCTCTCTGAGGGGTTTTCTCCAAGTTGCAGGTTATGTTCAGGTTTCCAGCCCTACTTGGAGCAATTGACTACCCTGTTACTACCCAACACCAGTCAAGATTTGCGCAGTACAGTAAAAACTCAGTGCCTTCACAGCACCGGTCCCCAGACTGCTTGCATTTGGGGTGAGCTTCTGAAGTAGGAGTATTATAAAGGCTTGCATACTCTCTACAGACACACCATTTCTGTCGGCAGGTCCAGCTCCCACTCTACCTCCCTTCACAGCCACTGCTAGAGAGAACATGTGGCGGTCTTCACAGAGAAAGCACTGTCCCTTCAGACACAAGGCTGAGGTAGAAGAGCTCTCCCTGCGTTACAACATGCCCCTTACCACCTAAAACAGAAATCAGCTCACTGAACTTGCTGCTAAAATATGGAGAATTTAGAGGGCCAAACATCTTCTGAAACATATATTTTGCAATGTGTTATTAAATAATTTTCATACCTAAAATAACCTTACCTGCACACATAAATTTAAATGAGGTTGGTATATTCAGGGCGGTATGGCCGTAGACTGCACACACAAATTTAAAATATCTATATAATACCCTAACCGTAGAAAGAAGAAATAGAAGAAATAATAAATTATGTTTTTAAATATGTAGATGTTACAGTGTAACAACTCAGAATACAAAATGAAAACGTGAGCTGCTTGCCTCTAAGGGTAGAATCACCATGAACGCAGCAAACAACAATGTAGGCAAACAGGGCTGAGCTTATTAGCAACTGAAATATCACAAGTGTTCGTGACCACTGGTGATGTGGCTTTTGGAAATGATAAATGGTTCTTGGCAAGACTTTAAACAAAACAAAATACAATCTTCCCTTGATTTATAAGTAGTTTCACTACTGAAAAATATTGAAATATTTTTCACTGTGTCAAAAGTTATGAATAAAACCCTTATGTTTATATATAAAACAGAAGAAGTTCTAGGCTTAAATTATCAGAAAAAGTTTTCACCTAAGTAGATGTTTGAAGGCGCACCAGAAACTCGTTGCATACCTGAGGTGGTGCTTTGTCACACGGGACTGCCCTGTGGTCTGCATGTCCTCAGCCAGTGGAATGTGGGCTAAGTGACAGGGCGCCAGCTTCCACTCACCTTTCTTGTACTGCTGCCCTCTCCGAGCAAAAAAAAAAAAAAAAGAACTGAGCAGCCAGTTATTCCAAGTAGGATTAAAACCCCGAACCCTGAACCTAGCCCTAGCCAGTGTGGCTCAGGGGTTGGAGCATCACAGGATTGGTTCCCGGTCAGGGCACATGTCCATGTTGCGTGTTTGGTCCCCAGTCAGGGTGTGTGCTACGGGCAGCCAATTGATGTCTCATTCTCACATCAATGTTTTTCTCCCGCTCTGACTGGTGTGGCTCAGTGGATTGAGCATAGGCCTACGAACCAAAGGGTCACCAGTTCAATTCCCAGTCAGGGCACATGCCTGGGTTGCAGGCCAGGTCCCCAGTTGGGGGCGCATGAGAGGCAAGCACACGTTGATGTTTCTCTCCCACTCTTTCTCCCTCCCTCCCCCTCTCTCTAGAAATAAATGAATAAAATCTTTAAAAAAATGTTTTTCTCCCTTTTTCTTTTCCTCCCTTCCTCTCTGAAATCAATAAGCATGTCCTCGGGTGAGGATTTAAAAAATAAAGAAAGAGAAGAAAAAAAAAGAAACCTGAATCTAATCTTCAACTTGGAAAAAACTCAGTAAGCTCAACCTAGATCAGCCAGCCCCCAGCCAATCCACAGATGCATGGAGGAAAAGAAATTCTTATTGCTTTAAGCTACTAACTTTCGTAGGGACTAGTTAGGCAGTATGATGTAGTAATAAATGTCTGACAAATACTTACCCATCCAGCATAGGGAAGGCAAGTGTGATTAAAGGAGAAATAGAAAAGCCACTGAGAAATTCATGATATTAGACAGAGAATGGCTGGATATTAGAAAAGAGAAGGACTAGGTGGGAGTCGGGGAAAAGGCAGCAGCTAACCAGTTTTATGTAAACACACAATGCTGAGTCACTAGCTGAATGCGTTGCTGGGATGTAGAGAGCCCTCCAACAAACCACGCCGACATGCATTCCGCGGGCTCGCTTCCCTACGATTGCCTTGTAGGACACAATGTGCAGTCTGCCACAGCCTGACGGGTCTATGTAAAGGCAGGCGGAGATGCAATAAGGATCAAGTAAGGCCCATGGTTGTCACAAAATCAAACCCTTGTCATCAAAATTCAAATCATGATTCATTTATCCTTGCAGATTATAAACACATATAGCATTAAATAACCAGCAGACCCACAGAAAGCCCATGAGTGTTTCATTTTTACCAACCTTTTTGTTTTCAAGGACATTGGTATCATCTACAAACAGGGGTTCTTTCATTTAGATATTTTTAAATAATTAAGTTAATGTCATTTTATGTACTTATTAATGTTCTGGTATTTTTAGGGCTGCCATCCAATGATAAATAATGAGTTATATATTTGCATGTAACTGAAGGGAATTATTCCATGTTCAAATGAAATAGAAATACATTTTTTAACACGTCAGTGATTTATTGAGCAATGAAGATACACCATCTGATATATGTTCTTCTTTTTACATAAGAGGAAACTAACAGAAGCCATTCTATGAAACACTAAAAATATCCAACATGGTAATTTGCTCTCTGGCTTCTTAGAAAAAATATCTTCCATGATAATATATTTGGCTTCCAGGAGAAGTAAGTCTTCTGCCAAAACTAGAAGACCACTCTAGCCCCTACAAAGTAGGAAGTAATACATCTTAAATAATTTATATATATATTTTTAAGATCTTAAGGTAATGCCATGGGACTCTAGAGTTCTAGAATCTGTACCGAAAAAAATGATGCGCAATAAATTTGACAACTTGCATAAAAATTAACAAATTTCTTTTGTTTTAATGTAGTTTACCAAAACTGACATATGAAGAAATAGAAACTCTGGAGCCTTTAGCTATTAAAAAGAAATGATTTTGTAATCAGAGACTTAAAAGCATTAGATAAAGTTCTGTATACATTCAAAAGAAATTTTAGCACATCGGGAACAGAAGGAAATACCCAATCTGACAAAAGTAAAAGTCAAGGGACAGAACTGCTCATGAGGGACTTAGACTAAGGTCACAAGCAGAGCTGCTCTGCAGCCCCGAGGAGGGTGGGGTAAACGGGGACCTTTTCTTTGCCTCTGGCACCTGGTGGATTGGACGTTTGGGTATCTAGAAACAGCATCACAGGCACAGGCACGACACTCCTATGGCCCGAGGGCTCTGCCAACCAGTTTCCCAGACAGGAATGAAGAAGCTCATCCGAGCAGGGGAGTTTTGTTCGGCGTCGGAGAGGACTGAGGTCAGGAGAGTGGAAGGGGTTTGTGACTGGAAAGGACGTGTGGGGGGTTCTGAGAATAATCTCTTTCCTGACCTGGGTGTTGGTTGAAGAGATGTGCTCAGTTTGTGTAAATCAATGAGTTATATACCCTTTTAATCCATGAGCTTTTACCTCTGTATTTTCTATTTCAGTTAAAAAGGTTTAAAAATTATTTAAAATATTTTCAGCCCCTACATGTCCAGCACCGAGAGTTACAAAGTTCTCAGTGACTTGGCCTCTTCCCTTGAGGCTCAGGGGCCCAGAATCCAGCAGGAAGACACGTGTGGAGAGGACACAAGGACAAAGCATGAGAAGCACCCCTACAGTGGCGGCTGCAAGGGGACTGGGAGAGATGAAGCGCCCCGAATTCTGCCGTTGAGGGTCATGAGATTTTAAGCTGAGGCTTGAAGGACAGGCAGGAGCCTTTCCATAGACAAATGTTGGAAGTAGGGAGGATAAATGATGGGGGGAAGGACCTTCCGGATCCACAGGAAGAGAAAATAAAATACTGCCCATCTCCAATCCCATCAAATACACAGACATAGCAGAATGAAAAATGTACCTAAAAGCAAAATATTCCAAGTAATAACGCAGGCCTTTGACAGCTATTGAACACATAAGATTTATGGGAAACAGGCTGGGGGAAGGGGCAGGTCCTCAGCTTTAATAACCTAAGGCAGCAATGCGCCGTCCTCCTCAAGGCCCTCGCATTCAATGGTTATAAGTGGGTACTTTTTTCATTCAAAATGAAAATAGCTTTATTGAGTACCAAAGTAATTTATGTTCTCACAACTTCAATTACCTTACCTATCAATATTAGGTACTGAAAAATATCCGTTGGAAAGACTGGCACAGCTGTTAGCCGCCAAAACATTAATGTTTAGGCATATTTGAAAAACAGCATCATAGGATCATCTTGAAATTAACTTTTACCACCTTTACTGATGGCTTAATTATACAAGCAATATGTGCTTATTGTCCAAAATTCAAATAGTTCTGAATTCAAGCAATTTCTGAATATATAAAGTAGAAAGTGTAGGGTTCTCTGTATCTTTCTCCCAAAAGATAACTGTTTGGTCTTTATCCTTCCAGACTTTAGATATACCTTAATTTTTAAAAATAGAGACATACCACATATTCTCTGGTCAGTAAATTGTTATATTTTAAACTAATAACATATCTTCAAAATACTGCCATAGTAATCACAGTCTTCATTCATTTCAAGGGCTGTGCAGTTTTTCATGATTGAGATGAACCCTAACTGTCCTGATCACCCTCTGGTGGACCTTTAGGGCGTTTCCAACCTTTCCCTACTGCAGTAACCATCCAACAAACATCTGGGACAAACTCCTGATGATTTATCTGAATATTGTGATACCTCTGAACATGGCTGGAAGGCAGGGCCTAAGAACTCTCCTAGGAAAGGGCTCATCCCAAGTGAACGGCAACCCTCAGGTCTCAACGCACTATTTATGGTCCTAGGACAATGGCCAGAGGGGACAACTGATTAAAAATACAGGATGCTGTGTCACTTGAGGTATCCTCTCACCATCCTCCATGCAGTCACATATCCTCTAAGCTCTCCAGGGACAGGAGGAACACGCAGGAGCATCAGCAGTTTCCACAGTCCTGGAGCCAGGGCACCCCGGGCAGCAGCCCTGCAGGTCCCAGGAGGAGGACTGCAGGATGTTCCCTGAGGACTGAACGAACTCATGAGGAATCTTGGCAACAGCCTGGGAACCCACAACTAGCGTAAGAATAGGACCAGAGAAATGACTGTAGAAGCTATTGTGGGTCTATATTCCTACCTCCACATGGACGTGGCCACCTGGAAACCCAGGCTGCAGATTTAACTGGATACTTTAAGAAGAATCTTTATGCTGAAGTTACTTTTGTGGTGTTCAATGCAGCTCATAATGTGTCTAATGATAGTATGAAGGCAAACAGGAGAAATAGCCCCCATGGAATTATTAGAACGTTACTTCTTAAATAAAAACACACGTAAGTGCAAAATGGAATGAAGAAGGAATGGCTCACTTAGAACTAGTAAAAAGTAATATTAAAATGAGTATATTTAAAACAAGCTAGTCAAAGCTTGAAATGATAAAGTGGGTCACCTTCTCTCCCACTGCCAAATGCAGGGCTGTTCCGTGCTGCAGAGGCTCCCGTGCTACATGACTCAGCTGGGTAATTTAAAGCAAAGAACAAACACCTCATATTTCTCTTAGAAAAGTTCAACCCCTCAAGATCACTATTTATCTTATGTAAGTCTGCATAGTTTAAAACCTGAACACTGGAGGCGATGGCATCTAAAACACGCAGCTGGTGCTCTGGTATTCCGGCAAAGGCAGGCCTACAACTTCAAGCCCCCGTCCTTCAGCAAGTTCAGGAGCAGCGATGGGGAGGAAAGGTCCACAGGGGTGACCTAAAAATAGGAGACCTAAGGCTAGTTCTTTAAAAGCCCCCGATGCCCAGTCAAAGGTCTGGGTACACTGGGTGGTTGTAGTCAGGTGAGGACAGTCACAGTGTATTGCAAAGGACATTGAATTTGGTTCAGTCCATTCTAAGCTGTACCCGGGAAAAATCACAGGTTCTCCATGTCGTGAGAGGGCTGGAGTCATTAGGAAGACTAAATATAACACTTCCAATGCATGTGCTGTATAGAAATGCACCCTGGTTACCAGGACCAGCGGCATAACTGGCAGGGCCCAATGCAAAAGGAAGACGTGGAGCCCCTGTTCCAAGAATTTCAAGCGGTGATGGTAGAGGATCAGTCGAACACAGGGCCCTTCTAAATGTGAGGTTCTGCGTGACTGCACAGCGACGAAAGTCCATGGAGCCGGCCCCCCGTGCTACCACCCTGCAGACAGGCACTCCTTGAGAACTGCCCAGCTGAGTCTCCAGGGCACCCTGCATTCAGTGAATGTTCAGGAAGCATCTGACTGCTTACAAGACTGCATTACAGTAAAAAGGAAGTAAGATTTCATACATTAAAAAGGAATTCTTTCATTTTATAAGACAAACATTGAAAGAAGAGGAAAGACACCTTTGAAAGTACAGTGTCTACAAAGTAACATGCTAAAAGATTTGTGCTTATTTTCCCATTTAATCTTCATACACAGTCCTAAAGAATAGATATAAAAATCCATCTTTTCACAGCTGAAAAATTAATGCTCAGAGAGGTTGAGAAACTTGTCCATTTTTCCCAAACAGCTCCTTGCTTCATTTCCTAATACTTATTGAGTTCCTGTTATGTTCCCGATATTTTTTTAGACACTAGGAACAAATCAGCAAGACAAAACACCACCAATCCTTAACCTTGTCCTTGGCCTCCTGGAGTTTAATCAGGACAGATAGGCATTAATGAAAAATCTCATTTTTTAAAAAAACGGAAATTGTTCATTTAATGAGCTTTATAAACAGTTGCCAGATTTAGCAAATAAAAATACAGGTGCCCAGATAAACTTAAATTTCAAATAATGTTTTAATATAAGTATGTCCAATGTAATATTTGAGACATTTATATTTTAAAATGTTTATTGTTAATATGACTTTAAATTTAACTGAGCATCCTATTTTTCTCTGATAACTTTATCTATAACAAAAAGTACATTATGAGGGGAAAGGGAATTTTAACCTCCAAGAGAGGTTTGGGAGGCTTCCCCAGGAAGGGAAGACTGGGTGAAATCTGAAGAATATAAGGAGTTAATAAGGTTGCTACAGCAGGAAGAGACTGATGGTTGACGGTTGCTAAGAAGGAAAAGGTTTGGGGGTTTCGCTACATGAGTTCATGGAAGTGAGCAGGGGCCAGACTATCCACAGACTTGCAGGCCTTGAAGGTCAACATTTTCAGTCTTTATTCCCCTGACCAGCCATACATGACTAATCTGCCATACAGTTCCATCCGCCTATGCCCTCCCTTCTTTGATATCATCTGCACAACTGACTCACAGAGTCCTTCCCAGTCACTTGCCTCATTGTGACTCCTACCAAAGAATGTAGTCATCTTTAAGTCTGCCTTGCCAGCTAGAATGTGACTTCTGTAAGGGCTTCAATATAAATCAATAATGAAGAGGACAACATACCTTAGAAAGTCCATGCGTTCTGGGTCTCTGCCACATTGTCTAGTTGAAGGGCCCCTGCAAGTATGGCCCCTAATGATGACAGCCAACTCACTTGGCAGAGCTTGATAAACAGCATATTCTGAGCTCACCCACAAAACCCCTCATTTAGAATGTCTTGGATAGGGCTCGGAAATCTCCATTTGAACAGGCTCCCCAGGGAGGTGTGATACACACAAGTATTTGAGAAGCCCTGGTCTATTTGGCTATTCTAGGATTCTAATTCACAGCATTTTCAAACAGTGGCAAAGGACAAGAGAAGCACTTATTCTAACTTGTTACACATCTCACTGTGCTTTTGAATTGTCAGGGTCCAAGTGCTATGAGAAGACAAAAGCCCATCAGTATAGCCCTTAGGGTCCGGTCTGAGTCATTTGAGTTACACACCACCCACGGGACACACACAGCAGGCGTGGCATGCGTTAGGTGAGCAAAAGAAAACATTTCAAATGTTGTCGTGTTAAATAATTTAAATATTTGCTTTACACTAAGCTGAGAATATTATTTTTCAAACATGGCCTTTTAAAAATGTTTTAATTAATGCCCCCCCATGGCATAATACAAACTCTGAGACCATTTCCTTTTCAGAAACAGAGCCCATAGTTCCAAGTAAAAGTTCACTATGAATCAATCAAAATCACTTCCTATATTCTACTTATAAGCAAAGTTCAAATTTAAAATACAACTCATCCTATATGTCGGCATTTCATGGCAGGAAAGAATATTAGGACCATAAAGGACCAAACCATCCAAGTTCACCACTCTCTGTTTACTTTATTTTGTTCAATTCTCCCCGATAGGGAAGCCATCGTGATACGTAACTACTACAGACAGTCCCTGAGAGGGGCATCCAGTATAAAATTAAGTGGTGCCTTTGAATCTCATTAAGACAGATTTCCAGAAAGAACTAAAAGAGTATCTTCTTCCCCCATGGATACTCCAAGCTGTCTCAGATAAAGAATAAAGCTCCAAATTCTGTCCACTGCAACATTTTACACTGGTTGCTCAGTTGGACTGGAATTGAAAAGCAAAGCAAAACAAAAAACAATTCATCAACGTTGTCCCCAGACTGCACACAGCTGGGGAGCTGCCTCTCCTTGGTTTACAAACAGATTTTATGGAATCGATACCTTTGTGTGAAATTAATTGGCCATGACACTCATGTTCTAAGCCGTGGGTCAGACAGAACTCTCAGGAATACAGAACCAAGAAGCACAGTGGTGAATCCTAGGACTTCCCCTGAGGCAGCCTCATGGGATAACAAGGGGCATTTTACTTTCACTAGTCACGGCAATTGATCATTATGTATGAACAACACGAATAACAACATAGTGAGCTGGTTAGGAAGGCTTTCTGACAAAGCAGATGTTTTTATTTATGAAATATGTCAACAAACTTACCTCGGAGCAGGAGCCATTGTAATATCCCTAATTACAGGAAATGCATTTCCTGGTACTTGCAGTCACGTGACATGCTGCACATTAGGATGCCCTTTGCGGTAATCTCCTTGAGGACAGAAATTGCATCCTGGTCTCCGAGGCACCTTCCACATTTAGGGAATATTCTGGAGTTAGTAATGAGTGGGTTTTTTCCTGAAAGCTCTTAGGCTAGTCGGCTGTTCAGACCAGAGAAGCTACTTTTACTGTTATTAGGTCATAAAAGGTAAATCTGATTTCTCTACTACCAAAACATTCAGATGCAATCCAGAGCTTTCTTTTTTTCCTCTCCTTCTCTGGACAGCAGCTAATGGCCTTTGATTTTACATCACACTGTTAGGAAAAGTCTATTGTCTCCATTTGCTGACTCTGAAGGCCAAATTTCATTAAAGGAACAGTGCTTCAGAAACTCTCCAGAATTTTTTAAAAGATAAAATTGTTCTCTTTTCCCTTAAAGGGACTTTGTTTCATAATATGTTCCATTCGTAAAGAATTTGCATGTCCAAATCTATCTGAGACCATCTCTTTTGTCCTCAAAACAATGTAATACGAGCTAGTCTGGGCTATTTTCCACATTTCTCAAATGGGCATCATGAACGCGAGAGGGTAAGTCACTTGCCCAAGGGGACATAACATAACGCGTGGACAAGCCGGAACTGGGACCTTTGTCTCTGGGCTCGGTAACCATTGCTTTTCTCCCTTCCTTCCCCACTTCCACCCCGTCATTCCTCTCGCCACACATACTGCATATTTGGGCTCAGTCAAGCCAGTAGAAAAACCTTTGCCCTTAGGTCTCCAGAAAGTGGGGTCTTTAAACTAATAATCATAATAACAATAATAATATATAAAATGAAACGTGGGTTGGGCTTTTTGTTTTCCACTAGGGAATGCATTGGGCCCACTAGGGTCGTGCTGTTTTTCACACACTTTTTTTTCGTTGTAAAGGAAGAATGCGACACATTCTCGAGTTTCCCTTGGAGGCCCCGCCGCCTGACAACGCAGAAGAAGGCGAAGGAATGGGTTCGCTCTGCGACTATGACCCTCGCCATAGACACCTTCTCACGAAAGCTGGCCGCGAGCACGAGGCCTTTCGGAACTTGCCCTGGAAACCAGTGAACGCCGGAAGGGATTAACTCCAAATTCTCCTCCAGGATTAAGGACAAGAATGAAACTGAAACAACTTTCTCGCACTGTCAGCTAAGATGCAGGGAGGAGGTCCAGCGAAAGAGGAGACCATCGGGTCCTTGTCGTGGCGCCTTAAAAGACGCCCCCCCCCCCACCTTTTCGGTTCCCCCGGGAGCGCCCGGCCGCCGAGGCGCCTTCCCGGCACTGCGGCGCACTGCGGAGCAGCCTGTCAGCCCGCAGCCCCGATCCTGCGGGGCTTTCCAAGACGCTGCGGCCCCGCCGCAGGCCGTCCGCCCCTTCCTCCCCGCGGGGTCGCCCGGCATCCATCACCCGAGAGCCTCTGACGCACACGCGCGCTCCCAGACGGAGACTCCGCCGCCTCCCCCACCCCCACGCCGCACCGCCCACCCCCGCCTGCCCCTCGTGGGTCTGCATTTGCATCACTCGCACACGTAGCGGGTGACGCGAGCGTCCCCCGCTCGGGCCATCCTGGCGACACCTCCAGCCCCTTTGACTCAGCCCCCCCCTCCGCCCCCGCGTGCCGGGCGCCTGAGGTCCCCGGGCGCCCACAGAAATGGTCTGGGTTGTGCATCTGCGGTGGGGTTCCCACTGCCCCACGCCAAGTTCATCGCCGTATTCCGCAGTCTTGGTGGCCCAGCTCGGGGCGCTCCCCGCGACACGCTCGAGAAGTCTTCCCAGTTCTAGAGCCCAGGAGGGAGCCCTCTAATAAGATCAGTGATGGATTTGGGATCGCTTGCACAGCCCTCACCACAATCCGAAATCAGCGCGGTATATTGTTCACAGGTGATGGGGCTTTCGCCCCCCGCCGAGCCTCGCTCCAGTGTGTCTGTCTAGCCGCACCTGGGGCACAGTGGGCGCCCGGTAGGGTTTCGCGAATGCAGGCGCAGTGTGGGGAGGTGCAGGCGCTCCCAGCCACAGCCCCGCGGGTTTCCCTCTCTCCATCCCTTCCTCGTTCTCGCGTAGACAATAGACAGGAGCGCCGGGCATTTACGTGGAATAGTTTTTAAACCCCCCGTGCTTCTTTTGGGCTCCCGCAGCGCCCAATGCGGCTGCCTCTGTCTCCCGCCACCCTCACGTATGCAGAGGGATCCCCGCGGGAAAGTTGAGCCCAAAACTAGGATGGAGGTCCTGGACAGACACCGGTCAGCAGCTCAGAGCTGCGTGTTTGGAGTCAGCCTCCCCGGCCGATCGAACTAAACCAGACCAGCGAAGGATAGTGTAGGTCCCGGAGGAAGGAGGGCGCGGCCCCGCATCCCCGCTGCTGCCCACCTGCCTCTTCGGGGAATCCAAGATAAGTGGTGAGCCCGCAGCCCCTGACCTACCCCGGGCAACTGGGGCGAGGGGGTGTCACTCCGTCCGCCACACCCGACTTCAACGGTCCAGCCGCAGCAAAGGCGCCCGGCCGGCCGAGCAGCACCGGGCGCCAGCAACCGCTTCCCTCGTGGGCAGGCGGGGCAAAGTTGCGCTTCTACAAGGTTGCAAAAAGTTCCCCACAGGCTGCAGCGTCTGGCCTCTGGGTGTGAAAGGAAAATTAAGCGGCGGCGGGAAACCCCGGGGTCCCTCACTCACCGCTCCAGGCGCCGGGGACGCCTTGCCTTGGGTGCTGTCTGCGCTGCAGCTGCAGCTGCCGCCGCCCGGGCGTAGCTCTGGCTCGCTCCCCAGGGCCGCCTCCGTCTGCCACCGTCTCCTGCAGCGCACGGAGTGGTGACTCCTCGGAGCGTGTCAGCGGCGAGAGGAGGGGCGGGAAAGTGGCTCCCGGCTGGCAAGCTGCGGTCCTCCTCCCCCTCCTCCGCCGGCGCCTCCTCCCTCGGCGCTGCAGTGCCGGGCGGCGGCGTGGCTGGAGTACGAGCCGAGCGCAGGGCTGGAGTCACCGCGCGCGGAGGAGGCGGGGGGAGGCGCGCACCACTCCAGTCCCCGTCAGCTGTAGCGCTCCGGCGAGTCGGGGCGTAGAGGGGCTCTGCGCGGCGGGATTGGGGTGAGAGTACACCCACACCTAGGTGACAGATACTTACGGAGAAGTCAGGACTCTGAGTTTGTGGTAGAGTGAAGGAAGGGGCACCAGTCCTTAATTAGTCTCGGAGTGTGACTGTGGGTTGCGCACCTGCGGTCCGCGCCCCTAGTCTGCCCTCAGGAGACAAAGCATTTTGAGTGCTGAGCCTGGCTGGGGCCAGGGCAAAGAGAGTTTGCCCCCAATTTCTAGGCCTGGGACTGACCTGTTAGCTTTGACTCGGCTTCCAGGAAGCCACCAGGCAGGGCTAGATTGACCATTCCGCCCACGCCCTACCCCCACGCAGACACACGGGTGGAGGAGAGCTTGGGGAGCTCTAGGAGAAAACTGGAGGAAACTTTGCAGGGTGTCTGGGGTTCTCCTCAATGCGAGGTAGGGCCACACAGCCCGACTCACCGGCAGCATTGGAAGCGGCTCTTTAGGGTGGGCGGGGGGACGGGGACTATCGAATATTAAAAAAAAAACAAAAACGGGAATTTTCCTTGTACTCTCAAAAACGTTTCACCCCTCGGCGTGCGGGAGACTCCAACTCGAGGTTCCCCATTGCAAAGCGGCGGGGCTGGACTGCTCTGGAGAACCCTGCCCCCTTGAGGCCACACCCAAGGCTGGCTCCACCACCCCGCAGCAGCCGCTCCGGAGGGCGTCGCCCTTCTCGGACCTTGGGCCACGGTCCCTTCCTCTCCTCCACTCCTCCACCCCCACCTCCCGCACCACCACCTAGACGCCGCGGGTAGCCGGGCTTTCCCAAGTCTCCGAAGGTGCCAGCTGCATGCTCGCACAGAACCCCTGCGGCGTGGGAAGCAGCCGCACAGGCAGGTGCCTTCCTCATGATGGGTGACCCCAAGCGAGACAAAGCACAGCGCCCTTTGCAGGCTGCAGTGGGTGTAACTCACTCAGCGTCTGTGCGCCAGTGTGTTCTGTTTGTGAAAATATGCCTGGAAGATTGTAATGGCTGGGTGTGTGGATATAAATATAAATATTACACGTACACGTGTCGGGAATGAATCAGGCACCTTCCACTATGCATCATACAAGCCTGGCGAGAGAAAAAAACAGATCATCCATGGTGTGGATTCCCGTGTCCCACTGAGCCCACACCTGCTGGGTCTTTGAACGCCTGCCTGGGTCTTGCGTTGGTTAAAGGCTATGCAGTCTTGCAACCAGGAATGAATGGTGCTGTGAGGTGGTCAGGTGAAATGGCAATTAGGGAACACGCTCGTCTGCATTTCATGGATCCTTCTGCATAAATGAATTACTTAAACAACTACTTAGGCTGAAATTGTGTTGTTACCATAAGAAGGAAAATATACTCCATGGGAGTGCCCATAAATCCATTGGAAATAAAGCTATAAAATTTAAAAAGTCAACAAATCTTATCCAGATTGCCTACATATTATATATATATAAATTTGACCTTTCATCTGCAAACTGTGCTGATAATTCATTGAGTTATTAAGTGGATACCCTCTGAGAACCTCCCCCAAATGTCACAGAATAACAGATTGTTTTTCCAAGTGATGGAACAAACCTTAAAAAATGATCTTTCCCTGTGCTGCTCACGGAAGATATTTAAAGAAGTGTATACATTTTTCTAGCTGCCGGGTTTTCATGTCTTGATGCACTTGAAAATAACAGTTCCTACGGGAAAATCCCTGATCGTGTGTTTGCAGGAAATGTCTGATTTAAGACCAGGTGGTGTCAGAGGAGGGTATTTCAATGTTGTGTCTTTGGAGCACAGAAACATTTTTTCATGATAATGTATGCATAAGTTCCCCTCCAGAGCTTCTCTCATTCTAGGGTCCCTCCTGGGATACCCCTTGACCCCAGGCCTGTCGGGTTTAGCACTCAGAATGATGGGGGAATTCAAAAGTTAAAATTTTTTTAGCTTTAGTTATAATTAATAGGCTTAGTGATTAATGCATCTAGAAAGCTGTTGCTCCAGGAACTGGAATGTGTGACCAGACCTACCCTCACTCCAGGAGACCCATAAGCAATTCAACATTTTGCCCCAGGAGGACTGCTGGTGATCGAGATGGCATCTGAGCTGTTGAGCTCCCAGGAGAGAACATTTTCCGCTCAAGGATGCAGGTAAAGAATGGCTGGTCAGAAGATGAAGGGGTGCTAGGAAAATTGCTGGACTACAACCTTTGTCTGATTGACCTTTCCCCTGAATTCCAAATCCCTTACCTATTCTTTTCTTTTCCTTATAAAAAAAGGTTGGCTTGAGATGAGATGTTAAGATGGTTTTTAGGATACATAACCCTCCATCTTCTCAGATGGCGGGCATCTGAATAAAGTGCCTATAAAGATTCAATGTTTGTCTCTACTTATTGGTTTTGCTAGTGACAAGCAGCCAGAATGCTGACTCATCCAGTTTCGAGGATAATCTTCTTGCCCTGTCTGGTGCAGCTCAGTTGGTTGGAGCATCAACCAGTAACTGAAAGGTTGGAAGTTCGATTTCCGGTCAGGGTACTCTCTAGGTTGCAGGTCTGATCCCCAGTCCAGGCCTGTAGGATACCTGGTCTGGGCGCATGCAGGAGGCAACCAATCAATCCTTCTCTCTCACATCGATGTTCCTCACCTTCCCTCCCTCTCTCTCTAAAAAGGGTAATGAAAAAAAGTGTCCTTGGGTGAGGATAAAAAGAGAAAAAAAAAAGAATAGTCTTTTGTTACACCTTCATTGTAAGGCTGCCTTCTCTCCTAAAAACACTTGTCTTATAGGAGCTGATGGAGGGTAGAGAAGACACCTGCCCTATTCCCACAAAATTCCAGTGATCGAAAGTCACCACCCTCCAACAAATGAGGAATTTTATTTTTCTGTGCGATGTCTGCTCATGATGCTAGATAGCAAGCCATCTAACACCTAAGAGTATCAAAGATCCGTCTTCACATCTGCAAAGTGGTTTCAATAAAAATAATCACACTAAGTACAGATGCCATGGTCATTAAATTTGATAACATGCACAAGAAGCACGCAATGGGCATAGAATAAATGTTAGTTTTCCATCCCCTTCAGTAGCTACAGTGAGGTGTCATGGACAGCTAGGCCTCCAATTCCAGAGTAACACATAGCTTCCAGAACAGGGGTCTAGAGAGAGCCTCATACGCTTGGACCAAGGCCACACCTCTCCCACTGTCCTTACCTCCAGTACTGGGGCCAGTAGCTAGGCATAGATAGCCACTCTCTTACCCCCAAATACTCACAGCTTTCCCAGCCCGTTATGTCTTCAGTCTATCAATGTTAATCTCATTAAACCTTTCATGCCTGTTTGGAACAGTTACCACAGACAGCCACGGAACATCAAGTGCATTTCTCCAGTGCTCTAATGCTCATAAGGTTCAGCACATCCTAAATTCTGCCCTTCCCTCCCCATACGACTCCTGAGACCCGCTGACCAAGCCTTGCGGAATGCACAGTTCACGATTGGTAAAATGGCCTATATCCTTAGCCTTTTCACTCAGTGTTCCCTTCCTGCTCCGACAGAAGCCTCCTCCGCCCGAAGAGGCCACTCCCCATAACCATCTCAAATGATGGTTGTCTATTTCTTCTGCAGCTCTTGTATCACTACATTTGGAGGGAGGAGGGGGGTGCCCTTCTTGTTCTTCATTGCTGCTTTCAGAACAGTTTTTGTCCCTTTTCCCTAAAACCTACAGCTTTGAATCACACCTCATCGGGTTATTTCACTTACTACTTTCAAACGTTGCTGTCATACTCAGACTTCTAAGTCACTCTGTACCTTTCCTGACTCAAGGTCACTCCCTAAACATAAATCCTGTCCTACCTAGTCCTTGCAAATTTAATAAATACAGGGACGCTCATTCTAACCAGTACTACTCTTAGTCTGGAGCAAGCAAGGGCCCTGTGCTCCACCCACCTCCCTTGTACCTGAGTGGGCTAGTGCTTTAGAATGCCTTACTTAAGGACATTTTAGTCCCCTCTGGTGGCTGGGTTTGCAACCCCAAATTTTCATTAAATTATGAATTCAGTTTAATATTGGGCTGGTAATTTCCCAGGGCTTTGGCAGAAGAAAAAGCATATCTTTTCTGAAGGAGTTCTCCTTTATCCTAGACTTCAAAAAAAGAACATTTTTAATGAAAGTTAGACAGTAACAAAGCAAAGAATGCAACTGAGCACAGAGAGGGATGGCGCCACGAGGGAGAGCCCACAGGTAGACAGAGGAAACATCAATCCTTCCTTGAGGAAAGACTTCAGACGTTGGAATTATTGGTCACAGTTCTTACTGTACTTGAAGAAAAATAAAAGACAAGTTTAAAATACTTACAGGCAATAGGAAACTATAAGGAATGACCAATAGTATTTGAAAAGGCACCAAATCAAACTCCTATCCAACTCTGCCCGTTGCCTTACCAACATCCAATCTAACACCCACACACATATACATACACCTTATTTCCTCTTTAAAGAATCCTGATTTTATTTAGGGGTCTGCCATTTTTTTAAATTGCATTTGTGTGTTTAACAATGCAGTTTCACACAGAATGCTAAGAGCACTTTGTGTTTTACATTAAGGGTTTGGAATAATGTGGACCTTCTATTACTACTGACAGCACAACCAAGTCTAACCCCTAAATACATGGATTACAATCAGAGGAGAAAACTAATACGTTTATTTTACATAACTGAGAAAAAAATAAATGCTGGGTTGGCCAAAAAGTCCATAAGAGACACATTTTTCATTTTCACCAATAACTTTATGCATTTGGATATTTTGAGTATGTCGGCTCTCTCCTGCATGGTACAACGTTGATTGTTTTCAGTTAATGTCTCTATTTGATCTCTGTCAACTTCAGCTGGTCTACCTGACCGTGCAACATCATCCAGCGAGACATCTCCAGCGTGAAGCTTCGCAAACCCCTTCCCACACATTTGATCAGTCACAGCGCCTTCTCCCTACACTGCACACATCCTTTTTGTGTGTGTCATTGCAGTTCTACCTTTCTTAAAGTAATAAAGCATAATATGCTGAAAATGTTGCATATTTTCTTCCATCTTCAATATTAAAGTGGCTACACAGAAATTCACCAATTTTGATAAGTTTTTTAATGCACACTGATAGGACAAGTGGAACAATACAATCTAACAAAATTGTCTTGAATGAAGTTAAAGACAACTAAGTGCTACTACAGCCATCTTACAGAAAAAAAAAATGAACATTTTGGCCAACACAATAGGAGAAATAGTAAAATCTAACAGGGTCTTATGCACCCTGTGGGAGGTGGTGCCTGATTTGGAGGAGCTTTGGCTATGTCCACATAATGACTATTGCAAACTTCTGTGACTGCAGGTCATGCATGAATCATCAGTCCCCTTTCTGTCAGACATCATTCAGCCTATCTCCTTTACTTGTCTTTCAAGATCTATAAAAAACAATTACAAAATTGAAGTGTATGCCCTTCTTTCTAGCTCCTAGGTAGACTTCTTTTACTGAACTAGTCACCTCTCTCGAGCCTGCATTCATTCAAGTATAAATCTGCAGCTGCCTGACATCGGGAGAGCTCGTCCAGTCCCATTGGTGGTGGAGGCCACTATTGATGGTGAAGACCCACAGCAGCAGCAGCAGCCAGCATGTCCTCTCCTGGGCACCTCCACTGCCTGCCAGGTGCTTGCTCTGACTTCCAATCCACCCCCTGCCCCCAGCCACCCCTGCCCCCCCAGCTGGAATCTACTATTTTTCACATGGCCATGTGCTTTACAGGCTGGCCTCATTACTTCTTGACTTGTCCAAACCAGTCACGTAATCCCATTACCCTTTCCGGCGATTGGTTTGGACGTGGAAATATTACACAATTCTGGCCAATGTCATGTGAAGGAGAGGGCCTCTAGAGAGCTTTTGGGAAGGCTTCCTCACTTCTAAAACCATGAGGGATGACCCTGGCTGGTGTGGCTCAGTGGACTGAGCATCAGCAAAAGGTCCTATTCCCAGTCAGGGCACATGCCTGGGTTACAGGCCAGGTCCCTGGTTGGGGGCCTGAGAGAGGCAACTAACTGATGTTTCTCTCACACATCAATGTTTTTCTCCCTCCCCATCTCTGAAAATAAGTAAAATCTTAAAAAATAAAAATAAAAACATGAATGACAAAGAAAAAATTCCCCTCTGATTTTAGACCTTACCATGCCTAAATGTGACATATAGAACCTCTGGAAATAGTCTGTAATCATGTAGCCTAATGACAAAGCATGTGAAGGATGTAAGGACCAAGTGAATTTCAGAGAAGTGGAGCCACAGCCGGAGCCACAGCCCCAACCACACCTGGAACAGCCCTACCTCTGTTGTATGGTAATGAATTTTGTTTTTAAAATCCATCTTAAGTTAGATTCTTTACCTCACAGCTAAAAGCATTTTTAGAACTACACTCCCCCCAACTCTAAAAGAGTATCTGGCACATAGTAGATTCTCTGCACATGTCTACTAATTTAAACTGAGCTGTGCGTTGAGTATACTTCTGTTGAGAAAACAGGAAGAATGTCTCCATCTGTTGGTCCCCAGATCATAGAAGGTGTTTGGCAAATATTTGCTTAAAGCCAAAATGGCTTCAGAATTTTAGCAAGCAAAAGGGAAACTGTAGGAGTCCAGATGGAAGGCTGCAATGAGAAAACAATAGCTCAGTGAAAACTCAGATTCTGGAAGAATCTTTCTGCGCAAATTGTCAGGGAATAAGCTGCTCCAGGCACAGTCAGGGAAAGAGAACCCGAAGAGGGCGCTAGCCTCCTCTGGTGGATCAGAGGGAAGGCGGGGCAGCACTCAGAAGTCTGCCAGGGTGGAGATGGGGAAGGGAAGTAAGTGGAAGAATAGCCACAAGACACATTCCTTAGGAAAAAGAGGCATAATTTGATATCTGGAAAACTTTCTGTTAAGAAGGAGAGAGATAAGTTATGGGAATCTCTAAGCTGTTCAGGGATGTACCCTAGGTGTACTTCCTGGGCTCATAATTGTCCCCTTCTATGTAATTTGTTCCCATATGTATTTGCACATCTAGAGTAAAGTAGGTTTGCCACTCAGAAAATGTCTAGCCTCAGTGCATGGGACTACTGATGAGACCCAAGGGGGGAGGTTGTGTTCCTGAGCCCTCAGTCCCAGGAAAAGGAACCCCTCAAGGCTATTGGTAAGCAGAGAAGGCTGGAGCCACCTCATATAACATCATCGGGTCCCAGCTACTGGTTAGGAGACGCAAGGAGGTGCTGCTGGGAGTAGACAACCAGCCTGCTCCACATCTCCCAGTGACTGCACAGGACCACCCAGTGAAGTGTAACCCTGTCAGTCTGTCTCAGGTCAATGCCCACCAGGGAGGCTTCAGCACAGAGGAAGCACCGAATGAGCGGGGAGCCTGGCTAGGTCTGACCTCAGCCACCCCGGGGCTTGCACAATGGCCCATGAACCCTCAGCTCAACTAATGAGGAATGGGAGTTCTTACCCCATGGAGGGGCAATTCTGGGGGATGTTCTACAGTCTCTGAGAGGATTTCTGGTGGCCCAGTGGCTCATAGTGGTGACCAGCTCACTTAATCAACAATTCAGTGACTTCTCCCCACCCCCCCATCCCCATTTCACTTCTCCAGTAAACTATGTGCTCAAACCCTAAACCCCAACTGACAACCTGCTGGGCAGAGCCATCTGTAATTTCACACCAGTCTTTCTTTCCAGCCCTTCAATCCCCTGCTCCTTCATTGCCGATTTGAATCTTAGGCCTCACATATTCTGTACCAATTGCCATCCCCCAAAGAGTCCCCAAGTGTCTCTACCTCTGTGCAAAGCTGCTATACCCACTTACTACCTGGAGTACCAAGTGCCACCTTCTCTGCTATACCTTTGCCAACCTTATTCTAGGCAACTGTTCTTCCCAGTCCCCATTCCAGTAGCTCTTAGGCTCAACTGCATATACAGCCCTCATCACTTATCAGCTTGGTTATGAGTAATTCTGCCTCATTTCCTATATGCAACAGCATTTTGAAGGCCCACAAACTCCCCAACACAGTGCCTTCTAGATGAGAAGTACTAAATACAGTTTCAATGATCTCTCAGACATTTAATTGGTCTTCTACATCCCTTCTTGAACTTCTCTTGCCAAACTGAGACTTACCAAGAGTCTTTCCGAATGAGGGACCTAACAGCTCCAAGCCATGCACGGCCTTCTTTGGAGGGGTAATAGCACATCAGCACCCTGAAAAACGCCAGTGTTCCTAGAATGTTAATTTGATTCAGATTTTTTTTAAATGCAGGAAAAATTAAAATAAATTAAAAAAAACACACAGATGCCCACCTCATTGCAACAGTCATCTCTCTGAATCTTTTTCTTCTCTTTTTCTTCTGTGACTTCTGCTGCTGTGCTCAGCTTTGTAACGAGTGTCATGGCCCTCCACATCCAGCTGATTTATAGCCCAAGTCTGAATATTCCCATTGGGTGTCTACATTATCACTGTCTGGGTTTTCCTTTTTAACATTCTACCATAGGTTCCCTAATACAGTGAAGTCTATTAAGTTATTTTCCTGCTCAAGGGAGAATTATTGTTTCCATGTTCGGAATTTGTTTTGCATAATCTTCCTGCTCCAAATTAGTGTTCTAACATTCAGGCTTTCTATTTTAATAATAAACATCCTGATTTCTCCCATTTGATCTGCCTATTAAAAATGCACGTAGTAAGCTCTCCGGAAGTTAAGTTCTCTTCTATCTTCGGAATGACCCATAGATGTTGGTGCCGACCAACTTGTTGGATCACAAGTGGCTTTTTTATTTTAAAAGGCAGCATCACCATGAATGTTAATGATGGAAACATTTGATATTTATAGTTCATCTGATTCATGTTTTGCTCTTTCTCTACACTTAGACTAATGCCACTTCCTGCTGATAAAAATATTTCTTTTTAAATTACCTACCCCTTGGCTCCACTCCCAGTCTCACTAAGAGTTCTCTGGATGCCATACTAACCATTTCCTGCATAATGATGCATCATATATGGACATTAAATTTCCCATGATGCAACTTGAGCTCATTTCTGTGTTCACCCGCAGCCCAGAACTGGAGGTTCTTTAATAATGGGGCCTGAGAGAGTAAGCAAAACTTAGTGTTTCTTCTGCACACACTTGCCAGGGGTTCTCTGCAAATCCCAAGAAGGTAGCTTCTCACCTTTATGACTGATGTAAAGTCAAATCAAGCTCATCCTAGACTATGGTCAATTTTAAGGGAGGGAGTAGAAAGTCTCATTTTGTCATTAGGTCTAAGCTCTAGTTTACCAAAAGTTCTGTACTTGGGACTGTGGAGAACTTGCCTGCTCTCTGAAGGGCTGGGAAAGAAACTTCTTCCCTTTTTAAAAAATTTTTTGTTATTCAATTACAGTTGTATGCCTTTTCTCCCCATCCCTCCACCCCACCCCAGCTGAACCCACCTCCCTCCCCCACCTCCACCCTCCCCCCCGATTTTGTCCATGTGTCCTTTATAATAGTTCCTGCAATCCCCTCTTCCCACTGTCCCCACCCCACTCCCCCCTGGCCACTGCTAGACTGTTCCCAACCTCAATGTCTCTGGTTGTATTTTGTTTGCTTTTTTCTTCTATTGATTATGTTCCAGTTAAGGGTGAGATCATATGGTGGAAAACAGTATGGAATTTCCTCAGAAAACTAAAAATGGAACTGCCCTTTGACCCAGCAATTCCGCTGCTGGGATTATACCCTAAGAACCCTGAAACACCAATCCAAAAAAACCTGTGCACCCCAATGTTCACAGCAGCACAATTTACAATAGCCAAGTACTGGAAGCAACCTAAGTGCCCATCAGCAAACGAGTGGATCCAAAAACTATGGTATATTTACACAATGGAATTCTACGCAGCAGAGAGAAAGAAGGAGCTTATACCCTTTGCAACAGCATGGATGGAACTGGAGAGCATTATGCTAAGTGAAATAAGCCAGGCGGTGAGGGACTTCTTCCCTTTTTTATACACCCCTCTCCTTCACCCCGCAAGAGGTGGGGTCAGGTTATTAGTGGATGCCTTACAAGTGTGGCAGGCTCTATCTTGTCTTTCTGACTCACTACCTCAAATGTCACCTTAAAGCTGTGTAATTCCTGTTTCCAAAAGAGGCAGCTCATCTTTGAAAGTTTTCTGGGAATGTAGGCTGTGGGACTCCTTGAAAGAACAGAAGTTGGCCCAGGATTTCTATCAAAGAGATCTCAAAAACAGCTTTCTTCAGGTTGTGCCAGAGGCAATGCAGAAAAGGTACAGAGGGCAGGGAAAATTCCAGATCGTTGGTTCTCAGAAGGCTCAGTGAAGGGATTTCCTTGGAATATCATCCACCTAGGCCAAGACCAAGAGGTCATGGAGCGCGGTTTTTATGAAGTACTGGAAGATGGCTACAGTTTAACACAAAACCAAATGACACCTTGGTAAAATACAATTTCCAAGGCCGACTTCCATGCATCACTATTCCAGAGGAAGACAAGGTCCAGATGCCCTGGGGCAAAGAGCTCACAAATCACTGGGAATGGGCAGTGGTCTTAGAGGTGATTGTCTGAGACCTAGGAGTCCTGGAGAAGGCCTCTGTATTCTTATCAACAAAGAACATCAGGGTTCCCACCAGGGGAGAAGACACTGAAGCACCACCATCACACGCTGTTATCTGTATCATTTCAGAGGGATGATAGACACTTGCCTGGTGGAAGAAGGCCTGGGCATAAGGCCAAAGGCACAGTTGACACTGTGGTACATGGTGAGGACACCTTCTCTTCCTCTTACCTGGAAACACCTGTGCATAAACAGGGCACTTGTTGAGGATCCTGAGAGCAAGGGCAGTGAGTTGGCAGAACTCTGCTCAGCACACAGGCAGCTGGGCAGCAGGGCGGCAGAGATCTGACGAGAATTCGGATTGGTGACAACCCCCAGGAACTCAGGGCATTACACCAGGCCTTCTCTGTCAGAATGAGGGAAGCCCAGCACCCTGGATATGGGCTGGGGTCCTGAGTACCTGGGCTGGTCTTAGATGTAGGGCAGGACTGGATTCCAAGTTGCAGAGCAAGGACGGTGATCTAAGAGACAGCTTCTAAGACTGCAGCTAAAGTGACAAGCAAGCAGACAGTACAACTGAGGCCACAACCCAAAGGGGCTACAGAGAGCTAGAATCCAGATATGCGGCCTATGCATGTGTATGGTCTGCAGACGGCAGGAAGTGAAACTGAGGCTAGCTTAGCCCCCCTCCCCAAAAGTGATATATTGGAAGGAAAGTGAGTCAGTCACAGAATTACAGGAAGAACTGAAGAGCTGGGAGCTCTCTGAACTCTGAGAAGCCTCTTCTAGGGCTGTTTTTATCATGATTCAGCTGCCTCTACCATTAGTCCTTGTGTGACTAGCTGGGGATTCTCAGGGAGTCTGAATGGCCCCAACCAGGGCACATGACTGGTGGAGGGGTGAGCCAAGGGCACCGTGGTGGACACATCCCCCACCAGAACCGCAGAGAAGGTGGGAAGGGGCCATTCAGCAAAGGAAAGAAGGATATGCTCCTGGGAGAACAGAGAGGAGGAGGTCCTGTACAAGACAACACAAGTTACCCACTTCAGGGCAGCTGAATGGCAATCAGGGTGTCGGAGGCCTGAATGGAAGGTCGCTAGTGCAATGTGGAGGGGTGCCCTGAGGCAAGGGTCGCTCTCCAGCCCCAGCTCAGCCTGAGGATGGAGCCAGGAGGGGAGCTGCTCAGACACATGGAGCGGCTATCAAGTCAGACAAATGGCCTGTAAGAGGACAGCAGCCCTTTCCCCTTTAGTTGAATCTCATTGCATGTGGTATTCATATAGGAAATCTGTACCCCAGATTCTTGGCAGTGTGATTATAACTTCAAACCTTCTACTGCTCACTTATAATCAAAAGCTCAGTTGTGACTAAAAAAGAATATTTATGAAGAACCCAAAGACCAGGCAATGCATCCATTTGCTACTTTGAATGTTATACCTGTATAACCCCACATCAGATTATCTGGGAGAGCTACATAGCTGAGGTGACTTTACTGGGGGTTTTTTTGTGCACTTTATTTTTTTTTTGCACTGTCAATTTTATTCATTGTACTTTGATATTATATCCTCAGCCTGCAGGATATTATAAGAAACAGCCTCATTCATGTGGAGGTGATGAGGACTTTGGTCAATAGGTCAGACAGAAGAGACTTTAAGTAAACCCAAGGAAATTTTTCTCTCAATTCTTAGTATCAGTAAAAGTTGTAATGCTTATATGCAAAAGTATTCTTTGCAAAAGATAGACCCAGTTATACTCTATCATTTTTATAGGTTTTGGTAAAAACTTACCAGTTCTTTTAGAGTGTTTCAGGATAGAAATAATAAGAATATAGACAAAATTATTTTTCAATCTTTTCAGATAATTGTTATTGTTAACTATTTTCAATGGTAGATAAAACACCAGAAGCTATCTAATTAATTATGAAACTAGAAAACCATGATATAAAAAAATCCCAGCAATAAGACAAAGAGAACAAAAACCATAGACCAATCTCAATCATGAATATAGATACAAAAATCCTAAATAAAATGCCAGCAAATTGAATTTGGCACATTGGAAAAGACAAAACAGCATGACCTCATTGGTTTTATCAAGATGAAAGCATAGTCTAGTATTAAGAAGTGTATTAATAATCAGAGTCACACAAAACCTATCATTGTATCTCAACATATGTTAAAATGTTAATCCTTATAATTTCATACCCACTCTTGACTTACTAGGTATAGAGAAATACATTCTCAAAATGTATTTGTATCAAACTGACAGTCACATTATTATTGGGAAACAGTGGCAGCATTCCCATTAAAATCAGAAATGAAATAAAGAGGCCGTATTAATAGTATCATTTATCTTGCTTTTTATAAGCACTGGCCAATGGAATAAAAATATGGACCAGAGACTTGGGATATAACCACAAAAAGAGTTAGAAGGAACTATCGTTATATGTCGTTGCTAAGACTGTACATATATAAACGTCAGGAAAAAACAATTAAGAAAAATAGCTGAATATAGATAAATGTCCAAAAAAATCCTTAAATATTGACAATAACTGTAATAAAGTCTAGTGGGAAAAGATTCTATTTACAAAAATAAGAGAAAATATAAAATACCTAAGGATAAATCTATGAAGCAAAACTTGTGGAAACTACATAAATAAAACCGCAAAGTATTACTAATATCTTTAAAAGTTGAATATATAGGGACACATATCACATTCTTGAATGGCACATCTGAGTAATGTCAACATTTCTGTTCTCCCAAAGTTAATATATGTATTTACTAAAATACAAAATCCTTAAGGAGTTTTGGGGAATATTATCAAAATGGTTATAAATGTTCCTAAACAAATAAATAGATGAGGATTTCTTAAGCATTGTAGATAAATCAATGACAGAGTACCCATTCCTCCAAAAGAATTAGGTACAATAATTAATTCAGTTTGGCACTGGCACCGAATAGCTTGTAAAGTTAATGGAGGATTACAGACGGCCAATCAGACTCTATCATATAAAGATTTTAAAATGATAAAACAGTCAATTAAGGAAGAATTCATTGGTTAATTTTGGGGAATAAAATGGGTTTGGATCATTACTTTGTGAACAAATTAAATTTCAGATGAAGAGTTTACAACAAAATTATTAAAGCAGTTAAATACTAGATAAAAAATTGGACTTAGTAGTTGTCAAACCTCTAGATCAGTGAGGAATTTCCAAGTTCAAAAAAATAACTACTACTACTAATTCACTGACTAAATACTTCTAAACTGTGCTGTGGAGAATTTGATTAAGTGATAAGGGAACTTTTATTAAAGTTAAAAATAACACAAATAAAATCAGAAAAACAACTGGTGTATATTTGCAGTAAATATGAAAAAGTTTAATAACCTTAATATACAATACTCATACAAATTACTAAGGAAAAAAATAAGGACTCAATAAATAAATAGGTAAAAGAAATAAACTGCAGCTGCCAGGGAGGAACTACAGATGGTTAAAATATTCAACTCACTTGTACCTGATAAAATATGATTTAAAGCAACAATATATTGTTTATCATCAGAAATTTTAAGTGAAAATTATTTATCAATTAACTTAGATCATATCTATTTTCATTAAGAATTAAAAGCAATTAAAAATACAATTAATGACATAAAAATATTTTGGCAGTAAGAAAATCAAATCAAAGCCAAAATAAGGTGGAACAATAAGCTTTTCACTATGCTGGAAAATAAGCCACAGTCCAGCTCCCCTGCTGGCCAAATTGGGAAACACACACACGCAATTGTCCGTCTTCATTTGACTACAGTTGTGAGTTGATTACTGGGGGCACGGATCTTCTTTTTTTTGGCAGTGAAATCTGAGCGCAGGGGTCAGTAAGTGACAGACTGTGTCTTCAACAACACCTGTACAAAGATAGCTGTGTGTGGTTTTTTTCACTGCATATGTTGATATGAACTTCAATTTACTTATTTTTCAAAAGTGGGGGAGCATATGAAATGAGATGACACAGAATACTGGTTTAGAACTTTCTTTTTCTTTTTTTTAAATAAAGATTTTATTTATTTACAGAGAGAGGGCAAGGAAGGCCGAAAGAGAGGAAGAGAAACATCAATGGGTTGCCTCTAACACGCCGCCCTCCCAGGACAGCATTTAATCCTCCATGCCACACCAGCCAGGGCAGAACCATCCTTTCTGATAGACCCCTGGTGGCAGTTTAAATTGGTGCTTAAGGAAACAACTTTCAATACATGCCAAGAGCTCTAAAACCATTTCTGCTACAATATGCCGCAATCCCCGTTCAGGGTCTATCGCACAGTGGAGCCCTAAACACAGGAAACCTTAACCACAATGCTGGTCTGAGCAGTATGATTGAAGACAGCACGAAATTGCACAAAACCTAAATATCTAACAATAGAAGCCTGTCTTAGCATATTATGGTATACCTGTGTACAATATACAATTAGTTACGAAATACCATGTAACCATTCAAATGATACTAATGAAGTTTCTTACAACATAGGGAACAACTAAGTATTAAGAAAAAAACAGGGTATAAAATTATTTATGCAGTATGATCTCAACTACATATACTGTGTTTAACAGAGCCACATGAGGGAAATATTTAAAATGTTAACATTATTTTATATTTGTCTATATGTTTCATAAAAATAAAAGGCATTTATTTTTAATCATAAATAATACATTTTAAAATTCATGGAAGACAGATGGTTTACTAAATAGATGTAACTATTTTGCTCAGTGTATCCACCTCAACGCCTTTCGATCCCCACGCATGCAAGCTAGGACGCGTGGTTTTTATGTCTCTGGTTATTAAGATGTCCGGTTTGTTGTCATCTGACAGATGCTCAGTCCTCTGGCCTGGAGGTTCTGATACAGCGCATTTAAAAATAAACCTTTTACAAAGTGTATTTTATTTACTATTTGTAGTCATGGGTTTCTGTTGGGTAATGTATTTTAAGAAAATTTTATTAAGCTAGGGATGATATTATACTTTAAAATACATGTTCCCATTTGCTGAAACTATATACACTAAAGATTGAGATCAGTGTTTTGTTCTTCCTTGAAATCTTGATTTTTTAAAAAATTATAATTCTAGAGGACCAAAACAGAGAAACCTCTTCTAGTGAAGTTTAAAGTTTGACATGAAGACCTATCAACAACATCAAAACCATCCTTTCACATATCAAAGTCAGTAGTAAATGACAAGGTTTGTTGTCCTTTTTAAGTTTCTTTTAGATCTAATAATTATGAGGAAAAGAAGCAGAAGAAAATAGTTTTCCACGTTGTTCCTTTTGTTATTCATAAGTCTATGATTCTTAGCATTTTGGTGTGCTCGATCTTAATATCACATTGACAGCAGGAAAACAGTAACTGCTAATAAAGCATTTTAGTGTTCTCAGAACACTGATATTTAAAAGAAGAAAGGTTAGGGAAAAACGCATCTCAACCTTCTGACCATCGCAGTCCAGTTTCTCCCAAGATAGAAACCAGGTTTCAACCACAAGGGGTCAGGGGAAGAAGGGAAAGGAGAGAGGTCTGCCTTGAGATCTGAAGAGTATACCTAGCAGGCAGGAATGACTTCTTCCAGATTGGCTCTGGGCAGGACCTAGCACAACACCCCGTGAAGAGAAGCATTTAATAAGTGATTTAGGGATGAGGATGGAGCAAGTGATGTGTAATATGCAGAACTAACACAGAGATCTTTGAGGACCCCTCTCAAGTAGAAAAAGCTACTTATATAATAGGTGTAAGGGACATGTTGCTGATTGTGTGTGTGTGTGTGTGTGTTGTTTTATTTGTTGTTACCATAGTGACACCCCAAGGAAGGCTCCTGCACCCTGGGAGGGGCCCTGTGAAGGCACCACCATCCCTCCTCCTCTCACGTCCAAGGCTTGAGCTCCATGGTTTCTCTAAAGAAGGTTTGTACCGTGAGATTTGCAATCTGCTTGCTCCTCCTCTTCTTTCTCAGATTTCTATTCCTTTCATCCTCAAGTCTAGTACTAGCTCTGATCTCCCCTCCACGTTCCGCACCAGTTCACAGTACACAAGACGCTCGTGCAGAGCGCGAGTGTAGTCTCGTACGTACGCTGCCGCGCTTCATGCTATTCTGTTATTTTCTCCCTTGTCCTCCCGCTCATTTATTGCCACTATTTCCTTTATTCTTTTTTAACATATGTTTGATTAGCAATGCTCATAGGCATCCAAAGGATATCTGCCTTTTTGAATCACTGTAAGAATATCACATAAAACTGTTTAAATTTGTTTGTATCTCTTTAAATATGGTTTAGAAATAGAGTAAAATATGAATAAGTTCTTTAAGAATTAAATGCAAATCTCTTGTAGAGGTAAGGTAATAAAATTGTAGTTTTGAATAAAAAGGTTTGTTACAAAAAATTCTCTATCTGTATATCTCTTAGTTCTTTGTTGTAAACAAAAGTCTGAGACAATTCAATCAGAAAATGACTCTTTCAGAGGCTATGAAGTAGCTTGCAGTATCTGAGAGGATCAGAGGATCAGGCTTAGAGCCTACTCCTTGGGAGTTCGAGTCTGGACCACGCTGCGGATGCTCCAGCAAAGAGTCCAAGGCCATCAGTGCTGGCCACGGACACCGAAACTCCACAAGTGGAAGGCCAGTGCCTTCACCACCACTTCCCTCAAAACCTAGACACCTTCCCTCTGCTAGGAAGTGGCTGTGACTAGTCTTTACCACATGCTTGTCTTCTGGATTAGAGCCTTTCACAAAGATGCTCTAGTATTGTCAGGCACTATGACATGTATCTGTACGTTTGCTGCAAGGGAATCTGGGAAGGAGTTTCTAGCTTCTCCCTAGGGGAGGTGAAACACAAAACGTAGGACATGTCACCAACATGTGGGACAACAAAGCAAGACAATTCAAGGAGCGTAAACAACTCATCTGCTCCCAGGAGAGGAGTCCTATGGAGGGGCAGTCACTTTCTGACTAGATAAAAGCAATCACATTTGATGACGCATGGACTAATTTTATCTTCCAGTGTCAGGCAGGTCATTTGAATGGTCTGGGGAGGGTGTGCGTAGAGCTAAGTACCTACCTAAGTATGAAGGAAGTGTTTACCACGTCAGAAGACTTGGCAACAAGGTGAATAAGTCAGTAACTCCCCATGGTCTCCAGAGCCTATAAATCTGAAGCTGGCTTCATGGTCAGAACAAGCCCACGCAATTCAAAAGACACACTGCTTTGTTCTCTGCACCTCCGTAAGAGCTTATCTGGGCTTAATTAAAAGCACTCCAATGACTTGGCTGACCGCCATGGTAAAAAATGTAATATTACTTTTGGTACTTTCATCTTCAAATTGACCCAAGCATATGACATGGGCTTTAATAAAGAGCGTTTCCTGCCTCCCAGAATTTTTTGCCAAGTCACCAGAGCAGAGAACCATAAAAAAATAATAGAAAGTGAACATCAGGAAATTATGTAGTTTTTTTTTTCCAGGTACAATAAAACCCTGATAACCCAAATTCACATAACCATCCATTGGACCCCTCCCTAATTCTCTTCTTCCCATACTCCAAAAATTGCATCAAACAAAAAAACTACCTGGATTTTATTAGCCAAAGATGACAATAGGTTTTATAACTATTTTAAAGGCCACTAAGCTACTAGCCTCAGGGATAAAGGAAACTCAGGAACATTTGAACTACTTCAGTTCAACATTCCTTCCTCCTTTTGTACACTAAGAAGATAAAAAATGAACCAAACTAAATACAACTACTTATAAAGAAAATAGTGGTTTTGTTTTGCACTTGACACAAATATCATTTTGTAGATCACTTGACCCCTTTTTGCAATTCTCCTGATGTACGTTTATCTCAAAATGACCATTTTAGAAAGTTGCAAGTAAATGAACACAGTAGCATAAAATTTAGGGGTCAGGTTTCCATGGCTCTGTGGATCCTATATAACCCTGCCTACAGCAGGAACTCAACACACACTAGCTGATCAAGATGACGTGTGACTCTATCCTAAGAAGAACAGCACAGAGAGGAGAAGGTGTGCGCTATAATTCTGTACATTTAGCTATAACTCTTACCGAGAACACAATCTGAATTGGAAGGAGGGCAGAGTTTCATTTCTTCTTTTCTGACACAGCTATCTCTGAACCAATCGAAGTCCCTTGATATAGTAAAGATGACAAATCTAGTCTTTAAAGGATTATTTAAAATAATTTGAGAAAATGATTATAGCTATTTGTTTTGATAATTAAAAAAACATAACCCAATGCTCCATTCTTTATTATTAAATCAGAATATTTGCGACCACTTACAGAATGTGAGAAATTTGAAAGGCATAGTGAATTTGAATAGATGTCCAAGATCATGGTAGCATATTTACAAAGATTGTTATAATAGAGCTTTATAAAAGTCTACCTGTATTTATCTTAATATTCTGATGTGATCTTGAAACATTCATATTTATATTTTAAACCATCACTAGATATGCTTTGTATTACTAATTTCAAATTTCAAATTCTAGTCACATTCATACTAGAAGGCAAATCATCTCACAATTTATTCTGTTCCAAATTTAATTTGGTAATAAGGAAAAAGTAGAATGTTCAGTAATGGTTGGAATATTTTTCAGCTCTTAAGAAGTTCCTAGTCTGTGTCTATATTCTAATAAGCACTTACTAGTATGTCTTTGCCAACATTTATTTTTCTTCACTCTTAGCTGTTGCTCCACAGAAAGGAGAATTTAATCAGCTATGACAGTTGGAACAAATAAACCTGACTTGGTCCGGACTGGCGGACTGGCTTCAGGTGGGTAAGTCAGGACTGGACAGATGATTACGTTGGAGTAGTTCTGGCATAGACCACACCAGCGTTGCAACGAGCGAGGGGCTGATGGGTTTGACGTGCTCCAGGATAGATCAGAAAGCTGGAAATGACTCTCCCTGGAAGATGGCATGGTTCCCACATCAGACCCCAACCATGGCTGGGTTGTTTGTGGTCCTGTCAATTGAGCTCAGGCATAGAGACAGTTCCAGGGCTTCCCTTGATACCTTTCCTCTTCCCATAGCCAATTTCCTCCCTGAATCTGCACCCCTGGAGTTAATCTAGATGGAATACCTGGCTCATGGGTTTATGAAAGAAATACATGCAAATATGAGGAGATATCAAACACATCATCAAGGTACCTCTGTGTGGAACAAAATTTAACCATCCCTGAAAGAAATGTTCTCTCTAAAATAGACACATGGACAGTAAATAATCCCTATAAAGTTCTTCTCAAGACAAAGGATACAAGAAAAATATTACTGATTAATTCAAATTACTCAAACATTGACCTGTTTCAAGAAAAAAATCTTGTTTGCTATAATTTTCCAGAATGGCCATACAACTTGATCAAAATTATTAGACCAATTGGTGAGAACTTAACTCAGAATAATGATAATAATAATAATAATAATAATAATAATAATAATAATAATTGCAAGTAGTATTATTGATCTATACTTTTACATAAATTATAGCCCTTAATACTCACAAACCCCTACGTAATAGGTGCTGATATTCTTTACAGGTGAGGAAGCTAAGAGTAAGAGTTAGCTTGTCCAAGGTCACATATCTAGTTAGCAACAGAAACAAAATTCAAACTTATTACATTCAGCGTATGAGAAAAAACTGTAGCTCTGGTTATACTGTAAAGCCAATTTCATGTAAAAACTCCTTTAATCCTTTTTCTTCTCATTAATTGTTATGAACAGTTTTCGCCTCTGTTTTATCGATGGTAGAGTGTTTCATCTATAGTACCTTAGCGTGTACTATTACATTTGATCCTCACCACACCCTGTAAGATTGTAGGGCAGGTGGTGAGGTCTTCTTTTTACGGACAAGAGAAATTGAAGCTCAGAAGTTCTGACTTACCAGAGTCACGAAGCTGGATCCACCAAGCAGTGATTTTTTTCATAACACACGCTGCCTCCTTGGCGCACATCTCAAGATAAGTGGAGAATGCGTACTAAAGAAGCACAACACAACTGCCTAGAAACCAAACAAATCAAACAAAAAACACTGTGGATATTTGACAAAACATAGTTTCAGATCATAAGTAGCAATAGAAAACATTGTTTTTAAGACTGTAAATGACAAAGCCATTGTAAAGTCATTTCCTGCAAAATGATACTGAACGATGACAAGGCCTCACTTGGGCTTTGATTAGTTTAGTTTAGATAAGAGCAGATCGACCTCATGGTGCCGCACACCAATCAATTAACATTCTTCCAGTTCATGACTAAAGGCGGAATGATAAGGCACCCCCAAACCACAGGATCGAAATATCTGCTCTCTGATCTGATGGCTGGAACATTCTGGACTAAAAATACATTTCTCTCATTTCAATTCCAGAGACCAGCAATGTCTCACAGAGCTCATATCAGTTGGGGAGTTTTGTTGAGCAGTGTGACAGAGTCGTGACCTGAAGCGTTGAGCTGAAAAGACAGATGACATCTGAAACAAAAAGGTCAGTTTTCTTCAGGCACAGATGCTGGTTACAAGTTTTAGAATCCGCAATAGTTATCTGAAATTCTTGAGTGTTCTCCTCTTTTTTGGTGCATACTGACATATCAGGAATTAAGATACCTTTAGTCTCCCATCGACAACTTTACTACCGCCACCTTCAACAGCTCTGGGGATTATCATTTAAATGTGTGATGATTTGACCAAGAGAAATGTTATATTATTGGCTTTCCCTCACAACTATTGTGGTTGAATGTTTTGGGGGTATAGTAGCTAAGCAGTTATAAGGCATCTTCTGTGGTTGCTTATTCATATTGAGTATTAAAGTCTATGTGTTTTCTTAATGATTTATGAGAGTGTTTTATAAAGATAACTTTTTGTTATATTTTCTGAAAATTTCCATTGTTTATCTTTGTGTTATTATGCTTTTAATTTGAAGAACTACCTTGTAAATTTGCATGTAGTCATATGTATTTATACTTTACTTTGTTTTTTTAAGAGATTTTATTTACTTATTTTTAGAGAGAGGGGAAGGGAGAGAGAAAGAAAGGGAGAGAAACATCAATGTGTGGTTGCCTCTCATGCACCCCCTATTGGGGACCTGGCCTGCAACCCAGGCATGTGCCCTGACTGGGAATTGAACTGGCAACCCTTTGGTTCACAGGCTGGAGCTCAATCCACTGAGCCACACCAGCCAGGGCTATACTTTACTTTGTGATCTGGCTTGTTTATTATTATTTTTTTATCCAGGCAAATATCAGGAAAGTTTAAATACCTTTCTCCAGTCGCTTCCCCTTAATGAAGTAACTTATCCAAATTTTATCAGCAGGAACAAAATCATATGTTTCCAAATGTAAGATTCATCTTGATTTTACTCTATTGTCTGGTACAATTCTGAATTGCTGCAGATCACTTTCTTTTGATGCTTTACTCCAGTACATGCGGATAAAGAGCTATCAGTGAGAACAAGGGCTTAAAAACAGGTTTAAGTGCCATAGTTTTAAATTCTCTGGAAGGTTTTGATCAGGAATTGGGGGAGGGATACTAAGGTGGTAAATCCTTTATAAGGGAAAAAAATGAGAAAAAAATAAAGAAACGGATGGATGGCTAATGAACAAATGAGTTGAAAGAACCCTGCATTATCAATGCAAATTTCATTGTTCTCTAGCCCTTATGGGTTGGAGAACCCATAAGATAATAACTCCATTATTACCTGAGTCTTATCAGTTCAGGATTCCAAGGCTTTGACTATGGAGATCTCGGAGGATTTTTCTGTACATTCTGCCTCCTGCTCGCCAGGGATGTCTTCCTGCTGGATTTGCATACTCCTCCTTTCTAAATTCTCTGTCTCTAAGGAGAAATATTGTGAGACAATCTCAAAGATAGAGAGGCTTTATCATGGAAGAAAAAGAACAATATGCCACTTGCCCTGTATTGAGACCAAATAAATAATGCTACTCACAGCATCTCTTCCACCCTAAATATTTTTGTGAATACTAATTGAATAAGTTGGGCAGCATTTAATCAACATCCACAATGTGAATGAGAATACTTACAACAAGAGCAAATACTGAGCAAGTAGATACTCTGTGTCAGATATTATTTCAAGTGTTTTCCATGTTAATCCCTATGAGGAACGGAGAGCTGGGCAAATGGCCCAAAGTTAGGCCATTAGAAATGATGGAACTAGGCAGGAATCAACCTGGGCTGTCTGGCTCCCAAATTTCTGCTCTTTGTGGTGATGACATGCTACCCAGAGTAAAAACAATAATATAACTAAAGTCATGTGACATAACTATTGCAGCCTTTGTCGCAAAATAAACATGAAATTAAAGTTAATGTAGAGTGGAAGCTGCTACTTCCTGAAACACCAGCTTCCTCTCCTGCTCCTGGGAAACCCCTCCAAACAACAGGAAACAAAAATAAACAAAACTCCACCAAAACCAATGACCCACAAACAAACCAAAAACAAAACAAAGCAATTGTTTCCTCCTGTCCTTACTGACTTTCAGCCCAAAGTGACATTACAGTTGTCCCCTCATACCTATGGGGGATACATTCCAAGATGCCCAGTGGAGGCTGAAACCACGGATAGTACCAAACTCTATGTGTACTGTACGTACATACATACCTATGATAAAGTTTAGTTTATAAATTAGGCACAGTAAGAGATTAACAACAATAACTAATAATAAAATAGAATGGAGACAACTGTACTTGAACAACAAAAAAAGAGAGAAAAATAAAATAAAATAATAAAATAGAACAATTATAACATTATACTGTAATAAAAGTTATGTGAATGGCTTTGAGGCCATTATTAGGTAAAATAAAGTTTCCTTGAACACAAGCCCTGCAGTCTGATCACTGAGGTGGCCACTGAGTAGCTAACAGACAGGCACCCGCACAGCCTGGACGTACCAGACCGAGGGGGGATGAACATCCCTGGTGGGGCACATCAGGACAGAGCCAGACAGACCACATGCAGTTTAAAACTTATACATTGTTTGTTTCTGAATGTTTCAGACCTCGGTCAACTGCAGGTAACTAAAACCAAGGGGGGCAAAACCGTGGGTAAGGAGGGGGCTGTTGTACTTGTGTGATTACAACGTGTTATACAAAATCCAGGCACCTCAGAATTGGGCTCACCTAGCCCTGCCCGCCTCCCAACCGCTGCAGAAATTCCTTCCACGATAGTCCTGCCGACCACCACTCACCCCCTGAGAGAGCATCTGCACTGACATAAGCTCACTAAATAGTAACATGGCCCCTAGGCAGTGTTAAAAGATAAACTAAGGCATATTACACTTTTTTAGAGTGAATAAAAATGAACTTGAATCGGGCAGCATCCAATCCAGCAGATAGAAAGGAGCTCCAAGGAGCTGTACAAAAGGGACTTTCGTAGGCAGAGGGGAGCGGGAACAAGGAGGTGGCACTAGGCAGAAGGCCAATGGTTATCACACAGTTACTTTCCTTTAGGGTGTGCAGGGGCCTGCCAGGCAGATTCCCTAACATAGTTCTGGTAGAGCAACTCCTGATTGACTGGTGTAAGATTCCATTTCTGGGAGAGCTGAGACTGTAATCAAGTTAAGTCTTGGTTTGGTGATTGGGCTTTACTAAGTGACTATATATACAAGGTTCAGCAGAAGTAACACCTGCATGAGTGTGCTTGGTAGGGTGATATATATAATGTGAGTATAATAACTTACAGTTTTAATTGGAACATTTCATATGTCAAAATGTCATAAGGTGTGCTTGAGCATGATATTGTTATGTTACAGAATTACATGCTTATGGTTTCATAATAAAAGATTTTGTAATAAAAAGGGAGTTATTTGTGCCAGACCCTCTGTGTGTGTACAGTGTGTGTATATATATATGTGTGTGTATGTACATATACACACACACATACATACAGTGGGTAGTTTTCTTACCTAAAGCTGAGATGTGCCTGTGAAGTCCATTTCTGTGTTCATCAAATGTTTGCTGAACCCATATGCATGTCGGCCTCCACCATGAAACAGCCTCTGAGAGACTAAGGTGTACATCTCGTTTTCAAGGATCTTGCTGTATAGTATAATTCCATATGTTAGAACCTTGCTTGTCCTACAAGGAGGCAGCACCTAATGACAGACCCAGAACGTAATTCCTTCCATACCCTCCCTAATCAAGAGGAGCTTGACCCGGAGAGCTGGCACGAAGAAGGCGATGAAGACAGACAGCCATATCTACAGTAGCCAAGATACGGAAGCAGCCGAAGTGCCCACCAGCAGACGAGTGGACAAAGAAGCGGTGCTGCACATACACGATGGAGTATGACTCAGCCGTGGAGTGAAATCTTACCATCTGCAACAACGTGGATGGACCTAGAGGGTACTGTGCTGAGTGAAATAAGTCAGGAAGAAAAGGCAAATGCCATATGATTTCACTTATATGTGAAACCTAAAAAATGCAAAATAAGCAAGCGAGCAGAACAGGAAGTCCCATAGATGCAGAGAATATTTTGATGGCTGCATGATGGGAGGGGAGTTGGGGGTTTTGGTGAAGGGATTAAGAAGTACAAATCGGTCGTCTACAGAATAGGCACAGGGATGTGAAGTGCAGCACAGAGAATATAGTCCATAACATTGTAATAACTATGCATGGTGTCAGAGGTGTACTAGCTGAATAGGGGTGGTCACTTAGGAAGTTATGAAATGTCTAATCACTGAGTTGTATACCTGAAACTCATATAACATTGTATGTCAATTGTGATTAAAAAATAAAGAATTATTTTAAAAATCTTGCGTGTAATGATAGAGTATGTATTAACAGCATAATAATTTGTTTCTTGTTAATCACATACAAGTTCCAAAAAATGACTTTAAAGCCACCCACTCAGTCATTTAGCCCCATACTGGGAACAACACAATGCCCCCAACAGCAGAAGGGAGAGACACCGTGGCCTGTTCACACCGTGGACACACCTGGGCCACTGCACCGCCCAAAAAGGCACAGACTGCTGCCTCCACAGCCATGTGGGTGAGTCTCAGAGATGTGCTGAGTAAAGGAAGCCCAACAAGAAAGAGTACAGACTACACGATCCCATTCGTGGTCACATGACATTCAAATCAGGGCGGACTAATCACTGATGTTCGAAGTCAGATTGTGGTCACCGGGGTGGGGGGTCGGTGACAGTGACTGGGACAGATGTGAGGGGGTCCTGGGTGCCCTGAAGATTCTGTCTCATGATCCGGGTGCTGGTTGCTCAAGTGTGTTGTTCACTTTTTGAAAATTCATTAAGCTGTACACCCAAGATCTTTGTACTTTTCTGTAGGTACATTTCAATCAAAACTACACAGAAAGAAAACCATTATTAGAAACATTAGAAAAAAGTCAATCAGACTTAAGAAGAATGTGGGTCAGGTCGTGGGGGGAAAAGCAATTCACATTCTTCAGTGGACTGTGTATAAGCACTCAGTTAAGAAGATGGGTTGAAAGACAGCCAAATAATTACCATTAATAAATATAGTCTCGGGGGAAGACATAATGGGGAAAGTCAGAGGCAGAGCTCGCACCGTGAAATGAATGAACAGGGACGGTCGCATTCAGGCCTTCCTAAGATCTGAGGAGTTGTGCTGCCAGGAGACCACCTGAGAGAGCCCCACGGGGGCCTGCGTCCCGCTGCCTCCCCTTCCAGAGAGGTCTTTCTGGCTCAGAGCCACGGGCTTTTTTATTTTAAAAGCGTTGACTTGGCAGCTCAGTTCCTTATTAGGAGAGCACGTGGAAGCACTGCTTTATGTTCTTTGCGTTTCGTTTGAATGCTGTAGTGCTGGGGGGGCATTCGGGCTATGAGACAATGAGTTGCCCCTCAGTAGGAAAACCTTTTGAGGCTTTCTGTTTTAGACAGCAAACCTTCATACGATATGATCATGGATTTGAGCTGAATAGCTGATGGTTTGAAATAGACATCATACTCATGTATTAAGAATTCCCTCAATGATCATCCTCTCCCGTCTTCTTTTCTGCTTATCTTTTAAGACCCAACTCAAATGCTACCTCCTCCATGAAGCCTTCCACAAAACCCCTTCAGAATTCACTGCTTTTTCCTTTTCTTCCAGGGAAACTTGTGTCTTTATTTTAGCATTTCTAAGGGGAGATATCATGGTACTGTGGTAAGGTAGTCTTTCAATTACACAGATCAACATTTCTTAATTTCTCTGGACCCAAATTATTTTTTAATTTTTTCATTTACAGAATTGGGTTATTTTGATGATCAAGAACACCTGTAACACACCTGGCATGCAGAAGAGACTCAAATGAAGACACTCAATTCCCCCTCACCCTGCTCTAGGTTTTTCAGCTAACATACATTACCTTCTTATGTGTGATAAATCTCACATATTAAGTTATTATTTAGTATCTATCTCTCCCCATTTGAGCATAAGCTCTCCATACTTGTCTATTTTGCTCACTGACGAGTTCCAAATGCCTAGAACTTCACCTGCAGCATGTAGGTACTCCAAAAATACTTGGAAAATGAAGGAATTCCTTCTCACTGCTCCTGCGTACCACCCAGGAAGCCCGGTAGATCTATTACCCATCACTAGCTTTCTGCTTTTTAGGGGTAGGAAGCTTCCTCAATGCAGCTCCTTTTAGCCCCCACAGAGCATGGCTTAGTGTCTTGCAAATAAGAGGTTATTGAGAAGTCAACAGCAAGGTACCTTGCTATTAAGCCTTATATTTAAAAACAAGATAAAATAGATTTAAACAATGAAGTTTAGAGCAACAAACCTTAGCATTAGCAGCATAAAAAGAGCATAAGCAACTTGGCCCAAAAACCGCATCCTGGCCACTGTAGATTAATTTAGGTGTTGTTTGGTTTACATTGCAGTTACCCCACTCAATACATATCAGTATAGAAAAGTGAGAGAGGAGAAAGGAAGTCAGAGCCGATGGGACAACTGCTTGATGTTATTAAGTGTATATAAATTTTTCTACTATTTTTGTTTACTTTACACTATGGAAGAAAGAATGACTTGCTGATATATATAAAGAAATGAAACAAAATGCTTGGACAAAGCACTGGAAACAATAAAAATAAATAAAGTGATTATACTCTGTGGTGTTTGGCTTATACCAAAGTTATACAGAATAATAAATCTAATGCAGTTTCACTCAGAAAATGAAATATGCATTAGCTTATGGATGGGAGTGGGGTGGGGTTTGGGGATTGTTAGTAAGCAATAATAAGTATATTTTGGTCTCTCTTGAATTCTAGGAGAGGTAGAAGGTGTAATGGTTAATCACCTGGGCTTTGAAAACCTGCAGTCTGAACTTGAATCTGGGTTCTAGCATTTATTAACTATAATTGACTTTTAACAACTTACTTAAACAACAGCTGAATTTCTCCAGAGCCAGTATTGAGAGAGAGAGACAGAGACAGAGAGAAAGAAAGGGAAGAGAGGGGACAGAGAAGCTTCAGTCTTTTATATCTTAATCTTGAAAGTGACATCCAACAAGTATTTCTTCCATATGTTATCGGTCACACACAACCAGTCTTAGTACAATATAAGCAGACTATACAAGAGAGTGAATATTAGGAGGTGGGGATCACCAAAGCCACCTTGGAGGCTGGTTACACAGATGGCTTAAACAGCTAGGAGCTGGCAGGCTTCTCCCTCTCTCTCCGAATGGGCTTCCCATGTAGCCAGCCTGGGCTTCCTCAGCCCATGGCAGTCTCGAGGTAATCAGGTTTATAGCAAAGCAATTCGCCATACTCAGAGTGAGCCTTCTAACACATAGCATGGGAAGCGGCCAGTCTCCCTAAGGCCTGGGCTCAGAAATACTGGAAACCACACCCTATTGGTCAAAACAGTGGCAGAGCCCACTCAGTTTCAAGGGTAGGGGAGATAGACTTCACCCTTTGGTAAGGTCACATTGCAACAGTGGAAGCTGGATCAGCGAGACCAATCACAGCTGTTGTTGAAAACAGTCTACCACAGGAGGCACAGGAGAGTGGAAGGGAGAGAAGGGTTGTGGTTCTTTCGAAGAGGTTATTGCTAAGCTAGGCTTTGACATAAATTGAGACGTGGACTTGGAGAGAGGAGGTCCAATGCCCAGAGCTGTTCAGGGGCTGGACACACTGCAGCTGGAAAGACAGGAGCAGAGCCATGGAGGCCAGGCAGTGTGAGTCACTTGTGGGATGTATGGAAATTTTTTGGCAGTAACAGGAAAGACACATCAGGGACAGACAAGAGATGGGGGTGGAGACAATTGCCACTGGGGCCTGGATGCTAAACTGAATACCCAGACATAGAAGGAGCCTGTATAGATTTTGGCAGAAATGACACCCTGGGAAGTACTTTTGAAGCAAGGGCCTGGACATTTCTGAAACACTTACCATGAGCCAGGCACTTGACCAAGTATTTTGCATACATTAGTTTGTCTAATTCTTACAGCAAGCCTGCAAAGTGAGCATATCTTCTTCATTTTTTTAGTTGAGGAAATTGAAGCTCAGGGAATTTGAGTAGCTTGCCAAAGTTTGCAAAGCTAGTAAGTGGCAGATCTAGGCTTTGAACTCTGGTCTGTTTGAAACCTCATACTCTCCATTCACTCATTTGCTGTCATTGTAAAAATCCCAAAAGAAAGAACTCTTTCAGATGTTATTTAAAAGAGGCACCTGAAGCAGGTACACTCAGGGGACTGATCTGTAGTGAGTGTTGTAACTAACCCAAAGCAACCAGACCACGTGAGCAGCACCCTGGACAGAGCCAGGAGCTGCTGTGAATGGCTGTGAGTTACCCCGGGTGCTGCAGGCCTCGCCAAGGTCACAGGTGGAACAGAGGAGCCTGTGGAAACAAGGCCAGAGAGAACTGGAAGACACAGCCAGAAGAGCTGCCCTGGGAGAGAAGGCAGAGCAGGGGAAGTCATCTAGATTTTGGGGCGCTCTCAACAGGGGAAAGCCCTAAAACCTCCTCCATCTGTGAATGTTGTTTTCTTTGACTAATGGCACAGATATGGGAAGAACTTGAGGTAAGGATAAGATCCACCAGTAAAGTCAACTCTGGTATCCAATGGCGGTCAGGAGACAGGTGTTGGTTACGAATACTGCCTTCAGATCGCCCTTATAATCACTCATCCCACCCTCAGGCTAGAGGGTTCTGCTGTGGTCCTCGTCTGGCTGTGTCCCTCATTATGAGATAAGGAGTTGACCAAACCAAAGGGGTGTGTCCACAGGGAGCCATTCCCCATCTCTAAATACCTGGCATCCCAGCATTCTCTGCCCAGATGTCCTGAGCTTGTTTCAGGGTCTTGCAGCCCCACTGCCTGGCCCTTCGTCCCTAGAGTGAACTCTTCCACTGCTCTGTGCACCTCTAGGGCTGAGGGGTGGTGCAAGAGACGGCTGCTTAGCTGGAGAGCGTGTTACAAAAGGAGCCTGGGCGTGCAGGCTGGAATGTCCACACACATGTTCATGAGGCCCTTTGATATGAGGGATAAGTCTAGAGGCAGGAAGAGATGGCGTCTGACTGAGGACTGGGGCAGAGCTCGCGAAATTTGAGGTTCTAAATTTGAATGTAGCTTCCCAGTTCATTCTGAAGGCATATTTATGAAGGTAGGAAGATGGAGTACATTTTGTCTAGCATTAGTTAGCTTACTGATAACCATGTAGATGTTCAGAGCATGGACCTCTCCTGTATTCCTGCCCAAACCCTTCAGGATCCTGACTCTGGCACCAGCTCAAGAGGCTACAGATTAGACCTGCTCTCTCCCTTCTCTCCCCAGCCCGCTTGACTCACAAGACCCCGCACTCCATTCCCCAGACTGGACAATGGTAGTTCTTGACCCTGTGCCTTGAGATAACTGGAATGTTGCCTATTTTGCCTAGCTGTGCAGCCGCAACTCCCCCTACTCCTTAAGCAGATGGGTTTCAACTGTGCTGTATCCCTAGTTCTCAATTTGAAAACATGTCAAGAAAGGTAGCATTCAAAATCCCTGTGACCACTCATAGTAGCCCGTACTGCAGGGTGACAGCTGTGAGCGAGGGCTCGGCTGCTCTGACCACGCCACTCCTACCCCGCCAACTACCGCAGGCCAAGGGAGACTTGGCTTCCACGCTCAGTGTGCACAAGTGTGCGTATTTAGCCTGTTCGCTTCAAAAGGAGCATCTAGGATTTGAAATGTTATCTCCCACCCACAACTGTTCCTCCTCTCCAGGGTTACTTTCTTTGTGCCAATGCCTGCAAATACAATTCAGAACGTCTTCACAGAATTTAATGTTGTACTTCTATTCAAGTGAATATTTAATTTGGCACATGAAGACCATTTCTGCATCTTCTATTTGATGATATCAAAGGTATTTTCTGTTGCATTATTCAGTATCCTCTGAAGAAAATTTCATGCAATAAATTTGTCTTATAGTTCGGTGCCAGGAAACTGTTTTACTGGAAGAACCAGAATGATTCCTTTAAACAGATAACAGTTGACTTCCAACCCATTATTTTTCCTTTCTGCGTTGGCTGCTAAGAGTCTCAGAAGTTAAATTTAACACTCATGATAATTATCTTATTCAATTATCTCCTGTGTTCCTTTCTCTCACTTGTTTCACCTTTAATTTTAACTATGCTATTGTATATGTATTTTATATGTCTTACTGTTAAAAGTTAAAGTTAAAAGAGTTAATTATTTTTAAAGCAGGCATACAGTTTATAAATAAACTTGTAAGTACATGCACACTTTTTTATTATGCTGTCATTTTTATAAAATATATTATTATTATTATTATTAATTCTTATAGGAACACACAGGTTAAATCTGGGTAGCGGTGAGTTAAACAGTGTTTTTTCTTTCTCAGTTCCCATCACATGCTGTCGATGAATGCGCACATGGCAGGGGTACAGGCTGTACTTCTAACCACTCACATGAGGGTGTTGGACCAGTGAAGATCCTTTCTACTTTCAATGTTTTCTACTTCATGCCCTGACACTTAAGCAACTAGAGGTAATAAACTGAATGCATATTGGGTGACCTTTGGTTTTCCGGCTTGGTCACCTGGTATGATCCAGGAAAGTCACCTTCCCCTGGAGGAACCATGAGCTACATCTCTAGGACTGAGCTATGCCACAGGCAACAACCTGTCACCGCTGTTGAAGGCCAATCAGGAAGGAAAGGACAGGGCAGGAACCTGTGCTGGCCACACTTGTGCAGCAGACTTGGGGCCTCGTCATCCCCATGTCTTTCTCCAGTGTGTGTCCATGGCTTCGGGGGCCTGGCTGTGTAGGCCTGTGCAAAGCAATTGCAAAAAGAAGGCCAATACCAACTCTGAAACATTAAAATGAGAGCCCTTGAGAAATGGAGCTTTGTATAGTACTTCACCTGTGCTGCTGTTTCTTCTGGGAAAGAGGAGACCTAGCTGAAGTGTCTCCTGTGCTTGTCTGAGCACTTATAAAGCCAGCTGTGTGTTGATTGGGTTTGCAGTTCCTCTGAGCTGTTACCGAGTCCTTCGCTCACACAAATGCGTGAGGACAGATGGTGTCTGAGCTGCCTCGCAGGAAGCTTTAATCTTCTCAGAGATATTTCACAAGCTATGCAAGGCTTATGAAAACTTTAAGAGTGTTTAATTTCTTCTTTTTTTTGCTATCAGTTCAGTGTACTTTGAGAATATTTTTCCTGTCTATACTAAGATAGGCTCGATTGCTCTTTAGGATGAATATTTTCAGTAGGTGACATGAGTGACAAGTAACGTGATAAAGTTTTCATGTTTTTATTACTCGCTATCTACCTGGAGCTTTATTGCCTTATTTATAACTTATATGACTACTCTGCAATATAAATATTATTACCACCACACTTCTCATTTTTCTGGATTTTGAAACTGAGGCCCATAGAAGTTAAGTGACAAGCCCAAGGCTACATCACAGGTAAGTGCTAGACCAGGGATTCTGGCCAAGATCTGCCTGGCTCCCACACCCATGCTGTCTCCACTATAGACCACTTCCCCCCAAGCCTCATCCCCCACCTCCAACTTAAAGAAGAGCCATTCATTTGTTTATTCACTCATTCAAACATTTAGTTGGCACATTTAGTGTACTGGGTCCTTTACATAGTGTGAGAAGAGGGATAAATAATAAGACATAGGTCCTTGCCCTGGAGAAATCACACTATTTTCTTCCATGTATCAGTTAATTGATAATAGTAAAACAGCTGTGCTATTTGAATATTCACAATTAATTATGTCACTTAATAATATGTACTTGTACTTCATCTCATTCCAAAGGAAAGATTTTAGGAGACTCCTTTCAAACACAGAAGCAGATATCTTTAAGAGATTTCCCATTACACCATACTGGGTTTGGGTCCTGTGAACTGCTGACCAAACCACCTTTTATCTCGCTCAGGCTGGGCTACGAGGACAGAGTCCACATACCACCTCAGGAGGTTCAGGGCAGACAGTCAGCTTGGGGAGGCTGAAAACTAAACATGTGGGAAAGGCCCTGGGTAAGTTGCTAAGCTCTTGCAATACTTCGACACCTGTTATAAAGAATGTAACAGTAGCTGAATAAGGAGTGCATGTAATTAATAATATAATTTCTAATGGCAGCTCATTAATTCAAGCTGATTGTTGTAGAATGTCACCCCGACCATTAACAAATGGGTCTCCTGTTGCAGTGTGACCTAGGTAATAATAGGGATATTGAATATATTAACATGTTAGGCAGTTTGTTGCAGGTTAGACAGCTTTGGAGTGCAATTACTGTTTAATCAGCTGGTGCTGTGAGAGGATTCAACACCTTGAAAGAGAAGAGCAGTTTCCTGGTTACCGCAGCTGCCAGTATGAACCCAGTGGTGCTGCCCAGCTGCACAGTCAGGCCCATGGGTCTGCGTGCAGCCCCTGCAGGCACAGAGGGATCAAGGAGACAATGGCGATGGGGGAGAGTGCAAGGCTTGCCCACTGCTCTAGAAACAGCCAGCATTGCTGCGGCTGCATCAGTCGGAGGGGTTGGTGACAAGGCAGATGGGGCGCCGTCGCTGGCAGGATCTGAGATGGCTTCTCTGAGGCCGGACTGTGTGGAAAGCATTGGCATCAGGTGTGCACCTCACCACGAGGAGCGGACAGTGCGCCCAGCAACTGCAACAGAGCCCCGAAGGCAGGAGCCAAAGATGACTGATCTGACGGGGAAGTTACTGGGAGAGCTTGACGCAATCCCTTCACCAAATGGTGACTCAGACAGACGCACCATTTAGTCTGTGAAAGTGGGTCAGACAACAGGCACACCTGCAATTTTTAAGACTCGACAAATCATTTCAAAAATATTGTAATGATCTGATGAATAGTTTGCACAACATATCAGTTGGTGAGTAGTTGTGTGCTATCTTGTTTAGTTGATTTAGAGAATGAAAGAAAAAAAATTAAATGTTTGATTTATATATTAATTTATGTTACCATACTGATTGTGAAGTGTCGTTATTATTTTAAATTTCACCCACAGATAGGCCCCAGATTAGAGTCAGCAAAAACTCCGGGGGCAGTCTCCACCCCAGAAGGAGGCACACGTCTACGTTAGACTGCTCTGAGAGAGCCAATCAAAATAGTGCTGCCAACCACACACGGGGGCCTCCTAGAAATGTGCAAAACAGTGGCAGTGAGCCATGTACATATCAAGAACACACCCTTCTTAAAGCACGTTACATCATTGTTAGAGCAAATCGGCGGTACCCACTCTTATGGGTCCCTTTCATTGTTAAGGTAAAAATTCCCAGACGGCATTTGCCTTTTTGAATCCTTGACCCATTACTGCTAGAATGCCCTGTGGCCAGTGAGTCTGTGAAGTGCTCCGCAGCCCCCTTTTTCTCCAAAGCTCTTGGACGGGTGGGCATCAACTCCTACTCCTTAGACCAAAAAGAACTTTACAGGAACAAAGGAAACTAAGTCTCTGACCAAAGCAATCTGTTTTACAGGAAAATTATTAAACCAAACCAAACATATGTAAATATCCTTTTCTATGTCGGGTCTCTTGACAGTTTAAAATGTTAAGAAATAAAGCCTTTTTACTCAGAATTTACAGGAATTAAACAAAAAAAGAAGTAGGGGATCATTAAAATCCTTCCTTTAAACTGATTTCCCTGGACTTGTGACCATATGAAACAATTACCAGAGAAGCTGGGTCCGAGGTCACCTGGATTGGAATCTGCCTCTGCAACTGAAGGGCTCCGTTCAACCACCTTCTGAAAGAAGTGGCTGAGGCAGAGACTGGACCCGTTTCAAGAACTTGCTGTGATTATAGACCCTGGCTGATGGTTCCACTCAGAGCTCTAGTTAAAAGATGCCAGAGTGAATTCCAAGCTGACATTCTGATTTCTCTCCTGAAGTAAACATCACAGGGTACCTGGCATTGTAATGGACAGTTGTTGTAGATTAAGCTGAATATTTTTTTAAAGCAAATTCTTCTTGGACCTGTGGAGGAACCAAATATTCATTTAGCTGTCCCTGGAATTACATATGCTTACTGAGCAGGGTGGCTGAAAATGACTAGAGACTTTGTTATTGGTGTAATTTTTTCTTCTCTAATACTTTTTTGCATGGTAGTTGGACTTACGGCTTGCTCAGATTCTGGTTGAGAAATCACTACAATGCTCCATCTCATGTGTAGTAAGAGACTCTCTGGCACTGGGGTTGGAGAATCTGCATTTTAATATGAACACCAGTGATTATTAAGAACAGTGAGATCTGAGAATACTTGTATAAAACAAGGACTGATGGCATTCATTTATTCATGCTATTCATTCATTCATTCATTTCTTAATTCTACAGCCATTTATTGGGTGTATTTTCCTGAGTGCTAGGAATGTCGAAATAAATAAAATATAAGAAGGTCTAGATTTAATTTGTTTCTCAACTGGAGGCAATATTGTCCCCTGGGGACATTTGGCAGTTTCTGGAAACATTTTTGGTTGTCACATCTGGGAGTGGGGATGGCAGCTAGTGGGTAGAAGCCAAGAAACTGCTGTACATCCTAACGTGCACAGGACAGTTCTTTCTGCAGCCGAAACAAAAATAATCCTCCCTAAGATGCCAACAGTGCTGGGCTGAGAATCCCTGACTTGCACTGTGCCAATTCATTCAGCCATGCCCGCCACTGGAGTCATCTACGTGTTCAGACGCCATATCCTACAAATTATTGCCTGATAAATGCGCTTGTATGTCTAGAAGTGGGGCTGGACCATGAGTTTATGAACCCAGATGCTACAGCTAAACAAATCCTCATTTGCAGCATGATCAGCGGAAGGAACTTTCATCTGTGCCATAAAAAGACCCCACTGACATGCCGTGGTGGCTCTACTAGCATGCTTTTATAAATAAAGACATATTGCCAACCTGGATTATCTGTACATTGCTCAGAAAGACAACAGTCCAAATAAAGTTCAACAAACAATTACTATCCTTAAAAAAATACTACAGACCTCCACTTACAGTATAACACAACAGGAATTGGATTTACCCTCCCATCTAAAACAACAACAAAAAGAAACCCCAGACAAAATATATATTTGAGACGTGAGCACCAGGCCATGAGAGGCAGCGACTCTGGGAGACAAAACCATGGTAACAAGCCTTATGATCACCTCCAGCCCGCTGCCTTGGGTTTGTTCTTTCTGCTGAGTCTCGCTTTCGAGGCGTCATTCGTTCGTGTGGTTCGTAGTTTTGGTTTATGAGTTCACTTTCTGTTGGTTTTCCTTGTTCCTTTACAGGTTTCATTTCCTCTCAGCTGTAAAAATATGTCCCCTTAGCAGTGTTTGCTTTGACTTGACTCTGCTGGGTGCTAGAGAGGGTTTTCCCTATCTAGAACTAGATTTTGTTTGTTTTTAGTGGTACTGATTGATGTTTTGATATTTTGATTTCTCATAGGACCCTGTTTCTCCTCCAAAAACCCTAGATAAAGACACACTTCTTTATCTTTTCTCTCAGCTGGTGAATAGGTTTCCCCCGCCACCCCCCCCCACCCGGCTTTACCACTGAGGAAGACAGCATCCACAGTCCTTGCTTTCTGAAACTGGCCTTGGGTCCAGTTTTATTCCTTCAGCAGGCCCAAGGTCACACTTATGCACCCTAGAGCTTGTCAAGCCCCATCCACAACCCCAGCCCCAGATGTCCGGGGCATTTGTCCAGGCCCACACCCTGGCCCCCAGGCAGCTGTTCACTGCTGTAGCTTTAAGGTCCTGCTTTACTTGTTCCCCAGAGATTTCTCTTCATTTACTTTGGATTCAGTTGTATTTGAAATATTTCATTTGTTCTATTTTAGCCAGGATTTCCATGTATTTCCAGTGGACGGATACAGTAGCAGCGTTTGCTTAGTCTCATTACTCTTCGTGTTCTTGCTTACGTGCACCAATTACTGGAAGGGATCACATCTTAGACTTTTTAGCACACAATCGCCCTCCTAATGGACCCTCCATAATTATTTGTATCATGAATAGTGCTATGCTAGGCTCACCAATGCTTGTTGACTTGAAGTTGAATAAAAGGACATAGAAAAAATTTTCATTTGTACTATTCACTGTACCTAGCCCATTACCACCTACAGCCTCCTTTTAGTAGTATTGGTATACACATATGGGTGTCTGTTAATTTGCCGGGCTGATTTCTACTAGAAGAAATCTCTTGAAATATTCGGATCAGTACTTCTCAATCTTTTTCCATGTATCGTCTCACCTGAGGCACATCATCATTTCTAACTGTAATTGGCTTACCTAATTGTACCTTGGGTGGGGGTGGATGAGATGCCTTATAAAAGGATATATCAGAATCCTGGATGAGATGTTAGTTTTAAAATTTCTTTTTCATATATGTCCCACCATCCTGGTTGAAAATCACTGCCTTAGTCATCCAGACAAACTTCTGAAAAGGACTTCTCATCTAAGCTAATATTTCCCAATGTTTGTTATTCATTCAGCATCCACACGTGTTTGGAATGGTCAGGCACGAACAAGCATAAATGCTTTGACTGGCTTCCCCAAAGCTACACAGAAGCTTAATGGAGTGATACAGCAGAGACGGGCCATCTGACTTCCCATTTTCTCAAAGTGCTACTAAACACACACACTCTTGGTCGCCATACTCATTTCTTTGGGTACCCAGCTGCGTGTGTGTATTAAACAGTGTGGCAAATCATGCATGTAGAAATGAATGGGCTCAGTGCCTCCACACAGAAAATAAAGATTTGGATGTTAATTTGTTTTAAAAAAAATACGCAGTTTCAGCAGACATGGTAATATTTCAGGGAATGTTTTCCTCGTACATTCATCCTTTTATAGGAAAGGGATTTCGGATGTGATATAATGCTTAAGGGGTTAGGCAGAGCTTCTAAAAGCCTGCTTCCTCCTGCCATGAATAAACAGCCCAGCAGCTGTGAAAAGGCTTGGTGCCATCAGAACATATTAGCCTCGTGGCTGTCTCTCTCAGACTATCGATGCACCTCCTTCCTGAATGTTCGCTGGCAGAATTCCCAGCCAGGAATGCCCCGCAGCCATCTGCTCTACCTCTGGGACCCCGCCTGTGTGCCAGGGGATGGCAATCTCTCCCCAAGCACTGCTTAGGTGTTCGGACAGCTACAAAAGGGGAACATAAAAATAATTATTATGTGCTCAAGGAATGTGGGCTGTTACTGTGTTATGATATTTTATTATACTCTGCTGCCTTGCATTTTCAAATCCGCTCTCCTCCTTGTTGTAAATATGCACAGATGGAGTGCCGAGGGCTGAGGGCAGAGTGGGAACAGCTCCCTGAAGACAGTGCTGGGTGCACAGAAGACCCAAGCGGGGATCTGTGTCTTCCCTCTGCTTCACCTTTAACAGAATGTGCAACTTTGAGCGAGCCACTTCCCCCCTTGTACTTCCCTATGTTAAAAAGGAAAGGTTTTCCCACAGATGAATCTTATTAAAATGGGGGAAATTATAGCATCAGAAACAAATTCAAAAGGTAAATGATTCACTGCAAAAAAACCCCAAACCCAAGCAATGAAATTATTTGCAATACTTATGAAGAGGGTTAATATCCCTAACTAAACACCTACAAACTGGTAAAAATAAAAAACACAGATAATAAATAGGCAAAGAACATATAGGTTTCATGGAAAGCAAATGACCAGTAAATAAGTGACAACATGCTCACAAATGGTCAGGAAAATTAAAAATCAAAGCAACATTGGGACACAATTTTTATTAATGCGTGTGAACAGCAGGCAGGAAAAAGTGGTTACTGCCCAGGGCTGGCGAAAGCGGAGGGGCACTCAGACACGGTGGTGGGTGTGTGAATTGCTGCAGGCTCTTAGGAAATTAACCTGACAATGCTTATCAACTTCCCTCGTTTGCGGAGTCAGGTCCTATAGGAATACAAGCAGTGTTGTTTAAAAACACACGTATAGAGATTCTTATTGCAAAGTGGGACAAAAACAACTGGGACAAAAGTGGGACAAAAACAACAACAGCAGAAAATAATCTGAATCCCCATTCACAGGAAATGGTTGAATAAATTACACCAGTGGTTCTCAACCAGGAGTGATTATGTGCCCCAGGGGAGATCTTGCAGTATCTGGAGACATTTTTCATTGTCACAACTGGGGGCTGAAGGCCACCTGCATCCAGTGGGTAGGGGCTGTGAATTTCACTAAACCTCTTACAGTGGACACATCAGCCATTCCAAACACATAACAATCTGGCCCCAAACTATCGAGAATACTGGGATGGATAAAACTACATGTATGTGTGTGTGCATATACCAAAGAGAAGTCCCTGAGATGATACTAAGAAAAAGTTACAGACTGATTTATATTATTATATTTTATGAAAATGTTAATAAATAATTCCAAATTTCTTTATTTGTTTATTTACTTGTGTGAACATGGTGTAAAGTGTAGAGGTATTTACGCCAAACTGGTAACACTGCTTACCTAGGCAAGGACTAGGGGAAGAGATTGGGGAAGAAATACCACCACCCGACCCCCCACAAACACACACAGACACACATGTGCTCCTGATCACCTGTTTTGGAGATGGCTGAATTAGAATTATATGGAATACTTTTTAAAAATTTGTATTTCCTGGATATAACCTGTATCAAACAGCATGGATCCGAACATTTCAAAAGCTTTTGAGACCCCCCCCCCAACAACTATCCTTTGGAAAAGACAGAGCTGTCTCCTTTTTAAGTCCTTATATCTCATGCCATGGAAAACGCTCAGTTACTTTATTTTGATAGTGAAGGACTGTTTTGGGGGGCAGGGGGATATAGTAGCCTGAAAACCAGGAACAATTTTATAGAGGTCACCCGGCAGAATCTCATGTCCTCACATGACGGAGAGAGAGCACTCTGGCCCCTTCATTCCCTTATACGGGTGCCGGACCCATCAGAGGGGCTCCACTCCCATGATCTCATCCAAACTCAATTACCTCTCACAGGTCCCGCCTCCAAATACCATCACGGTGGGGATTAGGGCTACAACATAAGAACTTGGGAGGGACGCCAATATTCAACCCATAGTTATGGTCCTGCAATAGCCAATTACCTCCTGCCTTTGCCTCCTGAGGGCAGGTGATATTTCCCAGCAGAGGACTGTAATACTTAGCTGGTATACAGGTGATAAAGAGGAATTGTTGGGGGATATCCTAGCAGGTGATATGGTGAAAACACTCTGCAACGCTAACTCAGTTTTTGCAATATATGAGATGGCACGGATGAAAGGAAAGACAAAGCAGTGGGGGTCAGAAGCTGGGTCTTGTGACGCTGAAGAGTACACTGTTCTGTTCTTCTATCACCTGTCACTCACGGGAAGTCAGGTACCTGGGAAGGAGCTTTGATACTTTGAGGCCAAGAAGGCATCTGTTGATGCACCAGGCATGCTGAGAAAAGCAAATCGTCTTTCGGTGCACTGACACCGGTGAGCTAGTGCAGCTGTTAGGCATGAGGCTCCAGGGAGAGTGGGAGGCAAAGGAAAACTGTCTGAGCTTCAGTCTCTCAGCCGGGCCTTGCCACAGCTGCGAAATAGTAGGGAATAAATCACTTTAACCTTGGCTCCCTGTTCTGTTCAGTGAGATTGTTGAGACCTGCCTTGAAGAATGAGGGTTAGAAATAATCCAAGAGATTTAAGAAGATACAACATGACATTAATAATTTTGATATTTATTTTTATTTTAAGAACAAGATCAAATAACTTTTTTCCACCTACAAGATCTTAATACAATAAAAGGCCACTTTAAAGCTTTCATTTTTCGCCCTGGCCACCAGCTGATTAGAGCATCATCCCATACACCAAAAGTCGTGGGTTTGGTCCCCTCCTTCCTGGGGCCTCTACAGAAGGCAACTGATTGATGTTTCTTTCTCACATTGATGCGTCTCTCTCTCTGTCTCTCTCTCAAATCAACAAACACATCCCCAGGTGAGAATTACAACAACAACAAAAGAGCTTTCCAAGGGATTAATTGGATGAAATGAAAGAGAAGTTTCAAATGATTCATTAGTAAAACTGTCCTTTCAATTATAAAATGACTTTTCTAGGAAATCAATAAAACTGCTATTACTAGGACAAATAAATACCTAAAGAATCTTTAGACCTTTCCTGTATCACTTGTAAGTTCATCTTTTTCAAATTAAGTTAAATGTCCCAAATACTAATTTGGCTCTTACAATGTGTAAGGTGTCTCGCTAGGTACTGGGGATGGTGAGATAAATTGGAAACAAGACAGAAACGGGCCATTCGAATTGCCATGAAAGCAGCTGACAGGACTGATAAAAACTGACCTGCATAGTGGTAATTAAATAGAAACACGATGCTACTAACAAGAGAATGCAATTTCTTTCCAGAATGAACGTTCATTTGTTACGACCAAACATTCTCTTCTTTCTGTACTTGGAAATGTTGCTTTAAACCAGGGATTTTCAACCTCTTTTATCTCATGGAACACAAACTAATCACTAAAATTCTGCAGCACATTAAAAAATATATATTTTGCTGATATGGCAAAAAATAGCTATAATTTTGATTTATTCACACCAGAGGGTTATTGTTGTGTTGGCTGTCGTCATTTTTTAATTTGACAATCTAGGGGAAAAGAGGTCAGTGCCCCTGACTAAATAGTCAAGTATTGCATGTTTTAAAAATTCCTGTGGCACACTGGTTGAAAATTGCTGCTTTAAACTCATATAATTCATATATTCAAGTTTCATAAAATAGAACACATCAAGTTATTATTTATGGTAAGTATATAAGTTCAAGAATTTAACAATTTAACATATGCTGCATTATCATTTACAGGGGTAAATAATGCTTGTAAACAAAAGAAAATTAATCTTCATATTAATCTTATTTTTTTTTAAAAACACAAGTGTCCTATATCCCTTTTGGCCAGATACCTGATCAATGGCCTTAGGCCATCAGCAGGACAAGACAAAAATGAATCCCTAAAAGTGAGTGGCTGTTAGGTGGATGTTAAATGTTACTTGTATTGGCTAAATAGGAAGTTTCAGGAGAAACACTGATCTACACTGGGAAGATTAATGAGGAAATGCTGGTTAAAGTACTATTTTTAAAACTCAAGGGATTACTCTTGAGTTTTAAAAAATTAACTCATTATTTTTCTAAATTTTTAAAAGGATTGCATTTATGTCTTTTTAGAGAGAGGGGACGGGAGGGAGAAAGAGAGGGAGAGAAACACCCATGTGAGGGGGAAACATCCATCGGCTGCCTCTGACAGGTGCTCCGTTCTGCTGGAGTAAAAGCAGGGCCCATGGAGCCTTCAGCGGAGCCAGGGAAAGAACGGCAATGGACGCTGCATAGGGCTAATGGTTCATTCATTTGTTCATGCGGAAATTACAGGGGGTATATTTATAATCAAATAAAATTTAACTCTCCACCTCTCGATAATGAGAAGTTACTGTGGAAAGGTTGGTGAATTATGATAATAAACACAGCTGCTTTGCTGCAGCTAATGCAGGTGTGCGTGTTAGTAACGCTAATGACATTCATCACTTTTTCTTATTGCATCCAGCAAAGAGATTCCCTGTGAGTGGAGTGCGCAGAGAGAAAGCCATGCCCTCGAGGTTTTCTGCGACAGCAGTGTTTCACGTAGTTACTTAATACCAGGCGAACTGAATCCAGGCTGCCTTTCATTGGGTACCTTCCGCAGTCCACACTGAATAAGGTGTTTTAAGGTGTTTTACTCAGAAGATCGTCACAGGAATCCTGGATGGCTGGTATTCTCTGCCATTTACACCATTTTACAGATGAAAAGGCTCGGGCTCAGAAAGAACAAATGACTCACACACGGCAGTAAGATCTTCAGCAATTTCAAACCCAAGCGTGTCTGAATGAGTAGTGGGGACTCATGGGTTTTGCTTGCCCAGCGTTCTTCCTCCTCCTTGTGGTTCTGCTGGGTTGACTCTGCCGCTCCCAGGGATGGTGTGGGACCCAGAGCACCACTGATCAGGTCATGTCCTTCTTGGCACAGTGGCCACAAGTGTCATGTGACAGAACCATAGCCTACCAGAGAGACCTGCTTGGCTTTTCCTGGAGAAAACGAGAGAGACTTTTTTCTGCTGCGCTGGGATCTGGAAGGCAAGTCTATGGCTGGTGACCTCTTGCTACTGAAAGGAGAGAGGCTGCTAAAAATGGGGTCAACACCGTGGAAAGGAGAGATGAGAGATGAAGAGAGAATGGTCTTAATGACATCTTTGAAGTGTCTAAATGCAGACACCCCCCAACTCAGAGAACCCACTGACTCTTCAGGTATATGAGGAAATTAATTACTCTATTTTCTACTCTATTTAACTCAGACCCCAAAGCTCATATTCCTTCCATTGGGTCACACTATTGTAATCGTCAGAGAAGAAACAACGTCCAAAAGGAAATAAAAATAAAATTTAATAATTATACACATGATTTTGTTTATGATATATTCTCTAGCTTATCTAACTAAAAGTGATTTTTAAAATCATTTTAAGAGATTTTGGGTAAAAAAGACTTGAATAACTTTGCCATAGGGTAAATTATTGAGTATGTCATAAAATCTTATTGGAAAATTTCTCAAGACAGACTATTATACATTAATAACAACTTACTTCTTAACATGCTAGTCTACCTGCCACCTTCATTATAAGTTAATAATAAATGACATGAATTTAAAAAGCTTTGTAAAACCAAGAAAGGAATCAGTCCATAAATATAAAACACATTTCTCTAAGATTATTTCTAAGAATCAGATTTATTAGCAATTATAATATTTCTCCATAGAATATGGCTCAATGGCAGTGGGTGCGTAAGTGAAGAAGAGAAGGGTCCAGGGTACTAACTCCTTCTAAGTCAATCTAGTGATTGAAAATGTACATATATCAGGCAGACTAGAATGAACTAGGCCAGGCAGTTAAAAAAAGAGGTCCCAAAAGTAAAGGGGGCTTTACTTTTGTTTAGCGTTACTTCTGCTCATGCTCCATGTGCAGTGTTGGGGGCTCTGCTCCATGCAGTCATGCAGGGATGGCGGCATCCTCATCGTGGAGCTGCGCCACCTAGAAAACCTGGCTCTGTAACCTGCTGCACATGGCGGAGGAAGTGAGAGGATGAAGGCACTCACACCAGCTGTTAAGTATTTATGCTAGAAGTGACATACATCCCTTCTGCTCCCAGCCCTAAGCCAAATTTGTCACAAATCCCAACTTTAACTGAAGAGAGGCTGAAAGATGATAGTGAATCACATGAAAGGTTTGGTGAGTAACAGCTACGTCTTCTGTGGTATCCAAGAACAAAAAAGAGTGGAATGAAAGCCACTGTGTTCCTCTGACCAGGCTGTCATTACACAAAGTCATAGGGATGTCTTCTATTTATCCATCTGTTTCGGATTTTTAAAAAGTGAATTTCTACACCAATCAACGGGCTGTAGTACATGTAGACATTTACAATAACCAGTGATCCTGGAGTCTGTGTAACTCTACCTGGTAAGTGCATTGGAGGTGAATATGCCTTAACTTAGCTAATCAAGTGGTCGTAACTGTGTATGTGTGTGTTCAAGGCAGTGTTCAGTGGATGTCTGACCTTAGTCTCAGGAGAACATGTGTGTGCTTGCTTGGTCTGCCTCATCTTAATGGATGTGAGAGAAGAGGGAATATTCACACTTGAGGAGTATTTCAAGAAATCCTATGGTGTATTTTTTGTTCAATTTGTTGGGGAAACTAACATCAGTTAGTAACATTCTATGTTTCAGATGTTCTACTTTATAAATATGACTTCTGTAAACTCTATTGGTGTATTTTTACAGAGCTCTGGATGACAGAAATTTTTGTCTTATTAAGCAGCCTAAACTCTTAAAACTGCTCTAAAGCTGCCACTAGTTCTTAAAGGGAACTGTACTGCCCCTGGGGAGTGTTTTGCAAATTTGTGGTGGTGTGTTTTGGGAGTTTTTTGTTTTTATCTATTAAAATAATTGGAAGGCTCTACTGGCATTTAGTAAGTAGGAGTCCTGCATCTCTTGACATTCAAAAGTCTCAACTAACATTTAAGTTTATAATTTTCTGAGCCTATACAACCAAAATATGCCTTATGTATAAAAAAAATGGGGGATGGGGCTGGACTTTCATTTTTATTAAATTTCCCAAGAATGTTACTATTGTATAAATGGAGGGGAGGTTGCACTTCACTTTGCTGTGTCTTACCAAAAATTGTTGTTTATTTTAAAAATTCATGTTGCCCATGGTAACACTGTTAATGATATTTGCATTCATAATGACTCTCTACATGCATGCAAGCATCTGATGACATTACTGTATCTTCTAATGTGGTCATGCTGGCTTATTTATATATTTCAATACATATTATCTCTCATTCTTATACTTAAGATATTGAATGTTTTTCAAAATTACAGAGTAATCAATAATAGCTATGAAATTGGTTTTAGAATTGTAAAGAAACATTGAAATATTTTCTATGAGGGGGTGGATCTGCCAAGGTTGAGAAGTTAGGGCAATATGGTGCAATGTTTAAAAGCATGGAGTTTGGAGTTAAATGGATCTGAGCTCAAGCCAAGTTCTGCTACATCACCTCAGGCAAGTAATTTAACTTCTCTAAGCCTTCGTTCTCTCACCTCTGTAAAGGGAGCACTACCTGTTACATGAATTATTTTGAGGGCTAACTGAGAAAGTTAGATGTTTGACTTAGTTCCTGGCCCTTAGCAAGCAATTAATAAATTATGCTTATTATTTCAGTTATTATCACTAATAAAGCTCAAAACTCAACATAAAACATGTAGAAGCCAAAGCCCCAGAATCTGAGAGGTCTTACCTGGCCATGTCAAAATGGCTAGCTTCTTTATTCTCTGTTTCCCTCGGGGGCGGGAAGGTATCTATTTCCTCAAATTCTAGCTTAGCTCTAGCAAGTCAGCAGTGGAAAGTAAAGGTTTTGGTGTATCTAGATCGAATCCCTGGGTTTCTCTGTCAGCATATTTCTGCCTTCATTTTTCCCCTTTAAAAAAACAGTTACTTATCTGAGCTCATGCTATCAACCAACCACACACCATCCAGGCTGCCATCTTGGGGGGCGTGGGAGGGAGGCTCTACTGTTACCTGCCCTCGAGAGTTGCTCCTGAAAACAGTCAGCTCTGCTCTATCCACTGAAATGAGCTTTCACTTTGCTTCAGGGTCAGACATAATGCAAGGTTTTAATGATCCCATTAGTAAATATGCGCTATGTGATTAGCAGTCTAGACTAAATTCGGCAATTCTCCTTAGAGCCTTCTCTTCTCCTAAATTTAGTTTCATATTGTAGCTGCTAATTTCCAACTCCTAGCCCGAATCCTCGCAGACTTAAGGCATACAACCTGGACTCCTTTTTTTTTTTTTCTTTCTCTCTGGTCACCTAAAAAACTGTATGATGCCAAAGACAGTACACTGAAGCTGAAGTTTCTAAGTTTTTACCCGATTTTGGTGTTAGAATAAGTACAAAGTAGTTCCAATGTCATCAGAATAACTAAAACTGATCTCTTATTTTTGCTTGTTTAACTTCCTATTTTTTCTCTCAACAGTTGGCCAGAACATTAAAGGGTTAAAAAAAATTGAAAGAGGAAGGAGGAGGAGGATTTCAAAAAGAGACTTTTGGAGCTCGCTTTTCCTGCTACCTGCAAACTGAAGACTGTAAGATGGGGGTCTGAGACTTTGTAAGGCTCATCCCCCTGAATACTCACCTTAATCAGTTTTAAGAAAACTGCTGCACTTCACAAGCGATATCATAATTGAGCTGCCTTTTCACTGGATAATTAGCAGTGAGTGATCGCCTATCCCAGAGAAGCAGGCATGCAGGCATGATTGAGCCCCCAGTTGGGCTCCCAGTGATTACCAACTTCTCTGCACCCCAAAAAGAGTGGGGAGAGACTGACGTTCTCTCATTCTGCATATTGGGCTGCAATGGACCCCTTCTCAAAAAACAACATACTCATTCAACGAACATGTCCTGAACTCCTAACCACATAACAGGAGCTCTTTGAGGTACTGGGTATATGGCAGAGAAAAACAAGGCAAAATCCCTGCCTTGGTAGAGTTTATAGTCCAGTAGGAGAAGATAGACAATAAACAAAATGTGTAAGTACATGTGACATGGTACCAGAAGGTGATAAATTCTGATAGAAAAAGCAGGGAAGGGTGTTGGGAGTGCCAGCAAGTGAGAGGCAGCTTTAGGATGAACAGGGTGGACCCACTGGGTGGGTGACACCTGAGACTTGAAGGACCTGAGGTAGTGCACCATGGAGGCCTCTGCAGGAAGAACATTTCAAGCAGGAAGAGGGAAGCTTCCATGGACAGGCCTGCTTGAAGAGCAGCACAGAGTTCAGTGCAGCTAAAGGGTGAGAAGGGGCTTGCAAAGGTATGGCCAGGTTGGGCATGGCGGCCAGATCCCATGGGGCCCGCGGACTCTCCTAAGGACTTTGACTTTACTCTAAATCGGGGGTCACTGCAGAGTTGTGATGAGCGGAGTGACATGACCTGAATTAAATTTTGAAGGATCACTCTGGATGGAGAAAGGCCTGGGAAGGGAAGGAAAAACGCGTTTTCCTCTACTCTCTTTTGGTTCAGTGGCTGGGGCCCTGCAAATTATACTAAAAAGTGACATTAACAGGAGAAAAGCATGTAAATTTTACTTGATGTTAATTTTTATGTGATGAGGGGAGGCCTCCTAGAAAAGAAGTGCGAAGAAGTAATAGGCCTGAGAGCTTAGGTGCCATTTCCTTTAGCAAATAGCAATCAATCCAGACATGACAAGACAAAGGAAAAGGGATTTTAGGCCTCCAGGGGCTGCAACGTGTGGGGAGGTAAATATATGGTGGGAACTGAAGAAAATGGAAGAAACAGGCTATCTTAATGTTTGTTCGTGCAGGTTGGCCTGGGTGCCAACTTTCTGTCTTCTTCATGGTCATAAAGCTCCCCCAGGAGAGGGAGTTTAGGGCAGTCCTCATTTCTCCAGGGTCTGCTTTTAGTCAGGGAAGGGCTCCAGAAAGGCTTGTTTGGGAATATGTTGAACCTCAAATGTCTTCAGCTCAAAATACTCCTTCAGCCAAAGTGGCATATTTTGGAGTGGAATATTCTGATCCCCTTTAGCCTGCATGAGGACAAGACAAGAGGCTCTGACAGTAACTCAAGCAGGAGATGACAGTGGCTTGGACAGTGACCACAGGGGGGAGGAGGGGAGGGGTGACTGGATTCTGGACAAGCTTTGATGGTAGAGCCAGGAAGACTTCTTGTTGTGTAGGAATGGGGTGTGATAGAGAAGAGGCCAGGATGACTCAAAAGTTTTAAAAGCCTGGAATTCTAAGCTAGCTGAGAGAATAAATGGTTGCAGTTCAAATTTAAGTGTTATTCCTGGAGTCTGTTCGGCTCTGTAGATGGAGGTTAGGAATGTTCCTTCATCCCTGGAGGTTTCCAACTCCCCTGGAGCGGTCACTGCGCCAACGGGCCGCATCAGCACACAGTAATGTTCCACAGCAGCGGCGTGGGACGCAGCCTGTTTACGTCCCGGGTTTCCCTGCTGCAACCGACCAGGGCTCGCCCTCGGAAGTCTTTGCTGTCTTTCTGACCTCACCGTAAGGAGACATTCAAGTATAGAGGGTCAGTGTTTAGTTTCAAAAATGTAAGTAAAACCATTTATTCTGTAAAGAATGTGAGCAAGAGAGGACGTTTTCTCTTCATCGTGCTGTGGGAAATATCCACACAGCTCTTGGATCTGCCAGGTGCTAGAAATTTGCCTACACCCTCATGGAATGAAGCAAATGGAGAGGGAAGCCTTTGGGCCACCTGTGCCAGGTTTCTTTGCTGGCCTTGACCATGGAACAGCTGTCTGATCTTAAGAGAATCTCCTTGTCAGCAACAGGTGAGGAAAGAAAAAAAGATTATTGTTCTTAATACTTATTCTTTGAACGATTACAACTAATTTCCATAAGGCACATGAGACAGAAGACCTGTCATTATTTGGAGACAAAGTTGGAGAAGCCTCTGTCTCGGTCACTCTCAGATCCCCAGCATCTCGCAGAGTTTCTTGAACACAGTAGATGCCCAGAGGCTAAATGAATGTAAGGGAAGATGTTACCAGTTTCCTCCTAGTTTGCTCATTTTCTCTAATATAGTAGTAGAATAAGGTAAAAAGAACTCAACTAAGGGTCACGGTGATATAAACACAAAGGGAAGGGAGCTAATGCTTATTGAATACATGCTATGTGCCATAGGCCAAACTAAGAACTTTCCACATTATTTTATTTAATCCTTTTCACAGTTTACTGTAAGTTACATATTACCACTCACTTTTTACAAATGGAGAAACCAAGACTCAAACAATCTTGGTCACTTGGGCAAGCCCACTCTGCCTGCTTTCAAATGCTATGCACATAGCACTGTCCTCCACCCTCCAAAATTTACAGACTAGGGATTGACATGTGTGTTGCTGTTGATTATGATGATGACTAAGGAGTTCAGGAAACACTCTCTGGAAAAGCATGGTATTGCAAGAAAGAGTGGACTTTGGATAGGTAACAATGTGGGGGAAGCTCCAAATGCATGGACCAGAACAATGGAAAGGCATGGAAACTGGAGAGCATCAGAGGAGCGGCGGTGATGAGTTTTCATTTTCCGAGCTTGTTCTCTAATGTGTCAAATGGGGTTCTGTTTACTCACAGGGTCATTTTGCAGTTAAAAAGATATAAACTAAATAAACACAACAAGCACTCAACAGGTCAATAACTACATTTTCCTGGTCACAAGTGTTATCAAGAAAGCTAGGGATACCACTAACTCCAGACAGCAGCTTTTCTGATTTGCACAAACCCCAGGACATGTGCCTCAGCATTACTGAGAACGACACAAATCCTAACAATAACACTTATTCTGACGCTGAAAGCAATGCATACCATGTGCAAGAGCTAACCTGTGTGCTTTATAAGTCTCATCTCACGTGATGCTTACAATAACCCTGTGAGGTAGGCCCTATGATTATAGCCACTTTACAGATGAGGAGACTAACCCTTAGAGAGCCTAACTGGCTTCCAACACTTGCACCAGCTGAGTGTTGACACCTCACCAGGAAGTGGCTAAGGTAAGAAATGGGTTTTACTTGCAGCAACTGTGCAGTTTGATGTAACAAAAGAAATGCTGGGATTATACCCTAAGAACCCTGAAATGCCAATCCAAAAGAACCTATGCACCCCAATGTTCATAGCAGCACAATTTACAATAGCCAAGTACTGGAAGCAACCTAAATGCCCATCGCAAATGAGTGGATCAAAAAACTATGGTACATTTACACAATGGAATTCTACGCAGCAGAGAGAAAGAAGGAGCTTATACCCTTTGCAATGGCATGGATGGAACAGGAGAGCATTATGCTAAGTGAAATAAGCCAGGCGGTGAGGGACAAATACCATATGATCTCACCTTTAACTGGAACATAATCAACAGAAGAAAAAAGCAAACAAAATATAACCAGAGACATTGAAGTTAAGAACAATAAAAATAGCCAGGGGGGAGTGGGGAGGGGACAGTGGGGAGAGGGGATTACAGGAACTACTATAAAGGACACATGGACAAAATCAAGGGGGAGGGTGGAGGTTGGGGAGGGAGGGGGGTTCAGCTGGGGTGGGGTGGAGGGATGGGGAGAAAATGCAGACAACTGTAATTGAATAACAATAAAAATTTTTTAAAAATAATAATTTTTTTAAAAAAGAAATTTTTGGTAGTGAGGATGGTTTAGCAATGGATCTGGCTTTCACTCCAGAGGTCCTTAAACACCATTGTCCTTGGAGGTTTTGCTGACTGTCTCACTGTTGGAACTACTGGTTTCCACAATTCTTTCATTTTGTCCTAGAAATTGTTGCGATGGAATGAGGAAGAGGGAGTCTTTGAGTTTCAGCCCTTCCCCTTACTTGTCCCTCTTCATCTAACCTGTAAGAGCCTGCAGCGCTCCATAAAGTCCACTGAAACACCTTCTTAGCTGTCCCCCCACCCGCCCCACTTCAAACTCTCTTGTCCCATGTGGTTTCTCTCTGGAGCCTGTGTATTTACTTCTCCCTCTTGGCATGGATTTTGATGGGCAACTCACTTAGACAATCTGCCTAATTTTGCTTTGGTTTCTCCCTAAGACACTCCACAGTCCTCTCGGCTCCACACCCCAGAGCCCTGGGAAATGGATGTGCTGACCCAGATGCCCAGACCTCATACCCTGGCCGGCCCCCACCGTTCTACTCCCCGAGGTTTGCAAGGCTGCAAGGCTCCTTACTGACAGTCACGTTTCATTCTTCTATCCCCTCCTCAGCACCCCCAAGCCCTAAGGGGTTCAGGTGATGCTGCTTAAAGAAAAGACTACTCTCCCTAAGCCCTGCAAGCACAAACGAATTGAAGCAGAGGGTTTTGAGGTCCCTGACAGGTGAAGTGGCAGAGGAGATACAGGCTAGCAGTCACAGCTGTCTGTCTATGAATTTGTGTTTCTGAAAATTCAATTATTATAATGACAGTACATGAACAATCCCACTCATCTGCCTGCCTACATCATCTCAGTGTCAGCTCTTGAGATATGCTGTATACTTAAAAAAAGTAATATATGAAATTTGTATTGGAATATAGGCCATGCTCTTACCTCCTCCTTATATTCCCTCTAGTTACTTTACCTATTTAAAAAACACAGAAGTAATGGGCAGGTGATGCAAAAGAAGCCATCTTTCATTTTTTTTTTGTCATTTTTATCTATGCTTCTTGAAAAGTTTCATAATTACTCCCCTCCCAACTTGGATAGCAGGAAGTTTCCTCCAATTTGTCTTTGGCTTTGCTGGTGTCTAGTTATCAACGTTTGCCAGAGAATCAGATTATAATTTCCAGAAAGGCCTCACCCTCTTCTCTTCTTTGTGCCCCTTAGATATGTGTTTTGTGACTTTAAATATATATGTTACAGCTTCACTGAGATACAATACACATATCATACAATTCTCCCATTTAACAGGTGCAATCACATAGTTTTTAGTATATTCACAGAGTTGCACAGATACCACCACAATCACTGGTAGAACATTTCCATCACCCCCCAGAGAAACCCAGTACCCACTGGCTGTCACTTACCCCCCGCCCCGGGTTTCACAAGTGAACAGCAGAGATTACGGAAATGGCATCGCACCTTTGATGAGCTCCTCGTTCAGATGTCATTCCCCAATGGGCTGGGGAGTGGTGCTCTAGCAACGGCTGAGGAGCCATTGCATGATGAGGAGCTCAAATGCACATGACTTGAGTGTGGCATTTTAGTACCCACCACCAAGGTCCACAACCAAAACCTTGTCCATAGGGCCCCAATTACTAGTAAATAGAATATTTAAAACTTTCCTTTTTTCCAGGAGCCATTCCTGAACTGGGAGAAAGGCTTTTAAATTTCCCTCCCAAAATTCTGTATGCAAAGTTGTTTTCCCACAGCCACCTGGCCCACGCTTGGCACCCCTTCCTCTCTTTCAGCACTCCCACCACTCTGGGTCCTCTCATGGCCCCAGCCAAGGAGGGTTCCCCACTTTTTGGTGTACCAGCAGGCTCAGACATAATTCCACACTGCCAGTCTTCTCTTTCTGCCTGTCCACCCTACCTGCCCTCCCCATTCTACCCGCCCTTCCTGTCAAATCTTAACTACCATACCTCATTTCCACGGGGCACTAGTTTTGTTGATTGCAGTGGATGCTACTAAGTTAATACGTCATCTACCTAGTTGATATAAAATCTTAACCCAGTGTAAGGAAATCAGTCTGAAAGCTGTTGTCCTATGTAAACATAACAGTCAATGTTGAAAATAATCATGTGGGGAAACAGGAGTGGGTAGAGGAAGGGCAGAGAAAGAAGCTGTGATTCTTTTAGGAGTTAAATGTATTGCAGATGGAGGTCTGTGTCAGAGGTCATACAACGAAGCTGGAGGAACAGCAGTGGGTGGAAGGCAATTCTACACAGGAGGTGCAGAATGACGTCTGAGCCTGGTGATGCACCAAAGCTGGGAACCCTCGGCAAGGAGTGTCGCCCCTCTGGATGTGCGCTGCCATACTGTTCTTTCTCTGAATGTCTAATTTTTTAAATTCTAGTGTAGCCTGCTAAAAACAATATACAATACCAATTAATCTCCATACTAAATGTCAGGGGTGGGGTTGGTGGCGCTAAGTGTGGAGTCAGATGCTAGAGCAAGGCTCCTCAAACTGGAGTGTGAGAAGACTCACAGGGAGCTTGCTAAGGTTTTGCCTTACGCTCTGCCTCCAGAGTCCTGGCAGAGCTGGGGCAGGCCCTCATTATGCAGGCTCACAGGTGGTTCACCAGCCACACATTCAGACACACCGCGTCAGAGAACCTCCAGGCAGGCATAACAGTCGTATGATGCAGACTGGGAGCTTGCGGGTGGCATGAGCTTCCCTCCTGTCTTTCTCCTCTCTGCTTGCTGTGGGGAGAGTAAAAATATGCGGGCACCAGGGCGGTGTGACCAGCAAGTCTGCCACAGGCAGCTCAATATCTCAAGGGCTTAAGGAAAGATGCCTGCCATGTTCTTTTGAACAATTTTAAACCCACAGAAAAGTTGAAACAACTGTCAGAATTTTGTCACATCCACTCCATCATTCACTGTGTATAGACACACTTCCCTTTTCATAAACCATCTCACGGGATGCCAGAATTCATGGCGATTCACCTCTAAGTTCTCCAGTTTGCGTCTCTCATGAACAAGGGCATTCTCCTACACAACCACATCACCACGGCCACATCTAAAACAAAAACCCACTAATTCAATAACATCACATAACACACAGTTGTATTAAAATTTCCGTCACCTTTCATCAGTGCTTTTGTGGCTGTGTACCCACTCAGAATCCAGTCAAGATCCACACATAGTATTTGGTTATTATATATCACTACCACCATCCCTTCCATCTTAAACTATGTCCACTTCCCTTGGTTCTTCATAACATAGACTTCTCTCAGTCAGTTGTTCTAAAGAATATCTCACATTCTGGATTCTTCTGGCTCTGTCCTGGAACTCAGTTGAGGTCAAACATTTATGGCAAGGATGCCACATAGGTATTTTGAGTACCTTCATTTCATGACTTCAGGGGGCATATAATGAAGTACTCCCATGAAAGGTGGTGATAGCTCAGCTATAGTGTAGTATTCTCCACTCACCATGGGTCCCTCTTCTTACGGGGGAGGTCTTACCTTCATTCCTCCACCGCTAGTATCAGCCTGACCCTCCACGCTGGCACAGATCATGAGTTGGCTCTGCTGTTTTTATTTCTTCACTATAGATAAATTGAAGAGAATTGTACTAACTTATGTATCTTAGTTATGCTGTAGGCTTGAACTATCTATTTATTCTCCTTGTTGATATACAAACTTTTTGGAAGAAGGGTAGAAAATTAGGACTTAGCCTGACATTATTCTATAACTTGGAAGCCCTGATGAGCTTTTAATGTCAAGTTTTCCTGAAACATCTAAGAGTTTGATCCAGTTGTGAGCTATAAATAAAACTGATTGACTTGGACTCTAAGAAAATATTTATGGTGAATCAAAGCTCATTTTTTGTTTTGTCTACAACTGAGATAAAAATAAAGGGTTGATAGGCAGTGATGGATAGCCATTAAAATGAATATGCTGGTAGTTAGTTTATTTAAGTGTTTTTTTATTTCTTCATATTTTGTTCCAAATCATTTGATTGCATTTCTTCTTTTTCTTTTTTTTTTTCATTTGATTGCATTTCTAACTGGCTATTATATGAACAATGTTGTACTTTTAATATAGTTTATTTCTGTAAGTAAATCTCAATTGCCTGCAATCATATGCTAATCTTTGCTGACAACTAACTAATCTAGAAAGCAATACAAAATACTCTTGAAAACCTTTGAAAACCACATACCATGCCTCAATTTGGTTGAAGGTAGCCAGAGTGCAGGGCTGGGGATAAAAAGTTTCCTCATATGTGCACGCCAGAGGAATAAAGTGATGGCAAGTTACCTTAAATCCTTTCTGGAAGAAGGTTGGGCGTTTAATTTATTTTTAAAAATTAGTTTATTGACACCAAATATTCCTCCAATTAAAAGCCTTTCTCATGAATAACTTCTGAGAGTCAAAAGCCATTCAACAGCATGACATTTTAGACATCTCCTTTGATCCTCTCACTTTACAGATGAAGCAGCCAAGGCTGGAAAAGATAAGTACCTTGTTCAAGGTCATACTGCTATTCAAAGGCAGACCACAAAGACTCTTAAGAAGTCAAGATAAAGCAGGAAGTACGGGAACTTCACAAGAATCTATACCCAATGAGACAGGTCTTTTAGTTTCGCAAATAACACGGCGGAGCTGGAGCAGAGCATCTATAAATACCGCTGGCTCTGCCTGTTGTGTACCTGTACATCAGGGATGTGGGAACTCTAAGTGTTTTGTCTCAGATTGCATCTCACATTGCACCGTCTGTCCAGTTTTCTTTTCAGGACTCTTTCCCCCAAATTGATCATATTGTAGACATGATTTACCTTTTTAAATTTGCTCATGTGTATCACTGCAGGCAGACTCCTCTATTGGGCCAAAAATAGCAGCAGTCTCATCGGAGGCATTAAAATCAAATGACCCTGTTAAGCACAGCCAGTCCTTGCTGGCCTCATAAATCACTTCCACGGCATGTAGAGGATCATTGGGACTTTAAAGGAAAAATTCTTACTTAGAGCCACTGACGGAAACTGTATTTTTTTCTTTCTCTTGTTTAGTCCTTGGCTTGAAAATGTCTTTGTGCTTTCCTTCTGCTTTTAGACCAGCACATCAATTCAGTCCCAGCTATTGGCCCAGGAAAGATGAGCCCGACGAGCCAGAGCCCACCACTGGGAGGGTTTCATTGTGTCCCCGCAGTGGAAGATCAGGTGGCCAGGATGACGTCACACAAAAGACCTGGAATAGGAAGTGTCACCCTCTCACCTGAAACCTATGATTTTATTAACAATTGTCACCCCAATAAAGTCAATAAAAAATAAAATTAAAATTAACAAATCAGGCATTGTTGACCTAGACAATCTTGGCTCCTGAAGGAAAGGGAGCAAGAATATGCACCCAGATAACCAGGGCCAGAAACGCCTGCTCTTATAAGCAAAAGCTTCAAAGGAACACACTGTATTTAAATAAGCTACATATGGGGAAACACAGCCTTCCTTTTGGTTTTATGGAGATATAATTGACATGGAGCACAGTATAAGTTTAAGGTGTACCGAGTAATGACTTTACTCACATGCATCGCTTCCCACATTAAGCTTAGATAATATTCATCATATCAAATGGACAGAAAAGGGGAGAAAAGCTTTCTTCCTTGTGATGAGAACTTTCAATATCTACTCTCTTAGCAACTTTCACACACACCATAGAGCAGTGCTAACTACAGTTATCATGCTGTATGTTACATCCCCGGTACTTATAATATTGAAGTCGTAACTGGAAATTTGTACCTTTTGACCATCTTCACGCAATTCCCCTAATCCCAACCCTCTCCTTCTGGATACTACAATCTATTCTCCATGTCTATATCTATGAGTTCAGTATTTTGTTTGTTTTTGCTTTTGTATTTTTATGGATTTTTTAATTTTTTTATTGTTGTTCAATTACAGTTGTCCCCATTTTCCCCCTTACTCTCCCCTGCCCTACCCACCCCCTACCTCCCACTTTCAATCCTATCCCCCTTTTTCTTTGTCCATGGGACAAGTTCCTTGACAACCCTTCCCCTTTTTGACCCACTGTCCCCATCCCCCTCCCCTCTGGTCACTGTCAGTCTGTTCTTTATTCCCATGTCTCTGGTTCTGTTTTGCTCACTTGTTTGTTTTGTTGATTAGGTTCCACTTATAGGTGAGATCATATGGCATTTGTCTTTCACTGCCTGGCTTATTTCACTTGGCATAATGCTCTGCAGTTCCATTCATGCTGTTGCAATGGGTAGGAGCTCCTTCTTTCTTTCTGCTGCTTATTTTTTTTTATAGATTTCCTATGTAAGTGGTACCGTGTGATATTTACCCTTCGTGACTGACTTATTTCACCTAGCATAATGCCCTCGGGGTCCATCCGTGTTGTTGCAAATGGCAGGGTTTCCTTCCTTTTCATTGCCGAATAGTATTCCATTGCATACGTACCAAGTTTTCTTAATCCATGTGTCTGTTGGTAAACACGTAGGCTGTTTTACTGTCTTGACTAATGTCAACAATGCTACAGTGAGTGCGGGGGTGCAGAGGTCTGTTTGACACGGTGACTTTTAGGAAGGACCTTCTTGAGGGCCACTGTCCCACATAACTCAGTAGTGGCACATTCATCCTCTAGGCCAGCGGTAGTCTCATGGGTGTTATTTTCTTACTGAGGTGAACAGCCTTTCCTATTCCTTCCCTCTGCTCTGAGCTGGGGTATTTTCACTCCGCTTGTCCTCCTAGCTCACTCTGCCCCCTTGTTTTCCTCAGTACAGTCTGCGCTCACTTTGCTTTGCCGCATGATTATTGAACATGACTATGCAAGCTGAAACCATGCAAAATGATCTTATCGATAAAAAAAATTAGTTTACTGTGAGATAACAGAAAATATATATTGTGCCCTGGCCAGTGTGGCTCAGTTGGTTGAAGCATTGTCCCATAGCTGAAAGGTTGCGGGTTCAATTCCTCATCAGGGAACCTACCTAGGCTGTGGGTTTGATCCCCAGTGTGCGTGTGTATGGGAGGCAATTAACCAATGTTTCTCTCACTCCCTTACTCGATCTCTGAAAGCCATGAAAAAATGTCCTTGGGTGATGATTAAAAAATAATTAAAATATATTTAATATAAAATATATATTGCTCTGTCCCTGTTTCCTGCCATGGAGCTCCTGAAACCTTTTTAATTTTCTAAGTGCCAGGAGCACTAGGACCATCTTTCGTTTTATTAAGGTGACTCTGCGTGGGCTCCTGGGTGGCTCCTGGATGGGGGCTGGTCACCGGAAAGACAGAGCCATGATTAGAACTTGGACCTTTCAGTTCCACCCGTCATCTTCCAGAGAGGAGAGAGGGGCTAGAAATGGAGGTAATAACTGGTCATGCCCACGTGATGAAGCCTCATAAAATTTGAATAGTACAGGGCTTGGAGAGTTTCCAGGTGAGTGACTACATCTACTCCTGCCGGTGACGCACACCCAACTCCATAGGAACAGTAGCTACTACACTCAGGACCCTCCCAGAGCTCATCCTGTGCACCTATTAATGTGAGTGTTCATCTGTATCCTTTTTAATAAACTGATAAACATAAGTATTTCTCTGAGTTCTGTGAGCCATTCCAGCAAATTAACTGAACCCAAGGAGGAGGTCACTGGAATCTCCAGTCTACAGCCAGTTGTCAGAAGCACAGGTGATAACCTAGGCTTGCAGCTGCATCTGAGGTACGCTGGTCTGGATGGGCAGCCTTGTGGGACTGAGACCTCAACCTGGGGGGTCTGACACTGCCTCCAGGTAGGTGGTGTCAGAACTGAGTTGAATCGTTGCACACCCCGCTGGTGTCCCAGAGCATTGTTTGGTGTGGGGAAAACTTCCACACATTTTGTGACCAGAAGTGTCAGAAGTGAAGTGAGTTGTGTGAATAGTATAGGAGACTAACAGAAAAAACTCATAGTAGGAAAAAATGCTGTTTTTTCAATTATATTGGCAAAGCATTTAAAATGTTTGCTGTTGGCAATAAATATATTAAAAACTTAAAAAACAAACTATTTAGTACACTGTCATTTAAAACATTAGAAACATTGAGAGTTAAGTTGCCTTATTTTATTTCTCAAAAATACTTATTTCTCAAGAGTAATTTGAACAGCGACCATCTTATTGTTGTATAATTTATTATATGAAACTAGTACCTTCCCAATATCTTGGGAAAATCATACTCTTTTCAGTTTGTATCAACTTCCAGCATTTGATCCTGTGCATTTTCAATGTCCTGAAATGTCTTCAAGATTCCTTTACTGTGAAGTGTTTGCCGGTGTCATTTCTCTGAGACATGTTTGTCCTTTCTGTCACTACCACTTTTTAAATTTGTGCCAACAGTTTGGTCTGTCCCACGGCTGCAGGTCCAGAGCCCCCTGGACAGTGGCAGTGCCCACGCTCTGCAGTCACCATTTCCCCTACGATTCCACCCACATTCAATTCCAGTTCCACTTCCAGCATCGTCACTTGTTTTTTGCTGCACTTTCACCTTTACTGGCCAATACCCTCTTTTGACTACCTGTTTTTAAAAAATATCACATGGGTGTATCGCTGGGAGATAAGAAGGGAACAAGTATACACTTGGCTGTCCATGCTGAAAAATAAGTGTGTGCTGACTAAGCACTGGTAGATGCTGAAAAAAGAGACAAGACTGCTCACCAATCGATTTACTCACTGATTTGTAGCCTGGAGGGCCAGCGGTAAAATCTGCACTGTATGCAATTACTCATAGTTAATATAATATGCTAAAGGAAATCTGAACTGTGTTGTTGGGGGCTGATGTTATTAACTCAACTATGGTGGCTGGAATTCATGAATAATGAGGACGGCATATGCAGAATGCATGCATATCTACACATGTGTATGTCATATCATTTATGGTTTTTATAGTCCTCATACTAAAAGGCTTGTCCTGCTTCTGCTTAGGCAAAATGGAAAAACTAAGTCAATAATCTTGTTCTTCCTCAGCCAAGAAAGTTATTTATACCACTATCTCTTTAAAAACTAGCCCAAACTGATTGGACATGTAGACCATGACCTGGATAGAAAAGCTCAATATTATGATAATGTCAGTCACTTATTCACAAATTCATCTAGTAATATAACACAAGTCCAGTGGAAATCTCAATGGAATTTTAAGGGAGAGGCTTGATAAAATGATTCTAAAGTTTGTCTGGAAAAATAAATACAGAAGATGCCAGAAAAAAATTTCAAAATGAGCCCTGGCTGGTGTGGCTCAGTGGTTGAGCGCTGGCCTGCAAACCAAAGGGTCACCGGTTTGATTCCAAGTCAGGGCCATGCCTGGGTTGCAGGCCAGGTTCCCAGTGGGGGCATGCGAGAGGCAACCACACATTGGTGTTTCTCTCCCTCTTCCTCCTTTCCCTTCTCTAAAAAATAAAATTTAAAAAAAAATTCAAAATGAAAATAATGGGATAGATCTTGCCTTACCAGATACTAAAATGAAGTCTAAAGCTATAATAATTAAAATGACAAGGAACTAGCATAAGAATAAGCACATTTAGCGTACGATAAATCTGCATTTCCAATCAGTAGTAAAGTGATAGACTATTCAATAACCATCACTTGATTTAAAGGAATAATGGAAAGGAGATCTATTTCCCTGGTAACCGTAAATAGAAATGGAAACAATGAGATACCATGTTTAATTACAGATAGTCAAATAACTGAAAGAACAATTCCCAATGTTGCTGACGTTGTGGTAAGAGTGAAAATTGTCACATATCTGACAGTATTAGGAGTAAAAGCCCTTAAAACCTGCATATCTTTTGACCCAGCATTTATGAGGATAAAAGCCTATGAGTGTGATTTTCCATGCCTGACCATAGGCAATTACCACGGCTTTACCTGGCAGGCTTCACCGGAAGCTGCCCTCCCCACACCAGACTTGGTGTGGAGCTGTGCATCTCAATCCTGAGGGAAGATGTGGTCAAGGATCCAGGTCTTCTAGACTAGAGGGTCAAACTCAGAATACTTACATTCTATGCTGGAAACTTCATTCCTAGTTCTCTCTGAGGCCTTGGGCAGAGACCTTCTTAGGGGAAAAAGAGGGAGCAACCTGGAAGACACTTTCCCCACCCTGGCTCAGTACAGACTACTTTTCTACTCTGAAGCCTTTCCCTCCCCCACTCTCCACAAGCCCAGAGTCCACAAAACTGCTGGAGCCTTTTGTTCAAGCTCCCTTAACAGTGAGACAATCCCCAAGTCTGCGCTGGTCCACCTGACCTTGACCAGTGCACAGTTCTACCGGGACAACTGAGGAGGGAGCCAACACTTTCTCCAGTTTAGCCTTTTACTTAAACTATTGCAGAAAGTGAGTAAAAGCTTGACTGTAACTTTGATTTTGGCTCATCACTGCTTAAATTGATTCCAACACTTGACAGCTCAGCTTTCCCTTCTGGTTAGCCAAGCTCCCAAGTACTTATAAGTCATAGAAATTATTCCAAGGAAATACTAAGACAAATGTGCAAAGTGATATATAAAGATGGTCAACACAGTATTGTTTAGAACAGGGGAAAGCTTTAAAAAACTTAATCGCTCATCAAATGGGGATTGGTAGAATAAATTCAAATGCATTTATATAGAGAAACACCAGACTACCACTGGAAGTGACATACTGATTTATATTTACTGGCATGGAAATATGCCCCCTAAACAACATGAAATAGAAAAAAACAGGCAATGTGGCACGTAGAGTTCCGTCTTGATTTAAATATGCGTGTGCCTGGGTGTGTACTTGTGTATGCACGTCTACATACAAGTGAGCTCACACACAGGAGTCTGGAAGGATGACAACACCACATTTTGTATGTGCTTACTCTGTCTAAAGTATTTTTCTGAATGTTTTACGTATATTATCTAATATGATTCTCAAAAGGTAGGAGCTATTGCCATACTCATTTTACACATCCGAAGTTTGATGCAGAGAATGCTTAAATAACTTGCAGAGGTTCACAGCCAGTAACTGATGGGGCTCAGATTCTAACACGAGCACCCTAACCAGGCCCGCCGACAGAATTAGTGGTCGCTGCTGGTAGTCGTTGCAGTAGCGATTGCTTTGTTTCTACACTTTTCAATATCGTTTGAATTTTTAAATATATATTATTTTTATAACTTAAAACAATAACAAAATTATTTTTATTCTGACAAAATAATGAATACAGCCAGAGTAATATATTTCTCTTTGAGCCAAATCTTTTTTTTTTTTAAGAGAAACATCAATGTGCAAGAGATACATCTATTGGTTGCCTCTCACACGCCCCCAACTGGGGATCCAGCCCATAACCCAGGTGTGTGCCCCGGCTGGGAATCGAACCTGCAAGCTTTTGATTTGAATGCCAGCACTCAATCCTCTGAACCACACCAGCCAGGGCTCTTTGAACTAAATCTTCAGTCACCTCTAATCAGAGATGCCTTCAGCTGCCCAAACAGAATGTCTGCTCAACATTAATCAAAGAGCAGTTTTGTTTTCTCAAGTAAGAAATCTGCAGGTAGGTAGTCCAGGATTGGTTTCCCCGCTCAAAGATGTCATCAGGCACCTGAACTCTAACTTTCTGCTCTGTTATCTTTAATGTTTTGGCTTTGGGTCTCATGGTTGCCAAGACAGTTAGTGCATCTTCAGTCGTCATGTCTGAGTTACAGGTGGAAGGAAGGGGGAGACTGATGACGTAATCAAGAAAGTGTCTTTCGAAGCACCCTCAGCAGACTTGTGTTTACATCTCAAACAAGCAAAAGCTACGTTACGAGGCTACCCCGACTGCCAGGCTGTCAGGAACCGGGAAGGCTCTGAGACTTTACCTGAGAGCTGACAAGGTAGCCTGCCACAGCTTCGCAGTTGCCAGCCGAAAGTTCCCGAGTCAGAGACAAAGGACTTTATCACTCCCAGGGCGTCAGGTAGCAGGAGCTTTGTCTCTGCACGGATTCCCATGCCACCTCCGCCCAAGTCCCACATGAGCGAGGGAAAGGCAGGTCCAGGCTGATGCTAAGAACACATCATGAATGAGAAAACTTGAACGTAGTAGGCCCCCATCTTTTGAAAGGGTTGCTGATAAACATGCCCAACCTAGCCCCAGAGGAAAACATGATCTTTATTATCCTGCCCTCTGCCTCGGAGGAAGACACTGTATCTATCTGTCAAGTCTCTTCACTATACACACACTGAAACGACAGTGCAGAACAGACTCTGACACAAGATGTGAAGAAATGCAAGAAGCCCATGGAGAATTGTCTCCCAGCAAAGGCCATCTCCAGCTGGGGAGCCAGAGGTTGTGGATGGAAGTTGTGTTAGCTAACCGAAAGTATGTCACCTGCTTTTAAGGGATTGTCCCATAACTATCATTAAGCCCAGCACAATTAACCAGCAAACACTTTCTCTATGTATATCAACACATTAGTCCTCCATCATGCTGTAACCAATTACCACAAACTCAGTGGCGTAAAACAATGCAAATTTACTCCCTTATCTTTCTGGAGCTCGGAAGTCCAAACCCGGTTTTCCAGGGCATCAAGGTATAACAGAGATGATTCTCTCCGAGGACCCTGAAGGGACAATCTGTTCCCTTGCCTTTTTCAGCTTCTCATAACCACCTGTATTCCTTGGCCAATGACCCCTTCCTCTATCTTCAAAGCATTTCAGTCCAATCTCCATTTCAGTCAATATGTCACCCACTCCTCCGGCTCTGACTCCTCTTGCAAGCACTGTTGCGATTTCATGGGACTCAGGTGGATAATCCAGGAGACTCTCCCACCTCAGGCTCCTTAGCCACGCGTGGTAACACTCACAGGTTTTGGGAATTAGGACCTGAGCATCTCTGGGAGGCCACTAGTCAGCCTACCACAACCGACTTCACTAAGTAAAATATTAGTTATTTCTTTAAATGTCATGTATTGTAAAACTTCATTAATTCAGAATCAATTCTGAATTATACAAAGAGTGATAGCTACAGACACAAACAGGGCAGACTCAAGTTTTCATTTACTTAATGAGCCTTCTATTCTGCGATTCTTCTGATTTGTATTTTAAACAATGCCATGAAGAAAATGTTCCTAAACCTAATGATAAACGTTTTTAAAGAAGCCTTATTAAACGTTATCAATGCATCTATTCACATATTGCCCTTTACACATTATTTCCTACCTTCTAATGTGGCCTCCCTCAGGGCCTCTACTAGTCAAACCTTAATGTCATTAAACCAGAGGACTATTGAATTTTACCGCTGAGCGCACTCTAGTCTAACTACCCCCCAGAAATAGAACACCTCTCCCCATCTCTTGCAAATAGCTAGGTAGGTTATGTTCGCATGTTGCTGGTATTAGCGAGAACCCACTTTTAAGAGGCAGGCCCTTACTACAGTATCGGGTGAGATGATACCCTAAACAGAGCACTGGCTTTGGGGATAGCGTGACCAGGTTCAAAAGTCAATTCTGCCACTTAAGATGGTATGACTGTGAGTGTGACAGTCACTTTTATATGTCAACTTGGTTAGGCTACAGTCCCCAGTTAGTCAACCAAACAGTAGCCTAGGTGTTGCCGTGAGTCACATTTTATCAATGTGATTCAAGTCTATAATCTATACACTTTAAGACAGGAATCAAGCTATCCCTTGGCCTGATTATTTCAGAGATTAATCCTAGATAATTTCGGATTTGCCTAGTCAGCCCTCACAATCACATAAACCAATTCTTTGCTAAATCTCTCTCCCTCTCTCCCCCTCCCTCTCTCTCTCCCCCCTCACCACCTCCTATTTTTGGTGAACCCTGACGGATACAGTGAGTAAATTACTACCTCTCTGATTTTTTATTTCTTCATCTGTAAAATGGGTATTGTAATAACCTCAAGGGCTTGCTGCAAAATCTATATTCCATAATTTGATAAATAAGGTAAGGCACCTAGCATAGTGACTGGCATATAGTAGACCCTTACGAAATTCAGATCTCATCTGTCCCCTCTCCTTTAACTTATTAGATGACTCTCCTTCACCTGAAACCTGTCTGCTTTTCGGTAACTTATATCCACTAACCCTAACTCTGCCTCTGCAACCAAGAGCAGTATGTCTATTCCACTGTTTCCATTAGACTATCTGAACCAAGCCATTTTGCACTCATTTAGCTCTAAGTGAGGGGGCTCAGCCAGACATTCTTCTCATCTTGGCTGGCTTCCTTCACATGGCTGTGGGCTGACTTAGGACTGCTCGGCTAGGGTGCAGCTCTGCTGGCTGAAGTGGCTGGGACAGCCAGGCATCTTAGCTCTTCTCTGCTGCCTCTTACATCCCTCCTGCAGACTAAGGCAGAGATGTTGTCACGGCTCGGGAGAGAAGTAGAATGAACAAGCCAATCATGCAAGAAGAAAAGCAGAATGCGTAAGTCTTTTCAATTCTCTGCGTGGATCACATTTGCTGTCATTCTATTGATCAAAGCAAGACTCAGGGCCACGCTCAGAGGCAGGGAGGGGACTCTGCAGCTATCAAACATCGGCCATGGATACAAGACAGCCATTTAATTAGGCTATTAATGCAACTAATCTACCACAGTCTGCTCTCCAGCCACCATTATTTGTAATCTCTCCTCCATGCAATATATACTCATCACCTGCAAAGGCCTCTAAAAATCTTAACCAAACATGGCAGTGGGCTCGAAGCCCATGATTTTGCGATCTGCCTCACGTTAGATGTCAGTCTTCTTTATCTTGAGGCTTGTGAACAACTGGATTGTTGATAATATAAACAAACATGACGGAGTTCTCAGGTGTGCAGTCCAGAACAACTACTTCATGACCTCTGCCTCAATGACAAAACTTAAAAGATGTCATCAACTGCAAGACACAGGCTGATTTAAAATACGATAAAGTATGGAAAAAGGGTGCCTTAGCATTGATGGAATGTGGTAAGCGCAAGAGTGATCACCATATAGAAGGCATTTGAGACCATGGGACTATTCGACATTGCCCAGGTCGTGAGCAATGTAGAGAAGCAGTGATAAAACTGAGCCTTGAGACACTCCAGTATTTAGAGAACTGGAAGGTGAGGAATATCAGAAAAGAATAACTACAGTGTGCATCTAATGAGGTGGGAGGAGAACCTAGAAAAATGGTATTACATAGCCCGAGTGAAGAAATCATTTCAAGAGGAGTGAATGGCCAGCTGAGTCAGATGCTGGTGACAGATGGAGCATGACAAGGACCGAGACCTGACCGTTGGCTGGCAGCAGCATGGGGGTCATTGCTGGCCTCAGCCAGAGCTATTTCAGTGAAGCGGTAGGGGCAGCAACTTGATAGGCACGGTTTCAAGAGAGAATGGGAGATCAAGAAGAGTGAAAGGTGAGTAAGGAGAACTTTTAAAAGGAGTTTTTCTGGAAAGGGGAGTTAAGCAATAGGGCACAGCTCGAGGGTGATGTCAGGCCAAGGGATGGCTTGTTAAGATGGAAGATACTGAAGAATGTCTGGATGATGATGGGAATGATCCAGTAGAGAGGGAAGATCTGATCATGTGTGAGAGAGAGGGGATCAGTGCAAGAGCGGTGTCCTTAATTAGGTAAAGAAGGTAAGAGCCAGCACACAGAGCGAAGGGATTGGCCGTGGAGAAAACCAAGTGCAATATACCCATTACAGCAGGCACAAACCAAGGGCAATATACCCATCAAGCAGGCACAAAGGCTATACATATGTTGGCAGATGTGCTGGCAGGAGTGTTCACCTTGGCTCTTTTCTGAGTGAGGCTTGGAATCTGCTGAGGGTGATTTGGGGACTGTTTTTTGACAGGAACAGGAGCCACTGACTAGAGCCTCCAGTAAGTTTTTGGTAGATTTTCTTGGATTTGCTAAATAATATATATTTCCTATTTATGCAAAATATATTTAGACTATAAATAACAATTCTTGTCTGTTCCCATACTCTTTCCTATCATTGCTGTTTCATTTTTATTGTATTGTCCAGAACTGCTATGATAAGGTTAAATGATAATGACTTCTAGCAAACATCCTTGATTTGTTTGTTTGTGAAGTTAATGGAAATGCTTCCAGCATTCCCCCATGGAGTGTGATATAGCTGCTGTTTTGAAAGAGACCTACTTTTTCAAATTAAGAAAGTATTCTATTTTTAATTGTTTAAATTGGAAACGTATGTGGGATTTTTAACACAATACTGTCTGGGTACGTATTGATCATATAATTTTTCTTATTTAAGTCCCTGATATACTATATTAACAGACTTTTCATTCCCTAAAGGACTTACTGGACTTTACCTCAAATATTAAGAAATGCCCATTGAATAGGATCTAAGAATGGCTTTTAAGTTAAAAGGTAAAAAAGCACGGTAATGTCCAATTTGCCATGATGTTTCTGTTGTGAGAGCCCGCGGGAAGACCCTGCCACGAGGAATATAACCACCGAGGATGGAATCTGTCTGAAAGCCCATTATTGTTATGCAGGCTGCATCCTCTCTGCGCTGCTCATTCCAATCTCATTACGGAGAAAATTATGAATTAACAGCAGTGGGTGTAGAGTTTAAATTCCATTTTTCTCTTGCTAGCTGTAAGGCATGAAGCAACTGTAGATCTTTCTCTATACTCAGTAAATGGTCTTCACATTTCTTATTTTGTGAGGAGCCCCACTCCTTCAAGAGAGAGGAAAAAAATCTAAAAACATCTTTTGAAAAATAGTATTCGAGAGAGGAAAGGAAAAGCAGCTGGGCATTGATCCAATGCTTTTAAACAGGTTGATATTAAACAAATATATCAATTTTATTTTCTTCCTTGCACACAGTTCTCAATTAAACTACACCTGCCATTCAAATGTGCGCTTCAAATGGGCTATTGCACTATTATTCCTGCACCGTTTCAGTAAGTACAGTTGCATCCTAGCTCTTTTGTAGTGTTGATTTAAAGTTAATGATTTGAGATTATAGCTACTGACATAAAACTCTTCTTTTTCAGAACAGGAAAGCATGATTTAAGCTTCTTCCCTCTGTCTATCACTCCAGAGAGTTGAAAGTGCAGGGCTGGAAGGGACGGAGAGACGGATGCTGCCTGAGCCTCACTGCTCTCCTGAGTTTATTGTGTCTCTGTGTTAGGACGGCTGTGCTTTGAGGCTTTCCCCAGAGCCTCACCACACCAGCTCTCTCCTTGTTTCTCAGTGTCTGGGATGCATACATCCCAGGACTCTGCATCAAGCATAATTAAAACAGGTTTTCCTCCTAGAAGCTAGAATGTCCTTTCTGTTGCCAGTTCTCAGAACCAGAGGGAGAGGTTTCAGGATGCTATTCCCTCTACAAGGTGCTGTCTAGCCTGGCATATAAAGCTTGAGAATGTTTAAGAGATTCACACTGAGGGCACAACGTTATCACATTCAACACGAGAAACAGGAAAGGTCAAGAATAGGTCTTAGGCACCTTCTAAGTTTTAAATAAATTCCTACATGAATTGGAAATAGTGTCTATAGAAATGCAGCCAGGATTTTGACATATTAGATGTGGTCATTTATATTCAAGTTCAGTTGATAAATTCAGAAGCCCACCTTTTCCTTTAATTTTAGGCAGACATCAAGTTGAATTGAAGAGTGACAGTTGCTGCCATGATTTAATAAATATCCCAAAGCACTAAATGCACACAAACAGTTCCTAGCACACAGCTGGTGCTCCATTAGCAATTTCTGAATGAAAGAAGGTCTTATCACCTGAGGAGAGAAGCATCAAAGAATGGGTTTATTTGCAGAAAAATGACCTTTTGGTCATTTGAAAACTAAGAAGTTCAGGAGCTACTATGAAGGACATATGGACAAAACCAAGGGGGAGGGTGGAAGTGAGGGAGGGAGGTGGGTTTGGCTGGGGTAGGGCGGAGGGGTGGGTAGAAAATGCAGACGACTGTAATTGAACAACAACAAAAATTTAAAAAATTTAAAAAGAAAGTTCACCACAAAGGATAAATATTTCAAAGATTAAAGTAATTATAGTATATAATCTATTCACTCAATCCTCAATAACTGTGTTACTTGCAGAGTATATACATGTATTTCCTGAAGAGTTTCAGATCCTCGGGGAAAGTCAGATAAGTAGAAAGCACCAGGGCAGCAGGCCTGAACCTGGGCGTTTGGTCTGCGTGCTTTTCCCCACCATAATGTAGTGTGGTAGCAAAACATTATCTTTGAGTATGGCCACCTTCACTGTTTGCCGAAAGTATGATTTCTCCACACAAAATCTTAGCTTACTTGTTTCTTTCTTGCCTTAGATGAATGTGTTAGAATTACTATAAAGGACACAAGGACAAAATCAAGGGGGAGGGTAGAGGTGGGGGAGGGAGGTGGGACTGGCTGGGGTGGGGTGGAGGGAAGGGGAGAAAATGCAGACAATTGTAACTGAATAAAAATAAATTAATTTTAAAAGGGAATTACTGGGATATTTTTTAAAAGGGTAAACATAAATCTCAAGCATAACTAAGCCAGAGGGCACTTATAGTTGGATCATGTAAAGTCTCAGCAGTTAGTTGAGTTAGTTAAAACTAGAAAAGGTTTCTTTTTTGCTATACTTTCCTCCACAATTTGTATTAAAGGCAGGTAATCAATAATGTTGAAAATATGTGGCTTCAGGGAAGCAAGATCATCAAATGCATTGTAACAGGGTCTTTGCTTCCATAACTGTGCTGATGCATGTTCAGAAGCTCAACCGTGACAATTTTAAACTCTTTTTTTTCCTGCTCCATGAAGCTGATCATTTTCACGGAAGGATTTAATATGAGAATGTTAATCTTTTGCCTTCCTTTATACATAAACTGGTTTGCCATCCAAGTAAAGCTATGCTAAGTAATTGATTTTTCTTGTTTCTCTGAGAAACCGGAGATAATCTCCCAGCACTTGAAAAGTTCTAGCGTTTGCTCCTCCTGTGTCCCTAGCAACAATGCAGTAGTAGGTAGAATACGAAAACTCAGTCTAGAATAAATGTGTAAACGTACACCAGGAGGACCCCCTGGTGAACTTTTTTACTGTAGGATGGCTGTAACAGAAAGGAAGAAGAACATTACAATTGTCGGCAAAGATGTGAAGAAATTTGAACCTTTGTCCCCTGTTGTGGAGATTGTATAGCAGCTGTCAAAACCAACACAGTGATTCCTCAAAAAGTTAAAAACAGAATTACCATGTGATTCCACTTCTGGGTATATAAATCGAAAGAATTGAAATCCGGGTCCCAATAGAATTATTGCACAATGTGTTCACAGCAACATTATTCACAATAGCTGGGACATGCAGGCAACCCGTGTGCCCATCAGTGGATGGGTGGGTAAGCAAAATGTGGTACATACACACAATGGAGTATAATTCATCCTTAAAAAGTAAGGAAATCCTGGCACATGCTACAACATGGATGAAACTCAAGGACTTTATGCTAAGTGAATAAGCTAGTCACATAAAACCAAATACTGTATGATTCTATTTACATAAGGTACTTCAAGTAGTTAAATTCATAGACACAGAAAGTAGAATGGCGGTTGACAGGGGCTGGGGTGGGGCAAGGGAGTTAATGTTCGGTGGGCACAGAATTTCAGTTTTTGCAAGATGAAAAGAGGTCCAGAGATGAATGGTGGTGATGGCTGTACTTAGGATGGTTAGAAATTTTATATATATCTTACTACAATAAAAAAATCAGAAAAAAAATTTACTCCAGGAAGAAAGAAATCAACCTGCTCTAATTTCTTACTCCATAATGCCCTGACCGAGGACTGTAGTTATGAGTTCATTTTGTGTGAATCTAGCGTCTCTGAGGCCAAGGTGATTGGTTTGAGCTTCAGGCAGCAGCAAGCCCCAGTCTCTAACGGCCCCTGATGGCCCTCCAGGCTTCACTGCTCTCCTCAGAAGGAGTGAGATGTGTCTGCACATTCATGGTCTGTACACAGAGACAACGCTGTGCACATGTCCTTTAACACTGTCAGCCTGAGATATAAAGAGATTTTATTTACATATTCTACTGGGCTCCATTAATGAATATATATTGCTGTTTCTGTTACTTTATGGCATAAAGTACTTCATGGCAACTGAATACATGTATTTCTTAACCTCCTTCTTTAGTCTGAAACCCTGTTAAATTGGTTAGCAAAAGAATTAAAAAGGAATAAATTCATAGCAATAGAGAAACTAAGAGGAGACCCACGAATGGATGAGAGATTTCAACAAATTTCTGAAAGACAGAAAGTGGGAGAAGAGTGTTGATTAGGAGAACACGGCCAGGAAAGCCTTACCAAGAGCATCTAGAGACAGCCCCCTGGAGGGGGGTGACCAGAGAGACTCCAGCCTTGGGTTCAGCAGCTATGAAGGCTGAGTATGAGAAGAGAGCTGAGAACAAGAGGGGAGGTATTTGCTGAGAGCCCAGCAACAAAAGAACTACACCAATGGCTCCACTTCCCTACCTCATTAGTGAGCATAGTATTTACAACAGTTGAATATGGTAGTTGAGAAGCATTTCATAATATTACACAATCATGTCACTTTCAAGTCTGCAATATACAGAACTAAATGTAATGTGTATGGAAATATATACTAATTCTTTACATTGGTAACTAGCAGGATCTTGAAAATTAAAATTGTACGTGATTTATTTTAAATATTTAATGTTATAAAATTAAAACTTTAAAATAGAAATTAAATATCAGCTTTTAAAAGTGATTTTAACTTTTGATATTAGATTTTATAACTTGGAATAAAATAACATTTTAAAACATAAAATTCTGTTTCTATTTCATATTTACCTTCAGTTATATTTTTTAAAATGTAACTATACATTAATATAAATTTACCTTCAGTTTTTATTCTTTTCAATTACTTTCAATAGAACACAAATTATCTTAAAAATGTTAATGACAACAACATAATCAGTGAGGATGAGAAAAATCAATTTGCTGAAATATATATAATAATTTATGAATTATATATGTCTTTACTACTTATCCAAAGAGCACCAGCCCACAGATAGAACACCTAGATATATGCAAAAATAATTAAATCAAGTCATCTTTGAAATCTGTTGCCTTTCAGTCATATAGAAACCATGGCTTCACATGTGTTTTTCAATTTTATTGTTACAGAGGTATATTTGCAAAGTAAGAGGAGAAAGTTATTTTGTTCAAAGGTGTGATAATTTAATATATAACCTCTAACTGTTTAGATGATGGGATATGGGCTTCCATTTGTTTTGTTGTCTTGGCCCACAAATATCAGGGCAGGCCTTCAAAGAGGCACAAGACAGAGGCCCTAGGAGTCAAATTAATCCACCTGGACAGAGCAAAGGATGCAGCTACAGTAGAGGTGAGTGCAGTATGCAGCCAGAGCGATTAGAAATGGATTGTAAAACAAACTTGGATTAAAAATAAATAAATAAATAAATAAAAATTTAAAGGGAAAAAGAAACATTACAAAAGAGCAGAGCAACAGACAATGTCAAGTGCTAATTTATCCTGGTTATTATAGAAAACATTCATGAGTTTTGAGTTTGTTGATATTTGATTGACCTTCAAAGGTCACATAAAAACAACATCAGAAGGAATTAGAATTATGAAGGGGTGTGGTAGAAAAAAGATTCTATAAGTCCATGACACAACTTTTAGCAAGATTCAAACCTTAAGCCTGAATATAATTTTTTACTTTAAAGTCTTTTCAGCAAATTTACCCTGCAATAAAAATGTGATGTAGAAGTATTACTGCTAATTTTGCCTAAGGAAGCAATAATGATGCCCCAGGTCTTTAGATTATTGATTTTTAGTGCAATTTCTCACTTCTTCGTGCATAGGGCTAGTCTTTTCCCCTCTACAGGAAAGAAGGACATTTGCAAATGTCCTTAAAACTCAGGTATTTTTATGGCTGGACTGACAGAGGTACACAGAGAGTGAGGGTGTGAGCAATGGACCACACAAAGGGACAAGGAGGTCATGTTGTCTGAAGTGCGTGCTGTGTCAGCTCTTGATTTACATAATCGATACTGTCCTCAGTGATCATAGAAGACAGATTAAATTCCATGAGCAGCATTTTGATCCCCAGGGTTCAAAGACAGCTATTAATCTGATGAATATCTTTTCCTGACTCTGTACTGGGAAGAAGGATCACTTCGCTGACAGTCTGTATGGGGAGGAAGGAATGAATAGCAGTATGCAATCAGACTCTTGCCTAGGACCGGATTATCTCTCCTCTGTCTGCCACAATGAAGGCCCAAAGGTTCTCGGATCATCTGGACATTCCACATTTCACACTGGTATACATGTTAGTTAACACACTTGACATATTAACCAAACCTGAAAAGCACCACATGTAAGTATTCTGGTTGCTCTGGTAAGACACATGTATGACACATTGTAGGAGTGTAGAAAGTCAAGTTCAACAAAGTCAGAATAAGTACAGAAATTCAAGTTCAACAATGTCAGATAAATTGTCTTGGTCAGTGTTATTTCATTGTTCTGTACTTCAGGCTCACTAAAAGCAAGTTGGGATATCGATTTTCATTCTATTTTCACTGGCTGTACTTACTGAACTCCTAGGGTTATAATAAAGACTTGTAAGTTCTTTGGGATTATACAGGTATGATTCCTTATTATTTTTACTACTGTTCACCAATCACCTCAAAAGATTTTGTTGCTTGAGGGGGGGAGAGGGGGAATACATTTTTTTAATTAATTAATTTATTTATTTTTAGAAAGAGGGGAGGGGAGGGAGAGAGGGAGAGAAACATCAGTGTGTGGTTGCCTCTCACACATTCCCTACTGGGGACCTGGCCTGCAACCCAGGCATGTGCCCTGACTGGGAATCGAACCAGTGACCCTTTGGTTCACAGGCCGGCACTCAATCCACTGAGCCACACCAGCCAGGGCACAATTAATTTTTTATATACTCTTACTTCCTTTGTTGTGAAATTAGTTCCTTGGTGAAAAGTGTTATGTGGGACACCACAGTGGTGAAGAAGGCTTTCTGTAAGTCCACAAACAGAGCTGTTGGCAGAAGCGTGGGTCATCAGGAAGGCAATCTGTAGCCATATCCAGAATGAGCACCCGGTTTTAGGGTTAACAAATCACTGCCCTGTCCTTTTTTTTTTTTTGCCTTGTCCTTTGTTTCCCGACCCCCCCCCCAAAAAAGGGCAGATAAATTCCTAGATTCGGACCATTGTATTTAGTTAGAATCTCCTTTGTTCTTCCCTGGTTTGGCCAACACATGCCCCATGAGTCACAGGTTGGGGGTCACAGGTTGGGGCTCACTGGCATGACATACAATCCAGAAAGGCTCTCCAACCTTGAAAAATTTGGAAACCTTGGATCTGAGAGAGTCTTGCTGAGATCTGATGCGGATTCCGGCCAGTGGAATCTGTGTGTTTTGGTTGCAATGGACAAATTCACATGGACTACCGAGTCCTGTGGAGAAAAAGGGACAGCCTGGCCACTCTCTCAAGAGGAGAGCGCCTCGACCCTTGCCTTGACAGGCTTTTATTGCTTTTCTGGGCACAGTACATTGAGGATGGTCTTCATTTACTTTGTACAGGTTCGCTTTAGGCAGTTACAGAAAACAAAGGAGAGGGTGTTGCTAATTACATAAAAGAGGAAGGATATTTGCAAATGTAAAGGGAAAAATGGTTGAACTGGTTACACTCGTTCTTGGAAGGTTTAGCATAGATTTTAGGAAGTTACTTTAAAGATATGCAGTATACATTTGCTGCCTCAATTCAGGGTGGGGGAGTTTTAGGAAAAGCAAGTCTCAAAGTGGCCTAGGTACAATGCAGGCCTGATTCCCCACGGGAAAACCTATCTGTGGGTGTGGGTCCTGGGTGCTGGATCTCGCTCCCCACTGGCCTGAGCGGGAGCTGGGCCCACACCACGCAGAATGGTCTCCTATAGAGATTGAATAATTTTTTCTTTCAGCTTAAGAAGCCCTGGCAGTTCCCACTTCCCAGCAGGCAAAAGCAGAGTGATCAATTCTGAACAGCACCTCTGCTGAGAGCATTTTAATCAACCAGAATGAGTACAGAGCAGCTGGCTCGCCACCAAAAATTCATGGACATATTTGCACCCAACTGGAAAACAGTAAACATCAGGCACCAGGCCAGGTCCATTTGGTATATTAGTTTCTTAGTCTAAACTAGATCTTAGAAGCAAACTCAATTTTTCTACTCTCTTCTACAAGAATCCTTTCCATTTCTTCCTACCATCTAGACTATCCGGACAGAACTAGCTCAAATCCAGCTTACAACAATAAAAATAATTTTTAATGTCCTATGGCATTTTTGTATGCAAAACTATAGGTCAAAAATAGAGAGGGAGGATGGGTGGTGAAAGTCAGCACGAGGGAATCTAATTTTACCCTTTGCCATCTTTCCTCATTTTAAAGATGATCAGGATCATTCATTTGACTTTGAGCATGTGGATATAATGTGAAGAGATTTCAGCAGTGGTGCTTGTGTATCTAAATGAAGGTGTGCACCATGAACGAAACATAATCATTCCAGGATATTGTCATTGTTCAAAATATTTATAAATTCCTTCTTCAGAGTGTCTCTCAAGGCCATCAGGAAATTCAATCTTATAGACCCAACTCACATTTAACAGTAAGGTATTTCTCAAATTATCCATCCATTTATATCTGGCTTGACTCTGAATGACTTTTGGAAATTTTAGAAATTAAAATCTACCCTTGAAAGACATTTTGCCATCTCTAAGGATTCTCAAAGCAATGTCCACGAAGGATAGTCTAAGTGCGATTTCCAAATATATTTTGACCAACTGTAGTACATTAGAGTAAGTTTTTAGCCATCTAAAAGAACCAGTTCAAAAGAGGCAGTATTCTTTTGAACACATAAGTTCTCATACATTTGTTAAGAATTAGTCATATTATTTTATAATATTAACATTTTAAAATATATCAAAATGCAAAGCAACTTTCTAATTTGCCCCCTCCATGTGGGGTCTTTTTGAAAACCATAGCATATTTGAGTGTGTGTAATTATCGAACTCATTTGTGATGTGTTCTCTTCACACCAACCTCAGGTTTAATTTAGTTTAATTATGCTTACTTCCAAAGCATGTGCCATTAAATACTAGACTCATAAGATAAAGCACAGGTTCTACAGTGGAATGAATCTAAAAAGTGCAGCCTACTCTGTCCGCTCTTCGATGTTCACAATGCACACACACACAGCAAAGGTGCGCCAGGGCTCAGGCCCAGCTATACCTCCTTCCTCGGTGGCTTTGCTAAGGCTCAGGCTTTTCTCCCACAGTCCTCTCCTCCCCCAGTTCTCCCCATCTCAGTCAACGGCGACGTTATTCTTCCAGTTGGAGCTGGAATCCTTGGAGTCAGCCTTGACTCCCCTGTTTTCTCTATCTAATCCATCAGGAAATTCTGTTGGGTCTAACTTAAAATTTGTCTCTTCTCTTGCCATCTCCACCACTATCATTATCAAAGGATCACCCACTCTCTTCTAAATTATTACACCAGCCTCCTAACTTGTTCCCTACCTTTGCCTTTGTCCCCCTTCAATCTACTGTCAGCACAACAGCCCAACTTACATCATTCCTCTACCTACGCCCCGCTAAAGTTCCAATTCTAACCTTCAGATAATCTACTACATATGGCCTGTTATTCTGCTTCCCTATCCTGCCTCTCATCTCTATCCCATCTCTCATCTGTTTTCCTCTCACTTCCCACCTAGATTAATCCATTCCTGCCATACCAGTGCCTTTGCCATTTCTGGAACACACTGGGCACACACATCAGTTTTTGTATTTCTGCTTCCCTTAAATATTCCCTTCCAGATCTGTGTGACTCTCCTCACTTCCTTCAAGTTTCTACACAAACGTCATCTTCTCACAGAGCCTGTCCTGAGCACCATCCTGTATAACTGCTCCCGACCTCCTCACCCGCAGCGTCTCTCTGTACGCTCACCCTGCTTCGCTTCTCCGCACGGCACCTGTCACCGCCTAGCACATCCTATCTGCTTGTTGGTGTGTGTGTTCGCCCACCAGGATGTGAGCTCTGTGAGAAGCACGTCTTGTTCTTACTGTTTTCAACTGATCTCCCGGTGTCCAGAATGGTGATTGGCACAGTGGATACTCAATAAATATTTGTGGAGTAAGTAAATGTATGAGAGTTTCTGAGAGATCCTGCAGTAAGTATGCAGCCGTGTGCATCTACAAAACCGCATTTTAAAACATAATACCCAGTAGCAGCTTATTTTGTTGTTGATGTCAGTAGAGAGAACCCTGAACAACCTGCATTTATTTTCCTCAAAACCAAATGCTGGGACATAGTTGTGTTTAAAGACTAACCAATGGCATCAGACATTTGATGTGATGGGTAATTGTAACAGCCCCATTCCAAAAGTTTTTATATAAACAACCTAAAGAATTACTCCTAAAATTAGGCTAGATAAAGACTGCCAGAAATAGATTAGGTGCAATGTATACAAAGACATAGATACCACTCTGTAGTGTAAAATTTTTCAAAAAACCCACAGAATTATTTATATTAATAAATAACAGCCATATGTATAAACACTGTTATAAAGAACAAGACAAACTCAGAGAAAATCAATCAGAGTATTACTTCGTACACACAAGGCAACTGATGCCCTAATATTTCAAAATTCTTTGCAGGAGGAGACAGTTTCAAAAGTTCTGGTTCAGGGTGTTTTATGCATATTACTTTTTTCCATCTTTTTCTTTTCATCTGCTTCCATTTTAAGCTTAACTTCCTCAGCTGTAAGAGCTCCCCGTTTCTTATTCTCTGCTTTCTTAATCTTTACCTTGATGGCAGCCACATCAATTTTAGTTTCAGTAGAAGCTTCCTCAGGTTTCGCAACTGGTTTCTCTTCAGGTGGAATAAAAGCTCTGTTTCTTTCCCCTTGTCTCTTATTGAGAGTGTCTGCTTGCTTAGCCTTTATCGCTTCCACTTTCTGTCACTTTTGTCTTAGTAGCAGCTTATTGAACTCACTTTGGAATCTCATGAATATAAGATACAGCCCCGCCATACACATGCTGCCAGTCTAGTGTAGTAGGTGAAACATAAACAGAGAATTCAATGTAATGTGGAAAGTGAAAAAATAGACGTATATGAAGGTTGCCATGAAAATACAGGAAGAGACCATTTAATCTGAGGGGACTCTGGGAAAACTGTTTCCAAAAGGAAAATCCTGGATGTGCTTTTACAAAAATATGCCTCTGTAACTGACCATTATATAAATCCACCAGTCATTGCTAACTAATAGTTCTCACTAAAATTTGTGGGGTGCAGTAAGACCTCCCACTCCTGATAAAAGTTCGGAAAACATAAAATATATTTTGGGGGCTCTTTTAATAAAAGTAGGATCAAGGAGGAGATGAATGTTACATAGTCCAATAACGCCCAGGGTGATTATTTTGTAAAAAGTTTCAAAGATATGTTAATAAGGCATCATACCTTTCTCATTTGAGACAGGATGTTTTTGTCACTAGAAAAAAATTGTATTTGGTCTAGTCAGGAATACTGTGCCCTTAGGTAACTCAGGAGAAAATGAGCTGTGCCTGCCACTGGCTGAACGAGGACACCCGTCATCTTTCATTCAACAGACCAAGCTCACGCCCTCGCCTGCCCCTCCCACCTCATACCCAGCCTCATAGAAGAAATCTTTCAGCATCCGGAGTCTGAGGCATCAGACTCAATAAAGACACGAAAACAATCTTAGGATTATGGTGCATCCCTAATGTGAAAAGTGGCAGGGTTTTCCAAGGGAGGGGATGAGGAAAATAGATAGTAGAAAGTAGGTTCTGAATAGAGACTGCAGAATGAGAAACTAAAAATAAGATGAAAAGGAATATGGAGTGAGCGATCACTCCAAAGACACAACTTGGGGGCTTCTTTCTTCCTTAGCACCACTTCGAGTTATTAATTTAGTTGGATTAAGGCAATTCCTTCCTAATCCTCCCTCTCTGTACTGATTAAGACGTTCTATGAACATTTATCTTTATTCCCATGGCCACCTCCAAATTCTTTTTATTTTGGAAAACTTCTCAATGGTATAAAACTTTAAGAGAGTCCCATTAAAGAAGCCAAGAGCAACCTAAGACTGCCTCTCTCCATCCCTGGAAGTTAAGGCACGGCCACCAGCCAGCTCCGCCCCTCAGATTCTCACACGTGGATCTTTCAGTCTTGAGCAAAATATGCAAGGATAAAAGATCAGTAATAAATACTATTTTAAGTTTTTTTTATTTTAAGTGACACAGTAAATTTTATTCATTTTATTATACAGTTCCTTCAGTTTTCACAAATGGATAGAGTCAGGTACCTATGACCACAGTTAAGATACAGAACAGTTCCATCACCCTCCAAAAACTCCTCCACGCTGCCCCTTTGTAATCACACCCTCACCCTGGCAACCACTCATCTGATCTCTGTCCCTGTGGTTTTGCCTTTTCAAGTTTTTTTTGTAAATGTAATCAGAAAATATGTAACCTTTGGAATCTGTCCTGTTTCACTTAGGATAATACATTTCAGATTCATCTATTGTGTCAGATATATATTCATTTTTATTACTCATTCATTTTTATTACTGTGTAATATTTCGTTGTTATGCATAAGCTAATGCAAAGGACTTAGAATAGTTAAGACAATTTCAAAAAATAAGAACAAAGTCAGAAGACTCACACAGCCTGATTTCAAGACAGACTATAAAGCTACAGTAATCCAGACAGTATGGAACTGGCAAAAGAACAGCTACATAAACCCATGGAACTGCCCAGAGTTCAGAAATTAACCCACATAAATACAGTCCTTTTTTTTTTTTTTTTAACAAAGATGCAAAGGTAATTCAATGGAAAATGAGTGGTCTTTTTTAACAAATAGCGCTGGAACAATTGGCTATCCATATGCAAAAATGCGAAATCCTTACTCTACTTCACACCTTATTCTTTTAATATTTGTGGGGCCTGTATTTACATCTCTTTCAGTCCTGATATCAGTAATATGTGTTTTCTCTTTTTTCCCTTGGTCAATCCAGATGGAAGTTGACATATTTTTAATCTTTACTCAGAACCAGGTTTTAGTTTCACTAATATTACTGTGTGCAATTTTCACTTCTCTTAATTTCTATTTTCCTGATTGCTTTGCATTTCATTTTTTTCCAGCTTCACAACGTGGAAGCTTAGATTATTTCCAAGACCTTTCCTTGAGGCCTTTTTCTTTTTCTAACATAAGCATTTAATGCTGTAAGTTTTACTCTAAGCACTGTCTTACCTGCCTCTGACTCATTGTTTAAAAGTCTGTTATTTAATTTCCAAATATCTGATGATTTTCTGGATATCTTCCAGCTGTTCATTTCTTAAATAATTTAATTATGGCTAGAAAGCATATTTTGTATAATTTCAATTAAAAAAATTTTATTGTTGACATTATTACAGATGTCCCCCAGTCCGCTGTCCCCTCCTTGTCCCCATCCACCCAGCACCCACCCACCCTGGCCTTCACCACATATGCTTTGTATAAGTTCTATTTTTAGAAATTATTCAAGGTTTGTTTTATCATCCAAGATACAACCTATCTTGGCAAATGTTCCATGTGCACTTAAAAATAATATATTTTGTGGTTGTTGCCTGAAATTTTCTATAGATATCAATTATGTTAAGTTGATTGATAGCCTATAGCAGGGGCGTTAAACTCATTTTCACGGGGGGGCCACATCAGCCTTGTGGTTGCCTTCAAAGGGCTGAATGTAATTTTAGAACTGTATAAATGTAACTACTCCTTAACAGTTAAGGAGTTGAAATAACATTCAGCCCTTTGAAGGCAACTGCAAGGCTGATGTAGTCCCTGGTGAAAATGAGTTTGACACCGCTGGCCTACAGTATCAGGTCTTCAGACACTGTATTTTTTAGCTCTAAAATTTTTTTTCTTTTCATAATTTCTACTCTGCTGAGAATTTCTATCTTCCCATTTATTTTGAGAGCATTCGCCATCACTTCATGGAGCATGAGAGTTGCTTTAAGTCTTGTTCTAATAATTCCAGCATTTGGGTCACCTGAATGTTGCTCTCTGTTGATTATTGTTTCCTGTGTTTTACTGAATTGTTTTTGTTTGTATTTCGGTCATTTAAAAATTTGTATACTGAGTAATTTTGGAATATTATGCTGTGAGACATTGGCTCCTATAAAATCCTCTGGAGAATGTGATTTTAAAGCAATCAACGGTTTCTTTTGAATCACAACGTCCAACTTACCTTCTGTGTGTTATCAGTCCCAGTGTCAGTTCATTCTGAAACCTTTCACCACGCTGTTGGGTCTGCTTGGTGAAGACCCAGAAGTTAGAGTGGGATGTGGCCAGCCTTTTATACGGCAGTTTATTTCTTGAAGTCTTTGCTATGTTTCTTTGAGTCTGGTCTACACGTACCCACACTTGGGCCCCAGGCCCAGTGCTGGTTCATGCAGAGAATTAAGTGGTGCTCATCTCCAGTCTTTCCTCTGTGGTGTTTCTACCACACCCTGTGGTTCATGGTGACCCGTTTTCTCCAGTTCCTCTGGCCAGAAAGATGGGGTGCTACCTTCCTAGAAAAAAAAGGGAACAGGAGGAGGAGGAGATGCAGAAAAGCAGAAAAGATCTGTCCTTATGGCAGCATTATTTTAAGTTCCATGGCCAATTCTATTGGAAATAAAATATTTTTGCCACTGGGGGAAAATCACATAAAAATATTATCCATCAACAGTTGTACCCACTTAAAAGCCAGTTATTTATTTAAAAGTATATAGTTTATTTTTTTCCTCTCTCAAGCAGTATCCTGTACTCTAGACTTCTTCATCCACATATCTATGAATTGTTAGCTAGACCCCGTTGCTGAAGGACCTTACTCTTTGTTAGCTACACACTAGAACGCTGATGTGGAGAATTCTGGAGCTGTGCGAATGGGCCCCTCCGGACTCAGCACTGCGCAGAGGTAGCCAAATGCTCTATCCCAAGTCAGGTTTCTCAGTCTGAACAACACAATGTCGACCTTAACAACAGGATCATCCTTTAATCTAGAACCCTAAAAACAGAGAATGAATAAATGTAATTTGATAAGCTAATACATGCTAAGAACTTACTGACCAGAACACTCTAATATGGCTCCTTTCCCAGATTAGTTGAGTTTTAAGAAGGAAATATGAATGATATTATGCTTCAGTCCCTAGGAATAAATTATGAATGGTGGAAATTTATTCATACCATGTATCAGTTAGAATATAGGTTTAGGTCCAGCTGTAGAAAAGGCCAAAGAAACAATAGCTTGAACAAGATAGAAGTTTTATTCTCTGTCACATTTAAGTGGCCGAGGTGGGCAGCCCAAGCTAACAGAACTGCTCCACAGTGCGAGAGACCCTAGTCCTGTGCATCTCATGGCCCAGCCTTTCTCAGCACACAGCTTCTCTCTCATGATCTAATGTGGCTGCTCCAGCTCTGCCCATCACATCTAAATTCTACCTATAGGGAGGGGAGAAGAGAAAGAGAGACGGCATGCCTTTTATTTTACTTTACTTTTTAATTTTTTTATTGTTGTTCAGTTACAATTGTCCCGCCTTTTCCCCCATTGCTCTCCTGTGCTCCAACCTCCCCATTCCCATAGTCATCCCCCTCATTCTCCATGCCCATGACTCCTCTATTCGTGTTCCTTGGTTTGCCCCTCTCCCTTCCTTTCCCCGTTATGCCCCTCCAACCTCCCCTCTGGTCACTCTCAGTTTGTTCTTTATTTCCATGTGTGTGATTCTATTTTGCTCATTTGTTTGTTTTGCTGATTAGGTTCCACTTATAGGTGAGATTGTATGGTATTTGTCTTTCACCACCTGGCTTATTTCACTTAGCATAATGCTCTCCAGTTCCATCCATGCTGTCATGAAAGGTAGGAGCTCCTTCTTTCTTCCTGCTGCTCAGTATTCCATTGTGTAAATGTACCACAGTTTTTTTATCCACTCATTCACTGATAGGTACTTAGGCTGTTTCCATTACTTTGCTATTATAAATAACACTGCTATGAACATTGGGGTGCATAGGTTCTTTTAAATTTGTGTTTCAGGATTCTTAGGATATAATCCCAGCAGTGGGCAGTTCCAAAAGGAACATTCCAAAAGGGCATGTAGGCTCATCAATTCTAACAAAAGTACCGTGGTGAGGGATGTTGATAATGTGGGAAGCTATGCATGTGTGGGGGCGAAGGTATGTGGGAAATCTATGGATCTTCCCCTTAATTTTGCTGTGAACCTAAAACTGAGCTAAAAAATAAAGTTTATGACAGAAAGAAATAAAGAAAAAAAGTTTACAACAAGCCATTTGAAAAGAGCTATAGGGTCTTAAGAAAGTGATAAAGCAAACACAAAATTACATTTAAAAAATTCTTGTTACCCAAGGGTTATCAACTTCATTTATAAAGTAACAAAAGATTAATAATCTCTTGCAGTTTAAACCCTTTCAGGCATTAAATATTCTAATCTTGTTTTCTTATCATAAAATAGTGCTGTAACTTCTACAAGGATTATCTGTCCTTTTCTCTAACTCTCTTTTATTGATTTAGTTAGTACAAGCCACCTCTAAGAGGCAGGGAGCATTAACACTTTGAAGTAAGAAACATACCCATTAAGAAGTAAATCAAGTGTGACAGAGACTCTTGTCTACGAGATCTTAGAATCTTTGTGAATTGTGCCTGGCTTGCAAATTTTATTGTGAACCAGGAGGACCATTATCTGGTAGGAAACAATTTTAGACCCATCAAAGCAAAGGTAGCAGATATTTAAAAAATACAAACCCTGAAGGCACAAGTGAATGAAAGCACCAAATATCACTTCAATTGTACTTGTTACATAAACATTTATGGAGTGCCTATTACAGTAATTCCCCCTTACCTGCAGGGTATGTTCCAAGACACCCAGTGGATGCTTGAAATTGCACATAGTACCGAACCCTACATACACTATGTTTTTTCCTATGTTTATAGTTCTGCGTATGCCAAACACAGAGTTTATTCTTGTATTATCATTTATTATATTTTTTCCATATGAACTGTATACCTACTTTTGTCCATCCTATATACATGCCTATGATAAAGTTTAATTTATAAATTAGGCTTAGTAGGACATTAACAACACTAATAATAAAGTAGAACAATTGTAACAATATGCTAATAAAAGTTATGTGAATGTGGTCTCTGTCCATCTCTCTAAATATCTTATTGTACTGTACTCATCTTTTAAATTAAAGGAAGTACTCCACAGTTTCGCTCTGACATGCCTGAATTGCCAGAATCACTACTCTTAAGCTGAAGGGTCATTATTAAGTAAAATAAGGGTTACTTGGGCACAAGCAGTGTGATACTCTGACAGCTAATGTGATAACAGAGGCAGCTACTAAGTGCCTAATAGGCGGGTAGTGTGAATACAACGTGGAGACACTGGATATAGGGATGGTTCACATCCGGGAAGGACGGAGCAGGATGGCTTGGGATGGCACAAGGTTTCGTCATGCTACTCCAAACGGCACACAATTAAACATTTGTGAATTGTTTATTTCTGTAATTTTCATTAAAAACTTTTGGAACGTGGTTGACCACAGGTAAGTAAAACCACGGAAAGTGAAACCATGAATGGGGGGGGGCACTGTATGTGCTAAGCATAGTACTGTACTAGGAATCACAGGGATGAAAAAGTGAGGTTCCCCTCTTCAGGGAGCCTGTAGTCCTAAGGTAGAAATTTCAACAGGGGACAATAATTGCAGGACTCAAGATCAATTCCCAGGGAAGAGACCTTGGGTGTAGGTAAGGCAGCAGCAAGGGAAGTTTGGCTGGAAGAGATGGAGCTAAACTCAGACTTGAAGTAAAAGATGAAGGAAGTCAGGTAAAGAAGAGGAAGAAAGATACCCCAGGTAGAAGGAACAGGTGAGTGAAGGCACAGAGACCTAAATAGACGTGGTAGAGGCTATGTGAGATTATTGGAGCAGAATGGCGGTCAGGGTTGGAAAGACAGATTTGGGAGTCAATCACATTTTAATTAGTGTGGTAATTTTCAGTTGTTGGTCCTGACGTACTAAAATAATTATACAATTATATGGGGAGACAGGGATGGGAAGTATGACTATGCTGTGAGCATGAGGAAATGTAAAATCTTCCTTTGTCCCTTGTTAGAAGTCAACAGATAACGTCTAGAATTCATATGTTAAAGCTCCACCCGTAATGTGACATATTTGCAGATGGGGCCTTTGGGAGTAACACAGGTTAGATGAGGTCATGAAGGCGGGGTCCTCATGACAGGAGTTATAAAAAGAGGAAGTTCTCTCTACCCTGTAAGGACACAGCAAGAAGCCAGGAAGAAGGCCCTCACCAGGAACTGAAGCAGCAGGAATCTTGCCTTGGACAACTTCTGAAATTGTGCAAAATAAATGCTGTTGTTTAAGCAACCCAGTCTGTGGTATTTTGTTATAGCACAATGGGCTGCTTGAACAACTAATGCAATGTCAAAAGCTGAACAACCAGGAGGTAACAATGTAAGCATGTGGTTTAGAGATAGGGCAGTAAATATCAAAGGAATCAGTTAAAAAGTCAACTTGATTTCCTCTGGGGACCAGGAAATGAGGGTGGTGGCCAGAGGACTACTGAGTTTTGACACAAATCTTATGGAACAATTCAACTCTTTAAATTACGGCATGTGTAATGTTGGTTGAAACATTTTTTTAAACCTAAGGGGAAAAGAGAAGGAAAAATAAGGAATGGAAAGGCCTAGTTTAGTGCCATTAGAATAAGTACTGGTAGATGGGCAATAAATATTTGTTAAAATAATCATTTAATCAAGAACTGAATGTTGCCTAAATATTTTGAAATTAGATAAAATCTACCCACTTCTCTAGAAGCTCATTTTCTAAGCAGTGCCTTAAGAACTCATTCACATCATTCTGAGAAGTTAACTCAAGTCTGCTAGACACACAGGCCTACAGCGACTTCAAGGTAGAGATGGGCTCTGGCTGGCGTGCTGGGGTGCCTGGTGCAGAGGCTGCTGGCCCTGGCAGGAGCAGCGAAGGGCAGGGAAGCATACTCTGCACCATTCCTTTTAAATGATAGCCTAGGACAAATGATATTAACAAGTGTAATACGGCCCCTGACCCCACCCATGGTTATTAACCATGTCGTCATTGTTGTTATAATTCCACCTTTCTTTCCTCCAGATTAAGAGAGTGCTGGTGAGGTTACTTTAGGAAGCTAACAGAATCCACTATAATTTATGTTAAGAGTGAATTTATTATAAACTATCCATGACTTATTGTTAAAAATGTGTACCACTTTTGGTAAAAGTTTTATTGGAATATAATACATACACACACACAGAAAAAGGCACCAAACATAAGTGTATGGGTTGTTGAATTACCACAAACTAAAAACATCTATGTGACCGGCACCTTGGATCAAGAAACAGAACATCACCAGCACGCCAAAGCCCATACTGTGCTCCCTTCCAGTCACTACCTTGGCCAAGGACAGCGCAATTCTGATGTCTGATACCATAGATTAGTTTTGCCTGGTTTAGAACTTTATATATGTGGAATCATGTCATATATATATGGTCTGTCCAGAAAGTATCCAGCCATGTACTATGAAAAATAGAGACATTTATTGAAGAAGATACATGAAACATTGTACATGGGACAGTGACACCTCAGTCCCCTTCAAAGTAGGCACCTTGGGACCTCACACAGTTGTTCCAATCACCATCAGCTGTCCCATCATATTTTCCTGAATCTCATCAACGGTCTGAAATCTCTTCCCTTTCAAAGGTGATTTTAGTTTTGGTAAAAGCCAGAAGTTGCAGGGTGCCACATCTGGGCTGTAGAGGGGCTGAGTCACCTGGATGATTTGATGTTTTGCCTAAAAGCTCTGCACCAGATGTGATGCACGAGCAGGCGTGTTGTTGTGATGAAGGTGCCAATTACCAGTTGCCTATAGCTGAGGGCTTCTGAATTATTCGAAGAGTTTCTGCAGAGGAATGTTCAAGCTTAACACAAAGTTGATGCACATTTCTTGCTCTACTCACTCAGTCATTTTGACTGCAACAGCCACACAGTACACATGCTCACTCAACATCTACTGTCCCCACTGACTAATACAGTGAAGTCGTCATTGTTCACACATGTGCATTCCAGTCCCCTCTCCTTGGCTGCCAGGTTACATCCATGTCGCACAAACTGTTCTCATTATATTAACAACAGCTGGACTTTTTCCAGACAGACCACCTATATTCTTTGATGTTGGGGGATTTTTTTGTTCAACATTTCTTCAGATTCATCCATATTATTCCATGTAGTTGTATTTGCTTGATTCCATTACTATAGGGTATTTCATTTTATGAGGAAGCCACAATTTATTTATCCACTCTATTTCTGGCTGGCATTTGGATAGTTTCCGTTTGCTTGGTCATTTTTATATCCCATATTATTGTGAGAACTTAGGGCTGACCATTTTGAGGAGTGTAATTGCTAGGTTAAGGTAACAAGCATTTGACACATTGCTCAACTGGCAATCAATTCCTGTCATAAACCCCTGTCCTAGTACGAAAGCCTTAAAGACTATGTTCCAGTGCAGAACAATAGAATAAGTCAACCGTTGTCCTTGTAAATTAGTAAAGGTAAAGCAAATTGAAGAGTGAATGATCTTTAGACACCAGCTCAAAATACTCAGTATCAGTAAGCCTTTCTCTCTGCTCGTAACAGGCAATGTTTGCCATTAGCCATACAAACTCAATTCACACCAAGATAATGCATCTTTTAGCTTTGCCTGGCCCCACCCCATATTCCCTGCCCACAAACCTCTGACTGAACAGGCCTGGCTGTTCTTTAGTAGCAGGACTTGAACACAAAACTGACTATCATAGATGAACTTTTATACACTATTATATACTATTAACACTATTATATACTATCAGTACTATTTTATATACTATTAATAGTTAGAAATTAATTTCAAAATTCAAAAATAAAATATTACATGGAGTAAACTGATAGAATCAAATTCGGTGTTCAAAGTATTTCTCAGAATTTCCTCATACCAAGATGGTGGTGGGCCAATAAAATCATATACCCAGGAATTATTAAAAACAAGCAAACAAAAAACAGGAGGTCTATGCAGAGGAGAATTGTGCAAATATGTGAAGAGAAGCAGATATGAGAACCCCTGAGGCTCTAGAAGGAAAGATGGAGAGAGAAACTTCCAAATTTCCCTGTTTCTTTGAGTTGGATTGTACGAGTTTCCTAAAATTCTCCTATATTTTTTCAATAATGCCCCTTAATTCTACTCAGGCTTTTTAAATGAGTTTCTGTTCCTTGTAAAATAAAATATACCCTAAGGTCATATCATAATAATATCCCAATAATATAGCATAAATCAAATGTATCACACATAGAGCTCAATTTTCTAATAGAAATCTAAAATTTTAAGCTAACCAAAATTTATAGATTAAAAGTAATTATTTCTTATTTCTGTTATAAAGTTACAAAGGTAATTTGTGTATGGCTAGTGAGTATAAAAATATCTAAATGATGCAGAAACATACAGAAAAACTCTGAATGTGAAAATTTCTCTATTTTCTCAACAAAAACTGGCCAGTCCCATCTCCTCCCCAGATGTAAATACTAATAACAATCTTTCTGATGTTTCATATGCTTCTACCTATGTATCATATAGAGGCATTTATATGATATACAAACATCATATATTTCTTAACATAAGCATGATAATACTATATTTACTCATCTGTAACTTACTTTTGCAATCATTAATATGTTAGATATATTTGCCAATTCATTTAGATCTTCTTAATGCATTTTAACAGCTCTAAGGCACCTATATTTTTGACAATTATACCCTTAATTACATGGATAATTATTACCCTTTCTTTATCTGTGGTTATTTCTAGTTTTACACTATTTAAAATTATGCTGCAATGATTTATGCATCAATTACAGGGCACTGAATATTACATTTTTTCTTTTTTTAATTATTTTAAATTACAGTTTACATTTAATATTATTTTGTATTAGTTTCAAGTGTACTGAGTACTTCTGGAAAGTAGATTCCAAGAAACAGAATTGCTGAGTCACCTTTCAGAAATAGTTCCCTCCTACTGTAACCCATAAAAACTTCATTTCTTTAATGTGACCTTCTCTCCTTTCTTTCCTTTTGATTCGAACTGGCCTCATCCAGCACCCTGACTCACCTGCCTCCTTCTCCCTTGCATGTCCACTCCCTTAATCATTAAGACCTCAGCACAATAAGGTTCCGATCCCCATCAAATAATCTTAGGAACAAAGCCTTGGGTTGGTTAACCCTAGAGACAGAGTTTCAGTCAATGAGAAGTAACATCCAGACCTCAGTTGTGTTTCAGTTCCAGGGCCAAAACTGCTGGGAAACAGGATGAAGAAGCCATGAGGACCAGATACACTGATCAATTGCCCCCAACCCTAGTGTCAACTAATCAGCAGAGACCATGACCTTGACCATGACCCTAACTCCCTTAGTCATCATGAGTAATGATTTTCCCCTTTATAACCCATCTCCTGGCAGCCACCCGGGAGCCAGATTTTTGAGCATCAGCCAGCCTGTCTCCCAGAGTGGGCTACTTCCTGAAAATAAACCCTTACTTGATTTGCTGCAAACTTCTGTTCATGTCTTATTGGGCTCTGATGTGCCCAGCAAACAGACCCCTTTAGTCCAGTAACACTACCCCACTATCTAAGAGAACACATTTTTCCAGACATTATATATTATCAATATTTTAATAAAAAATTGGTAAAATTTTTACTAATTGGGTAGGTGAAAAAGTTCACTTTTTGTTGCTGTAATTCTTATCATTCAAAGAGCAAGCCATACATTTAAAAAAGTTTATTTAACTGACTTTTGAGTATTTAATTTAGAATACATGGGTTCACATTGGGAAATTAAATATGAAGTTTCAGCCATGTCTGAAAAAATCAACATATAAACTATTATGATAATATATAAAAAATAACAAACCCATGGACATTTCTTTTAAGTAAACTTGCCGTGTAATTAATTGCACTGGTGACATTTTTATATAGCAATATCTTATAAGCCTCTGCTGTTTTTCCATAATGTAACAAAGGTGAGTGCACAAGATAGAGAACAGAGGATGATTTAAAATGCAAAAAAAGAAAAAAAGTTGTTTTGCTCCGTCTGCTGCTGCCCATTGTGCCAGCATCACTGTGTGCTCACCGCCCCTCCCGGCCTCTCTCCACCTGTGCAGCAGAGAGTATTCGTGCACAGGGCCCCACAATGACCATGAACCCTTCTCCCCTCCTCGTGGTGGAATAGGACTCAAAAGTAAAAGTAGTAAGACAATAACATAATACAACTGATTTCTCTAAGGCCCAAGTCATTCTAATTTCCTTTTTAAAATTTCTTCATGTCTTAAAACAAAGAGAGAAATAAACCAAAGCAGAATTTAAAAGAAGGTCTCTTTCCTTGGAAATAAAGCAATGTGCTTTGGTCTGAATGGAGTGAGTTACATAATCATAGTCTAATGCACTGGAGAATCAAGAGTATGGGCTGGCCCTGTACTCAGACCATCTCGGTTTGACTCCCAATCTTACTTTGGCCAAATCACTTTCATCTGTCTAAGCTTGTAAAACGCAGATAATAATAAGTACTCCATAGAATGGTTGGAATGTAATGAGAATTGAATACAATCATCCTGGTAAATTTCTGAGCCTCTGTCTGGTCCCACCTAAATGCTAAGTAAACAGTATCTAAATTTCAATGGAATTGAATAGTGATCCTGTTTTACTAGACATGGATAGTCTGTATGTGCCCTAAAGTAGGTCCCCAAAAGACTAAGAACAAACAGAGGATTGAGGTGTATTTACTGGGGCTGGATACAGTGGTGTGAGCCAACCCAGGGTAGGCAGGGTGAGAACATAAAGCATAAAGGGATCATAGATGAAAACCTGAAACAGACTGCTATAAAAAGAGGGAGGTGACAGAGACAGGAATGTAAGAGGGGGCAGGGGCAGCAGCTGGAGCCCAGATAGTTCAGCGCTAAATGAGGTAGGTACTTACCTATGGCAAAGCATTCAGCTGGGATCTTATTCCTGTGCAATGGGAAGTCTCCAAAGTTAGGGGAGTGGAGTCACTGACATGACTCAGCATGCATGGCCAACACGGCTGCTGTGTGGAGACCAGATCAGAGGGCATAAACTTGGGAACAGAGAGACCATTCGGGAGGCTGTTGTCCAGGTGAAAGTAATGCTGGCTGGGACTAGGGTGGAAAGAGTGGAGATGGAAAAAGGTGAAGAGATTCAAAATGCATGGCGTAAGAAAAGAAAGGAATTGGTGAGGGCTTAGTGAGTGAGCAGAGGACAGTACCAAGAATTCCCAGATGGATCCTGGTTCCCCAGAGGCCTGAGGGGTATCACTGAAGCCCTGGCTGGATCTAGGGGTCCTTTCAAGAATTCAGCTAGTGAGGGATTGATACGGCATTGCCCTGGGAAAGAAAGTGATACGTAGCAATGCTGTGTTAATTGAAAAAACAAAACAAAAACAAAATTAAAAAAACTTAGCACTCAAAGGACTTATTTGAAGTTACCTTGGAAAAAGCAAAGAAATCTGAAAAGCCAAATTCAGTTCAAACTTAGAAAAGGTGATAGAATTAAATTCTTCTATAGAGTATGAAATCCACCAACACGAGAGGAAAATGTACAAAATCAAAGGTTGTGCAAAAGAACCCAGTATTCTTCAAAACATGAATTTCATTTATCTAAGTGTCTTTTGCAGGATACTGTCAAGAGAATCTGGTTGTTTTGGAACATAGCTTTGAACTTGCTTTTTTCAACAACAAATTAGGTTTAATGCAGCCTCAGCCTTTCATTTGACATTAACATAATAGGCCGGCAATGGATTGGTCCTCAAACAAGTAATTAAAGCAGTATCTGTGGAAAAGGCAGCATGTCCTTTGGAACAAAACTCTGCCAGACAAAGATTTGTTCATGCATTATAACTTACAACAGCAAACACAAAGTTACATGCTGTTATAAGGGCACTTTTAATCATCACCGCTTTGAACCACAGTGTTTTAGAGCTGGAAGGGACCTTTAGAGAACATATGATCCAACTACTTCATTTTACAGACAGGAAGCCTAAGACTCAGAGTAATTGACTGACTGAGGACCACATGTCAATATGGTCACGATGAGGAGATCTGGGACACAGCATAAACTGATATCCAGCTTTCTTACCCCTGGGCATTTTCCACTATACCCGCTACCCTTCAAATGACTAGAGATGGAAGAAAAGCTGCAGAGTGGAGCTCCTTGGCTGGTTATTCCTAAAACTTGGATTCTATCTCTTAGGACATGACTTAGAGGGGTTGCTTATTGTGGCTCCCCACCAAAAGAAGTTGATTATCAAGTTAACATAAACAGTCTATAAAATAGTTAACATTATTCTCAAATGTGTTTTTTTTTCTCTTGAATGTAGACGGTATTCACATTTTTAAATTTCCTTGGAAGTTCCCCCAAGCTTTAAATGTGTCATTAGGACAGTGCTCACAACTATGACCTTCCAACTTTCATACCATCAATTTGCAGTGTCGTCCTTTTTCATAAAGGTCAGTGAACAAAAATTACATTCTGAAATGCAATCCCCTAGATTACAACCCTTCTAGAGAATTCTGTCTGCTGTTCAAGACACACGCACACTGCACAACCAATTCCTGACCCATGAAGAAGCTAGCATGTCACACAGACCTTTTGTACAATTCCTTTTGTTAATAGAACCAGTGAGCCTCAACTGAATTCAGTCTTAAATTTCCAGGGCACCATGGCTGGGTGTCCACAGAGGAACGTGTGCTCTTCCAGGATATTGTAAAACTTAAAATTGGTAACTCTTGTCCTTTCCCAGAATAATGTGAGAAGGCATGACAACTTTCTGCTTGCATTTATAGATTGTCCCCTTCAATGTGTCCACACTGCACCTGAGACTATTTGATGGGTGTTGTCAGACTTAGCAGGGAGAGAGGAGAGAGCCAGAGCGAAGGGGAGGCAAGAGAGGGGAGTGGAAGAGAGTGGAGGATAAGCTGAGAGAAGTGGAGGTAAAGGGAAGGAGGAGGGAGGGGGAAGAGAGAAGAAATACTATGAACCAGATCTCATTAAGCTTTTCTTTTAGATGTTTTCTCCTAGAAATAAGAAGAAATTTGGGAAATTTGTTGGTATGACAGATACAATTTTGATAGCAAAAGTTGTGATAAATACCAAACATACACAATTAGTCTATATTTGGGACTTCCAGAGCTTTAGGATCCAGACAGCATTTTACAAAGTGTAGTGTGTTTCCCTTAATGTAAAAAAGGTAGTGAAAAAGTTGCTTGATGAGCAACTGAAGACTGAGAACAAAGAGTATGAGACTAAATAAGAAAATTTATATAAAATGATTAGCGCAGTACCTGACACTTAGAAGAGCCTCAGAAAATAACATTACTATCTGTGTAGTAGTGCAACCAATAAAACTTACAACAAAATTAATCAGACAAATTACTCTTATAGATAAATGTAGTGCATGTGATAATTAACCATAAATGATAAATTATTGCAATTAATACTGCCTCCACAGAACCATATCTACTTTATCTCTGTTTTACTTTAGAAGTCTCCATCTTTATAATGTACTGTTGTTTATATTTTCCCCAAGTGCAAGTTAATCCTTTCTGCAGTCATGATTCCATTCCTGGAAGCCATAGAGGCCAGACAGTATCCCCCAAGCAAGTGTCCCTACTTCCCCTCCTGGCCTTAAGCAAACATTCGCTGGGTCTCCTCTGGAGGGGGCCTGGCCTGGGTAGCTGAGGGCAGAGGGCTCCAGGCTGCTGACTCTGGAGAGCAGGCAGTGCAGAGCGGGCCAGCAGCACCCCCACCCAAAAAAGCACAGGTGTAGAGAGACAGGCTGGGGCAGGGAGATTGAGAGCCAGGGGATTGAATTGTTCTAGGGAAAGGGCCAAGTGACAGTCAACGCTGGACCCTGAGGGGTTTTCAGCAGAGCCTACTGGTAGGATGGGTGCATGGGATCCAGCTGGGCCAGGACTGGGCTCCCCGCAGGGTGGGGAACGCCAGTGAAATGTTTAATTTCTCAGTACGAACTCTGCAGGCCAGGAAAGAGTGAGATAATATGTTCAAAGTGCTGAAAGAAAAAGCTCCAACCAAGAGCTCTTTAACCCGCAAAGGTGCGCTTCAGAAATAAAGAGGAGATAAAGACTTTTCTCGGACAAACAAAAGCTGAAGGAGTTCACCACTACTAGACTCGCCTTACAAGTAATGCTGAAAGGAGTGTTAAAGGCTGAAATTAAAGAACAGTAAATAGCAACATACAAATATAAAACACACTAGTAAAAGTAGGTATACAGTAAAATTTAGAATACTCTAAAACTATAATATGCTGAAGTGTAAGGAAACACAGAGGCTGAAAGTAAAGGAATGAAAAAGATATTCCATGTAAATGGAAACCGCAAGAGAACAGGGGTAGCTATACTTATTTCAGACAGAATAGACTTTAAGTTAAGAACTGTAACAAGAAACAAAGAACTATAACAAGAGACAAAACAGGTCATTATATAGTGGTAAAGGGATCAATTCACTGAGGTGATAGAAATCCTAAATATTTATGAACCCAATATAGGGGCACCTGAACATATTAGATCCGAAGAGAGAAACAGACAGCAATACAATAATAGTAGGGGACTTCAATATCCTACTTCGTTGTTGAGAGTTTTTATCATGAAAGGATGTTGAACTCCATCTTATGCCATTTACAAAAATTACCTCAAAATGGGTCAGAGACTTAAATGTATGACCCGAGACCGTGAAGCCCCCTAAATGAAAACAAAGAAGAATGCTCCTTGACATTGCTCTTGGCAATGATTTTTTGGATATAACACCAAAAGCACAGGCAACAAAGCCAGTAAACAAGTGGGACTACATTAAACTAAGAAGCTTCTGTACAGCAAAGGAAATAATCAAAAAAATGAAAAGGCAACATATAGGATGGGAGAAAGTATTTGCAAACCATATCTCCAGTAATGGGTTAAAATCCAAACTATATAAAGAATTAATACAACTCAATAGCAAAAATAAATAACCTAATTTAAAAATGGGCAAAGAAGCCAAAAGACATTTTTCCACAGAAGACATACAAATGGCCAATAGGTACATGGAAAGGTGCTCAGCACCAGTAATCATGGCTTTTATCCAACAGACAAGAAATAAGAAGTGTTTGTGAAGATGCAGAGAAAAGGGAACCCTTGAATACTGTTGGTGGGAATGCAGACTGGTACAGGCATTAGAGAAAACTGTACGTTTTCCCTAATGCCTGGTCCCTCAAAAAATTAAAAATAGAATTACTACATGGTCCAGCAACCCTATTTCTGGGTAATTATCCTAAAGAAACAAAGTAAATATCTGGAAGAGATACCTGCACCCCCATGTTCATTGCAGCATTATTCACAATAGGGTTGGTGGGCTCCCTCAGACCCAGGTGCCTCATCCACCCATTCCTACCTGCTCTGTCGCTCCCATGCCATATTGAAGCTAGGTTTTCTACATGCTGAACACCTGACCGGGCTTCATTTAGAAAGCAAAGCATGGGTCCTGCTTGTTGGCAGACACCCATGCAAATTGACACATGGTTTGGGACACACATATGCCTCTGATCTTCCACCCTGTGCTCAGGTCCATCTGTCAGAGCTCAGGACCCTTTCTCAGAGAGACACAGTGATATCTAACGGTCTCGCTCTTCAACTCCTCTCTTCCCCAGGTCTGCAGAATCCACAGCTCATCTCCAACAGGAAAAACAAGCTTTGTCATCCACATGCATCCTTTCCAATCTAATGTGTCAACAGCAAAACTTTTATGCATCGAGTCCTTCAGGATCTTAGCCTTTGATATTAAAAAATTCAGGGTTTTGACATAAAAACTTTTCCTTTCAAACTGACTTGAGTCCATTTTGAACATCAAACCTGAAAAGTGATTCCTTATTTTTTGTCAGCTGTAATACCCCTTCCAGAGGAAATTGATAACCTCTGATCTGGGGTAGGGAGGCAGGGGGTGGGGCGGGGAGGGGAGGGGGAGGCGGGGCCAGAGGGATTAAGAGGAACCACTAACAGAAGAACTAGTAGGGATGTATGAGGACTGCTTACCAAAGGAGTTTGGCCCTTTGTGGCTGTGCGCACATTCGGTTTACAGGAACATAGCTTATATGTACTACTCTGGCCCACATTATCCTTTCCCCCCTATTTATTGGTAATATCTGGTTATACACAATGTGTGTTCATTAGGAGCATTTGGTCTCTATCATTTATTCAAGTGACTTGGATTTAGAGCCATCAGATCCGCGGACTGTGCAGATAAGAAGCAGAGCCAGCCTATTCGGTGTATATTCCGGTACTTACCAAGAAAACTCTGGCGCTATGCCGGAAAAACAAAAATGGAAAAGATACACGTGTTTGAGTTATTGATTGGTTATCACTCTTTAAAGCAAGTAAGAAGCTCAGTTCTTTTCATGTCCACTGAAATGCCATGAATCCCTCTTGTCTTTTCAGGAATGTTTTATTATACTTGATAATTTTTTATTGAAATGAATTGCAATAACTCTGAAAGAAACTGCTATTATGCAGCTGCAAGCCTTGGAGCAGATGTGAGTTTGGGCAAGTTCAGGGAGGAGAATTTATTTCTGTGTCAAGCTACCCTGGCTTGCAATTCTTTTCCTAAATCACATAACAACTTTGATTAAAGCAAATTTTGCTATTTTCTATCAGCCACAGTTGAATGAGATCATATGGAAGTCATTCAACTTGAAACTCAAAGAAGCCCCAATATTAAAATTATTTTAATAATTTTAATGCTCAATAATTCATACAGAGTCCTACTATCTCTGGCTCAGATATAAGTCAAAAAAGAAAGGAGTCAAAGAAACCCAAGAGATTCATAGAAACCTAAGATTAAGAGGTTATCCAGTTCATGTAAAAGGTCACATTTCAAGCTACTGCAGAAGATGATAAATCACTCTAGTTTTAAAATCTATAACCTCCTCAAATCACTTATTCTAATAATCTATGTTCTGTTTTTAAAAATTATTTCCTATTTATAAAATTAATATTTTTAATGTACATAATAGAAAAAATAATAAAGAAGAACTCTCCTTCTTGCCCCACCCCTGGTACTGGCACCAGAGTTTGAGCTTTTGAGCCCATGGGTGACTCAGATGCACCTGGGTTTATCTGCTTGGTTTCAGGGACGGCCCGTCAGCACCTAATTTGTGTGAAGACTAGGAAGCCTTGGGAGGGAACTCTTCTGAAGAAGTGCCCATACTGAGCCTAATATGAGAAAGCCCTTAGCTGTGGTGGATTGATTACTATCTGAGTCTGTCCTGTGAGGGTATGCGGAGATGCCATGAATAAAAATTGTAAAAAGCAATTTCACTACACACTCTGATACACTGGGGCCTTGAGACCCTCCTACAGATCATGCATGACAAAGGAAAGAGAGACATTCTTTCCCAGGGCCCAGAGGTGGCTTGGATGCAGCTGTGATGAGCCTCGTGGAACGCAGGACTGGCTTCATTGCCCACCAGGAGCATTCTTGGTGGCGAGCACATAAAAAAGCCCCCCACTTCTGGACCGCCGAGGTCTATTTGGACCTCAAGGCACTTAAGTTCTATATAATGCAGGGAAGAGGCAGAGCCAGAGAAATGAGGGTTTTTGCTATTGGTATAAACTCATTAGTATCTAACTGGCAGGTGAGGGTTATGAAAACATATATAGTCATAATTTTTCATGACATGGGGATTTCATTTTCTGGGTGTCTTGTATCTTGCTTTTTTAGTTAATACTCTGTAGTAAACAGTTTCCTATTTCATTAAATATTCTTCAAAATGTGATTCTCTTTTTTACTAGCTCCTGAATTTCCAGTCTTGCTTATAAGGTCTCCCTCACTGCTGAATGAAGCAGCTTGACACCATGTGTGTGAGGGGAGGAGGGAGGCAGGCAACTAGACTTTGAATGAGAATATTTAGCTTCGAGCAGCAGATCTATCATTACTGCCTACATGTCTCGCCCTTCAGTTATTTAGTCTATAAGAGGAAAAATAATACATATTCTACAGGACAAAACAGGGATTGGTGAAACACGTATAAAGTATAAATATTGTAAACATATTTATCTATGTTTTTATAAAACTTTATTTCTCTATCGTAGCACATCGTATTCCAATGATTTGTTCCTATACCTGTTTCTTGCACTAGACTCTGAGCTTTCTGAAGGCATTCAGGCCTCATTTGTGTTTGCATGTCTGGAGCCTCCCACAACTTCTGACATACAGTAAGCATTAGGTGACTATTTCTTAAATGAATGGATAAATAAATTAATGGTACCTGGTACCATTTTACACTTTACACCACAGGTGGCAAACACGAGGCCCGCAGGCCGAATCCGGCCCTCCACCTTGTTTTATCCGGCCGGCACCTTGTTTCTAGCTGGCGGGAGCACTGAACTGTTACTCACTTAACTGTTACGGAGTAGTTACATTTATACAGTCCTAAAATTACATTCAGCCCTTTGAAGGCAACCGCAAGGCTGATGTGGTCCCCAGTGAAAATGAGTTTGACACCCCTGTTTTATACCTTTAAAAAATAACCTCCTGTACATTATCTCATGGAATCCTCACAACAATTCTTGGCACAAGCTTGGTGGACACTATAAGCCTCTGAAAGAAAATGCTGGAACAAACACCTGACCCCCCTCTGTTCTTTGTTGTTTGTACCCATCACTGTTAACATAAAAGTGGGTTCAAACCATGATATTAGTACCACATACTTGTCCTCAGCTCCTAGATAATGCTCATCTCCTCTGCACCTCTACCAGAGTCCACTCTCAGAATGCCTGCTATGCCCTCAGCCCCCTGCCGAAGAGTTCCTGTCCTTGAAATCTTGCCTAAGAAAGTTACTGTCATTGATTCCTTATACTTGTGTGGCCACATGTTGTATCACATATCCCCGCCACCCAACTGCACATTTTGGCCCAGGGGAGGGACCTGATCCAAAGGCAACAAATCCCTGAGTTGAACATCAGTCCCTAAAGAGATCTTAGGGACTTCAGCTTTGTCCAATATGGATAAAGCAGTTAATCAAAATGTATCCAACTCTTACACTCTGGAATTTGGGATTTAAAATACAGAATTTGGCGGAGTGTAAAGAAGTTGAAGCAGAAAGACACAGACAATGCATTATACAAATGCCACTGTCCTGCGCTGGCTCCCCAACACATCGCCAAAACAACATATTGATAAGAAAGCTGAGTTTATTGTCTTCCTGCGGAGTTTACCTCCTGAGAGCTAATCCCACCTCCACAGAGTCACAGCAGCATCTCAACGAATAAGTGGCAAAGTCAGGATACTGACTGAAACTTTGAGGTCTGGTTTAAGATAGGTCCTTTCAATGAGTGGGAGGCTTCATTCAGGTGGAGTCAGGTCTAGGATATAATAATTTAGGGTTGCTGCACAAGGCTAGATGAAGATTTTGAGGGGAAGTGTTCAAAGAGTCTTGGATATAAACTGATTTGGGTATTTGCAACTTTTATTCTCCTGGGCAAGAGTCTCCTGGACTATAGTAAAGTTATGCTGATGCAAACAGTCAGCTGTGTAAATGGTTTTGCTTCTCATCACAAAGCAGAAGCAGCAAACAAGTAAACATAAGCATGAAGTAGACAAATACTACACAGGTCAGGAACAGAGAATCAGGATGACACTGATGTTTTGACTTCAGAAGACCACCCTTGCTGCAGAAAGTACGGTATGATCTTTCTCCCCAATCCAGGCTACCTTGCCTTCAGACACTCTGAGTCATCATTCTGCCCAACCAATAACTACTAGTGTTTTCTCATGTTGAACAAAAAGAATGAACCAGTACAAAACAGGGTATTCCATGATAAGGCTTGGGATCATAAGTTTATATTCTCACTTACAGTTAGTTCATTCAACAAAGCTTTGGAGTTGGTGTAATCCCATCTGGATATAACAGAAAAAATAAAATAATTAAAAAATCATGGATTCTGCTGGCATGTGATACTTCCCTGGCATCAGGCAGGCAATGTAAGCTCGTCATACAGTAAACACTGGATCTCCCAGTTTGCTCCTTACGCCTACCACATTTTGAGCGGGAAACATTCACAGGGAAAGTGCTTTTGGTTTCCAGTCACAAACACATGTGGGCTATGATGGTTCTGAGAATTGTGTTTGTCTTTTTTTCTGCGTTATCCACTTTCTACCAAAACCCATCTTTCTTCTTGTCCTCTGACCTTAGGAGCATCTATCACTCCTGTTATCCACCACAAGCATGCCAAATGCCATCCTTGGGGAGCTAGTCCTTTTAGTTTTGATTAATTGCAACAGTCTCAGAGGTAGATGATGAGGAGAGAAGAGATGCTCAGTCTGAGAAGCCTACAGCCCCTCAACCCCAAACGTCACTACGGCAGCCACATACCAGCAATCTCAGGAGGAGCGAGTTCTTCCTCTCATTTCCCCAACTCAACCCTTTTTCTTCGCAGAGCCTCCATCATTCACCAAGATGTAATATTTACTTAATTAAAAAGAAATTGTTTGACAAATTGTTTGTCATTGAAATGACAATAAATATGCCACTATTGTTCTGTTCAATTGACTATAAATTGCATAATGTACAGGAAAAGGAGTGTAAAGCCTCGGCTTTTATTCCTTCTAGAAACATTGAGAAGAAATCTGTTTGGGCTTGCTGTATGTGTCAGAGGGTTGTGCACTGTTTGGGGCCATTAGTAGGTCACTGTTCCTTGAGTAGCACAATGTGGTACAACACCAGTTCCACAAACCAATGGCTCTGTGACCTTGTCTGAGCTACCTCAAGTATCACTTGTTCATTCATTAAGCAAATATATTTTAGAGTTTATGGATACAATGTCGAGTAAAATACTAGCCTAGCCTTATGGCATGGTGATGTTTTCAGCTGAAAAATAAGGTAAGAAAACTTACTTCCCTGGGTTGTGAGGTTTAAATGAGATCATCACATGTGATAGGAGCCTGGTTTGGAGCCAGCTCTGTGGTAACTCCTCCTGTAACACATTTCCCTTCTCTCTTGTTGGTAGCCGTCAGGTGTATTTCACCTCTGGGTATGGCTGTCCACCTCACTTCCACATTTCGGGGTTATACACACAGAAAAGACAAAAATATTGTGCACACCTGTCAGATACTCAGGCTACCTTCCAGTGGCTAAATTCTCCATTGTTGTTTTGGTTTTTAAATATTTTTTTGAGTTAGGATGGCAGTAGTTAATTGTCCTAGACATCTTTAAAGAGAGTCTGCTATTTTTAAATAAGATCTATCTTAACATTAATCTATTTTAAACAGATGCTAATACAAGGATGAAAGTGCAAATAGTTTCACTGGGAAGTTAAAGAAAAATCCATTTCTCTATTCACAACACTTCCAATACCAAGGGTATAGGTTTTCCACAACAAACAATCCCACAATCCCCTCCTCAAAGTCAAAAATTTGCTAGAATGGTTCACAGGACTCAGAAAAACACCTTACTTAGTATTGTTGGTTTATTACAAAGGCTATATATAACTCAATGGAAGAGCTGTATTGGGCAAGGAATGGGGAAAGGATGTGGAGCTTCCATGCACTCTCTGGGCATGCCACCCTCCAGCATCCAGCTCTCTGAACCCTATAGATCAGGAGGGTTTCATAGAGGCTTCATCACATACAAGGGGGGATACACAAAAAAACCAGAACTTATTTATAAAAAATTGTGTATTTATTCTTACATGTTTAAACTTCAGTCACCTTCAAAGTACTCTCCATTTGATGCAATACACCTATTGAGATTTTTTTTCCACTGCTCAAAACAGTTTTTGAACTCATCAATTTTGATGCCTTTTAGTGCTTCTGCCATTTTTTGTTTCACCTATTCCACACTGACAAAACATTTCCCTTTGAGGCCTTTTTTCAACTTGGAGAAAATAAAAGGTTGCTTGGAGTGAGATCAAGTGAATAGAGAAGGTGGGGCATGGGAATCATGCTGTTTTTGGTCAAAAACTGCTGAACACTCAGTGTGGTATGGGCGGGTGTGCTCATAAATCACCCATCGTGAAACGGGCAAATAAGTTGAAAGAGTCTTCAAAAAAATCCACTGAAGCCAAATGCAGCCTCTCACAACACCACCAGCTGGTACACTGATACAGATGGGTTCCTAGAACACTCATCTAGAGGGGGAAGCCTGTACTATAAGGGGCCTGCCCTCCAGAAGATAATTCTGTCTTTTGGGGGGTCCCCTCTTGTAGATATGATAGTCATTACTTCAGTCTCCTTCCCCTCACCCTTTCCCAGAGGATGGGGGAGCTACAAGCTACAAGCTTCTAATTGTGGCTTTGTGTCTCTGGTGACCAGCACCTTTCCTGAAGCTATCTGGGAGCCTGCCAAGAGTCGCCTCAATGGAACAACAACAACAACAAAAACTCCTATAGGTCTTCATTATCGCAGTAAGAGGATTTCTTCTATGTTTGGTATTTCACTGTTATGTAGGTTACAAATCCTATTCAAATACTCTAGCTTTTTCAGAAAAGACCAGAGTCGTTGGCACATGTTCAGCTCAGGGATGGCATGAATAAGAACTCCGTTTCTAAAGCACAAGGTCAAGGGATGGCTCACCAGTCCTGGTCTCCTCCAACTACTTTTTAACACATCCAACCTGCAATCCTGGAAGCTGGGAAGTCCCCAGAAAGGTCAGTAGGATCATTCCCATCAGAAGATAGGATCCAAAATCAGTCTTGCCCTCCTACATAAAGTGTACATGTAGTGACCTTGGGCACCCACAAGCCTTCAGAAGTATAGCCACTCCACCCCCAAACTGCTCCCATGTCTTCATAATTCCTAAACCCTCTAAGACTTACTAATTATCTCCCCACTTTCCAGCACCTGAACTTCAGCCTTTTACGAGCTCATTGCCTGGGACACTGACACTCACCGTGCTCTAATTTATACCATTTAGTGTGGGCTGGACCTTCTCCTCAAAACACAATGAATTATCCAAAAGCATACTAATAACTATCTAATTTCAAGTGTGGGCAATTTCTGAAGATGTTGGATTTATATCCCATTCACTGGGGAGCAGACACTGGGGATTTCAACACTGGCTAAGCCCACTTTCACCCTGATCTTCAGGACACTATCATTTGAGAAGTTCTACTGGGCCAGATTTCTAGTTTGGGTCCAAGGATTGATTTCTCCCTCCCTGGGTCATTCCTGTGGTCCAGCATGTCTCACAGAAAACCTGGTTTGGATTGACCAGGAATGGATCTGGGACATTCTTGGATTCAAGCCTTCACAGCTTCCTCTATATCCCATATCAAATATACTCTCACGCCGTATGGGAAAGAGAGAATGTGGCCAATTCAGAGTTTACTCCAGCCCACCTGGCTTGATCTTTCTCTTGAGCAATGTAATCTCACAATATAGTCAAAAACCTGTTAAGCCAAGGTACATTATTTGGGCTTTATTGTGAAATAATTTTGCAGAGTTTTCTGTGGAAAACTAAAAACAGACATCTGTTTCAGTTTGTTTACTCTCTTCTACTTCACTGGCTATTACCTATTGGTGAGAAGGAAAATAATGAGAACTTCCAGAGTTTTCATCCAGAGATCCCACTGATGAAAGTCTAAAGAAATGATGTGAGGTGAAATAAGAAATGAAGTCATAGTTGATCATATTTCACAGTACTGATTATAATTCCTCCAGCAGTTTCATATTTTTTGACATTTTTCACAGCCAAGGAAAATATTCTTGTTTTAATTCCATGAGGAGAGGAAGCCATATTAAGCATGAGGAAAAAGGATGGAATCAATCAAATACTGGTTGAGACTAGTATGTCCTCTGACTGGTTCATTGATTCCACGAACATCTATGGAGCGCCTGCTCCGTGCCAGCCATCATGCTAGGCAGGCCCTGCGTGGGGATGCGGCAGAAAACAGCAGCGCACGATCCTGCTGCCATGGAATCTCCCAGGCGGGACACACTTAGACTCAACAGGGGCAATGCTGGTGCCTGTAGATGAATCACCCCAACTCCATGGTGTTGTTTGCTTGATGGTGGTGGTGAAGGTATGATTCTCTGTGCTTTCATGTCTTTGGGAGGGGGATGGGAAAATCTGTACAGTTTTGCAACCTGTTACTCTGGGAAGTTGAGAAGGATAAAGGAAACAGATTAAGAAATATATTAATTAGTTTATGGGTTTAGGAGACTGAATCACCAAGATGCTGACATAGGTCATTCCCAACTTTGCTCCCCATCACAAGAACAACTAAAAGCTATTCATGGAAAAGACACCATTGAGAAAATTCTAGAACATATTTAACAATGGCCTGGGCTTAGAGGAAAAAAAGATGCTAAAACCAAAAGTCAAAACATGTGTTTATGCTATACATGCTCTCCTACTGTTCCAACAGCTGCTTAATGGGAAGAGACTGAAATCAGAAACAATTTCACCACTCTCCAGTAATGTTGAACAGACAAAACACCACAGAGAACAAACCCTCCTCTACCTTTAGCCCACTTTTTGTCTCCCTCTTGCTGGCATCTCTCTCTCCCGCAGACACACTACTTCCCAGTCCTTTCACTCCCACAGCGTGTCAACAGAAATAAGAGCCTGTACTCAGTAGCTGCAATTAGCTAGTCACCAACTTCGTGCAGATCCATTCACCTCCCCCATTTACACTAAGTGACATCTTAACTACATCTGCGGTCCCCGAGAAAAGGTAAGCAGGAACACAGATGCCACTGCAACCTCCAGATAAGAAGGACAATTCCTAAGTGTCCTGCCAAGGAAGCAGGGAGAGCATTCAGGACCCTGACACACATGGACAGACTTGTCATTCACAGAGCAATTCGGCCACATCTTGCTATGGCTAACCCTGCCTTGTGGAAATCAGCATGAAGCCTTAGGAAAGAGAGAACAGAAGGCTGGTCAGGGAACCCAATTCTGGAGCCAATGCACTGCCTCTGGCTTCTAAGTCTCAGCCTCTCTGACAAATGAGCACAGTAATGTCCACCTTCTTCCCTCCTGACACAAGAATGAAAATCAAGTGGGATATTATGTCACCATATTTTTGCAAACTGTAAAGCATGATGCCCATAGGAACTGTTAACTTTGAATGACATTGTTGAATATCAAAGAGGTTTTTAAGTATAAAGGGAGGCAACATTTACTGCCGGAGAGGTTATCGAGCACGTAAAGAAGTATTATCAGAGCTGGTGGAACCAGAACCACTGGCAACAACAGGTCTACAGTGTTGGAGGAGAAGGCAAAACAGGGACCAACAGAATTGGGGAAAGGGACATATTCAGATTCATTGCTTCCCTCTCTCATCTGGCACACACAACCAATGAATAAAGGTCATTGCTGGACACCACCCAAATGTCTGTCCCAGGAGTGCTCTACTAAGAGATGAGAAAGAGCATGGATGAGGTTGTGCGGCTACTGGGCTCGGGGACCTTATAGGGGCCCATACCGGTGGCTCTTAGGTTAGGTTAGGCTTCCTCACAGCATGGTTAATATTCTGTCTTTCTTCCAGCCTCTACTAAATTAGAACAACTCAGATATTTTGCTGCTTCTGTTTTCTTTCTTGGTTACTCAGAATCAGACTAACAAACCAAAATGAACAATCTCCCTGCCTTTCAAAACCCAAGAACATTGAAAAAGACTCTGTCAGGTTAGTGCCAGGCTTGGTGCCCAGCAGCAACCACTAGCTGACCTGTGTGCACAAATCCACAGTCATTAGCTTTGCTCTGGCATATGACAGATGACAAGCGCCCCACACAAAACAAGTCATTCCTATTATTCTCTCTCATGGCTCTTTTCCTTTTGGCTTATCTCAGTTTTATACGGGTATTTGCTTGTATCTACCTCCTCCATTAGCCTGCCGGTGTCACCACAGCGTAGCAACCCTGACAGTGAGACTCCCCACCTTTGCCCCGCCCCTGGCACAGAGACTGGCAGAGACCAGACTTCCTATAAGCATCTATTGAAGGAATAATAATAATGGAGGGGTGCCATGATCAATACTGCCTTGTTTCCTTAATGTAGTATTTCACAGTCAAGAGTCAGAGCTCCTCCACCTGTCTCCTTAAGCCAAATCTGTAATGAGCATACACTTTCCCCCCAGGCATTCCTCCCTTTGGGGACTGTCCCTCTTCTATGTGGTATAGATGGGGTTAGCCATGTGGCCCTACACCTGGTCAGTGGTATAGTCAGTGGTTGTTATTATGGCCACTTTGATTGGTTCAAGGTCGGACAGATGACCCAAACTGGGCCAATCAGAATCCCCCTGAAACATCTCCACCAGCAGTTTCAGAAAAGATGCTCTAAGACAGGGTTTTTCAATATAAGCACTATTAACTTTTTGACCAAGATAACTGACTGATATGTGAGTCTATCCCATACATTCTAAGATGTACATCAGCCTTCCCAGCAGATGCCAATGATGAGCCCCAGTTGTGACTATCAAAAATGATTCTAGGCATTGCCCAAAATCCAGCAGGGAATGCAAAACTAACGTCGTTTAGGAACCAGTGCTGTAAGGTGTGCCTGTAAGGACAATGTAAACCAGATTTCATGCATCCATGTTCCCTGGGGCTGCCTGGAGGGAAGCTTCCACAGAGAAGCCATCTGCAGGAGGAGAGGATGAGCCTAACCGAAACAGAAGAAGAAATCTGAGAGATGGGGAGGGATCGAATGATATCTTTTCAATCTCATTTGGGTTTGCTTTTTAGGTTACCTACAATTGAAACAGACTCCTGACATTACATCCATAGGTAACATCTTCTCCGAAGCCAAGTATGACCCCAGGTTATCTTTTCGAGACACATTTGCCTATTCTAACCAAAGAAGGTGAGCTGGTCAAAAAGGCTCACAATCCGCCAAAAACAAACAGATACAAAGACCTGCTCATCCTGTCCATCTTCTCTATCCCTCACATCCTTTTTAGTGCAGTGTGGGAGACACACGCAACACAGCTATCACCCAAAACTGGTTGAAAATAGCATGCTAGTTCCCTAAGGATGCCTGAACAAATTACCACAAACTGGATGGCTTAAACAATGGAATTTTATTCTCTCACTGTTCTAGAAGCCAGAAATCTGAAAGCCAGGTGTCAGCAGGATTGGTCGCTTCCAGTAGAACTAAGGGAAAACCTATTCCATGCCTCTTTCCTGCCTTCTGGTGACTGCCAGCAACCCTTGGCATTCCTTGGCTTGTAGCTGCATCACTCCAACCTCCACCTCACCTGGCCTTCTTCCTGTGTGTCCATGTATACAAGTATCCTCTCAAAAGAACACCAGTCATTGGATTTAGGATCTGCCCTAATCCAGTAGGACCTCATCTTAACAATTACATCTGCAAAGGCCTTAATTACAAATAAGGTTGCATTCTGAGGTCCCAGGTGGATGTGAATTTGTGGGGAACACTAGTCAGCCCACTATAGATGGCATAACAGTACCTTATATTAGAAAGAGTTATACCTTCCAAAGTATTTTTAAAAAGAAATAGAGTGGAAAGGCATGCGAGTCACCTGTTTGAAAGATGCCCTGAAGGTAAGTGAAGAACTCTGAGCTCCACAGACTAAGCTAAAGAACCACCTTCAGAGCATCAGCTGGGAAACCGGAGACAAGCTGGACTGCCTGCCTACAGACCCTCACCCCTCTCATCCCCTCACTGACTCAAAAATTATCTGCACAAGGATCTGAGTGCTTGGTATATGTTTCAAGAGTCATCTGAACTTCCATTTGGAATTCTATCCAAACAATATAACACTGTGGCCAGCCAAAGGAGTTGCTATTTCTCTTTCCAGTTTATTTTGCAACATGGGTGTGCATTTCTTTTCATTTTCTTTTTAAACATTTTTATTGGTTTTTAGACAGAGAGAGGATGGGGGAGGAAGAGAGAGAAAGATAGAGAAATATCAATTTCTTCTCATTGATATGCTCCACTCATTCATGCATTTATTGGTGGCTTCCTGTATATGCCCTGACCACAGACCAAACCCACAGCCTTGGCATATGTCGACAACACTCTATTCATAACTGAGCTACCCGGCCAGGGTGGGCACGCATTTCTCAATGCATGCATTAATCAAACTGCTTACTAGATGATTTGACCCAGAGGATAAGCACAACTCCAGCAGAGCAGCAGCAGCCAGAAGTCTGGCATTTGAGAGTTATTGTATATCAAGGGCCTTTGTCCTCATCTGATAACTAACAGGACTCTTGAGTTGAAGCAAAGGATAAAAGAAAAGGCAAACTTGCTTTGTTTCACAGCCAGATCCCAGGGTGAAAAGATTCAACACCACTAGAGAATCCTTAAACACTCAGGAATCCTCTAATATAAAAGAGTTTGTGTTCCTTCATGGCCACAATACCATATAGCAGGACTAAAGCCTAAATTGGAGCTAAAAGCAGCACTCCAAGGGTACACTGGAAGCAGAGTCATGCTTACCTCCAGATATTGATAATAATTTAAAGTGCTGGAATTATCTACAATCATCTTTGCTTGCCAGTAAGAAATAGGACTTCAATTTCATTCGCAAAAGTGAATTCTGTGTCCTCTCTATGTAGGATTGAGCCAACTCAAGAATTTAAAAGAGTAATAATTCTTACTAAGATGTACTATCTTTTGTAACAAAGCATTATTCATCATAACCAGACCATAAATAGTACTTAAAGTGATGGATTTACTAAAATTGATCCTCACGTCATAGACATTAGCTATCTATGTCTGTGTCTGCCCAGGGGTAGGGTGATAGATGGGAACTATGTCTTCTGAGGATCCAAACCCAGAAACGATGGCTCAGACTTAGGAGTGGGACAGGAAGTCAAGCCATTAAATTGTGCAGACAGATGAGTCATGTGTTGGGTTAGAGGGCTCTATTCTACTGTTCCACATACAGAGAACAGCTTTGTTCTTGAATTCTGAATACAGGACAATTCTGATCAATATGCAACAAGAAAGTGAGAAGTCATAGGACACTCAGAGTGGCTGGGGTATTTCATTTGACTAAGCCCACCCACAGCCACTTTTTCAGGACTGTGGCCTCTGGGACCCTGATTCCAAGTAATCAAGATTAGAAATATCTCATGGGCCCCCAGACAATGAGCTGGTACTCCCCATGACCTTCCAAAGACCTGTTTTGAGCAAGTAAGATACCCTAGCCAAAATAAATAATTTTTTAAAATATTTTATTTATTTATTTTTAGGCAGAGGGGAAGGGAGGGAGAAAGTGAGGGAGGGAAACATCAATGTTTGGCTGCCTCTCGCATGTCCCACACCAGGGAACCTGGCCTGCAACCCAGGCATGTGCCCAGACTGGGAAGTGAACCAGCAATCCCCTGGCTCGCAGGCCAGTGCTCAATTCACTGAGCCACACCAGCTGGGACAGAAATAATATTTTTATAAGCAGGAATTTATTCACCTGGATCAGAAAAAAAAAAACCCCACCAGTTTCTCCTTAACCTTCTCAAACATACCAAACTACATATCAAAACTATAAAGATGTGAAGAGCACAGATTTAGTCTTGAGCTATAATGTGTAATTCATGCTTTAAACATATATGTGTGCTTTTGTAAACCTCTATTCCTTGAGTATGCCCTCCATGACACTGCTAATTTACAGGGTGAATCTTGTACATCCTTGATTAACATCACCCACTTAGCAATTAAGAATCTCCACAGATCAATGTGTTCCTGATTTCCTTGCCCAAAGGCTACTACTCAGAAGCTAAAGCCTTTTATTCACTATCCAGGCTACATAATCCAAACATCAGTTGGAGTCTTCAGCCTCTTGAGATCCAGGGAAAATTGTCTCATCTCACACAGTTCTCTGGCCTTCACGGCTGCAATACTTCTCCCAGGCTATTCAGTCTGAGAGTCCCTGGTGTGCTTGCTCCCTGTCCCAGGAGCCTTTTCCGCATCTGACACCTCAGCATTCTCCATCACCTTAGACATGAAGTCAGTTCACCTGCTTACAAACCCACATATTCTTGTCCAAACACTTTTGATTTTTTTAATATCTGAGACTTCTAGGAAGAGTTCAGATTGTAGATGGTATAAGAAAGTATTATAAAAACCTCTGTTAGTCATTCCCACTCTTCAAATTTTTTATGCTCACCTTAGCTCTAAGGGTACATCTTTTGCACCTCTGCCCTTTCAGAGACCAGGCCCTTAGCTTTCTGTCTGTCTCCTCTTTACCACCTCTTCTCTCATGAAAATGACAAGCACAGTCCCCTCCTTATTCATGTGGGTCTGCCTTCTTTCCTCAAGTGCTGTTACCAGCTAACATCTATCTATGCCGTTGGTGTTTTCACCTTCTACCCCAAGTGCTTATTTTTCCAAACGTAATTCTCTCCCTAAGGGGAATTATCTTGTCAGACATATCAAGAAAGTACAATTTTTTTCAAATTGTTGCATGAGAAAAAAAATGATACATCTGACTGCCTAACTCTGCCTAAATCACATAAGAATCCCATAATATGTTCCAGAATAAAAGCAAATGTGAGTTGTCAACTAGAAATATGTACATTAAAGAGTAATAACATTATTTGGATGGAACAAAAATGCATGACATTGCAGGGTAGGTTTAAAATAATGACTGTCTAGAGGACTCTCCCCTGTAAGATGTCAGCTATGGAAGACAGCTCACCACAATTCCACCTGCAGAGCCTCCTGCATAAATCTCATCAAGCAGGTCAACTAATAGGGTAGTGACTGACATGACATAAACCATAGAAAGACCCAAACCAGGGGCACGTGAAGATACTTAATACCAGAGAAGAAATGAATCCCTATAGCCCCTGAAGTAAGGGTTAGAGTTTTACTACAAGACCAAAATCAAATCTGAGCTGTTTTAAATGGCCCTGAGTGCTCAGCTGGCCTGGGTCTGTGACTGACTGAATGTCCCTCCTTGGCAACAGCTAGATCTCTGCAGCGCAGAATGGGCGGTCCCTGCTCACAGTGTAAACACAGCCCTCATAGAGACAAAGCGGGAGAAGGAAATTTATCCTGCAGTTCAATTATGCCAGTCAGTGCACATTTCCTTCTCAAGTCACAAACACGTTTACACAGTCTGCAATTGCAAGGCAGATACCTCAGAAATAAACTTCTGGGATGAAGGAAAGTGGATTTTAAATTGCAGAGGTAACCTTTCCATTTCATGCCATCTGTTACAATTCAAGTTTTCAGCAAATGGACTATTCACCAGTATTGATGCAAAAAGACAGAGAGAGAGAGAGAGAGAACAATTTTTTAATAGGAAATACATTTTTAAATGATGATAAATCATTTTAAAAGTACTGACTCAATCTATTTTTTAATTTAAAATTTACTCACAGATTACTGATCACATATCAGTGTTCTTCGATGGACCAAAATGATAACAAATTAAACCTTTTTCTGAAATAAAACTAGAAATGCAAGTGAACATTTTACCTATTTTACAAATTCCCTAACACTAGTACTAACATGTGGGCGTTTTCCTGAAAAGGGTCTGTTGTGCAGATTCCCTTTGAAATCTGAGACGGGAAACAAAGGCGGCTGGCCGGCGCTTAGGAGATCTAGACATCTCTGGGTTTCTCCACTGCAGGCACAGGTAAACCTGTTGTTTGGACCTCACCAGTGACTCAAGCCTCGAAGTCCTTAGTTGTAATTGTGATCAATACCAATTGCTGATTTATATGGAAAACAATTGAGATTCCCTAAATTAGGGATGGCACAAGTACCTCAGAATCAAAAGGAATCAAAACATTCAGTCAAGCATATGGCTGATGTGGTTAAGAACAAAACAAAACAAATAGGATGAGATACCTACCATCAGCCTCCCCTGGCATCCACACAGCAATGTTGCTCAGAGAAGGAAGGAATATTTCAGTAATACCTTGCCTCTAATATCTCTACATGGCCAACCAGAAAAATGGTGAGGGACAGTCACTGAGTGGCTTGTCCTCATTTACCTCTACTGACACTGATACAGAAGCTCTGGCCCACTTCAGTGACAGGCCTAGCCCCCCTACACATAGTGAGCGGACCCCAAAGTCCAGGAAAATCAGTACAGTGGGAGGGTTTGAGCAAAAAAAAAAAATGAGAGAGAGAGAGACAGACAGAGAGAGAGAGAAAGGACTCATGGACACATAGACAACAGTGTGGTGATTATTGGGGGAAGAGAGGTGGATGAAGGGGAGGGTATGAGGGGGATAAACAGTAATGAAAAAATACAATAAAAATGGTTAAAATGAAAATAAACAAATAAAAGTTTAATAAACTTAAAAAAATAAAATGAAATGTACACAATGGAGTGAGATGAACAGAAATGTTATTTCTTAAATTTGCTAAACCAAACTCAGCTTATGAGATCCTACTTTCACTGGTAGTAGAATAAAAGTTTATGCTGATTTCTTTTTAAGAAAACACACACATTTGAATTATTTTAAGCAGGGAATTAGCATTTACGTGTAATGGAAAGGGAAACAAGGCTCTTGCTGTCTCAGTTTCCGGCTGCAGCATGAAGGCAATAGACTGAAGTTAGACCCACGCTGGTACTTCAGAGTAGGCGTCTAAAAACTGGTTAGATGACACCTAAGCTGTAGTACCACATTGTGTATGTAAAAAGATTTGGAGATTTAAAAAAGAGGTTAGGGAGGGTTTTTTTTTTTTAATAATTTTGGAGAGAACTATGGAAATGCCCTAAGTCCCACTACATATTATTGCCCCAAACACCTCCTTAGTCCCTCTATTAATATCATCTCATCGATTTGACTGGATGAGCAAGCAACAAGTATATTGAGGCCTTCTTAAGTACCAAATTCCAAAGGATAGGAGGTAAATTCTGAGAAGATGCTAGGATACCCCCTCCAAAGTGAAGGACAAATTACTTCATCTTCACCTCCCACCACTAAGAAGGAAGCACCATGCTTGGTAGGCCTAGGCTGACTACCCATCAAGGATATTCCAGGATTTCCTAAGGGGCAAAGTCCTAGGCAAATCTGGATGGTCAGTCAACCCAGTTCACTTCTTATTTTTTAAAAGCCACTTTGAGTGGGTCTCTGTTTCTAGTAGCATTCTAACGTATACTATCCCAAAGTCTCAAAGATATCTCAGCACTGAGTAGAGACTCTAAATGTCTGTTGTTTGGATTGAGCTCTAAGTTGACCAACTGTTACTGAGCAAACAACAAGGGCATCTCCATCTGCTACATCATGCATATCTAACACAGTCCCTAGATCATAGATGCATTTGGCAAATATCTGCTTAAACCCAGAATCGCTCCAGAATGTTAGCAAGAAAAAAGAAATGTTGAAAGTCTGGATGGAAGACTGAAAATGAGAAACATTAGCTCAGTAAAAACTCAAGTTCTGGAAAAATCATTCTGCTCAAATGGACAAGGAAGGACCTGCCCCAGACAGGGTCAGGGGAAGAAATTGAAGAGGTCTCTAGCCTCCTCTGCTGGCTCAGAGGGAAGGCAGCGTGTCATTCAGGAGCCCCAAGAGATATTCCTTAGGGGAAAGAAGGGCAGAATTTGATACCTGGAGACTTTCTTAGAAAAGAGAGAGATGCATCGAAGGAAACTCCAAGCCGTCCTGTCTGTACTCATACCATTAGCTTCTGGGAGTGATTGTAGCTGAGAACTGGTCCATCTGGACTTGCCCTAACTAAATAGGTCTGGCTCACCCAAGGCCAAGGTCCCTTCCTGGGAGTGGCCTAAATCCAAAGACTTGTCCATGTAAGGACAAAGACCCAAGTCTCCTCTCCAACTCCACACAACTCAGAAAGGCTATTCTGGCTTCAGAACTGTGTATGGAATTGGCTGAAGCTTCTGTTGTGGCTGCACTATAGTTCAACAGCTTAACTTCTTCAGCCCAGCCCTCTTACCTTCCTTTCCACAATGCCGTTGTCACGAGCATTTCCCATTTGTGCATGCAAATATCCCTCTTAGAGTCTGCTTATTGGTGTCAAAACTGTGAAGGGGCTGAGATTTTTACCAACTTGCAAGTTAAGTTAAACTGCCACAGGTTCATAGATTTCTGGCAGAACACTCAATCGAGACTCCTGGGTGGAGGACAAAAAAAAATGTTGTTACGCATGGCACAGTAGCCAACATGAACTTCATGTTCAAATTGTTTTTTCTTGCTCCCCAAATCCCACAGGGGGATACAAAACACAGGTGGGCTTACATGGTAGCTGACGTAGCCTGAACTTAGGAAATCCCAGTCTTTTGAATGGGGTTACTAGTAAATCTGCCTATCCTTTTCCCTAAAAGGAGACATTATATTAATTACACTTGGTCAGGAAACAAACCTGCCTTCTGTTCTGGAGGCAGATACTATCTCTATCTTCTAAGCCTGTTTGCCATATACATACCCTTCAACATACAGTTCAGAAAAAAATGGATGGAAGACAAACAGGAGTGTGAGAAAACCACGGAGAGGTGTCTCCCAGCACTTGAGGAACGCAGCCTGTGCTACATGCACACACGCACGCACACCCTTGAGCTCACGTGCACTTGTCTTTATTAATTTTCAGAGAGGGGTGTTGTATCATTTTCAGTTATGTATGTGGGAGCTACCATAATATTTTTCCAATTTAATTTTTACCTTTAAACAAGTACATAACTTTTTAAAAACAGGAGATCCCTACCCAATCCCCCTCACTATTTCCAATTCCCAAAAAGCAACAACTTTTAATTACTGTAGCTAATTCCTCTGGTATCTACCTTCATAGTCATAATTTTTAAAAATACTGATCATGTCATTTTTGTTTGCTTCTCTTCAATAGGATTTGTTGACCTCCCACAAAATTAAAGGATTTAATTCATATCAACTGTCATACATACACATTATTCCTCCCCCATCCTCTCAGTATATGTTTTAAGTTATATTTTGATTAACGCATATACAATTTTCATTTTTATGTTTAAATGTATACCAAGGAGTCAAGTAGTATATATAATTATATTTCCCTCCTTATTCACTTCTTTCCTGGAATTAATTACCTTTTTTTCCCCACATTTGGTTTGAATCTCCAAGTGTTTCCCACTGTCTTTGAAGAGCTCCAGAAAATGTCTCCCAAGTCAACTTTACATATGGCCAAACCAACCTGGTAATCTTCCAGTCCAAATTGTCCAGAAGGCATTCCTCTTGGAGCATTCCTGTAATGTCCTTTTCCAGTCTGGGCAGGCTGCTCTCTAGGCCAGATATGCCGATGCTGTCCCTGGATTCCTGCGGGAATTATCTACGAGAATTTCCTCCACCTCTCTAACTCCTTTTGGTAAAACAACTATCCTCTAATATTTACCTGAATGTTGTGCATGTTGTGTCATTTGTTGTTGCCAATTTTCCTGTTTTCCATAGAAACTGGTATAAATTATGAATAAAATTCAGTGTGTTAATTTTCCCAGGAAGATTTTCACTTTATTTCCTGTTTGACTTTTACCAAAGACGGAAGTTCTAGTTGCAGAACTCAGGCATCAGAGAACCAGGTGTGGGAAGCACTTTAAGGACAACATAGTTCTCAGGCCACTAGAAATCACAATACATTGTCTACCACCTTGAACCATGAGTTTTGATGATTCTGAAGGAGCATCATGGAGCCTTAAAGCTGCATAGAAACTTTAAGGTGACCAGAGTTCCCTTTAAACATGTAAATGACTTTGTATGGAACAGGCAAGGGATTCTGCATGGTCCACAAGGATATACCGGGTGGCAGATTTCAGCTCAAAGAAAAAACGAGCAAGGGGCTTTCCAGAAACAACTGAGTTTGCTGGATGATCTCAGGCACAGTCTAGACAAACACCCAGTGGGCGTGCTGTGGTGGCAATTCAAGCCTTGCATGTGTGCTAGGATGCAGCACCTCAGAACACAGGTTCCCAACTGGGGGCAGTTTCAGCGATGTCTGGCACTTTTGGTGAGCAAATCATGGGGCAGCTGGGGCTCCTGGAATCTAGTGGGTAAGGCCAGGGATGCTGCTAAACAAACCACAAGGCACAGGACAGCCAACACGCACAATAAAGGATTATCTGGCCTAAAATGTCAATGGTGCTGGAGTTGTGAGAGAAGAGGGGGGGAGTTTACTTGGTAATCTCTAGAATTTGTTTTGCCACAAGAGCCACATTTGAAACAAGCACTAAATCTTTCTGTGTCACAGCTCTAGGATAAACGGTTATGTAAAATTTTCACACGTTGAATCATGAATGTATTACACCCAGCATAGCCTGTAGATTCTTGTTAACTTGCTTTTGTTGCCTTGAATGTCAATATTACCGAGTATCTGAATTGTCACAAAGGTTTTTAATTATTATGACTGCTAATTTTGCTATGAATATCCACTACTGTCTGCACGCTGTATGTTGTTGCTGAGTTCTATAGAACATGTCTCAGTTCATCATCTCAGTGAGTTCGTAACACAAGCAACAAGCACACATCAACCCAGTTTTACATTATGAAGTAAGAATAAACAAGCCATCAACCCTGTATAATAATACTTTAACAATCAGAAAAGGCAAGTCTCCCTTTAATGCTTTTGTAGGATACCATTTAGCCATGTAAAAACAAAGTGTATTATTTGTTATTAGAGTTAAAGTAGTCTCTAATTATGCACAGTTTGATATCAATGACATAAAAGCAATTATGGTACAATCAAGCAAAATGGCATTGTTGGCAGGTTCCACTTATCATTCCTAAATTACCACACTGACAAAGTCAAACATTTATTAGTGCTGCTGCAAAGCCAATCAAATAGTCGGTACACCAGGTCCTCTTTGGTGTTTCTTAAAAGCTGTGCTCACACCTGGGTAGCATGATTAACTCACCATGTTATTTTTTCAGTTTTCCTTCCCCAAGAAAATTCCCCAAGACTGGGGTTTATCTTTCCAGAGTTTAATAGAAACCAAGCTCACTTTTATTGAGTACCTTTATTAATTTCCTTATTAATCAGAATTTTCAATTTCTTGCATCATCTTCAATTAAGAGGTTGACTGTGAAATGATACTAATTCTGAAAATTCAATTGAGTAGAATATTCAGACAAAGGTCTGTTCCAGTTAATTCTACTTCCCAGTTAACAGGGTTAAAAAGAATATGCCTGAAATAATTCACTGTTAAAAAAATATTCTAAAATACATTACGTACTTTTAAGATTCAGTAAGAACACTAACAAAAATAACAACTAACACTATGTAGTACTTACTATGGGCCAGTCACTGTGCTTGTATCAGGATCAAATCTCCTAAAAGAGACTAGCAAGGTGACTTTATTACTAAAACATGTTGCATACTTTCAAATTACTGCTAACACCATATATAATGGTGGAAGGTTCACTACATTCCTCCTAAAATTGGAAGAAAGACAAACCTCCTTCACCACTCCTGTTAATCATTGTATTACAGATTCCAGCTAGTTCCACAAAGCAAGAAAAAAAGTAAAAGGCACATATAAGGTTGTGGGATATGAGGTCAATATACAAAAAATAACTGTGTTTCTCTCACACAGCAATTAAATTGGAAATTGAAATTCTTAGTGCCATTTGCAATAGGAGGAAAACACATAATTCACTTAGGAATAAATTTAACAAAATATATCTTCAAGGTCAGTAAATGGAAAACTACAAAACACTGCTGAGTGGAATTAGAGAACAACTAAACAAATGAAGAGCTACACTGTGTTCTTGTTTTAGAAAACTCAATATTATTAAAATCTCCCCAACTGCATCTATAGGTTCAATGCAATTCTGTTCAAAAGCCCAGTGGGATTTTTTTATAAAAGTTGACAAGCCAACTTTATATGAAAATGCAAAAGACATAGAACAGCTGAAATAATTTTGGAAAATATAACAAAGTTGAAGAACTCAGAGCACAGGTAATCTGTTTTTCCTTACATCCAATACTCTTCAAAAGTCCCATGGATAAAGTGTGAGTTTTATGTTGTCCAGATTTTTTGTAGATTACCAGAAAAAAAACACACACACAAAAAATCAATGCAAAGAAAACTCTTCCACACTCTTTCTAAAGGTTCTGAGCACCCAATTCCAATGTGTGTGTGTGGCGGGATCCACATATCCAAGAAGTTTTCTGACATCAGCTGTGTGTCCTACAATTCAACTTAATTCTAACACTATCTATTCAGAGACAGCACTGGATTCCACAGGTTAAGAGCTCAGTCCCACAAGACTACCGCTCCACTTCAGATGCCAGCCACAAGTCTAACCACCTCTAGATCAAAGATTCCAATGACCACCCCCTCCTTGGGTTCGATCTGCTAAAGCAGCTCACAAAATTCAGAAACATTTTACTTACTAGATTACTGGTCTACTACAAAAGGATGCAACTCAGTCACAGCCAAACACATAGAGCAAAGTATGGAAAAAGGGTGTAGAGCTTCTAAGCCCTTTCCGAGCACACCTCTCTCCCCGAATCTCCCCGTGTTCACCAACCTGGAAGGATTCCAAACCCCATGCTTTGGGAATTTTATGGAGACTTCGTTATACAGGCAGACTGATTAGATCATTGGCCACTGCTGATTGAATTCCGTCTCCAGCCCTTCTCTCCTCCAGAGAGGTGGGGGCTGGGATTAGGGAGGTGAGGAAGGTTGGGGGGATGAAAGTTCCAATCCTCTAACCACATGATTGACTCCCCTGCAACTCGTCCACCTCCTCAGGTGTGGTTCAAAAGTCACCTCATTAACATAAACCCAGATGTGGTGGAATGGAGCTTGTTATAAATAGCAAGACATATTTCACCTTTATGGCTCTGAAAGGTTTCAGAAACTGAGGACAAAAGACCAAACGTGACAAAAGATGCTCACATTGCTCTTATTTCTCAGGAAATTACAAGGGTTCTGAGAGCCGTGAGCTGGAACTGTGTGAAGAACAAACACACATGAGAAATACATTTTGGTCATCCGCGTGACCAAAGGTACACTTAGAAGTCATAATTCAGCACTCTCACATCCTAGCCTGAAGTGGAACTGCCTATATCAGTTATTTTTAATGCAGTCTTATAAAGAACATTGTCTTTGGGATTTAGGTAGACATGAATTCAAACACTGGACTCAAATGTTTAATTCAAAACTGAACTTACTTGCAGAATATAGTTTAGCTAGTAGCTAATATATAAAATATTATCTAGTTTATAAAACCCTCTAAGATACCCCCTGAAGAATCCTTTCATGATATATATGTATATCAAAACATCACACTGTATACTTTATATATATAGATTGTAACAATTATACCTCAATACACCTGAAAAAAGTAAACTTTGATATATATACACATATACATTATATGTATACACATATCCATAGATATGCATGTTTTATATACATATACACATATGTATATTTACATATATGTACACACACACACACACACACACATTGAGGTCTGTCCGGCCAAAGTACAGCCATTGTTAATATAACAAGAACAGGTCACAGCGACATCGATGTGACCTGGCAGCCAAGGAGAGAGGACTGGAGTGTGCACCCATGAACAATGACGACTTTACTGCACTAGTCAGTGGTGGTAGTAGACATGGTTGAGTGAGCATGTGTACTGTGTGGCCGTCACAATCAAAATGACTGAGCAAGTAGAGCAACAAATCTGTATGGGCAACGGGTGATTGGCAGCTTCATCATGACAATGTGCCCACTCACGCATCACATCTGGTATAGAGTTTTTTAGTAAAACATCAAATCACCCAGGTGACTTACAGCCCAGATTTGACACCCTGTGACTTCTGGCTTTTCCCAGAACTAAAATCACCTTTGAAAGGGAAGAGATTTCAGACCGTTGATGAGATTTAGGAAAATATGATGGGACGGCTGATGGCGATTGGGAGAACTATGTGAGGTCCCAAGGTGCCTGCTTTGAAGGGGATTCAAGTGTCATTGTCTTATGTATGTTTCTTGTATCTTGTATCTTTTTCAATAAACATCTCTATTTTTCATAGGACATGGCTGGATACCTTTTGGACAGACTGCATACATACCATAATCCCACAGAAAAGAATGAGCTACTGTGAGATAATGATTTCTACTGAAATTTCCTGGGTCACCTTGCGTAGCTGGCACTGGAGCTAGTGATCCCACCAAAACTGAATACTAGTATGTGTGCTGGCCTGGGATTTAACAATTAAATTCTGACCAATGTTAGGTAGTCATAGCAACAAACTGGTCATTTTGTTCTTGGAAATGAAAAGTGATGGTCCACTCAAAAAGCTAATTTCATATTGTTGACTAGAAGAAAAGAAGAAGCTGCAGTTTCAAACCCTGACTTTAAAAGCCTAATAAAAACATAAGTATGTTGTGGTCATTAAAATGAGTGCTTTCCAAAAATTGTCATCTTTCTTTAAACAGGTATAACACAAACTGACAGAAAATCAACTTGCCCCAGAGGTGAGAGCATGCCCAGAGCAATTACTGGAGGTAACGGTGCCCGAATATATTTAAAGAACGTACATATACTTTGACTCACAGCTTCTAACTCAACAAATTCTGCAGAGAAAGAATTACTTAATACATCTGTTAGTCTACTTCTAACATCTAGTTTTATCTACTAAATATCCTTAATAAAAATCAGCAATCAATAGAGAAATAGCAAACATTCCACTAAGAATAGTAATCTCTGAGCCTCTAATTCTACCTTAAGGCAGGAGTCACCTTCCAGTCATTGATAAGTTTATTGAATATCTACCATGTGTCAGACTCTGTGTTAGGAACTGGAATAAGACTTGTATGGGCTCTGTCCTTAAAATATTTACAATGCTTGAGAAAGACACGTTTGAAACAATCATTGCAACTGGGTGATGAGGGCTACAAAAATATGCTATTGCAGTATTAGAATCAAGACTAACCTAATCTGCCCTGGCTGGTGTGGCTCAGTTGGTTGGAGCATTGTCCTGTGGACAGAGGGGTTGCAGGTTCAACTCCCAGTTAGGGCACACACCTGGGTTGCATGTTCTGTCCCTGGTTGGGTACATATAAGAGGTAACAATTGATGTTTCTCACATTGATGTTCTCTCCCTTTTTCTCTCCCTCCCTTCCCTTCTCTCTAGAATAAATAAGCATGTCCTTGAGTGAAGATAAAAAAAATTTTAAGAAAAAGACTAACCTAATCTGGGAAATAAAGTTTAAACTGAGGCCTGAGTATAAGCAGGAGGTAAAAGCCCCATAGAACACCCATGCAGCAGAAAGTATCAAAAAGGAGAGAAAGCAATGCAAGCTAACTCTCAGTTTCACTCTTGTTCATTATTTTCAGATATAGTTTAAAACAAGAAAAATGTATTCTCTCACAGTTCTGGGGGCCGGCAGTTGAAAGTCAAGGTGTCAGCAGAACTATGATTCCTTCAAAGTCTCCAGGGGAGAATCATTCTTTGCCTCATCCAGCTTCTAGTGGCTCTGGGTACACCTTGGATACACTTGGTACACCTAGTGGCTGCAAAACTCCAGTCTCGGTGTTCACAGGGCTGTCTTCCCTGGGTGTCTTCCCTTTTCTGTGACTCCTGTAAGACACCTATCATTGGATTTAGGGCCCACCCAGATAATCCAGGATGATCTCATCCGGAGATCCTTCATTATATCTACTAGAGCTTTTTTCCAAATAAGGTCACATTCACAGCTGTGTGAATATATTTTTTTGGAGGACACCATTCAATCAACTAAACCACTCATTAAATCAAAATCTCTGGGTTCTGTTATAGCTTCTCCGAGTCAACATTTTCCTACCACTGGTCTCAGAGAAAGACGGTTAGGGGAAACATGAAATGTTCATTCCACATTATTGAATGATGACATAGTCAAACAATGATTTTCAAAACAACCCAAGAATTAACCTTTTTCTTTTATCATAAACAAAAGAACATTTATTTATGGTTTCATAAGAATGTCATAATATTAGGACAGACCACTTTGTGCATATGGCATTCATTATGTACCAACAAATATGGATTCAAATGATGAGGATTTTCAAGAAAAATAGAAATAAACAGCATCATTTACTATGTCAAGGATATTAAATCTTTTTAAACATTAGAAATAAAAAATTTTCCTTCCTTTAGAAAACCATTACCCATCATCCCATCAGTTACAATAAAAATAATAAAAACTACAAACATGAGATATTAAAATACTTTTATTTTGGAAAAAATTTAAAGGAAGGAAGGAAGGTGTACTATGTTCTAATTTGATTACCCTTTAAGATTTCGCATTTATTCCAAGGTCAAGGCTGTTACCCATTTTATAAATGAACGAAGTCTAAGGGTTAATTATATTCTGAAAATCCACAGTGATCTTGAAATGTCAAATGAAAATCTTTTTAAATTTTTTTATCTTTACAAGCTTTTAAAATTCTTAAAGCATTAGTACTGACCTTATAATGGGGTAGATTCAATTTACATTTTTTCATACAGAAAAACCAGTTTGCATATGATTGATAGACAGATAGATAGGCAGACAGACACAGAGGTCCAAAACAGTCAAGTAAAATTGAAAACTCTAGTCCAAGTATCATTCAGAAACACACACTAGAGACAGAAACAAGTGTGCTTTCCCACAAACATACCCACACTGCTGGAATACACAATCAGTGGTCTATAAAGAGATGAGGTCTGTCCCGAAAAAGTCCAGCCATTGTTAATATAACAAGGATGGTTTGCACAACATCAGTGTAACCTGCCAGCCAAGGAGCGTTAACTGGAATGGGCATGTGTGAACAATGATGACTTCACTGTACCAGTCAGTGGAGGTGGTAGACATGGTTGAGGGAGCATGTGTACTGTATGGCCATCACATTCAAAATGACTGAGCAAGTAGAGCAATGAATCTACATCAGATTTTGCATTAAGCTTGAACATGCCTCCGCAGAAAATATTCAGATGATTCAGGAAGCCTCAGCTACGGGCAACTGGTGATAAGAAACTTCATCACGACAATGTGCCCACTCATGCATCATGGCTGGTGCAGAGTTTTTTGGCAAAACATCCAATCACCCAAGTGACTCAGCTCCCCTACAGTCCAGATTTGACACCCTGCAACTTCTGGCTTTTCCCTGAACTAAAATCATCTTTCAAAGGGAAGAGATTTCAGACCATCAATGAGATTCACGATAATACGATGGGGAGGCTGATGGTGATTGGAAGAAATGTGTGAGGTCCCAAGGTGCCTACCTTAAAGGGGACTGAGGCATCATTGTCCTATGTACAATGTTTCTTGTATCCTGTATCCTCTTCAATAAATGTCTCTATTTTTCACATTACATAGCTGGATACTTTCTGGACAGACCTCATACGCTCTTATGACTCAGGATTTTTTTTTTTTTGGTCTAGCTGGATCATGGATTTCTGTTCTCATTCTATTATAAACATATGTATACATCTGAATAAAATTATTTTTTGTTTCCCTCACTCTGATCAAAATGTGCTCACCTGAGATGTACCATTTATAACCACCTACTCTTCCCTTCATCACACTGGGGTCTAAGTTTTCTCCTTTTATTTGGGACTTACTCTATGGGTAGATCCTGCTTTATACTCCCAGATATCTCCCTAGAGCTCCTCACCAATTTATTTATTCCATAACTATATACTGGATGCCAGACACCACGAGTACACACTGAGTAAAGGAGAGGTTCTACTGCACGGAGGCTTCTTTCATGTGGAGGGGCAGTGGGGATGCAGGAGAGCCCTGGAGGTCAGGAATAGGATGCACTGTGATGACATTCCAGATACTACGTGCCAAAAGTGTAACGTATTTTATCTCAAACCTCACAACCCTATGAAGTTGAGTATTACATTTCTGTAGATAAGGGAAACCAGATTCAGTGGAATCAAATAATTTGCCCCAAAACATGAAACAGGTCTACTTTTTTTGAGGTATAATTGACATACAACACTATATTAGTTTCAACTACAAGATAATAATTTGGTACTTGTATATGTCGTGAAACAATGACAATAAGGCTAGTTAAGATCGATCACCATACACAGTTAGAGCTGTTTGTTTTTCTTGTGATGAGAACTTTTAAGATCTCTCTTAGCAACTTTCTGGTCCATCTACTCTTGGTCATATCACCAGACTGTCTGTCCCCCATAGGACAGAAACTTCCATATACACCTTTGCCCTCTCCAGCTTCATCCCGACTCATCATCCTGACACACAACCAGGCTGAGCCACAAAGGTATGAATTAAATCAGGTGCAAACATGTTCACTTTCTTTATTTGTATAATCTCAATTAAATATAACGGGCAATTTAAAACAAGTCGTTCCTGGATTTTCTCGGTCCAGCAGTCATTTTAGCTCAATCAATTCCACCTTGTAGCCAGATCACTTACCAGGTCAAACCTCACTGAACTGAACGTTCTGTCTTCCACCCTTCTCTCTGGGGTAGTATCTGAGTCCTGGAGAAGATTATGGGACCATTACAGTGTTGGTAGGCTATATGTTACTTCTCTGAGGTTGTCTGCTGGTGTCTCCTGGGAATGTAACTTGTCTGTCCTCTTTGTTCAAGGTATGTAGTGCTTCCTCAGGTAGAGCTCAAAGCTCTTGACCACTGACTCCCTCTTTGTACTCTGGTGCTGCCAGTCCTCTGAATTCAGTTCTGCATCCATCTCATCCTTGGCAGGAAGTGCAAGCAGCATTGTTTTGGTGAAGACCTGCTCAACCCTGCTAGGTGGCCCCCTGACAGGTGATTGACCCCCTCTCACTCCTAGCTAACTTCTTTCTCCCCGTGCTGCGCCCATAAGAATACTGTGACTGGATCTCAGGATTCATGGAAAAGTTTTGTGCAAGGAGGAGGAATCTATGGCCAACTCCTTTCCATTTACACCATTCTGCCACCCTGCTAAGGCAGCATGGAGAAAGGACTTTCCATTGGGGGCTTGTAGTTATTCCAGATTTCACCTGGGAATTTCCTCTCCGGGATCCTGACATGTAAAAAGATTCAAAAGTGTAGAGACTCATAATGAGTGGAGTCCAGAGAGTGAAGTCACTACACTGCTTCTAATTTCCTTTTGTCTTTTCTCCTAACTTTGTCCTCCCTTCTAGCTTGGATGTCATTTAGTAAGTTTGGGGACTAGGGGGCAGAAATATAAACATGTATTTTCAGTTCCTCAAATCCATTTCTGGTCTCTTCCATCTCACACCCCTCAAACTTAGATCAAAGAGTAAGCTGGTTTTGTTCTCAGCTGTGGATTATTCCTATATCAATAGAAATTCTTTCTGCCAATGGGAAAAAGTGGGCAACTATAAGGTAGACTTGAAATAGTGCAGCAAGAAATGATTTGTAACATCATCCTGCAACACTTACTATAAAAACTTGACAGAATTCTAGTTTTTAACCATTTCCTCCTTCAAGTCAGTGTACACAGGCAAACACAACTAAAAAAAGTAAAGTTGTGTGCTAGGTGTCTACATGGACACCACACTTTCTTAAATAGCAATACAATAGTTTGAAAGTTTGGAGAGAAGCCAAGAGAACATTCATGTGGTACAAATTTTGATACAGTTAAAGAAAGCCAGACTGGTGTTGTTTGAAAGCATTTAGAGTCATTCGGAGAGAAACTAGAGATTTTCATAATTCTTCACAACTTTATAATCCTCAACATAAGACTGGTGTTGTTTGAAAGCATTTAGAATCACTCAGAGAAACTGGAGATTTTTATGATTCTTCACAAGCTCATAATCCTCCGCTGTGAAAGAGCACCCAGAAAGACAATGGGGAAATGACAATGTACAGATAATCATTTGGAAGTCCCACTTTGTTCAAAGTCAAATAATGATCATAACAAAGGTGACTTACCTTAACAAAATTTAAAAGGCAACTAATTTGAAATAAAAAGCACAGGTATATTTAATATGTTGAGCTACTTAGAGAGTGGTTCAATGCAAATTAGCTGGATCAGTGTTTCCCTAGCAATTACATCTAAAAAAGTTTCAAAAGGTGGTAACTAAGCAACTACATTCAGCCTACACAAATTATTCATCATCCCTGGTAAATTATAGAAAATGACAGCCTGTCATTACAGAGTAGAGACATACAAAGGGCATTATTATGTTATGTTCCTCCTACATAAGAAAGATCAATTATATCTTTGGTGCAATGATTAGGTTAAATAACTACAATAAGTATTGAATGTCAGTGTGTCGTGGTGAACACGTGTATAAGAAAGCCCAGGAGTTTTTCAAAGAATGGCCTTTGCCAGCAGGTACAACCCTCCCCTGACCTGACTTTACATAGTATCTTTCCTGTCACAGCAAGAGCAGCTCAAAACACTCTACTTTATTGGCGGAATTTTACACAAGTCTTTGGTAGAAGAGGTATGTAAGAAAAAAAGACCTATATTAGTATTATTCAGAATTCTTTATTCTCTCCAATCAGATGATGATATTCTTGGAGTCAAGGCTATTTTGATAGTGGCACCATAATGACTGCCTAACCAACTATTCCTCTAGATAAGAAGATCAATATGCAACAGTAGGTGAACTCTAAATGCCCCTCATTAAGAGTATCAAGAAAACACCTTGTTTCTTGGAAACAAAATATTTATTTTAAAATAGTATGCTTCTGCAACTGATTGATGTATCACACTGATGTTGCCCTCTCTTTCTCCTTCCCTTCCCCTCTCTAGAACTAAATAAATAAAATCTTTAAAGAAATTTTAAAAATAAATAAAACAAAGCAAAAAAATAAAATAGTATGCCTCTGAATTTAGTTAACAGTAGATAGTATGTGTTCTCAAATTCCAGGGAAAACCTACTGAACAAATGTATTTTGCAGTTCTATTCATTTCCTCTTTATAAAAAAATAATTCCTATGGTTGAATAAAACCATATCTCTACTAAGCTATCCATTTCCTTTTAAAATGCATTATAAAACAACACATGTTTAGAAATAATAAAGCATTTTCTTGAACCCACTTCCCACATCTCCTCCCAGACTAGAATGATCAAGTACAGATGGAAATAATGAGTGCAGAGTGGCTCTTTCGTACCACTCAGCAGCAACCATTTACACAGCTATTTCTCTCTAATGGTGGCTCTCACCATCACAGCAGTACAAAATCTGGGGAAAGAAGAATTTTGTTTTCCAGCCTCGCCATTTCGGAGAATCTTATTGCCATATAGGGCATTGTTATTGGCTGTGACCTAGAAAACTAGGTAAGAAAGTTAAGACTACCATGAAAACCAGCGAATGCACTGGAACTGAACAGGAACTGCCAGACAGGGGCCATTCCAGAAGCCCCCTGCCTTATCGTGGTCCCTCTCCAGGGCTCCATGTATTTTCTCTCATTCCATTTCTGCTTCTCTCCTCATTGCATCTTCTGCTTTCTCATAGTTCCTGCTTCTTCATGACATTGGTTTATCCATGGCCTCATGTATCGATCATGCTACTCCTTCATCTCAGCCTCCCACTTCAAATGAGATCATTCCTTTTCATTACTCAGTTTAAATTTTTGAAAAACAGAAAATGACTAACCCAGTTTATCTTAAGCCAGACCATGGTAGAGACCTCTACCTAGCCTGCAGTAGAGGTCTATACTAAATCCTTAGACACTCCTCTTATCCAGAGATTTGGGGCTGGGCGGGGGGGGCGTCCTACGTCTTTTCCCCTTAAATGTGGGCTATATGAACATAGTACAACTGACATTGCTGTCCTGGTTCCCAGGACCTGGCCTTAGGAAACTAACAACTTGCTCTTGGAATTCAGCCATCATGCTACAAGGAAGCCCCTGGCCACACAGAGGGACCAGGTAGGTGTTGTGGCTGACAATTCCAGCTCAGGTCCCAGTCAACAGCCAACATCAACCACCAGACAAGTGTGCATAAAGATCTCTCCAAATGATACCAATCCCCAGCCATTCAATTACTTCCAGTTGTTCCAGCTGATGCTTCAGATAACATAAAGGAGTGACACTCCATCCTTACAGGGCCCTGTCTGAATTCTTAATCCACAGCATCTATGAGGATAATAAAGTGCATGCTTAATACTACTAGTTTGTTCTGTAGCAATAGATAATTGGAAAAGATTCTGGTATAGTAAATCAATTATCCACAGCTGTGTGAGTTAATAACACATTTTATTGGCTTAAAACAACAATTTTCTTTTTTCTCCTATTATTGGGGGTCAAGAATTCGAGAAGCACTCAGCTGGGTAGTTGTGGCTCAGGGTCTCCTATACAGCTGCAATCAGTTGAAGGCTGGAGCTAAAAGACCACAGGGCTGAAGCAGCTGGTGGCTGGCCAAGCAAGCACCTCTCTTTCTTGTGAGATTTCAAGAGCTCTCTGCATGGTCTCTTCCTCTGGGCTGGTCTGGGCTTCACTGCATCACGGCGGACTCAGGATGATAAATTATTGCAAGGTGATTCAAGGCTCCAGTGTGACTGTCCCAATGAACCAGGCGGCAGATGTATTGCTTTTTTTTTTAACCTAGTTTCCTAAGTCATATAGCATCATTTCTACTACACTCTGTGGTTAACTGGTCACTAAATTCAACCTAGATTCAAGGAATGGGAAGACTCAGAACCCACCTTTCAAAGAGAGAGGTTTCAAAGAACATGCCAATGTCTCTTAAACCACCACAGTTCAGTTCTGGGCCAAGGCTCATTTCTATTCTAATAAGCTACGTTCAGGGTGGGTGAGATCATAAGTGCACCTACAGCTGTTCCTTTGTAAGGGGATGGGGCAGAGATGTCTCCCTTAGAAGGAGCTACATTGGCCTATTCAGAGCACTAGCCCCCTTCCCTCCTGGCACCAAGGATCCTTCCTATTTTTTATGCTCCACACCTTCTACATCCTATCGATTCCATCTATTGAACACTTCTTGAACTTCTCTTCACTAGACATTAATAAATATTCTTTACACAAAATTTGGAGAACACAGAAAACTACAATGAAGAGAAAATACCCTTCCTCCCACATTAAAAGTTCTAGAGATGCTTACTCCCAACAAGGTTTGACTGACATGTTTACAACCACAAATATGCTAACCTTCTGCTAATAGGAAGGCAACCCAAAGTTATGACCAGTTGCAGCGTCCAGAGAAAGTGTCAAAGGACTGCTTTAATAGCTGCTTGCCTACCTCAGAGTCCAGAGTCTTCACTGCAGTCTAGCCTTTTTTCTGTCTGTTCTCCTTTTGCCCTGCTCCTCCCACCCAAATGTTATTTATTACCCTTTTGTGAACTCAAGCTGTCCAATGGTAAACATCAAAGTGCTCTTAATACAATAAAGGAAAAGTAAATAATATTTATAATAACAACTTTTATTTGAGAGCAGAGGGAAAATAAATGACCATCTGAAATTCTAGATTTATATACTTGTGATCAAGCAGTATCTACAAATTTGTATTCTGCATTTTCTCTTAGCACTATAAGCATTTTGTTATTATTATAATCTCTTAAATCATGTGCTTCCTTTTTATATTCAATAACAAAAAAATTAGTCAAAAGAGAAAAATTGAAATATCTAATAACTTAAGAAATTCATTATTTCTATTTTTCCTCAGCTTACTATTAATAACAAAACATTTTATTTTTAAGTTGAATGGCCCAACAAACTAACTTGCCTAACTATAATTCTATTAATCACTTCTTTTATTTCAATTTTTTTTCTTAATTTAAAATACAATATGTAAATCTGTGGATAAACTTGGTGGTTTAAATATAATTTATATATATATATTGACATGTCCTGAAATCCACTAACATGACAGAAAAGAAACTTAAAACTATAAATCCACAAGAAAATAAAAACCCAAGGAACTGATTACAACATATGAGAGATGTCAACAAAATCTGGAAACAGGAAAGCAATAAATAAGAAGTAGCTTAATAGACCAGAGGAAGATGAAGCCTGAATCTGTGATGGGAAATCCAATAAGAAGAAGGCTAACTTTGTGTCAAAAACTTGATAAGTTACAAAACCTTGGGAATTCTCAAGAACTGAATAAACCAGATATCACTAAGTCAAACAGTTTAGTTTGGACTGAAAGCAAGAAGACTGGCTGAAAGTCTTTATATGCCCAAAGCGCTCCCCCAGCCCATTCACATGAAGAAGAGCAGAAGACCAGAGATCATAATATTAGAAAACTGATTGAGAGACTCTGACCTTGGCAAGACAAGTCACAAATGAGTGAAAGAATGAGGTAGCTTATTTAAAACATAAAATATCAATACTATCCAAAGCAATCTACAGATTTAATGTAATCCTAATAATGTTTTTTGCAGAAATACAAAAAATTTATCCTAAAATTCATATGGAATATGAAGGGTCCTGAATAGCCAAAACAGTCTCGAAAAATAAAAGTTGAAAGTTTCACACTTCCTAAAAACTTGTACAAAGCCACAGTAATCAAAACAGGTAATACTGGCATAAAGACAGACATATAGGTCAATGTAACAGAATAAAAGACCCAGAAATAAACCCTCACATATATGGGCAAATGACTTTTGATAAGGGTACCGAGACCATTCAATGGGGAAAAGACAATCTTTTTCAACAACTGATGGTGGGAAAACAATATCCACATGCAAAAGAACAAATGTAGCATTCCCTGTCACACCGTTATACCACATTTTTAAAAATTAACTCAAAATAGATCAAACACCTAAAGGTAAGACCTAAAACTAGAAACACTTAGAAGAAAATACAGGGTGAAGTTTCATGACCTTGAACTTGGCAAGGGTTTTTTGGATGTGATAGCAACAAGGAACAAACAGACAACTGTAGAAGGGGAGGGAGGAGGTGGAGGCTGGTTGAAAGAAGGTGAGGGATTAGACAAAGAAAATACAAGGTCTGTCTAGAAAACATCCAGCCACTATTAACATAATGAGAACAGTTTGCGTGACATTGATGTAACCTGGCAGCCAAGGAGACTGGAATGCACATGCATGAACTATGGTAAGTACTAGTACTAGTACTTGTACTAGTCAGTGGGGGCAGTAGACACAATTGAGTGAGCATGTGTACTGTGTGGCCATTGCAACAAAAATGACTGAGCAAGTACAGCAATAAATCTGCACCAACTTTTCTGTTAAGCTTGAACATTCCTCCCCAGAAACTATCCGGATGATTCAGATGGCCACAACTATGGGCAACTGGTGATTGGCAGCTTCACCATGACAACGCGCTCTGTCATCACATCTTGTGCAGTTTTTGGTGAAACATCAAGTCACTCAGGTGACTCAGCTCCCCTACAGCTCAGATTTGGCATCCTGTGACTTCTGCTTTTCCCAAAACTAAAATCATCTTTGAAAGGGAAGAGATTTCAGACCATGGATGAGATTCAGGAAAAAATGATGGGGCAGCTGATGGCGATTGGGAAAATTGCGTGAGGTCCTAAGGTGCCTACTTTGAAAGGGATTGAGGCACCATTGTCCTATGTACAATGTTTCTTGTATCTTCTTCAATAAATGTCTCTATTTTTCATATTACATGGTTGGATACCCTCTGGATGGACCTGGTATATGCATGACCCATGGACATAAACAATGGTGTGAGGATTAACTATCAGAATGGGGAGGCAGGTTAAGGGGAGGTAGACAAAGGGGAAAAAACTGGGACAACTATAACAGCATAAACAATAAAAAAATGTGGCTCTTGTGGCAGAGATTACTACATAAATTATTCAATTTTTGGCTTTATAAAAAAATACATGTTTTATGTCAATAAACATTCAGGTTTCTTACTTTAAAAAAAACATAAGTAAAAAAGCAAAGACAGTTAATTAGATTACATCAAAATGAAAAACTTCACATCAAAGGATACAATTAACAAAGTGAAAATGAAACCAGCAGAATGGGAAAAGAACATTTGCAAACCATGTATCTGATAAAGAATTAATATCCGGAATATATATAGAACTCCTACAACTCAACATCAAAAAAACAAATATCCTGATTAAAAATCAGCAAAGGACTCAGACATTTCTCCAAAGAAAATATACAAAAAGCTAACAAACACACAAAAAGATGCTCAACATCACTAATAATTAGGGAGATGCAAATGAAAACCACAATAAGAATAAGGGGAGTAAATGGTAATGGAGATTATTTAGATTGAGATCCAAGATGGCAGAGGAGTAATTGGAAGCTATACTAACCTCCTCCTAGGGACCTATTGGAAATTACAACTAAACTGTAGAGAAGGCAACCTGAATAACCAACTGAACACTAGCTAGAGAGAAACCTTATAGCCAAGGACAGACAGAAGAAACCATGTCACCACAATGAGGCTGGTAGGGAGAGCAGAGGAGGTGCAAGAGGGCTGGCTGGGCTCCCATGGGTGGCAACTGAAGTGACAGAGGGTTATTTCAGTGACCAGGGGTTTTCCTCTGAGAAGTGTGGGGTCTAAATCACAAGCTGGGCTCCCCAGCCTAGAGCACCAGAGCTGGAAAGAGGCCCAGATAACATCCAGCTGTGGAAAGCAGCAGGGTGTCTGTCTGCCTGGGACAGATGGCTGGAGACACAGAGAGCCTCTTAAAGGGCCAACACACAAAATTTCATTTGCAGCCACATACCCTGGACTCCAACAGAAGGAGGGCAGAGTGAACTAGACAGGAATGAGGACAGTCTGGGGTTGATGGCTCTGGGGAGAGAACTGAAGGAACAGCTACCAGGATCCCTTTGCTCAGTCATTCCCCATATTGCAGAATCCATCTTTCTCAGGCAGAGCACTCCTCTCTAAGTGGAATCAGCCTGACGGGAGGCAATAGCCCCACCCACAGGAATTACTCTGCCCAACCCTGTGGTGCTTAAGACAGGCTGCTGATTACAACTTCAGACTATATCACAAATTAGTTTAACAGCTAAGGCAGAAAATACAAAGAAGTAGCCAAAATGGGAAGGAAAAAAGCAACCAAATGAAAGGACAAAAGAATTCTCCAGAAGAAGAACTACATGAAATAGAGGTAAGCAATTTATCAGAGAGTGAGTTTAGAGTAATGATTATAAGGATACTCAACAGCATGAATAAAGACATAGAAACCATAAAAAAGGATCATTCAAAAATAAAGAATGCAATATCTGAAATAAGAAATACACTGGAAGAAATAAACAGTAGGTTAGGTGAAGCAAAGGACTGAATCAGTGATTTGGAAGACAAGATTGAAAAAAACACCCAGGCAAAGCAGCAAAAAGAAAAAAAATAATTTCAGGACTTCTGGTCAAGATGGAAGCATAGGTAGACACTCTGCCTGCTCGTGCAACTACAGAGAGAATTACAATTAAACCTCAAAACAAATAATACCCAGAATTTTAAAGAACTTACAAAACTCAACACCAAAATAACAAACCCAATTAAAAAATGGGCAATGGACCTGAATAGACACTTCTTTAAAGATGACACACAGATGGTCAATAGACATATGAAAAGATGCTCAATGTCACCAATCATTAGAGAAATGCAAATTAAAACCACAATGAGATATCATCTCATACCTGTCAGAATGGCTATACCAATAAATCAACAAAGAATAAGCACTGGCGAGGATGTGGAGGAAGGGGAACTGTTTTGCATGGTTGGTAGGAATGCAGACTGGTGCAGCCACTGTGGAAAGCAGTATGAAGATACCTCAAAAAATTAAAAATGAATCTGCCTTTTGACCCAGTGATCCCACTTCTGGGAATATATCCGAAGGAACCCAAAACACTAATTCGAAAGAACATAGCACCCCTATGTTTATTGCAGTGTTATTTACAATCACCAAGATATGGAAGCAGCCCAAGTGTCCATCAGTAGATAAGTGGATAAAACAACTATGGAACATTTACATAATGGAATACTACTCAGCCATAAAAAAGAAGAAAATTTTATCCCTTGTGACAGTATAGATGGACCTGGAGAACATTATGCTAAGTGACATAAGCCAGTCAGAGAAAGACAAATACCAAATGAATTCACTCATATGTGGAATCTCATGAACAAACTGAAGTAACAAGGACAATGGGGACAGACTCCATCCAAATGGATGGACAGCAGGATGACAGCTAAGGGGGAAGGAGGTTAGGAGATGGAGGAATTGAGGGAAAAAAAAAAAAAAAGGACTCGTGGACATGGACAAAGCTGTGGTGATTTCTGGGGAGAGGAGAGCATAAAGGGACTAAATGGTAATGGAAAAAATACAATAAAGATTAAATTTTAAAAGGTAATGAAAAATACAATAAAAATTGTTTTGAAAAACAGAAAAAGAAACTGGTGATAAGGGGGGACTACTGTACTTCAAATGAGTTTTGTGTGGTGAAGGCCAGTTTTGCATCTCTATTAGAAAATTCATTTCAACATTCTTGATTGCTTAAAAATAAACCACAATGAGATATCACTTCAGATCAATTGGGATGGCTGCTATATAAAAAAACACACACACAACAGAAAGTAACGAATGTTGGCTAGGGTGTGAAGAAATTCAAACCCTGTATGTTGTTAGTGAGAATAAAGAAGAGTGTAGCCACTGTGAAAAGTGGTATGATGGTTCCTCGAAAAACTAAAAATAGAAACACCATATAAGCAAACAATTCCACTTCTGGAGATGTATCCAAAAGAATTAAAAGCAGGGTCTCAAAGAGACACCTATACACCCATGTTCGTTATGGCATTATTCACAATAACCAAAAGATAGAAGCAACCCAAATAAACACTGATGGATGAATGAATAAGCAAAATGTAGTAAGTACATGCAATGGAATATAATTCAGTCCTTCAAAGGAAGAAAGTTCTGACATGCTGTAACCTGGATGAACCTTGAGGACGCCCTGCTGAGACAAATGTTGTATATGCAACCGCACTTACATGACAGCAGTCAAACTCATAGAAACAAAAAGTAGGATGGTTGTTGTCAGGGGCTGGGGGAAAAGAAAATGGGGAATGCAGAAGTATGAAAAAGCTCTAGAGATTGGTTGTACAACACTGTGAATAATATACTTAGCACTATTGAACTGTACACTTAAAAATACTTAAGATGAGAAATTTTATGCTCTGTGTATTTAACCAGAATTTTAAAAATGATTAATGGAAATGTAATCATAATGCATTACATAGCTCAGCTGTGAACAGGATTTGCATACATATTCATAATAATATAGCACTCACTCAAAAATTGTGATATAACACCATTTGCAAAATAAAGGAAGCTTAGCTTGGTGGAGGATGGAAAAAGTTCAAGAGAACCAAATTTTCAATGATAATGTGTTAATAGATAAATTCTAAATTTGAAAAAATAGCATAAACATGCTTTTCAGAAACACAGGATAAACTCCTGTGCTGGTATTAGGTGTTCCCTTTCAGCTCTATATTTCATCCTCCACCTGTTCTCTTCTCTCTAATAAGGGAGGTATCTGATCTCTGCTGGCATTATTCTTCAGGCTGCCCTGTCAATTGGGAACAGATGGCTTGGCCAATGGGTGGCACTGTCAGGAAGCTAAATAGCAAGAGGAAAAGAAAAGACAGTATTTTTCTCCTCCTTCTATGCCTCAGGTCTCACCTCAAGCACTGTCTCATCTCAAGCACTGTGTTTCCCCCATGACATCAGCTCCCACCAGACAAGCCCCCCATGGTTCTAGGTTCTGCTTGGTTACCCTGGCTACTGAGCTGAACAGCACCTCCTCCCATGTCTCTCCATCCTAGGCTTCCTGATGTTACAAATCTTTGAGTTGCTCACCAAGCCCTATTTGGCCTCTCAGCTTTTCCATTACTAATTCCTGCATAAAGGTTCCTCTATTGTGAGAGTTTTCTTTTTGCCTAGCATGTGGCTGAAAAGGTGTCATTCCAAGTACAAGAAAAATATGGTAAACTACAAATTCATTACTTTCTTTTACCCATCAGAGAACTGAGATCATAAAGCAACAAAGTAGACCAAAAGCCAAGGAAAGACAGGAGCCTCCAAGGAGATGGAAGCACTTGCTTATTTATGGCAGAGTATGAGAGGAGAAACTGGGCACCAAACAAGCAGGCAAGAAGAACTCAGCTAAAATTCTTAACAAGTTGCTAAAGGCTCGTGTGGAATACTGTGATATTATAGAACCCATGGAGTTTCAGACACAGGGAGAGTTTGTGCTTATTTTTAGTTCTCCACAGACCTCCACATGAGAGAAATTTGGGCAGGGTGGGAGACAGGAGACACAAGGTCCACTGAAACCTTTCTCTTTTGTGGAACTGGGGTAAGGGCAGCAAAGTCACCCCAGTAGAATGTGATAAGCAAAGGATGTACATCTAAACTCAAAACAATCTCTAACCAACCCCCCGCAAAAAACCCCTAAACATAGCTAAGAAGTCAATAGTGGAGATAAATTAAATATTATAAAATACTCAACTGACCCTCCTCAGAAGAGGGAAAAAGGAACAAAGAACATATGGGAGAAATAAAAAACAGGGACAAAATAGTAGCTTTAAATCTAACCATACCAATAATCACACTAAATGTAAATAACCAGAACATTTTAACTAAAAGGCAGAGATTATCAGAGTGGGTTAAAAGAAATCCAAAGGTATGTTAAAAGTAAAAGAGTGGAATAAGATATAACATCAGTACCCCCACTCTCGGGTCCTCAAGTTTGGATTTACACTACCAGCTTTCATGGTTCTCCAGCTTGCAGATGGCAGGTCCTGGGACTTCTCCACCTCATAATCATGTAAGCCATTCCTATAATAAATCTCCTCTTACAGATATCTTAATGGTTCTGTTTTTTTCTGGAGAACCCTAAGACAATATACACCTGCCAAAGCATTTGTATCCAAAATACTATATAAGATCTCTTAGACTTAAATACAAGAAGACAAACAACTCGAGAAAAAAATTTACAAATGTATAATAAGCATTAAAAAATATGCTCAGGGGGGAGTGGGGAGGAGACAGTGAGGAGAGGGGATTACAGGAACTACTATAAAGGACACATGGACAAAATCAAGGGGGAGGGTGGAGGTGGGGGAGGGAGGGGGGTTCAGCTGGGGTAGGGTGGAGGGATGGGGAGAAAAGGCGCACAACTGTAATTGAATAACAATACAAAATTAAAATTAAAAAAAAAAAGAAAGAAAAAAGACAAAAAAAAATATGCTCAACATTATTGTCCATAAGGGAAATGCAAACTAAAACTACATTGAAGGTTCACTGTACTCCCATTAGAATAGTTAAAATTTTAAATATTATAATACCAAATGTTGGAGAGAATGTGGAGCAACTAAAATTCTACCCATTCCTGGTGGAAATGCAAAATCAAACAATCACTTTGGAAAAGAGTGTAACAAGCTCTTATAAAGTTAAACCTACTCTTGCCATAAGATTTAGCAATTCTACTCCTAGGCATTTATAACAATGTAAATACTTGTACAAGAATGTTCATGGAAGTTCCATTCATAATAGATGAAAACTGAAAACAATACAAATATCTATCAATACATGAACAGATAAACAGGTTGATCTGTTCCTACCCCAGTGCCACAGCATGCATGGACCTGGAGAACATTATGCTAAGTGCAATAAGCCAGTCAGAGAAAGAAAATTACCACATGATTACACTCATATGTGGAATCCAATGAACTAAACTAACATGCAAAATAGAGACAGACTCATAGATAGAGAGCAGGCTGGCAGCTCAGTGGGGAGCAGTTTGGGGTGGTGGAGGAACTGAGCAAAAAGGGGAAAAAAGAGAAAGAACTCATGGACATGGACAACAGTGTCATGATTGCAGGGGTGAGGGAGGTGGGTAGGGTTGGAAGAGAATACAGAAGGGATAAATACAATAAAAAATAATGTAAAAATAAATAAGTAAAAGTAACTAGTTAGTGATATGTTTTAATACTTTATCTGGCATGTTTTGAGAAATGTTGCAAATTTTACTTCCAAATTAACTTCAGAATATTCTTTTCAATCTCCCCCCAACCCAAAACTCTGATAAGTCCTAATTTAAGGGGGAAAAAATTGTACAAGATTAAATCTACTTACCCAAGGATAAGGCATCATCGTCACTTGCTCTGGACCTCCTCAGGAAATGGAATTGCTCTTATTAGATATCTGTAGCCTGTACCACAACTCACTACTGGCATCCCACTAGGACACTTTGATTTTTCTAGTAACAGTGTTGTGTTCCTGAGTTTGAGGCTATGGAGATCAAGAAATTTTTTGCTGTAATCAGAAGAGTTCATTGTGAGAACCAAGATGGCGGGGTAGGTAGACACACTGCGCCTCCTCGCACAACCAGAACTGACAGAGAATCGAACAGCAAGGGGGACCAACACCAAGAAAATAGAAAATAACCATTCATCCAGACTGGTAGGAGGGGCGGAGACGGGCACCGGGGTGGAGAGGACTCGCGTGGCTGTGGCGGGACTGAGACTGGCGGAGTGTGGGACAAATGGCGCAGGCAGTCCGAGCACTAGCAGACCCTGCGGCCCCACATCTGCGCAGATAAACCGAGAGGGCCGGACTCAGAGTGGCGGAGAGTGGGGCAGGCAGAGCAGCGGGTAGCACCCCGCGGCACCACATTCGCCCACAGATAAACCTGACGAACGGCGGGCAACGAAGCAGACTGTGCAACCCAGGGCTCCAGCTCCGGGAAATAAAGCCTCAAACCTCTGATTGAAAGCGCCCTTGGGGGTTGGGGCGGCAGCAGGAGAGACTCCCAGCCTCACAGAAGAGGTTGTTGGAGAGACCCACAGGGGCCTAGAGTGTGCACAGGCCCACTTACTCGGGAACCAGCACCAGAGTGGCCCAGTTTGATTGTGGGTAGCGGAGTGAAGGATTGAAATCCGGAGGAGAGTGAGGCGGGCGCCATTGCTCTCACTCGGCCCCTCCCCCTCGTACAGCATCACAGCTCACAGCTCAGCCACCAGCGTTACCCCGCCCTGGTGAACACCTAAGGCTCCGCCCCTTAAAGTAACAGACGCATCAAGACAAAAAAAAAAAAAAAAAAATGGCCCAAATGACAGAACACTTCAAAGCTCCAGAAAAAATACAACTAAGCGAGGAAGAGATAGCCAACCTATCGGATGCACAGTTCAAAGCACTGGTTATCAATATGCTCACAGACTTGGTTGAATCTATTCGAAAAACAGATGAAAAAATGAAGCCTATGCTAAGAGAAACAAAGGAAAATGTACAGGGAACCAATAGTGATGAGAAGGAAACTGGGACTCAAATCAATGGTGTGGACCAGAAGGAAGAAACAAACATCCAACCAGAAAAGAATGAAGAAACAAGAACTTGGAAAAATGAGAAGAGGCTTAGGAACCTCCCGGACGCCTTGAAACGTTCCCACATCCGAATTATAGGGGTGCCAGAAGGAGAAGAGGAAGAACAAAAAATTGAAAACTTATTTGAACAAATAATGAAGGAGAACTTCCCTAATCTGGCAAAGGAAATAGACTTCCGGGAAGTCCAGGAAGCTCAGAGAGTCCCAAAGAAGCTGGACCCAAGGAGGAACACACCAAGGCACATCATAATTACATTAGCAAAGATTAAACGCAAGGACCTACATCCAAGATTACTGTATCCAGCAAAGCTATCACTTAGAATGGAAGGGAAGATAAAGTGCTTCTCAGATAAGGTCAAGTTAAAGAAGCTCATCATCACCAAGCCCTTATTATATGAAATGTTAAAGGGAGTTACCTAAGAAAAAGAAGATCAAAAATTGGAACAGTAAAAATGACAGCAAACTCACAGTTATTAACGGCCACACATAAAACAAAAACGAGAGCAAACTAGGCAAACAACTAGAACATGAGGGTTGTCATTAAGGGAGTGGGAGGGGGAGAGGGGGGAAAGGTACAGAGAATAAGTAGCATAGATGATAGGTGGAAAATAGACAGGGGGAGGGTAAAAATAGTGTAGGAAATGTAGAAGCCAAAGAACTTATAAGTTTGACCTATGGACATGAACTATAGGGGGGAAATGTGGGAGGGAGGGGGGTGGGCAGGATGGAGTGGAGTGGGGGGGGAAATGGGACAACTGTAATAGCATAATCAATAAATATATTAAAAATAAAAAAAATAAAAAAAAAAAAAGAAGAGTTCATTGTGTGCTCAGGGCCAGTTCTTCATAGACATGATCAGAATTAGAAAGCAAGATATTTGTTACCTTAACTGAATTCAGTTTAGCCTAATTCAATAATCAATATATTGTCTCAGACAAGGTGCTAATTTCTGTAAGGACTCAAAGATGAAAAAGTCATGGACCCTGTTGTCAAGGATCTTTCACTTTGTGATGGTGGCAACCATATAAACCAAAAAGCTTTGGGGAGGCAAACTGTCCTAAGGATGCAGAGAGGCTGTGTAGGCACAGAAGAGAGACTTCCTATTTAGGTAAGAAAAAAAGCAACACGAAAAAACCAAAACTTTGCCCTGGCCAGTGTCGCTCATTTGGTTGGAACTTCATCCAGTAACTGAAAGGCTGTGGGTGTGATTCCTGGCCAGGGCACATACCTATGTTGCAGGTTTGATTCCCAGTCCAGGCGCTTACAGGAGGCAACCAATCTATGCTTCTCTCTCATCGATGTTTCTCTCTCTCTAAAAGCAATGAAAACAAAAAGTCCTTGGGTAAAGGAAAAAAAAAAGCAACATGATAAAATCAAAACTTTAATATTCTGCATAAAAACATTGATTCAATTTCTTGTATCTTTTTTCTAGGAAACCCTGAGGGCTAGAAACTTGCTGAACTTGGTGCTTTGGTGACTAAGTCCAATTCGCTTCACTGCTCTTTCAATTGCAAGGTTTAGAGCATCCTGAGCTTATATTTTGTTTTGCAATCATATTTCTCACATTATCTGCTTAGGCAGTCATTCCCTTTTAGCTACAAATAGAATTTTCCTAAGAAATTTAACAGAAAAGTTAATGCAGGAATGAATGGTGGGGCAACTCTCCATTTAATATTTTATTGTTAATTATAAATTTACTACATAATTTCAGTTCCTAAGAAAGCTTACATTTAGTTCTAATTATAAGAGACAAGTGGTGTGTATCAGAAGCAGCTGGTCCAGAAAGAATTTCTGCTAGTAGTCATTTCCAAATTACACACACATGAATGCATTTAGCTTGTATCTTTCCCTTTCAACCTTAATATGTGTGGGTTTCTAATTTTTTCACATGCAGTATAAAGAAAAATCAGGTAATATCTCATGATTTTATTATGCCTATTTACTTCATTTTTTCAATTCTATGAATAGCTGTGCAGGATAACCCAGCTAAAATCACTTTTAAAATGTGGGGATAAAAGGAAGGAAGGAGTAAGGGAGAGAGTGATTGAAGAGGAAAGAAGAGAGGGAAGGAAAATGATGAGAGAAAAGAAACATGAAAAGGATAAAAAAAAGTGAATAGAAAGAAGTTCAGACAAGTGAGCACACAACTGGAAAAGTACAAAGTAAAGAGAAAAATATGGCTCCCCATGCTGTTTCCACATGATAACAACACACCCTGGCTTAACAGTGAAGTTTAAGCTAGAATGAAGCTCAAGAGTTAGACACTCCATGGTCATTCCTGATTTCTTGTCCCCTACTAATGTGAAGCCGTGGCCAAATTATTTTCTCAGCCTTTGATTCTCCGACTACAAAACAATATTAACAATAATACCTGCTACCAAAGGTTGACATCAGAGAGGAAAATAAGAACTATAATGTAATATATACGTCATACCCATCAGATAAGCAAAAATACTCGTATCTGGTAATAACAAGTATTGTAGAGGAGGTCAAGAAATAAGATTTTAATGCACATTTGACGGGAATATAAAGTGGTAAGTAATTTAACAACAGAAAAAGTTAGACATGTACATACCCTTTACCCCAGTTCTGTGTTCAAAATCTGCCTTTGCTACATATTAACCATGTGCTACAAGGCATGTTTCTTAATCTCAGTGGGCACTGATTTCCCAACTGTACAACGAGGATAACAATAATACTCTTCTCATAGTGTAGTTCGATCAACCAGTACACAGTGGCTGTCAATGCCCTGCCCCGTTGCCTCACTCAACTCGGACAACTCTGAAGGGTCATCTGACTCCTGAGCTTGAGGTAGAATTGGCAGAACCTTGTGTTTCAGTTTCATCTTATTTCAACTTCTTCCTCTGCCCAATCCTGGCTCCTTTATTTTCTTTTAAGTGTTACTCCTGAGAGCTCTTCCTAATAAACTTCCTGCATATAAATCTCCACCTAAGACAAGCAGCATCACTGCCACAACCACTATCGACAACTGTTGTTCATTCCCAGGCCCCAGGTCCATGGCTTTATGTGCACTGCAGTAACACATCCCGCAGTCCTTCACGTGAAGGACCACTTCTCCGCTGTGGACAGAGTGGTCCTCACACTCTCCAAAGTGATCACCCACCTGAATGGTTAAACCTTAACATCTCCTTAGCATTGCTAGTAATGGTGGAGGATGATGAGCTAGGATGAGCAGAAAGGAGATTTTTCAGCTGATGGAAGTTCCCCAGTACAGCCTAGACTACATCAACAGAATAGAATCAAAGTGAGATTTGAAGGAAGTTTAACGGCAGAAGTCAATTATTGAAATAAGTCACTATTAGGAAAGCAGAGATAACTGGTAGTTATTGAAATAGAGATTTAATAATTAGCTCCAGAAGGATGGGATTTTCAGAGCTGTGTTGACTTGCCCACAGGCAAAGAATTAGGCAAAGAAAGGCCCACAAAAAAGTAAGGGATCCATGCCATGGAATGACAGCAACCTGGAGCAAGAAATAAAATGATACCTACTGGCTCTGGGGCCCAACCAAACCTCACAAAGAGGAAATTATGTTATTAAATGTCAAAATACAGTGATTCCCTTCCCTTGCTGAGAAAAGCCAGCTGCTTCCATCCAGCAATTTATAGAATATACAGATATTTTGTATATATGAATACACAGAACAGGTCACATTTCTTTTAAAACATTCAGAGATATTTCTAGTAAACTTACCTACGGTCATCCTCTTTTGTATGTTTCCCCCAAATTAAGTGTGTTGACTCTTCCTGTCAACTTTAACGTGAATCTTCAAGAACAATAATAACAGGGGCCTCAACACGAGCAGTCAACCTGTCAAGAGATTTTTCTTTTTAAAATTGGAATGTCAGTTCTCCTTTCTGCAGAGAGCTTTAATTATCTGATGACTACAGTTTTCAGAATTACCCTGAATAGCTTTCTGGAACAGTTGCTGTGAAGGTGCAAGTAGTGGGCACTGGGAAAAGTTATCCAACAAAATGAGCACATTTTGTGACTTCTAGGCATACACCACTTGCAGTGACTCAATTCCTAATTTATAAAGCCTGCTATCATTTCAGATTCCCATCTCAAACCTTATTATTTATGTTTAAGCTGCTTAAAAACAAAAGAAAATGAAAATGTAGAGACACATAAGAGATTCAATTAAGCCAGCTCTGCTACCCTTGAATTCACCAAGGCATAAAATTATCCCCTCAGCTAGCCCATGTGCTGAAGGCCCAGCTCATCAGCTGAGTCTTCCCTACTAATGACCCGAACCTGCCTTTGCTAAGGGCAAGTCCCTCTGTGGAGATCAAGAAGAGAGCATGGCTAAGGGCAGCCAGGGAACAAAGAGCTTTTTTACTGGGCTCCTGGGCACCTAGCAAAGGTAATGAATGTCACATCACCTTGCATGTCAGTGGGGACAGTGACACAGCTAAAGGAGAGATGCAATGCTAAGCTCAAGACCATCCAAAGAAACAGAGAGGACACTGGGTACCTTAGATGGAAACCAAATTGGAATTTGATGTGACCCAAAGTTGAGGGCAAAGGTGCTGAAGATGGAGGGGCACACATTAATATTCCATGTCCAACAGGCAAAAAACAACTAACAGGGAGAGAATAAATATTAAACTCGCTCGCAACTTAAAAAAACAGCTAAAAGTCTTCATTTCCACAATACCTCTTTCTCTGATGAACTCAACAATTAACACTCACACTTAATGAGTTCTCATAGTTTGAAGTTTCTCATAAATGAGATTTTACAGAGATGACTCATATGAGAGATTCTGAAGGAATATTTTTAAAGGGGAAGAAATATTTATAAATGGAATCAGGTCATTTTGGTCCACCATCTGGTGGGACAAATATTGTTTTCCCAAGTTGTCATGGGTGCTCGCAGCCCAACACACCCTTAGGACTGGGATGGAAAACTTCTTAGCGAGATCCCTCATTTGCAGTACCCTTTGGAGCTCTGCATTGAGAGACATTCAGAGACCCAGCCCCAAGTGCCAGCTTAGTGGGAAGGATACTGTAATCAATTTATGTCTTGCATGGATAGATAAGCATAACAAATATTTAACAGCAAGCTTGCCCTAAGAGTTTCTTCTAGAGAAGGTTGTCCCAGAACAGATAACCTCTCTATGTTGCCAACTGGTCAACCAGAGCAGATTAGACTGTTGTGGTACATTTCCTTTATCTGGTTTACAGAAAGTGGGTCAGGACCAACATTAATGCCTAAAAGGCATGGGATGCTCACACTGTGTCAGGGTACAGTTTTCAGTCTCCTTCATCTGTTTTGTTCCTTCCCAAGTGGTTGGGATTCTTTTATAAAACTCTTAAGCAATGAAAATCAATCCTTATTCTTGTTTTCTTTTTTAAGTATATTTTATTGATTATGCTATTACAACAGTTGTCCCAATTTTTTTCTCCCCTTTATCCCCACTCCACCCTGCACCCCCCACCCTCCAGCACTCCACCTCCCTTAGTTCATGTCCATGGGTTGTACATATAAGTTCTTTGGCTTCTCTATTTCTTACACTATTCTTAACACCCCCCCATCTATTTTATGACTACCAATTATGCTTTCCTGTACCTTTTCCCTCCCATCCTCCCCTCATCCCCTCCCCACTGATAGCTCTCCATGTGATCTCCATTTCTGTGATTCTGTTCCTGTTCTAGTTGTTTGCTTAGTTTTAGTTTTTGTTTTTTAGGTTCAGTTGTTGATAGTTATGAGTTTGTTGTCATTTTACTATTCTTTGTTTTTGATCTTCTTCTATTTCTTAGGTAAGTCCCTTTATCATTTCATATAATAAGGGCTTGGTGATGATGAACTCCTTTCACTTGACCTTGTCTGGGAAGCACTTTATCTGCCCTTCCATTCTAAATGATAGCTTTGCTGGATAGAGTAATCTTGGATGTAGGTCCTTGCTTTTCATGACTTCGAATATTTCTTTCCAGCTGCTTCTTGACTATAAGGTTTCTTTTGAGACATCAGCTGATAGTCTTATGGGAACTCCTTTGTTGGTAACTCTCTCCTTTCTTCTTGCTCCTTTTAAGATTCTCTCCTTATCCTTAATCTTGGGTGACTTAATTATGATGTGCCTTGGTGTGTGCTTCCTTGGGTCCAACTTCTTTGGGACTCTCTGGGCTTCCTGTACTTCCCAGAAGTCTATTTTCCTTCACCAGATTGGGGAAGTTTTCCTTCATTATTTTTTCAAATAAGTTTTCCATTTCTTGCTCTTCCTCTCCTCCTTCTGGCACCCCTATGATTCAGATGTCGGAGCACTAAAAGTTGTCTCAGAGGTTCCTCAGCCTCTCCTCATTTTTTTGAATTCTTCATTCTGCTCTGGTTGGATATTTATTTCTTCCTTTTATTCCAAATCATTGATTTGAGTACTGGTTTCCTTCCCTTCACCGTTGGTTCCCTATATATTTTCCTTTATTTCACTTTGTGTAGCCTTCATTTCTTCCTTCATTTTGTGACTGAGCTCAGTTAGTTCTGTGAGCATACTGATTACCAGTGTTTTGAACTCTGCATCAGATAGGTTGGCTATCTCCTCATCACTTAGCTCTTTTTCTGGAGCTTTGATCTGTTCTTTCATTTGGGCCATATTTCTTTGTCTCACTGCACCTACTACATTATAAGGGGCAGAGCCTTAGGTATTTGCCAGGGCCGGGCAACCCTCCTTGCTGTGTTGTGGCACTGTGGGGCAGGAGTCAGAGAGGGAACAATGCAGCTCAGTCACTCTGCTCTAGCCCCATTTTCCAATGAACTCTCCTGTGAGACTGGGAGTTTCTCCAGCCTTCGCAACCCCCATAGAATTTTATAGCTAGAGGTTTAGAGTCTTTAGTTTCTTGGTCAGACAGCCCCACCTCACCCACGTATTCTGACACCTTGCTGAGGGTCCTCTCCACCCAGCTGCCCATCTCTGCCCCTCCTACTGGTCTGGATGAATGTTTCTTTAACTCCTTGGTTGTTGGAGTTCCATGCAGTTTGATTTTCTGGCAGTTCTTGTTGTTTATGTTTTTTTAATTGGTTGTTATCCTTTTGGTTGTGTGAGGAAGTAAGGCATTTCTACCTATGCCTCCATCTTGGCCAGGGCCAAAATCAATTCTTATTAACTAGAGAAAGGTTTGCTTTTGTTTTGGGTGCTCCTCTCACAATGGAAGACCTAAGGGAGCTGCTGACAAGAGCTTACTACTGACTGTTAAGAAAATGACCAGTGGATTCGCTCCCTGTGGCTGAAAAAATCACCACAAATTGGTGGCTCAAAGCAACACACATTTATTCTCTTATAGCTTATAGTTCTGGACATGGGAAGGGCTGAATTTAAGGTGCTACATTTCCTCCAGAGGCTCGGGGCGGGGGGTGGGGGGGGATTTGTTTCCTTGCTTTTTTCCACCTCTAGAGCTGCATACTTTGCATTCCTTGGTTCATGGTCCCCTTCCTCCAACTCCAAAGCCAGCAGAGTAGCGTCTTGTGTCAGTCTTCTCATTTATTTTCCTTCTATAATCAAAGCTCCCTCTGCCTCTCTTTTATGAGAACACTTGTGATTATATTTAGGGACCAACCAGATAATCCTAGACAATCTCATCTCATAATCCTTAATCTATTCACAGCTGCAAAGTCCCTTGTCATATAAGGTAACATTCACATGCGTTCCAGGGATTAGGATCTGGATCTCTTTGGAAGCCACTATTAAGCAGCTTACCATAGCCAGAAACCATGCCCAGCCTTCACCATACAAACAAAATAAAGCTGGGCATGTGGAGAAAGGGAAAACACAGAAAAGGAAAGAGGGAAGGGCATGAGTACAGGAGGTAGTCAGTCTAAGAATGAGTTTATAGGGGCTGGAAAAAGCAAAGAATGTCATATACCCTCCTCTGGACTCCAGATTTTTCTCTTTTTGTAATTTAAAATATCCATTTGCCCATCTAGACATAACAATGCCCACCAATGAGGTTTTGAGTTTATTTTTCTTGGCTAAATTTTTAATTTTTCCTAATTATTATATTAATAGCTATTTATAGCAGAATTTGGGGAACTACAGAAACTAAAAATCATCTGTGATATCTCCATTATTAATACTTTGATATATGCTCAATTCATCTGAGTATCTGAGTCCATCTTTCTTAAACTAAGTCCTTGAAACATTTCAAATTCAGCCTTACCAAGAAATCCTTACTCAGAAAATCAGAGACAGTCTTTAAATTTGTTTTTGCTTTTTTTGTTTTGTTTTTTTTTATGAAATGACCAAGATATAACAAAGGTGAAGTGCTTCATGCAGAATCACTTCATTAGAGTCAACAGTAAACATGAGACCAGTCTCTCTCTTTTCATTATTCTATTCTAGTCATCATCAAAGATTTCTTGGTATTCCACATTCAGTTACACACATCCACATTCCTGGTCAGGATTTCAATAATTCATTTGTTACATATGTTGAATGCACATCAACATTTTGACCATTTTTCCAAGTCATAAATCAATATCTTCCTTTCCCTAGTCTACATTGTTATTATAGATCATAAATTGAAGTACAAATTGATCAATAATTTAGCTTATCAAATCCTTGGAGAAGAAAGTGCATAGATAAGCCTAACATGATTATTTTGTTGTTTTTGTTGAGCATACTTTTGATGGTGAGAAAACTAGTGGGTGTTTTTCCTCATTGTTGGTCAATGTGACTCTCACACACAAACAGGTAAACCAAGCTTTAGTTATTAGACAACAAATCAATAACCATAGTGCTTTTACACTTCAGGTTTCCTTCTTAACTGAGCTAAAGAAGACTCTCAAAAGCATGAGAGAGTTCATAATGAGCTTGAAAATGAAGTTATTCATTTGAACTGAAGAGATCCAATGCATTCTCCCCTCACCCCATATTAACCCATTATTCCTGTTACGGAGAAAAGTATAGGTGCCAAAATGTCTTCAGCACTGCCAGCTAAACACTGCACAACTTCTTGTTTAGGGCCTCTACTTTCAGCACTTCACACAGAGATTTCAGTATAGCTGGACTCTGAGTTACTGTCTTACTCCATTCTATTTCTTTGAGTGTAATTCTGACCTAATTGTTAGCATTTGAGTATTTACAGAACTGGGTTAAGAGATGGGCTATCAAGCAGCAGCCAGCTCTAATGGGCATTTAAAGAATTCTGGAGTAAATCATAAATAGAATGCCATTAACTCAGGCTTTCAAATCAATCCCTTACATAATTGGTAAAATGTAATTTCCCCCCTTTTCCTCTGAAGTAGAAAGTAATCTTTAGAGAGGGAAAAACCTCCTTACTGGAGCCAACCCGTGTCTTTTGAGTATTTCTGTGACGCACAAAGGTTACATGGCCCAACAATCCATGGCGCCAACTCTGAAAACAGTCATTCGGCAGAAGCCTGGACATTGACAAAATTAAGAGTTAAATGACACATAGCCCAGTGCATTTATCGAGAAGAAGAAAGAAATTTTAAGTTCTGTGATGTACCTCCAAAAACTTGTTTGATTTTTTGTTTTCCCAAGAAAATAGAAGAAAGGGCATGATGCACAGACAAGTGGGAAAGAAAAAAACCATAAGCAAGCTTTCCAGTATGAACAAGACTCTCATCCCAAATCCTGTTCCCTCTAATCATCTGGAAAAACAGAGAAATGAAAGATAACTTTTAAAAAGTTAGAATTTGGACACTGTCCCAGCTGCCACCTAAACTCGGAGCTCACCCAAAGCCCCCAGCCAAGACATCCAGCCATAGCCATGCAGAAAATCTTTGCCCGGGAAATCCTGGACTCCAGGGGCAACCCCACGGTGGAGGTGGACCTATACACAGCCAAGGGCCGATTCCGAGCAGCTGTGCCCAGTGGAGCTTCTACAGGTATCTATGAAGCTCTGGAACTAAGAGATGGAGACAAATCTCGATACCTGGGCAAAGGTGTCCTGAAGGCTGTGGAACACATCAACAAGACTCTGGGTCCTGCTCTGCTGGAAAAGAAACTAAGCGTTGTGGATCAAGAAAAAGTTGACAAATTTATGATTGAGCTGGATGGGACTGAGAATAAATCCAAGTTTGGGGCCAATGCCATCCTGGGAGTGTCCCTGGCCGTGTGCAAGGCTGGAGCAGCTGAGAAGGGGGTCCCACTCTACCGACACATTGCAGATCTTGCTGGGAACCCAGACCTGGTCCTCCCAGTCCCTGCCTTCAATGTGATCAATGGGGGCTCCCATGCTGGAAACAAGCTGGCCATGCAGGAGTTCATGATTCTGCCTGTGGGAGCCAGCTCCTTCAAGGAAGCCATGCGCATTGGCGCCGAGGTCTACCACCACCTCAAGGGGGTCATCAAGGCCAAGTATGGGAAGGACGCCACCAATGTGGGTGATGAGGGCGGCTTTGCACCCAACATCCTGGAGAACAATGAGGCCCTGGAGCTCCTGAAGCCAGCCATCCAGGCAGCTGGCTACCCAGACAAAGTGGTGATTGGTATGGATGTGGCGGCGTCTGAGTTCTATCGCAATGGGAAGTATGATCTTGACTTTAAGTCACCTGATGACCCCTCACGGCACATCACTGGGGAGAAGCTGGGGGACCTGTACAAGAGCTTCATTAAGAACTATCCTGTGGTCTCCATTGAAGACCCCTTTGACCAAGATGATTGGGCCACTTGGACCTCGTTCCTCTCGGGTGTGGACATCCAGATCGTGGGAGATGACCTCACAGTCACCAACCCTAAGAGGATTGCCCAGGCCATTGAGAAGAAAGCCTGCAACTGTTTGTTGCTGAAGGTCAACCAGATTCGTTCTGTGACCGAATCCATCCAGGCCTGCAAACTGGCTCAGTCTAATGGCTGGGGAGTGATGGTGAGCCACCGCTCTGGGGAGACTGAGGACACATTCATTGCCGACCTCGTGGTGGGGCTCTGCATGGGACAGATCAAGACTGGTGCCCCCTGCCGCTCAGAGCGTCTGGCCAAATACAACCAGCTCATGAGGATTGAGGAGGCGCTCAGGGACAAGGCTGTCTTTGCTGGACGCAAGTTCCATAACCCAAAGGCCAAGTGAGAAGCTGAAGGCCCCAAGACCCCACAGGACAGATGTAGGCCTTCAAGCCCTTCTCCCTGAAATAAACACTGGTGCCAACGGAAAAAAAAAAAAAAAAAAAAAAAAGTTAGAATTTTTCTGAAGTCATTGTTTGTTTTGAACATTTAAAAAGTATAATTTTGGGAAAATGGGAACAACTGTAATTGAACAACAATAAAAAAATAAAAAAATTAAAAGTATAACTTTATGATTAATAGAAAACCAGTTTCCTTCTACGTCCACAAAACAAATACTTAAGAAGTATTTAGTTAATACTGACTTGAAGAGAGTCCTGAAATATTAGCTTGCTAACGATCCCTACATGTCTCACTCTGGATCTCTGCTCTGTCACACACACACTCTCTCCCAGCTTTCCCCTCCAAGTAGCTAGTCCTACAAGGACAATCTCTACAGTCAAATCACTGGGCTCTGCCACTGTCCATTCATACAGCTTTCTTTATATTTCCTAACCTCTGCACATGCCTCAGTCTCCTCCTCTGTAAAAGGTGATGAGCATAGTACTACCTCACATGGTTAGTGTGATGACTAAATGCTTGGAAACATGCAGAGTGCTTAGCACTGCTGGAAAATAGTAATCACTCACAACAAAATCATAACATTTATCATTATTATAACTTGGGTGGTGATACATGGATTTAATTAAATTTTATTGTACTTTATTTAGGTGTTACTATTTCAAACTTTATTGAGATATAATTGATATAAAATAAATGATTTAAAATGTACAATTTGAGAAGTTTTAACATACATACACACCCCAGAACCATGATCAAAAGCAAAATAGTGAATATATTCATCATCCTGAAAAGTTTCCACATCGTTCCTTTGTAATCTCCCTTCTGAACCACCCTATACCCTCCAACACCAGGCAACAGCTATGCTTTTTGTCAGCATACATTAGTTTGCATTTTTCTAAATGTTATACAAATGCAATCATATCGTATGTAGTCTTTTTTGGTATTCATTTCACTTGTTATTAAAGATTAATCCATGTTACCACACGTTTCAATGTGGTCTATACCTGAGTTAATCGTATCGTGCCAACATCAGTCTTCTGGTCGTGCTGCTGTACTATGCTTATGTAAGATATTATCATTGGGGAAGCTGGATAAAAGGTATGCAGGAATAATACTGGCATTTTGCAACTTGTGAGTCTTAAACTATTTTTTAAAAAGAGCTATTTTTAATAAGTTATAGCCCAATCTCTACCATATTTTAGGGAACTTAAGGGAAGAGTCTGTCCTATTCATGGAATGAAATAGACAAGAAGTTGAGAATTCAATACAGATTGGCTAACCCAATCACTATTTTTAGAGATATACATACATAATATATAAATACTCTTGGCAGCTAAATATGGCCACTTGACAGAGCTCTGGCCATAAATATATATGTGGAAGCCTACTGGTGCCAACTCTTTCCTATCTGCCATGTTCCTGCCTAGACTGGAATAGGATCTGAAGGCACAAGCAGCCATTTTGCAACCATGAGGATAAAAAAAAAACACAGGATAAGATTGGTGGCACAAAAGGAGTATAGACTATATACCACTAAACTTGTTTTGTGACAAAAATAGATTTGTATCATTTAAGCCACTACAGTGTAGTGAAAGCTGAATGCCATCTCTATAAGGAGAAAACTATATCTTTTCTCCTGAAGCAGTGGGGCTCCCTAGTGGAAGGACAGCTGGGTCATGCAAAGCTGAGGGCCATCAGCCAGAGAAGCACCTCTGTGAAGGTGTGACAGGGAAAATGGAAGCAAGACAGTGAGGAAACTACATACGAGGCAGTACCTCAGGACCTCTCCCACATACCTGAGTATACCTTGGGGAGGGTAAATAAAGGCAATGGGTCTTAAGCCATCATAATTTGGGTACATTTGGGTAGCCTAGTTTCCTTACTGGCCCCCAGGATCACCACTGTGGGAAAAACAGGATGAGGCCAAGTAAAAAACACTCACTACACACCAAGCTAAATCCTTCTCAGTAGCTCGTTTCTCCCCTAGAGACCAAAGGAAACAAGGCCCTTTCTCCTGGGGCTTCTGCCATTAAGAGCATTCCGCAGTCCATGCTTCAATAAACATCTCTAGTCCCCACCCACCATCAGCACCACCTCAATTACTTGAGGGGCAAGAGGCTGCTCTGGGCTATCTTACTCCGTCTCTTCTCATCTCTACCAGCTTTGAAACCTTTTATGACATTATTTCAGACTTGACCTATCTATGGGCTTGGGTTTTTTATTTGCCACATTTAATATGTGGTTTCTTCATGATTCTGTAACATGCTTTTGTAAATATTCCTACATTTTCTAACAATTATGTTTTGGATTCTCAGTGACATTCTGAGCAACACCGTCCTAACATATAGGCCAAGGGCCAGCACATCCCAGCCTTACCATTCCGTTTTGGTAAACAGTTCTATTGGTTCACTGCCATCCTCGTTGTTTACTGATTGCCTATGGCTAGTTTTGCTGAGTAGTTGCTACAGAGATCCAAAGGCCCCACACAGCCTAAAATAGTTACTATTGGTCCTTTACAGAAAGAAGTTTGTCAACCCCTGGCACAGGTTATCATGTAATATAAAACATCAGCATATCCAAACTCCAATTTATATTGTTTATGTGCTAGCCATTTGGAGAAAATCCTTAATTTATCTGTAGGTGATTGATTTTTGCCCTATTTTCTGTAAAGGAACATTTATACTTTTATTTAATACCCTCAGTTGCTATATAACATTGTGAGTTAAGAACCTGATGTTAAAATATAGCTTATTATTTGCAATATATGGTATGGTCTTCACATATAAAGCATAAGATACACATGAAATACCATCCATGTATTTGCTATAGTATTCTTTCTGAATTATTACTGTTAATATTGGTTTATTTTTAAAGGAACTTTCTTTTTAACAGGAGGAATCCTCCCATAATTATTTATATAAAACATATTATCACTCTTTTTGGATCAGTGAACTAGATGACAGCTCAATTTGAGGCATTAAAAAACCTTTAAAGAAATCATTTGTAGTTTTGGCAAAAAAAATTTATATATATATTGCCTTTCAGAATAGAGATACTGAATATCTCTATTCATAAGATTCATGATACTGAATAAGAAAACTGTGAGACAATAAATAATCGTGTGACAGCAACATGCCTACCCACTGAAATGATTTTTTTTTAATAAGCCAGCAACAGAGGAAAATAAAGAGGGAATGAAAATACATTTTCAGTTAATTTAAAATAAAATTGCAGAATTTAGGAAGCCTAAAAACAATGCCCCCAAATTTAATCGCTTCCTCTTTGGGATGCAGAAAGACCATCCTGAAGGTATCAGTGGAAATTGGAAAGAGTGCTAGAGAGCAGTTTTGCAATATACTAGTTGCAGTTGTAAAAGTGTTTGCACCTTTTAAACCCAGTTACCTCTAGGTATGTACCTGAGGAAATAACCTGAAATGTGGATGGAGACATGCACTTTGATATTAACTGCAACATTACTCATCAGCAAAAATAGGAATAAAATTAATTAAATGGTAACCAATTTTAGAAGCTGCTGGGTACTAGTGATTCAGTGAACAGGCTTTAGTGAGGGAGTAACATTTCAGCTGAGAACCAAAACAACTGGAAGTTAACCTTTCGAGAGAGTAAAGACGGATGTATTTGTGGTTTCTAAATGCTGGTTTATAGAACAGTGCCACTAGCTCCTAAGAATCACCTGGAAAAAACATCTTGAAAATACAGATCCCAGGGCCCTATCCTCTAGATTCAGAATTTTTAGACTAGGAGTGAGGTCTGGAGTGGGCATTTTTTTTTACAAGCTCCATCCCATGATCCTGATGCACACCTAGGGCTGGATATACATATACGTACAAGAACTTGACAGGCCATTCATTCATTGGGTTCCAATAGCCAATTCTCACTCCTCCACACTTCACAACTAATAACCATTAACATGGCATTTCCATACTATATTCATCAGGACATGCTTTCTATGAGATGTTAATAATAAATAAGTATCGAAATGAACAAACAAAAATAAGGTTCTGTATTTGAAAAATTTGAGAAACACTGGGTTTAAATAAAGTTAGACCATTTTCTTTACTTCCTATAGCTATCTCCACATGGGAGTATATGGTAGGTAGCATTTCTCTAGTTTATTTGACCAAGGAACCCACTTTTTGGTATGCCCTATCTTAATATCTTGCAGAGCTAATGTTCTATAGAACACAGTTCAAGAAACTGTCTCACCCAGAAGGCCCAGGAAGCAGTATATGGGGTGCTGCTGTCTCAATGCTCTACCATGAACCCTGTTGTACTTGTCCCTCTTCCCAATTTTCCACCATGCTGTGATGTCTCCTTTCCTCAGATCCCCTTGTGTCTGGTCACAGATAGCTCTCACTCTTTGTCCATGAACTTGTGTGTGCATAGTCATTGAGGATCGAGTCATTACCATTGATTAGCATGAGGGCTCTGTTTCCCTCTAGTTAGCTCTACAATATTGTGTGGCTGTGGTAGGGGGGTCTCTCTCCCTCCCTCACTCTCTCCCTCTCTGTCACTGGAGCACAGGTTTTCTGCAGGTGTCACCATTCTTGCATGCTAAAAGAGCAGGTGAAAAGGGAAGGCTCCTCTTTGAGCCTCTGCAAGTCCTGCCTGACACCATTAAATACTCCCCAAAACCCCCAAGATATAGTTTTTGTTCTTGGTGCCAGATATTGTATGGATGAAACTAAAAAGTGTTACAGATGCAAGAACCTATTGCCCCTCAACCACAATCTCTAGAGCCCTGGGAGAACAGGGAAGATGCTAGAAGACCTTTTTAGACAGATAGTATCCATCACATAGGAGGGACCAGTCAATGTCCAAGTCAGAAATAAATGTTCACATGAATTTTATAAGCTTTAAATATTACAGTAAGTTCTAGTTCTCTCCCAGTTGGATTCCTCTCCTTTTACCATGGCAATTTGTAAAACAAAAGAGAAATCAGGAGAGATTCCTGATCTTGCCCTTTAAAAAGCACACCATACATAGCGTGTACAAGGTCCTTAGGGATTTGTTTGTTTGTTTGTTTATGACCTTTGGACTCCTTTCACCATTGATTCTGTCTTGACCAAATGCTCTTATATTCCTTTGATAATAAAAATAGGGGGTTACTATAGATAGAAAACATATATTCTTTGCATTTCCTAATCAATACTCTACTTCATAAAGGCCTTCAAAGGTCTAAACAAAGTAAAGAATCAGGAGAGAAAGAAGAAAAAAGGAACAGCCAGCAAAACAATCATGCAATTATATAACCACTCAAAATCATGCTGCCCTGAGGAAGATAACAAGAGAGGGTGGAAATGTGAAAGATTTTTTTACCACTCAATGCTATTTTAACATTAGATTAGTATTAATGCTCTATGTGATTGATTCATAATTATATATCTCCAACAGAGACTGCAGAGCTGGGCCTAAAATCTCTGTCTGTGAAGTCTGGGTCATGCAAGAGTACAAAGTGACCTATGTGGCATCACCATGGTGACCACACTTGAAACTGTTCCTCCAAGGGTGACTTAACAACAGATAGTAGCAGAACCATTAACAAAACTTCCCTAGAGACAAATGGAACTGATGGTGCAGTTCTAACTACTGAGCACAGGTGGAGCCCCAAGGAAAAGCCAGGAGCTGGTCTTCTCTGGCCTTCATGAGTGCCACGAATAACCCCTGGGTCTCTGCACTTCTGCAAAGAGAAAACCACCCCCAAGTAATGGCACCAGCTATTGGAATTGGAGGTGCTTTTATAATTAAATGTTACCATATTTCTGTACCTTTGAATTCTTATTACTTGTTATAAAATTTGTAAGTGGCTAATCCAGACAGCTTTACAACAATGAAGGACTATTTGCTAAAGGTGTGCCCTTATTCCGCATTTCTTTTTTTGATTCGCTAACCCAACACTGAAAAAACCAAGGACCAACCCATCAGTTCCGTGGACTCGTAAATGGACTGGGGTCTGCAAAGAAATGAGATCCATATTGACTAGAATATGCAATGAGCTGACAGCAAACAGCAGGTACACCTGGAAGCTTGGTGGTGTTAACTGAACAATTCAGCCTTTGTCAAAGAAAAATACCCCCTATGAATTACAAACTGGAAACTAGAGAATGGGCTGTCCCCAGTCCTGTGTACAGTGATCTGATAGATAAAAGAGAATATGGTAGCACCGATGACACTCCTCTACACTTCTGCGTGGGGGAGCCATGAGAATGCACTGCTCAGGTCTCCTGTTGGCAGGAGCAGAATGGACTGACAGCCCCAACTGCATCCCTCTGGATCCATCACCACGTCTGCACTAAGACCAGCCATGCTCCTGAGTCTTCACTGTGCAAGGGGCAGGGGGTAGGAGGTGAAGTGGGGAGGTTGGCACTAGAGCAGTATATCCTGTAGGATGTGAAACTCCAACAGGAGACAGGCTGGAGAACTCTCCGTTCATCTGGCTTACACATTCCTAGAACTGCACTGCAGTCTGAGACTCTCCTTCTCCAGTCCTACTTCCGTCTCCCTCTTCTTCACAGGCATCAGACTTGCATCAGAGCCTGCAGCTCTCTCCATCACTGCTGCTCTCTCTCCCTTTTATCTTTCACTGGCATCTCCCTCAATGAATCTGCACATCTGAGCCTATCTTGGTGACTGCTTATCCAAGAAACCAAATGATGCAGAGAGTTTACATGAAATAGTCAACATTTGAATATTGACTTTAACCCTCTTAAAGTCTTTTTTTGTACATAATCTTATTTGATTCATGTAACTATTTGTAAGGTTTTATTGACATCCTTCATGAATATAGAAGTTCTTCCTCCTTAAATTAATAATAATGCCCTACAAGTACCTGTGACCACACACACCTATTAAGAATAAACTATTTTTTTAAAAGCTGTATCATTCCTTCATCCATTCAACAAATACTGAATCACTTCTGCAAACCTATTGACAAAGATTCTTTGCTTGATTAAACTTTACACAGAATCCTAAGCCCTCTCCTGGGCCCATCTGTGCACTACCATGTAAAATCAAGTTTTAACAAGAACCCTGCTAAGTCACTTTAGCAAGAACTTCACACCCTCAATATCTGCTCACCCTGGATACCATGTTTTTGTGGATTAATATCATTTATTCCTATAATGAGACTGTGTTCAGCATCAATTCTAATGTGGGGTTTTTTTTGTGAACTCTGAGAATCTTTGTTCATATATAAACAGATGACATTAGAGTGAATTTTTCAATGAAACAACGTCATTTAATTCTTTTAACTATTCCCACTTTACATGCCAAACCACCCAGTGCTACATCTTCAAATACTATTTTTGTGACCCATCAGCTAACAATGCAACTAGATCCTCCTCAATTTTGTTGAAAGCACAGAAGTGAACATCATCCTGAATTGTGAGTGATTACCCATTGTTAAAAACATCAATTTTTCAATTTTGGGGAAATTCATCAAAAAGACTTTTCTAAGACTGATCAAGTAACTATTAATTATACTGCTTACTCTTTTATTTAGAAGCATCTTTTTTAGCCTAATAGACTCATAACAGGTTGGGAAAACTAGTAAATCATTAGTTATATTCAATGTTGTTAATGTTTTCAATAAATTGAGTTAAATCTGCAGCTTACATAGTTTTTAAAAAAGGTAATAACAAAGGTATATTGAAAATACTCATCATATAACCTAATTAGAAAAGTTACTCTTCATTGTCAAGCAATAACCAATCAGAATTCTGACTCCATTTTCCATTTCAAATAACCGCACCTTCTGAATTATAATTGTAGATACCTGTGTAGATAAAGCATGGAGCCATGCCAAGCTCGTCACCTGGATACGAGAGAGGCATGGACAACCCCTGCTCCAGGAGGAAGTATGGCTTTTGACATGATTCTTACTAATTTCTGAAAAGGAATTATATTCATAGCTCCAGTCAAGTTTAAGGTATTTGCAATAAAACATTTATGTAATTATTATCATTAACATCTGTTCATATTCTACGAGATTTGTTTAATGATTAGGCTGATGGCATAATTACAAAATAAAATCAAATAGGAAATATTAGATCTAATATTTTATGGTGGGAAAGGAAGTGAATGAGAGTCCACTGGAGGAAACACATCATCAGCTACATGAAAACTTTTGCCAGGGATCCTTGTGCGGGGTCGAGAGCAGGGATAGTTTTCATCACACCAGTCCAATTTAACTCACTCGCAAAATACAGCTGATTTTCACCCAACACAGTGTCAGTATTAAGTGCAAAATAAGCCACAGTCCGTGTCCTAGCAGAACTTATATTTTTATTGAAAAGACAATACATATTCTTACCCGTGTGAAATTTAAAAGCCAAAAAAATGGTACAGAATATAGTTCTTCAAAAGACAAAAGGGATAATTGTGAACTGGTATAATTAGAACAGGCTTCAAGGATCTTCATCTGAGCCTTAAAAGATAGAGTGAAAGGAAAACCAGCATTCTAAGTAGAGGGAAGAAAGTAAGGAATTACTTGGAGGTGATTCATGGATCAGTGAAGAAAACACCAGCCTGGCACAGTGATATTGAATTTGAAAACAATGTAAGAAAAAGTTCAGATTATAAAAAGCCTGAAATGAACTTAGACTGAAGCTTGATTTTGTAAGCAATGGAAAGCCACAGGAGCTTGTGTACAGAGGAGAGATACAAAATATCTTACGTTTCATAAATGGGAAAGTGTAAGAGTAAAGATTGGAGAGTGCTAAGAGCATATTGCAATAAACCAAGTCTCAAGTGGTAATAGTGATGGTATGGGCAATGGAGCCAAAAGGGCAATAAACATATACTTGACTTCTAGTCCCAGCTTTGTACTAACTGGCTTAATGATCTTGGACAAGGCACTTAAACTCTGGATGTCTCTTTTTTTCCACTCCAAGGAATCCTTGAGATTAAATAAAGCATCTTTGAAGGTGACAGCAAGCCAACAAGAATGGACCAAAGCAGATTTAGTAGTAGTAACAGTAATAGTTATTGCTGTCATCATCATAATAGTTAATTGGAGTATCACCTGGAGAAAACTTTCTGCTACTTAAAAAGTTTTGAAAAAAACTGGACTATATGGGCTTTCTTCAAAGAGATAAAATTTGAGATTCTATGGAGGAGAGCAGACTTACAAGGAAAGACTTTGTAGGAGTTTGTAACTGATTGCATGGAGAAAGAATGAATGAAAGGTCTCAAAGAAGAATGAGTGACTGAAAGACAAGAAGCAATATTGATCAAAAGGAGCAGGAGTTGGTTCCTGGGAGAAATGTTGAGTTTTCCCTAGTTTGAGGGATAAACTAGGATGAAACTACACATTTTCTCTTCATTATTTTCTAATCCTTTCAAATTAGATCTTAAGATATAATCTGAAACATCCAAAAAAGTGAATAATTATATTCCCAGTATCACCTAAAATATTATATATGGTACCTTTTATCATTTATTAGAAATGGAATCAACATAATCTCCAATCGAAGATAAAATTATTTAAATGTATACTTAGGAAAAAATAATTTTGCTTCTGTGATATAGATATTTACAGTAAATCTTTGGGGCTTAAATTACTGGCTTGAATTTTCTGTTTCCCCACATGGAAACCAAACCACAATCTCAAGTATTTTTCTCCTAAGGTAATTTGATACATCACCTTTTGAAATGTTACCTCTGCCTCAGATTGTTCACGCTACATTCTGGATGGTATATTGAAGAATGCTTTGAACAAACAAAACTATAATCCTTCCATACATAAAATCAGCATGTATTTTTAAATTCTTATGCAATTACAGTATCACATGTAACTGGGGGCAAAAGCTACAGGGAACAAAGTGTAATGGATCGTGATGATCATTTTAGAACAGCTTGAACCTCCTTACAGCCTACAAGAAAGCTATGTGAGCTGAATTCCGAAGTACTGGAAATGGATTTTTCTGCAAACCACACATTTTTGGGGACAAATATGCTTTCTTATAACTTACAACTATAGAAGGTCTCTCAGGTAATAGGATTAATGCCAATAAAAAGCTGTTATTCCCCATGTCCTTCCATTTTGTGTATTTCTTAATAAAAAGCTCACAGAATGGTTCCTAAACTACAATACATTTTGTTCCAACTGCTTGCCAGTAATGCAACAAATTACATTTTTCTATCATTTTACTGGTGCTATGATTCTTCTCTTCTGAATGGAATTATTACACCTACAGTAAATCGATTGGATTTAACGTTTTAAGATGAAAGAGTACAAAGAGTTTTTGATTCATTGTCTCCATAATCTACACATACTATGCTTATATTTGAAATGATTATATTAAGCACAGAAAGGAGGAAAGAATAGAAATGTACCACAAGTCCATTCCATTGTAGCTTTTAATATCCTCAGGGTATATACTACCCTTATCTCCTTGGAAGTAATTTTCATTGAGTACAGGGCCACTTTTGTTCAGATTAAATTTTTTCAAGCTATGCTCACTTACAGCAGGCTCTTAATGAACAGAAGCTTCCCACGCCCTGAAAAATCATGTCCCTTCAGTGTGACTGAGATGATAACCTTCAATTCCCCACTGAGGGATTACAAGTAAATATATTAGGGAAGACTAATAACCAAAGACATTTGACAATGGTAATGCTATTCTGCCTCTAAGGTGACCTCCACCACTAACCCCTCCCCAGAACCCTGGCATGCTCAAATGGAATCTTTCATCAGGAGAGAATGCCGTTGTTAAATGGCTCTTTGGTTGCTTAAGAATCATGACACAGATTTAGCTGCCCATCAGCACATTAGTACATTACTTTTGGAACACAACAGAAAATTCTCTTCATTAATTTCATTTCTCCTAATCCAAGTCCTCCCAGGCAGAACCCTCACATACACTCTCTCCTTATTTCTTGTTTTGTGACTCTTCAAACTATTTCTGATAGATTCAAGCAAGCATTTAATGGTGCAGAACAAGTAAAGCAGTGCACCCCATCACAATGAAGAGTGTGCTCCTCATGACTCAGAATGAATCAAATGGAGAGAAAAAAAATAAATAACAGCACAAAACTGCAGCTGAAGAACTAAATGTCAACCTATGGCCCAGAGAAAGAAGGCTACATTGCTGATTACAGTTACCCAAGAGCTATTTGTTGTGCCTACTGCATTCTTCAAACAGGTAGAATGGCCCTGGCTGGTGTGGCTCAGTGGATTGAGCGCCAGCCTGTGAACCAAAGGGATAATGGGGGAAAGGGTTTTCAGGAACAACTATAAAGGACACATGGACAAAACCAAGCGGGGGGCGGGGGGGTGGAAGCAAGGGAGGGAGGCGGGTTTGACTTGGGGGGGGAGTGGTGGGGGTTAAATGCAAAGTGTAATTGAACAAAATAATAATTAAAAAATACTGGCTCAGAAAGAAAAGAAATGGAATACATGGATGGATGTCAAGAGTATTATGCTGGGTGAAAAAAAAGTCAATCTCTTTGTTTTTGTTTCTTTTAAAGTATACTTTATTGGTTATGCTATTACAGTTGTCCCATTTTTTTCCTCCTTTTTCCCCTCCACCCCACTCCCTCAAGTATTCCCTCCTCCTTTAGTTCATGTCCATGGGTCATACATACAAGTTCTCTGGTTTCTCCATTTCCCATACTATTCTTAACCTCTCCCTATTCTGTGCCTACCAATTATGCTTCTCATTCCCTCTACCTTCCTCTCCCATTAGCTCCCCACCCCCTACCTGCTGATAATCCTCCATGTGATCTCCATTTCTGTTACTCTCTTCCTGTTCTAGTTGTTTGCTTAGTTTGTTTTTGTTTTTTTAGGTTCAGTTGTTAATAGTTGTGAGTTTGTTGTCATTTTAATATTCATAGTTATGATCTTCTTTTTCTTAGATAAGTATGTTTAACATTTCTTATAATAAGGGCTTGGTGATGATGAACTCCTTTCACTTGACCTTATCTGGGAAGCACTTCATTTGCCCTTCCATTATAAATGATAGCTTTGCTGGATAGGGTAATCTTCGATGTAGGCCCTTGCCTCTCATGACTTGGAATACTTCTTCCCAGCCCCTTCTTGCCTATAAGGTTTCTTTTGAGAAATCAGCTGATAGTCTTATCGGAACTCCTTTGTAGGTAACTGTCTCCTTTTCTCTTGCTGCTTTTAAGATTCTCCCCTTACCATAGATCTTGGCTAATGTAATTATGATGTGTGTTGGTGTGTGCTTCCTTGGGTCCAACTTCTTTGGGACTCTCTGAGCTTCCTGGACTTCCTGGAGTCTATTTCCTTCACCAGATTGGGGAAGTTCTCCTTCATTATTTGTTTAAATAAGTTTTCGATTTTTTGCTGTTCCTCTTCTCCTTCTGGCATCCCTATGATTCAGATGTTTGAGTGCTTAAAGTTGTCCCAGAGTTTCCTAAGCCTCTCCTCATTTTTTAGAATTCTTGTTTCTTCCTTCTGTTCCAAATCTTTGATTCAAGTCCCAGTTTCCTTCCCTTCACTGTTGGTTCCCAGTATATTTCTCTTTATTTCACTTTGCATTTCTTCCTGTATTTTGCATCTGTACTCAATCATTTCTCTGAGCATTCTGATTACCATTGTTTTGAACACTGCATCTGATAGGTTGGCTATCTCCTCGTCGCTTAGTTCTTTTTTCTGGAGATTTGATCTGTTCTTTCACTTGGGCCATATTTCTTAGTCTTGGCACACCTATTATATTGTAAGGGACAGAGCCTTAGGTATTCGCCAGGGTGGCATAACCCACTTCAGTGGGTTGTGGCACTGTATGTGGAGGTGGGGTCAGAGGAGGAACAATGGCGCTTGCTCGGCTCTCTCCCTGCTCTCAGTCACTTCCTTTGCTTCCCATAAGCACATTGTGTCCTTTCTGGTACAGATTCCTAGGTGGGTGGGTTTGTGTACATTCTAGAGTCCTGTGTGCCCCTCCAACAGACTCTCCTGTGAGATCAGGAGTTTCTCCTGCTGCCGCAACCCTCACAGGTTTTTACAGCCAGTGGTTTTGAGGCTTTATTTTCCTGTGCTGGAACCCGGGGTTGAGTGGTTTGTCCCACTCCCCAGTTGATCAGCTTATCTGGGAGCAGCTTATCTGCACACTGCTGCCTCATCTGCACTGGTCCTGGAGCCACCGCCTTGCCACGTGTCCTTTGTGACCCAGTTTCCCATCTCCGTCCCTCCTACCAGTCTGGATGAATGTTACTTTAACTCCTTGGTTGTTGGACTTCCATACAGTTCAATTTTCTGGCAGTTGTTGTTGTTGTTGTTGTTGTTTTAAAATTAGTTGTTATCCTCCTTTGATCATGCAAAGAAGCAAAGAGTATCTACCTACACCTCCATCTTGGCTGGAAGTCAAAAGTCAATCTCAAAAGTGTACATACTATATAATTCCATTATATAAACATTCTTGATATGACAAAATTATAGTGATGGAACAGATCAGCGGTTGATCAGTGGTTGCTAGGGGTTAGGGCTGTAGTGAGAAGGATGTGACTTTGAATAAGTAGCATGACCTACATGATGATAAGCAAATTCTGACTGAAAAAAAAATAAGTAGCATGAGGAAGTATCTTTAGGGTAATGAAACAGTTCTATATACTTATTTTATCTACTGCTGTTTACCAACATCTAAACTTGTGATAATATTTGATAGAAGTGTATACCAAAGGAAAAAAGAATACACATAAAAACTGGTGAAATCCAAATAAGTTCTTTATTTAGTGATTGGTATTGTACCAGTGACAACTCCCTTATTACGTAAGAGGTCATTTTGGGGGAAAGGTAGATGAAATATTCACATGAAATCCGTACTATTTTTGAAACTTCTAATGAGCCAAACACTATTTCAAAATAAAAAGAAAAAACACCATTTCCATTAACTGGGATGTAAAAGGCTGCAGTAAAGCAGATTTTAGAGAAGATGAGGAGTTCAGTTTGGGACATTATAAATTGGAGATGTCTGCTGCACACGCGTATGTGCACACATCTGGAGTTTGGGAGAGGAATCTGAACGAGAAATACACTGGGAGGTGATATATAAAATCTCTGCAACTTAGGAGACTGGGTAAGCTAACTAAGGCAAGAGTGTAGATCAAGAAGAAAAGAAGAATCAGGACTGAGCCTTGGGATTCTCTACTATCAGAAAACATGAAAAAATAGAAAGGACTCTGGGAAGATGATAGTTCCAAGTTTACTATTTCCCTTTTCTCAGAACTCTTTGGTGTGCATGTGTATGTGCATGTGTGTGTTCATGTGTGTGACTTGATGGAGCTCTGTTCCATCAGTAGCCGGATTTACTGGTAGATATCAATCTCTTTCAGTTATTGTGGATGTTTCTCTCTCTTCCTCTGCACTTTATCAATTACAGTAAAATTTTACAATATATTAGTAAAAATGCCCCTCCGGTCCTTCATCTATTCAATCATGATCAATGACTTTGCAACCTGTTCTCCCCATCCCCGCTACCTTTCAGGGATCATGTATGGTAATCTCAATGCTTTGGGAGAAATGAACATTAGTTTCATTAAAATAAGATGAAACATCTGTTGTGAGATTACTTTCCCTAATGGCAAAATAGAGATAAAATTTGATTCACCTTTAGGAATACAATTCTCATTATCTTCTTTTTTTAGTTTCCTGAAATTTATGCTCATTTATGGTCAATCTCTCCCCAGCCTATTTTATCTCTAATCCAAAATTCTATCTCCTTGCTACTATTTTTCCATTATCATTGTTATTAAAAATTAATTCACTTAATTAACTGATTTTAGCTTCATGACTAGGCAAACTGTTGTAGCTATTTTATAAGTTTAGGGATGCAGCCTTGTTTAGAAGGAAGTTCATAATCCCTAATTCATATTAGGAAACAAGAAGGGTGAAAATCAATGATCTAGGCATCTATCACAAGAAGTTGGAAGAAGAGCAAACTAAACCCAAAGGAAAAAAAAAGTCAGATATAATAAATATAAAGGAAATAGAACAAGCATATAGTAAAAAGGGTCAACATAAATGAAAGCTGGTTCTGTGCTAGAAAGATTGTTCAAGAAAAAAGAGAGAAGCTATAAATTACCGATATCAGGTATCAAAAATGGGACATCACTTTAAATCTTACAGACATTGAAAAGATACGAGATTATAAATATTTAGCACAGTGAATGGAAAAAAATAAGTGAAATCTAATTCCTAGTAAAACACAATTTACTAAAACTGACATCTAGTTCTGATATAAGCAGAAATAGAAAATCTGAACAGTCCTTTTATAAGTTACCTGTTCATATTCTTTGTCTTTGTGTCTTTTGATATTTTTGTCTTTTTTGATTGATGGATGGAACTTCTTTACATATTAATATATTAACTCTCATATACATTGCAAATATTTCCTCCAGTTTTTTTACCTTTATATTTTATTCATTAAAATATAGAAATTTGTATTATGTGATTAAATTTGTTGAACTTTTTCTTTGTATTTTCTTTTGCTTTTATGCTTAGTCTATCCTTACATGGTTTCTTCTAGTTTATGATGATGATGTGTGCATCTGTGGGGGAGGATTGAATGTGGGAGGTGGGGGTGGGTAGGGCAGGGGAGAATAATGGGGGGGGAATGGGGATAACTGTAATTGAACAACAGTATTATGCATTTGGTATTATACTACACTGGAAAAGGTTTTAAATAAGAATGAAAGGATCTAGGTTCTTTTTTTTTTAAGTCAACATTTTTTTTTTAATTACTTTATGGTTGTTCAATTACAGTTGTCTGCATTTTGTCCCCACCCCTCCCCCCACCCCAGCCAAACCCACCTCCCTCCCTTGGTTCCATCCTCCCCCTTGGTTTTGTCCATGTGTCCTTTGTTGTAGTTCCTGAAAACCCTTCTCCCCACTGTTCCCCCCCGCCCAGCTCCCCTCTGGTTACTGTCAGATTGTTCTTAATTTCAATGTCTCTGGTTATATTTTGTTTGCTTTTTTTCTTTTGTTGATTATGTTCCAGTTAAAGGTGACATCATATGGTATTTGTCCCTCACCGCCTGGCTTTTTTTACTTAGCATAATGCTCTCCAGTTCCATCCTGCTGTTGCAAAGGGTATAAGCTCCTTCTTTCTCTCTGCTGTGTAGCGCTCCATTGTGTAAATGTACCATAGTTTTTAGATCCACTCATTTGCTGATGGGCACTTAGGTTGCTTCCAGCACTTGGCTATTGTAAATTGTGCTGCTGTGAACATTGAGGTGCATAGGTTCTTTTGGACTGGTGTTTCAGGGCTCTTATGGTATAATCCCAGCAGTGGAACTGCCAGATCAAAAGGCAGTTCCATTTTTAATTTTCTGAGGAAATTCCATACTGTTTTCCACAGTGGCCTCACCAGTCTGCATTCCCACCAACAGTGCACTAGGGTTCCTTTTTCTCCGCGTCCTCTCCAACATTTGTTTGTTGATTTGTTTATGAATGCCATTCTGACCAGTGTGAGGTGGTATCTCATTGTGGTTTTAATTTGCATCTCTCTGATGGCTAGTGATGCTGAGCATCTTTTCATATGTCTCTGAACCCTCTGTACATCCTCCTTGGAGAAGTGTCTGTTCAAGTCTCTTGCCCATTTTTTAATCGGAGAGCCAGTATTCTTTAACGTAGAAATCCTGCAGTTTGTTTACCCATTCACTTGGTGAACAACATTGGAATTGTTTCTAGTTTTTCCCTATTACAAATAAAACCTATGAATATTCATGTGCAGGTTTTTGTTGAATATGTTTTGATTTCTCTGGGGTGAATATCAAAGATTGGGATTTCTAGGTTTTATGAGTAGACACTTAACTTTATAAGAAACCATGAAGCTGTTTTCCAAAGTAATCATGCCATTCTACATTTCTGTCAACAATGTAGGAGACCCAATTGCCCCTTGTCCTCACCAGCACTTGCTACTGTCTATTTTTGTTTTAGGCATTCTAATAGGTACAATGTAGCTCATTGTGATTTCAATTTGCATTTCCCTAATGGCTAATGATTTAAGCATCTTTTCATGTGCTTATTTGCCATCCCTTTTTAAAAGTATCTGTTAAAATCCTTCTCTTATTTTTAAATAGGATCCTTTGTTTTCTTACTGTTGAATTTTTTAAAGTTTTTTGTATATATTCTGGGTACAAATCCTTTGTGGTATATGTGATTTGCAATAATTTTTCCCATACTGTAACTATTTTCATTTTCTTAATGGTATCTTTCAGAGAGCAAATATTTTTAATTTTGATGAAGTCCAATGTTTTAGGTTTTTTTTTTTATGAATCATGCTTTTGATGTCATGGTTAAGAACTCTTTGCCTACCCATATAGGTCATGAAGATTTTCTTCTAAAAATATTGGAACTTTACACTTAGACTGATGATAAATTTTGAGGTAATTTTTGTATGGGATACACTCTTTTCAGTTACTAAGGCCGAAAATTTTGAAATTACATTTGACTTGTCTCTTTCTTTTACACCCCACATCAAAACCATTCAGGAATTCTGATTCTCCTTTCTCACCAGTTCCACATCTACCACTCTGGCCTAACCAACTATTATCTTTCATCACTTTACTACACATGCCTCTTAATTAATCTCCATATCCCTTCCTTGTCCTGTATAGTCTATCCTCAACAAAGCAATAAAAATAACCTTTCAAAAGCATAAAAGAGATCAGGTCACCCTTCCACTAAAAACCCTTCAGTAGCTCCCACTTCTCTACATGATCTGCACCCTCCATTCTGTCTCTAGCTACTTATGCTAGGACTTTAACATTCAAATCCTCCACTACCTTCTCACTGACTTCCTGGTGCTTTTTTGACCATGCCAGGCATACTCCCACTTTAAAGTCTTTATATGGTTGTTCCCTTGATTAAAATGCTCCTCCACCAGACAACCAACCACATGGCTAACTCCTTCATCTCAAAGCTTTAAGACTTGGCTCAAATACCACTTTTGCAATGAGGCCTATCCTGACCACTCTAACATTTCAACCTGCTACTTGTGACCTATGAGCATTCCTAATCACCCTTACCTTGCTCTAATTTTTATTTTTCCATAGCACTTATTATCTCCTAATACATCTCCAAATTTACCTATTTATTGTATCTATTGTCTTGTCTGTCACCACTGCTGCTAGAAAATAACCTCTAAAAAAGGGAGAGATCTTGTCTTGTCCACTGGCACATCCCATGCCCTCAGAGGTGCCTGGTAGTAATAGGTACTCATTAAGTCTGTTTCTGAATAATGAAATGTTAGCATTTTTAAACAGCAATTCTCAAAATATGATCTGCCAACCCCTGGGGATTCCCAAATCCTTTCGAGGAACCCACAAGGTCAAAACTATTTCCATAACACTACTAAGATGATAGCTGTCTTCTTCACTATATTGATATTTACACTGACAGTGCAAAGCAACGTGGGTAAAACTTCTGGCACCGTAGCACCAATCAAGGCAGTGGCACCAAACTACTCTAGTGTTATTGTATTCTTCATTGCCACATGCTCCACTTAAAAAAAAAACAGCTGCACTTAAGAACACCCTTGATAAAGCACTGAGAATTGTTAGTTATCAACCCTTGAGTATATTTCTTTTTAACATTCTATTTTATGACATGAGAAGTACTCATAAAGCACTTCTGTATACCAAAGTACAATGGCTCAAGGAAAACAACTATGTATTTAAGTTGCAAGACAAACTAGACACGTTTTCATGGAACACAATGTTGTCTTGAAAAAACACTGACAAGGAATGGTTATTCAGATTTGGGTATTGGGAGACATTTTCACTTCACATTCCAGTTACTTTAAGAAAAAGAACACAGTGTTTGTTGCTGATTACAAACTCTAATCTTTCTACATAAATTAGAATACTGGGAACGCAATACTTATAAAGTATTGTAAGCTTCCTAAAACTTACAGGTTTTTCTGATCTAACTTCTAATATGGTAAATATAAATAGATGTAGCCCACATAAACAAAAGTCCTTTGGGTTTTTCAGTAATGTATAAGGGGTCCTGAAAACAAAAAGTTTGAAAACAGATGATTTGTCCCAATAATCATGTGACCCTCCTTGTTTTTGTTTACAGCCCCAGCTGCTTCCATGGGTACGTTATGCGGCATAACACACAGCTGTGCACTGCTGCGCTGAGAGGCCCCTGGCCCACTGCCTCTCTATTAATCACTTGTTTTTGTTGGACAACTAAGGGTTGCTTTGAAGGTAAGGCATCTATAGCTGAGATCATTGCTTGGTGGGAGTGAGAGGTCCTGGTGATTAGGAGAGAGCAGGGATTTGCCATAAAACTCACAACCCCAAAAATAGGTCTTTCAGGTTTCCAAGGCCAGAAATGGTTTTCTGACCAGTTCTTAAAGAACGTGCAAATACCATCTGATTTACTGTATATCGTAATATTGCATACCAACAACTGCTTTTCACCTCATACACTAACCCTCAGCCCTGGAAATAAACTTGTACGTAAGAATTAAAATCATAAAAGAATACACACACACACACACACACTTATTCACTTGCCAACTTTCACAAGCTTACTTGGAATTGGAGGCCAGGAGACAAACATATCCAGGAATAATTTTCTCTTCTACAAGGAAACATAAATGATAGCCACTCTTCTCTCAGGGGTGTGGAAATGCAAGAGGTCATAATTTTACACACACTCTGGTTCTTAAAAACATCTTCTTAGTTGATATTAAATCAGTTTTATTGTGTTTAAGGAGGTTTTTTAAATCATCAAGCTAAGTTTCTCCAAAAAATTTTTTCTGATACGAACATTTTCTAATTTGAATCTTCAGTTTCTTTCCAGTTCTGAGTATGTATTAGTCAGAACTCTTTCTATAGCGGGTGCTAGAACCCTAACTTAAACTAAACCAAAAAAATATATATTAGCTCAGAAAAATTTACTCAGCAGGCCCTGACACTGAGCTCAAGCATAGGCAGATCCGGGGACTAACGTCTCAGGACCTTTTGTCTCCACTACCTGCCCCTAACTGGCTTCATTCTGCATGCAATCTCTCCACCTAAGCAGTCAAGATAGTGACCACAATCATGCCTGGTTTCATATTATCTCAGATTAGCAAATAAGGCAGAAAGAGACCGTTGGTCTGTCAGCATTGCAGTTTGTATGCCCAACCAAATAGTGCACGGAGATTAGTGCAGCCCTGGTCACATGCTGTCTTAGGATTCTTCGTAGAAACAGAACCATTGTATATATGCTATATGTCATAAGCATACACACACACACACACATATAGCCACATACACAGTCATACCTCAGTACCTGTCAGTTTCAGAACCTGTCAAATCCTGTACTCGTCGCATTTCGACAAGAAGAAAGTGTTTCAGCACTCGGCACTTGCTCAGGACCCATCACACTTGCTAGAACTTGTATGAGTCATGTTGCTGCCCTGCGAGAGAAAATGCTTCATCACTTATCACTTACTTGCCGCTTGTAGGGTTTTTTTAAAAAGATTTTATTTATTTATGTACTTTTCTTTTAAAGAGAGGAGAAGGGAAGGACAAAGAGAAGGAGAGAAACATCAGTGTATGAGAGATACATTAATCAGTTGATTCGCACACATTCCCGACTGGGGACCTGGGCCATAACCCAGGCATGTGCTGGGAGTCAAATCAGCATCCTTTCGTTTCACAGACTGGCACTCAATCCACGGGGCCACACTGGCCAGGGCACCATTCGTGGTGCTGGCACCTGTCATGAGATCCAGAACCAATTAACAACAGATACCAAGATAAATATGTGATACTTATGTCTTTATGGTATATGGCTATAGATATCATATAGAGGGAGATTTATTATGAGGAATTAGCTCACATTATGATGGAGGCTGAGAAGCCGCAAATCTGCAAGTTGGAGACCAGAAAAGCCAGTGGTATAATTTTAATTTGAGTCCAGAGCCCTGAGCACCAGGGGAACTGATGGCATAAATCCCAGTTCAAGAGCAGAAGACTGACAATGACCTGGCTCAAGCAGGCAAGCAAGAAAGGAATAAATCCTCCCTTCTTCCACTTTTTGTTCTATTCAGGCCCTCAACAATAGAAGACTGGATGATGCCCACCCACACTGGGAAGGGCCACCTACTTCACTGAATCTATGGATTCAAATGCTAATCTTACCCAGAAACACCCTCACAGACACACCCAAAAATCATGTTTAATCTGGGCACCTGGTGGCCCAGTTGGGTTGACACATAAAATTAATCATCGCCATATACCAGCCATGGAAAGGGTATGTGGATGTGTAAGACCTCATGACAGACATGGACACATGGTCAAACAAAGTTGGAGAGAGATGGATCCACAAGAAAAAGAGTTGGCCAAAAAAAGAGCTTCCCACTGCAACATAAGACAGGATCTCTGTTTAATGGACTCTCTGTTCCCACCCACAGAAGAGCATCTTATAAACGGTACGGTTTTTATAAATAGGCAGTGCTTTATTTGTATTTTTCAGAATCATTACTCTATAATTTTAAGAACGGTCTGATTTAAAGGAGTAAAGTGACACTAGAAAGTCAAACACTTCTTCATCCCACCCCACCTAACTACTCAAGAGAGAAGAAATTACAATTGGCAGTGAATTATTATACAAGTGGAGGCAGGGAAAGTAGAGTTAGGCAATTCATTGTCTTATTCAGGAAATAAATCAGAAAAGGCTACATGATGAATCTACTTAATAGTGATTGAGCTTTTCTTCTAGGAACATTGTATCAATAGAACAATAAAGAAACATTCACCCGTAGAATGAAAGGAAACACATATCTGCCTCTTAATTTTGTGAAAGGATTTTAGTCTAAAATAGAACTAGAGGATATGAGCAGGAGAATCTCATGCAGGCACCCTGAGGAAAATGAAACTTAATAACTAAGAGACTTACCTGATTCACAGAAGACCAGAAACTTATCTCCTGCCCAATAAACTTTGGCCAAGAATCTCTCCCTGTCCTCAAGACAATGAACTCACTGTGCGGGTGCTGGCCGAACTACCCCACTTTATATTCCTTGTCCATAAATAGAGTCCACCCCAAACCTTCCCCCGATTCCCCTGTAGCTTGTGTTTCCTGAATTAACATTCCTCTGCCACTCTGAATGATCTCAATTTCTGGTCATCTGCCTCCTTTGCCTCTGTATTTAGGTGGACAATTTGTTCTCAAAGCGCAAGTCTACAAATCACAGGGCTGAGACTAGGGGCCATTCTGCTGTCAAGGTCTCCAGCTGCAATGGACACTAATAGCTCCCTATTGAATCCCCTGACAGGGCCACTTCAATATAAGCAGACTGTTTAATTAATTTAACAAGGATACCATTAGACCGAGATGATGGCTGTGTTAAGGCCTCAAGGTTATGAAACGAAAACCTAAGGACAAGCAATCACACACAGCACACAAGGTTTTAAGCTGTAGCCTAGCCCAGGGTTGTCAAACTCATTTTCACGGGGGGGGGGGGGGGGCGGGGGTCACATCAGCCTCCCAGTTGCCTTCAAAGGGCCGAATATAATTTTAGGACTGTGTAAGTGGAACTACTCCTGAACTTGGGTAGAAACAAGGTGGAGGGCTGGATTCGGTCCATGGGCCTTGTGTTTGCCACCTGAGGCCTGGCCCATCAGTACTTTTCTTACTGTTTCCACCTTTTCTCTATAAACATCTCTCTCAGCGCCCCTGCCACGCAACGCTCCTCACCATTTTGAGTCTGGCACTGGCCAATTGTAGCGATTTGTGCTCAAGTAAATTCTTAAAATTTTTAATATGCCTCAGTTTCTCCTCCACCTTACCAGGGCAGTATTTCTTTACCTGAGAGCTTCCTTTGGACACCTCCGCACCCATCGCCCAACCACACAGGCACGCTGTGCACGCACGCACGCACGCAGGCACGTATGCACGCCCGCGGAAAGTGCGGAAGTCCTAACGCCCGGTCCACATTCTGCACTGACTCGTGGGGGCTGGCCTGGGGCTGGTCTAGGGACTCCGCAGGGTGGGTGCTGCGCGTCGGCCGGAGTGCCCAGTGGACTGAATTTCCGTAACTCACGCTCTGGGCTGCCTTCCCTTCCTTCTCTCGAGCTCCGCTTCCCTGCTTGTATTTCCTTCACCTGCCAAAAGAACTAAGTCCTTAGGTAACGTTGTGCAAAGGTCCAGCAACTTTGAGTGAAAGAAGCATAAAGAAACCAACTTTACCATAGACTAATTGATAGAAACAAGTTACGTTCCTATAGCATTTCACAAAATGTTAAAGCAAAACAACATTGAACAAAATGATTTTATTCAAGAAATCGCTGCTTAGTTGAATCCTTATCTCAGGATCTGCTTCTGGGACAAGAGACAGAGTGAAAAAATCGTGTCTTCAGTGGGCCATTCATGCTTTTCCTTACTTTGAAGGATACAGATCTTTTTTTCTCCAGCTTTATTAAGGTATAATTAACAAATAAGAATTGCATATATTTAGGTATACAATGTGACTTAATATGTGTTCATTGTGAAATAATTACCACAATCAAGTTAGTTACCACACCCACCACCTCACATAGCTACAAGTGTGTGTGCGTTTGAGTGTGTGGTGAGAACACTCCAGACCCACTCCCTTGGCAAATTTCAAGTATATAATATATTACTGTGAACTCTAATCACCATGCCATACATTAAATCCTCATAAGTTATTTGTCTTATAACTGCAAGTTTGTGAAGAACACAGACCTTAGTCCAATAATGTGCCATGTCTCCAGAAGTCCCTCTATGGTCACTTTGATAAACTGGAAGACCTACAGCACAAAAATAAGAGAAAAAGGCCTATGAACATACCCACTTGACATCCACATGAAAGCTTTTGGAGTTACCCTTCGACCTCAGTGCAAAACCAAAATGCACAAGAACATAAAATTAAGTTAGTGAGGGAATAACGAAGGTTATCTGGTTCCTTGTACCAAGCCCCAGTCTTCCTGTTTGTAAATAAATAGAAGATTAGAAGCAAATGGGTGTGGTAAGGAGGGGAGTGGGGGGAGAAAGGAGGCATTAATATGTGGCCCCATCCTTTAATACATGGCCTCGAGCTGCTTTGTTGCCTATTTTCTGATCTTGTCCTTCGTGTCTGCACTTCAATAAACCTCAAGGGCAGCACCTCTTGGTGAACTGACATGTAATTGTCACCTACAGAATGCATAAGTTATATTCTATATGTTCTGCTTAATATGGCAGGAATTCAAACAATACATTTTTTTTTAAAGTACTTCATTAGTTAAAAAGAAAAAAGGCAGCTCTTGAAGGTATAAGTTTTAGGTGTTCAGAAAACTTATTCTAACATGTCCTTCCCCTCAAAGTCATATAAGCCATTTATATTATGCTCTAAGTTCCTTTTCCCTCCATTTCTTCATTTAATATTTTAAAGCCAACTCACAAATCACTTGTGTTTCACACACAGGGCGGGGCAAAAGTAGGCTTACAGTGTGAGTACAGGGAACAGTTTATTTTTGTGCTATTATTTATTAATTATTGTATTATTTTCCATATGAACAATTGTAAACCTAGTTTTGCCCCATGCTGTATAATAAGTATGCATTTAAGTGATGTTTGGCTAATATTATACTAAATGTGCAATTAAAAAATGGAAGTTATTTCACTTATAATTGCTCATAGATAGTCAATATAAATATACAAACAAAAGCCTTCAATATTGTACTCCTGTCCCAAATAATCATGGACTTTAAAATGTCAATCACCTTAACGGTCCAAGCAGCTCATAAAAATTCATTGTCAGGAAAGAAGTGAAATTAGTGAAGTAAACAACGTGTTCTTTGTCTGTTACCTCAATTATCTTAATGCCTAATTTTGTGATGGAACTTTTTGGAATATTGATTGCTTTCTTAAGAATCTACTGATTGCCTTAGTACATGCCAGAAGTTCACTTGGGTATTTAAAAAGTATACAAGAAAGAAAAGCTCCCATAAATTAGTTATAAACCTGAAATTGCCAATTGAATTATTTACTATGGAATAAATAAATCTTACTTTGCTGAATTTGACAGTCTTTAAATCAATAACCCTCCAGAATCACTTAACACTTAAGGAAGAGGTTCTCTGACCCAGGTGTCCAAAGCTGTAATTCCACGGAGCCAGGGGGCCGCTTCCCTCTGGACCCACCTTCAGGTGCAGTGCTTTAGTGGTTACCCTGCTACAACTGAAAGCAGCCTGCCTCCCCAAAATGTGGTGGCCCTTTGGGGAGTCGCTCACCGTCCATGCTTTTTTTTTTAAGAATGGCCCCTACTCTCAGCCCTGTGATTTGTAGACTTGCATTTTGAGAACAAAGAAATTGAGTTTATTCAGAACGGCAGAGCAATTTCAATTCAGGAAACACAAGCTGCTTAAGGATTGGTTGCCTAAGAATATATGTGCATGGATCTCCAAAGAGCAGAGATTGGGAAGAGTACAGGGCAAGTTTATTTAGTTACGAGGAGGGAGTTGTGTGGCCCCTGCATTTCCGCATTTTTCCTTATTGCCATGACCCCATATTTACTTTTTATGCCTTCCTTCCTGTGCTGGTGGATGATTCCACCTGGCTTATATGCACTCCGATTCCATTTGCCATTGCTTTTTTTTTCTTATTTATTTTATTTTATTATTTTTATTTTTATTGAGCTATAATTAACATATTAGTTTTAGGTATACAATATAATGATTCAATATTTGTATATATTACAAAATGATCATCACAGTAAGTCTAGTTAAATATCCATTACCTCATTTTGGGTTTTTTCACCACTCCCACCCACCCCAGCCATCCCCACCTCCCACCCTCAATCCTACTGCCCTTCGGCTTTGTCTAGGTGTCCTTTATACATGTTCCCTGATGGCCCTTCCCTCTTTCCCCCCCTTTATCCATTGTTTAGGATCAGCAGACTGTTGCTATGATGCTTCCAACACAGGTAACAAGCCAAAGGGTTCATTTTGCCTTCACCTTCCAGCAAAGGAGTAAATGTTTCCCTCTTTGACTGATAGTTGTGGTGACTTCCCTTAGCCCTGTGAGTATAGACAGGAAAATCCTAAGTAAAACATTAGCAAAGCAAAGCATACCCAACAAATATAAAAACAGATGATACGTAACAGCAACTAAAGTTTCTGGTATTTACCCAAGAATGAAAACATATGCCCATTAAACAACTTGTATAGGGATGTTAATAACAGCCCTAGCTAGAAACAGCCCAAATAATCTATCCATAGGTGAATAAATAAATTGTTGAATATTTATACAATGAAATAGCATTCGACATTAAAAAAGAACAAATTACTTAGAAACACAGTAACATGATGAATTTCACAAACTTTACACTGGGTAAAAGTGGCCAGGGTAAAAAAAGTGCATACTATATGATTCCACCTACATGAAATTCTAGAATAACTTAAAACTCATCTATAGTGACTTTTAAAAACCAGACCAGTGTTCCTTTAAAGTGGGGGTGGGGAAGTGTTTAGTCCGTTGGGGACGCTATAACAAAAATACCATAGACTGGGTGACTTAAATGGCAAACATTTATTTCTCACAGTTCTGGAGGCTCGGAAGTCCAAGACAAGAAGCTAGCAGATTCAATGCCTGGTGAAAGTCTGCTTCCCAGTTCATAGACAGCTGTCTTCTCTCTGTGTCTCACATGGTGGAGGAAGGCTAGCTCGCTCTCTTGTCTCTTTTTGTAAGTACACTAATGCCATTTATGAGGAAGGCCCCACCTCATAGTACTATCACACTAAAGGTTAGGATTTCAACATGTGAAGTTGGTGAGGGGAAACAAACATTCAGTCCATGGCAGGGAGGTTAACTGCCAAGTGGCACGAGTGAACTATGAAAAATGCAATCTTCTATATCTTGATTTTGATTGCAGTTACATAGGTAGATATAATTGACAAGTCATGAACCTATGTACTTAAAATATGTGAGTTTCATTATTATAAATTTTACATTAAAATTGATTTAAAGAAAGGGTGTTATTGAAAAGTGATGAATAAACAACCTTTTTTATTAAAAAATATAAATATCAATTTCAATTTGGGGGGGTGCTCCACCCACAGAGCACACCCCCACCCTCCGCCCCCCGTCCATCCAAGACATGATCTGCTTGGGGAAGAGAGGTGGCTGATCTCTCAAAGGAAAAGGACCAGGAGCCTGTTCCTCAGTGGGCTTTCATTGGGTTCACTTTGCACAGGAATACAGGTAAAGCTCATCAATCATTGTCAGGCAGTAAGGATGAAACGATAGATAACATACAAAGAACTCTGAGGACTTATTCTGAGTCAGGGTCAGTTAGCTAAAGGGCTATAAAATTTTGGGAAACAAACTAATTTCATGCTTGGACCCTTATCAAAAAATTGAGGACATTCTTAGCAAAGCAGGTTTCACAGGATTTTATGCATTCTTCCTTAGGCCTCATTGCCTGGGGAACTGCCTGTTCCTGCCCAGATCTGCACTGCCCTTCGGCATTGTTTCAGGCTTAAGTCAGGCAGGGGAAGTAAGGCAGCCAAGAGATTAGGAGACTTCTTGCAGACAGAATGGGGACTCAGGCTATGTCAAAGCCAAGGGATGAGGGTCCATCACCCCCTTTTTCTATAGCCCCCCAAATCCTTCCCTAAGGGCCCCTTCGAGACCATGCCTGTCTTAGGTCATCCCTCCCTTGAGGAATCTTACCTGTCATTGGCTAACCAGTCATCTGCCCCGGGCCAAGCAGGGTGAAGTAAAAGGGGGCAGAGGCAGCGCCCCGGCCAGAAAGATAAGCTTTGTCTCCTTGGTGGTTTAAGGTCCCAAAGTCTCTTTACTCAGCCTTAGCCATGGAGGGTTACAGCTTCTGAAACCAGGCAAGGCGGTTCCCAACACTATTATTCCATTTTCTGACCACCACCTCTTCCTCTCCCTCAGTCTGCGTATTACCAGTGCTACCATTCTTTGACCCTAGTGGGCCCTCCAACTTTTCACTCTCCTCCTACTTCATGCCCTCCCTTCCTCCCCTACCCCACTTAGGTTCCATTGTCTATCTTTAGAATCACTCCCATGCATCCCTCATCATTCTTGCTCCTCACTTCAATTGGCTAAATGGTATCCCAGGTTAAATCACTCGCCTACTTCACACTTTCATCTAATCAGCTGAGTGGGGTTGGAGAAAACTACACAACTAGGATGGCTGGACTCATTTTAAACTCATGACCACTAACTCCAGGCAGCCCATGGTGCTACCAACATTGCCCTAGTTAACCCTCTGCTCCACTCTTCTCAGCAACTATTTCTTATCTTCTCATGGAAGTGTTACCCAAAATAAAGAGCAATTCTGTAATGAGAGGTAAAATGGAGTTCTGGTCAACAATGTTCAGTTACTCCTGCAGGAGCCACTACAGCTCCCACAGCCCTGCGGCCACTGGTCAGCACCTCTGCCAGGACTTGCACAGATGCTCCCCAGCTCACACTGGTGATGCTCAGGAGCAGATGCCAGAAACTCTGGCACTGATGCCCCTGAAGAGCCCAATACTACTGTTGTCATGATTTCCACGGACAAATTTTGCATGCCTTCTTTCTTCCATTGCTCGCTTCTTTCATCCAAAGTCAGATGCAAGGGCATCTGATTGGTGAAATCCAGGCCAAACACCTGTGCCCTTGCTGCAAAGGAACCCGGAAAAGCCAATTTTCTGCTTCAACCTGCAGAAGTGAAACTCATAAGACAAGACATTTCCCAAACATTAAAGAGTGTTTAAAGGGTGATGGACAATCGGAAATGTTCACAAGACAAATGTTCACAGGGAGAGATTTCTCTCTCTTAGTGAGTGCTTCTGAAACAGGAAAAGTTGGTGTCCATGCTGTCTGTCACTACCAGAACCAATAAGCAGAGACAGGGATTGAATCTTTATGGGTGCTTTATCCAGATGGCTGGCAACCTACGGAGACAGCAGGTTAGGTACCTTAACAGACTGTCTTACATTTCCTCTCAAGCCAGCCTTTTCATAAGGAGGAAAAAGTGTAGGAAAGGGATTTGGAACTGCAGTTTGGCAATTTCCCTAACGTCCTTTAATCCATTGACCAGTGTTTTTCTGTCTGGGTCTTGTGTCCTGGGCAGCAGGATGCCTCTCCCTGGAACACAATGGCTCAGATACCATCTTCATTGCTTATGGTCTCTTCTGGAGCACAAAGATTGAATTGCTCGTGGTCTCCTGGAGTCAGGGTGGGCTGTACCTTCAGTTTCTAAAACACTAGCTTTTTACGTGCATTAACTACTAAACTTATTAACTATTACCTAAAACTAAAATTTTCCAACTATTGAGCTCCTCCTTCACTTCTTCTATCTTAGGGTACCATCAAATACTCAGAAAACCAACTGAAATGTGGAAATGATGATATTTACCAAGTACTGCACAGTGTTCTTCATAGAGGAATATGGTACCAATACCAGAATAATTCAATTACCCCTTATTTCATCATATTCCAGATTCAGAGGAACTTCAGCTATAGTCCCAACTTTAAGACAATAATGGTATTTAAAAGCTCAGAAAACATTTTGCACAAGTAATTCACCTGCACCAAAATCTAATCATTTTATAACCCCAAAAATACTGTTTCTTGAGAATCAGATTAATATCTTAATTTTTTATAGGTAAGATAGGTTGACCACTTGCATTCTAAAGAATAATTGTGCCTTTAAAGTTACTCTCGTATTTACAAAATAGTATAACAACACTAGCTTTCAATATGATCCCCTCTACTCCTTTATATAAATGCAGAAGTCGACTCTGGTCTGCCAGGACACATATTTACTCTCTCTGTGTACCTGCTGACAGTGCAAATAATAAAACTTTTTTCACTGTTCCTTATCAGCAGCGATTATATACATCACATGAGTCTTGAAGTCTGATTAAAATACAGAAAATTAAGTTCATTTAGCCACTTTGTGTCATATTATTTTCTAATGTTTTCTTTGTAGAATCACTGCCTTGTTTTTTCTCATACGCCTGCCTTGGGGGCTATGCAGGCGTGGGTCACACTGCCACCTGGTGTGCTGAGACAAACTTACTTCCATTCTGTGGAAACTACTAGGGCAGGGACCACACTCAGACCCTGCATTGCTGAGTCATACCACGGGTTCAGCTCCATTCTGGAGCAATGTGCAGGCCTACAGAAAGCCAGGAGAGAGGTTTGCATCAACGGCAAACACAAATCGTTTCATAGAGGAAGGGGAACGCCATAAGTATTCAGCATTTTTAATTCAGCAAGTGTTTATTAAAGGGCCACTGCAGATAAGGTTTGTGCTTGGTCCCACAGGTGACCCAATATGAGGAAGACAGTCCCTGCAGCAGAATAGAGTTTGAGTTAAGCACACAAAGTGCACGCATGGGTACGAGATCACAAGAAAGATACCGAAACAAGACGAAACAAAGCAAAAACAGACTTCTTAGAGGAGCTGTATTTGGGACAGGCCTAGAAGGAGATTTGGGGTTTTATGGTCAGAGAACTGAAGAGGATGAGAAAATATGCATACCAGAAATACTAAAATAATAAAACTTCTAGTTAAAAAAAGAGAGTCGTATTTTATGATCTTATTTGATCATCAGCAAAGTGTACAAGAGAAAATTTACAATTTTCACAGTCACTTGTGATTAGAATTCTACTATTAGAAGGGTGAAAATTATTTAAATTGAAAAACCGACAGTTAAATTTTGCTTTTCCTAAAAAGCAATTTCTAAATGATAGTATTTGATAGCAATACTTCCATTAAGGTCTCTTTAAATCCCCTTTGCCTCAAAAAAAGACAAAAACCCTCCCATATAGAGTTTTCATAATTTTATTAAAATTATAATTTAAAATAATTTAGATAATATATTTATATTGTTAATACAATTGCATATTCACTGGCCATAAATGAATTAATAACTGTTTGCTTTTAAAGTGTTTTTAATAGATGCTTGGGTGTTGATTCTTAGAAATTCAGCAAATCAGTTTCATCCCCTCATTCTAATAAAATTAATGCGTTTATACTGTAGATGTCAATATCTTCAAATACCATTTCAATTATTTGAATTATATTCTAGACAGAGGTATCAGTTTATTTTGCAATCTTGAAGTTAAATTTTGATTTCACAGAAGAGTGTGCTCTTGGCATATGTTTTTCTTAGATTTCTGGAGTGTTTGCATAAATTTTGTAAGTGTTCTGTGTCATAGAAATAAATCAATGACTTGAATTTTCATTACAATAGTCTTAAACACATACCCACTCATTTTGGGAAAATAGTGATTCATGTAAATTGAATAATACCCAACACAAACTACTTTTTAAATATAAATTCTATTAATTCTATAAATTCTATTAACTTTTAAAAAGAACTTTTTGTTTTTTCATGTTAACAAAATCTATATATTTTAAAAGTTATATGATAGAGATTGCTTTACATAGTATTTGGATTACATATATTATATATCTTAATAGATATATATGACACTTGGGGATTTCAAAATCTCATTTTTAATGTCATTTCTCTTCTAAATGTTTGTAGACTAGACATAACCTTCAATTAATGTGGTTTTATGAATTTGCTATCTTACTAATAAAAATTCTGAAGGGAAAAATTCATTCTAAAAATTCTTAAACTTTTGAGATAAATGTACAATACAGTATTGTAATATGTAATAATAGTAGCACATCACAATATCCTGCACATTATCGAATTTTTACTGTGAATGTATTTCTGGTGCCATGGTTTAATTATGTAGAATTTTGTAACAACTAATAGCAGAATATGTGAAATGGCCTAGTATATTGTGTAATACATTTTGGGTTAAGCACCCCACAATCTAAGGGTCTGCTCTTTCTCTCAGAGATAAGTTACCCTGATGTGCAAAGCCACCCTCAGAAGCCCCAAAGACTCGAAATACAGCATCTGTATAGGACTCAAACATCAGTGGGACTCAGTAACATTGTTCTCTGAAAAACGAATTAATCCTACCTCACAGCTAGTCCCAGACTGCTTTATCAGGGGAAAGAAATGCTAAGGGTAAGAAGATTTTTATATGGCCAGAGGATGGTAACAGAAAGGTTCAGGGATGAGTCTTTTTCATTAGGAAGAACAGAAGGCTGATGATGAGGACTAAAAAATAAGTCCCTTCTGCAATAAAAGAATCAGGAAGCACAAAATGCAACTATAGAATCCAGGACATCAAACAAAATATTCTGAACAAGCTCTTACTCCACTACAAATACCCATCCTTGCACAGCACTGTTGGCTGCAGCCATGATGCCTACAACAACCTGTGTCTTTGCTCAGTGACAGTCTTTCTTCCTCTGCTCTGCCACAGTTAAAGGTGTGCAAGGAATCCATCTTTTTGGTTCTCACTGTATGAAGGGATTCTAAATCCAGCTATAGATCTGTTTGGAGACATGCATGGTGAGTCACTTGCCCCAAAGTAATCTACAATGTTCTTTTGATTGATGGATGATAGATAAATAGATACATACATACATAGATACATAAGTATATATCCATTTATCTATCAATAAACATTTATTCTCTCCTTCTATAATAAAAAAATTGAAGCTGGGTGAATAGCTGCCTAGTTAAACTACGTTTCCCAGTCTACTTTGAGGTCAAAGTAATATGAATCAAAGTGACACTTACCCTTGTCATCCCTTTAGTTAAAGTTGTTTTCATCTCTTTCCAGAACATCGAAAAACATCTCATTGAACTCTAAATAAAATCTCAAATCCTTAACATAGGTCCCCATCTCTATCTGTAGCCTTATCCTGTGCCACTCTGCCCCTCACTAAGATTTTTATTCATCATCCAAATACAATGAACACTTTCTTATATCAAGGTCTGAGCCACTGCATTTATTTCGTAGGGATGCCATAGCAAATTACCACAAACTGGGTGGCTTAAACACCACAAATGTATTCTCAGTTCTGGAGTCTGGAAGTCCAAAAGCAAAGTACGGGCAGAGCCATGCTGTCTTTCTGAAAGCTCTCACCAAGATCTTTCTGCCTCTTCTAGCTGCTAGTGGTTGCTGGCATCCTCTATGTTTCCTAGTTTATAGAGACATCACTCCAATCTCTGCCTCCATCTTCTCCCCTGTATCTCTTTTTGTGTCTAAATTTGCTTCCATAAGGACATTAGTTATTGAATTTAGGTTCACCCCAATACGGTATGATCTAATTTAACTTGATTACATTTATAATGACCCTACTTTCAAGTATGGTCACAATCACAGGTAGTAGAGGTTAGGACTTGAACATACTCTTTTTTGAGGACACCGTCCAATCCATAACGGTTTCACTGTCCCCAACAGAACACATTGAGTGATAAGAACACGGACTCCGGAGCCCAGATTGCCTCAACAAGAATACCAGTTCTGCTCTTATTAGCCATGTGATCATAGGCAAGTCACATAACCTCTCTAGGCTTCAGTTTTCATATCTGTAAACTGACGATGGAAATAGCATCTCCGTCACAGGGATAATCTGAGAATTAAGTGAGCTGAGTACAGTTTCCAGAACATAGTTAAAAATTCACATTCCCTGGCCCTGCTCAAAACTGAAGGAATGGCAAGGGGTGGGGGTTAGGGGGAAGTGGTGAGGAATCTGTACTTTAAAAAAGCATACATCCAAGTGATCCTTTTGTAAAGCACCTGTAGACTCAGGTGACTTTTATGCATGAGCACCACACGCAAAGACTTGGTATTGTGGAAAGACAACATTCAACCCTGCTAACTACAGCCCCGCTCAGCAGGACCAAACCCCTTCTTATCAGAAGTCCCCTCCCAGTCTGCAGCCGCAGAACAGAACTGAGCATGCTCTCCCAGAAGCTGGGCAACGCTCCTTAAGCCCCGCCTCCTGAGGAACCGGCGGGCGCAGGGGGCGGGGCTCTCCTTGGTAACCTAATTTCGGTTTCTCCCCGCCGGGGTCTAGAACCCCGCCCTCGGCTCTCTGGCCAATCACACAGCAGGTTGCTGAAGCTCGAGACCAATGCTCAGGGCCGTCCTTAATTCCTTTCTGCAGTTTGAAACTGTCAGCTTGCTGCTAAGGAAGCCTCTGTACTGGCTGTGGTTTTAGCGGTGACGCGGCGAGGAGACGCGGACGGAGAAGTCTGGGTTCGTGGAGAGCCGCAACGGTCGGTAGCTGCGCCCCCGGCGACCCTGCACCCCTGGCGGAGGCAGTGGAGTGGGATTTAAAGTTCCTTGGCCCGGATTTTCGCTCCCGAGGCTCATACAGGACGGGGCTGGGGGCATCTTCCCCCAGACGCGGGCCTTCCTGCTGTTCTGCGGGGCGGCAAGGTCGAGAGCTTTTCCTCTCGGAAGCGTCGAGAAGAGAAGACAGGAGGAAGGAGTGCCTGGAGTATAGCAGTTGCTGTCACCAAAGGCTTTGGTCGTTTAAAACGTAAGGGGAAGAATAACCATGTGTAACGCTTTATTGCTTTTAAGTAAGGATTTGATTAAAACAGGGGTGGGTAGGAAGGTGATCCCAGAGAACTACCCCCTTTGCTTACTCGCAACTGTTTTGGCCCTCTGCTTCTAGTCCTTGGCGTGGGAAACGGCTCTTGCGCCCTCTTTTCTTGTCTGCAGGTAGGGTCCATGAATGGGCGCAGGGACGTCACCCTGCCGCCAGCTTGCACCTTAATTCACTCTATCTCTGCCTCTTAGGGGTTACTTTTGAATTCCCGGAACCCTGTTTCCCCATCAGCCAGGTCGTTACCAAGATATAATTTAATTTTTCTGGCAACAGAGAAACACTCAGAACTTTTTATCTCCTGGTTTCTGATGTTTTGGGTTAGAGAATAATGAAAATTTAGTGAACCGATAATACATCCACCACATAGTAAAGCAAGCTTCAGTTTCCTCCTTTGTTTTTGACCCTAGAAGCACTAAGGAAAATGCTACTTTGTGGAGTTTCAAATACATTGTCTTACCTTGTTGGCATCAGAGTAGGACAGCTGGAAGATTTAGACCGTATTTTCCAAAAGTGTAATAGTTGTTTTGTGTCTGCAGTATCTATATTTAAAAACTTTTTAAGTCCACTCATACTTTTCAGTTGTTTGTTTGTTTTAATAATCAGCCTCACCCCACCCCTACTCCTATACCTAACTGGTCAGCAGACACATCCTAAAGGAAGAAATGAATGAAAACAAATGGACCAACTTACCACAGTGGTGGATTTGAAGTCCTGAGAAGCAGCCATTCCTTGCTGAGATGTATGTGCTTATTTTATCCTCCCTAATTGGCTTAACTAAAGACAGTCATGCTGAGATTTAGTTTACTTATCATGTGTATACTCAGTGATACCCGTTGAATAAAGTTGAAGTATCCTTTCCACAATCTAGCCCCAACCCATGTTTCTTCTATATAGCACTTTCTCCTTCAATTTACTCCTCTCTCACTTATTTTTTAGCCCACTGTGGTTGAGACCTGCTCTACTTTCCACTGAAATTGTTCAAGCAAATATCACAGCAACTTCCTGATTGCTGAATTCAAGGGACTCTCTCCACGTGTCATCTTTCTTTGGCATGTGATTCTCACTTCTCCCTTCTCAAAGCTATTGTGGTGCCCTTCTTTCTGAAAGTTCTACCAGTCTGCTTCCTTTTTAGTCTTCTTTGCTGGCTATTCTCTTCCCCCTTTAAATGTTAGTGCTTCTGGCTTTAATCTCTTCTCACTATGGTGGTGATCCTTAACTCTATTAGGGGTATAGTTCCCTCTAAACACATATTGAAAGCTAGGGATCCTCCTCCTAGAAAAATACATGTGTGCATTTATACTAAAAAATACTGCATACAATTTGGGTATATGGCCTTCAGAGTAAGAGCTCTTTCTCACACTCCTTTTCATAGGTAATCTTACCCTCTTCTTTTTTCAGCATTTCCCATTGGCTGACAATTCTTCAAACTGTATCTCCAACCTAAAGTTCCAGTGCAGGGCTCCCCCACTGCTTAACTCCAAGAAGCACCATTCACATTGCACCCATTGTTGATGGCAGTCTGTGGAGTGGTGCACAGCATAATGGGTGGGGCCACAGACTGCATACTTGCAGCTTCACCTCAGTGCCTCATAAGTACCTCACACCCAAAACATCTGATACTGAACCCACAGTTCTTCCTCCCGACCTGTTCTTCATCCTGCATTTTTCACCTTGGTGAATGGCACTATCATTCATCTAGTTACTCAAGCCAGACATCTGGAAGCCGTCAACAATTCCCCCCTTTAATTCCTTAACCAATTATTGATCATGATCTGTCATTCTCATTGCCATAACACAGCTGTCTCATAGTCATACCCCCATCCACTTCCCACTGCTGACTCCTACATTCAGGGCCTCATTTATCTCCTGGATTACTGCCAGAGGGAACGCTTGCTTCTTGGACTCCTGCATTCAGCTCTCAATTGATCTCTCGTTTTTCAGGACCCCAACTCTCCAATTCATCCTGAAAGTTGGCAGAGTGCGCTTTCTAAAAGACAAGCATGATCTGGTTATCACTCATAGAAAACATTTTAATACCTTCTTTAAAATAAAGAGCAAACTTTTTAACATGACATACTCATGATTTTCCATAATCTGGCTGTTCCTAATGTGTGCCTGTTTCATCTTTAGCTAAGCCTTGCTTTGCACCCTTTGCTTCTGCCTTATAAACTACTTACGTTCCTAGCACACATGTCCATGCCTCTGTGTCTCTGCTTATGCTGCTCTACTGCCTGGCGTATCCTGATCTCTTTTATCTGTCTTTCAGGTCTCAACACCCGGGTTCTTTCTGTATTAAAATTCTCTCTGGGTCCATTTCTACTGCTTCACACCCTCATGATCTCACCCCAGGAGCAGTGGCTACTCCTACCTCCCTTCCTTCCACCTCTGTTGTTTTAGGACCTAACAGCACTTTTTTCATCGGTTGCTGGCCCTCTCCATAGATTGTAGAATCCTTGAGGACTCTTCATCCTACTTCCTCACCAATGTCTTACCTGTTACTAGTACTCAGACAGTTTGAATACTCACTACTTGTCTTTTAAATAATTTATTTATTTGCTCCTTAAAGTACTTTTTTTGTTGTTGTTGTTAAGGCTGTCAATAATTTTTCTGTGTGTATATTAGAATCTGTTGTTTTGTATAGGTTTGCTTTTCTTAAAATACTACTCCCAAAAGATAAGTTTCCCAAGAAGGGAATTAGCACAGATCGTTCATTCTCCTTGGCTCTGTATCTTCAAAGAAAGCGCACAGCACTCGGGTTGTCGCGCATAGTTGAATAGATCACAGTCTATTATTTATTCTCAATGGGCTGGACTGCAGATTTCTCTGAGGAGCCTCCACTTTTCTCTAACCTTTCGCGCATTTGTCTCATCTCCTTTGCTACCTTGTACACTCACTAATCTTGGGAATTGAGTCTTTAACTATTTTTTCTTACCCACTGGTTTTGTCTATGGTCACTCAATATGCTGAATGATTTTAACATGTCACAATTATTGTCTATAGGTTAGGGTGGATTCCCTCTCTGTATAAAACATTTTATTTTAGTTTAAATATTGAGGGGGAAAAACTAAAGTTTACTTATGTTTTATAGCACTTGTGCAGAATGTCATCAGATGAGGAGAAGTGCTCCCTTCCAGGTACGCAGAGTGACTCCAACCGAGGCAGCTCAGTCTCTTCAGACCTTCAGGTAGGCAGACGTGTCTAAATGTGTCTTGGCTTCTTTTCAACAAGTAATGATAGGAGGGAAAACCAGGGATACCTTTTCCATTCATTCATGCCACCTACATTTATAATTATCATGTGTATATAATGTATAATATATATCAAACTTTGAGATTACTTTACGAGCTTTGGGAAATACCTTACATCATTTTGACCTTTCAGAGAATAATTATTTTCACTCTGTACAAAGGCTTCAGACCACACAAGGAGGAAAAGCTGGAGCCATCTTTTGTGAATGCTGCTTTCACTTTAATGCCAATTAATACAGTACCGCACCATCCAGAGTTCTGGCGCCGGGCTTCCTTAGTGCTCTGCTCTAGGTCCCAGTCGCCACAACATTTAGCATGTTCTGCTCCCCAGGGTCTGGACAGTGACACATAAATGACTACAGAAGGTGTGGATTTTACATGAAATGTTTTATTTCTAAATGTTTTATCATCAAAAATATGGATTCAGATTTCTGGAGTAGATTTTGAGAGAATACTGACATGGTATATCTTGAGTTTTATATTTATATCACTTAAGAGGAAAAAAGCTGGACATTATGTTACGTTGAGTAAGTTCTTATTGACACTGTATAATATGAGAAAAGCTTTAGAAAAATATTTTATGAAACAAATGTGTTCCTTTAATTGAAATTACAGATTCAGAAAATGGAAAGCTATTTTTAAAATATCTGTGGTTACTTACAAGTAAAAACATGTGAATTGTGACAGATGTTTTATCCTTGCCTTCCCTTTGGATGGTAGCTCTCCCACTTAGTGCTGTCTTTTTAGGTGACAGTGCTTTCCTGTACCCTTCGTCTCTGCTTTGTCCAAACTTCTTTCAAGAAGGAACCAATTAACTCATGTATACTTGTGATGTTATGATTTATAATAAGAAATGTATATTTGATTTGATCTTCATCCTGATTTCTGGCACAGAGTTCCTAAAACCACTGGAATTTCTTAAGGAATGAGAATGACAAAGGTGCCTTTTGTTATCAGGTGATTTTCAAACCCTCACCTCAAGGTGGGGCTGGATGCCAGAGGAACCAACCATGTGATTAGACAGTTGGAACTTTCAGTCCTTCCCCCTAACCCCCAACCTCCCGGGAAGAGAGGGGGTCTGGAAATTGAGTTCAGTCACCAATGGCCATGATTTAATCAATCATGCCTACGAAATGGAGCCTCCATAGAAACCCAAAAAAGAGAATTGAGGGAGCTTCTTGGTTGTGAGCACGTGGAGGTGCTAGGTGACTGGCATGCTAGGAGAGGGCATGGAAGGTCCATGCCCCTTCCCCACACCTTGCCCTATGCCTCAGTTCTATCTGGCTGTTCCTGCATTATATCCTTTTATAATATACTGGTAATCTAGTAAAATGTTTTGAGTTCTCTGAGCCACTCTAGGAAATTAGATGAACCTGAGGAAGGCATCATTGGAACCATCGATACACAGTTGGTGTGTTAAAAGCACTGGTGATCTGAAGTCGGGGGTGGGGTGAGTAGTCCTGTGGGACTGAGCCCTTGACCTGTGTGATCTGATGCTGTCTTGGTGGATAGTGTCGGGATTGAGTTGAATTATAAGACTCCCAACTGATGTCCAAGAATTGCTTGTTGGCGGTGGGGAAAAACCTGTACATTGTAATTGTTGGGTCTAGAACACTTTATTACTAAAATGTCAATACCCTGTAAGATGTCAAGTTGTTGTTGTCAGGAAACAAAGCTTTACATCAAAAGAATAAATCTCTAGAGTAGAATTTAATAGAGGGACAGGGAAGGATGTTCTAGACGTGCCAGAAACCATTTTGTGTTGTTGGTTATCAGCTTAGAATGTCAGCCCAACTAAGATTCTGTTTCTTAGTAACCTTAGTAGGGTCAACGTATGACCCTACTGGTTCTTGACTCCAGTTGAACGCCTACCCATGTTCCATTATTGAAAACATTTCAAAATGTAAATACCAAAAATGATGTTAAAAATAAAATAGCTATACACTTTTATACACAGTAAATATGTACCACCTTTGTTGTTCTTTTGTCTGAGTGTCCATTGCAACAGTGCTATAAAACATTATTTATTATTGGTTTCTCATAGGAAGAGTATGAAGAGCTGCTTCGTTATGCTATAGTGACTCCAAATATTGAATCACGTGCTTCACAGCCATCTCATTCTAAGGGAGAAGTGGTGACAGATGTTAGATTTCCTACTATAATTGATGATATTCTTCATAATCAAGGTGATGTATATTTTTCAATATATCTAATTTCAGATGTTGTTTGAGCTTATTAATGTTATTGATGTACGATTGTAAGAATGCCTCTCCAGTGATTCTTCTCAGTCAACAGTGTGTGTCACTGTTATTTGGGGAAACATTTTACATTTTAATATGTTATTCTTGGCTCTTATAGGACAGCTGGATTTTTATGAGCTGCTTTTGACTATTACTTTCATGAAAAGTAATGAAGTTAAAGCAACATTGCATGTCTCCTAATGGAGTATGTTGTGTCTCAGTACTTGCTGCAATGATAGCCATTGCAATAATATAATGATAATAATGGTTTGCCATTATTATCTTGGAAAATAAATGCCCAATCCCTCAAATTAAAGGTGGTCCATAGGTGGCCCTCAGAAGCCCTTAAGTTTATGAACCATGTGTGGGAGCTTTGTCAGCGGTCTTTGTGTGAGCACAAAGGACTGTTTGGATTATCATCACAAACGTGAACCCATCTTGGGACTATGTCAGTGACAGAGTTGAGAGCTAATGCAAACCAGGATGTGTGTTGGTAGATGAGTAAAAGGTTGAAAGAGGAGGGTGACACTCCTTTTACTTATGTGTTCCTTATTCAGTAAAGTACAGGATCCCAAACACCTTGCTCTGAATATGGGTACAGAAAGCCCTCGTAAAACAGCCCTGATAACGGGCAGTTAAACAACAATAGGTATAACTCTATGGTTCCCTCCTTGAAGGCAGATGGCACAGCTGTGTCAACAGGCTCCTGGGTTTCTGGTAAGTCTCAGCCCTGGTGTCTGTGGTCCTTCTCCCTCTATAAACGTGGAGTTTTCCTTGCTTCCCCATCTTTGGCCTACTGCATTGAGTCAACAAACAGACCACAATTGTAAACTAAATATATTTACTCTACCACTGAAACACTCTAATACTGAATATTTTCTACCCAAATTGTATTGATCTTGAAGAGATATGACCCTTAGATTTATTCATTCAATATCAGTGATCTTGACAATGTTTTGATTACAATGGCACCTCAAGATGGAGTCTGTGCTGAGCAAACCCAGAGTTCTGTGTACGTTCTTACAAATGTACGTAGGCAACCGTGTTACCTTCTAAACCTCTGCCCCCAAGTCGGTCGCCAAACACTTGCTTTCTTTTCCGTTGGCTACGGTACTACTGTACTGTTGTTCCCAGTGACAGAATGCAGGAGACCTTCCCTTGCTCCAGCTCTGCAACCTTTCCAGGTACCATTTGGGATTTAAGACCCTGCTCTTTCTAGCATGAAGATAGTATTCCTTTATGCTTTGCCTTTATCAAAAAGGACTGGGGACCTGAGCACACAACCTTCAGTGAATTTAGATGATCCTGCTTCACACATAGACTTGGTTAGAATGGACTGTGCAAATTTACCATCCCATTCTCTTTACTCATAGTACTGCCACTGCTTGGTGTAAGCGAGGTGTGTCAGTTGGCAAAGTCATTCTTGTGAGGTTTTTCCTGGTTTCCTTTTCACCATGTATTGACTAAAGGTTCCTGAGATGGAAGTAAGGAAGCCCCTGTTTTGAGGGGAAGCAGTATCACTTTAGTTTGATTGCAGCTAATGAAAGGCAGCAGGCCCCTGGAAATATCAGTGTTGTTAGGTAGCATAGTCTTCTCTAAGTTCTAATGTCATTCACCCACTGGTTCTCTTAGTGTGACTTGACTGCCATAGTAGACTGCATTCTCTTTCACCATATTTGGTGGGTGAAATTGAGCTTATTAATGACATAACAACACCTCTTCTAGTTGGAGAGTCTTTTCTTTATCCTTGTTCTTTGTTATAACGTTTCTGTGACCCCAGCATGTTGTATATTCCTTGTTCTAAAATTTTACTTAATGTACCTCGCCTTCTTAAATTAGGTGTATGTGATCAGGCATTTTATTTAAGAGTGCTTTGGTTTAAGTTTTTAAAAACACCTTTTTCTTTTCAGTAGGAAATAGCCCTGCAGAGAGAGAAGCAAGGATGGAAGTAGGAAAAGGATGTGATGTAAATATTGTATGTCATCCAAAGACAGAAGGTACGAGTTTCCCTTAGCTCATTTTTTTATTAATATCAACACTTTGTGGTTTGATGAATATCATCTATGTAGTAAGAGGAATAATTTTAGCATACTACTTATTGGCAGGATTTTAAAATGCTATTGTTGCTCCTTTATTGGGTAATATTAAAATAATTTCACAAGATTCAAAATAATACAGTTAAGACAGGTTTATGTATTATAGTGTGTGACATCCTTTCTTAAATCTGCTAGATTAAGGGCAAATCTTTTTAAAGGTTCAATGGGATACCAGATAGTTTGACCAATTTAAATTTTTTCCTAAACCCATGCATCATTTCCCAATTAAGTGTACCAGCTTCGTGGTTTTCATCCTACCTTTACACCACCTGTTCTATCATTCACGTGCTTTTCTTCAGATATGTTTATTTTTACCTTAAACTTATTTTAAAAGAAAAATTCACATATATTATTATTGGTAACATTAAACAAATATACATTTGTCATAAATAGAAAGCAATGGTAAAAATAAGTGAATCTGAAACAAAGTTATTAAAATTCTGTTGAATACAGTTGGTGGTATGTTCAACCTGAAGTCTGCTCTTTCTTTGTTTAGAGATTAGCAAGTGTTACAGTGGTTTTAAAAGCTTTCTAGCACCAGTTTGAAACTTTCTTTGACATAGAGTAATTAATATAATAAAAATAGAACACTTTTCATACTATGTGATTCAATGTTATTTAACTTAGGGGTCATTTAAGCCACTATATAAAAAATGCCTCTATCCTTTAATTTCTTCACTTGTAAATAGAGGGCTTGGGCAATGTAATCTCTGAGGGGCCTTCTAAGTTTTTCTGTGCAACGTCCGCTTTCAGTGAGGGAGGGTCATCTCAGTGTGGTGGGGAGAGCTCATGTGTGGGCTAATCTGCCCGGGAGCTCTCAGTTCTGTGCCCCATCTTGGGAGCTTTGTTCACCTGAATGTGCTCAATGACCAGAGAATCTACGTCTAAACCCTTAAGGTCAGCATTACTCTCTGCATTTGTAAGTATGTGCAGCAAAAATTTAGTACTCTTTGATCCACTGACCCTGTGTCCATCCCCACTATTTGGCCTGGGCACCCCTACCAACTCTACCATTGTATCAACAGAATGCCACACATTGCTTCTGGAAAGTGACATTCTTCAGATGCTTGGTGACTTTTCGGATATGCATACCATTGATGGCCTGGGCAGTTTCACAAGTGTTCTTAAAGTGAACTCAAAGATTTGAATGTCTTGGTTTGCGTGACTTTGTAGGATTTTCTAGGTTAAGTGATTAGCAAACTATTTTCGCTAATAGTTCAGAGGTCAGAGGTCACCTCAGGCTGCTTTCTGAAAGAGCCCAAGTTCTTAAGTTACATGCTTCTATTTTTTTTAAGGTGAATATTTAAAAATAAATAAATAAATAAAAGCCTGGGGCCAAGTAGGCTCTGTGGGTGGAGCAGCATCCCACACACCAAAATGTTGCTGTTCAATCCCCAGTCGGGGTACATAACCTAGATTGTGAGTTCCATCCCTGGTCGGGGCACATCTGGGAGACAACATATCGATGTTTCTCCAGCACATCAATATTTCTCCCTCCCTCTCCTTCTCTCTCTTTCTCTGTCCCTCCCTCTCTCCCTCTGACCCCAGCCCCTCCTCCCCCACTTTCTGCTTTCCTCTCTAAAACACATATCCTCAGGTAAGGGTTTAAAAAGAAAGAAAGAATTAAAAAAAGCAGAGCCTATTGCTTTTCCCATGAATGCAAATCTAGTTGGTAAAATCTACTAGAAGAGACAATTCATGTACTTTGTCATTCCATCTTATTGAGTTCCTAAACCACCTTCAGAATATATAGGTAGTGTTTCTTTTATTCATTTTATTTGTTTTTAAATTATATTTTATTGACTTTGCTATTATAGTTGTCCCAATTTTTCCTTTTGCCCCCCTCTACCCAGGACCCCCCAATCCCTCAGGCAGTCCCCACACCATCGTTCATGTCCGTGAGCCATGCATATAAGTTCTTTGGCTACTCCATTTCCTTTACTGTACTTTACACCCCCCTGGCTATTCAGTAACTACCAATTTTACTTAATCCCCTTTCCACCCATTCACCCACACTCCCCTCCCATATGGCAACCATCAAAACACTCGCTGTATCTATCCATGATGCTGTCTCTGTTCTTCTTGTTTGCTTAGTTTGTTTTTTAGATTCAATTGTTAATAGATTTGTATTTTTTGCCATTTTCTTGTTCATAGTTTTGAACTTATTTTTCTTAAATAAACCCGTTTAACATTTCATATAATAATGGTTTGGTGAAGATGAACTCCTTTAGTTTTTTTATTGTCTGGGAAGCTCTTTATCTGCCCTTCATTCTAAATGATATCTTTGCTGGGTACAGCAGTCTTGGCTGTAGGTCTCTGCTTTTCATGACTTTGAGATTTTCTTGCCAATGGCTTCAAGCCTGCAAAGTTTCTTTTGAGAAATTAGCCAACAGTCTTATGAGAACTCCCCTGTAGGTAACTAACTTTTTTCCTCTTGCTGCTTTTAAGATGTTCTCTTTATCTTTAACCTTTGGAATTTCATCTATGATGTGTCTTGCAGTGGGCCTCTTTGCATTCATCTTGTTTGGGACTCTCTGTGCTTCCTGGACTTGCATGTCTATTTCTTTCACCAAATTAAGGCAGTTTTCTTCCATTATTTTTTCCAATAGATTTCCAGTTTCTTGCTCTTCTCTTCTCCTACTGGCACCCCTATGATACAAATAGTGGAATGCTTGAAGTTTTCCCAGAGGCTGCTTACACTATCCTCATTTTTTTTTTTTTTGCATTCTTTTTTCTTCTTGTTCTGATTGGTTCTTTTTTGCTTCTTTATATTCCAAATCGTTGATTTAATTTTCATCTTCATCCACTCTACTGTTGTTTGCCTGTAAATTGTTCTTTATTTCAAGTAGTGTATCCTTCATTTCTGACTGGATCTTTTTTATCTTGTTGAGGTCCTAAGTTCCTTAAGCATCCTTATAACCAGTGCTTTGAACTCTGCATCTGATAGATTGCTTATCTCCATTTCTTTTAGTTCTTTTTGTGGAGTTTTGATCTGTTCTTTCATTTGGGCCATGTTTCTTCATCTCCTCATTTTGGCAGCCTCCCTGTTTTTGTTTCTGTGTATTAGGTAGAGCTGTTAGGACTCCGTGTCTTGGTAGTGTGGCCTAATGTAGTAGGTGTCCTGTAGGGCCCAGTGGCACGGCCTCCCCTATCACCCCAGCTGTGTATTTGAGGTGTGCCCTTCATCCGGGCTGAGTACACCCTTCTCTTTAGTTGAGCCGTGATTGCTGTTGGTAGGTTGATGGGAGGGATTTACCCAGGCCAGTCAACTGCAAGGACTGGCTGTGACCACTGACCACCAACCTCTGCCCTTTGTGGAGGATCAGCTGTGCAGAGGCAGAGTGGTGGTGCTCTGACATGGTAGGCAGGTGTCCAATGGTTGAAAAGTCTATAGGGTTTCCTGGGTGGTACAGGCCAAGGTCACTATAAAGCAATCTGCGATGGCTGCTACTTGTGCTGGTCTTGGAGATTTCTAGGCAAAGCCAAGTTGTGAATCTCAGCTGGCTGCTGCTACAGCCAGGCCTGGGGCCACTTAGCAAGAGGTACAGGGACTGGGAGCATACTGAGGCCTGCTGTTGCTTGTTTTATAGGATTTAGGAAGTTTTGAAGCTTGATCCAAGACCAACCATTCATGTGGAAAAGTCATGATTACCAGTTTGGATGGGCCTGTAAGTTGGGTGGGACAGGGTCTCAAGAGGTTCCCAGAGAGGGGCAAACAGTGTCAGCCAGCTTGGTGGAGTCTCAGATATGTCACCTGCCTGCCAGCTCTGCAGCTCTGTGTGGGGAGAGCTCAGAACAGGGACAATGGCCTCTGCCCTCCCTTATGTCTGGGGAAAAAACTGTCCCCCAGTTCTCACCTTGATGCCAGACACTTCAGTTCCTCTCACATGCCACTGGTGCCTTTCAAGCTGCTACCCCAGTGCTGGAGCTCAGAGGGAGTGAGTCTGAGTAAGTTCCTGTGTGGGTTCTTTAAGAGGAGCTGCTTGGGGCTCTAGAAGTTTCTTCCACTGACTCAATCTGCCCTGGTTTTTGCAGACAGAAGTTGTGGGGACTTTTCTTCCTGGCACTGGAACTGTGGGCTGGGGTCCCTGGTATGGAGTTGGGACTCCTTGGTCCTAAGGTATCCCTCCTAAATTTTTATCAACCACACATGGTTGTGGAACCAGCCTGCTCCACATCTCCACCCCTCCTACCAGTCTGAATGGATGTGGTTATTTAATCCTGTAGTGGTCAGACTTCCATTCAACTTGATTTCTGATGGTTCTGATGTTCTGTATTTTAGTTGTAATTTTGATGTGGTTAAACAAGGCAAGCTGTGTTCACCTCTGTAGCCATCCTGACTGGAAGTGCCTAGGTAGTGGTCCTTCGTTTAACTAGCTTGAAACATCTGTTGATGTATTTTTTATGCAAAACATATATATTAGGTAATGATTTTCCTAATCATTTTTTTAAAAAGTCCTGAAAGATTTTCTTTGAAGTAACAAGTTGTGTAGTAGATTTATCTTTGTTTGAGTTGTTTTGTAAGGATGAGAGAAAAAACCTTCAGTTTTAGTTGTAGGAACCTCATAACAAAACTGTGATATGTGAGAAATGATGATGAATCATCTCGAATTCCAACATACATGTGTGATAAAACAGTAACTTTTCTATTCTGTACTTTTTAAAGACAGATGCCAGTTCTCTTTCTCACTCTAGCTCTCACCCTTATTCCCATCCCCCATGTATATGGGCAGGGAATGGAAGTGTGTGTGTGTATTTTATATAAGTATATAAATATTATATTTTTCATCTATGTGTCAGAGGCAAAAAGGGTGTCTTACAGTTGAGTATCTGATGAAGTACATTACTGTTGTCTTTTCTGCTCATAGGATTGAATTCAGTAGTGTTAAAACCCACCCCAGTGTTTGACATAAAGTAATAATGGCCTACGTACAACCACTCTGACCTTGGTCAATTATTTAACCCTTTCTGAACCTCAGTTTCCTCATCAGTAAAATGGAGATAATAATACCCTTCTCTTAGGATAGCATGTATTATAAGAGCTAATCCTTATAACATTTTTATTACAGAAACATACAAAGCACTTGGAACATGTTGATATGATTACACAGATGATAATGGAGTCAGGTCAGGCTGGAAGAAGATATATGAGGGGAGACCCCCGAAAAACCCAGAATTTACTTATAAAATACTGTATTGTGTATTTATTCTTACATGTTTAAACTTCAGTCACCTTTAAGGTACTCTCCATTTGATGCAATACACCTATTGAGACATTTTTTCAACTGTTCCAAATACTTATTGAATTCATCAATTTTGATGCCTTTTAGTGCTTCTCTCATTTGTGGGGGGTTTTTTTTCACCTTATCCACATCAGCAAAATGTTTCCCTTTGAGGACTTTTTTTCATTTGGGGAAACAAAAAATTGCTCAGGGCAGGATTGGGTAAATAGGGAGTGTGGGGCACAGGGTCATGCCATTTTGGTCAAAAACTACTGAACACCTAGTGTGGTGTGGACAGGTGCTCTCATAAATCACCCATCATGAAATGGGCAAAAGCGTTGAAAGAGTGTTCAAAAATAGCCAGATTAGCCCTGGCCAGCATCGCTCAGTTGGTTAGGCCTCCTTTTGCAAATCTAAAAGTTGCTGGTTCAATTCCCAGTCAGGGTACATGCCTGGGTTGTGGGCTCTGTGTCCTGCCCTTGTTGGGGCCCTTGCAGACGGCAGCCAATCGATGTTTCTATCTCTCTCTTTCTCTCTCCCTCCCCCTCTCTCTAAAATGAAATAAAAAATTAAAAAAAAAAAAACTTTCTAAATAGCCAGATTATTCTGAAATGTTGTTTCTCTGCATTTTTCTCAGCCTCTGTTGTAACCAACATCTTCTAGTCTTGCAATATAAGTCCTGACCAATTTGGGTTGCTTTGAATTTGCCTTGACCACTACAACTTTTTTTAAAATTCTAGGGTCATCACCAGTGTCATCACCAAGGAAGTCTTCTCACCCAGTCACAGATTTTTTCAGTTCGAATCTTTTAGGCGACTCTTCCTCAGCAGGGTCTAATCCTAGTCCTGCAGGTGTTCATGAACTATTTCTGGGTGACCGTCTGGTTTCTGATGAAAACCTTCAGAAGGTGGAAAATGTACTGGATCTTTGGAGTTCAGGCCTTAAGGTATTGTTGTTGAATTAGTATAACAGTTTTGCTCTTGATCCCACTGTTTTTCTTTTCTTTGAATTAAAAGGTTTTTTTTTTTTTTTTTTTTATCATTAGTTCTATAAGATCAAGGCAGTGTCTTAAATCTGAGCCGCTCAGTCTTTAATGTCCGTATAACCACCTGGGAGTGCTGCTGAGCTGCAGCCTTTGGCCTTGGCGAGGGCCTGAGATGCATTTCTAATAAGCTCTCAGGGGATGCTGCTGGTTCAGAGAACGTACTTTGAATAGCATAGTTTTAAATAGTTGCTGGAACAGCTTTGAACATTCTACTGAATTACTCAGAGGTTTTGAAAGACTCAGCCTGTGTGCGACTGAGGCACTCATTGCACCTTTACTATATTGTAGCTACGACTTATGGAAATGTCTCCTTTTATATGAAACAAAATCCAATTTTAGCAACATATATTCACTGTATAGCCACTCTCATAGCACCACAATATATAACTGATATATCTATACAAATTGATTCTTATTTTGGTGATGTTAGTGGCCTTTAAGTAAAACAAAGTATTATAGAAATGGCAGGGGCTTTTTTGCTATTTAAATATAATTAAGAAAATAATCATTTTTCTGAAGCAGTTTGAGAAAACAAAGCTGAGTATTCATATGAGTGGATAAATAATGGTCATGATAGTTCTGTGGCATCTATATTTCTTAGTTATTTGAACTATAAATTCCAGATAAAATCTTTTCGTATTGTTTCTGCCATTTTCCCCAAGGGAAGAGGTTTCATACTTCCAACCCTGGTGTCAGTCAACTGCAGTTGGGTACCACCAACCAATTAAATTGTTCTGTATTCAGATAACATGTTTACTCGATCTTTTTACTTAGGCCAGTCAGTAGGGTGAAAATGGATGAGACTTAGCAGTTTGTTAAAGTGGCCATTGTGAGAAATGATTTGGGGGAAGAAAGCATCAGTCCCGTGGTTCCCACTGCCCTCCTTCCCTACCTAAATAACTCCCCAGTCCTATGGCTCAGTGTAGGGCATAGTCCCTGCATTCCTTTTTTCTTGATCCATCTTAATATGGACATTTACGTCCTTGAATAAACAAAGGGCCTGTTTATTAGGGACTGAGACCTGGATTTTTTTTAAATTACGAGATTTCATACAAAGTAGGAAAATAGGAAAATAGGAAATAGGAAATAGGAAAAATTTCCTATTTAAATAGGAAAAATTTCATAACCGTAGTATGGTGAACGTGAACTAAGAGGAGCTGTAACTGTTGAACTTGTAAACATTTTCATTAGTGATTTTATTTTTTAAAAAGTAGCTCTCATCTTAATTGCTTGTTCTGATTTTTTAAAAACTGTTTTTGAAATTTTAGTGTAATTTTAAGACTCACTATTAAGGAACAAACTGCTTAGTTATTAGTATCTTTACTTTTCAGACAAACATCATATCTGAACTAACAAAATGGAGATTAAATTTTATTGACTGGCATCGTATGGAAATGAAAAAAGAGAAAGAAAGACATGCAGCACATTTAAAACAACTGTGCAACCAGATCAACAGCTTGAAGGAGCTGCAAAAAGCCTATGAAATCTCTATTGGGAGGAAAGATGAGGTGTTCTTTTTTTATATTTCTTTTTAACTAAGATTCAGTAAATGTCTTATTAAATAATATATGCCAGGAAATGGTTTTTCTAGGTCATGCAAAATACAAAGGGAGGATCGCTTCAGAAACGGGTAGAAAAATAGGTGCATAGATATATGATTTATTCTTCCTATTAAACATGCCATGGTTGTACCATTTTTTTATTATCTTTGAAATCAACTTCAGTGTGCTTGAAGTTTTAAGAGTGCACGCTAAATGTGCGAACACTAATTTTTTTCTTCCTGACGGCCCTTAAGAGAACTTTAGGGAACCAGCATTATCCACATTTTAAACCATCCTTTTTAAGGGTCATATTAAGTATCTCACTTCTGTGATATGTTTTTATTCACAGATGAAGTCTTTTCTTCTTTTATTGATAAACAGCACTTGCTTTTTATCCTCACCCAAGGACATTTTTTTTTTCATTGCTTTTAGAGAGAGGGGAAGGGAGAGAAAGAAACATCAGTTGGTTGCCTCCCTGATGGACTGGGGTTCGGACCCACAACCCTTTGGTACAGGACGATGCTCCAACCAACTGAGCCACAGGAGTCGAGGCAACAAACAGCACCTTTTATTTCATTTTCTGTTAGCCTGTTAAGAACTTGAGAGTCAGGTTCAGGTGTCCGCTAATTTTGTGCCTCCAGACAGCAACTAACCAAAGCTCATGGGCAACAAACCTGTGGCTGCCCCCAGGAGGATGGCTGGTGGCTTTCAGAGAAGAGGGACTCACAGCAAAGATTTCAGTTGTTTGTCTGCAGATGCAGCCCTCACTATTCTAATTAACTAGACAAAGATTATGGGGTTTTCAAAATAAAAAACAAAACATACATTTCTATCGGTATTACAAGGTGCAATATAAAATTGAACTTTTTCATAGTTTGCTTTTTTGAAACAATAGATATTAATGTCAGTCATTTTCTCTGTTACCCTCAAAACTCTATCCTAAGGTTTTTTAATATTTGAAGTTTAATTTTTAAATTTTAAAGTATCACACATAAAGAGTTGTACATATATGTGAAATTTTTGAAAATGAATAAAGTGAATAGCCATGTGCCAACATACAGCTTAAGAAAAGAATGTTAACAATATGTAAGAATGTGTGCCCTTTTCCATTTTTGAAAATTTACACAATGGAATACTACACAGCAGAGTTAAAGAATGAGCTCCTACCTTTTGCGACAGTGTGGATGCTAAGTGAAATAAGCCAGGTGGTGAAAGACAAATACCATATGATCTCACCTATAAGAGGAAACTAATGAACAAAATAAACTAATGAATAAAATAAAATCACAGGCACAGAGACATGGAACAGACTGACAGCTACCGGAGGGGAGGGAGGGAGGGGACAAGGATGGAAAGAAGGGGAAGGGACTAGTCAGAGAACAGTATGAATGGCCCACAGACATGGACAGCAGTGTGGGAATGGACTGTGGGAGCAGGAGGTGGGATGGGCGGAGGAGGGCATAGGGGGGAAAGTTGGGACAAGTGTAATAGAATAACAGTTTTAAAAAAGGAAGATTATTTAAAGAACCAGAATAAATGTCTCTGAGTAAATGAGTCCAGTTTACAAAATTTTTTTAATGTGGCCTTTTTTCAGATACATATTTCAGTTACTCGGTTCTTTATAACAGTGAGTATTATCTTAGGATTTAAAAGATTCCATAGCTTTTTATTAAAAAGAACAAGAATAATATCAGTGAAGAAGTACATCAAAGTGTAACAATTATTTGCTTTTATGAGTTTATTGAATCCAGAACAAAATCATTAAACAGTTGAGAAACATCTTAATAAAGGTACTAAAGGTATTTTAGGGAATACAGAGATGTTTAAAATTTGGCCTCTGCCTTCAATTCTAGTCAATAGACTTCTTTGTGAATGTAGCAAAACTTTCAATGGATAGTTGTTTTTCTAAAATAAAATGTCAGTGACCATACAGAGTTGGGAAAAAGTAGATTTACAATTGTGAGTACATGAAGCACAGAGTTTATTCTTGTATTATTTTTTAATTATTGTGTTATTTTCCATACGAACAACTATAAAAGTACTTTTGCCCCACTGGTGTTCATTCTTTTTTCCCCTATTTTAATTTAAACTCATTTATTTTTATTTTTTAATGTATTTTTTAATATTTTTATTGTATGGTTTTTCCATTACCATTTTTGTGTATATAGAAATTTGGGGGGGATTACCAAGATACACATGAGATTTCTTTTTTGTTTTCCTTCATTCATTGATATATAATATATTCATGTTGGGAAGTTTCTTAGTTTTTTAAAGATAATAATGAGGTTAACTGGATGAATATAGTAGTGATCCATAAGTATTCTCTAGCATTTTTTGATGTATGAGAAAAATCGCTTTACCAGTTGCTGTTATTATAACATCAGAATAATTGGTTTAAATGCTGCTTACAGGTGATTTCCAGCTTGTCTCATGCCATAGGCAAGCAAAAGGAAAGGATAGAGTTGATGAGAACGTTCTTCCACTGGCGAATTGGCCATGTCAAATGCAGACAGGATGTGAGTATAAAAATGAAAGGACGACTGACAAATATTAGACTCCTGAACTCGAAAGTGTTCAGGATCGTATATTAGAAAAAAAGTTAAAGAAGGCTTTATTTTCTAGTAAGTAAAATGAATTTATAATTTAATGTAAGCTCTGATTTTAGAGGAATATGATTCAGTATAGTTTGGAAAACCATAGCTCTTATTTTATAGATCTATTGATATATCATTTCCTACTTCATAATACATCAATAGGAATTGTACCTAAATTACAAATACCCTGGTAATGGAATGCCTTTAACAGATTTCACTCAGATGAGGTTATGTGGAGAAAAAATTTACAATCTTTAACATATCATACGCTTCCTGTATTGTTTCTACTTCTAAAATGCCTGAATACAGTCTCTCAAGAAGAGGCAATACTATATTATACATTATAAAATTGTATAAATGTTGTGTAGACTTGCCTTAGAGTAAGAATTAAAGAAAGCCATGTCTGTATAGCTTTTTAATTATTATACTCAGTTTGTACATAATTTAAATTTGAACATTATTTTAATCAAATATGAGCTGAATCAATATATCAGAGTAAATATAAACTGAGAATAATAATTTATTGTGTCAAAAGTTGAAAAGTATGAGTATGGACTTCAAGTCAGGATGGAGGCATAGGTAAATATGGCTTGCCTCCTTGCACAACCACATCAAATTACAACTAAAATATAGAATGGCCATCACTCAGAACCGTCAGAAATCAAGTAGAATGGAAGTCTGACAACTACAGAATTAAAGAAACTACATCCATCCAGACTGGTAGGAGAGGCAGAGATGGGAACGGGATGATATCACGTCCACGTATGGTAGATAAAAATTTGGGAGGAATATCTCAGGAGCAAGGAGTCCCAACCCTAGCCCAGCCCAGGGTTCCAGTGCCAGGATGAAAAGTCCCCATAACTTCTGGCTGCAAAAACCAGGGCAGATTGAGTGAGTGGAAGAAATTTCTGGAGTCCCAAGCAGTTTCCCTTAAAGAACCCACACATGAACTTACTCAGACTCGTTCCCTCTGAGCTCCAGCACTGGAGTAGCAGCTTAAAAGGTACCAGTGGCATACAGGGGGAAACTGAAGTGTCGGGCATCAAGGCGGGAGCTTGGGGGACAGCTTTCTCTCAAACAGAAAGGACAGCAGAGGCCATTGTCCCTGTTCTGAGCTCTCCCCACACGGAGCCACAGAGCTGGCAGGCAGGTGCCATATCTGAGACTCTATCAAACTGGCTGACACTGTTTGCCCTGCCCTAGGGATCCCCTGAGACTCCATCCCACCCAACTTATAGCCATTAACAGTGGCTTTTCCATGTGATTGATAGGTCTTGGCTCAGGCTTCACAACTTCCTAAATCCTATTAGACAAGCAACAGCAGGCCTCGGTATTCCCCCCAGCCCCCGAACCTCTTGCTAAGTGGCCCCAGGCAAGGAGTCTTAGCAGCTCTGCCTAATACATAGAAACAGAAACAGGGAGGCTTCCAAAAGAGGAGACAAAGAAACATGGCCCAAATGAAAGAACAGATCAAAACTCCAGAAAAAGAACTAAACAAAATGTAGATAAGCAGTCTATCAGATGCAGAGTTCAAAATACTGGTTATAAGGATGCTGAAGGAACTTAGTGAGGACCTCTGCCGCATGATAAAGGTCCACTCAGAAACAATGGATACACTAATTGAAATGAAGAACAATTTACAGGGAAACAACAGTAGAGTAGATGAAGCCAAGAATCAAATCAATGATTTGGAACATGAGAAAGCAAAAAATCAACCAATCAGAACAACAAGAAGAAAAAAGAAATTAAATTCCAAAGATTAAAGATAAAGAGAGAATCTTAAAAGCAGCAAGAGGAAAGAAGTCACCTATAGGGAAGTTCCCATAAGACTGTCAGCTGATTTTTCAAAAGAAATTTTGCAGACCAGAAGGGATTGGCAAGAAATACTCAAAGTCATGAAAAGCAGGGACCTGTGGCCAAGATTACTCTACCTAGCAAAGCTATCATTTAGAATCAGAGTGCAGATAAATGGCTTCCCAGACAAGAAAAAACTAAAGGAGTTCATCATCACCAAACCATTATTATGTGAAATGTTAAAAGGGATTTATTTAAGAAAAAGAAGATCAAAACTGTGAAAAAGAAATGGCAAAAAATACAAATCTATCAACAATTGAATCTAAAAAACAAACTAAGCAAACAGGAACAGAGAATTATAGAAATAGTGATGGTTGCCAGATGGAAGGGCGGTGTGGGGGGATGGGTGAAGAGGTGGGGGGATTAAGAAGTACAAACAGGTAGTTATAGAATAGCCAGGGGGATGTAAAGTACAGTGTAGGAAATGGAGTAGCCAGAGAACTTATACACATGACCCATGGACATGAACGATGGTGTGGGGATCACCTGAGGGAGTGGGGGGTACTGGGTAGAGGGGGGCAAAGGGAGCAAAATTGGGACAATTATAATAGGATAATCAATAAAAATTTTTAAATTTTTAAAAAAATGGAAAGTATGAGTATGTATATATCCTAGACAGTATAAAGGCTCAACAGTGTAGAGAGAGAGAAAAAGAAAATATATATGTATATATATATAAATCTTTCATGTAATAGTGAGCCATCAAGTGATCACTATGCATTTAGTTCTAAGAGGTTAATATTTGAGGAAAAGATATTTCTATTATAAAATATGATATTTTTCTTTAAGCATACTTCTTAGTGCTTTTGTTTTTTATTAATTTTAACAGATTAAATTTACATTAAACTGAAAAGAGCTATTTAAAATGAGTATTTATACCATATTTTGAAAGTTATTTATCAATAACTTAATAATGAGAATAACAATATTTATCAATAACAATAATGAGAATATATTATGTTTAAATGTTAGCTAAAATAGTTGAGGATACCATCAGTTTTTTAATAGCTTTTCAAATGTAAGAAAATTGAAAGTTGGAACTACTTCAAAAGAATTTAAATTCATTGATAAAAAGAATGGCATACATTCCTGTTTGGATCAGTGTGGCACTATGTATGATGCAAAGTATATAAATAAAGTTAATCTTGCTAATGGTTGTGGCTACTAAAACCTAAGAGAAAGCAGTGCCACCTGAAGCCACAGTCTGCTTCCTGCCTTCCAGCCACTCTGCTGTTCTCCTTGCCTGCTTTCAGCTCAAGGCCAGGCAGATTCAGAAGTAAGATGGCAGTTGGCAAGTTACTCATTTCCTTTCACTTGTCTTTTGTCATTGTTGCTGTTGTTTCCCTAACTTTATTAGTTACTTAAAATGATATAATGGATACAAAAGAGTTTAGGCTCTGGGATAAAGCCTGGACCGCTTTTCGTGTGCCCTGGGCAGATAGATTACTTCACCGTGCTAAGCCTGTTCTCCTTTCTGCAGATAAGAATAATTACACAGGATTGAATGATAATGTAGGTACAATGCTTACCACGCTGTTACATTTCTTCTTATTACAGTTAATACATTTTCCAGTACACTGTGTTTTAAGGTTGTATCACTTTCATTTAGGTTTATGAAGGTAAACTAGCCGACCAGTACTTCCAAAGAACTTTACTGAAGAAAGTCTGGAAAGCCTGGCGTTCCACAGTGCAGAAGAAGTGGAAAGATGTGGTGGAGCGAGCTTGTCAAGCGAGAGCTGAAGAAGTTTGTGTCCAGATTTCCAATGATTATGAAACCAAAGTTGCTATGGTAAAACATTTTCTTTATAATTTTCACTTTCCTTTAATAGAAATAAAGATGGGTAGCATCACTCACAGTTAGTCTGTAGTTAGGCAGCGTGACCTAGTTCTCCAATTCTATTTAATGCAGTATATCTTCAGATGAGACCACTTGACTGTCTGGGAAAGAACAACACTAATAAGTCAGACTTACAGACATTCTTTCAAATGTTCTAACTCTTATGGCCTCCAAACTTGTGTTGAATTTCTTGTATGTACACGTGTACCTGTCTCTTGAAAATGTAAATCACCTGTAGATCCTTACATCTCTAAGAAGTAGACTTTCTTATGCTCTTCTTCGGCTTTTATTTAGCCAAGAATAGAGACCAAAAAACAAAAATATTTATCCTCTTGTTAATTTAAATAAACTTTGTTCATATTAGGTTGATTTAAAGCAGTTGTATATAAATTGGAATTATTTTCCCATTGACTTTTAATAATAAAATTAACATTGTTTTCATGGGAATACATTTAAAACTCAAAATGAAATAAAAAAACATACTGGAGAATGCAGCAGGCCTCTTGAAATCAAATAATAACAAGGAAAAAAATCATCATTGTAGTACGAGTTCTTAATATTAAAAGTCAATGTCATAATACAGATAATTTTCTGCAATTGAAAATAACATGCAGAAAATAGAGTCTTTAGATGAGGTCTATGGGAAAGTGTGTTGTAACTAATAGCACTTTGCACTTTAAATTCTATAGTAACATTTAGTTTTTAAAAATTCTGTTAATATTGCAGGCATTTAGTTATTGTTTTTCTAAAGTGGTGAGGGCTGTCTGTGGCCCTTAATGTATTTTGTTTAACATCCTACATAAAAGACTTACAGTAAGAAATGGCTCATCTTTTTGTATAATTGAAACACATCAGCAACCTTCAGTGGGACTGGTATGGAATTCCCCTTGCTTGAACTTTGACTTTATGGTTAGAAATGAAAATGGTTTGTTGACAGAGACAAAAGAAATTGAGACACATAGCAGAAGAGGTATGTGGGTAATTGTATTTAGTATTTCACCTAAAAATACCTTCACAGAGTGTTTATTTTTTAACAATAAATAATATTCTTCCATGTGTCATGAATCTTTTTCTTTTTTTTGAAAAAAATCTCCTAATTTTAGTTATCTGGAGCTTTGGAAAATGCAAAAGCTGAAATCCAAAGAATGCAGCATGAAAAAGAGCACTTTGAAGATTCCATGAAGAAAGCTTTCATGCGGGGTGTTTGTGCATTAAATCTTGAAGCCATGACAATATTTCAGAACAGAAGTGAGACAGGTTAGTGCCTTACTTCTGATTCTCTGCCTGCTTTCAGAAAGGAATGGGGATTTCAGTGACTGGTATGGCCCACGGTGGTAATTTTCTGCAACAGCTCTGTCTCATCTAGGCACTCTATTTTTAACTTCATAGTGTCGTCCCATTTCCAGTTTTAAATGTCATGAAAATTCACTCACATGGGGTTACTTATAATATCTTAGATATGAACAAGGAAACTGTCAACTCTTAAGTATTTAGGTTCAATGTTACCATAATGCTTTGAATGTGTAACATTTTTAAGGCTCTTTAATAATTATAATGCCTTTAAGTTCAAAACTTCTATTGTTTTTTTCCTAAGTAACCAAATTCCTTGGACTATTACTAGTCATGGTATCCTGTTTTTAAATATTGCTTGTTTTCCAGTTTAAGAGAAACCTCAACTAAAACTCAGTTTCAATAGTTATAAACACAGGACTGTCTAGAGAGGTAAAAAAATAATAATAATAATTTCATTTCAAGAAAAGCCCATATATTGGCTCGGACCAGAGTTGTTGGTGTCAGTCTCAGCACCATGGCTTGGAAGAGCGTATGACAAGGACCCTTTGCCACCAGTTTACAATTAGCCCTATTTTCCTTACTGGGTTTTAGTTTTCCTCTCTGCATAAAGAAGATAATTTACCTTTTTACCTTCTTAATAGGGGGTTCTCGTGGGAATACAGTGAAATACACTTGAAAACACTTTCAAAGACAAAAAATACTTGGCCTGTAAGATGGAAGCCGTGACATGGTTACTGTAGTCTTCACTCATTCAAGCTGGCCTCCCGGGCTTCATGCAAACACATGAGTATTTTTGCAGTATTATAGTAAATCCTATTTGAGACTCATGGTTAACTTATCAATGAAACTATTTCATTTTGTAACAGCATTAACATTTCATTCCAGGGAATAACTCCTCTGTGCTTGTTGTGCCTCATTTTTGTGCATCAACAAACTTTTATCATTTAAATTGTTCACATTGTGGGTGGCAGTGGGTTCAGGCAAATTGTTTTCTCTCTGAAATAGTTTGACTGTGTGGCCCGTATGTAATTAGAAACTTAGAATTATAGATTATCAAGGCTAAATAGTTTATCTTGCTGATACCCCAAAGTGTGCTTGATTTCTGTAATAAATGGTCTTTTAATTATCAATGCTGAAAACAAACTCACTATCTCCAATAATAGGACAGTCTGCTTTCAGTTCTAATTATTACCAAGTTATATGTATTACATTGAAAATTTAATTATCTACTTAGAGGAGATATTGGGCTTTACAAGTAAGGTGACAAATTATTACTAGAACTTCTTGTATGTAAATTTCTTAAATCTGTCTTTCATAGTCTATTTATGAAGATTATCAATTAACTTATGACAAAGTATTTTGCCACTTTTATAAACTGAACATCTTAAATAAATACAGCTGTCTCCTACAGGCAAACATTCATAACAGGATTCAGAGAAAATGTATTCTGATAATTACCCAACATGATTTGTTTTGCTCCTATTGAATTCACGTTTACCGTCTTCTGCAGCTAATGCCAAGTTCTGGGAACCAGCTGTTTTGAGTGGCCTTGTGCTTTATCTTAACAGTGAGGGATAGATATAACAGGAATAAAAAGACACAGAGTAAGCAAGTGTTGGTGGAGCCATCAAAGGCAAAAGTTCAATGTACAAGGCGAGACCAAAAAAACCGGGAATTATCTTCTAAAGGGCAGGCTCCTAGTAATGGAGGCTTCCCCCGCCAGGTGAATGTTCTAGGAACTCCTCTGTATCAGTGTACCAGCTGGTGTTGTTGTGAGAGGCTGTGTTTGGCTTCAGTGATTTTTTTTGAAGATTCTTTTAATGTTTGCCCATGTCATGATACCTGATTTACAAGTACAATTCCCCACACTATGCTGAGTGTTCAGCAGTTTTTGACCAAAATGGCATGATCCCTGTGCCCCACGCTCCCTATTCATTCACCTGATCTCACCCCGAGAGACTTTTTTTGTTGTTTTCCCGGATGAAAAAAGTCCTCAAAGGGAAATGTTTTCCTGATATGGAAGAAGTGAAATGAAAAAATGGCAGAAGCACTAAAAGGCATAAAATTGATTAATTCAAAAACCATTTTGAGCAGTAAAAAAAAGTCTCAATAGGTGTCATACATCAAATAGAGAGTACTTTGAAGATGACTGAAGTTTAAACGTGTAAGAATAAATACACAATGTTTTATAAATAAATTCCAGGGCTTTGAGGGTCCCCCTTCATAATCTAATGATGGATTTGCTCTGTGATGTTTAGGTTTTGTGGCATTTTAAAGACAGCTATTAATTCTCACAAGAAAAAAATTACATTTGGCCCCTTTTCTTCTTTTAAGACAATTGCTTTTTATAATGCAGTTTTTTTATTAAAAAAAATTTTTAACCATCCCCCAAGGATATGTTTATTGATCTTAGAGAGAGAGGAAGGGGGCAGAGAGAGAGAAACAAACATCAGTGTGAGAGAGAAGCATCGACCACTTGCCTCCCATACCCCAACCAGGGATACAACCTGCAATGTGCCCTGACCAGGAATCGAACCTGTACCTTTTGGTGTATGGGACAGTGCTCCAACCAACTGAGCCACCCAGCCAGGGCATAATGCAGTTTTTAATAATGCAATGTTCCTAATGTATCTGTCTTGTTAGAACAAAACTAGTATTTGATTTTTTTATTTGTCCTGATTTTCTGCTGTCATCTGCAGTGTATCTCAATTTATGGCAGTTAAAGTAAGAATAATGGTGAAAACTTGCAGTTATCTCACAAACAGGAACTGCATACATCCGCCCACATCAGTGAGATTGGTCACCTGCCTTTCTTCCAGGGAGTCCCTTGGCCAGACATGACCTGTGCATTCGTCCCATGTCTCATGCGAAGTCTACCACCCACCTAAAAGTGACAGTCAGAATCACTTTCTGTCAAAAACATGTTAAAACTCAGTGTGTGTGTGTGTGTGTGTGTGTTTTCAAAGTAAAAGCAGTATCTTTTATTGAATTAGTTCTTTTCATCAAATGATTTCCAAAGACCTTCGCATTATAATCCTCATTAAACTTTGTTAATAAAGTTTACATATTTTATACACATTTAGTCTAAGGAAAAGGACTTATTCCAAAGCCCAAATTTGTAGATGGAAAGAGAACAACATAGGAAACTATTTATCCCCAGGGTTACACACTCTATTCAGATAGTCTGAAACATCTCAGTGACTGAACTGTGAAATCCTCACCCTGGTCCTTGGCATCACATAGATAGAGTTTTAGAAATTTTAACCAAGTTTTAATACCGGGAGGTAAAACTCTAAAAAGTACTCTTCACCCTAGCCTGAGGAAGCTGATATTCACCCCCTCAATCTAAGGAGATACGGTGACATGTCTTTCGCAAAAATCAGTTAATTGTGCAAAATCTGCTCTTAATTCATGGCTTACATGATCTACCTCCAAGAGCTTGTTTCTTTTACAATGTCAAAATTCACTTACTGATTTACTGTTTGCTGAAAATTCAAAAATAAAAATACATTGTTTTGGTTAGGAGAGGAGCAGTGGAAGGAGAAAAGAGGGTATGGCGATACAAAATTATTCTAAAGATCTAACTACCAGGCCATTTAACAGGATAGTTGCATGAAATAATGCAAAAGAGCATAGTCCTTAGGTTCCTGTGATCTTATTATTGTAATGGTTTTGATAGCTGTACACTTTACTCAGCTGAGGTACTGGCTGAGCACGTAATTTATTTTTATCTTTTAAGTCAGAGCAAGTCATTCATTAGCTTTTACATGTTGAAGGAAGTGGTCTGAAGTCTTTAGTGGTTAATGCTGACATTAACCAGTTAATACTGACAAACTGGTAGCTGAATATTGTATCCAACTATGACAAATTTCTACATTTCTATTAACACCAAGTTGTAGGGATTTCAGGCCAAGATGGAGGTAGGTAAATACACTTGCCTCCTCGCACAACCAAAAGAAGGACAACAAATGTAAAAACTAAAAATAGCCAGAAGTGCCAGAAAATCAAACTGTATGGAAGTCTGACAACCAAGGGTTAAAGAAGAAATACTCATCCAGGCCGGTAGGAGGGGCAGAGACAGGCAGCGAAGGAGGAGAGGACTCACAACAAGGCGGCAGCTGGTGGAGCAAGCGGTCCCACATTCGAGTGCAGATAAATCGGGAGGAACAATTGGGGAGCGAGACAGACTACACAACCCAGGGCTCCAGCACTGGAAAATAAAGCCTCAAAGCCTCTGACTGAAAACACCTGTGGGGGTTGAGGCAGCACAAGAAACTCCCAGCCTCACAGGAGAGTTTGTTGGAGAGACCTGCAGGGGCCTAGAATATACACAAGACCACCCACCTGGGAATCAGCACCTGAAGGGCCCAATTTGTTTGTGGGTAGCAGAGGAAGTGACTGAAAGTCAGCAGAGAGCTGAGCAGGCGGCACTGTTCCCTGTCAGACCCCTCCCCCACATACAGGGTCACAACGCAGTGACATGGGTTGCCCCGCCCTGGTGAACACCTAAGGCTCCACCCCTTACTACATAACAGGTGCTCCAAGACAAAAAAAAAATATGGCCCAAATGAAAGAACAGGTCAAAGCTCCAGAAAAAATACAACTAAGTGATGAAGAGATAGCCAACCTATCAGATGCACAGTTCAAAACACTGGTAATCAGGATGCTCACAGGAATGGTTGAGTATGGTTGCAAAATAGAGGAAAAAGTGAAGGCTATGAAAAGTGAATTAAAGGAAAATATACAGGGAACCAACAGTGAAGGGAAGGAAATCAGGACTCAAATCAACAATTTGGAGCAGAAGGAAGAAATAAACATTCAACTGAAACAGAATGAAAAACCAAGAATTCAAAAAAATGAGAAGCTTAGGAACCTACATGACAACTTTAAACATTCCAACATCTAAGTCATAAGGGTGCCAGAAGGAGAAGAGGAAGAGCAAGAAATTGAACACTTACTTGGAAAACATAATGAAGGAAAACTTCCCTAATATGGCAAAGGAAATAGACTTCTAGGAAGTCCAGGAAGCTCAGAGAGTCCCAAGGAAGCACACACCAAGGCACATCATAATTAATTACCCAAGATGAAAGATAAGGAGAGAATCTTAAAAGCAGCAACAGAAAAGGACACAGGTACTTACAAAGGAGTGCCCATACCACCAGCTGATTTCTCAAAAGAAACCTTGTAGGCAAGAAGGGGCTGGAAAGAAGTATTCAAAGTCATGAAAGGCAAGGACCTACATCCATGATGACTGTATCAGCAAAGCTATCATTTAGAATGGAAGGGCAGATAAAGTGCTTCCCAGATAAGGTCAAGTTCAAGGAGTTCATCATCACCCAGCCCTTATTATATGTAATGTTAAAGGGACTTACCTAAAAAAAAGAAGATAAAATATGCAAACAGTAAAATGACAACAAACTCACAACTATCAATAACTGAACCAAAAAAAACAAAAACGAACTAAGCAAACAATTAGAACAGGAACAGAATCACAGAAATGGACATCACATGGAGGGTTATCAACTGGAAGGGGGCAGGGGGAGAATGGGGGGAAAGGTACAGGGAATAAGAAGCATAAATGGTAGGTAAAAAATAGACAGGGGGAGGTTAAGAATAGTATGGGAAAAGGAGAAGCCAAAGAACTTATATGTATGACCCATGGACATGAACTAAAGTGGGGGAATGATGGTGGTAGGGGAGGTACAGGGCAGAGGGGAATAAAGGGGAGAAAAAAATGGGACAACTGTAATAGTGTAATCTATAAACTATATCAAAATTGAAAAAAAAAACAAATTGTAGCTATTATGGGTTTTTTTTCTATTTTTTTTTCTTATTCCCTTTATCCCCCTCCTCCCTGCACCCTACCTATTATGTATTTTTATTGTTGGGGGGAGTGTAAAAGCAATCTTGGAAGAATTTTAATGGAATTAATTTGTGATTTATAGGGACAGACTTCACAAATAATAAAAAGGAAGAGTATGGTCCTGGTGTTCAAGGAAAAGAGCATCCTGTTCATTTGGACCCTTCGGCTCCTCCGATCCCATCAGCAGTTGCACCAGCACCATCCTCATCAGCAGCCACCATGGGAGTGACCAGCACTGTGGCCTCCATCACTTCCACCGGGGCTGCTTCCGCTTCCTACACCCACCTGCCTGTTTCTGCGCCTCTTGGTGCCGGACCTACCGCTCCTGCTGCACCGGAAGAAATGGTCAGTGCAGTCCATGCGGGTGCCTGTGCTGGGAGAGCATTCCTGACGTGTTTGTATATTGGATGTTTTGAAATTAGAACATACTTCCTCATGGAGAAAAACGCCTGTATGGTTTCAGGCTAAGTCACAGAAAGTAATTGATGTACAAAGTGGCTAAAACATTTAATTTGTAAGGGCTATTAAAAGTCCTATTACAGTAGTAATAATTGAACAAAACTAACTTTTTCATTTTACATTTGCCAAAACTACTTGGGAAAAATAGATTTAATTTAGAGGTTTTTTTAATTAAAAAAAAAATTTGTTATATTAAAGAACTTACGAGGTAATGACTCTTTTGTATATTTGCTGTTCAGCTGCAGCTTTCCCTTTTCCTGGATGCAGGCATGGTATTAATAGTACCACTCTATAGTAACACCATCTTGATTTGATTAGGCTTTAATTTTTAATTCATGAATGAAGTGAAAATACGAACAGTGTTCCTAGAATCACCATTACAAAATGCTTAGCGGGGAAGAGTGTTCTCGGGGGGGGTGGAGTAATCGTGCGAGAACTGACCCGCAGTGAAAAGAACCACGCGGTTAACACGGTAAGAATTGCAGAGAGGGCACCTCGTGCTTCTGACTCCTCATCCTCCTGGTGCTAAGCCTGTATCTGCAGTGTTTCTCAGAGCAAGGTGTAGGGAGACAAGGCAAGCATATCAGACTCACTTCTGCAGGGCTTTTTTTAAAAACACTATACCCTTCCCTCCTCTAGCTCGGCTCAAAGGCATGTAATTTTGTAAAGATCCTGAGATGGTTTTGATGTGCTTGTCTCCCTCTTCTTCCCCGCCTGACCACTTACACAGGAGGAAAGGTAGTGGTAGAATAGGTCTTAGGTCTTACAGTCCCCTCGCGGGCCATCAGAAGGCGCCTTTGCTCAGAGTCAGCCAGGCTATTGGTCATCATTAGCATTCCAGCTGCCTTTTGGGAACTACTAACTTAAGGGGAAAATATATTGAAATCTGCTCTTTATCATGTTTGCTCTTGATTGAAAGAAGTTTAAAAAAATGTTAAGAGAAATTTGAATGTGTGAGGGAGCTTTGACTTAGAAATAAGACACCAAAATTCAACCCCAAATATGTTCAGCTGTGTTTATTTTTCATGATTATGCACTTTGACTTGTGATTCTATACAGATGATCTCATTTAAATAAACATTTAAATTTCTGGTTTGTCATTCACGTTGCATATTCAGATAATACACATGAGCTAGATTTTTCAAAATTCCCTTAAAATATGACTATACCATTTATACATCTGCATCTATATATAAATCTGAAAATGCATGGGAAGAATTGAATGAATGAGTGTACTTACCACCCTTTTTGTTACTAACTTTTAAACACAATTTGATCACTTGAGTTAATTTTGAAGTCTTTGAAACTTGAAAAACGGCCCTTCTTCAACCCCACCCCTCCAACTACATTCTACTCCTTCAGAAACAAATTCACATTCAATTTCATTCACAAACGTATAGCCTTTAAGGCTAGGGAGAGAAGAGAATCACAGATCAAAGTATAAGGCTAGTTTTGTCCTTCCTTATATAAGTATAATACTCGGATTCACCTCAATATGTCTTCTTGTTTTTAAAAAGAACCAAAATAACAAAAGTAGCATTTACAGTTGTTTGTATTTAATGCGATAAATAATAATACAAGAATGAGCTCTGTTTTGTGCACTCACAATTGTAAACCTATTTTTCCCCCACCCTGGGTACTAGTTGGATGACTAATGTGAAGTCGACATTGTTAGGAACAGGAAAAGAAGAGAGATTTGTGATCCAGGCCTAGTTACTGTTCTCCCCATTTTAATCACAGAGGCTTTCTGTGAACATTCATAATGTTTTCCAGTCTTCCCCAGTATATCCAGTAGCTAAAGGGAAGAGTGTGATTTGGGAAACAAATAACTGGAGAAAGGATAGTCATTCTAGTGAAATAATCTCCTCATTTGTAAAAGTCTTTCCTTTCTGCATACATCCTCAATAAGTTAAATGTCAGAATTTTGTGGTGGAAACATTTTTCAAAAAATACATTAGGCAGTCATACAAGCAAATGAATTGCAGTTCATGAGTTTGAACAATAGATGGTGCTTTGCCTTTTCTAAGGCCATTTGAGATACATAACTGAGGGATTTTAGTTGGATTTTTAAGCTAGTTAGTAAAGTTTCCCGTCTAACTTTCTCTTCATCTGAATGAATATGAAAGGGTATCATTAGGCCGTTACTGCTGCTCTTCCATTTTGTAAATGACAAGCTTGAGGCTTAGAGAGAGTAACTTGGCTGTGGACACAATTAGTAACAGAAGTAGAATACTTCAGTTTCCTTTCTTTTCTTATTCCTTTTGCTTTGGGCCCAGCTAATGTGATTAGTTGACAGAGGGGGAAAAGTGAGTACGCATAGGTATTGCTCCTGATGTAAATACAACTTTTTACGGAGCATTGTCTAGCAGGAAGCTACAAAACCTGTAAAAGCTACTGTGTGTTACCTTTTGATCTGGTCGTTGCATTGTTTTGCAGTATATACTACAGAAGATCTCATTAGAAAATGGGAATTCTTTTTTTACAAAACGTTGCTAGAACTGAGATAATTAGATAAACTGTAGTTTGTTGGTTTTAAAACCTCTCAAAAATCATAGCAGTTCTCTATTCATGGAAAAAAGTATACTAACAACTCTAAGAAAAAAGGCAGAACACAAAGCATTGCTTAAGGATGGTATTAGTTATGCAAAAGGACCAGAAGAGTTCATAAAACAGTTCATAAAACAGTGGCCCAGGGCTGGGGGTGGCGGGGGAAGGGAGACGGAGACCACTGAGGGTGCAGGAGGGAGATCTGCGGGGATGGGACAGTCCTGTGTGATAGTTCTTGATTGCCATGACAGTTACAGGAATCCACACATGTAATAAAGTGACACAGATCTCTACCCACGCATTATGCAATGTTAGCTTCCTGGTTTTAACATCACAATTATCAAGGTGAAGAATACACAGGATCTCTTTACACCTTGGCAACTTCCTATAAATCTGTAATTATTTCTAAATAAAATCCCTTTAAAAACTTTATGAAGTCCTATAAAATAGTTGGTGTACCAAAGTTAAAGTTTTGCGGTGCTCAGTTTTATGTTTTTATGTTTTAATTTTTGTCTCATTGTTTTAAGTTTTTATATTTTCCATGTTAAAGTTGGTTGAATATACAGTTATTTTAAGTGCCTGTATATTTTCTTCGTAAGTTATAGAACCAACAGTACTCTAAATTTGGCTATGGATTTTCTACCAACTGGGTTATTTCTTTGCTTCTTTAGCACGTACCCAGAGTTGTGACATCTGCACAGCAGAAAGCCGGAAGGACAATTACGGCCCGCATCACGGGGAGATGTGACTTCGCTTCAAAACACAGAATTAGCAGCAGTTTAGCTATAATGGGAGTTTCTCCTCCCATGAGCTCGGTTGTTGTGGAAAAACATCATCCAGTCACGGTGGTGAGTCCACATTTAATGACCTTTCGTCAAAATCGTTTTCCTGAGATTTATACACTAATAAACACTTAAATGACATGCTGAGGAGATCAACATTCATGATGACCAGTTCTTATCCTGCCTTTTACTGTTAACGTCTTTCTATACTTAGAATTATCACACCTGCTCTGAATCTGACTTTTTTCTTTTAGGAAATTATTTCAAAAACATTTGTTTCTTCTCAACAGTGTAAAAATGATCAAATACAAAAAGTAATCCAGTATGTCAGTGGTCAGAAGGGTAAATATATAAATGATTACTCATTAAGTTAAAAAAGAAGGAAAAATGGTCGATTCATTAACTAGCTGTTCATGTAGCAGGTTTTCGATCACAAGAAATGCTTCCCTACTTTAATTTTTGCTCCTTTTAAAAAAAGTTTTCTTCCCCTTTTTCAATGCAATTGTCAGAGTATTTCTAGTTTGGAAAAAATTTCAAATTATAATACATCCATGTGCCATAAAGTACATGGAATTTAAGCAAAAATAAACAAAAAGAGCCTAAGTTAGTGCCCCAGCTGTGTTACTTGTTGCCCTTGCGGTCATATAGAAAACAAGTAAAACATGGGAGCCTCTGTTTTCTCCTGTGTAAAACGGGAGTGATGAGAGTACTTAGCTCCTAGGGTTTATTGTCAGAACTTAGGGTTAATGTGAAAATTAAATTAGATGTAGAAAGGCACTTTGTAAACTGGAAACTATAAGCAAATTTAATTTAATAAAAATTACTAGAGAAGGATACAGGAATACCTCTGTATTATTTCTTATAGCTGTATGTAATCAATAATTATCTCAAAAAGTTTAATTTTTAAAAGTTGCAAGAACATATCCCTAAAGAGAAACAGGACTGATTTTAAAAGAGAACGGCCTTCTATATAAATTCTCAATATTAGACAACATCCTGCCCGCTTGTCTGTCAGAGGATTAGTAAAAAAGACATATGGAATGATTTTAAATCCTTTTTTCTCTGGTCACTAGATTAAATCCAGAGAAGCGGGACTGATTATTTATATTTAGTCTCAGGTGAAGTATGACCACAGTGAGGTGGAAGACCGACAAGGAGGCACAAAGTCAGAGGGTGGCACAGCCTTCATAAACTGGATGGACTCTGAAAGTCCTTAGATGACATCTCTATGTATTGTTTAATACATGAGATAATCAGAAATGAGAAGACATGAACACATTTCTGTTTTTGTCAGCACTTATGACGTATATAAAGATGTCCACTAAGACAAGGCTCACAGAGAACACACATGTGTTTATGTTTAATTTAGACAACCTTTTGCTTTAATAATAGAAATTCATATTTTACAGAAGAGAAATAAGGAGCAAAACTGAAGACTTAACAACCTGTTTCTGATGTTTATCTCCCAAACTGCCCTTTGCTTATCGCGCAGCACTTCTCCAGCAACTGGCCATGAATCAGAAAGCCACACGCTGCTCCCATCGTTGCCCAATTTGGATTAAGTGACAGACATGATGGCAGGCCTCTGTAAAATTTTTCATTTTCCCAGGAATCAAGATCTGGAACTACCAGAAACACTTATGTCTAATAAACCAGTAATCAAATCTCTGACACTGTGCCCCACCCGCTGCGTGGCTGCTTGTCCTGGGGCTACTTCCTTCCGGATTTTTGTAGGTCGGATTTTTGTAGGTTGTGCTACCAGTGGTCACATGGTCTACTTCTTCCATGTTCCTCCCGCCCGCCCTCCTCAGGGAAAAACACCTCTTTCAACAGGGTCAGATTAGGGGGTTAGCAACTAAAATTTCATACTAGTGGCAAGAATATCTTCCATTTGTAATGATTACCCAGTTATTTATGTACAAAGAAACATTTACATAAAATACTTTAAGGTTATTTTTCCATTTTATTAAAAAGGAACTTTTATTCTTAAGCAGAATCTGAAATGAAGACCTGCATAGCTGTATCATAGAGCTTTTGAAATATATAGTGAATGTTTTCATCAAATTTATAATTTTACAAGTATTTGAGATGACTTTTCTAAGTAGAAGACCTGATCAGAATCTGCATGTGCTAGTCGGTGAGGTGGACTGAGTGACTCATCTGCATAACAAACTCCACTACTGCCTACTAAGAAGCTGTTTTGGATGTAATACAGGAAAATCTTATACGTGTACCTTTTATGCATGTGTATGCATGTAGCGTATACTTATGAACATAGTATGAACTTTAACATGTTACACGTACAGGTGAAGGCAGATATGCCCTGACTTTAATGCTTCAGTGCTCATGTCTAAGATGTTCCTCTGAGCATGGACGTAGTGTACACATCCTCTCAACATAAGTGCTCAACATCTAGTTATTTCTTTGTGTAGAAAGTTGTGGTCCACATTAAGGGAGCACCAGGCCTCTGGGAAGACTGCCTCATGTGTGATCATAAAACATTTAGTCAACTCCCAGGCGAACCAGGTGAAATATGAGGGACCTGCTTTATGCTGGTTTGAAGCAAGGACCAGACTGGACTTCTGCAGGGCTTCCCACGTGTTCCCCAGGATTGGACTCCACATATTAACAGTTGGATACAAGGGGGAGGAAGTTGGATAGAATGAGTAGAGAGGAGAGCTTTGGGCGTACTCTTCTTCCAAACACCACAAAGTCCCTTTCTATACTTCGGCTTCTGTAAACGTGACAAGATTCCACTCACGTGAGTCCTCCTTAAGGAATGGATGGCTCCCATGGCTCCTCTTGCGCAGTCACCCTAACTGGTGTGGGTTCCTTACAGAAAAGGACCACATCTTGTTTGTTTCAATGGCTGCTTCATCCGATTCATTGCTTAAATCCACTGACACTTAACGATTGTTGGGTTAAATTGTAGATGATAAAATGATATGATATTTAATGATAAAGATGATATTTAATATGTATAACTTTATGGGATTATTAAAACAGATTTTTATCTTTTCAGCAAACCATTCCTCAAGCTGCTGCAGCAAAATATCCCCGGACTGTTCATCCCGAAAGTACTACTTTGGCTTCCAAATCTCTCGGAACCAGATCAACTCATACTCAGTCTCTCGCGAGCGTTCATTCCATCAAAGTGGTTGACTAAAATGAGTATGTTCATATTAGGGTCTTTTAAGTCCTCTGGGCATACCAAGGATTGGAAGTCTTTAGTTGCACATTTTCCCATCGTGGGTACATGATGCTTCTCTTTTCAAAATCACAAGAGACTTTTTCAAGCCACACTGTCATTTGTAACTATATGTAGGATTATTTTAATGTTATTTTTTAATTTAAGCAATTAAGTAAAACTTTTTTAAATTAAAAAGAAACTGGACTATATTTTTTAATAGATTCAGCCTGTGGCTGATTATATCATCAAAGTATTTAAATTCTGTTCTCTATATTATTCCAAGATGCATCATTTCCAGTGTTACCAAGTAAACTTTTCAAAAGTGTACTTTAAAAATTATTAAAACTATTAGAAACTAAGGTATTTTTATCTTTAAGTGAAAAAGATAAAGACCAAGAGTAACGATATTTTCATCACAAATTTTTTTTGTGACTGTAGTATATTTATCTGCATATTTCTAGTACTCTAGTAATTAAAATAGGGAGAAATAGCAATATCTATGAATAATTTTTAATGTTAAAAGGGAAAAATTTACCAGCACAAAAACATCAGAAGAAAACTTCCTTTTAGAGTGAACCAATTTCTGATAGTCCTCCTCGCCTCTTTTGAAACTATAGTTTTGAACTCAGGTTGTTCTCTCCGAACGTCCACACAGCGTCCTGTCCTGCGGTAGTGTAGCCCTGGCCAACGCAGCAACTCTTCCAAGCCTGTAGAGACTTTTCACTGGTTGACCATGAGGAGGAAACCAGCTGGGCGAAACTGAGCCAGAACGGGACCAGGCTTCTAATGGTTTGATTGCTGGCTGCCTGGGTCGAAGTACTTAAGGGTTACATAAAAACAAGTAGAGTCTGGAGGACCTGTCTAGGACCTCAATTTTCATATTTTTCACAGAAATGGATGTATTTAATAATCTGAAGTCTCTTCCATTTTGAACATGACCTAGCTGTATGCTCTAATAGTACTACAGGAAACAGTTCTTCTTACTGCCTTACATTGTCAACAGGACATCAGAGAATACGTGAGATAGGCAAATATCCCATTCTCTAAAGGGGCAAAGCAAGGCTTTTGTGAATTATTAGGAGTACCTGGCCATGTCTTAAAGAACATTAGATCCTTCTCACGTGACACTTGTCCTGGGCTCTGGCCCAGCTACTCCTGTGGCGAACAGCTCATGGATACACACAAACCAACAGCACCTCGTCCGCTGCCTGTACAGAGGGCATTCTCCTCCCCGGGGCTTCCTCCACTCCCAGGCCAGTCATGAGAGATGGGCGGGCTCCGCCATTGTAAACAGATCGGTTCCTCTCTCCCCTATGTGCACTGTCCTGAGATGCACAGCCATCCTGCCTCTCATCTCTTGGAAGAGAGTGTCGTCAAGGTCAAATCAGTTGTGCTTGACACCATCTGGTGGCCAATTTAGTAATTCACCCTGGTCTTGGCTCTCCCTCCTTCCCCATATCACCCCTTTCCCTTCTCTCCGGTTTCCTTGGATTTGCACTCCTGAAAAAGGCAGTGGCACATAAGCTTGGGCTTTGGGCTCTGCTTTTTGAAGGACCTACATTACAATTACGAACGGTTTTCAGTATGCAAGCCGTAACCATGTGGACAAACTGAAGGCAATTTTATGAACACTAATTAAGAGTATTATAAGTATCTTTAAACTTTACCTGAGCTCTGAAAACTATATATTGTCTAAAGCATCAAGTAATTAGTGTTAGCCGACGTTAACTTAAATTCAATGATTAAAACACTTTGTACAATAAGAGTATGTATTCATATTTATTTTTATATAAAGAGGTTACCAGATTTGGGGTGGGGGGGAGAGGATTAGCAAAGTCACTAGAAACTGGCCAGGTTGAAGCACATAGGGAGACAAGACTTTTCACTGAATACCTTTGTTAAAAACTTTTGGGGATCATGTGAACATGTTACCTGTTTTAAACACTCAGAATGTTAAGTGGGCCCAAAATGTAGAACTATAATTCATGATAGAAGAACTGGGCTGAAATCGCTCACGATATTATTTCTGGCCTTATAGACCTAGAGTCAGAATTTGAGAACGAAGGGCCTTAAATTTTGATGAATAGGTGCATATATGCTGACATAAATTCATACTTGATTTCATATTTAATAACTTTCTCAGATCATAAAAATAATACATGTCATTGTGAAAAAAATTGGAAAGGATCAAGAAGTACAAAGAAAATAAAATCACCTATAATTAAATCCCCAAGAGAGAAAAAATATTGGTATATATGCTTTAGCCTTTTTTAAATAAAATATTACACATATGTATATTTAAAGCCAACAGCAACTATAAATTTCTAAAGCCAATTTCTCTTACAAAAGAAATAGTAGTTAATGATTTCAACACTATGGGCATGAGGTGACACATTTCACAGGCATTGTCCCTTCATCCTTGGCAAACTGCTAGGGTAGGCATTTCTCCCATTTTGTAGAGAAGGAAACTGAAAATTTGGGGATTTGAATATTAGAATGCCCAAAGGTTCGAAAATAATAAGTAGCAAAACCATGACTCAAAAATCTTAAAACCCCGGGTTTTCCCACATGCTATGGTGCTGCCCCCATCACGTTTTTTTAAGCATAATGTACAAACCCCTACGTTGTGCTAGCACGCATGTTGCAGCAAATGAAAGAAATGGGGAAAATCTTACACAACTTGCCTTAAGCAAAACCCCCAAATTTCGACTTCTCAGTGGTTGGAAAGTATAATACCATTTTTTCATCTGTTAAAGGATCCTGCTACCAGCATCTTCATAGTGGAAAGGAAAATCAATTCTACTGCTAGAGGAGCTTAATGGCATTAAAGAACTAAATTTAAAAGGACTGGATGCCGAGTGGAAAATCATTTAAATGCAATTTCTCTAGGCATTTATGAAACTGCACAGTTCTTGGGCTCTGAGTCAGTTTCGCTTTTGAATTGACAGATCTTTTCAGGAAAAAAATAGTGTAACATTTATTATTAATGGCTAACATTTATTAAGCACTTACCATGCAGGCAGTATTATGCACTTAACCCCACAACAGCCCTTTGTCACAGACAGCTTCTTTTGCTGGTTAATAAACGAGAACACTGGCACACTGGCACAACTTCTCAAGACCACACAGCCTATTAGCGTTGGAGTGCAGGTACAAGTCCAGAGCTCACGCCCTTCACCACTTCAGAGAGCTGCCTCTACTCACCCCCTGGGAATTCTTATGGAGACTCTTTCCCAGGAACGAATAAATGTAAGGTTGAGGGAACAACCCCAGTCCGATGAGGATAATGTCATAGAAGGTAGGCTTTATCCATTCACGCATTTATATTCTCAGCTTCAGGTAAAGCTGCATCATGGGAATAATGGCAGCTGCTGCTGCATTTTGCTTGAGTGGTTATTACATGCAAGTTATAACAACACCCAATTTACTGGTAAGTTTTCAAAGCATCTTCCCTGACAATACAGTCTTTGACAGTGATTTTTTAGCAGTAACCTCAGCTGGCAAAGCAACAGCCTGTCTGCTCTTTTGTTTCAACCTAGACACCATTTTTAAGTACACTGACTTGCAGTTTCCCAAACAGGGACCAAATAGCATTTGGAGCGAGACAATTCTTAGTTGTACAGAACGTACAACCTGATACGTAGGTCCAGCGTTCTGTCTCCCGTCACCTTCCCCACCCTCTCACCCCTGCCCACACCGACACATAGACAAAAAGACCCCTATACTTGTTCAAGTACCCAGTTGACACTGAGGTAGACACTGAGAACCACAGGGCTAAAAAAAAACAAGTACCAATTGGGTCACTAGCCAAAGGAGAAGCTGCCTATTCTGAGCCACAGGGATCACCCAACTGGGACTGTTGCTGTTCAGGGTAGTTGTATTTCTGTCAAGGGTCCCCTAACATTTTAGGGAGCAGGAGTGTCTGTTTATTGAAAACTGCCACTTACCGACTGGTTCTGGGAAACCTGCACGTACCAGCTCTTCATACTAGTGCTTGACTGGCGTGTCCTGCGTCATCAGGGTCCCATGCAGCCGGATGAGCAGAGCCCTGCAGCCATGTTCGCGGAAGCTGTCCTTCCCTGTGCCACACACAAAAGGCCAGAGGCCAAACGTCACCTGCTGATGATGTCTCTTTTTATTGCTGTGATCTCAATTCTGAGTTTTCTATCTGGCTGTGGTTGCCAATTCACTCCTTTTCTGATTAATGTTAAGGTCAGGGCCCAGTGGATTAGAGTCCTTCCAGTTGGCCTCACTGGGGCTGCTTCTGGGTGACCAATGTTCAGACTGACCCCAGCACTTCCCATGCACCTACTGCGCTTGACCTAGCCCCAAGGAGCGGACGAAGATTGTACAGCTGCGTCCCTGCCCTGCGGTCAGGAACCATTTCGATGAGAAGTGGAGCTTTTCAAACACAAAGTACATTATTTCACCTGCGGATCTTGTTAAAATGCAGGTTCTGATTCAGCTGGTCTGGGGTGAGGATCTGCGCGTCTACTAAGCTCCCAGGTGCTGCAGTTGCTGCTGCTGTCCATCACCGCTGAGCAACCAGCATGGACCGTCCCGCCACTCCAGTTCCTGATAGACGTCTGGGTCCCCACCATCTGGGGCACTGAATCCTGGGCCAAATACTCACTGGACCCTGAACCCTGAGCAGTGGTGGGGGCAGGGGTGCTGGAGTGTGGAGATGAGAATCCACTGGCACTCCAAACAGGAGTTCACAGTTACAAACACATGACCGGCTCCTAGCTCAACCGAGTGTGTGCCCCTGAGCAGTCAGATGCTACAAGAGAAGGGCCTGAGCTCCGGGGAGGGAGTTTGTGGGACAGACTGTTAGAGGAGCAGGTGTTTCTGGGAGAGCAAAGTGCATGCATAAATAATGTACTCTGAGGTGAATACTCCTAATCTTATCCTTGTCAAACTAATTTTTCTCAAATATCATCAATAACATGTCACTCTTGCTCAAAGTCCACAAACTCCCTGGTGCCATTACCTGGGTCACACTGTAAATAGATCGTGAATGTTACTGTTAGGCCAACTAGAGTATAAACTCCCTCAAACATGTGCCAGATCACCTAGCAGATGTACCCTCTCCTGGCCTGAACGTGCTCTAAGCACTCTGTAACGCTGGACTAAAACATTTTAAATTCCCCTTACCCTGGTGGCAAGTACTCTGAGGGTTCACTATAGTTCCAACTCATTTCTTTAGGTCAAGAGAGATTTCCAGAAGACGACTTTCCTAAAGACTTCACAGAACACTATAGATGTCTAATTAATCACAAAGGAAAAATAACAAAGAATTCTTTTTGGAAACTATAGTCAAGATTCAACATCTATTTTCTTCACATGGAAATGTGTCCTTAGAAGTAGCCATAAAAACGCCATAATTTGTGGTCCAAGTCACACACGCCCACGGGCCGTGCTTCTGCACCTACGATCCCCAGCAGTCAGCAACGCGAACTGGCCCTAGCATGGGACACATTCACATCTCATGGCGTCCGTGGTGGGAAGTGCTGGGGTAGAAAAAGTAGAAAGTTTTGCCAAGAAAAGTGTTTCCTTCCGTGTTTAATTAGTTGGCTAATGCCAAACAAACTTGCTATATTTTCTAGGTTTGGGCCAAATCATTAAGAAGCAAAGCTAAGGACTCCAGCTGACGTGACCTCACTAATCCTGACAGCTAGTCTGGCTGAAATGAGTCCATGGCTTGGCATCCTCTGAGGGAGCCCGGAGTCTGTGTCCCTGGCACTTAGAAGATCTGTCCCCAGGAAGGACTGCTGTTCCTAACACAGAATGCCTCCTGCCACATCACCTAGACCGTGCTCACCTGACCACTGTTCCTTGATGGCTCTGATCTGGTCCTCTGTGAAGTTCCACGAGTGGGCCAGACTCTGCCACTCGCTGCCCTTCAGCTGACGGTAAGCCAGAAGCCAGAGGACACTGCGAATATGCTTGGTCTCCTGACTGTGATCTTGCTTGAATGTCGGAGGAAAGTTGGTTGTTGGGTCCCTGATGTTCTCACTGTGCTTCTAAATCAAAGTATCAGATGAGTTCAGACTTACTGCCTTTTCTGCTTATTGCCTTACTATAGAATATTTATTTTCAGATGTAACTAGTAAGGTGGTAACCAAGACCACGCTTTCAATGCTACCTGCTATTGGATCATTTTTGTCATTCAAAATGTAGACAAACATCTGAAATAAAAAGCTTGAGTACTCTCTGTCTGACACAGGAAGTGTAAGGAACTGTCAGTGTCATGTCCCTTGCTTCTGTCTCAACCTGCTATTTACCCACCTCCAAGGGAAACAGAGGTGATACCTTGGCTAAAGAAATGTCACAACAGCAAATGCATCTTTAATGAAATCGTTCTTCCGTACCTCTCTCCAGGCATAGTACCTCTCTGCTTTTATGAGCATGTCCACGACGAGGCTGTGGCTGCTCCTGGAGGCCACAGCCAAGGCCATCCTCCCTTGCTAAAAGTTAAAAATAATGAAAGTGTCAGCTGATGTTGCCTAGTGGTTAAGAGCTCTAAAAAAGAAGACACCCTGGGCCCAGGTGTTGACCCTACTGCTTCACTGCCAGGTGAACCTGGGCCAGTCCTTAGCCTCTCTCCATCTCAATACTACTCCGTGGTGTAGTGGTAAGAGGCATATGTGACAATGCACGTCATGGCCTTAGGACAGTGCGTGACATGTGCAAATTGCCCAAGAAATAGTAGATATTGATAGTGTCTGGTGCTGTAGCAACTGGTCAAGGGAAAGAGTTTGGGCTTAGGGACCCATCATCAACAAGTAATGTTTTACACATGGTCTATCAATGAGAACCTGAATATTTCCCAGTACCCTCAGGGGTCTTCCTGGCTCTGCACTGGGGTGTCCTCAGCAAATAAACAACACGATTGTACATTTTTCTCCTCAAAGGCAGACTCCACCTGTGGCAGAAGCTTTAGCCAGTGGCCATGCCCCCACCCCTCAATGGCCTTTTCTTCCTTTCCTCTACAGGAAGAGACCTCTGGGTTTTTAGGTGGGCATTTGGCCATTCTAAACATTTCCTAGCTTCCCTTGCATTAAGGTATGTGACCTAAGGTCTGGCCAATGGTATATAAATGGAAGTGGCACACGCATCTTCTAGGAAGAATCTTTAAAGAGAAGGGTGTCATTCTCCTTCCGTTCCTCTTCCTCCTGAGCAGAATGCTGGCACAATGGCAGGAGCTTGTACAGCCACCCTAGACCAGGCAGTGGAAGCCATGTGTTGAGGAAGGCAGAGTAGTAAGACAGAAAAGGGCTGGATCTTATTAAAAGTAATACCGATCATGACAACACGACTAATTCATAGAATAGAATTCAGCTTGCTGGACTCCTCACTAGAACTTTTTTCTATTATAGCATACTGCCTCTAACCCAGGGTGAGGGTTGGAATCTTTACCAAATAGAATGATTGAGAAAGGCTGTTCTAGACATAATGTGGGACGTGAGTGGCCTGGTGCCCACATGGCACCTTACCCAAATTACAAAAGGCACACCTCTGTCAAGACAGATACACAGGTTTGCAGGCAGTGTCCCCTGGATATGTTTCCCCTGGATTTTATGCAGCACACAATCTAGACATCTGTACATTTTTCTCCTGGGCAGAAGGTGGTGGTTTTCATTTGCTTTGCAAATCACCCATGAAAATTTGTTCAAGAATCCTGACAAAAATTATAATGAGTGGGCAGACATAACCCCAAAAGAAGTTCCAACCTTAGGAACAGAGGTTTCTATGCTTAGGGATCCAGAAATGTATCCCAATAATTCCCTCATATACGACTATTTGCAATTCCCACCAACCCAAGTGATTTGGCTGTTAATCCAGGCACTAAGACCGCGGTGAGCCTGCAAATTAGGGCTGAATGTAATCAGCTTCTAATCAAAAGAGATGGTAATGAAATTAGGAAGAACTGCATTTTGCAGGCGTTCAGTAAGCCTCTAATCGCACACTGTTTAAATTCTGGCTTGTAAAGCCATTTGCGTCGTCGTAATTAGTCTATTTTGGGCAGGCAGCATCCTGGGAGCCAGAGTTTCCAGGCTCCCAGGAATCCTTCCCCGGGAGTGTGTGCTGGAGTGGGAATCTAAATACTGAAGCCATTGAGGGTACAAGGCCCTCGGGGGGCCTTGTGACGTAAGTCTCAGGCCCAGAGAACAGGTTTCTGGGAAAATCAAATTTACACCAAATCTTGGCTCCTTTTATCCATTCAGATCTTAATTCAGTTTTAGAAACAGTCACTTATCTTTGGTAAAAATTGTAGGAGCAGAGAGAAAAAGTAGCTTTTATTCATTAATTAAATATGTATTTGGTACCAGCTATATTCCAGACCCTGAGAAGAAGGAGGGAGGAGGAGAATGGAAATCTGGGAAAGTCAAATTGTGAGGTCTAGTAAACTGTGGACTTTTGTTCTGAAAACAAAGTTAAGTTGTAACATTAATGGTATTTACTGGAATAGCCAGTCCACTAAGCACCAGGGGACCCAACATGAATTCCCTGCCTATGCTATCTAGATTCTCTACCCACAAGACTTCCCTGGGGCTGTGATATATTCCTGAAAAAGTAGAATAAAGTACAAAAAGAAAGCACAGGAAAATACTAACACTAAATGCTAATACTAATGCAAAATGGTATTAGAAGTTAACCGGTGGGATTCCACCTAGGTGATGGAATTAAGGGTTACTGTGTTTTCCTAATGATTTTCTATGTTTTCCAGATTGTCTGCAGAGGGTTTGTATTACTTTTATGATCAGAAAAGAATTTAAAGTTAATTTTAAAAACTGACATACAGAGTTAAGTAAAATAGCATGTCGCTACTTCAGATCCTAAAAATATGAAACAGGTGATTCTGAAATAGAGTAGGATGGATCCAGGCTTGCCCTAGGAATTAGGGATGTGCTGGGCTGATGAACGGTGTGGGGGAAGACAAGGACAGGAAGAGCTGCAAGTTCTGGAAGCAGCCACCTTTGCCGCCAGTTGTAGGAAAGGCTAGTAGCCTTTGGGTTTGAAGCCAGGCTCTTACTATGTGTGTGTCCTACTGTCGTTAAATCTCTCACATCTTGTCTTGAAAACTGGGATTATTCTGTCCGCCTCCCAGAGGAGATGTGAGGACTGAAAGAGTACAGGGCACGTGTGAGCACCTCGCAGGGCTGCCACACGGCAGTCTCCCGCGTCTACACCGTTCAGTGAAGCTGGAATCTGACGGTAGTCGTCTCACTCCCCTCCAACGCCGTGTCGGCACTATTTCATCAAACAAGTCTACGTAGCAGCCAGGAGGACAGAGCAACCCAAATGTGTCTTCGTGGAAGGAAAAATAAAATGTGGTTTAGGCATACAATAGATACCATTCAGCCTTAAAAAGGAACGAAATTCTGACCTATGCACAACATGAATGAACCTTGAGGACATAAAGCTAAGTGAAATGAGCCAGTCACATAAGGGCAAAGACTGTATGGTTCCACCTACATGAGGCACCTAGAGACAGAGGCGAATCGCGGTCGCCAGGGCCTGGGGGTGGCGTGGAGGAGAAAATGGGCGGCTGTTGTTCACAAAATTTCAATTTTGAAAGATGAAAAGTTCTAGAGATTGGTTGGAGAATAGTGTGAATGGAATTAACAATACTAAACTGCACACTTAAAAACAGTTAAGATGGTAAATTTTGTTATGTGTATTTTACAATATAAAAACTTTTTAAAATAAAAAAACAAGTTTAGACATGCATGTGTACACTTATTCATTACAGCTCTTTTTACACCAGTAAGAGCTTAGGAACAATTTAAATGCCTATCAGCTGAGGATTAGTTAAATCAACAGTATGTCCAGACCACAGTCTATTACGCAGTTGTGTAAAAAAGAATGAAGTGCCAATATGGGATGACCCACACTTTATATTGTTAAAGCAAAAAAGCTACATGCAGAACAGGATGTAGAGGTATATCACCACGGTGTAAAAAGGACAGAGGAATGGAAGAAGAATATAATATACTATGTTTGCTTGTCTCTGTATAGAGAAATTCTGGAAAGAACAGAGAAATGTATAATGGATTTTCATGGCAAGGGTAGTATGGGAACCAAGGACACAGGTAGTGGGAAATTTATACTGTCAAACCTTTACTAATTATTTGCATTTAAAAAAATTTTGAACTATATGAATCTATAATCTTTTCACAAAATTAAATAATTTGCATTTTAAAAATGCATTTTTTATTGTTCACAGTTAAATTTCTTACTGACCTATCTTAATCAAAATTGGGATGTTTTACTGAGCTTCAAGACACAAGTTTTCTCCAGTGTGTGTCCATTTCTCACAGGCTAGGCTGCTGCTAAAGGCGGAGAGCCACCAGGGCGTTCTAGCAGCCATCTGAGCGGAACAGGGTGAAACCCATGAAGTTACCTTATCAAGGACCTTCAGACCACAGCCTGCCTTCAGCAGGGTTCCCACCAGTTCCACATTTCCAAGGTCAGCAGCCACAGGCCAAGGGGTTTGCTGCCTCTGCCGTGAGAAATTTCAAAAATGTAATCCACATACACTACAAAGGGGGAAAAAATGAGCATAGTGAAAAGACAAAGGGAAAACAGAGGTGTCCTATATAGGCATAAGGAAAAAGAGATAAAATCACAGGTTTCTGAGTAGGTGCAGGGGATATTCATAGCAATATTGTTTATGGCAGTGAAAAACTGATAGGAAGTTGCACATTTAACAAGGACATTCATTAGATGAACCATGGTGTGTCCACACACTGGAATAGTAGGCAACTATTAAAAGGTTTTTTAAAATTATTTCAATATGAAGTACCTAGAATAATCAAGTTCATAGAGACAGAAAGTAGAATGGTGATTGCCAAGGGCTGAGGGGAGGGGGGCTGGGCAGTTACTATTTAATAAGTAGAGTTTCAGTTTGGGCAAACAAAGAAGTGAAGATGGGCGGAGGTGATAGTTCTACAACAGTATGAATGTACTCAACGCCACTGACCGGTAGGTACATTTACAAATGGTTAAAAAGGTAAATTGTATGTCATGTGTATTTTGCCACAATAAAAACTGGTTTCAAAGATTATTTTTAAATATGAAAAAATACTTATTTAACATTAAAAGCCTTAGGAAACAAGGAAACAACACTGCATATAGCCGAGCTATAGATATCTCTCCCCCCTGCCCCGTGTGTATATATACACACTCCATTGTTAATATGACAAGAACAGTTTGCGTGACACCTATGTAACCTGGCAGCCAAGGAGAGTGGACTGGAATGCACATGTGTGAACAATGACGACTTCACTGTACTAGTCAGTGGGGGCGGTAGATGCTGATGAGTGAGCATGTGTACTGTGTGGCCATGGCATTGAAAATGACTCAGCAAGTAGAACAGCACATATGCATCAACTTTTGCATTAAGCTTGAACATTCCTCCAAAGAAACTATTTGGATGATTCAGAAGGCCTTGGCTATGGACAACTGGTGATTGACAGTTTCATCACGACAACACGCCTGCTCATGCATCACGTCTCATGCAGAGTGTTTTGGTGAAAGATCAAATCACCCAGGTGACTCAGCCCCCTACAGCCCAGATTTGGCACCCTGCAACTTCCAGCTTTTCCCAAAACTAAATTACCTTTGAAGGGGAAGTGATTTCAGACTGTCGATGAGATTCAGGAAAATATGACGGGACAGCTGATGGCGATTGGGAGAACTGCGTGAGCTCCCAAGGTGCCTAGTTTGAAGGGGACTGAGGCATCATTGTCCTGTGTACAATGTTTCTTGTGTCTTTGTGTGGTTGCCTCTCACGTGGTCCTCACTGGGGACCTGGCCCACAACCCAGGTATGTGCCCTGACTGGGAATTTAACCAGTGACCCTTTGGTTTGCCCACACTCAATCCACTGAGCTACACCAGCCAGGTCACCCTGTTTCTTGTGTCTTATACCTTCTTCAATAATTGTCTTTATTTTTCATTTACATGGCTGAATTTATATATGTACATACACACGCACACATATACACATATGTGTGTGCATGTGTGTGTGCATATATATATATTAAAACTCAATATACATAAGAAAATAGCCCTTGCTGGTGTGGCTCAGTGGATTGAGTGCTGGCCTGTGAACCAAAGGGTCGCCAGTTCGATTCCCAGTCTCGGGCACATGCCTGGGTTGCAGGCCAGGTCCCCAGTAGGGGGGCACATGAGAGGCAACCACACATTGATGTTTCTCCCCCTCTCCTTCTCCCTCCCTTCCACTCTCTAAAAATAAATAAATAAAATCTTTTAAAAAAAAGAAAATACATCAATGATGTTAAGAATGATAATATCTAGATGGAGGGATTAGAGGTTATTTTTATTGCATTCTCTATTATTTTCTATTTTGTAAATTTCCTGCATTGTAATGTATAAAGAACTACAAGTTTTCTAATTTCTTTCTGGAATAATCATTTTCTTATCAAGAGAATGACAGTGTTTCAACGAAATACATGAAATCTCAAGAAATCATCCATCATAACCTCCCATCCAGAGTAATGCTCATGTGAAGCATTTCTAGACTATTAGGACAGAAAGAACATTGGTTATGATACAGCCCAACCCCAAACCTGACAGAGGAAGTGACTTCCCCAGGGTCACACAGCTGGGCAATAGCATCTAGCCCATACTCTTCCAGCCGGAGCACAGGGTCAATTTGCTTAGGATGTCAGCATAATCAGAGTAGAAAAGCAGGTACTAAAGACCCACTTTTGGCTGACACTGTGCCCCTCAGGGCGCTCATCATCCGAGACATTATTACACTCACAAACCTACCGAAGGTCTGTACCGACATGGAATAGAGACACAAGAGTGATACATCACACACCAATAAAATTTCACGTGACAATGGTGCTGTAAGTCTAGAAGGCAGGAAAATGCACTGAAATGTTAACAAGAGCTCTCTTTTTGGAGGAATTACAAACAAATTATAAGTTGTCAGCTTATTTATGTTTTCTTATTTTTATACATTGAGTATATTCCTGGTCTACCAAAAAACCTGAAATGATAAAGTCTAGCTCTATAACTGGATGGCAGTCTAACACACCATTCTTCTGTGGACTGGATCCAGCCAACTGTGGTGAAACCAAAATCACACCCAAGTTCTGTCTGTGTATGTGGCAAAGAGTCTGTCCACTAGGAAAGGCTGGGGGCATTAACATAGTTGCACACATGATTATATTTAATAACATGAGGGGTTTTTCTTTCCCCAAACTTTTGGGATAGTAAACGACGAGGGGAGGAGGAAGGCCCTGGGGAAGGAAGGGACCGAAGGGGAAATAAGTCTCCATTCAGCTTAAGGCACAAATGACCTCACAGGAGAAGACTACAAAGATCTGAGTCGGTGCTCTGGTTGGACAGAGGTGAAGCTGAGTGCTACACAGCAGGTTAGGATGGCCCAGCCACATGGCCTGGCTGGTCCCCACCCAGAGGGCACTGCTGAAGCTTCTCTGGGAAGAGGCAGAGAACGGCAGGAGGAGTCCAGAGGTCTCTGTCCTCAGGATTCTGGAAGGGCTCCTCTCTGAGAGTTTCTCTTCCCAGTCCCTCCCTACAGCTCCTGGAAGGGGCAGCCCAACTCCGGGAGCAGAGTGCCCATCACCATCCTTTTCATTCTTCCACCATTGCCATTTCCAGCCAGCGATGGATTCCGCCTATGAGGCATATGATTCTGCTCCAGTGGATTGAATTCATGGTGATTTTTTACAACAAGATTTTGCCTCTGGGCTAAAAGAAGACACATTTACTGTCTATAATATAATATAGAAATAAAGCTTCCTTCTAGAAGTGAAGGGCTCCCCCCAATTCCATTTCATACAAGGCTAGTGGCTTTTGATTTAAAGAGCTTCTGGCAATTTACCTCTGAACTATTGTTTATCAGAAGTGCTGGGCCTGTTAAATGAATGTACTGGCTGAATCCCAGTTGTACATTTGAAAAAGACAAAGTATTTGTTTGCAGGTTACAGAAAAAAAAAGAAGAAGAAGAAAAAGAACATGCACATTCCTCCCAGGAAATTTTAAAGCACCTGAACTTGATCAAAACTACCCCTAAACACACACTGCATTGAAACATGTAAGAAAATAGATACTCCAGGTGCTGACTGGCTTGACTTACCTGAGATGTCAGTATCATGCTGTGCACTTAATAAGCTGTTTACTACGGTGACATGGTTGTTAATAACAGCTAAATGAAGACGGGACTCCTTAGGCTGCAGAAAGAAATGAAAATTTCAAATACAAAGTATTCTGGCTTCATCATTGAGGTCAAAAGCAACTCATTTCAGCAGACATTTCCTGATACTCTCCCGAGTACTGAAGGTAAGTGTTAAGCTGTCATTTCCATCACAAGGCTATACCTGCTCGCCAGCGCTCCGCCCATTCTAGAACTATACACTGAGCACCTGCTGTGGGCCGGGCTAGGGACTGAGTGGTGAACATGGCCCATTCTCAGAAATCTTCCAGTCCAGTGGGGTAAGCAAATATTAACTGTTCTTAGTCACCATATAAATATGCAACTACAAATTATAATAAGTACTTTAAAGGAAAATTAGAGAGTAGTATGAGAGCATTGGCAGGAGTGGGCAGAGGGCCAACCTCGTTCTGGAGGTCAGTAAAGGCCTTCCTGAAGAACTGACATGTGAGCTCAAATACGAAGGATGAGAAAGCAATACATAGGCATAACTGCAGGACTTCTCAGTGCCTTCAAAGAGCTACAGTGCAGTGGGAAGAGCCACCAGGAGGAAACAGCAATCACATTTAGCATTTTCCTGAACTGATTTGATCTCAAGCTCTCCCCACTCACCCAGGGGCACCATTCTTGTGCTCAGCCCTCCAACCTACATGGAGTCCAGCCATGATGTATTCACTGCACCCTTGCAGCCCACTCCCCTTCCCTCCTTGTTTGTGGCTAAACTCCTGTTTCCCGGCCACACCCCCACGCTCTCCCTCATCTCCACCTCACCCAGCCCTTGGAGGCAGTGCCCATCTCCTGGAACACATTGGCCTCCTGCTGCCTCACTCTCACCCAGCTGCCACTGGCCCCAGAAGGCACAAGAGAAAACATGTTTCCAGGGCAGAGAAGGCAGCTGAAAGGGAGAGGGGAGAGGAAGAACACAGTTGTGAGAGAAAGTGAGGTGAGAGGCATCCAGTGGAGGGGATTGGAGGCCGGTTCGGGTGTGAAAGAACAAGGACAGAAGATCCAGTGCGACTGCTGAAGAGTCTCTGAGCTGAAAGCAAAGTGAGTGGAGAGAGGGAAGGCAGATGTGTGTGAGCATGGGTGAGAATGGAGGCAGTGGTGTAGATGTTAATAAACATCAGTTATGTGCACCCAATGTGTTCTTATAATGGTAGTTAGTATACCCCCTTCCCCAACAGTATTAAATACCACTTTTCATTCATAATAACCCTAGCAGTCAGGTTTTCTATTCCCTGAGTTGTATATGAGGTACAGAGAGGTTAAATAACTTCCACTAGGCATCGGAGTGAGGAAGTGGCAGAGACAGGATTTGAACCCAGTTCTTCCTGATGCCAACATTGCATCAAGCTCCACCGCAGGAAAGAGGGGTAGATGGACAGAAGAGAGATATAGTGAGTTGGCAAGTGTGTCAGCAGCACACAGAGGAAGAAGAGAAGAAGGGGCATGTAGGATGCCATGGCTATGTAAGTCATATTGTCTGAAGGTGAGCAAGGGAAACAGGAGACAGATGGGGCTGGAGTGGGCAATGTGAGGGGAAGGCTTTCTGTGCAGGACCCCTCAGGAAGACCTTCTCTCTTGACACACTAAGCATGGAAGGAAGGAAGGGAGGGAGGAAGGAAGAGCAGGCATCCCTCCTCCCAGGAAGTGGGCAGTGTCCTTCCTGCTGGGACCACCCGCCTTGCTGGGGCCCAGCCCCTCCTGAGACACAGGAGGCATCTTTGGACCAGCCAGGAAAGTTCAGGGCCAGTTCCCCTGATGCCATTCTCTGACAACTACCAGTCGTGATTCAAATCACATCCCTTCTCTTGAGTTCATACAAGAAATAGTAATGGCTAAGCAAGATCAGAGGAAATAATATTCTCCCAAGAGAAATGAAAATAGAGTGAAAAATAGAGGAATGTTTCCCATCTAATTCCAGCACAGAGAACTTTTGTACATTTTACCAAAGCCAACTTCAAACTTCAGAAACTTCAAACTTTTACCAAAGTCAAACTTCAGAAAACCTAAATCAGCATAAAGGATTGACTTTCAAAAGAAAAACAAGATTGTTCAGTGAAGGGGAAAAAAATAATCATTCTCCTTCCTATTGACAGCAGCTTCATCATTTTCCCAGACTGATAAATTTAATCCAAGAATAATGGCAGCTCCAGACACATGATAAAGTTTTATTACAGCAAATATAAATATTTAAAGCACACAGATTTCATTTTTTTCAGGAACTTCAATGACTTTCTAAAATTCAACCCTGGGATTTTATTTCTCAAGATTAAGACTCAGCCTCCGAAAGAAGTCAGTTGGCCTTCCCAGAAAGAATTCCTCCTTTGTGAACACCTCATCCCCACGGCGTATCTGCAAGGAGCATCTCCCAGCACAGCCCGCCTCCCAGCGCCAGGATCAAAGCCCGAGTTATTAGAATAGACTCACTTTCCCATTCCGGTGCAGATCAACGTTCTCACTGAGAAGAAAGCTGACAAGCGATGCATGGCCACTCTGGGCTGCTATCTGCAAAGCACTGACACTGAGCTGCGAGACAGGTGGAGAGGGCACGGAGGGATTCCTGTTAGAATCCAGCATGCTTTCTGGTGTTCGTCACATGGCAATCAAATAATACAATGAAGTAGTACAACTATTTAATAAAGAAAATCCAATGTGTTTTCAGTAATTTGCGGGGGGTCGGGCACTTTGTTGCTTCTAAGTGCCTCCCATTAAAGAGTCAGAGTCCTAGGTATTACATACCTCAGGCAAACATGAGTTCCGTATCTGTTTTTCTTGTCTAGGAAGTACAAAGTAGACTAGAGACAAGTCTCTATACACCCTGCAAACCCCCTCCTTGAGCCAAAATAGCTGACTTGGTCCCAAGAAAAGCCCTAGCGCTCTCCTGCTCCCTGACTCTGTGCTAGCAGCTCTCCCCTTTGCCCTAGCTTAGCATGATTGCTACCTACGTGCAGTGCTCCCTCATGGCCCCCTTTCTCAACTCCTTTAGCACCTCCTCTCCTTCACTGCCAGCATCTGTGTCCTACAGCTCCCTGTGCTCAGGTGTCTTCAGTCAGTGCCCACGCTAGGTGCCAAAGTGTTTCAAGTCAGGGCCTGCTTTTAATGATCCTGCCATCCTCCAAAAGGTCAAGCAGGTGCCTTGCAATAATACAAGGTCAACAAATAGTTAGGATTAACTCATTGTAAGATTGCTACAAAGTATTTTCAGGTCCTCCAAATAAGGACACTGTAAGATATTATGTTTTCCTAAAAAGGCTGCATAAGTATCTCCCACCCCACACGCTCTTCTGCAGTGTGACCCTGCCACTCCCCCATCAAGCAATGGAGTTTATTTCTTCAACCCCCTGAATCTGGGTGGTCCCTGTAACTGCTTTAACCCATAGAACATGGCAGAAGTGACAGTGTGCCAGTTCCACGTGTGGGCCCCTACCTGGCCTGGCAGCTTCTGCTCCCTATCTCACAGAAGCCAGTTGCCATGCTGTGAGAAGGCCAAGGCACATGGAGATATCACATGTTGGTCCTGTGCTCCAGAGCCCCAGCTGAGAGCTGGCCTCGACTGCCAGGCATGCGAGTGAGCTGCTGTGGACCTCCACCTCAGTTAAGGCTTCAAATGACTAAAGGCCTGGCTGGCATCTGACTGCAACCACATAACAGACCTAAAGTAAGAATCTCCCAGCTGGGCCCAGTCAACCCTCAGAGCCACAGAAGGTAATAATACCCGTACATTGTTTCACACCACTTCACTTTGGGGTTGGTTTGTTATGAAGCAATAGATAAGTGAAACAAAGGCTAACAGGAATAATACATATTCTGACCAACTGGGGTCTAGTTGAGCTGATACGAAATCCCTTTATCACCTTGGATAACCAGCCTCTCAAGTATGGGCCACTTTGTCTTCCTCAGTTAAAAATGATATTACCACCTATATTAGTTTTCTATTGCTGTTAATAACAAATTGCCACAAACTTAGTGGTTTAAACAGTATAAATATATTACCTTAATGGTCTAGAGGTCACAAGTCTTTTTTTTTTAATTATTTTTTATTGAGCTCTGGTTGGTGTGGCTCAGTGGATTGAGCAACGGTCTGCAAACCAAAGGGTGGCTGGTTTGATTCCCATTCAGGACACATGCCTGGGTTGTGGGCCAGGTCCCCGGTAGGGGCACGGGACAAGCAACAACACATTGATGTTTCTCTCCCTTTCTTTCTCCCTACCTTGCCCTCTGTCTAAAAATAAATAAATAAAATCTTTTTTAAAATTATATTTTATTGATTATGCTATTACAGTTGTCCCAATTTTTTCTCCTCTTTAACCTCTCTGCCCTGCACCCCACTCCCACCAGCATTCCCCATACCACATTAGCTCATGTCCATGGGTCATACATATGACTTTGGCTTCTCCATTTCCCATACTACTCTTAACCTCTCCCTGTCTATTTTGTACCTACCAATTATGCTTCTTATTCCCTGTACCTTTTCCCTCATTCTCCTCCCTCCCCCTCCCCACTGATAACCCTCCACGTGATCTCCATTTCTGTGATTCTGTTCCTATTATAGTTGTTTGCTTAGTTTGTTTTTGTTTTTGAGATTCAGTTGTTGATAGTTGTGAGTTTATTGTCATTTTACTGTTCACAGGTTTGATCTTTTTCTTAGGTAAGTCCCTTTAACATTTCATATATGAACTCCTTTAACTGGACCTTATCTGGGAAGCACTTTATCTGCCCTTCCATTCTAAATGATAGCTTTGCTGGATAGAGATAGCTTTGTTGGATAGGTCTTTGCCTTTCATGTCTTTGAATACTTCTTTCCAGCCCCTTCTTGCCTGCAAGGTTCCTTTTGAGAAACCAGCTGACAGTCTTATGGGAACTCCTTTGTAAGTAACTGTGTCCTTTTCTCTTGTTGCTTTTAAGAATCTGTCCTTATCTTTAATCTTGGTTAATTTAATCATGATGTGTCTTGGTGTGTTCCTCCTTGGGTCCAACTCCTTTGGGACTCTGAGCATCCTGGACTTGCATGTCTATTTCCTTCATTAGATTGGGGAAGTTTTCCTTAACTATTTTTCCAAGTAAGTTTTCAATTTCTTGCTCATCCTCTTCTCCTTCTGGCACCCCTATGACTCGGATGTTGGAACATTTAAAGTTGTCCCAGAGGTTCTTAAGCCTCTTCTCATTTTTTTGAATTCTTGTTTCTTCATTCTGTTCTGGTTGATTGTTTCTTTCTTTTGTTCCAAATCACAGATTTGAGTCCTGGTTTCCTTCCCTTCACTGTTGATTCCCTGTATATTTTCCTTTATTTCACTCTGCATAGCCTTCACTTCTTCCTTTATTTTGCAACTACATTCAATCATTTCTGTGAGCACCCTGATCACCAGTTCTTTGACCTCTGCATCTGATAGGTTGGCTAACTCTTCATTGAGTAGGTCTTTTTCTGGACTTTTGATCTGTTCTTTCATTTGGGACATATTTCTTTGTCTTGGTGCACCTATTATGTCATAAGGGGCAGACCTTTAGGTGTGGGGGGGCTCTGCCCACAGGGCCCCCCCAGCTGCCACGGATCTGCTTGGGGAGGAAAGGTGGCTGATCTCTCAAATGAGAAGGGCCAAGAGCCTTTTCCTCAATGGGGTTTTATTGGGTTCAATTTGCACAGGAATACAGGTAAAGCTCATCAATCATAGGCAGTAAGGATCCAACAGTAGATAACAAACAAGGAACTCTGAGGACTTATTCTCAGTCAGGGTCAGTTAGCCAAAGGGCTATAAGACTTTGGGAAACAAACTCATTTCAGGCTTGGACCCTTATCATTTAAATTGAGGGTATTAGCAAAGCAGGTTTCACAGGATTTTATGCATTCTTCCTTAGGCCTGATCTCCCCAGGGAACCTGCCCTTTCCAGCACAGGGCCGCACCCACCTCTGGCATTGTTTCAGGCTTACCTAGAGCAGGAGAAGTAAGGCAGCCAAGAGATTAGGAGACTTCTTGCAGACAGAATGAGGACTCAGGCTATGTCAAAGACGAGGGGCAAGGGTCCATCACCCCCTTTTCCTATAGCCCCCCAAATCCTTCCCTGAGGGCCTCTTTGTGACCATGCCTGTCTTAGCTCATCCCTCCCTTGAGGAATCTTACCCGTCATTCACTAACTGGTCAGGCTCAGGGCCAAACAGGGTAAAGTATAGTGGGCAGAGGTGGTGCCCCTGCTCGGGAGATAAGCTTTGTCTCCTTAGTGGTTTATGGTCCCAAGGTCTGACTCAGCCTTAGCCACGGGAGGTTACAGCTTCTGAAACCAGGCAGGGTGGTTCCCAAAACTTAGGTATTCACCAGGGCAGGGCAACCCACTTCACTGCATTGTGGTGCTATATGTGGGGTATGGGACAGAGAGGGTACAATGCCCTCTCTGCTCGGCTCTTTCCCCACTTTCAGTCACTTCCCCTGCTACCTAGAAGTGAATTGTGCCTTTCTGGTGCACATTCCTGGGTGGGTGGGCTTGTGTACATTTTAGGACCCCAAGGACCCCTCCAACGGACTCTCCTGTGAGACTGGCAGTTTCTCCTGCTGCTGCAACCCCCACAGAGTTTTACAGCCAGAGGTTTTGAGGCTTTCTTTTTCTCACGCTGGAACCCTGGGTTACGTGGTCTGTCTTGCTCCCCAGTTGATCCTCCTGACTTTTCCGTATGCAAATGTGGGACTTTGTGGTCTGCTAGCCACTGCCTCGACCGACCCGGTCCTCCAGACACTGCCTTGCTGTGTGTCCTCTCCACCCCAGCTGCCCATCTCCACCCCTCCTACCAGTCTGGATCAATGTTTCTTCTTTAACTCCTTGGTTGTTGGACTTCCATACAGTTCGATTTTCTGGCAGTTCTGGGGTTTTGTTTTTAAATTGGTTGTTGTCCTTCTTTTGGTTGTAGGAGGAAGAAAAGCATATCTATATACACCTCCATCTTGGTTGGAAGTTAGAAATCAGAAGTCTGAAATGGGCCTTGCTGGGCTAAAAGGAAGGCCTTTTGGGAGGCTTTCGGAAGACTCCATTTAGTTGCCTTTTCCAGTTTACAGAAGCCACCCACATAGCCCCCTCCTTCCAACTTCTAGGCTGGCATGGGTGCACTGAGTCCTTCTCATGTTGCCTGCCTCTGACCTTGCCTACCTCCCTCTTGCACTTTAAAGGCCCCTTGTGATTACACTAGGCTTGGCTGGATAATCCAGGATAAGCTCATTTAAGATCAGATGATGAACCACCTAAATTCCATCTGCAACCTAAATTCCCCTTTGCCATGTACCATAACACACTCACAGGTTCCAAGGATCAGGCCGTGGACATCTTTGTACCATTCTTCTGCCTATCATACCATCCGACCTCTTTCTCTCAAAACACAGAAATACTGGGATAATAAACGAGCTAGTAAATGTGTAGGGTAATCATATTATCATCTTAATCATGTCACAAAAAAATTATCGAATATTTATTATGTGCCAGGGTTTTGACTAGATTGACAAAACCTCTGGTATTGTATTCCAGGGGCTTGAACAACAAATTGATCTACAGATTTGTAGACTGGTCGTTCATTAAATCAGTAGATTTAGAATAAATTTATTATACTGCAGATGTTATTAAACAAATAATGTCAGCTAGTGATAAGTGCCACAGTAACAAGTAAAATAGGACCAGATGACTACTTTCCAGCAAGTAATCAAGCAAGGCTTCTTGGATAGGGTGCCATTTAGACTGAGATCAGAATGGTAAGAAGGGCCCCCAGTTAGGAGGTCTGAAGTGGAAACAAGTTTGTGAAGAACCCAATGCCAGGAGCCCTGTAGTAGGACGATCTGTGGGATTCTGTGGCATTTTACCCACAAGGTACTACAGGCTCAGTGCATAGGGCCTACAGACTTTTTGAGCCATAGAAATATTTAAAATCTTTAAAAAAAATTGTTTCCAAGATACCAAAAGAAATTAAATACTTAAATGACATATTCATATTTCACTGATAGTTAAATATAATAGTCACAAAATAGACATTACATTTGTAAACAATTTGTAGGTTAAAGTTTTTCACCTTCCTGAAATTCCCAAGTGCAAACAGAGGTCTAAGAAATCAGTCAGTCAGAAATTAGGGGAGTTTATCATATTCAAGCAATGATGAAAGCACAAATTAAAAACATCCTTTAAAAATAATTTTCAGCAAAAAAATATTATTTAACTTGAAAAGCGTGGAAATTTCAACAGGTTTAATAAGATGTGAGGATAGGGCCTCCAGAAATATGAATTCTTTTGGTCTACAAATGGCTTCACTGGACCCAAGCAGTTAGTAGGGCCCTGAAGAGAGCCTATTGCCCAAGAGTCTGAGCAGTCTCTCCACCCAGCACTAATGGAGGAACTCTCCACCATCAGCTAAATCCATAATCTACCACAATTACCTCCTCAGAAATGACTCAACCCTTTGCCACCCCACTTGGTTGGGGGTGGGAACACAAAAGCAATCTCCTGGAGACCAAGTCTAATCAATGTCAGCAGGTGGAGCACTTCCACCATCAAACACGGTAATCACCACAGATGTGAAAGCAAAACGAGTCTAGTGTGTCCCCTGGGTAAGGTGTGTCCATGCGGCTGGCCTCTTGCTTCACACATCCTCTTTCCCTGGGGTCCTCACAAGATTGGGCAGAGACAGGTGTGACGGCCATTGGGGGCTGAGGCTGTAGATCCCCTGAGTATGCTAATGAACTCAGGGGGAAACCTCAAGATAACAAAAGAGCTGAAAAACAGACTCAGGCCAATTTCCAGGCTCAGGCTGCCTGCGTTAGGCCAAGACCACGAAGACATGGACAACACGGAGCCTGTGGTCTTAGACAGGTGAAGAGAAGAGAGCTCGTAAAAGATATTACAAAGCAAATCACCTCTGAGGGCCAAATAACTAAGTCCAGAAGGGCGGGATGGTACGCATTCTGAATATTTCCTGGGCCCTGTGAATTCTTAACTTTGTGTTCATTTATTGCATAAGTGCCCTTGCAACGTCAGCGCGACTCACTTTACACTATCTGCATTTTTCACACTCTCACAATCCTGTCCGTGTATATATAAACTGTATATGATGAAAATATATGTGTAAACATATACTGTTCTTTTCAATTAGTGTTCTATCATGAGCAGTTTTCTATATTATAATATTTAGTATTTATCATTAATATTTTTAATGGCATACAATTTTCCATGAAATAGGTGAAGCAAATTTTTATTCAGCCTTTCAAATACCATTCATTGCACTTACAGGTTGTACCTAATTCTTGGCTACTGGAGGAAACTTTAACATCTCTTCTAAAGCATGCAGCTTTTCCCCACTCTTAGAGTATTCCCTTAAAACAATTTCTCCAAGGTGGGTAAAAGGAAAGTGCCTTTCAAGAGGATTAAACGAATGTATACTCCTGCCAGCAGATACAACAGTATAAGGCATGATCAGTTGGGACTTTATTCTTTAACACTTCTGAAGAAGAACTGTTTACACATTGTGCTGATAAGGAAAGATCTCCAAGATATATTGGCAGTTAAAACAAAAACAAGGCCCTGGGTGGTGTGGCCCAGTGGGTTGGGCATTGTCCTACGAAGCTGAAGGTCACCAGTTCAATCCTCGGTCAGAGCACATGCCTGGGTTCCAGGTTCGGTCTCCAGTGCATTTGAGATGTTTCTCGCTCACATCAATGTTTCTCTCCCTCTCTTTCTCACCCCCCTCCCCCTCGCTCTAAAAATAAATAAATAAAATCTTAAAAAAAAACAAAAAAACAAGGTGCAGAACAACATATACGGCTACCACTTACGTGGCACCAGTGCGTATATGTGCGTGTCTAATCCCATTTTCCGTGTAAGATTAAGTCAATGTTAATAATGTTAATTCTGAAGCAGTGAAATTGAGATGTGGAGATGGAATAAGACACTTGCTATCATACATCCTTTGGTACTCTTCAAAATTTTTTTGTTGTCATTATAATTTTAAATTAATTAGAAAAATAGAAAAAGAACATAAAACCATCTAAAGACAAGGCCATAGCAGTGGTTAGAAGCTCAGGCACTGAGCTTAAATCGGCACTGCCATTAACTAGTTGTATGATCCTGGATGAGTTTCTTAACTCTCCTAAATTCAAGTTTTCTCATCTTAAAAAAATAAAAAAATGAAGGTAGGTGTCAAAGGATCTGAGCACCGAAGTATTTTGTATTTAGAAAAAGCCTCTCCATCCTGTCTTCTCCAGGCCCCAGACTGAGCCCTGGGATTTTACTATATTTATATTTTTTCAATATCTACTATGAATAAGCCAGGCATGCACTACTTGCTAGGGGGAAAACAAAGCAGAATAAAAGTGTCTCCATATTTGAGAACTAACAAATATCTGCTCCTTTTGCCCCATTTTTAATTATTCCTTCCCCAAATAAATAGGGAGAATGGCATTGCTTTTGAGGAGACATTAACCAGGGAATATTAGATATAAATCATTGATTCTTACCCAAACCAAGCAAATTATAAATATGAGTTCTACAAAAGCCCAGTGAGTGGATCGGCACAGGTCCAGATTGCCCAGAGCGCGCCCCGAGTCCCCCCTCACCGTGTGAGTGAAGGCGGCATGCACCACATACTTTACTGGGAATGCTGACATCACTTCCTGCTGCCCGCAGCACTTTGCTGCATTCTTCATGGCCGCCTGCACCAGCTAGGAAGAATGGCGTTTCTCCATTCTGACAAAAGAAAAAATGTTAAAATTAATTACCTCTTGGCACGGAATGAAATTACTTGAGAAACAATGAGCTTTCTCTATATCTTTTGTGCATAACTCTTAATAATGGATAGTGTTTATTAAGCATCTATGTGCCAGCACACATTGCCAAGGCTATATGCTTTGGCGCAGTTAAATTGCACAACAGCCCCATGAGATCAGGATTAATATTACCCTCTTTTTACAGATCTGTAAACTGAGCCTCAGCAGAAAAGTGGTAAAACTGGGATGCAAGTCCAGCTGTTTGGCTCCCAAACCTGCATTCTTAACTATTCTGTTATGCGACCTCCTTTCAGATTTTCCCTCCACCATCCGTCCTCTTAACCTTTATCAATTTATCCAGCAAGCATTTATTAGACACCTACTATCTAGACACCTCTTAGATACTACCAGCATTGGGATTGGAAAGACAAACAGGACACAGACCCTGCCCACCAGATGGTAACAGATTGTTAAGAAAGATAATTGCAGAAATAAGGAATTACGATGCAGTGAAACATACAAAAATAGAAGTACACTTGCACCAAGTATAGCTTTAACCTTTAAAACTGATTTAAAATGGTGTATGTCACTAAACAAAAAGTAATATGCTGTCTTGGTAATTGAGTTTCCTGAAATTCATGATAAACACTAGTAGGACAAAGGGAGTTTAGAGCAGGCCAAAACACAGAAAAGAAGGAACTGGTCTCACATAATAGCTATTTGGATATTTTCCCCTCCTTGTGCAGATTCTTTCCTATAAATATTGGGAAGAAATGCAGAATTGCTTCCTCACTCCCCAACCATTTCCCCCATTGGACGCTAAGAAAAACATCCTTAAAGACTGCATTAGCACACATTCACAAGGGTTCACTTGTAGCTATTTGGTTGTGAACAGTCACACTGACAGGGATGCAAGAGCGTGGAACCAATAGTCCCGTTCCAACAAGATGGAAAAATTGTATCCCAGGCTGCCTTACCTGAGTGCCTGGGACAGCCATCTGTTACAATGGAATTTCTCTTCATAATCTACCTTCTCATTTTTCCAGGAAAAGAGATGCCAAAAGGCAAACCCCAGTGGAAAAATATTTGCAAAAACGTGAAGGAAAGAATTCACATCTTTAACATATTAAGAACCTAATAAATGTTCATATCTTTGATCCAACAATCCTACCTCTAAGAATATGCCAAAAAGAAACAGTGAGGAATTTAAACTAAGGTATGTACAAAGAGGTTCATGATGGCATATAACAAAGAAAAATTGAAATAAACTAACTAAATACATAATAAACTAAATGAATTTGGGGCAGCCACTACAATGTATAAATGCATAGGAACTCAAAGGAAACTGGCAGAAAAATACATAAGATGTTCACAGGACAATCCTTGAGTGTGGGGAAAACATGAGAACTGCCATTTATATTTATGCTTATCTCAAAAATTTAAAATGTCTATTTCTGGCATGACACAGATCCTGGCCAGCAGGATCCTGTGTGGTGGCTGCAATACACAAATACATATGAACTACAGAAATCCTGTGGAGAAAAAGGGACGGCATGGCCACTCTCTAAGTGAGAGAGGGCAAGAGGGCTAGAGAGAGCCCAAAAGAGAGAGCCGACCCCTGCCTGGACAGGCTTTTCTTGCTTTTCTGGGCACATTACATGAGGATGGTCTTCATTTACTATGCACAGGTTCGCTGTAGGTGATTACCTTTTACAGACAACAAAGGACAGAATACTGCTAATTACTTCAAAGAGAAGGATATTACAGCTGGGGCGCGGGAGTGGTTGAACTGGTTACACTCCATACTTGGGAGGTTTAGCTCAGACTTTAGGAAGTTAAAGATAGTCAGTAAGCATTTGCTGCCTCAATCCAGGGTGAGGGAGTTTTAGCAAAAGCAAGTCTTATAGAAGCCTAGGTACAGTGCAGGCCTGATTCCCCACCCACAGGAGAATCTATCCATGGGTGTGGGTCCTGCCCGCCGAACCTCGCTCCCCACTGGCTTTTCCGAGTGGGGGCTGGGCCACATTTCCCACGCGTGGAACAGTTCCCTATACTGGCATATGTTTTGTAACATATTGATTTAATTATAAATGTATATGTGATAGGCACATGCACAGACTTTCTTTACTGGTACGAGTTGGCCACCAGAAAATGTTTGGACACAGCTGCTCTAGCGCATATTCACATGGGTCACTCCAGCTGCCCTGGCAACAGCTTCTATTGAGAAGCAGAGGCAGCCCGAAACCCGATGAATACTGTGGGCCTTATCCAAAAGGCTAATAATATCAACAGACACTTTGTGCAAATGAACCCTATCATAATCTGTGATTACACTCTGTTGGATGTTATGAGTTCTCCCCAATGCACCCTGAGTCGAAAATAGCTATTCGGTGGATGAAACCCAAACGCACACATTCCACTGGTAAAGCATTAAAACAGAACAGGGCAGGCACGACGAAGACTTTAAATCCTGTAACCGCGGGACTCGATCTCTATATTGATTTGTGAACACAAATCACGCCTATGACATACGCAAGGTGATTCATGTTCGTTTTGAGTTTCTAAAACATGGGCCCTGACTTTCATTCAAAAAGACCAAGTTCCTGGGGTCTCCTTTAATTGAGTTAAATCAATTAAACCTGATCATCATGCCAGATGGTCAGAAAAAAGTGAACTCACACACACAAAACTAAACAAATGGAGGCTCTATTTTTGGCCAGAGTCCTCAGCTAAAAGCCTGGCTTACATTATCCTAGAAACTGGCAGAGAAAATAATGAAGGTGATAACAGTACATATCACTGGTAACCGACAATAACCACAGTCCCATTCATTGCCCCCAGACAACACCACAGTAACAGCAGATACCACTCACTGCACACTTACCACGTGTGTGCCACAGCCTTTCCATTTAAAGCACACTGTGGTCCTTATTTTACAGGTGGGGAGATTGAGGCTGAAAGGGCCTAAGTAACATGCCCAAGATCAGCCCTCTGGAAGAGTGATGGAGCCAGGACCAGCAGTCAAAGCCCTGCTTTCACCCTCTGCATGCACAGGTCCAGTGAAGCATCAGACCAGGCTGATGGGCTTCCCTGGCCCAAAGGGAATACCCCTGTCCCAGGCATCACACATGCTCACTTGCATAGCCTTCAGTTTCCATTATGTTACCTACGGCCACTGTTTTTATGACCACACCCCACCAGTTCTAAGTCACATGTTCTTTCATATGCTAACCTACCTGAGATCAGGGCCCATCTCACAAACTCTGTTGACCAGGCAGCAGGGGTGACACAGCTGTCATTGCTCATTATGTGCAGAATGGCTGTCCCTGGCTTAGAAGACAATCTCAGAAACAATAGTGGGGCACCCTTTGATGACACAGAGGACAATATTTTGTTTGGAAAAGCAAGGACCTCAACACTCTGAGTAAGAATGGGATTTAGAAGAATAGGACTCTATGTGTGAAATACAGAAATACTTAACTCCCTTATTTGTTCCTTTATATATGCATAATTTAAAAAATCTAAGATAAAAGTCTAAAAAACTCTTTCAATAAGTATAATATATCCTAAGAGACAAGAAAGTTTTTTGTGTCAAGTTTAATTGGCAGGATTATTTTTTCTTAGTATTATATAAAATACTGATGTGCCTTACCATCAACTGTGCCTTAAATTAAATGATTACTATATAATATTCCTTAGAGTATCTCTCAGGAGAGGTGCCAAGTTTAGAATTTATCAGAACATTAAAGTCCAATAAGATGCCACTCATCTGAGTTTCCAGAGAACCAGCCCAAAACTCAGTGACCCAAAGGTTAAAAAGTGACTGACTATCCAGAGTGAATGACACAATCTACCGCCACAGCCACAGCCTCTCCACGGAGCCTCAGACCCAGCTTTTACCTCCCTATTCTCCACTGAACCGCAGACCTGGCTTACCTCTCCCCACCGCTCTCCACCTGAATATACCCCACTGCCCCCACCCCAGGTACTTCAAAGTGAACCCATCTAAACCTTTATTATAGCCCTTGCTCACCTGCTCCTCCCCTGTGCTCCACATCTTAGGGATGGGTACCCCACTATCCCAACAGTCCGAGCCAGAGAGCTGGAGGTCAGAAAGTCTCCCCTCTCCCTAATCTCTGGTCCTAATTCCTGTGGCCCCTGCCTCCGCGTATCACCTCATCTTGTTTGTAGCCCGTGAGTGCCTCGATGAGGTTTCCATAGCTCTTGCTTTAGCCATTGCACAGTCACCTGACTGGGGCCCCCACCCCCGCAACCTCTCCAGGCACCATGACAGTTAGTAACCTGCCTACACCCAAGATAGATGCCATCCCTCTTTGCTGCTTCAAACCCTTCTGCTGCCAACAGGTCAAAGCCAACCCCCTGCCTGGTAGGTGTAGCCTTTCCTCACCTCTCTGCCTTGGCCCTCTCAGCTCCCACCTTTCCTGGCCCACTTGTCCTTTATTTGTGCCCCACTGAACTTGTAATCCCCAGGACACACCATGCTCTTTCAAGCATCAGTTTCTTTATAGGGGCTCTTGTTCCTTTATCTGAAATACTCTGTGCTTGCCTGCATTCCCCTCAAACCTCCTCCTCAATGTCTATTAGAATGGACCTAGATAATATATTACCTCCTCTGTGAAGCCTGGGTGATTTCTGAAACACAGTTTCCTCAGTGTCCCCACAGCAAACTGTACAGATATGCATTATCTAATTTAGTCCAATATATTATTTCGGCATGCCCTTCCTGCCCTAAAGGCTTCTAGAGTAAGTATATATACTCTACCTAGCATAGCACATATAGTACATTTTTGGGGGATGAATGAGTGAATAAATGAATGGATTAACAAATGAATTCCTTACTTAGGAACTTACTATAGGTTACTTAAAAGAAAAAAGTAGGAATCTTTCAGCATCCCATTTTATACCCTGTGGCATGAACATCTTTGTTTTCTTCCCATTCCTTTCTCAAAAGTTACCCCTGCCACCCTTCCGCTTGTGAGCCCCATGCCCAACTGTGATGAGCACCTCCACACACCTCATTGGTCTCACTCATCTCTTCCTACTAGGGGAGCAGCAGCCACACCACAGAGCTGTGACCATGCTTTGCTGCAAGGTGCAGGGCCGTGCTCCTCCTGCAACACAGACACACTCAGGCAGCGTCCTGAAACCATGCAGGGAACATGCCCCTTCTCTGGTCAGGTTGCAATGGGGCTTCTGGGAGGTTTTGTTTGGTTAAAGCTGTGTTTCAGGGTGTGGGCCACATTATCCACAGTTTTAAGTGAAACTTATAATATTTTAAAGTTTTAAATGAAAATACACAGCAGTTGGAACTAATAGAAAAAAAACAAACTCCCCATACTTTTTGTTTGACCTTTGATGCTAATTTGGTAGTAAAAAGTAGAACAAAAGTAATTCCATATAAGTTCTGTGAAGGTAAACTGGTGAAAGTTCTAGCAATGTACACCAAAATATTTAAAATGTACAGAACTCTCTGACCTACAGTTTCACATCTTGGAATTTGTCCTAAGAAAATAATCAATGATGTGACATAGATATAGATGTCCATCAGAGGTTTCCCTCCCCAGTCAGGTGGGGCTGAGCCTCCAACAGACTTCAGGGAAAGAAAAGAGAGGAGTGGAATAGACGGTCAGAAGGAAAACCCAGGCAGTCTATTAATTTCACAGCCATTTATGGATCAAAAATTGACAAACTGGGGAATCCATGATTTTCTCTGACTGTAGTAACAACTAAAGAACTCTACAGGTGCCCCGTCTGGTGTAGCTCAGCGGATTGAGCACAGGCTTGCATATCAAAAGTTTGCAGGTTCGATTCCCAGTCAGGGCACATGGCTAGGTTATGTGCCACATGCCCAGTGGGGGGCTCATTCGAGGCAACTACACATTGATGTTTCTCTCCCTCTCTTTCTCTTTCTCTTCCCCTCTCTCTAAAATGAATAAATAAAATCTTTTTTTTAAAAAAATGAACGCGACTGATGATCAAAATGCCATCACCAAAATATACACCAACTCTCATTCCCCTTCCTCATGTTCTTTAAAGAAATAAAAGTCAAAAAATAAATAAATAAATAAAAGTTCAACTCACCTTGTCCTTTTCTGAATTATGCAGCTCAAAGAAGTTTTTCTGTCATTTCGACATGGCCCCTCTCAGCGACCAAAAGAAACGGTGTCCTTCCTTTCTGAAAATCAATCATAAACCTCCAGTGTATATTACACACTTATTGAACAAGCAAGACACCTGACAAGGTAGGCAGCATTTTGAGGATGATGCGGAAGCCAAGATGGTGCTTCTGGTCATAGCATTCGGGGCCCTCCTTGGGGAGAGTGGCAAGAATTTCTCTAACCCTATATCAGATTCAGTTCTGAGCTATTCCCCACCCAAAACTTTGGGAGTTCCCCATCAGCCCAGAATCGTTTGGGGGAAGCACTGCTCAGAAACGGTGCTCCCCAGCACCTGGGAACGTGCTATCTCATAGCCAGACAAGTTTCCCTTTCAAATGCAGCCATTTTACCAATTTCCTGTGTTTACTGAATAGTTCTTTCACTCAAGTATTTTATTATATGCCAGACCTGTCTCAGGCATCTGCATATCACACATGAAGCCTTGCCTTTCTGACAAAAATGTTTGAAGCAGAAATTTTCCAGGGCTCAATATCTACATGGCTCATTCAGACGGGACCTTTAGCCACTGCTCCTTTTCAGGCCTTGCTTGCTTACTCATATGTTTATCTCTACCATTCACTACGAATCAAGAGAAAAACTCCTGAGAGTGGTCTATGTGAAATGGAATCAAGAAATTAGGCATCACGGAGAGAACACAGCTTAAGAGGGATGTTCAGGTGTGATTTTGGGGGAAGGAAAGTTCAGTGCAGAATTTTCTGATTATCGTACTTTCTCCAATTTTCCACATTGCAAATGGAGATTGCATTTGTAACAGCCAAAATGTCATCAACAAAAGTAAAAGATCCATAGAAACTTTAATTTTCTAACTCAACATATTTAAAAGGAGAAAAAGGAAGCTGGGGCAGCAAAAGGGAGGCAGAAGTATTTTTTTCAACTAAAGAAAAGTCATATCGGCTTGGTGTGTTATTAACTAAAAGCTTAGCAAGATGTTTGAGATATGAAAAACAAGATAGAAGCCTCTGTATAAGAAGGTCCCTGAGTTTGAGATTTGTCATCTGATCTCCTGCTAAGGCGAGGTAATGAAAAGATCATGGTCACTGTTAACTTGAGATACAGCTCATGATTTCCCAGTAACCAGAAGGAAAAGGAAAGAAAAATGCTGATATAATAAACGGAAAAAATAATGTCTACAGGGATCAGCTCTACGGGCTCTGTATTCATGCACATGTAGAGGCTGGAGGAACAAACTGGCACCAAAAAGTTCAACTAAATCATTTTGAAGCCGGAGAGGCTGCCAGTGAAGCCTACATTCCCAGCCCTTCGAAGTGCTGTCAATGGCCAGGGCTCACCTGCCCCATGAAGTGATCACATAACCCATGCAGGTCACAGTGATTGGTTCTGGATTGGGCATATGATTCCAGCAAGGCCAAAAAGAGTTATTCCTGAGATTTATATGTGAGCATTAGATGAGTGAGAAATTTTCTTCCTTATGAATTAAAATCCATAAAAATCTCCAGAAGAATATAAACTTGAGGCTGCTAGCAGCCATCTTTCCCACCTTGTGAAGACTATACCTGTCAATAATGCCAACACACAGGTGGCCAAGCCATGGAGAAGAAGAAGAACTGGATCCAGCCATGCCTGAAGCCAGCCAGATATACCCTCAAACTCTTTAGTTAGGAGTTAAAAAATACCTTTATTGCTTAATCTAGATTAACCTGATTTTTTTTTCACTCATAACAGAAAGTGTTCCAACACATACTTAATAGTTTGGGGACTACTAGAAGTATCAGAGAGTCTGTTCAACTTTAAAATGGCCTTATTCTTTCACCCTTGCTACGCAGCCTTGCATTTCCGCATATCCAAACAAAATGATATCCGCCCAAAAGAAATTCTCATCTGGGAGGAAATAGGAGGTTATCACAAATGAAACATCTTTCCTTGCCAAAAAAACAGTTGTTACTTTAAACTTTGGATGCCCTTTAAAAAAGTTATCATCAACAACAACAAAATGTTATAGCCAAATTATAAAAGTAATTTATATCTTATAAACATACCAAAAATAGCATAAAGTAATATATATCTTTTTGTAAAGTTAAAATTACTGTGGAAAACAGCATGGAGTTTCCTCAAAAAATTAAAAATGGAACTGCCGTTTGACTCAGTGATCCCACTCCTGGCACTATATTCTAAGAATCCCAAAACACCAATCAGAAAGAACCTATGCACATCTGTGTTCAGAGCAGTGTTCTTTACAATAGCCGAGATCTAGAAACAGCCCACGTGCCCATCAGTAGATTAGTGGACAGAAAAGCTGTGGTACATTTATACAATAGAATACTATATGGATGGAAAAAAGGCACTCTTGCCGTTTGCAACAGCATGGATGTACCTGGAGATTATTATGCTAAGCCAAAGAAACCAGTCAGAGAAAACAATACCAGGTGATCTCACTCACATGTGAAATCTCATGAACAGAATAAACTGACGAACAAAACAGGACCAGAGGCACGGATACACGGGACAGACTGACAGCTCTCAGAGGGGGAGACCGGAAGAGATCGGCCAAAGAACATGTACACACACGTGCATAGCCCATGGACACAGACAACAACGTGGCGAAGGCCGGAGGGGGGGAGCAAAGGTGGGGAAAAGGGAGACATCTGTAATAGTGTCAAGAATAAATAAATAAATAAATGAAGTTAAACATGTCATTAGCTTTATTCAACAATTCCTGCATTGGGCAGCACCTCCTCCAGTAAATAGAAAGGTACTCCCCATATCTTATGAACATATCCGAAATAGCATGAAGATGAAGTAACAGTAAAATGAGATACAAATCTTTTCTCCCACCCAAAACATGAGGAAAATACATGGCACCCAACAGGAATTTCAAAAATATGTTTTTAAATACGGTTTCCTATCATGTCTTATTTCATTTTTAGGCACCCAACCCTTTTTAATGGGTAGGCTGCTACCCAGTGCAATCTCATAGGACTGCCTGTCACTCGTGAGACAAGGAGACAGGAAGACATCGCAGCCAGGAGAACAGCGGAGCCTGGTGTCAGAGCCCCAGACTCAGGGTCCCAGACAAGTCACAATGCCTTCCCGGCTCAGGATCCTGATTCCCTTTCCTAATTAACAAAAATAAGGAGGCCCCAGAGTTCCTGTTCCTTTTTTCTTTTATTCACTTAATGTATATTTAACCTAGTATGTTTTAATTCAGTTCATTTAAATTTTTTTTGCATGTGAATAAACCTGAGGAGTAGCAAATGTTTATCAGAAATCATTTTTCATTTTTAAGTTTACTGCCAGGGTTATCAAATTTGACAAGTTACCAAATTCAGCAAAAATTTTTACAGTCATTAAGTGGGCACCCAAAGTCCCAACTGACCATCCATTCCCACAGGGATCCCAGAGATGGTGCTCTGGGCAGCCTCTGAGGGAAGGAGGCCGGTGGAACCCAGCACAGAGTGCCCAGTGCCTTGTGTGCACAGGGACACCACACATTTCCCCTTCCGCTGGGATCGGGAATTCACAGCAGAACACCAACAGAAGCGGGGAACCAGCAGGTCCCTGAATAAGCAGAGATCTGAGAGGGAAAAAGAATGTTGCCATAAGGTAGAAAGTGCTGAAAGAGCTGGCAATGAGTATGAAGCCATGGACCTGGTGCAGGCGGGGGTTAGTTCTTCCCTTATGCACTGGAGCCGATAGATTTGCTAACTCTAAGGCTGTTAAATGCTGCTCTCATGTTCACATAAGAAGATATATCTTCTCAAAACCCTCATGATCATTATTCCCAACACTCCAAAAATAAAAGCTTCTTTGCATTGGGATCTCTAGAGAGTTCCTATATACTGTATTTTTCGGACTGTAAGACCCACCAGACCATAAGACGCACCTAGGTTTTAGAAGATGAAAATAGGGGGGGGGAAAATGCTCCACCATCGCCACCCCCCTGCCCCGCCCCTCTGCGAGCCAGGCAAGCTACATACATTAGGACTATAAGACGTACCCCCATTTTCCTCCCAAATTTGTGGGTGGGGGAGTGCGTCTTATAGTCCAAAAAACATGGTAGATTCCTTTAAACCAACAGAAGTTTCCATATATCTGCAGCTGAAACCAAGCTAACACTGTACCCCAGAATTCTTGTAAATATTCAAAAAATATATGAATGGCCTCTGAGGCCATACCTTTCTGTGTCCCCCTGAGTCAGAGTACTTATTTTTGATCACTAGATGGGAGTTTACATGGAGATTCAAAATATGTAGCCAAATTTACCTATAACTTTTTCTGGCTGCTCTAATCTCTGTCACCTGGAAAGGCTACTGTGATTTCTAGAGCTATAGGGTTGGGAGAAAGCTTAAAGATTTTCCAGTGCCTTCCATCTCTTCTATTTAACAAGGCTACCCAAACTCTCCTGGTCTAGTTAAATCCATTTTATTAATAAAGACCTCACAGCAGGCCTGTCCTTCCTAGCTTTTGGAGTCCCCTCCAGGCTACAGAGAGATTTCAGTAACCCTGGGCAGATAAACAGGACCTCAGTGGCTTCTGTTGATAAGACAGTAGGCCAGAGGGCCAACTGGGAAGGTGGAGCAGTCTCTTCTATCATATGTGTTTCAGGAGCTCCACGATACTTTTAAGCGAACACTGACAAAGCACCTAACGAGAAATTAATAGACCCTGAACTCCCAGTTCCTACTGGCTTATGCCAGCATCCTTGATCCCACTCACAGATTTCAGAGGAAGAAGAAACTCTGTTTGCCTTTTGCATTGATCAGTCCAGGTTTCCCACAGGACTAAAAGTGAACTCAGAGACTCTTCTCTCCCTAGACGCCCCAGTAGGCTCATTATTTGCTCATTCCTCATATGTCTCTAAACCCATCTCTATTTTAAGATCTCTCAGCAGGACATGTGACTGGCACAATCTGTTGCTAGAAATCCTCGGCCTTTTACCCAACAGATAGTCAGAGGATAAGGAAGAAGAGTGGAACAGGACAAACCCAGACCAGCTGAAGAGACAAGAAAGTTGCTGGCTGGCAGAAGCCCCAAAAGAAAGGAAGGGTCCCCACAAACGTGCTTTGGTCTGTGAGCCCTTTCAGCCTGCCTGGTCTTCCCCACACTGCTGTCTCCCATGAAAGCAGCCAGAGTCCACTGAAAGGGAAGACAGCCCCGTGTCGTAGGTATAACAGGCCCTGAACAAGTATCTGCCGAACTGAACTGAATGGAATCTATTCGGAGGCTACCTCCCTACTCAGGATCAATTGGACTGGGATGATCCAACTTCTTCACCCTGACACTAGATGCTATTTGACTATGTATCAGTTTGAGGAAATCAGATCATGTACTTTATCCTGTAATAGCTGTTATAACAGCAATCATTTAGTGAGCACTTGCTGTGTGCCAGGCTCCTTGCTTAGTGCTTTAGTCATGAACCCAGTTAGGCATCCCGTGAGTGGCTGCTCCAACATTTTCTACGTAAGAATGGCTTAGGGGTGGTATCTGATTGGAAAGGGGTGACAGAATAGCTTACCATGAAGCTCATCGGCATCCTCATTTCTACAAAATATTAACAAAATATCAACTTTCTATATCAAAGAATGGAGGTGTTGCCAAAAAAGAACTATAGTGAAGTCAACCTACCCTCCCCAATCATTCCCTTGATGCTACCAGAAGTAGGTTTTATTTTTTTCAGTGCACATATGGAGATACTGAGGCTTTCAGCAATTGGAGAATTTGCTTAAAGCCACATAGCTAGTACATGCCCAGACCACTGCCCAAGTCTCTGCCTCCAAGCTATAAATGTATAATAGTTACTTAGTCACACTCAGAGGAAGTAAAAGAAATTTATAGCCCTGGCTGGTGTGGCTCAGTGGATTGAGCTTCAGTCTACAAACCAAAAAGTCTGGTTCCATTCCCACCCGGGGCACATGCCTGAGCTGTGGGCCAGGTTCCCAGCTGGGGGCATGCAAGAGGCAACCAGTCAATGTTTCACACATCAGTGTTTCTCTCCCTCTCTTTCTCCCTCCCTCCTCTCTTTCTAAAAATAAATAACATCTTTACGAAAAAGAAATTTATAGACTTTATTTGAAGAAGTAGTTTTTGTTATTGTTGACTTTAAGTCTGAGGTCAGAAAACAATGTAAAAGTTGTTTGTTTTTTTTAATGAATGCTACTAATTAACTTCTAGAGACTTATGGAAAGTAATGGTCTAGAGGCACAGTGAAATGGTGGTCCCATTCAAAAAAACAACTGCCAATCCCACGGAGAACAGTGCCCTGTGAAAAAAGCCTAAGAGATATTGCAGAGAAAAAACAATCCCTAGCACATGGGCAATGCCCACAGTCACCTGGAAAGGGGGACAGTGCAGCACAGTGACTGGTCAGCCAGACCTGAACTCAATTTTTGGTTCTGTCACTTTCTAGCTTTGGAACTTTGGATCAGGTCCTTAGCCTAGTGAGCCTCAACTCCCTCACCTCTAAAAATAGGCAAAATACTCCCTTCTTTATAGGATTATTGTGCAGATTGATAGGATAATTCATTCATTCAGCAATGAACTGTTTAACATCCCTGTGCGCCAGGCTCTAGCCTCTCACTGAAATGAATGTAAGTAGCTTTCCTCTCTACCTAGCTCACTAATAAATACTCAAAAGTGGTACCTGCTATTATAAACCTCCCTATGAAAAGAAAAGGAAAATAGACAAATATGGTAAAATTGCATTATATTTCATGGCTCATTGCTGCAGAGCCTTGAGTCAAATACATTCCAAAAAGGTCAGGCATAATAGAGTAAAATGCGGTTACCCATTCTGAACACCAAACAAGGTGGATGCTGTCCACACCCCTGCCAGCATGAGGGAGTAGAGAGGGAAGAAGGAATCTGGGGGCTTCCTTACTACTGCCTGCACCCCCACATGCAGGTGCCAGAGCCACCACCAGCACCTGCACTTTCCTTCTGCTCCTCGCTCCTCTAGGATGATGGAGGAGCTTGCTGCAGGTTTGTGCTGGCGATGTTGGCATCTCCAGCAGGGGCAGAAAGCAGAATTTGGTGGGGGTGTGTGTGACACCTGTGCTACCTCAGCAAGCACACCTCATCGGGCTGGTCCAGGCCCTTCAGGAGCAGATCTTGAATGAGGTACTCCACAATGTGCACATTATTGCTCTGAGCTGCCAAGTGGAGGGCACTCACTCCATCCTGCAGAAAGTCAGGAGACAATCACGCAGCAATCTCAGGACCTCCCCCTCCTGCACTGTGAGGTGGGAGCTTCTGTCCAGGTATGACCCACATACCTACCTGATTCTTGGCTCTCTGGTCTGCTCCAGCTCTAACCATAATGAGCATGATCTCGAGGCTCCCAGACCAGGCTGCAAGGTGAATTACTGTCAAGCCGTGCTTCCCCAAGAAGAGAGAGAAAAGAATCCATCACTTGGATGAGCCACACCACATAATCTTAAGTCACCAAAAGCCTACCTGACAGTCCACTGTTGAAAATTAAGAAATAGAGAGAGACTTTCATATACAGCAAAGGTGATATTTCAGTTCTATGGGGAAAGCAAATATATCTAACAAATGATGCAGGCACAAGTGGCTCTCCATCTGGAAGAAAACAAAATTAAGTCCTATATACCATATCGCAAACACACAAATGCACATTAACAATACATGTATTATGGGAAAACCTAGACTGCAATGTACAGTGTCTTCATCCAGAAGTTATAAAAGGAAAGACTGATGATAAAATCAATAAACAAAGGATAGATTCTTTAAATGTTTCTTAATAAAGATAAACGGTTACTTTCTCTAATATATGAAGCACTCCTACAAATCAACAAGAAAAAGGCAATTAAACCAATTGAAAAATGTACCAAAAGTGGTATCAGTGGAAATGATACCATCATAATTTAAGCAATCTGGCAAAACCTATTAAATTTTTTAAATGACCAGCAATCCCACTCCTGGGAATCTACCCCATGAAAATAAGTTTTAGGGCCTAATGTTATATAATCAAGGATATTAATTTTAACACTTAAAACTGGCAGCAAGGTTAAAGTCCTTCAACACGGGAATGCTGAACGAATTAGGAAACACATCAGGAAGCCATTAAAAATAATGAATTAGAGCTGCAACAGTTGACTTGGAGCAATTTCCACGAGGTGGCTGTTAAAATGTAGAAAAGAAGGCGCAGATAAAATGTAACATAATCCTATTGTTATAAAATAAGCAATGACCAAGAAAAACCCTCATATGTGTACGTATGTATATATATGGCCCTCCACATCTGCAGATTCCACATCTGTGTGTTCAACAAACTGTAAATTTAAAATATTTGGAAAAAAATGTTACATTGTTGCTGACATGTACTGCACAGTTAGGCCTATATACTCTATTTAAATATTTATAATTCCAATAAAAAGAAAATGTTTACCAACTTCTGTACTCTTTTCCTCAAGGAATGACAATGTACAAAAACTAGTTGAGGTTAGCCTTCTCTACAAATCAATGCTATATATTCAGTAAAACTAAATCCAATTTCACATATGGTCAAAGAAGAGGCCAGAAATATTTGGGATAGAGGATAAATCACATTTTGATAGGAGCTCAAATTTTCCCTAAGAGGTCATTCCTAATTTCAAAGGCACAAACACATAAAGATTTCAAACACTGATCATAAAATCCAAAAGCCAGAAATTCAAGCTGCAAACAACCTGAGTCTCTGAAAACATAAATTCAGTGTGGAGCCCTTATTCCTCGGAGACAAAGAGTCACTGCTCACCGATGTCGGTTCCACTGTGAGAACCGTCATAAGTCTTCTGATACCGAAGTGACATGCCTGAGACAGTCTATGAGCATGTGTAACAGATCACACTAGTGGTTGGTACACGATGCTCTGTAAAGTGCTAAATGCCCAACACCACTGACAGCCTGTCCTCAGTACAATCTGTCACAGGTGAAAAGGTCAATAACTTCCACTGGGGAACATTTGTACTTAAGAAGTTTCCCAAAAATAAGAAGCTCTGAGAGCAGATGCTTGTCATTATTCTCTGAGCATCATCTGCCCTCCAGCTGGGATCCTTTGTTCACATCTGGAGAAAGAGCCTCCTTTTACTAGGCTGCCTCTTCCCAAGCCTTGGGGATGCTGTCCACTTTGAACCTGGAGTCCTCAGCATCTGGGCTGTGCATTTGATCCTTATGCAGTGTCCTAAATGGCACACATCTCTTACAGTCCTGGTCCTTGCTCCCTCAGTAGATTATCGGCCCCTCAAAACAAGAACTGTATCTCATGCCGGTACTTTCAGACACAATCACCTGGGGATCTTGTTAAATCGCACATTCTAATTCAAGAAGTCAGGGGTGGGCCTGAGAGTCTGCATTCCTGAGAAGCTCCTAGGTAATGCCAGTGCTTCTGGTCCCAGGACCACACTTTGAGTATCAAGAACTAATATCTATCAATAGTTGAACCCCCAGTAGTTGGCACTGAGACTTACCCATGACAGTCACTGAATAAATATTGATGGTGAAGGGCTTCAATTGTTGACTCTTTGCAAACAGGTATTGGAACTTACAAGACAGATCTATTTGCCAAGACAAACTCGGGGCTCATGGCCCAGATAAGGGAGCTTCCACATCTGACCAAACATGGCCTTGCATGAATTACAAAAATAATTTTATTAGTTATGTAGTAATGTCACTATGAATAATAAAACTAGTTATAGAAATACTTAACTTAGTGAACCTTCAAGGCAGAATATGGCGATACATCAGAAATTACTGACAGCATTTCAATCTCACAAGGTAAGTTACAAGAGGCTTCCAGATGGGAAAAGCCTCAAAGAGAACAAGGTGGTAAAAACATTTTGGTATTAATTGACTTACATTCTAACATAAGCCAATAGTATATTTAATATATTAGAAACATGGTGTTTAAAAGAAAAGATGCTATTCAACCTGGGCAATGGATACACAGGTGTTTGTTGTATGATTCTCTTCACTTTTATAGATGTTAACGATTTGTGGTTTCAGTCCTGGGTAAGATGTAGTAAGTATACTCCACCCTGTCTCTCTCACCAAATGCGACTAAAATCTCTGGGCAGAATGCATAGAGCAGCTATTTGAGAACTCTGAGAAGTAAATGGTAACAGGTAGATTGGGAAAGAAAACCAGAACCCAGACTATAAACAGTAAGGACTTCCTGATTTTTTGTTTTTGCCTTCTGTATCTTCCTCCTTGAACGCGTGGCAGCGCAAATCACAGAACTGCACCCTGGCCATGGACAGCAAGAGCTCCAAGAGGATCCCTCTCTGGTCTAAGGAGTAGAAGGGGGACCCTTTACACAGAGAAGGGAAGGGAAACTGTTTCTTTTTTCCCTTCTGGCCCTGCCCCAGGCAAGCCTCATTCCCAAAGCTGCAACCCTATGGTAGGAGGGACAGAAGCTGTGACTGAACAAGCAACTAAAACTCTGACAGTGGGAATCCTTCTCTCTGACCAGAGAGATTGTGGTCAGAAAAGGGGATGAGGGTGGGGATGGAGAACCCATTGCTTTTTCTCCTTAGTCTCAAAAAGAGAACCAAATGTGGAAAGTATACAGTGGAGCTGGGAGACTACACCGTTGGCTCTCTAGTCAGAGGACCAGAAAACGTGGGTAGGGGCCCTGGAGCTGGAGAATAAGGGAGGGATAATCTTGGAGAGGTGGGAGGTTGAGATAGCAGCCCCATTAAGCTGTGTATGAATTCCTAGCCTCACCTCTGACCCATATATGGACCTGACCCTAAACAGCATGACAAAGGCTTGGAGAACTGCACTAGGGGCTAGGTCACTGCCCAGGTCTCAGACTGGCCCCCGAATGGCATGCATGTGGGACAGGTCCAAAGAGCACTGTAAAGGGGTTGAAAATGTAGTGGCGTTGGTATCAAATGGTGCTGGTGAAACTGGCCATCCGTGCACAAGAAAAAACAAACAAATGAACAAACAAGAACCTGGAGCTACTCCTCACACCTTATTAACTCAAAATGGACAACAGATCTAAATGTAAAACACAAGGCTATAAAAGTTTGTTTGTTTGCTTGTTTTTTACTATGAAGGTATGTTTATTGAAGATGGGGACAGTGAAACAAGGAAGGGCCTGGGGTAGAAGTAGCAACAAGAGAGAGCCTAGGCTGGGCTGCCTTAACTCCCTGGGAAGTGGGAGAAAAGAGGGCCTTGTGGACAGGTTCAGGGCATTAGCCCAGGACAAGCTGCAATGCCCACTGCTCCCCTGGTTAAAGTTTTATGGGGACCCTTAGAGTTCAGGAGATTTGTGCCTGTGGGGGAAGAAGAGCGGGAAGAGGGGAAGGGAATGGCGAGGTTTGCTCCCTAGAAGAAGAGCATGCCTATACAAATTTTGGAAAAAAAAAAAAAGAAAACCTTCATGACCTTAAGTTAGGCAAATGTTTCTTAGATATAACACCAATATCCAGATTCATTTTAAAAATATAAGTAAATTGTATCTCACCAAAATTAAAAGTTTTTGCTCTGAAAAACACTAAAAAGCTACAGAATATCAAGAAATATTTGCAAGTGACATATCTGATAAAAGATTTGTATCCAAAATACATAAATAATCTCAAACTCAACAATAAGAAAACAACTGAATTTTAAAAAATCATTCAAAAGATGTGAATAGATACATCACCAAAAAAGACATACAAAGGGTAAATACTACAAAAAAGATGCTCAATATCCCATTAAGGAAATATAAATTAAACCACAACAAGAAGCCCATACAAAGTTATTAGAATGGCTATACATATGTTAAAATTCATAGCGCTGTATGCCAAAAAGAGTGTTAATTGTAAGTATGTTAATTTAAAAATTAAAGTAAAATAAAAAGTTATTATATCAGCTTTTCAATGTCAAAATAAGAATAGATTCTTGGCAATCAGGTCTATGATCAAAGCATCTTTTGTAGGCTAATGTTAAAAAATAATCAAATAACCTAAAAAACATGTTCCTTCAGTACCATTACCATAGTACAACTTATTACGCTTACAACATTGGAGTGCTTTTGGTGCTGATTTTTAAAAAGCGGTAGTTCTTCATTCTGATTCTGTATGGATCAATCTACTTGCCCACCAATACCAGGGCAATAAAATAGACAGAGAGGGGTGTGCTCTACTTGTGAGACGGAGAAATTCTCATCATTATCAAGTCTAGATCATGTTTATAATTGCCGACAAAACTAACAAAATGACCAATTGGTTTGAACTGACTTCATTCATGTATCTTCCAAAGACTTACTAAGCACATACTAAATCCAAGCCCTGTAAGACATGAACGTAGAGCAATGCTGAGTCTCACCCTCAAAAGAGTCATTTCAGAGAGAAAATAGAGTAGCTCTGTGGGAATCTGCTGAATGGTTTATCTTTAAGAACCATAGTCCATTGAATTAACTAAAATCCAAGGCTATCATCTCTTTCTGCAACTAGAGATGATAAGCATGATGTTGAATTTCTACAGCCCAAATGGTTTCCTTGTGCCATAGTAAAGTATTTTAAAAAGTTGGAAAAAGTAGCGGAAAATCCTCAGGATGTAGGCTAATGTGTGGCTACTGGTACAGTCTCTTGAAGTTAAGCCAGGTTCAAATACTGCTTCTACCCTTTCTTAGATGTAATTTTTGGGGCAAGATATTTAACCTCTCTGTCTCAGATTCCTCGTCTGTAACTTGGGTATCAATTCTCTTTCAAGGTTGAGGGGCTAAATATTAAAGACCCAAGACTGATGCCTAGCATATACTATGTGTTTAAAAAGTCCATTTATTTATCAGAGTTCACAGGGCAAAGTCCTTGAGGCCGGTTAGCTTCTGTCTCCCATTTCCCCAAGTTATATTCTGGGCAACCATCGCATTCTTATAAATGCATGCCAACAAGGCCTTATTGCAGTGACAATAAGGTCAACGTGGGAAAATAAGTAAGAGCCCAAGTCCTATAGGTAATGGGTAAAGAACTTAGTCACCGAAAACAAAGAGCACACAATACGTATATTCTCAAAGAGACCTTTCTGAAAGGAGTACTCCAATGGAAATATTTTGTGAGTATGTGAAGAAAAGGTGACCAAAGTGTCCAGATTTCCCCATACCTTCCTTCTGTCCCAATCCATTTCACCAAAGGAGGAAGACCTAACCTTATCAGCAACACCCACCCTGGCCTGGAGATTAAGCGAGAAATCCACTGCAGATAAGTGACTTGCCCCACTGCAAAGTGCAGGGCCCTGCAGTTCATCTGAGGAAACAGAATTTGTGTTCTCAATCATCTGATTGTTATTTAGCCTTTTTAAGATTCCCATGTCTTGAATGATCACAATTTTCTATCAGGTGCTTATATTTTTCATTATTTATCCACTCTTTACTCTTGTCTTTGAAAGTAGTGAGAATTGGGTCTAGCATAATCTTGCCTTCATTTACTACTAGTAATATCAGAGAATTCCGCAATCCACCAGAGGCTATGCCCCAAGCTGACATCCACTGCACAACCTACCATTGCTGATAACGATATAATGGATTTCAATTAGGGAGCAAAAGTTGTATTTTCCCCATAGGCAATCATTAATAATGGTAAATATTTTCTGGTTAGAATATATTGACAATGTTATAATAAAATTTTTCCTACATTTTTAATACATATATAGCTGCTGCTTCTGTAATTTTTTGGACTGCAAATTTTACTGAAGCAAACAAACTGCTCTGAAACGAAGGGAAGAGGAGAGGAGAATGAAACAGACACCGAAGAAGAAAGCTGTGGATATCTTTGGCCTCAGAGGAAAGCCACCAGGCGCTCTAGAGACGTCCAGAGACAGTCTAAAGCATTCCAATCGATGGGTGTCTTGCTTATGAGTGAAATTCATGTCATGTTTCCTATAATCTAGACACAGTTTTTGCTCCCAAAGAAGGTGCCTGGGCATGGATTTACCATCCTTTGTTTCACATAAATAATTTATTGCAAAAATATGAGAAATGTTTAAATTAAATATTTGATTTCCTTGGTAGCTAAACTGGTGATAAACTAAGTTTGGCAAAACATTAGTTACCCTGACATCGTTGGCAATCTAGAACTATGTTCTAGTATGTCAAATTTGGGCTTATACAATTCCCCATTAACTTTACTTTGAATAAAAATGCAAGCCAAAGCAACATCCAAGATAATTCAATAAAATCACTTGCATTTTTTTCATCTCTGTCATCACAGATTTTAAGGAATATTACAAGTAACCATGTCAATAATTTGCTGTAAACAGGCCTAAAAGAGATGGCATTAGAAAGCATAACACAATTCATTGATAGTTTATAATAACTTGCCATGCTGAGTGTAAGTTAAAGTGCTCTAGGTGGTACTGTTTCTCCAAGTAATTTAACATAAAAACATGGTTTAAAATATCAACAACTTGTATGTGAAAACTTTAAATGGTTATAAAAGTACACTGAAGAATCTATTTCCTGCTACTTGGAAAAATGATTATTGCTTTATTTATTCAACCATCATTCTAAATAATAGCTTCAAAAGTCCTTGCTTAGTTTTTACTTTTCTCTCCCTTTCTTCCTTGATTCCTTGATGTTTTTCTTTTTTTGTTACTAAAATTGTTATGCTGCAAAATTTGCTATTTTTCTACCCTTTCTAGGATGTCTATAGACAATGAATACTATATACACCCATAACACATCAGACACACATGCACACACATGCACATAATATACACATACATGTGTAAATTCCCACTTACACATAAACACATCTTCAAATACACACATGAACAACAGCTAAACATCCTTCTACTGCACACGATGCAACACTTCAGTTTCTATGACCTCGCCACCTGGGACAGATTCAGGTTTTGTGGAACTTGAAGTTTACACTCTTTAGGGAGCCCTCTTTAACACCAGAGTCAGAAAACTTAACAGATTGTAGTTAAAATTTCTCACTTTTCCAGATTTTACAAAGTCATATAACTACGGGAACACAATCCTAGAACCCTTCAAGTGCCTTGGAAGAGGGCTATATAGGCAGGGGCCCTAAAACTTCTGTTTCACTGAGCATTACATCTACCTCTGACGCCCCTATCTCGAACCACGCCACTAGTTGTCCTCAACAACTGACACAACCCCAACCAGTTCACTTTAATAAGCTCTGCTTTGAGGGGCTGTCAGGAAATCCCCACAAAACCCAGCCATAGGAAATTCGTATTCTAGCAGTGGGCTTCCCCTGCCAAGCCAAGCACTTGAAAAGCAACTAAGAGCCAGGTTTCTGAAAGGGCCCCATTGCCCAACATGCAGATGCATTTTCAAAAGCAGTAGAATGAAAACACATATTCTCTTTTAGATTTTAAATTTGGAAGAACCAACCACAAAGGACATAACTGGAGAGAAAACAACCCAGATTGTATAGCAAAAGATGTTCTGCCTTCCCAGAATGTAGGAGCCAAAGTCATCCACAGACTATAAACTAGGACCAAGTCCAGGCCCATAACCTTGACAGCTGGCTTTACTGCCCACCCACAGACTTTGCACAGATGTGCCGAAACACCCCGTGCACTTCCCCTCTGTTAAGATAAATTAAAACACTAGGAGCCTATTCCGATGCTTGATTTCACTTTTAGCATAAACACTCGAATTACCAACAAAGGCGATCTCCCTTACCTCATCCAGCACAATCCTTTTTAATATATTTTGTTGACCTGTGTAAATCCAAGCCACCCTTAGAGCAGTCACTGTCACGTTTGTGACTTCCACTCATACTGTTCACAGCATCACTGTTAACCTTCTTTTCAAACAGTTTCTCCATAAGATCCAAATTACTGCTTTTAGCACTCTGGAAGCTTCTCTCATTTGGCAATACTGACGGAGAGCAAGCGAGCAAGCACGACTGAGGGAATTTATGGGGGATGAAGAAAAAGCAAACATCGTTTGGTAAGCCTTTTAACTCTAAAAACTTGAATCAACAACCTTGAGCCTTTCTCATTTTGCCATCCCGAACAAGGGAACTCTGCTTCAGTATTTTATAAGCTGTGTTGTTAAGATTCCACTTTCTCCTCGCTGTCCAAGTGTTTTCACGTACTTAAAAATATTCCTGGTCCCAAACAAAACATTATTCCCGGGGACCACCCTGAAGTCGGTAATGTAATATCTGGCTCCAGGAGGTTGTAAGGTGGCCAAGGACTTCCCAGGGGATGTTGTTTGTAAAATGTTTGTATAAGATTAGACAGGGAGGAGCCCAAATGCTCCATACAGAGATAAAATTGTTGTCTGCAGAACCCTGTACAGATGCCAGGCCTGCTGAAACAAAACTTTAAAATGCAGCACGTGACATAAATATATACAAAGTCTAAAAGAGATGAACATGTTTTATTCTCATTTATATGGAAGGAGATAAAAGTAGATTCACAATTACTATAATAAACATTATATATCACATACACATACACATTCAGATGGTAGGTTTCATAACCTAGCATAGAGAAGACTGGGGATTCATTTATTTATTGTCATGTAGGGGAGAGAGCGGGCTCACGGGGGACAACCTCAGCACCGGAGGATAAAGTCAGAATTGGAGCAATGTGAAATCAACAATAGACCATCTTCAAAAAGGACGGACCCTAAGAGAGGTTTCGTAGACATGTTCCCGCGTAGTTTCCCTAGTATCTGCCGAAGACTCTTCAGAATACCATGAAGTCCAGTCAAAGACCAGGGGGCATCTTCATTCTTCCTACCCTAGATCCCTCTTTTCCTTTCTACCTGCCCTACTATGACCACTCTGTGACTTCCATGTTCACAGAGATGACTAATCCAGCACCTCAGTTTCTCAGTTCCCTGCCTCCCCTGCCTCTAATAATTTATCTGACCTCAGCCATCCAATTTCAGGGTCATATTCCCGACCTGGTCAGCCTCAAAAACCTACATTACCTCTGACATCTTCAAAATTCCCATTCTCTGAATACCAGCTCACCCATTCAGCTCAAGTTCCCCCAGTCCAGAAACTCTGCAACCTCATCAAGTCCTCCAATCTACTGTTCTCCCATCATTTCATATTCATCCCTTATGTCCTTACTTCCCTCCTTACCCAGTTTAGACCCCATAGTCTGTCTTTGAAACCACTTCCATGTAAACACCTTTACTCCCCTCACCACATTGGTCAGAATCCCGATTCTGAGGTTAAGCCCACCTGCTATCTCCCCCATTTTTGCACTTCAACACCTAAACGATCCTGGAGAAAAGCACACAACCATGCTGTGGTAGACACTGCTCGTGTTCATCAAAATCTGGTTCTCCTACCCTTCCTGAACACACGGAGGAGTACACATCCCAGCCTACATGCAGTTGGGTGAGGTGTGCCCAGTGACCTGAGAGCAGAAGTGATGGTGTGTCACTATGGGGCTAAGTCAGTGAAAAGCCTGTGTCACCTTCCAGGTCTCTCTTGCCCTGTCTTGTCAACCCTGAAAGCCATGCGTTTAAATGTAGGGGTGTTATAACTGTATTGTGTCCCCTCAAAATTCATATTTTGAAGTAAGTCCTAACCTCCAGAACCTCAAAATGTGACTTTATTTGGAGCTAGGTTCTTCACAGAGGTAATCAAGTAAAAATGAGGTCATTAGCATGGGCCCTAATCCAACACGACCAGAATCCTTATAAGAGAAGTCTGGCACAGACACAACCGCGGGATGACTATGTGCCGACAGGGGGAGAAGAGGAACATCTACATGCCAAGGAGACAGTCCGCAGAAGAAACTAGCCCTGCTCACATCTTGATCGTGGACTTGGAGCCTGAAGAACTGTGAGGTAAACTGTTGTAGTTTAAGCCACCTAGTCTGTGGTAGTTTGTTATGGCAGCCCTAGCAAGTGACGACAAGTTACAAGGTGGTGGCGCCTCCATCAGCATGGTATTGGGAGACCATCCTCCATGGGTCTCTTGCACTTCTGCACATCTTACAAGCAGAATCACTGACTGCCTTTGTTCTGGACTCTCTTCCCAAGGATTCTGTATAGTGGACTTCATTGGAAGAGAGAGATAATGTCTTCCTCTGAGCGAGGGGCAGCTTTGCTTACAGCCTAAAAAAAATAGCGAGAGTAAGGCATCCTTACTGTCCATTATAAAAGATTTGGGTTTCCTAAGTCAAGAGCCTCCTGTAATACAACTCACTGCAAGCACAGGTAGGTATTATTTCTATAATACTTGGGGCTCTTTGCATCTCCCTGGAAATTTGATAAAACTGACACAAATGCTGGCACTCTGGCTACTGTTTCTGCTGTGGGTAATAAATCCTTTGTATCCAGAAGTGTCTTCTGCCAGCATCTCTGATACCATGGTAGGCTAACTTGTTAGCCTTCAAGTAGATTAAATTTCAGACCTTTTAGGTTCTTGACATGCAGGGTCCTGAGAGCCTAGGTAGAGCAGATACCCTCCCAACCCACATAAGACATGTTGTATGAGCCACAAATAGACCTTTACTCAGGTTTAGGGGTTATTTGTTACTGCAGGGAAAGCTAGTCTATCCTGACTGACACACATACTAACAAGCAACACATAACAAACATACTCCCACATTTTTACCCACTACTCTCAAGTAGGATCTCAGTACAGCAATCCTACCACATTTCCCTAGGCTTCCGTTCTCCAAAACTTCATGCCTTTTTCTTTTTCTTCAAATATCCTAATCTACTAATTTACCTTATTGGCCACCCTTACCATCACTTAATTCTCAGTTTATAATAGTGCATGGAGAAAGTATAAGCAATCAGATAGGAATTCACACATCTTCTCACCAGTAAGTCTACCCATGTATGTGCATTTATACCATACCCTATGCCTGTGTTACTGTTGCAGTCAATGGAAACCCCTGTGACTAACCAAGGCCAGCCCCTCCACTTGGGCTCTGGATCCTGCCCCTTCTCATCAATTATTTCATGTATTAGTTTCCTAGAAATTATCTTCTTTCTCCTCTGCATCACTTAATCATTCACCTCAAAATACCCAGCAGCAATGTTATACTTCCAGTGTAAAAAACCAAAAAACAAAAAACCTATCTCTTAACTGTACATTGCTTTCCAACTGCCACTCCATTTCTCAACCTCCTGTTACCCCCAAACTTGTAAGTGTTCTAAAATTTCCGATTCTACTTCCTCATCTCACAGTCTTATCTCAACCCATGTTAATTAGACTTTGTTCTCATCACTCTACTGAAATTGCTCTTGTCAGGCCAAGATCAAGATTTGTCAAAATATACTCATCACTTCTCCATCATGTGCACTGAACTGACGGCAGATTTGACATAGAAGATGACACTTCCCTTGATACATGTTCTTCTCCGGGCTTCTGGTACACCACCTATTGCTTCCAAGTCTCTTTTACTGGCTCTTCTCCGCTTGAGCTCCAAATGCTGGAGCACCCTAGGGTTTCTTAAAATGACAACCTAATGGAGTAGGCATTAGCACTCCCATCTCACAGATAAGGAACTGAGACTTAGGAGGGGAAAATGTGAAACCACTTGCTCATGTCTTTTTTTTTTTTTTTTTTAATTTATTGATTTGAGAGAGAGAGAGAGGAAGGGTGAGAGAGAGGGGGAGAGAAACGATTTGTTGTTCCACTTATTTATGCATTCATTGGTTGATTCTTGTACGTGCCCTGCCCAGGGAATCAAACCTGCAACCTTGGGATATCAGACAACACTCTAACCAACTGAACTACCCTCCCAGGACCTGGCCCTTTTGAATTTTTTTTAGATTTTTTAAAATCCTCACCAGAGGATATGTTCACTGATTTTAGAGAGAAAACAAGGGAGAGAGAGAAAAAACATCAATTGGTTTGCCCGGGACACACCCTCTGGCCAAGGATGGAACCTGCGGCCTATGCTCTGACCAGGAATCGAACCCACAACCTCTTGGAGTATAGGAGGATGTTCCAACCAACTGAGTTACCTGGCCAGGGCTGGCTTACTGATTTTTGACAAAGATTTGAAGGCCTTGACAATGGAGAAAGGATAATTATTTCAATAAAATGTATTTGAATAACTGGACATCCAAATGGAAAAAAAACCCCACGAATCTTGATGTAAACTCCACACTCATACAAAAGTTAACTGAAAATGGATAATAGATGTAAATGGAAAACCCAGGAGAAAACACAGGAGGAAAATTTCATCGGCTGGGGTGAGGATAACAGGGCTTGGACGTGACACCAACGGCATGACCAAGAAAGACAGCAGTGATAAACTGGGCTTCACCAAAAGTTAAAACTTTGCTCTGAGAAAAGTACTGTTAAGAGAAAAAAAAAAGACAAGCTGGAGGAATACATGGGGAAGTCACACATCTGGTAAATGAACTGTATTCAGAACACACAAAGAACTCTGGAAAGTCATCAGGAAAACAAATAGGAAAAAAGACGTCAATGGACCAAAGAGGAACATTCTTGATTTTTGGAAACTCTTCAACAGCCCGCCTCGGTATATAGTATAAATGTATTCCTGAGGCATAGTTGATCCGTTCCGTGCTTTAAAAACGTAAATACAGAAAAATTAAGTGACTTACTGAAGGTCCTACAATAAACCAGTACGTGAGTCAGGGTATGAGACGAGAGCACAAAAGCCCCCTGTGTGTAGAAAGGCTTAGTCGCTCCTATAAGCATCCTCTTCCTCACGCGGGAAGAGCAACACGTCTGTCCCACCGCACAGCGCAGGTTTAACCCGAAGTAAACCCCCTGCGAAACGTGGCCCCAGACCCGGGTGGGGGTGGATTCGGGAGTCAAGCGCGGCCCGCGGAGGGTGCGGGGCAGAGTGCGGGCCGCCGAGCGCTCCCGCCGCATCCCCTCCGCCCCCCCCACCCCGGCCCGCCCCGCTCTCCACACGCCGCCCCGGGACTCACGGAGCTCGGGTCCGGCCGCCGCCTCCTCCTCGGGGGGGGGGCCCCTCCTGCGTGGGGACGCCGGGCGGGCCTCTCCCGTCTCGCCGACCCCCCTTCGCGGCCGCAGCTTCGCCCTCGGCGCCGCCCCGCGACCCGGGAGCGCGGCGCGGGCTGCTCGGGCCCGCGGTTCTCCGCACGTGGGGCGCTCGGCCCCGCGGATCTCCGGGCAGCGCGCCCGCCGGCACGCGGGGCGGCGCGGGGCAGGGCTTGGTTCCACCTGGAGAAGCACGTGCTGAGCAAACGCCCAGCTCCACCCGGGAGTCTTCGTACAAGGTTGAGGGCTGTGGAGGCTGGACTGCCAACCAGCACTGCTGGAACTTCAACGTGAAACCATTTCTACAGGCGCTTCGGGATTTTCTTTAAATAAAGTGACACTCAATTTCTTCCCCGATGCGGTCAACCTCGGTGTCCCATTTTAATGCAGCTGTAACTTACGGGACTCCTCGTGTTGGGTCTTACCGCTTTCTCGGTGGGTTATAAAATAAAGAACTGATGAAACACGGCAATCTCTTCTGGCCAGCCCTGTGCCTCGCCGAAATTCTAATCACGTGCAAGAGAAGTAGAATACGGAGGGTCAACCCGGATCTCTGCCCTGATTCCACAGTGCGCACCACGGATTACAGCAAAATGAAATAAACCTGTGGGATGGTTTCAGCAGTCAGGTGGGAAGTTTTGCGTATTCTAGGAGGGAAAAAAATTTGAGGCCCCTCATAATGCAACTAGATTTGCCCCAGGACTGACGTAATGTTTTATGTGTACACGGACATGAAAGTGCTATTAGGGATGCACGGTCTGTAAAATGCACAAGACGGTTTAGAGAAGGGAAAGCAACTGATGAAAGCTGAGAGATGAATTGGAAGGCCAGAGATGAAGCACCTGATACAAGGGCTTGACAAAAGGAATGGAAAGTAGCAGGTCTTTTCAAGAGGCCCCGCCAGAGTAGACAGAATTCAATAGCAGATATGGGGTTAGTATGTCATGTTTGTGTGTGTGTGATGTATGTTTACCTACGTATACGTATGTATGTATGTATGAGTTTGAAATAATAGTAAATTTAAGAGATTGAAGTGGGAAGGAAAGGACTAGCACCATTTGCCTCTGAATTATCTTCTGTCTCCCTGAGCCTTGTGTAAACAGCAACAAGGAGATAGTGTACCAAATTAGCTCACACTTGTAAGGGGATTAGTTCAATATTATGGTTTGCTTAATAAATGGAATCATGTTTCCAATTCTCACCCTACCATCTGAGTTTTTCTTGAACTGTTAATCCAACTGTATATTTTAAAGAAAAGTGATTATTCTTTAATTGCACAACGGAAGAAAAATTTGTGCTCCAGGGAAGTAAACACCACCTCTCTGTGAAGTTCATCGAACTCCTGGCAGGTATGTTTAAACATATTACTGCTGTTAAATGGAGCACTACTTAAAAAAAAAAAAAATCAGCACCAGGCATCAGGTATTGTTTTCAAAATGGAATATTTCCTCAAAATGCACTTTTAAGCTCTAGGTTAACTGTCATATTTTGAGTCTTCTTCTGAATATTTCTAAGCCACCCCAAAAGGACAAGGAATAAAACATTTATAAAGCAAACCATTATCTAATAAAAGGAAAGAAATGCAATTCCCTCTTTCTGGAATGCCTATCCCTTAGGGCCCAGCTTGAGTACAGCCGCCTGCATCAGCCACCACCCTCTCTTCCCAGGGCAAAAATAGTAAGACAGTAATAGACACCACTCTTTGGGCACATATAGCAAAGCTACAGCAAAGAATGTTTCAGTGTCTTTATAGAGAAACAAAACCACAAAGGACTCTGATTTGGGTCTTTGTAATACACAGCTGATGTGAAATTCTGGACTCATACAGAAAGTAGGGTGCTGCAAATAACAAAACCTAATATGCATAAAAGACTTGGTATTTGAGGGAGAATTTTAGGGAGTGCGGACACAAATATCACTGGCTGAAAAGCTGGTAACTTACTCGGCAGTGACAAAGTATTTGGTCAAGTTGTCAACTGCTGTCCTTTGGAAAGCAGACCAAATGTTGATTGAAGCTGTAGGAGTAGGGGAAGTAGTAGGAAAAAAACTCAAAATGTTGGTGTAGGATGGCTCTCTTTTGCTGTGTTCAGCAAAGTCCTAGAAGAGTGAAATGTACTTTTTTCTCTCTTAACACTAGTAGATTACAGAGACAGAGAAAATATCTTGCTAAGCAAAGAAGTTTCTGCTACTTTTTTCTTTTCACTTTTTATTGTGGTACAGTTCACATATGAACAAGAGTGTGTAAAATATATTTGTACAGCTTCAGGTGAATATATATGCAATTACCACCCAAGAAAAGAAACAGAATGTTGCCAGCATCCTAGAAGCTCCATGTGCCATTCCCTGATCACATTCCCCTACCGTTCCTCAGAGGGAATCATTATTTTAATTATTAGGACAATTAACACACTTGCTTTTGTTTATAATTTAATCTCATATGGATTACGTCTGTAAAACAATATAGTATTGCTTTGACTGTTTGAATTTTATATAAATGGAGTCATGCCGATTGCATTCTTCTATGAATTGCTTCTTTGGTTTATTATCTTCGTGATATTCATGCACATTCTGATTAGCTATGTCCTCCATTTCCACCACTGTGTAGAACTGTTGTTTGAGTATACAATGATAGCATTTAACCATTTCCCATTGCTGAATATTTGGTTTATTTCCCATTCTCGGCTCTTACAGGGCTGCCATGAACATTCTTATACCTGCTGCCTAGGAGACATGGTCACTAGTTTCCACAAGACATGTATTTGTTAGGGTTCTGGCAGAAGAAAAGTGTAATGTAAGATGAGTTTAAGAAAGGGACCATCTACACAGGTGCGGGCAGGGTATGGGGAAATCATAAAGGAGAGTGCAGCACCCCAGGGCTATTAAGAGCAAGCCTCTGTTGCCACTCCTAGCTGAAGAGGTAAGGGAAGGAAAGGATTATCAGAATGTGGAGAGACAGCAGAGAATGCAGTGTGACTGTGGCCACCTACAAGAAGTCGTGACCTTTGATCAAGGGACTTAACATAAAGGTACATGAAGGCATAAATGCTCAACGTCATCGTCCTTCCTCCCCAAATCTTCTGCGGTGCACCCCCACCCGTTGCCATGGCACCTTGCTGAACATAAGGCGGATGTACTGAAGGGAGAAGAATGATCTGGAGGGCAAACAGGAAATCACCAGCAAGGTGTATATTTAGGAGGCTAGTTGCTGCGTTATTGAGTGTACACACCTTCACACTTACTAAAAAAGGGCAAAGTGTTTTCCAAAGTGATTGTTTTCAAAGTAAGAGTTCACATCGCTCCACCCCTTCACCAGAACTTAATTATCAATGGACCTTTTCATTTTTGCAAATCCGGTAGGGATGTAATGATACCTCTTTGAGTTCCCGCTTTTCATTTTCCTGTTCCTAAAATGGCTGAGAATGTTTGCATGTTTCTTGGCCATTTAGATTTCTTTTTATGTCAAGTACAATTTGAGGTCTTGTATCCAAATTTCTATCGGCTGTCTTTTTCTTACTGATTAACTGAAGTCATTTACATATTCTGGATTATACACTCTGTTTTTTTCCCAGTTATTGTGTTACAAATATAGTCTCCCAGGTGCTTCATTATATTCTGACCCTACACGTAGATAAGATTATATGTGTTTATTTTTTGTAGCTTTCCTGCATTTTCTAAAAATGCCCCAAAGGAAAATTATAATAAAAAGAAAAAAAGTGAATTGGATATTAGATAAAACAGGTAAGAAAAAGATGTGAAAAGAATTGTGGGCAAAGAAAACAATAGTAAAAGCAATGAGGAAGGAAAAGAGTGGAAAGAACGGAAACCATTTCTATTGGCTAGAAGATCAACTAAATATTTTAAATTTTATTTTGAATTATTATTAAATATGTCTAAATGAAGGGAGTATAAGGGGACTAAATGATAATGGAAAAAATACAAAAAGATTAAATAAAAAATAAATATGTCTAAATGATAACATTCAATTAAATAACTCATCTACATAAAATAATTTAGTATTTAATGTTGAACACAATAAAAATTAACTTGAGGCAAGACAGAAAACATTTATGGTACCACCTACTTTTCAATACATTAAATCAGTGTTTCGCAGAACTCAATTTTTTACAGATTCTGCCTAAGTAAATCACACAATCACAATCAAGAGCCACAGCACAACGCTGTTTTCACCTTTGTTTACAACAACAGGCACGCGATTGACATGCTAATACACAGTACGCCTTATTTTAAACAATCTAGAAATTTAAAGTCAAGTAACCACTTTGACCAAAGGCTCTGCGAGACCCTAATTGAAGCTATTCCTAAAATATGATTTCCTTGCAAATTTAAATGAGGTGAATTTAGATGAAGAGTAGGTATACAAATATTAAGTCATTGTTATAACCTGCTACTAAGGTTGTATGTCAACTAAAAAGAAAAGTAGGATAAAAGAAAATAAAAATCTAAGAGAATAAAAGATTTGGTTCTTTAAAGCAGCCACAAAATGGCTACCATCTTCATGTTTCAGTTAAATAATTGTTTCTGGTAAAAACTATTACTGATAGCACAAAATTATCTGGAGCAACTACTTAAGCTAACTACTTACTGTGAGGCTGTCTTCTCTCATAAATATTAATAAAAACATGACAGAAATATAACTAAGATACATGAGCTACTGTAATACACATTCATCTTTTGAATTGTGCATTTTTCTCTACAAGGTTTTATAAAAATAAAGTGAGTGTACAATTTATTCTTTATAGATTTGCAAAGAGTACAAGCATAACTGCCAAGAAATTAAATATTGTCATTTAAAAGTCCTAAATAAGAAAACAATTACCTTATATCTTAGACTAAATTTTTTTAAAAAGTGGACCAAGTGCTTGTTCATAAAAAGAAAGTTTAAATTAAAAAATCAAATGAATAATCATATTTAAGCAAAACTCTTTTAACACAGAAAATAATACTGTGATATTATTATCCTGAAAGGAACAGAACCTCTCATGATAGCTCTGCTAAGCTTTTTTCATAGAATGTATGATAAATATTAATCAGGAATGCTCATGAGGTATCTGAAAGTAGCTAGAATACAAATATACAAAGTTGTAGAAGATACTAAGATCACTTATGATAGACCAGTGCCAACAAAATGGTTAAGTACTGAAAAGCTTTTATGCTAAAAAAGGTTTCTGTCAACATCAGAGCCCTTATAACTACATGGTTTTACATTCACTATAAAACATAATAAAGAAAGAAATCACTTATTGATCCCATTCTTAATTTCTCATTTTAAAAGTATCTCTAACAGGAAGTGCAATTCTTTTGGTACCAAAAAAGTATACAGAAGTAAATTAGTATATATTCCAAATTCATGTCAGGGAAATATCATTGGGGAGGGATTACTACATTGGCCTTTCACTAAATGAATCTGTAAACTTAAAATGAAGAAGACCTTCAGTGATTATAAAAAACAAGTTCCAGCTAAAAACTAATGATAAAAAGTTCAATGTTCATTTAAAAAATATATCAAGGGTATGTCTGGGATTGTTTGGTTTTATTTTCTTTGATGCTGAGTACTTTGTCGTCAATCCTGATCTGAAATTTAAAAAAAACAAAAAACAATTAAAATGCAGGAAGAGATTTTCAAAAATAATTTTGCAAATAATTGATTTTTAAAAATTTTACTTGATATAAAAGGAAATTTTAACATCTAAAAATTCAGCCTCAAAATATAAGGTTTTTAGGTAGCTTTACTCAAGCTCAAATTAGCCGTACCTCTTCGTTTTTGTTACAGCCTTCTGTACTCTGCCTGAGTTACCTTTAGAGGGAAGAGAAATGAAGAAATTCCATAATGAATAATAAGAAATAAATAAAAGATTGTAGAAAAAGTTAAAGTTAATTTTAAAAAGTTAAAGCTGATATGAAGATAATAAGTTCCTTAATACTACCTACTTCATATTTATACATACCCGAAACTAACTTTACAGCATAATTTATTTATAGTTATATTAGTATTACACTTCATTTTATTTTTGAAACTTGGCCAGAATCATAGCTACCAAAAAACAAGTTAAAGAGGCTTTCTGGCTATGTAATTATCATTAATTTACCACTGTGCCTTGACAAATGTTCTCTGAAGTCTTTTTTTATTTGTCTTTTTTGATTACATCACTCAGCTCCCTCAACCTTTGAGTTCATTCTGTGCTAAATCAAGCCCAAACCAAAGTTTTCCCAAAATTTAACATCTATTGGCTTCACTTAACTCTAACTTATGGTAAGGTCACTAACATTGACCTAAATGGCAGCATACATAAACAGTCCCTTTAAGAGTGGCTGTTTCAGACCTAATAATGATGTCAATTTTAATAAAATATTCCTAGAAAATCAAGTTGTTAAATGACTGCAAACTCACCAGTACTTTTGGTGCTTTCTTTGGGTTGGTTTACTGGATTAACTTTATCCTTTTTAAGTTCCTGGATTATGCCTGTATTTAAGCAAATATCCACATGCACATTGAACTGGGTAAGATCTGAAGTTTTTTGCTCTAGGTTACAAACCGGACAAGTTAGAGCCTGGTCTGTTATCTCTTCATATAAACAAGGCTGGGGGGGTTCTTGCCTTCTCAGTGACCCGGCATCTTCGCTTTCCAATGCAACAGTACAGGAAGAATTCTGATGACAGTGTTCAATATTAAACGATGTGCTTGGAAGGCTAGAACATTCCTCTTTGCTAAGCTTATTACTTAAAGCATCTACACTTTCTGCTTCAGATGGATTACCTATAGTCTCTACCAACTCGGCACAATCTTCTGAATTGATTTCTGTATTCTTTCGATGGGTTTCATAATGCTGCTTCTCACAGAGGGAAAAAGAATGGTGAATGTTTTCTTTCTTGTGAACTTTCGTAGAGGAAGCATGTGAACATGAGAACATTTCCCTCATCGAAGGCCCATGAAGACACGCATCTACATGTTTATGAAAGGCTTCCAGGCTGATGCTTCCCTGCTCCCGAAAGCAAACAGGACAGGTAAATACCTGATTGTTATCCGAAGTCTCTGATGTTTCTAAATTCTCACTCATCCTCTTTAAAACTTGGAATGATTGTGATGTCTGCACATCTTGTCTATTCACAGTTTCACACTTAAATGTGTCTTGGTGGCTCCATTTCTTTTCTGATCGTTTTTTATCAAAAAAACTCTTCTTATGAGACATTTCTACAGGTTTTAAAAACTGATCTTTGTCATTTTTCTCCACACACCCAGTGCCTGACAGGGCTTGGTCTCCAGACTGTAAGAAACCAACAATACTCCTTTGTTGGTGTTTCTTATCTTCTTCATTAAGAAAACTAGATAGCCGCACACCTAAATGAAACCAACCACAATTAATCAGTTTCAAATTCAACAGAGACAATTCACTCATAATTCATAAGAACATTTTGCAAATACTGTTGTGACACATTTAAAAGGGACTGTTTAGAAAAAAATAATTAGCAACACTGTATATTTTCTGAATTAAAGGATGTTTTTCTCCAAAGCTGGTATTTTGAGCTGAAATTTATACTTTTTAAAATAAAACTGGGTATCACTAATTAGTAAGTACCTACTGGATTTAGCATATTATATAGGTCTTTCAATTAAGCTCTTGACATATGATGCTATTTAATAAATACTAAATAACTAGTTGGAGTCAACTACATGGATACTTTAGCTCCTTTCTTTCAATAGGTTTTATTTTTTGGAGCAATTTTAGGTTTGACGGCAAATTGAGCAATAAGTACAGAGCTCCCAGATATCCCCTGCCCCACACTTACAGAGAGCCTCCTCCACTACTGACATCCCCCACCACAGTGGTACGTCTGTGACAACCAACGAACCTATGCTGACACAACATTATCATTCAAAGTCCATAGTGTACATTAGGATTCACTCTAGGTGTTAAGAGTCACTTTGCGTGTTACACATTCTAACCTTTTGACAAATGGATAATGACATGTATCTCTCATTATAGCATCATACAGAATAGTTTCACTGCCCTAAAATCCTCTGTGCTCTGCCTATTCACTTCTCCCTTCTTGAAAACCCTTGATAACTACTGATGTTTTCAGTGCCTCCATAATCTTTTCCAGAATGTTATAATACAGTACGTAGGCTTTTCAGATTGGCTTTTTTCAGTTAATAATATACACTTAAGGTTCTTCTATGTCTTTTCATGGCTTGACAGCTCATTTCTTTTATGGCTAAATATATTCTACTCTCTGGATATACCACAGTTTCCACTGACCTACTGCTGAAGGACACGTTGGTTGCTTCCAAGTTTTACAAGTTTTAGTAATAATGAATAAAGCTGCTATTAACATATACCCTTTAGTTCTTTTTAGTTAACATATTCTACTCAGTTGATCTCAGTGTGTGCTGTCTTTCATATCTGAAAGTGCTTCCTCATATGCCAAAGGAGTATTACAAAATATATTCAGTATGCTTTCTAAAATCTGAAAAGTTTAAAATTTTGAAACAAACCTAGCCCCAAGGATTTCAGCAAGTATTGATAGTGAGGAAAAGAACAACGCTAATTGGTTCTTACTGGAATTAAACTAATAATCACACGCACCAAGTTCTAAGAACTAAGGAATATGGCAGCAGTGTAAGTAGAAATTCCTAAAGTTTTAAGAAGTAAAATGGAGATGTGAATATATCCAAATTGATTCTTTGGGAAAGTATAGTACATTTAAGGAAAAGCCAGAAAAGAAAAGTCATACCCATAAGTCTTAACCTCAAGGGACGTGGAAAATCAGCATCAATTTCTGTTCTTAGCAATTCTTTAGCAATAGCAAATATTTCTTCTGCAGTAGACACAACAGATGAAACTGTAGATGCACGAGTTTTTACTTCAAAATTCACATTCTTCAGCTTAATGGTAACAGTTCTACCCTATAATTAACAGAATACATTATTAAACATAGCTTTCTAACTCCTAGAAAAAAGTTATTTTACAGGTTAAAAAACTCATGAAGCTCACTTATGTACATATAATATGGAAGTATAATCAATTATTTCTAAAACATAGTAATAAAACTGTCAAAGTATAACTAGAATCCAAAAGAAATCAAAAATCCCATTTTAGCCAATAATTACTACTCCCCTCCCCAAATGAATTTTTATAAAATATCTTTATGTAAGGGGAAAAGTTAACTAATCATTTTTTTCCAAAAAACTCTTTTAGAGGTGAATTAAGTACCTAAAAAAAGGAAAGAAAAAAAATCTTTCTAAAGGAGCCCATTGAAAAAGTCTGATGGATAGCTTATACTTATTGTGTGGCAGCTATATGACAGATAGTATGTTAAACAATTTGTATGTAAGAACTCTCTGTATAGTTACTGTTTAATGGATATAAAATTTCAGTTTGGGATAATGAAAAAGTTCTGGGGACTGACAGCATTGATGGTTACACAGTATGAATGTACTTAATGCCACTGAAATATATACTTAAAAGTGGTTAAAACAGTAAATTTTATGTTCCATATATTTTACTACCTTCTGGAGGTAGTAAGAGTGGATTAAACTCACTGACTCACTTCCAAAGACTAGAGTATGAAAAGGGAAAAATAGTAACTTCACAATGGAGAAGCCTAGCAGACATTACCCTAACCAAGTGACGGAGGCTAAAATCACCTATGCTATCACGTGGGTGGCATACGCAGTAGCTACCCCTTACCTGTGGGGGTTTGTTCCAACACCCCAGTGGGTGCCTAAAACTGTGGATAGTACCAAACCCTATCTATATGTACTATGTTTTTTCCTATCATATATACTTATGATAAAGTCTAATTTATAAATTAGGCACATAAGAGATTAACAACATAACTAATAATAAAATAGGACAATTATAACAATATTACTGTAATAAAAGTTATATAAATGTGGTCTCTCTCTGATCATTGATCTGATAAGCAAGACCACCATTAAATGACTAATGGGCAGGCAGCATATACAGCGTGGATACACTGGGTACAGGGATGACTCACATCCTGGGCAGACTGGAGCAGGACAGCATAAGATTTCATTATGCTACTAGGAATGATGTACAATTTAAACTTATGATTTATTTAATTTCCAGAATTTTCCATTTAATATCTTCAGACCGTGGGTAACGGGAACTAAGGAAAGTAAAACCTTGGTAAGGGGAGACAACTGTACCTCCTAGGATGTGATGAGCAGGACACTTCGCCTCTGTGGCATTCTTTCTAAAACTCATGCTGTGGTCTGATCTAAAAAAACCACAGACCAACCCAAACCGGGAGATATCTGGCCAGTATTCCTCAAGGCTATCACGGGCATGATAAAGAGGGAAACACTGGGAAACTGTCACAGACTAGAGGAGATTGGGGAGGATGTGACAGCTAAACACACTGTGGTTCCCTAGACTGAGTCCTGGAACAGAAAGAGAACATTAATGGAGAACAGATGAAATCCACATAAAGTCTGGAGTTGGGGAAATAGCTGTGTACTAATGTCAGTTTCTTAGTTTGGACAAATACATTCTGGCAGTATAAGATGTCAATAATGAGGAAAACTGGGTATACTGGAACTCTCTATAGTATCTTGGCAATTTTTCTGTAAATCTAAAATGATTCTAAAATCAAAAGTTTATTTAAACATTTAAAAAAACAACTCTTTATAATCGAGGTATGACAGAAAAGGATTATAAGAAAAATACTCATCAATTATCCCATTCATTGTAATAATGTTTTAATGCTTTAAAATGTTTTATTGAATTTATTGGAGTGACATTGGTGAATAAAATTACATGGCTTCAGGTGTACAATTCTATAATACATTATCTGTACATCGTACTGTGTGTATGCCACCAAAGTCAAGTTTCCTTCCATTGCCATTTACCCCCCTTTACCCTCTTCTACGTCCCCCAATCCTCTTTCTCTCTGATAATCACCATTACACTTTGTAATTACTCTAAATAACTCTGGTTTGAGAGTGTTAGAAAAACACTAAATGTGGATTGCTCCGCGTGAAGAATATCAAATACAGAGTTCAAAGCCTTCCAGATGTTGTTCTCAATGTGTTAAAAAACCTGCATTAGAGCCTTGAAACAAAATGCTTACTGCGGAAAGTCACTGTCTACATGAGAAAAACACTACTGGACGATTGGAAGTCGTTTATAATATGTAAATACAGGTCTAGGAAAACGCTTCCCCCTTTGCTTTGTTCTCTAATACCAATGTAACTCTGGTTTCGAACTTATTCCAGTGTACTCCCAGGGCAGTATAAACTCCTCTGGAGTTACACGGGAACCACTCTACCCTGCCACTTGCGTCTTCACTGAATGACATCATCATAGGCCTCAAATAAGGGTCAAAATTAAATTTCTTTGCTGGTGATGAGGATACTCGTATCTGACATTTCCCACTTTGTATTCAAATGCAAAATCTAATTCTTGCATTAAAGTGTATTTTATCATTAGAAAAGTTTAAAACCAAAAGAACACCACATTAAAATAAAGTACCTTAAGTCCTTCTTTCTGCAGATCTTGAGCAAGTTCACTGCAAAGTTCCTGGCACAAGCTGTACTGTTCTTCTGCTTTACTCATCTCACTGAATGTCCTGGAAAGACAAGAATGATTTTGGTGCACAAAGTAAAAATGTAATTCAGGATAGTTTAGGAATGATATAGTATGTTTAAATGGCTTAGCATTAGTTATATTTTCTGTAGTACAGAATAAAGGTTTCAGATGAATTAAGGTATAATTAAGTAAAAACCATTTAAGATCTACTTAATAATTAAAGATCATTTAGATAGTTAAGCTGATCAGCAAAGGTATACTTTTATACTTTTTGCTCTTTCTATAATATTTTTTAAAAAGATGTTTAAAGCTACCAACAGATAATACTAATGCCCTTAGAAACTTAAAACACATTAAGGTATATATGCATATAGACTCTGCTATAGAGGATTATCTTAAGAAAGTACAGACAAGAACATCATTCCAATTATTGCACAGGTATTTTCTGAAAGAGAATTATCTTCAAGTAGTTTCAAGGGGCTGTTTAACGGCACCTAGGTATAGTTATCTAGTAACTGAAAATGGAGGGCTGATTAAATGTACAAATTTTGAGTTCATCTGCACAAGAGTGTTAAAGGAAGTTGAAAGGTCAATTAACCTAAAAGAAAGGGAAACTACAGAGAAATCAGAGTAATAAGTAATAAATTGTGCCAATGACCAGTCAGACCTCCCCTTCTAACTAGTCAGCTACCCTGTTCTCCCCCCAGTGCAGAACCAATGTTGCCCCAATGTTGCCAGCTTTCTATTCTTATGAATTCCTCCAGAAATATTTTATACACATATAAATAAACAAGCAAATATTTCCCCTCATTTTTATATAAACCATAGAATATTAGACACATTGTTTAGTGCTTTGCTTTTCTCAGTTCGTCCTGATCAGAGTTCCCTATGAGTAAATAATTTTCTCATTTTTCATGGCAGCATAATATTCTAGTTTAAAGATGTAAGGTCTTTTAACCAGTCCTCTATTCGTGGGTGTTTAAGTTACAATATTTTCAATCTTTTGCTACAGTAAAAAATGCAATGAGTAACTTTGTATACATGTGAAATGACATGCAATTACAACTATGGAATGAATTCCTAGAAAAAGAACTGTGGGATTGAAGTACATATGTATCTGTAATTTTAATAGATACTGCCAAATTGTTTGTCCCCTGTGGTAGGCATAATAATGGTCCCCAAAGATGTCCAAATTCTAATCCTCTGAACTGAGTACATCACAAAAGGAACTTTGCAGATGTGCTGAAGTCAAGTCAGGGAGATCATCCTCAATTGTCCAGGTGGGTTAATGGAATCCCAAGGTTCCTTATTAGAGGGAGGAGGTTCAGAGTAAGAGAAAGAGAAGATCCTACATTTGAAGACAGAGGTGGGTCCATGAGCCAAAGAATGCAGGCAGCCTCTAGAAGCTTTTGACAGAGAGATGGATTCTCTCCTGGAGCCTCTAGAAGGAATGCAGCCCTGCCAATACCTTAATGTTAGCACTTCTGACCTTCAGAACTATCTGAATAAGAGAATAAATCTGTGTTGTTTTAAACCACTAAGTTTGTTGTAGCACCAATAAGAAGCTAGTACACCCCCTCCTAGAGTTGATAGCTTTTTCACCCCCATAGTCTTGCCAGTAGATTGTGTTCGAATCTTTGCCAACCTCATCAGTGAAAAATACTATCTCAGAGAATTTTCAATCTGTATTTCTTATAAAGGAGATTGGGAATATTTTCACATGTTTTAAGAATGATTTATACTTCTCTTTCTATTAATCAGATTTTTGTTAATTTTTTTCTATTGATTTGCCAGCCCTCTCTTAACACGTTTATGGTTAATATTTTTGCATACTATATAGTATTCTCAGTAACAGACAAAATGGAAGGAAAAATTCATTAAATAGGAGAATACTATCTCACTCTTAGATGCTTTTTACCCTTTTTCCTTTGATTGCTTTTATGTAAATCACAGCCTTACGGCAACTTTGATCAGTCATTTATTGAGTACACCATCTTGTCAGTGTCATTCAGCTTTTCTGAACACAACCATATATAGTACATCCATGGTTTTGAATGTCTCAGGGGAACTTCGGTGCTTGGAGAGAACTGAGGGACTGCACGAACAATGAGATATTTTCCAAAACAGTAAGGTTTCCATCAAGATTCCATTTGATACGAAGGAGAACTTCCCCAGTCTGGCAAAGGAAATAGACTTCCAGGAAGTCCAGGAAGCTCAGAGAGTCCCAAAGAAGCTGGACCCAAGGAGGAACACACCAAGGCACATCATAATTACATTACCCAAGATGAAACAGAAGGAGAGAATCTTAGAAGCAGCAAGAGAAAAGGAGACAGTTACCTACAAAGGACTTCCCATAAGACTGTCAGCTGATTTCTCCAAAGAGACCTTACAGGCAAGAAGGGGCTGGCAAGAAGTATTCCAAGTCATGAAAGGCAAGGACCTACATCCAAGATTACTGTATCCAGCAAAGCTATCATTTAGAATGGAAGGGAAGATAAAGTGCTTCTCAGATAAGGTCAAGTTCAAGGAGTTCATCATCACCAAGCCCTTATTATATGAAATGTTAAAGGGATTTATCTAAGAAAAAGAAGAACAAAAATATGAACAGTAAAAATGACAGCAAACTCACAGTTATTAATGACCACACCTAAAACAAAAACAAGAGCAAACTAGGCAAACAACTAGAACAGGAACAGAACCATAGAGATGGAGATCACATGGAGGGTTGTCAATAGGGGAGTGGGAGGAGGAGGGAGGAAAGGTACAGAGAATAAGTAGCATAGATGATAGGTGGAAAATAGACAGGGGGAGGGTAAGAATAGTGTAGGAAATGTAGAAGCCAAAGAACTTATAAGTATGACCCATGGACATGAACTATAGGGGGGGAATGTGGGAGGGAGGGGGTGGGCAGGATGGAGTGGAGTGGGGGGGGTAATGGGACAACTGTAATAGCATAATCAATAAATATATTTAAAAAAAAAGAAATCAATAAAAAAAGATTCCATTTGACTTCTAAATAAGACTGTAAACCAATGAAAAGAGATCACCTCTAAGCTCTCTTACATCAGTATCTATTTATTTGATGACTCAGCTCGTTCACCAGTATTTGAAGAGATTTAGAAAGAATTTCCATGGCTACTTCTTAAATCTCCCAAATAACTTCTTGATGTAATTTTTTAAATAAAGGATAGAAATTAAGATTTGGAATTCTAAAATGCTTAGTTTTCACTGAATAGGATCAAACCAACATTTAAAAAAATAAGTGCAGCTAATTTTTTTTCCATTGAGAGCATAACAAGTGAAGATAATAAAGCATTGTATTGAGATATTTACTTCAGGAATGTGACATGCTGAGAACTGTTCTGTGGTTTGAAAATAGATATTTTAATTTCAGGGATACTTTCCTAAAAATTAAAAATTAGTTTAAAATAGCATGAATTATGAACAATTAATAATATCAAAATATTACCTCTCAACGCTCATGCTTTTCCTTTCTCCATCCCTTGAAATGAAGGAAAAAAAGGTTTTATTTGCTTTCTCAAAGACTGAGTTCCTTTTAGTTGACCAAGAGGATTTAATACATCAATTACCCTTTAGAGATCTCAGTGTTTTTGACTCAAATTGATACATCATGAAAAACAGTGAGTTTTTAAAATTTAAGAGTAAATCGCCCAGAGAAGGTAGACATGTCACGGATCAAGTCTATAGCTATCAGAGAGAACAAATTTGGAAACAGGCTGGTATCACCCGGGCCAGGTAGCTTGTTGGTTAGAGTGTTGTCCTGACAGGCCCAGGTCGTTGGTCTGACTCCTGGTTGGGGCACATCCAAGAAGCAACCAGTGAACACATAAATAAGTGGAACAACACATCGATGCTTCTCTTTCTCTCTCTCTCTCCCCCCCTCTCTAAAGACCAATAAATAAATTTTAAAAATGTAGAAGAAAATAGGTTGATATTATAAATTGCTTCTATTAAAAGCCTGAATATCAAAACCACAACTTACAAAAACCAATAGCAAGTGGTAATGTACTGGCTTGCAGTTATAGGACATAATTAAATTTTAAATAATTTAATATCAATTATCTGGTTTTTGGCTGAGTACATTAACTTCTCTCTCCTATAGCCTATTCATTATTCATTTATACCACTCTATAGAACCTCAGTCAGAATTCGGCACACAGCAGCAGGATGAACACTGGAAATCTGAAGCATCTAGTTTGGTTGGATGCCACCAGCTCTGACAGGAGGAGCTGACACCAAAAGGCTGAATTGCCAGTTAGGTTGTTCATTTCCAAAGATGTAATGAATCTGTTATGAATGAAGCACTGTTCTAGGCCTTGGGGATACAGTAATGTAGAAAACAGACCAAGTGCCTGCCCTTAAGGAACTTGTATCTTAATGGAGAGAGACAAATAAACAAATAAAAAGTAAATATGGAATATGTTAGAAGGGGAAAAGTACTAGATTTAAAAATAGAGCAGAGCAGGGGACTTAGAGAATGTGGACAGAGAAAAGGTACATTTGTTATTTTATATTATTATAATAATAATATAATCTGGGGTTATATGATTATAACCCCAACTGGACTCAACTGATTGAGAAGCATGGAGAGCTAAGAAAAGCAATACCACAAGCCTTACAATCTCTGTAAGATTTAGCAGGTTTAATTGATTAATAAAACTTATTTTACATGCCCCCTCAGTAATCTTTTGTTCTCCTTTAGTTTGAGCATAAGGATATAAAGGAGCTATTTTGAGGGCAGGCTGACAGGATGATGACAAAACTGTAAAAATAGTGCTGTGTTAATTCCCATTCTTTTTTTTATTTCCTTCTTTCGCCCACTCCCAAAAGTGTGCCCTTCTAGCTCCAGGATGCTTCTTTTTAAGACCTAGATAAAACAGAGTGGCAAGGAAGAAAACACAGGGCCTCTCCTCCGGCCGCTCACCTGCTAGATCTCTGTGTGGCCGGCCCCTGCCGGACTCTGCCTCTGGAGGATTGCAGCCAACCCTAGCTCTTCCCCGGCCCCCTAGTTATTTTTTAGGCCCTCACTGCCTCACTTTCTTCATTCATTTATTTGCTTACTTTCTATCTCTCACACTAGTCTGTAAACTCCAGGAAGGCAGGACTTTGTCTTGTTTACTGCTATTATCCCCAGCATCCAGAACAGTGCCTAACAAAAAGTAAGTATTCAGTATTGAATGAACAAATCATTACAAATCTGGGGGAAAAAATAGTTCATGAAGGTTTTCAAAGAATCATTCAATCTCCTTGTTTAAAAAGTGAATTCGGGAATATGAGCCATCTTCCTTTTCTGAAAAATCTGACCACTAGCCTTCCAGTATTCTTCTGTTCTGAACAAGAAACACATGTACAGAAAAGAAAGTACCCATCATTCCTCTTGTTCATCTATCCAACTGCTGTACCCAACAACCGAGGAGTGATTCTTTATCCCTCTTTTCCTGTTCTCCCACATCCAATCTTCTGACTCTAATTTAAAAATATATTCCAAATTGAACCAGCCTAAAATAATTAAAAAACATGTTATCCTTATAGGTTCCACTTCAATGGTTGGAACTGTTATTTTGGCAAATAATAAATAAAAAGCTGAATGAATACACATATGGATACCTTGGCAGGTGTGTTGAACCCAGACCCATGGAAATCTGTAGGAAATAACGCCAAGATGTTTCAGAGAAAAGAAGAGAAAGTAATGCCCTCTGTTCGTAGAGTTCTGTACAAGTAATAATCCCAAGGGCCTTTAACATTTTCTCTGTAACTTTTCCTATTCCAGAAACCTAGAAGAGAATCAATATTTATTATTAATACATTTTTAAATTAAGGTAAGAACTGACATTGTCATCTCATTATATATTTTATAATCAATACAAGGCATAAAAATATGACTGTATTCATAAGGTATTTTCATAAGAAAACTGCTTTAATTGCTTCTTGGCATTTCCTAAATTAGTGTTTCATGGAAGACTTAAATGTAAAATTCCATGAAATTTTTAAAAGCATTAAAAAAAGAGGAGTTCTGTGGTCAGACAAACTTGGGGAATGCTAGGATAAACAAATTTAAGTTGAGCTCCTCACTGTAACACTTATAAGTCTTTAATATATTAGTATTTTTGTGACTCACAAGGGTGGTAGATTTCAAGTTATTTGACCCCAGAAACTTTTTTATGGAACACCTATTCATACCTTAAAAAACATATTGGGAAACACTGTTTTATAGTTACATCTTACATAATAAACTATTCAGTAATCATTATACATTATATATTTTGATATAGTCTTTCTTCTGAGCATTGAAAATGCTTGATTTAAATTTACTCCTACATTATGTTGAATGAGAAAAGTCCAACCTCCAGGGATGTCCAACTTTTTGGCATCTCTGGGCCACATTGGAGGAAGAAGAGTTGTGTAGGGCCACACATTAAATACATTGCAACATGTAATCACACACAAAAAATCTCATAATGTTTTAAGTAAATTTACGATTTTGTATTAGGCAGCAGGTTGGACACCCCTGTACCTAGGACATTAAATGGTATATAGTGTAATTACTGTTTAAACAGCATATATATATGCAGAAAAATCTAGAAGCTTTAAAAATAATACCCCCCCTTCCTATAACCCTAAAGTATCATTTTACCATTTTAAACATGGTAAAATATTTTGATTTATTTTTTGTCACAAGTAAAATTCTAAATCTCTCTGAAGTATCATTTGTGATCATCTAGCAGCAATCTATACTTTAGAACTAAGATTGTATATTGAGTTACAGCTGAAAGAACTCTTCTCTGTATTCTTTTTATTCCTCTTCTCCTTAGGAGGGGTAAAGTTAAAAGTCTGTCATCTATTACTTTCTTAAAACTTTTCAGCAAACAAGATATCTAAACCTCACATATTAAGGGTTTAATAGAAAGATTTCTTCCAATTCAATCATCCATTGTAGTTCTTGCTATTACCTACTGTTTTAAAACTTTTCAGCTAAGAATTACTATCATCTAAAGAGTGTCTCTTCAGAACTCAGAGTGTATATATATATATAAAATACATTTTATATAAAATCTCACCTTTCTAAGGGGTAAGTCCTTGATGAAATCCATCACAGCTTGTCTGTTGGGGAGAATCTGGTATTGTCCATTTGGTTTATTCTTATCACTGCATACTTTTGCTAACATTGTATTTGGGGCAATGCCTTAAAAGAAGAACACTCTGATGACTCAAAGAAATTAATATGTATGACTTTAAAATATGTGATGACAATATAGGAAAATAATAAATAATGTTAAGTGCAAAAAACCTGAAATGACGTGAAATGCTATTTTAGAACTAACAGTGGGTAAAAGAAAGTGTTTTTAAAAAAACAGTGGGATTAAGCAAAAACACAAAACAAAACAAGAAAACTCATAGTCAGAGACAACAGTATGCTATATACCAGAGGGAAGTGGGGTGGGGAGAAGGAGAAAAGGGTAAAAGGGGATAAATGGTGACGGAAGGAGACTTGACTTTGGGTGGTGAACACAAAATACAATATACAGTTAATGTATTATAAAATTGTATGCTTGAAACCTACATAATTTTATTAATCAATGTCAAATAAATTCAATAAATAAAAATGTATCTATGTTTGAAAAAGAATATTCAGATAATAGCAATAAATTGTAATAATATGCCTTGTTAAATAAATAAGTAAAGATAAAAATAACAGTGGATTATTATCTATCTCCCCTGGGGTTCTATGGTGTTAGAAAAAAGAACTGTTAGTTATTTCACAACAGAAATGAGGACTATTTAAATCTCCATTGTACTTTAAAGTGTAAGAGTAATTCCTGAGTTTATTTAAGTAATACCAGAAGGGACCCAAAAAACTCAGAAATGTATTTATAAAAAATTGTGTATTTATTCTTATGTGTTTAAACTTCAGTCACCTTCAAATGCTCTCCATCTGATGAAATACATCTATTGAGACGTTTTTTCCACTGCTCAAAACAGTCTTTGAACTTGTCGATTTTGATGGCTTTTGATGCTTCTGCCATTTTTTTGTTTCACCTCTTCCACATCGACAAAAAGTTTCCCTTTGAGGACTTTTTTCATCAGGGAAACAAAAAAACAAGTTGTTTGGGGCAATATTGGCTGAACAAGGAGGATGGGGCATGGGGATCATTCTGTTTTTGGTCAAAAACTGTTGAACACTTAGCATGGTATGGACAGGTGTGCTCTTAAATCCCCCATCATGAAATGGGCAAACGTGTTGAAAGAGTCTTCAAAAAAATTCACTGAAGGAGAACCAAGATGGCGGCGTAGGTAGACACACTTTGCCTCCTCGCACAACCAGAACTGACAGAGAATCGAACAGCAAGGGGGACCAACACCAAGAAAATAGAAAATAAACATTCATCCAGACTGGTAGGAGGGGCGGAGACGGGCACTGGGGTGGAGAGGACTCGCGTGGCTGTGGCGGGACTGAGACTGGCGGAGTGTGGGACAAATGGCGCAGGCAGTCTGAGCACTAGCAGACCCTGCGGCCCCACATTTGCACAGATAAACCCAGAGGGCCGGACTCAGAGTGGTGGAGAACGGGGCAGGCAGAGCAGCGGGTAGCAACCCGAGGCACCACATTCGCCCACAGATAAACGGGACGAACGTCGGGGAGAGAAGCAGACCACGTAACCCAGGGCTCCAGCTCAGGGAAATAAAGCCTCAAACCTCTGATTGAAAACGCCCGTGGGGGTTGGGGCGGCAGCGGGAGAGACTCCCAGCCTCACAGGAGAGGTTGTTGGAGAGACCCACAGGGGCCTAGAGTGTGTACAGGCCCACTTACTCGGGAACCAGCACCAGAGTGGCCCAGTTTGATTGTGGGTAGCAGAGTGAAAGATTGAAAGCCAGAGGAGAGTGAGGCGGGCGCCATTGCTCCCGCTCGGCCCCTCCCCCACGTACAGCGTCACAGCGCAGCGACCAGCATTACCCCGCCCCAGTGAACACCTAAGGCTCCGCCCCTTAAAGTAACAGATGCGCCAAGACAAACAAACAAACAAAAAAATGGCCCAAATGACAGAACGCTTCAAAGCTCCAGAAAAAATACAACTAAGCGACGAAGAGATAGCCAACCTATCGGATGCACAGTTCAAAGCACTGGTTATCAATATGCTCACAGACTTGGTTGAATCTATTCGAAAAACAGATGGAAAAATGAAGCCTATGCTAAGAGAAACAAAGGAAAATGTACAGGGAACCAATAGTGATGAGAAGGAAACTGGGACTCAAATCAATGGTGTGGACCAGAAGGAAGAAACAAACATCCAACCAGAAAAGAATGAAGAAACAAGAACTTGGAAAAATGAGGAGAGGCTTAAGAACCTCCCGGACGCATTGAAACGTTCCGACATCCGAATTATAGGGGTGCCAGAAGGAGAAGAGGAAGAACAAAAAATTGAAAACTTATTTGAACAAATAATGAAGGAGAACTTCCCTAATCTGGCAAAGGAAATAGACTTCTGGGAAGTCCAGGAAGCTCAGAGAGTCCCAAAGAAGCTGGACCCAAGGAGGAACACGCCAAGGCACATCATCATTACATTACCCAAGATTAAACGCAAGGACCTACATCCAAGATTACTGTATCCAGCAAAGCTATCACTTAGAATGGAAGGGAAGATAAAGTGCTTCTCAGATAAGGTCAAGTTAAAGAAGTTCATCATCACCAAGCCCTTATTATATGAAATGTTAAAGGGAGTTACCTAAGAAAAAGAAGATCAAAAATAGGAACAGTAAAAATGACAGCAAACTCACAGTTATTAACGGCCATACATAAAACAAAAATGAGAGCAAACTAGGCAAACAACTAGAACATGAGGGTTGTCATTAAGGGGGTGGGAGAGGGAGGGGAGGGAAAGGTACAGAGAGTAAGTAGCATAGATGATAGGTAGAAAATAGACAGGGGGAGGGTAAAAATAGTGTAGGAAATTTAGAAGCCAAAGAACTTATAAGTATGACCTATGGACATGAACTATAGGGGGGGAATGTGGGAGGGAGGGGGGTGGACAGAATGGAGTGGAGTGGGGGGGAAATGGGACAACTGTAATAGCATAATCAATAAATATATTAAAAAAAATATTTTAAACCATGAAAAAAAAAAATTCACTGAAGCAAAACGCAGCCTCTCACAACGCCACCAGCTGGTACACTGACATAGAGGGGTTCCTAGAACACTCACTTAGTGGGGAAAGTCTGTACCACAAGTGGCCCACCCTCCAGAAGATAATTCTGGTTTTTAGGGGACCTCCCTTTTGTATTGCTAACTTCCATACCATCTATAGTAAAAACATAGTCTAGCTTATAGAAATGATCCAGAATATAAATTAGTTTACGCTTTGAAAAGGTCTTTTGTATAAATTATCCACATAAAATATCAAAAATTCTGGGTTGTATATTTAAAACAATAATAATGAAATGTGTGCATCATTTTTATGTTACAGAGTAAAGTACTACTTTTAATGATTAAATGAAATTGAAATAAAAATATTAGAATATAATCATTAAATAGTTCATTGAAATGTTTATACACATCTCCCTAAATTTTATTACTGTTCTCAGGCTTTGGTATATAAAGAGAAGACCAACCTCATCTTAATATGGCTTATATAAGATAATTTAGGATCCTTAAGATGAACATCAGCCTCTATGCTAAGCAGTTACCCTTATGGGTTACTGACATATGTAAAGCTCTTCTTCCCTTCACTGGATGGTCCTAGACTGTTGTGTTGCTAGTTGGTGATTCTTCAGTCTACTACCTTGTGGCCATCTGGGGTCTCTCCTGCACTGTAACCCTGGAAGGGCTACAGTCTTCCAAGGGACAAGCAATAAAACGCTATGTCCAAAAATAATTAAAATATAATTTGTGCTTAAAAAAAGAAAAGCTACATGAGATTTACAATAGTTTTTTTTTCCCTCACCTTTGGGCTCAAGGGCTTTTTGGCTTAATTCCAACTTACCTGTAGGTTCTATGCCTTCTAAATAGGTTGTTAGAAGTTGAATAAAAAAAATAATGGATAAGTAAAATGTTACCCTATACTTCATAATAACAAACTACTAACATTACACATGAATTAGCCAGTCCCACAACTGTAAGTATTGCAGCCATCAATATCCTGTGTAAGTACCTGCACTGGCCGTCAGTGTTGTTTTTTGCTCGATTCTGAAACGAATTTCCTTTACCACTTCCTCGGCTGATGTTCCAAAAACAACGGAGTTTTGAACTGTTTGAGGATTATTTTGTTCACTGTTCACTTGGGAAGTATTTCTTGGGGGCTGCAAATCAGGAGGACTATCTTCAAAAAGTAATGGAGAGATGGACCGTTCATGCTCACTCAGTTTATTAAGCTCCTCTTCTGGCTTACCTAAATTAGAGACAGGAACAATAACTCACCTTCATTCTAAGAAGCATATACTTCATAAGTCAGGTTTGGCTACATTCTTTCTAAAGACAACATAAATATAGTTTAGTTTTGTTTCTAAGAACCAAGGTCAGAAATGTCATAATTTAGATTTTATAACTGTTTTAAAAAGAAAATAATGATTCTAAGGTTTAAAAAAATATATATATTAGCCATTTCCATAGTATACATTTTAAAAGGAAATATCCTAAGTAAAACTCACTAATTATTGTACCTATACCACATTAATTTTTTCTCAGAAAATGAAAGCTTTCTTTTTGTTTGGTTACTTATTTCCAGGGGAAGAATAGACTTCTTTTTTTTTTTTCCTTTTTAAAAAAAATTTATTTATTTATTTTTATTCAGTTACAATTGTCTAAGAATAGACTTCTTAAATTAGAATTTAATAATGAGAAGGAATTAAGCAATCTAGAATAAATTCCTAAGAAAATAAGTTTTGTTTTAGAGGAAAAAAACTTATATTTCCTTCAATTATGGAACACACTTTTCATATATTAACATAATCTGAACTTTCTTCTTTAAATGCTGATTTTAATTTTGACTTGTCTGTTACTAAAGGATCAATTTTACTAAAGGCATATTTGAAAAAAATAGAAATTACTTCTGGGTGTTATACAAATTCTTTTTTTTATTTATAGTCTCTATATTTACATATGCATATCCATTAAAACATAGAAATTCTGTGTTTTAAAAAGGTCTGATGGGGTAACCATTGTCCCAGGTTCAGGGAAAGAAGCCTTTACTACTATCAATAGGCTGCAAACTACTATATTTTGCCATGTGTAAGGCACACTTTTTTGCCCAAATTTTTTGGGGGGAAAATAAGTATGAGCATTATACATGGGTAGTACTAATTCTGTATCTATACAAATGTTTTTAATTTCCTTAGTTTATGCTTATGCGTTAAGAGTGTAACGCTAGAAAGTGATAACAATATCCATATGCAAAACAATACCTGGAATACAATAATCGGTTTTCTTTAAATATAAATAAATAAGTAATTAGAAAACAAGAATGAAAGATTTTTTATCCTGAAAGTTTGGGCCAAAATCGTGGGTACACATTATACATGGGAAAATACAGTAATATTATTATTAAAAGGTAGAGTAAAAATATCTATCTGATTATTACCTCATTTCATTTGCATTTTTCATAAATGGGCTGTAAAATACACTTAAATATATACTGGTACTAAAAATGTCCTCATGAGTAAATCCATTAAAGACTTTACTTTGTGGGCTTAATGGAGGAGAAATACAGTTTAAATGCACTTATAACTAAGATTAACAACAGAGCTTTCTGATCTCATTTCATAATTTTATTAGATTAAATGTTTTCCAAATTAAGGTAAGTGCAGAAGCAAAAATTAAATTTCTAATTTTAACACATATATGAATGCATAGAATTTTAAAAATGAACTTGGAAGATCTTCTAAAGATAATGTAAGTAATATGACAAACATCCAATTCATTTCCATTTTAAAGTATACAATACGAATTTAGTTACAGAGAGATGTTTTCCAAATCTAAATCCCTAGGCCATTTACAAAATAAGCCTTATTTTCAAACTTACATTAGCTGTTATTTGTGTGCTTCAGTCCTTCCATGTGCCATGTTCTGGTTTAAATTGCAAAGCAATTCAGAGGGGATTAAAACTGGTGGTTGAAATGTTATTTATTTACTTAGACCGCGTTTCCCCATACACCCCTGGATGGGTGGAAGTCAAGGCAGAGAGAGGAGAAAACCTGCCGCTCAAGGAAGGCACACACCTGTCCTGTTCACAAGTCCCTTCTGCAGAGTCCTCACGCCATCTTCCTGTTTCTCACGCCTCTATCACCCTGCCCTTGGGTGAGTTGCACTGATAGCAGAACACTATACATGGCAGGAGGCAAAGCATGCTCCCTTCGGTTTCATTGTTAAGAGCTGCTGAATGGCATAGTTACTTTTCAAGTCTGTCTACTCTGTGAGGCATGCATGAGCCACTAAATGCCAAAGTGGTTTCTCACTGGCTTTCTGAAGGAAATATCTTTATAATCCCCTAACTGAGGTGATCAGAGTCCAAAACTAAGGTTTCTTATAATCTGAAACACTAGGATTAAAACACCCATTTGGATGGCAAAGTGCTAAAAAAGTACAGTATTTTAGTTTCATACATTCCTTGACACTCATGATTCAGATTTACATGGCAGAATAAATGTACGATAATTATTTTATTTGTATATACACATAGTAGTTAGCAATATTTTCCCAAAGACCACATCTTTTAGAAAAGGGGCAAATAGCATAAAACTGTCTTGGACTTTACAGAAGAAGCTGCATCAATCACCTGTACAGCTCAACTCACAGCTTCCCATGGCACAATGGGAAATCAGCTATGCCCGAGAGTCAGCCCACAGATATTTATATATTTCTAAAAAGGGTCAAGCTATTTACATTGCTTAAAAGTATGAAACATAAGAATAGGAAAGCACATAAATATGTTTAAAGCAATAGATATTAAAAATTCACATCTTCATAATGAGTTTAGACATATTATAATAAATAAAAAGAACATTAGTAGAGAATGAAAACATTTACCTTAGTCCCAATGTAACTTTTAAAAAACATATATAAAAATAATTGTTATGGAAGGCCCCCAGGGGATGCTTTGACATAATCATTTATTGCCCCCCACCCCTTTCTCTTGTGAAAAGTAAGGAAATAACAAAGTGAGAATTTAAGCAAAGTGATGTGAGGCTTTTTGTGCCACTTCCCCAAACAATCAAGTAAAACTAAGGAATAAAATGTTTTGTTCCAAGCCTTTGTGCAGAAATTATCCTTGTTTATTTTTAATGTTTCTATTAAAGAGACTTTCCTTTTAGAACTGTAAAGAAGGTGGAGAAGTTGCTCCAAAGATTTGAGACCCAGGCAATGTAAGAGTTAGAATTTTTCCACTGAGAACCCACCGCTTTTGCTTCAGGGGCACAGACAGCGGTGCCCTCTGAAGCTGTCAATGAGTTGTGCACATGGAATGTGGCAGTCGCTGTGAGCAAAACCCCTCTGTTTCTACCTTTTAATCCAGGTGGACTTGGCTCAGGGTCCAGGACCCCTCAAACACTTGGAATAATGGTAAGTATGAGAGAAAGTTGAAAGCAGTATTCATAACATCTTCATGTTTCTTGGTATCATTTTGGATAGGTAATAAAGGGACCACTTAAAAAGCACCCGCTGGGTCATTAAACTTCTGTTTCATCATATATAAAAGAGTAAAAGTAAGGTCTAAGGCAAAGAAGAGAGTTGGGAGTTGTTAATTTGGGAAATGAAGGAAAAAAACCCACCCAACGTTTATGCTTGAAGCAAATTTTTAAAAAACTATTTGCAATTACGACAAAAGGCCACCTTAAAGAGACAAGCCCCTCAGATTCAATGCATTCCAACCTTTCTTAGTTTGATTTTAGGAAAAGAACTGCTATGAAATCGCTTTGTTCAGGGTCTGCACAGTCTTAAAGTCTAGATATTTAACAACTGCATTTGGTTTAAAAGTAACATTTCACATATTTAACTCAGAAAACCTACTGGTATATTATAAGTTTCTGATTTTTCATTTTTAATAATTTTTCATAATAAAGGTACAGCTAGCTAGTCCAACCACCTATGCATGCTAATAGGTTAACTAGGTTAATTCAAATTCAAAGGGTTTTTTATTTGTTAGCTTGATTATTGTAATAAATTGCTTACCATTTTCTAGAGAGTTCCCTGTTTTGATGAAATATTTTCTTTTGTCCTCAGGCCAATTTTGTCTTTCCTGTAAGTGCGTTGTTATATTCAAGTAGGCTTCGTCGAGACTCGTGGCCATAAAATTGGGATCATAATCAGCAAGTATTTCCTTAACCTTCAAAATGAACAACATGGTTTAATGTTTGCTGCCATAGCAAAACCTGTCACATACAGCCGATAAGAAAAATTATATTCTTACTTTGCAACTATAGTAACAACCCTGCAATCAATAGCTCATGGATTTAGGGAATAAATAATTTACTGCCAGGGCAAACTTGTCCAAATTCTTTTCCGTATGAAAATAGCTCATGAATGCAGAAGACCAGGTTTATTTGATACAACCTCTATTTAGCAACCTATATCTAGATACAGTAAGTGATTTAAATAAGCCTCAGACAACATCACTCTGGTAGGCACAGAAAAAATGGTTAAGCACTGCAATTTGAAGTAGTTGATCAAAAGTAGAAATAGGAAGGAACAATAGGATCCTGTTCCCCCTCACCTTTTATGATGGTTTTTGTACATTTTTAAAAGGAATAATCGTACGTAATGGTACTATATTGCTTTAGAAAGCAGTTCTATTTCAATTAATTATAACATGTACATAAAACTCCACTCAGTACACACATTAATGCATGTATCCATTCCAGAACACAAAGCTCAATTATCAGGATTTATAGTGGAAAAGATGACAAAAATCTGTAGTGCCTGTGTCTGTAATAAATGATGGAGAGAAGTCTGGAGTTGCATCTTGGGATAACAGAAATATATAAGGAGATCAGAATCTCTGTATGATTCCAGAAATGCCTTTGACATAAGATAGTTTTATTACTCATGAAACCAATTTTTTTTACTCATTCACCTATTTATTTTTTTCTTTATTTTTTAACCTATGAAATATTAGCTGAAATTAGAGGAAATGGTTGCCAAAATAATATGTATGTTAGAAAAACATACTTGCTAAATTATGTTATGGTTCCATTTAGTATTTAAAAGCTGTCTGCTGTACCAGGAGAAAGCCTTTCTTTATGATTTATAAAAAGAAAGCTTTTTAGCTTAATGTAAGTATGAACAGCTGAGTGAAAGGTAATTTTAGAAAACGGTGACATAAAACTTGGCTACGCTTTGCTCAGAGAGAACCTTAATTAAGTCTGTTCTTATAGAAGAAACTGTTTTTATGATGTACTCAAAAAGAATCTTTCTAGTGAAAATGGAACTCTGGAAAGTCTGTAGTTGGCAGCCGACTAAGATTACTCTGAATGAGCAGTACTCCTTAGAGGCACTGAGCACTCACTAACTTTCCTTACACAGGACACGGCTTTGAGAATGAGAATAGATGTGTTCCAGTAAATAGCAAGTACTTAGGCTTCCAGAACAGTTCAAGCTATCTCATTATTTTCGACAAAACAAAATAGCTTTCCTTAAACTTATAAACAAAGGCATAAATATTAATGTATTTATAGCCAGGGAATTTATGCTGTCGTTCATTTAAACATAAAAACCCATTTGTTATCTGCAAATAAACTAGCTAGATCCTACCCAAATTTGAAGAAAGATTTCTCCAATTTATGCAAATAACTAAAGATAACTAAAATCAATTTAGTTCTCATTGTCATACTGTGCAAAGTTTTACTGAATTAAAGTAGGACTTAAAAAAAACCTTTCTTACAAAGTCTTTGAAAGATTTTCAAACTTATTAAGGGCCTACATTTATGGCCAGCATTTTATCTCTTTCTAATTAGGAATACAGGAAAACAGATAAGCAGTAAGCAAATGTGAATGTGTTTCTCCAACTCACCCCCCACCAGAGGTAGGCGCAAAAGTACTTGCTGCCACAGACTGTTTAAGTTTTTAAAAATTTTGTGTGGGATATCATTTTAATTTGGGAGGGGCCATTTCTCGGGGAAATGAGGTGGAATACAAATAAGAGGAGTGAATCTAAAGGCCATTTGCATGACTAAAAAAGAGTAAGTACTAGGACATGGTTTTTTAAATGTTTCAATTCAGACAGCAGTTTATAACCCATTGCATTTTACCTCACTTGTCTTAGTGTTTGAGGTGACATTCCAAAGTTTTAATTTATAACTTAAGTTCCAGCACTGGTATGATAGCTAAGTTATCAAAAACAGAGAAAATGGCAGTTTTTCATATATGAGAGTTTAGGCAATTTTACTGTATAATCAAATCTTTATACTTCCGAGATCCTTTTCAAAGCAACAGATTATTCCCTTTTTTCTTTATCAGTCTCCTAGACATTAAATGCTCATAAGCATCTTTACTGGGTTGTGGGCCAAGGAAAGCGCTAATCAAAATAAGTGAAGTCTGTTCCTGTTTAAAAACATGGATAAAAAAATTATTCAGAAAAGAGGTTCAAATTAATGACTTGAGTAGATTCTATAAATTATAAATATCAGGTAGGGTACATAAGAAAATGTACAGTGCACATTAAGAAAAAAGCTAAAGTTAATTTAGGTTATAATTAAGGCAATTCAAAGTTTTCTGGGGAGACAGAGTTTTTTAAGCAGAAGAAAAAAACATGTGGAAAAGCGAAGAACTGGGAAATATGAGGATGAATTCTAGATACGATATGTAGCTCAGTATTCAGTATACAGGCTGAAGAAGTGGTAGGAGGTCAGACTGAAGGGTTAAACTACAGCCAAATTGTGATGTGTGAAGGCATGTGGACTTGACTTTGTAGCTGACAGGAAATCAGTGAAAAGCTATAAATAAGTAGGGAGTGAGACATTAGACTCACCTCTCTACTCACAGCTCGGTATATGTCGAAGTTTGGAGGCACTATAGTAAGTTGTGGGCAGAGTTTTTTAGCAATAAATCCTGGCATGGCTGCGCGAACTCCAAACCTCCTTGCATGGTAATTTGAGGTACTCTGAAAGAAAACGGGCCACATGGGAAAAAATAGAGAAACCTAAATGAACACATTGATTGACACATTCAAAGGAAACACATTACTGACATGCGTTTTCAATTCAAGGGCATTTCTCTTATAGGTCACTGTCTCAAATCAAGCTTATTTTTATACTATAAAGATTTGTACTACGATAGCATGACTCTCTCACTGCTGTGCCATATTTATAATGTGACACCAGGTAAGAAGCAAGACTGTGCTAATAAAAAAGCTCCCTCACGTTTCCAGTAACTAAACTTCATTGGTTTTAAGGGTATACCCATAATACAGTACTATATATGAAAGTTTGGATGATAGTGGGTGATGTTACATACAAGTAAGAGTATAGCCCTGGCCGAGTGGCTCAGTTGGTTGGAGCGTCATCCTGTACACAAAAAAGTTGGGAGTTTGATCCCCGGTCAGGGCACATACCTAGTTTGCAGGTTCAATCCCCGGTCAGGGTGTACACAGGAGGCAACTGATGATGTTTCTCTCTCACATCGATGTCCTCTCTCTTTCTCTCTCTCTCTCTCTCTCTTTTTCCCTTCCTCTCTCTCTAAAATCAATAAACATGACCTTGGGTGAGGATTTTAAAAAAAATTTAATATTTAAAAAATAGTAATAATATACTAATAATAGTAAAACATAACTATAAAGTAACATAGTATAAACAACATAGATGGTACATGCAATTAATAGCATGGAAAGTAACAGTATGGTGTAATAGTACATGTTTGAAATTTGATCTACTTGGGATTTTGGAAATTTTTCATCTAGAACAAAAAATCAAAGGTCTAATATATGGTCAGTAAAATTAAGTCTCCAAAATGAAGTAATAAAGGCTTAAAAGAACTTTAAAAGTTTTATTTCTTAAGACTTGAATATTTTTTTTGGTGAATACATTTTGACGAGGAGATAGAAGTAAAAAACTGAGAGTAAAGAGAACATTACTTATTAAATCCAAAAATGACACCCAGCAACAGTCTCTGTCATTATGCGAGACCATAGCTTTTATCACAAATGAAATCTTTGTTTGGAATTTTAAATGAAAAGTCAAAGAAATGCAAAACAGAATCTATCAAATGGAGTAATTATTTCAGAATAATAACATTATATAGCCGTTAATGATTTTTTAAATAGCATTAAAGAAATCTTGATATACTCTAAACTATGTAATCCATGGTCAGTATTCTGGAACAAAAAATGCAGATGGCACTAGAATGGCAAACCAATGCTTAAATATAAATAAGTCTAATGGAATTGATATAAAAGCTAGATCTATAGTAGAGTAGAAACAAAATTTTAGGTATGACTTCCTTTAACTTTTAGGTTTGTGGTAGATGGTAAATCATAGCCACAGTAGCTTACAGTTCCTCCTATCAAAAGGTGGGTTCTAGTTCCTCATGCCAAGTGACTTGCATTGTGACATGCTCTGACCAAAAGACTGTGAGGGAGTGACATTATGTGAGTCATGAAGCTTAGGCGTTACAAAGTCAGCAGCCTCAGTCTTGGTATTTTGGGACCCTGCAACCATGTGAAGACCTCAGGTTAGATTAATGAATAATAACGCACCATGAGAGGGGGAAGCTGAATGACTGGAAGCCATTCCTGCCACTTCAGTCAGCTGAAGTGCCAAGCATATTAGTGAAGCCATTTCAGACCTTCCAGCCTCAGCTAAATAGCTCTAGCCAATCCCAGGTACAGTAGAGACTAGCCATCTCCATGGTACTTTGCTCAAATTATAGAATCATGAGCACATAAATGATTCTATAATTTATTTTTAGATTCAATGAAATGTAAAATTTTACTGAATCTAAATAAATGGTTGTCCACTAAGTACCGAAGGGGTTCATCATGCAGCAATAAATAAGTGCTACCGGGCCCCAGTTCCAACTGTGAGTGCCAACTTAAACATTTCAAGCACCCACCAAATTCATTCAAGAAGAATTCTAACTGTAACAGACTGTTTTAATCAAATATGTGTCACTACAACCACTACGGCACAGATACATTTTTATTAGTTTAACAGGACAAAAACAATTAAGCTTCAAATCTCATTAGACAGAAAATCTATTAGGTCAGCATACATACAAGGGAAGTAATCTTGTTTAAATATAACAGGTAATCATTTTGAATTTGGAAATAATAACCAATTGTTAGGAGGATAAAAATTATAGGAAAGAAATATTTTGTGAATTTAACAGTGGGGTTAGCTTTAACATGACTACTCCACGTGTGTATAAATATATGTACTTATATGTGCACACATATAAGTACATATACATGCATAGTATGCATCTGTATACTATATATTTGCAGATACATGCATACACACATTTCATATGTTATATATAAACATATACTCATATTATATATAGCATTATGCATTAAAAATTTTTTGTTGTTGATTCTAGAGAGAGAGGAAGAGGGGAGAGAGAGAAACATCAATTTGTTGTTCCACTTATTTATACATTCATTGGTTGATTCTTGTATGTGCCCCGACAGGAGATTGAACCTGCAACCTTAGTGTACGGGGGCGACACTCTAACCAACTGAGCTACCCGGCCAGGGCCTAGTGTTATATATTCCTAATGAAATTAAATATATTTACTCAAATATTAGTTGATGATTTATAGGAAAGGGGAGTATCCTTTCAATAAACACTGTTTTGGGAACAGGACTATTAGTTGCCTTCAAACTCGTGGGAGCAGAGATAATGAACAGATTATAATTTTGTAATAAAATAATAACTTAGTAGGAATCAGGTTTATAGCTAAGGCATTGGAAGGTGTTAGGGGACAGGCAAGAACCCTCCTTGTTTCTCTTGAACATTTTTTTAATGCCAAAACCTATCTATTCCAGTTGCTACTTCTAATTCCCAACACATTTTTAGCTACATATGGCTATCTTGGTCATCTTTACCTTCTATGGTTAAGCTGGAAATCAGGAAGAGCAACATAGTAATCAGAAAAGCAAAGGTTCCAAGTCAAGGGAAAAACTACTTAATTAAGTACTACATCAATGATGTATGTTACTCTAGAACTGGTTGGCAAACCTTTTCTGTAAAGGTCCAGATGGTAATTACTTAGGCTTTACAATCACAAAGTCTCTATTGCAAGTACTCAGCGAAGCTCTTTTAGTGAAACACCAATAATAAATTAATAATGGGTGTGACTGTTTCAGTAAAATTTTGTTTACAAAGAAGGCAGCAGGCTGGATTAGCATGCAGGCCATTGTTTGCAAACCTTAGCTTTAGAATATCATTTTTCCTTTTTCTTCAATTTTCTTTAACTAGAACAGTTACAAGGTGAGCCCTAAGAAACCTGGAATTTATTTATAAAAAGTTGTTTATTTATTCTTACATGTTTAAACTTTAATTACCTTCCAAGCACTGTCCATTTGATGAAATACACCTATCGAGACATTTTTTCCACTGCTCAAAACAGTTTTTGAACTTGTCAATCCTAATGCCTTTTAGTGCAGTTTTTTGTTTTGTTTCACCTCTTCCACATAAGCAAAACATTTCCCTTTGAGACCATTTTTCATTACGGGAAACAAGAAAAGAGGGAGGGGTAAAAAAAGACGCTCGGGTGATATCAGGTAAACAGGGAGGGTAAGGCCTGGGGGTCATGCTGCTATTGGTCAAAAACTGCTGAATACTCAGCTCCGTGTGGGCAGGTGTGCTCATAAATCACCCATCACAAAATAGGCAAGCACATTGAAAGGGTCTTTAAAAAAATTTCACTGAAGCCAAACATGACCTCTCACAACAACCACGAGCTGGTACATTGATACAGATGGGTTCCTAGTGGGGGAAGCCTGTTCTACAAGTGGCCCGCCCTCCAGAAGATAATTCTGGTTTTTTGGGGTCCTCCCTCATACTTAAGAAAAATATAATTTGCAACAAAGAGATACAATGCCTCTCTACCATTTACCAGTTTTGTAACTTTAGGGAAGTTATTAAACACTCTTCTGAGTTTGTTTTCTTATCTGTCGAGTGGAAACGAAAATCTGTCCCTAATGGGATATGAAAAGGATCCAGCAATTGAACACACAGAGCAACCAGAAAATTACTCAGTCAACTGGTAGAATTCAATAAAGCCTTTCCCCTTCATAAACCAGGAAGGCTTACTTGAATGTATTATGAAATTTCCTTTTTGTCTTTATCTACTTACCAACATACTAGATGATCCTACAGCAATGGGTTTATCCTTCAGCTCTGGATTGTCCCTCATTTCTACAGCTGCATAGAAGGCATCCATGTCAATGTGCACTATGGTATTGGTCAGGTCCCGGCTCTGTTCCAATTCCATTGCACATCTGTCAACCTTAATTTTTAAAAAGTTAATGAACCTTTGACAACATAATATTGTAACACTATTGTAATCATAACATTAATCTTTTACTGGGCATCTGTTTATCTGTCTCTGTTCATCTATCCATCCATCGTTCATCCATCTGCCCACGCATCCATCCATTTGCCCACCCATCCATCCACCCACATATGTGTATTTGCTTGTTGTATTAAGGTTGATAATTGCTTTAATTTTCGCAAAGAGCCACTCTGTTCTCAAATATCATTCCCTACCAATCTTTACATTCCTCAATACCCACAAGTATAAGAGGTACTTAACATTTATTGAATGAATGAACTATTCCAACTGCTTATATCAAATGATTCTACTGCCTTATATATTTGGAGGACATACTGTAACTAAAAGCTTCAATTCAGTTCAGGTAAAATAAACAACTGCTTCCATCTGACTCATAATATTCATGTTTTAAAATAGCAACAAAGGAAATGAATAACAAAAGATTATACCGAAGTATATGTAAACATTCCCTCCCTAGAACTGCTTTTATAAGGCTAAAATTTGATAACTGATTTGTATTTAGTCCATACAAATCAAATTGAAAATTTAAAGTATAATTTATCCTTTCATAAAATTTCAATATATATGCCAAATAAAACAGCAAAGAGTATTAAATTGTAAAGATTTTTTTTTTGTTTCTTTAGAGAGAAAGAGTTGGATGGATAAAAAGAAAGAAGTTAAAAGGAGAAGAGATAAGCAAAGTGGGACAGTGAGAAAAGGGTGTATGTAGCCAACATACCCATTCCCAAGGGTTCTTTTTTTGCAGCCTCTACTATAGAGGCTGAAGAAACTAAATATGCACTTTCTCAGGTTCCCTCTAGCTGGGGGTGGTTGTGTGACCTTTTTGATCTACAAGACACATGAAGTCAATCAAACTCATAAAACTATGAGAAGAGAGATTAGAAAGCTATTGAGGGTGATGGAATACATAGAGAACATGGAAGAGTAGCTGGCACGTGGTACAAGTTCAATAAATGCAAACTATTACTAAAAGGATCAATGGCTAGCTGCATAACAAAACAATAAAAAATTTAGGGGAAAACAGCCAGAAATACGTAAGTAGGGTGACAGGAATAAAAGCAATTTCCATCATGTGGAAATCCCCATAGCAGGTTTCCTCAAAGGCAGAGACTTACAGGGGTATAATTTAGCTTTTCCCCTCAATGAACTTGAAACTTGTTTCCAGCATTGCTTGTTAGCATTATAGTGAGCATTACAGTGACACTAGCTGCCCACCCAGCTGCAGGTTAAGACTGCAGAGAGAGATGGTAAGACTTACTATCTCTCATTAGTCACCCTTCTCTGAACTTTTAGACACAATCGCACCGAATCACATCTGTCTCTAGCAGCCACAGTAAGACTGTAGAGGTCTGCTCCTATTTAGGTTGCAACTCACTGCACAACCTGGGGTGCTCCCTGCCTTCTTTAGCTTTAGCCTGCTTCTCTGTCTCAAATGCCCTTCCTAGTTCTGTCACAAAGCCTTCAAGTCTCAGTTCAGAAGTGTGTCCGAAACTTAACTGAATCTCTGTCCTCTGCACCACAGAATTTGATGGTCCCTTATTTGTTTTTCTGTTCTTACCATGGCACTTATTGTATTAGAGACTAAATCGTGAGTTTAGTACCTAAGTAGAGACCTTATCTCAGATAAGGAGGAGAGAGAAGTTATCTGCCTTTGAATTCTTTCCTCATAAGGGAGGGGGGGAGAAAAGGAATAAAATTTATATAATTCATATATATATATATATATACACACACACATATATGTATATATAAAAGTTAAAAAAAGAAGGTAGTATTCATAGGATAATTTTGCAGTCTGATCTCATGCAGCAAGACACCACACCTAACAAATGAAGCCTTTCAACATTAATCTAATTTATCATACAGATTTAAAAGAAGTACTCTTCCAGTTCAATTTTAAACTACAGAATAGCAACCTGACATTAAAAAAAGATGTAAGCAAATCATGGAAACTAATAAAAACAAGGGTTTGAAAACTACTCTGTATTAATCCAGGAGATATGCCTAAGATAAAGTCGATTGAGAATAAGGGCAACATCTCAAATGTCTTAACCCAGAATCATTGGGAAGGAAAAAGATAATAAATAGAAAGCAAACTAAATGGGGAAAGTTCTCCTTAGACTCATAAATTAAAGCTATGGCAGTTTCTTCAGCAATCTATTGACTTTTCGGTGCTTGCAGCAAGAGTGCAGCTGCCAAAAGCAAGCCTCCCCACCGATGACTCACACGTTCCATTTTCCTTTGCTAGCTATCTCTCATTAGTCACCCTTCTCTGAACTCTTCTCTTTCCACATCTAGCAAATGCCCACCGTCGCTTTTTTCAAGTTCCTTCTACTGGAGTCCTCATGCATGTTTTGCCTTCTTCCATTTATTTATTCCTTCCAAATGACTCCCATCCTCACTTTCCTTACCTGTGAAGTGGGACTAAAGCAACATCGAAAAGTTGAAATAATTAAAAGAGGGACACACGTAGTGAACTTACCCTGGGCTATGGTAAGGGTTTGATGATAATATCTATTATTTTGAAAGTAGAAGTGACATTTACTGATTATATTATATGACATGTGTATATTGTAAGTGCTTCTTATGTTAATACATTTAATGGCCAAAATCATTTTAAGATAATGATTATTATTCCCATTTCATAGATAAGGAAATTAAAACTCAGTAAAATTAAGTAAATTTGCTCTTAAGTAAAATTAAGAGCTGGTAAATGTTAAAACGAGACCTGGAAATCAGGTTATTCCTAAGTCTGTGCTCTTTCCATTAACTAATGCTTCCCTAAAATAGGTTTTTAAAAGTTTTTATCACTGAAATAAGCTCAAACCAAACTCCGATGGCATATTTTTATATCCACGTTACATCTTTTTAAAAATCCTTTTTTTCTATTACATCTAGGAGACTATTTCAAGAAATATTGTTTCTCATTTTCTTAATTAGTAGTACCCTAAAAATTGTTGAGTAAATCTGAGTTCATAAAACCAGTTGTTAAAATGGTCAAAATGCACTGATTTGCTGTGCAGTTGCCATTGACTATAATATGGATATTTGTCTATTCAGTTATGAGCACATGTTATAATAAGATGTTCTGGAAGCTACCAAAATGTGCCTGTAAGAAATCTAATGAGGGTGGGGTTGGGGATATTTAGAGAGCTTCTGCATACGTATCATGGGAGGTCATGACCACAGAGATTATTTATATCGGCTTGACTGGCAATAGTTCATACTATCTTATCACACATAATAAAATTTACTATTTGGAAATTCTGTAACTCTAAAAGAGAAAAGCATTTCCTATGAAAACTTCTCTGTTCTCTCAGAACTTCTAGACTCCTTAGGACTTCCTCAATCCCCTCCCATTTATACAAGTTTTTTAAAGGAAGCTCTCAAAAAACAAAACAATTTAACAATCAACATAAAACACATTTCCTGCCATTCCCCTTGCAAAAGATGCCCGAAAGCCTCCCATGAAATAGTCAACTAAAACAGTAACAAAATCTGAAGTTCTTCTCCACAATGTAAAGTTATTTTCTTTTCCTCCATATTATCAGGATATTTAAAAATATGAGTTCTAAAGTATGAGTATGAACAGCAAAAAGTTGTTATATTGCACCACTCACATGTATATCTTTAAAACTTACTGAAAGATATTTGTAGACTACAGATCAATAGAACTTACCAAAAAGAGGTCTAGAAAGTAAATTGCTTAAGGATTAATGTCAATTTAAAAACAGTATTATTATGGACAGAATAGAATTTTTTAAAAAACTTGATGAAATGATACTCAAATTTATTTAAAACAATGCATGAGAAAAAATAATTTTTTAAAGAGTAGTAAAGATAATAAACTATATTATCATTTAATAATTAAAATTCATGGTACTGATACAGGAAAAGATTCAACTGATTAGAAAAGAGAGTCCAGAAATAACCCAACCACAATGAGAGATTAATATATAAACATGCCTCTTGGACTCAGTGGAGAAAGGACTCATGATTCAATAAATGATGTCGGGACAAGAGAATCACTATTTAGAAATAATAATACCAGTCAGGGAAAATATAACACTCACTATTTAAGAAAAAAATACTTCACACCTAACAGCAAAACAAATTCTGAAGAGACTGAAGATTTGATTATAACAAAATCTGTAAAAATATTAAAAGCACATATAGGCTTGTTTGTGGGGAGTAACCTCTATGCACAATACCAAAGCCAAGAAAATTTTTAAAAATACTGTTAGATGTTTACATAAACATTTAAAACTGTATAGGGAAAAAAAACTCTGCAAAGTTAAGAGAGAACAAACAGGAAAAATATTTACAGCAAATGGCAGAAAAAAAGTCCTTAATATGTAAGATCAATAAATCAAGAGAAAAAAGATGCAAACTCCTCTAGAAATGTAGACAAGAGTGTGTTTCTTTGGACTGCTAGTTGAACCCACAAATCCATTCTCTCTTCCTTCTATAGCAATAAATTTTTAGCTGGGCACGTGGCCACCCAGCTATACCTTACAGCTTCTCTTGCATTTACGTGTGACGTGAAATTTAAATTCTTGCCAAAAGAATGTGAGTTGAAGTAATGTGTGCAACTTCTTTTTCACTGTGTAATAGCAAATAATTTGCTTTTGATTTTCCCCTGTTTCCTTCTTCCTTACTAGGAGCTGAAATATAGATTGGGGCTAATCCAGTTTTGTCAATCCCAGTGAGGATAACACTTTGGAATGATGGAACATCATGATGCAGAACTTGGGTCTTGAAATTACTATGGTGATCAGAACTACCCAGCCAGCTGGGACTACTTATGTATTATGTGAGAGAGAAAGAAATTCTTATCTTATTTGGACCATTAATATCTTTGGGTCTCTTGTGCCGGTTACTTAGCCTACATCCTAACAAACAGAATAAAGAGGAAATTCCCACAAAAAGGAAATATTAATGGCTAACAAATGTGTAAAAAGACAATTATCTTTTGTGACAGCATGGATGGGCCTGGAGATTATTATGTTGAGTGAAATAAGCCAGTCAAAGAAAGACAAATACCATATGATCTCACTTATATGTGGAATCTAAAGAACATAAACTGATGTACAAAATAGAAACAGAGGCGTGGATACATGGAACAGACTGACAGCTATCAGAGGGGAGGGGGGTTGGAGGGCTGGATGAAAGAAGGTGGAGGGATTAAGCAAAAGGAACATATACATACATACATATACATACACACATATATGTGTGTATACATATACATGTGTGTGTGTGTATCACAGAGACAGACAACAGTGTGGTGATTTCCAGAGGGAAAGGGGGGTCAGGGAGGTGGAGATGGGCAAAAGGGGGATAAATGAGGACGACCGAAAGAGTCTTTGCTTTGGGCAATGGGCGCACAATTCAGTGTGCAGATGATTTTTGTTGAGTTGTACACTTGAAACTTGTATGGTTTTGTGAACCAATGTCACCCCAATAAATTCAATTACAAAAAAGAATATTCTTTCTCTTTTATGATCAAAGGAGAGCAAATTAAACCAACCATGAAATAAGATTTTGGACACTGTATCAGCAGAAACTAAAATAATGATAAAATTGATCAAATCCAGCTTTAAACACGTGAGGAAGCCAGCCCTCTTATGCTGAAACTGTAAGATGATTCAATCTGTGGTGACACTAACAGGATAGGAGTGCAACGACATATAAGTAAGAATCACGGTCACAAGGCTGTATCTGAAACAAACAACTGGAACCAGGGTGGGCTAAGTTGAACTAATTATGGTGCTTCCATACAGTGGCATGCTGTGGAGCACTACAAATGATGACTTGACAGACAAGTCAGGCAATTTGTCATGGTAGCACACCACTTAACACAGATGATAAAAAATTAGCTTGTGCTCTTAGAAAGCATATGTTTAAAAAAATCACACATTATAGTTTGGTAAAGAAAACATATTATGATCTCAGCTCTATCACGAGAAGAATTTTATAGCATGTCAGATTAATATTATAATTTTATCATTATGTTATAAAGCACTTTGTTAAATTGAATCTGATTTGATAAACTTACCATAAAACATGGTGTTTTATCTTAAAAATTCATGCACATCAGGCATTCTACCCTTTAGGTGACTTTGTTTTACTGTAACACAATTATGTTTTAAATTACCTTTTAATTTAATTAGTTAACATGTTTCTCTAAATCTCTTTTGCAAAATCAGCATTGCAGAAAACAAGTCACATTAAGCCTGTGATCCTTCCAGCTGCTTGTATGTATATAATAAAAATAACATAAGCTCTGGCTTTGCTAACTAATTGTCATATGAAGTTAGGCAAATTACTTAACCTAACTAAGGCTCCTTTCTCTCTTTTGTATAATGAAGGTGATAATGTCTAGATGTGAGGTCTTTATGTAAGTAGAGCAATTTTAACAAAATAAAGTATACATTTTTGTTTTGTAGTGTAACAAACACTTTATTTACATTTTATCTTGTTTTACCTATAACATGACCATGGTGCATTTAAACCATCAATTACTATTCCTCCAGCTTCCACTTTATTTACCAAATAAATTAATACCTGTAATTGTGCTTTCCTTAGCTGCTGGCTGGTAATTTGAGCTTTTTGTTGCAACATATTTTTAATTCGTTGGTTGACTTGCTTTTCTTTCTTGAGCTCATTTTCATAAAACCTGGAGCCCTATGCAGGAAAACAAAACAGAACGTAAGAAAGGTGTCTGAAGGAAAGCGTCACTGCAGGAGAACCTGGAGGCTAAAGAGTAGAGACTGCAGAGTCTGAATGATTGACTTCAAAACTTAGCTTCATTGCTTCTAGTTAAGCAACCCTAAGATTAATCTTTCTATGTCTCAGTTTCCTTATCTGTAAAAGAAATTTATAGTTACCTAAATGACAGAATTGTTGTCAGTCAGCACTAAGCACAGTATAAATTGAGATGAGTGCAGATCTGCCCTGGAGAAATAACAATGTGTCCTAGGCAGGATCTTCAGGGCATACCCAGGCCTTAGTCAAATGGCTCATCGATTATCTCCTTCACTTTTACTTTAGACGTATTTAAAAAAATTTAATGTTAGTCATTAAAGAAAATAACTTTTAGCGAATAATCTATCATCCCATCACTGAACATAATTATCTATCCAATCATCAGGCCGGTAGACATTTGGATTATTTTTACTTTTTGGTTATTATGAAAACCGCTGCAATGAGTATCTGCCTACACGTTTTTGTGTAGACGTGTTTTCAGTTCCCTTGGTTATGAACCTAGGAGTGAAATCTCCGTGTCCTATGGTAATTCCATGCTAAACCTTTTGAGGAACTGCCACATTGTTTCCCAAAGTGACCGAATCATTTTACAATCCCACCAGCAATGTGTGAGAGTTCCAATTTCTCCACGTCCTTGCCAACATTTTTTATTGTCTGTCTTATTTATTATAGTCATTCTAGGCTATAATAGTGTGAATGGTATCTCATTGTGATTTTAATGTGCATTTCCCCAATGACTAATGATGTTGAACATCTTTTCATGTGCTTATGAGCCATTTTCATAGCTTCTTTAGTGAAATCTCTGCACTTTTACCCATTTTTCAAATTGGGTTGTTTGTCTTATTAATGAGTTATAAGAATTCTTCATATATTCTGATGTAAGTCCTTTAACAGATGGGTGTTTTGCAAATATTTTACGCTAGTATGTTATTTATCTTTTTTTTTTTAATGGTGCCTTGTGAAGTGCAAACTTTTTGATATTTGATGAGGTCCAATTTGTCAACTTTTTCTTTTATCAACTATGCTTTTGGTATTGTATCTAAGAAATGTTTGCCTAACCAAAGGACTCAAAGATTTTCTCCTTTCTTCTAAAAGGTTTATTGCTTCAGTTCTGATATTTAAGTCTATTTTGAGTTAATTTTTTTGAGTATAGTGTGAGGTGAGGGTCTAAATTCATCTTTTTTTTCATGTGGATAGCCAGTTGTCCCAGCATCATTTGCTGAACAGACTATCCTTTTGCCTTGGTACTTCTGTCAAAAATCAATGATAAAGGTTTATTTCTGGACTCAGTTCTGCCCCTTTGTTCTATCTGTCTGGGCCTTATGGTAGTACCATACTGTCTTGGTAATTGTAGCTTTATAATAAATTTTGAAATAGGAAAGTCAAACACCTCTATGTTTCTTCCTTTTCAAAACCATTTTGGCTATTTTAGGTGTTTTGCATTGTCATATAAATTTTAGGATCTGCTTGTCAATCTCTGCAGGAAAAAAAAAGCCCCTGAAATTTTGATGGTGGATACTGTTGAATGTATACATCAGTTTGGGGAGAACCGCCTTAACAATATTAGTCTCCTTGTACCTCACCATTATTTTAGATCTTTAATCTCCCTCAGCAATTTTTTTTGTACTTTTCAGGGTATGTGTTGAAATTTCTTAAGAGTTTTCTATACGTGCCCTGGCTGGTGTGGCTCAGTGGATTGAGCGCTGGCCTGTGAACCAAAGTGTCGCTGGTTCAATTCCCAGTCATGGCACATGCCTGCATTACAGGCCAGGCCCCCAGTAGGGGGTGTGCGAGAGGCAACCACACATTGATGTTTCTCTCCCTCTCTTTCTCCCTCCCTTCCCCTCTCTTAAAAAAAAAAAAACTTAAAAAAAAAAGTTTTCTATATGTAAGATCATGTCATCTGCAAAGAGATAGATAGCTTTACTTCTTCCTTTCCAATCTAGAAGCATTTCTTTTAATTGCCTGACTACACTGGCTAGAACTTTGAAGACCGTTGAGTAGAATGGGTAAGATTGAACATCCTTGCCTTGTTCCTGGTTCCAGGGGGGAAGTTAGCCTTCCACTCCAAAGTATGACAACTACAGGTTTTTATAGATGGCCTTTCTTACACTGTGGAAGTTCCCTTCTATTTCAAGGGTTTTTAGCATGAATGAGTATAGGATTTTGTCAAATATACTTTTTCTGTATCTATTGAGATGACAAGGTATTTTTTATTCTTTATTCTATTAATATGGTGTATTACATTAATTGATTTTTAGATGCTAAACCAAACTTGCATTCCTAGGATAAATCCCACTTGGTCAAGGTAATCTTTTTTTATATATTGTTGGATTCAGTTTGCAACAATTTTGTGGAGGACTTTTAACATTTATAATAACCTAGAATCTTCTGCTTCTCTGGCTTTGGTATCAAAGAAATACTGGCTTCATAGAATGAGTTGGTAAGTGTTGCATCCTTTATTTTCTGGAACAGCTTGTGGAGTATTGGCATCATTTCTTCAAATATCAGGTAAAATTCACCAGTGAAGCTTTTTTTGCATTATATTTTCAATTTGTTGGTCTTTTTTGCTTTTTTGCTTTTTTCTTTTTTGGGTAGGGGGTGGGGTGGGATGAGAAGATTCTTAATCACTAAATTACTTTACTTATTATAGGTCTATTAGCTTTGTGTATCTTCTTGAGTCAGTTTTGAAAATTTTTAAGTTTCTATAAATTTGTCCCATTTATTGGGATTTATTTTAAATACATCCAAAATTCAGCAGGGGTGAGGTAAGTGGGATAGAGAAAACAACATTTGTAAAAATGTTGGTGCTGGATGATATTTACCCAGGGATTCAGGTTACTATTCTCTTTAATTTAGTTTATGTTTAAAATTTTCTGATAAAAGTTTGTAAAAAGTAAAGTGCATTGCTATGGAGCAGAAACAATTAGAAAACTCAATTTAAAAAGATATTTATGGTAAACTCTCTCCCACACACATATACTAGAGGAATATATACTACTATATTTTATATGATTATAATATATATCACATGCATATATCATTATATGATATATGTATATATATATTTTTTCTATGATGAATATATACTTATGAAATTTATACGGAAGAGCAAAGATTCAAGAATACCCAAGATACTTTAAAAAATAAAAAACAAAGAGCAATAGAACAACTTGTTCTAGCAATTATCAAGTCTTATTATAAAGTATTTTAATTAAAATCATGTTGTATAGGTACAAGAACAGAAAAATAATCCAGTGGGTCAGGAGAAAGCACTTGAGATCAGAAGGAAAAGGACAGATTATCTCACAAGTGGTACTGGGACAGAGAGGAGAGAGAGAGAAGATCTGATAGAGACATGCAGGATATCTATCTGCAAAGGTCTACCTCTTAACCTGAAAACTAAGCTTACGGGTTTTATTCTTTTCTTCTTCTTTTTTTAAAAATTGCATGATGAGCCCTGGTTGGTGTGGCTCAGTGGATTGAGCACCGGTCTGTGAAGCAAAGGGTCACTGGTTTGATTACCAGTCAGGACACATGCCTGGGCTGCAGGCCAGGTTCCCAGTTGGGAGTGTGCCAGAGGCAACCACACACTGATGCTTCTCTCCCTCTTTCTCCCTCCCTTCCTCTCTCTAAAAATAAATAAATGAAATCTTTAAAAAAATTTCAAGGTGAAAATTTCAAAGAAGACTCAAACAGAAAAACAGATTAGTACAATAAACACACATATAAAATTATCACTAAGATTTAACAATTAACATTTTGCCATGCTGCCTTCATTGATATTTTTTAAAGTGAACTGTTTTCAAGTAAATTTTAGATATAATAACATTTAGCTATTCCATACAGTATTTTAGTATGCATTTAAAAAAATAAGGCCATGTCCCCACATAATCACATTTGTATAACTAATAAAATGAACAATAATTCATGAATATATTGGAGTACCTTCTCCTTATTCAAATGCACCTAAATGTTTCAAATGTATTTCTTTAAGCCAAGATTCAATCAGGGTCCGTATGTTATATTTGCTTATTTCATCTCGTAATTCTTTTACTTTTAAAATTGTGTCTACATTTTATATTCTTAAATTATTCTTCCCTCAACTTTTTTATTTTGGAATTTCTAAATCTTTAAAAGCTGAAAAAACGGTACAATGAACACTTATAGGTCCTCTTTTAGATACGGCAAGAGTTAATATCCTGCTGCATTTGATTGCTCCCCTAAGTCCTCAGTGTGCGCGTGCTCATGTGCACACGCACACAGCCTTCCTCCCCACTCCTGACTAAACCACTAGTAGGAAGCTGCCGTGAGTATCAGCATGCATTTACTGAGAAAGAGAATATTCTCTTACATATTGGTACCTTTCTGCATGTATATTCCATACTATATGAATAATACCAAAAAAGTGGTAGGAGAACATTAAAGAATTCTTTCATGAAACTCGAGAAAACCATATGTAGTTGACAAATTCAAGTACATAAAAAGAAGCAAACAAAAAATTTCTGCCCAGCAGAAACTGCCACAAGCAAAATAAAAAAGTAAACAATAATAAAAATAAACACCAATTCAATGGAAAATTATGCCAAGGTGAAAAAAAGGCAGTTCATAAAAAAAGAAATACAAATAGCTTTGAAAAGATGCACAATCTCACTTTTCAAAAGAGAAATACGAATTAACACTACAGTCTGTTACCATTGATTGACAAATCCAAAAGTTTCATAACACGCAGTATTGGCAAGTTTGTGGCATGATAACACATACTCTCTTATATTGGCAGCGGAAATGTAAATTGATACAACCACAATAGAAGACAGCTGGGCAATTCATAAATATTGCACATGCATATATCCGCTAGTGCTATCTGCATTTGGTGGAACAAGTCCACTTCTGGGAATCTCTCCTACAGCTTTACTTGCACATACGTAGAGTTATAAAATACAACGTTATTCACTGACATACTGTTTGTAAAAACAAAAGACTAGAAATGACATATGTCCATCAATCAAGATTCTGACCAGTTCAATAAATTATATCCACACATGTAGCATAAAGAAAGAATGAAGATCTTCAATTCTTCAGAAAGACCTTCAGAAAGACCTCCAAGTTATATTAACTCAAACAAAAATTAAAAACATAACAATTATAGTATTCTCCTACTGGGATTTAAAAAGCATAAAAAACTGCATGTTACTTTGCTTTTACATACATATTATGTCCACATGAAGTAGAAAACTGGATGGCAAGAGCAATAGGCTAGAAAGGAGATTATTCCATACCTATTTGTAGCTTAACAATATTATATTTTAAAATATTAAAAATTGCAATGAAAAGGATGTTTACAACGTACTGATTTTCAATAAAAGTTACTAAATTAAAGATATTGAAAGAAACAAGAAACTTACCTTTGTGGCTTCCATTATAATTTTGTTTATTTTCTCTTTATCTAATCCTTCCATCCCAGCTTTATTATCGTTCAGTCCCATCCTAAGCAGAAGGTCATCTTTGTAACTGTCATTCTTTTCCTTTGGGCTGTCCATGGTGCAGACTCCACATTAAATGGCTTTTTTTGTTACCTGAAAAGCATACAAAACAAAAACTGCTTTTTAAAGCACTGGGGATGGGAAGGAGGTGGACACTTACAAGTTAAAATATATAGAAATCAGCAAAACAAATGAAAAATGATTGTTAAGAATTTTTAGCTACTGAGAAATTATTATTCAGCTTTTTAAATTACTATTCCAAGATTATTGTACTGTTGGAGAGAAACAAGGCATTAACATTTCCTGCAAGCTGTGTGCCAGCCACTATGCTTGGTGCTTTACACTTGAATCTCACACAGCAGTCCTGAAAAGTAATATCATCCCCAATGTCCAGCGAAAAGAAACCTAAGACTTAGAGCATGTCTACTGACACAAATTTGCTAATAGGTGACAATTTCTGTGTTGAAGCCCAGGCTGAGGTTCCCCATATGTTTTCCTTATATTAATACACATTTACTTCCTATACAAGAAATAAATCTGAAACAATACTTCCTCTACTAAATATGTTTAGTTAATAGCATTTATTACCTACTATATGCAGAGCTCCATTCTTATGGCAGGGAAGAAATAATAATCTATTCACTTTCAAGAATTTATTACATTTTACAACGTTATATAACTTCAAGAAAAACCCTTTCAAATAATTCTTTCATATCTTTATATAGTTCTTTATAATTTACCTTCATATATTAACTTTAAAAATTACTTATAATAACCATGCAAAATAGATTTGCATGTTAGGGAGAAATAAATTGGAATTACCTTAAGGAAGGTTAAATGAATTGCCCATTATAATTCTGCTAATGAGCAAAAGAATTGTGATTTGAATCCAAGTCTTTTACTCAAAAGTCTAATGAAGCTACCATAACACCCCAGCTGCCTCCAATTTGAGGTTCACCTGTGCTGTCAGTAAATGACCGGGTAAACAACTATCATGAAGCCATGATAAATTACATCAGTGATTTCTTTTTACATAGTTTAGAGCTCATTTACTTTTATCTTACCAGTCATCACCATACATAAATTTTTTTCTTGTGATGAGAACTTTTAAGACCTATTCTCTTAGCAACTTTTAAATGTGCAATACAGTATTATTAACTATAGTCACCATGCTGTACATTACATCCTCGTGACTTACTTCATTTTAAAACTCGAAGTTTTTACCTTTTGACCACTTTCACCCATTTTACTCCTGCTTCGCTCTCACCACCAATCTGTTCTCTGTATCTATGAATTTAGTTTTTTTAAAAGATACCACATATAAGTGAAATCATATAGTATTTTTCTTTCTTTCTTTGACTTATTTCACTTGGCATAATGCCTGTAAAGAGGACCTTTTCTCAATGCTGCTTCCATTTTTGGTACCAGCAAAGAATGAAAAAAACTATGAAAGGGAATTTGAATACTGTGATTATTAATGATAGTTCCATTAGTAAAAAAAATAGTGTACACCAAAATAGCTCTCAAATTTTGGTGTACATTAGACCCACCTGGAGAAATTCTAAAACTCTTGATACCCACCTTGTATCTCATACTACGTAAGTCAGAGGTCTAGGGGTAGGAGCCAAATATCAGTATTTTAAAGAGATGCCCAGGGAATTCCAACATTCCCCAAAGTACAGAAACCACTGGTGACATTGTTTCTCAGTGCCCAAGGTAATAGAGATTAGTTTTCTGTGTTTATCATTTGAATTTCTTTCTCTTCAACTATCACCTTCAGCCTAGTAATTACCTGATATTTTGCCTTATGCTTTAGTAACCCAAATACTTGTCATTTTCTAGTAAAACACGTAAATGTAATTCATTCCTAATTTCCCCAAACCAACACTACCGAAGAGTGAAGAGGCTAAATGCAGACATCTGCATTTAAGCTGCCTTGTCCTTTAAATGATGAAAGGAAAACAAATATTTAATGAATGCTTAGTACTTCATATATGGTATACTATTAGGCCAAAAACTCTGAGAAGAATTGAGTTTGGTTCTTAATTAGGTCAGAAGAACTGGGCCATCAGCAATACTGGCAACAGGAAAAGTTGTGATAGAGTTAGTTTTCAGCTACCATCCCGTCTCATTGATGCCCAGTTACCAGCCAATTTATGTCCCGTTTCATGGGCATGGGCTTACTATCATCTACAGGCTAAGACTTCCAAGTTTGAAGATCCAGTCCAAATACACATCCGACATCTCAAGTTTAATATGTCCAAAATTGATCTTTTCATATGCCTCCATCCCCCAAGACCAGATTCAGTTGCAGCCTTCCTCATCTCAGTTGAAGGCAAGTCTAATCCATTCCCATTGCTCGTGCAAATAACCTTGTAGTCATTCTTGACCCCACTCTTCCTAGTACACCCCACATCAAAACTGTCAGGAAATCCTGTGGGCTCTGCTTTCCAAATGTGCCCTGAATTTAACCACTGCTCCTTATTTTCACTCTAGTCTGAATTACCATTATTATCTCTTACCTGGATCATTGCAATAGCCTCTTAAATAGTCTCTTGTTTCTGCCCTTTTCCTCCTACTGTCAGTTATCAACATAGGAGCCCAAATGATTCTTTTAAATCACAAATTAGGCCACGTTACTCCTCTGCTAAAAACTATACAGTGGTACCTCATTTCACTCCAGAATAATCCAGTCTTTAATAATCTGGATCCCAGTTTCTTGTTTCCTGTCTGCCCTCCTATTCAGTTATATCATTTTCTCAATCTTCTATTCACATACTAAGATCACATAATCACATTAAAAGATTGGGAGAAAAACTGCTTTTCTTAAGTTAATAATTAAAAATATTTGTAGTTTTTCCTTATTTCAACATTAAGTATGTAAGGAGGTCAAGTATATGAGCTCAAACAACCTCGAATTTTATAACTTAATTTTCCTAAAATATTTAATGGTTAAATTGTTTTTTTAAGCTTTTAGGACTTGTATGAGAAAAAAAGAATATTTTGGATTTACATAACAGAATGCTTGCTAGGCTCCATTAATATTCAAAAGATTCTAATTTATATTTATTCTTTGGGAAATTAAGTTGCTTTGCTAAATTTAATTTCTTTAGTTAAATAGTTCCCAACTATATCTAAATCTAAGAAAAATTATTATTCTGTAATAAACAACAGACTAAGTTTTAGTATACATGGGTCCCTATCAGTTCCTTTTGGCATTTTCATTTATGTCACTGTGGTGAGCCTGCTTTCTGTTTTCATTGGTTAATATTTATGTTATTTACAAATTTCTAAAATCTCTCATTAGTCTTGGTTATGTCTGTTAGTTCTTACTGAGCTTCTTTATCTAGAAATACATAAATTGAAAGGGGGAGCTTCTAGCAGAGATGATCATGTAATACCACAAAGAATGAAGATTTTCCATATTTTTCTGGGATGTGAGATTTGATACTACAAGTGGCGTTAGAAAGGCAGCATATAAAGTCAGTGACTAGTATGGTGTTTGCTATAAGATAAACTCACTAAATAGTTGTTAGTAAGTTAAGCAAATTTTCAAAGCTGTGAAAAATCCCTTGCCTTACTTTCTTCTCTTTAAGATAAAGAGACTATATAAGGTAACAGGGTACACCGTAAGTAAGCATCCTTGAAAAAATGTCAAAGTTCACAGAACATACAAATGAATTTTGTTTTGCTTCCAAAAAAGTATTTGTCCTATGATTACTATGCACTCTCACATATAAAGTCCCAAAATCTATGAATGGATATAACTGTGACTTTATAAACAAAAAGTTTTTTTGAAAAATAAAATTGTCAAATATTTTTATGGCTTGGTATTACAGAATAACGTGTTTCACTTCAACTCAGACGCACAACAGTAACGTACAACTCAAAGGAAAGAACTCTGGGTTCTTGTGGTTAAGCATATTGTTTAAAAGCACATTTTCTCTGGAAATATTCAAATCCTTCCCAGTCTGATTCTACCACTGACTATTCAGGTTACCACTTAAAACCCATACGGCCAACTAATGTTTTTGGTGGTAATAAGAATGGAAAATTAGATTTTTCAAAAGGGATTCTAAGGAAGTTTTTGTGTGGTAGGGTCCCACCTACCTATTAAAAAAAGCACACAAATCTATGTAAACAGTATCAGAAGCACTAAGCATATCAAATAAAGTCACCTAGAATTACTGTATCAGAAAATATGCAAAATATACTAATAAGAGAAAGAGAGGGAATGGAGCAGAAAAAGAAAGAAGAGCGTAAAGAGGAGAAGAAGGAAACACTAATCTATAGGGAAGCTCCTATGTGGAGCTTGCTTCCTATTTCTAATATACTATAAATAACCAACCCAATAATCCTCCAGAAAAAACCCTATATGTTTTAAGAACAAAAATTATTTTTAAACCCTCCAAATGTTCACACATTCAATATTTGTTTGAATAGATTAAGAACCCAACACAAAACTTCACACTGTGATTATATTTTCTTTTTACTATCTAAATTTAAGTACTACCTTAATTTTAAAGTAGTAATTTTCAAATGTCTGGCTTAAAAATTATTTTTTCAGTTTCATTCCTTATATATTTTTTAATTTTCAAGAAAATAAAAATCACAAGCCCAAGACTTTAACAGGTTATGTTCAATGTTTCTCTCCAATTATTTCATGCAAACGTATGTGCACACATACTCTCAAACCACATACCCACCATTCTTACATGATAGGAACAACTATATATTTTAACTTCAGCTTTTACTATCTTTATAAAATAAGGTGTACAAAAATCTCAAAATTACTTCAGAGTGATTTGATTTTTAAAATGTGCATGTATGATTGAGAGAAATAACTAAAATATTATAACCCCACAGATCCGAACCAAGGATATGTAAGCTAAAAGAAAACTCAAGTCTTCACCAAGGACACAAAGACTACTGTGTAACAGAGAACCATGCACATATTTTTTTCAGGTGCCCTTTTCCTTCCTGGTTTTCTATTCATTTAACTTATTCCAAAAAAGAATGGGCAGAGACAGTCAAAAAAACCTACACTCTACCTAATCTTAGAGACATATAAAATGCACTCTTATAGAATAATAAATTGAAACTACTTGTTTCTTTAGTACAGAATGGAAAGTATCTTGACACAAAACACATTAACTAAAGTGTCAATTCAAAAGTAAATTACCCAAAGTGAAGTACCTATTTTGATGATGACTTGCATATTTTGTAAAAAGTCTGGCAGGTTCTTTAAAAATGAAAACTTTGTTTATACTCAGAAATAAACATACTCAAGATATTTAACAACTGTGAAAAACTAAATTTATATCTTATAGAAGTAGATTGTTTCTGGGATGTTGATTTACTAACACGAAGAAGTTAGGCTTAGAGGTTCTTATTTTGGGTACTAGAGCAAGTCAGCAAAAAAACAGCAGTGATAATGCACAGACTAATTTTGTTTTAGTTGAAGTATTATAGTAACGTGCACAATGCTTAAAAGATACTTGAATATGTATGTTCTTAATAAAAGGAGAAAATGGTTCTCCTGCAGGGGTGTCAAATACGTTTTCACGGGGGCTACATCAGCCTCGTGGTTGCCTTCAAAGGGCAGAATGTAATTTTAGGACTGTATAAATGTAACTACTCCTTAACTAGGGGCAAGAGCTCAGCACTGCCGCCAGGTAGAAACCAGGTGCAGCACCGGGTAAAACAAGGTGGAGGGCCGGATTCGGCCTGTGGGCCTTGTGTTTGCCACCTGTGTTCTACAGTATAGTACCTTTTTAGATACTGCAATAATTTTTAAAAAATTAAAAAATTTATTAGTTTTAGAGGGAGAGGGAGGGAAGGAGGGAGTGAGGGAGGGAAGGGAAAGAGAGAATAAGAGAGAGAGAGAGAGAGAGAGAGAGAGAGAAGGAGAAATTTGTTGTTCCACTTATTTATGCACTCATAGGCTGATTCTTGCATGGGCCCTCACCTGGGATGGAACCTGCAACCTTGAGGTATCTGCACGATGCTGTAACCAACTGAGCTACCCAGCCAGGGCCAGTACAGTAATAATTTTTTAAGTTTTACACAAATGTCACCATTTTAACATAAAATTACATAAAAAGCCAGGATAATAAGATATGGTTACACTACTACTGGAAAATTGAGCCATTATACTCTTTATCACTATACTGTATTGTGTTCTACATTATTGGAAGGAAAATATTTTAAAAATAAACTTAATAAATTGTACAGAAAGAGTTGTACAAGATATTATTTTATTTTCCTATCCTGAAAAAATGATCCTTTCAATTACCCCCCTCTGACAAACTGCTCCAGTTTTTATGAATTTTATTTAATCTTGACATTATTTCTTGATTCACTGCTGAGTTCTTAGGTTTCTTACAGCTCCAATAGTTGATGGCAGGAGTTTAAAGCACTTTCACAACCACTCTTGACAAATGAAATCTGAAGTAAAACCTCAAATTTTCCTTAAATCTTTGTTCTAAGAATGCTGTAGAGCTCTCCTACGATTTCTTCATACATGTTCCATCACTAATGTAAAAGCATAAATACATAGCCTACAGGAAAGGGGAAGTTAAAAGTAACCTTCGTTTCTTTGATTTTCCTAATTCCTTAGAAATATCTATTGAACACTGATATACAATATGTTGAAATTGTTATCAACTCCAAGACTGTATTAATAGTTTCCAGATAACTTGTTTACTGTTGATGAATTTTGAAAGGTGGTTCCCATAAGAAGTCAGGCTCTGAAAATCATTACTATTTTTTTTTTTTACTGATCTTATACAATTCCTGAAAACCAGAAACAAAAAATTAAACATCCAGAAAATAGTACTCCAAAATTTGTCAAGCATGGGGGAAAAAATCAAAACAAAACAAAAAACAGCAGCAAGAAGTTGTGATTTTGGACTGATTGAACCAAAATGATGTAAAACACACCCACATAAATTCCCTTTGCTTTAATAAATCAAAAGTCCTTAATAATCTGACTTTTTAAAAATCAAACTCTGTTAAAGGACTTTGGTTTTAAAACATTTACAACCCATTTACAAACTATTATTAACACTGTTACGAAAACATACTTAAACAGGTATGATATAGAAGAGCATCTGATAACAAAACAACGTCTGGAATTTACATTAAATTAGCAAAAATATTTGTTCTCAATTGATGAGATGATCGCTCCTCTTCCTAGGGTTATATGCTATAACTGGGGCAGGGGGTAGGGGGAGGTAATAATGATTTGTATTTAGTGTTATTTGTCTTGAAGTTTCAAATAACATTAAAGGAAGGTTTGTAAAAGGAAGTATTTGGTTAAAAAAACTTGCAAAACACTGAGCTAGAATAATTTATTAAACCATCATCTATTAGACAATAAATAATTAATGTAGCTAAAGAGAACTATTAACTCATAAATGGAAAAGCAGTCCAGGTTTACTGATATCTGTTTTTTCCTTAATGAGAGCTAAATATGCTAACTACTTATTTTAACCTACAGAAGACTTAATAAAGAGTTCAGTTCCAGGAGGCATTTTGATAGAGTGCAGAGTGCATGCTTGGAAGCCAGACAGTTTCTGGTTTTAAATTTAAACTCTGAAACTTAATGAGCTGTGTCTTCTTGGCCAATTTACGTGATTTCAAGGTCTATAAATCTTGGTCTCCTGGTCTGTGACACTTGCTTTCCAGGGTTGTTGAGGGTTAAATGTTTAATATGTAAGAGCCCCAGCACAGTAAACACATAGTAAGCCCGCAAGAATGCAGATTCTCTCCTATCACTTTCATTCTTATTTATTTCTCTAAAATGTGACTAAGCCTACAGGGCTGGCTGCAAACATGAGCATGTAACTGAGAATAGAAAAACAAGAAAAGTCAGCATTCCTAAATAAATGACAAGGGGAAAAAAGTCACCACCACTAACACATACTCAAAGTGTTAGGCGAAACTTTGAGGAAGTTGGAAAGAACAAATAACCTGCCACTCCCTCCACCCCCCACTACCCCATCTCGGAGCTTGTGGAACTCAGTAAACCAAGAGCATATTCTTCACGGCTTTAAGGCTTTACTACTGACATGATCCTAAAACTCAAAGCAAGGCACCAAGCAGTTATATTAGCTCACTTCAAGTCAATGAATGCAATAGAAAGGAAACCAAGTCTTCACATACACACGAAATTTCACCATTAATATCTAATGTTGGGTTTGATCTCATAATGCTTAACTATATGAATGCACTGACATAATGCATTGGCATGACTGATTTAAAAATCATCTATATTACTGTCTAGAATATATGCAGAAATACTTTATATTATTGACACTTGACAAATATATGTACTTTTAATGTAAAATCAAATTAATATACTTATAAAAATAAATCAAGTCCTCAAAGTTTTAAATTTAATCTCAGAATATCCCCAAGAAAATTTCTAGAACTCTAGTTTAGAATGTGCATATCAAAAAAATGTAAATACCTGACAAATGCGTATATTAACAGATCATCTTAATCCCTTAATCTAAAAATGCATTTGGTATTATTTAACCTTCACAGGGAAGTAAGACACATCTCTGTGTATGGAGAACACCATACTTTTCTTAAAAAACAAAGTGAATCCCATACCTTGATTTCCTTGTGAAACTTTGCTTTTTGATTTTCATTACAATACTAACCTTCCTGACCAGGCCTCAAAGGGTTAGGAGTCAAGCAGACTCTAAAAACAACATCCATTTATTTCAACAGAGATTAGACAAAGATAGCTTATTACCTCCTTTACTAAAAAGGCTTAGAGCTAAGAATAATAGCAACCTAGTTTTGGGATTTAAAATCTGGCTTCTTGTTATGTGACTATAATTTCTAAAATATTAAAATAAAGCATTACTCTATTTAAAGTAAGAGCTTAAATTTATCAGAATCAAACAATATTGGTATCAGCATATTTACAAAATCTCAGTTAATCTTTTTTTTTTCATCCTCACCCAAGGACAGGCTTATTGATTTTAGAGAGGCAGAGATAAAACACTGATATGAGAAACATTTATCAGCTGCTTCTCCTGCGTGCCCCAACTGGGGCCTGAACCTGCAAACTAGGCATGTGCCCTGACAGGGAATCAAATTGGCGACCTTCTGGTTTATGGGATGATGCTCCAACCAAATGAGACACAACAGTCAGAGCTAAAACCTAAGTTCATCTTAATCTTTTTGCCAAAACCACTTGCCCAATGCCAGTAAATTGTTATGGTTAACTCTGACCCTGTTATTAAATCTGCACATAGTATAGTGTTAAGAAAATTGATTAAATGTTGACAGTAGCCTCCAGCACATAAAGCATGCATTTCTACACTGCCACACTAAACACACTAAAAGACAAAATTTCATCTACAAATGAACTACGCATTTCCTAATACTACTAAAAGAATTACCTTTAATGATACTTATAGATGCCAGGAAAACAAGGTACAGGAACCAAATGCTAGTGTGTAACTGACTCACTTCTTACAAACAGAATATAGCAGAAGCAGAAGTGATGACATTTCATGTCTTTAAAAATCGGTTATGAAAGGATGTGACTTCCATCTTTGAAGCTCTCAGTCTTTCTTGGATTACTCATCTGAGGAAGCCAGCTGCTTTGTAGTGGATCCTCCTCCAGTCAAGTCTTCAGATAAGCCTGGACCAGTCTGACCGCTACCTTACAAGCTAGAGGAACCCAGCTAAGCAAAGCTGGTATCCTCATCCCCAGAAACTGTGAGATAGTAAACTTTAGCTTATCCTCAAATTCTGTGATTATCTCATCACAGGTCAATGCTGATCCACGGACCACATTTTAAGTAGCACTACCATAAAACAACTGTAATAAAGATTGTTTTCATTTGAATAGATGAAAATTTAAAACATACTAATAAAATGATCAACTGAACAACTTTTATGCAACATGACTATTTTCTCCTAGAATCTGTGAAAGAAAAAATAAGGCAATATTTTTTGCGGTACTTAAGACATCTAAAATACAGATTTCAAGAGAGCAAAAACTGGTACAATCTAGGCCACTAAGCCTGTTGTTTAATAAATGTATGTTGAATGAATGAATGATGGGCAGATTAATAGAAAGGAATAAAATAAATGGTAACATCTCAGTTAAGTATTTTTAAATGCAGTAACTGTAGAAGTTAACATTTATGCACATTAATCTATTTAATCTTCATAAAAGATGAGGAAACTAGGTGCAGATTTAGTAGGTAACTTAGATAAGGTCATACAAACTAGGGACTGTATTTCAGGTCTGGCTTAAAAGCTATCATACTTACTATAAACACAAAGAAGCTAAAATAGAAAATTAGTGGAATCTTACCAAAAAAGATGAAACAATAGTTGTCTTGTTGACTGATAATGGAAGGAACATAAAAGTGGTATGAACAATAATATATAAAATATCATATATTACTGTAACAGAAAGCACAATCTATGTTTAAATTTAGTTTTAAATGATGTCATGATTTTGAGCACTAATAGCCTAAGTCTTCCAATGAAAATATGAAACAATGACAAGGACCTCAAATAAAGTTATGAAAATATGTTCATTCAGACTCTTCTAAAAAGCATGAACTTTTTAGAGAAACATTTATAGATAACGTTTCTTGAGTATCCTAAAATGTGAGAAAGATTGTTCAGTGAAAAATACACATGGGGGGAGGGAGGAGGGTTCGGCTGGGGTGGGTTGGAGGGATGGGAAGAAAAGGCATACAACCGTAATTGAATAACAATAAAAATTTTAAAAAAATACACATGGGTATCAACTGCAGATCTGAAGAGCAATTTCTTCAATAATCATGGCATCTAAAACAAACAGTTCATTTTTACCAGGCATTGCCTTACCTAGTAACATAAAAGGAGTCATAACAAAGCCCTATATTTCTGCCTAAGGCAACACAGAAAATAAAGAAAAGCATTATACTTAAAAAGAACGACTTTTTTTTCTGAAAATGAGAGCTTCCTAAATCTTATCTTTGTACAAGTGAAAGTAACAGCAAAAGTGACTTCTCTTTTATAGTACTGTCAGTGGTTTCTTCCTTTCTCATGATACAGCTGGAAAAGCTTAATAAAACCTTTTAAAATAAAAAAGGTTTCTCTAAAGTTAGAAAAAATGAAACATAAAAATAAAAATTAGTAAATTCCATAAAGGTTGGCTACTTTGCTGAAAATATGTATGATTAATAATAACTAACATTTTTAAAAAACTATACCATATGCCAGGCAGGTACTAAGTGCTTAAGTAGTATTCTCTCATTTATTCCCCATGATTACTCACCAATTTCGGTATTATCCCAATAAAGTATATATTAGTAAAATACATAAGGAAGTTGCTCCACTGTTTTCTAACCTCTTGGTATTTCTGGTAAGACCATGACCTTTCAAATTGTTGTTCCCTGTAGGTGATATTTCCTTTTTTTTTTTACTGCTTTCAGATGTTTTTTAATTTTTAATTTTTATTGTTATTCGGTTACAGTTGTCTGCATTTTCTTCCCATCCCTCCACCCCACCCCATCCGAACCCACCTCCCTCCCCTGCCTCCACCCTCCCCTTGATTTTGTCCATGTGTCCTTTATAGTAGTTCCTGAAAACCCCTCTCCCCACTGTCCCCTCCCCACTCCCCTCTGGTTATTGTTAGATTGCTCTTAACTTCAATGTCTCTGGTTACATTTTGTTTGCTTTTTTCTTTTGTTGATTATGTTTCAGTTAAAGGTGAGATCATATCTTTGATTTTCAACAGTTTGACCATGATGTGGCTAGGCACATCTCTTCCTGCAAAGGACAGAGCTAGATGGGTTTCTGTATTTTGCATGAACACTTTACTTCTGCTTCCTCTTCACCAGTCCTTCTAAGAGTTGGAAGGTTTTCCCTGTCCCCGCCATGCAGCAGGGCTGCCTTCTTCATCCCCTCCTACCCTCACATTGCATATATTTTCATGTTTTTCTATTTTTCCAAAATACCCCCAAATAAGGAAGAAAAAGAAGGCTTTCTAAGACTTCAAAAATTCCCAGTTCCTTTTTCAAGAATGTGACCTACCAAAAGCTGTTTGAATTATGTACCTCCTTTAACTTCTATGTGCGATATCAAGCACTATACTAATCTTAATCACAAAATATTTTGGGTCTCATTCCATAAAAAACTAGCAACAATCACTAGAAAGAAGCACCGGTCTTTTAGAAGAAGGCGTTTGTCTCTGGAGTTCAGCTATATTTCTTTACTGCTCCCATCTCTTCGCGTCTGCCTGAGGGCTAAAGTAAATATTCCTCCACGTCAGTTATTGATCCCCTTGGCTGCACTTGATTTGGGCGATTCTCTCAGATCGTGATTTATGAAGTATGATTCTACTGTGAAATGCTTGCCACAGTGGGATCTACTGTGCATAGCCATGCTTTTACATAAAAAAAAAAAGAAAAAGTCTGTTATTTTTGGTATTTCTAACTAACAAAAATGGCCTATTAAGATGTCTCAATGGGCAAATATTTATTATATACTTTATACACGAATTTTTACACATCTATTTTTTACTGTAAAAATTTCACTGGATTAAGCAAAGATAAATGAACTAGTAATATATTAAGCTGTGCTTTAATCTTTAAGATAAGTTCCTTATTTGGTCAACTTATTATTTTGGAGTGAATTACAATGGCTAACCCTTTCACCTGAGGTAGGAGAAGGAAATATCAAGTGTTCAGGTCTGGTTCTGAAATAAAATTAAGAAATGTAATTATATTAACCCCTGGTGTACCATGAAGGGCAACTTCATTTGCAAGCATTAATATTTCACATCTTATTTTTTCTTAGAAACCTTCTAAAAGAACAGCAATAAAAAACAATTTATTCATTTTCTAACAGACTAAAATTCACTCTATCTTGCAAAATTTCTATATGGATCTATTTTATCATCCTAGGAATTATATAATCATCACTCATCAATTATTTTTAAGAGTTAAACTCAGAAATAAAATAATAAAATGAAATAATAGCATCACCTAGATGAATAATCTAGTAGTAAAATAAATCATCACTATTACATCATCCTTCAGTTTTCTTATCGTGTTTTCTCACAGTATCAAATCTTTGAAAAAAAGTATAAGAGAAGTATAGAGACACTATTTTTGCAGGAATTTTATGGGGGGGTATCTTTTGTTAAACATAGTTGGGAGTTCTGAATTTTTCATATCAGCAAAGAGAAGAAAACTAACAGAAGAGTTTCACATTATTAGACAATCAGAAGACAAATGCAAAGAGACTAATAGCATTCTAGACTATAATGATGGTGAAACTGACCTTATATGCAAAATCTCAGACTAGGAATTTTCATATGACTCAAATATATTTTCTGAAGCTCAAGAATCAATGAGTAAAACAATGCATTTTTAAGAATAAAAAGCAAATATGGCAATCCCATCCAGTTAGTCATTCAACAGGAAGAATATCACCGAGTACTTTGCAATAAGAACTTGGAATACAGCATTTTGCTAACAGGATGTATGACAGTGTTCTTTCATCCTTTATGATGTTTGAGCACTAAAAGTTACTTAAAATAGTTTGTAAGAAAGCAAATGCTTAAGGTAGATGCATATAAAAGGGAACAGGAAGAGAACAGGTGATGTAGAAATGAAAACTTACTGGATTTATTATTCTAACTGGTGTTTATATATATAAAAATGAAAATGTTTTGCAATAATGGAAAATGGTTGCTTTCTCTTCAACAATGTCATGAGATATCAAAGTTTTCAATGTTATTGCATTTTGACAACATAACTGCAAGATAAAAAGGGCCATAAGTAACAATAAGCTAGATATATTAAAGATGCATATTAAGCCCTGGCTGGTGTGGCTCAGTGGAGTGAGTGCCAGCCTGTGAACTGAGGAGTCACTGGTTCAATTCCTGGTCAAGGCACATGCCTGGGTTGCAGGCCGGGTCCCCATTTGGGGGTGTGCAAGAGACATATTGTTGTTTCTCCCCCTCTCTAAAAGTAAATAAAATCTTTTTTAAAAAGAAGCATATTAAATTTGGAACCTTTATTTATAAGATGGATAGTTCCAGGACCATGCATAAAAGTTGATGAGCAGCTACTTGCTTTAAAGGGACACTACCTATTTTAGAGAAATATGGAATAAAACTTTGGGTTTATTTAAATTTTGATTTTTATTCTAATTTCTAATGAAGTTGTTCACTATCCCTTTGTTACTTCCTAAGATTAATAAATTATTCAAAAATATAAAAATTAAAATGATGGTAAATGCCAATGACTATTTTTCCTAAGTTAAATCAAAACATAATTCCTTTATCAACATTAGACAAAAGGAAAATTGCAAAAGTCTCCAGAGATCACTTAAAGTATTTATGGGTAATTAGAACATAGAAAAAAACTATAAACTGGCTACATAATAAGCTATTATTGCAGCTTAAAAATGTGGATGCATTTTCTTTTAGGAAAATTGTCAAACTAAAGAAAAACTATGCAACATACTAGAATGAATTGGCTCTAACAGATGCTCAAATATTTAATCATTTTAGGATAGCTTGAGTGTTTTTTTAGTCTAAAATTAATTTTATATGTATTAAAAGTACATATTATAAGCCTCTGAGGTTCAAAAGTCTGGACTCAATTATCCAACTATAGGCATCCTAACTTCTTGAACTTTTATTTCTTTATATGTAGAATAAAGATAATGTCTATCTTACTGGATTTTTGTGAACAATGAACACTAAGTGTAATAATCCTAAAACAATGTTTGACATTCGATAGGTCCTTCTTCCTTACGAAAATCTGTGATGGAATCTGGTTCTTCAGTTTCTCTTTAATTTTTACCATGCTAGTGATTTTAATCCTGGACCTTGCTGATTACCATTCCTACAGTTTCCCTTCAATCATCAACCAACTAAACTTATTCAATTCATCTGTAAATATGTCCTGAACACTCACTATGTGATAAGCAGTTTTAAACCTGTACTTGATCTTTAATAATGTAACTGTTAAAAACATATCAATATCTTTATACACTTAATTATTGCCTATATTCCTAGATGTAAAAATATAAACAATGAATCTATGGAAGACATAGTATATCTCATATTTATAGCACCACAATCAGGATCATCAATAATACAGCAGATTCTAATGAGGATGACAATAAACTGTATATTCATAAACTGTTTGTATCACCATAACAACATGTATGTTCTATAACAATAATTTTCATCATACTTGACTAAGAAGAAGAGGATCTGAAATTATAGTAAAAGTGAAACAATGAAAGGGCTGGGAAGTAAAAGAGGAAGCAAAACATATTTACAAAATAGCTATCATAAGGACTCTACTAATACTTAAAAATAACACATGCTTTACATAGTGTGACTAACATATTAACAAAATAATTCCTCAATGTAACAGCAAAAAAAGTTAAAAGTTAGAGATTCAAAAGCTTGGGGAAGAAAAAGAGGAAGCAAAGCACATTTACAAAATAGCTATCACAAAGATTCTATTAATACTTAAAATAAACACATTGCTTTATATAGTATGACTCTATACAGTATGACATGCTGGTAAAATAATTTCTCAGTGTAACAGCAAAAGAAGTTAAAAGTTAGAGATTCAAAAGCTTGGGGAAAAAATGAAAAGAAAATGTGTACATGCAGAGTGGACATGTGGAGTGGACGCTAATATCACTGTTCATCTATCATAGATGTATACTGTGTACTGTTTAAAGGCTTTTACTGTTATAGTGAAACCTAGAAAATACTTATCCTTGATACATTTTTTCCCTACAAAACCAAATACATGTAAATAAAAGATAATGGAATACGATTTCAATTTTATTTAACAGCAACAAAGCATATTTCTCCTTGGAACATGCCTAGCTTGGCTCTCCCTCTGTATAACAGGAAATAGAATAAAAGCATAGCTCTTTGAATTTCTTTTTCTGAAATCATTGTCTTATTGCTGAATGTCAGAACTTTCTGTGGGATACAACACATTCCTAAATAACTATATGCAGTACATTAAGGCATCAATTGTCCTTAGGGAGTTACAGTAAAAATCATCACACAAGGGAGTCTAAGATATACATGCAAAGTCATCTTATGGCTCAGAGCAACAGAATAATACCAGGCAGTAAGAGCATAATTCAATAATAATAATTGACAGTAAAGACGCTTTCAGTCCAAATGGAGTGTTGGTGGTTAGAAACAGAACAAAGAAAGCAAGCAATATTGGTCACACCTACTTAAATACCCATCCCATAATGGATAACCTAACTTAGTGCTATATTCCCCTTAGTGCTAATATTCCCCTTGGAGAAAAACAAAGTATAAGACTGGGATGTACAAAATCAAGTCTAGATTTGAGACCAGGATGTAAATATAAATCACAGGGCCTGGGAAAATGAGGAGATGAGGGGTACTTGGAATGCTGAGGTGAGAAACAGGATTGAAGTCAGAATTATGAACAGGCATAACATAAGCTTCTCTTCTCTGTCCCCGTGAGTAAAGTAAAACAAGATGGAAGGCATGTTATACAGGTTCCATTGTAACTTATTTTTCTCCCAGCTTATATTCTCACCTGCTCCGTCCTCTAATTTTCCCATCACTGCTGCCAATGACCACTATGGTAGAGGAGGAATAAAGGAAGAGGGAAGGTAGTAACGGACAATAGTAATACACAACACACATAAGCAATAGTAATGCAGGGAAAAGGGAGGAATGAAGAGAGAAAACTGTGCAGTAGTTCCCCCTTATCTGTGCTCACCCATGTCTGAAAATATTACATGGAAAATTCCAGAAATAAACAATGGATACGGTTTAAATTGTGCACCATTCTGAGAATCATGACAAAATCTCACGCCATCCTGTTCCATCCTACCACGGATGTGAATTACCCCTTTGTCCAGCGCATCCATGATGTATGGATAATACATTATTTTGAGAGACCAGTCATATAACTTTTACTACAGTATATTGTCATAATTGTTCTATTTTATTATGTTATTGTTCTTAATCTCTTACTGTGGCTAATTTATAAATTAAACTTTATCATAGGTATGTATGTATAGAAAACACATAGTATATAAAAGGTGCAGTACTCCCTTTGATTTCAGGCATCTGCTGGGGGTCTTAGAACTCATCCCCCACAGATAAAGGGGGACTGTGTATTAGCATATGCAGGAAGGAGAGAGAAATTTTGGCTGTGGGGATCATTCACATGTAAAGAATGAACATAGAAGGGGGAGGGGAAGAAAAAAGAATGCACATAAATTGGTCAGATTAATTACAAAGTTGCTTTTATTGAACTAGATTTTTATGATCACAGCTTTTGGTATTTTACTCAGAAACTGAAAAAGTTTGTTCTACTATTTAAAAACTTGATAGATCCTTTAAAGTTCCTTCATTGACTTCTACACTTCGGTTTCTTACACTGGATATAAATACATGTTAAGATCTAAGTCTACCTGAAAAGCATTAATTTGGAAGATCCTGATACTGCCAGATGTTGATTACAGGCTGGAAAAATACAATCATTTTTTCTGTACCAACACAGAAGATTAGGAGAGCAATCCGCTCGGTATTCCTACATTCATTTTACACACATTTGTATACCACTTTTGTGAATATACTTGCAAAGATGTATTACAATAATGCTGTATAATGTCATAAAAGGTGAATATATGCAACTTTCTTGCAGCTTCTTATATTTCTGAACCTAGCATTTACAACATCAGAAATGAACATAGATGCATTCATATAAATGCATATAAATGAATATTGATACACTTATGCAAATATCATTTTAGCAATGCATATAATATCACAATTGGGATAGACATAGTAATAAAAAAAGAAACCAGTTACACAAATAATGCCATTTATTAAGTTAGCATATATTAAATACACATCCAAAATTATGTGGTTATTAAGGATGAAAGCAGTTAGGATGGTTGCTCACTCTGAACTCATTGTGAATCACCATAATGACAGAAATGACATGATTCTTTAATAGGCCTGGCAGAAACATTGGGAGAGACTAATATGATCAATTAGTAGTCAAAACAGAAAAAAAAGTGCATTCAAAGGGACAAGCAGCACAGGCTAAACTGAAAAAGGTAGAGAGACTTGCAGAGGAGCATACAAATCTTTTAAATTTCTGAACTTTATTTAGGGGACATGTTGATAATCAACACATAGTAACAAATCGGGAAAGGGGTCTATAGGAGCTACTGTAAAGGACACATGGACAAAATCAAGGGGGAGGGTAGAGCTGGGGAGGGAGGTGGGACTGGCTGGGGTGGAGGGATGGGGAGAAAATGCAGACAATTGTAACTGAATAAAAATAAATTAATTAATTTAAAAAAAGAAAAAGAGGAATCTATTAATTTATAATATTTTTAAGGTGACAAGACTCATTAACTAGTTTACATGATAACTTGGTAGAAAGGAATAAGCAAATAAGGAAAATCCTTTTTCTTTAAAATTCCAAATAGTGCCCTGGCCAGATAGCTCAGTTGGCTAGACCATCATCCTGATATGCTATGGTTGCAGGTTCGATCCCTGGGCACATACAATACAAAAATCAACCTTTCCTCTCTCTCTGAAATCAATCAATAAAAATATAAATAGATAAAATCAATATAAATAAATAAATAAATAAAATCCAAATAGCCATTATTTTAACTAAAAAGACCTGGGGCAAGTGGCCTATGGATACCCAGTAAAAGTAGAATTAGATAACGGGGTTAGAGAACAGGATTTATTACTGTCAGGTAGTAGGAGCAAAGGTTACCCTTTTACTGCTTTACTTCCCTCAACTTAGAAAACTCTAGTTCGGTTATCCTAGTTAGATGTGTACCTTTCTTACCTTGTTTTCTACTATAATCTCCTTGAAGGCAGTACCCCCAAAACACCCCCTTTTAATAACCTTTTACTATCTTAAATTCACCCACCGTAGTCAGCATAATATTTTGCATACTGAATGCTTAATGAATTAAATTATTAACTGAAAGATAAAGTATAATGCATTAATTAGTTATACTGAATGCCTTCTATGTACTGAGCACTATTCTAAGGACTAAGGATAGAAAAAAATTATGAAAAAAATGGAAGAAAAAATAAAAAATTGTTGTCTCCATGGAACTCACATTATAGTGGAAGAAAATGATATATGCAGTCTAATACACCCATTTAAACATTTATCACACACTGTTATGGGCTATTCCCTGTGTGTTGGTTGACAATGGGATTTTCATATATGTTAAATGTTTTTTTTCCCCTAAGAATGCCCCCTCCCCTCCCCCGATGTTAGAAACAGACTATGAAATTATATACACTAGATATGTTATTTCCAGTTGGCCTCCCACTCCCAAAAAACCACAGAAGGGGTGGCTTTATGTTCCACACTTTGGGGAAAAGCTGATTAAAGCATTGACTGGCCAGCTACCTGTTTCTTTTAAGAATCTGAGCTAAGTCCGTGAAAGACAAATACCATATGATCTCACTTATATGTGGACCTTAATGAACAAAATAAACTTAACAAACAAAATAGAAACAGATGCATAGATACATGGAACAGACTGACAGATGTCAGAGGGAAGGGTGGTACTGGATGAAAGGTGAAGGGATTAGCCAAAGAACATATATGTATGACCCACTGACACGGACAACAGTGTGGGGATTGCCTGAGGGACGGGGGAGCTGGAGGGAGGTGGGCAAAGGGGGGAAAATTGGAGACAACTGTAATAGCGTAAACAATAAAATACAATTTAAAAAAAGAATCTGAGCTAGAAGACACAGAGATGGTCCTAAAACTGAGAGGTACTTAAGCCAAGTTTGGATGACATGCAAGATGACAGTTGAAAGAGACAGAGAAACAGAGACTGAGAACACAAGATCATAGAGATACCACCACAGCTGAGAGATGGACAGGCAAGCACCAAGTCCTCATTTTCCATGTCTTCAGTACGTAAGAGGCCTAGCTGAGGACTCAGCGATCTCAACAATTTCCCTTATTTCAGCTACCCTGAATTTATTTCTTGGCCCCAGTCAAAAAAGCCTTGATAAGACAAATGTAAAGTATCCCACTATTCAACCAAAATCAAATGTTCACTATTCCCAGTGTGGGTTCATTCTAAAACTATAAACTCCTATCACAATCTCCTTTCAATAGCTGACTCAGAGGGCATCCTACCACCATCATTTGTCTTCACTGGGGGAGGGAGAACTCAGACACACTATACTGGGGAGTGTAAACTAGCAACCTTGTTGGAGAACAATTTGATAGGACCACACTGTAAAATGTACATATTCTCTACTTCAGCAGTCCACTATTAGCAATTTACTCCCCCCAAAAGAGCTAGACAAGTGTACAAGAATTGAACTGGTGTTCTGTATATTTTTGTAATAGCAAAACATAAAAAATTTTTATTGCACTTCAGTGACGAGATTCTATGCAGTCATTAAAAAGATGGCCATGAAATACACATTCACAATATACTGTTAAATTTAAAATGCAATTTATACAATGGTATACATAGTCTCTCTCCACATATATATGTTTATATTTTGAAAATCATAAATAGTGATCTCAGGGAAAAACATGAGGAAACACACTTAGAAAAGCAAGTACCATATTTCATTGCTTTAGGGACACACATTTTTTTTTTCACATTTTAACATCTGCAAAACTGGGCTGCTTCACATTATCCTTGTCAGTATGGGAATAGTTGTGACATAACTGTCATTACCTATGAACCAAAATGTGAAGAATAAGCGTCAACTTGGGGAAAAACCTGATGACAAGGATAGGGCATTTTAAAGAAATGTTGCAATCATCAGTTCTCTTGATTGTGAAGAGGAAAATATATGGAAAAGAAGGGACATTAACAACTCGAAATTGAAAATTAATTTAGAAGACTGTGAATGTGGAGAGATTAACTAATTCTTAACTAATTTACAACAGTCATAATTACCTTTTCTTCTATCACAAGTAATACATATACACATGCACACACATACACCTATATAGTTTTTTCTTCACACAGATCAGTATAAAAAAGAATATTCAAATGGTCCATAATTTCACCATCCAGATAATTATTCAAGACATTAATAAAGGGCAACAAAACATCAGCTGTATCAGTCACATGCTCATTTGTCCTCTAGTGTTTTAGACTGTTGCTCTTCATAGATTACCACCTCTGTGACATAGATTAACATTTCTAAGTGTGCAAAATCAAGTTTCTTAGGTAAATCCCCAGTTTTTAGCTGGTTATATTTGTTTGAAAAAGCAGTATAAAGAACAATTAAATTCCAGGGTTAGCGAAACAGGACAATGCAACTCAAAGTGCATCTTTGACATAACAAATACTGTGGGCATATAGAACCTATAAGCTCTGTTATGAACTGAATTGTGTTCCCCCACAATTCACATTTGAAGCCCCAACTCCCAATGTGACTGTATTTGGAGATAGGCCCTATAAAGAGTTAATTAAGGTTAAGTGAATTTGTAAGGGTGGGGCCCTCACCAACAGGGCTGTTGTTCTTAGAAGAGGAGGAAGAAAGACCAGAGCCACCCAGCCTGTGGTATTTGGTATGGCAGCATGAGCTGACTAATAAAGGGTCTTTATAGCATTACCTTTAAAAAGTAGTATTTTCTATTTCAACTTGGGACATCCTCTCTTGCTATAGTTCTAGCATCAAGAATATTCCCCTTCATTCCTCTACCTGCTAATCAGTAAAATTGCAAACACCCTTCATTCCAACACCTCTGGTTGGTTTTCTTTTGTTTTGTTTGGCTTCTGCATCTTGGCAGTGGGAGTGGAGGGCCAGGATGAAGGCTTTGGAGCTGCTGTTTAGTGGAGATAAAAGCTGAGAGAACGAGGAGATGTGGGAGACAGGACTCCAGTGGGATGGGAAGGAACACTAATAGGATATTTGGGCTCAAACTGCAACTATGCTCTTTACTAGCTGTATGACCTTCGGAAAGTTATTTAACTTCTCTGTGGATGAGTTTCTTCATGTAAAATATCAGGAATGGAAATAATAAATTCTACATTGGGGATAAATAAAACAGCATAAATTGATGATGTTCAACATTAGCTGAATTAAGAGCATAGTTGCTCCGATATACTTATCTACAGTATATATTGTTTATTTACATGATTTTTCCTTTTACAGAGGTATTCTGGAGCAAAGAAAATAGTTAATCTTTGAAGTTATACAGATCTGCATTCAAATCCTAATTCTGCCAGTAAGAAGCTATATGACACTAGGTTAGCTTCAGTTTCATTATCCTTAAAATGAGGCCAACAATATTCACCTTATACGTAAGAAATAAGTCAGATTCGGTGTATAAAGTGCCTAGCCAAAGATAAGAATACTGTAAAGATGCTATTTGCTTCACAAATTAAGTGCTTTCTCAATCCAATTCCCAACTGAATTTCTCATGCAATTTGACAGGCTGTTCTAAAATTCATCTAGAAGAGAAGATACACAAAAATATCCAAATGCAAAAAAACATTGGGAGAATTTTGGAGATATATAGATAGATAGATATGTATAGATATGTATAGATATATATAGATATATAGATATATAGATATACAGATATATGAAGTAAATAAATCAGTATGATACTAACAAAAGTACAAACAGATCAGTGAAAAAGAATGAAGTCCAGCTCAGCAATTCTACTTCTTGATATTTATCAGAAGCCCAAAATACCAATGTCTTTGAAAAGACATATGCACCATATGTTAATTGCAGCATTATTTATGATAGCCAAGATACAGAAGCAACTTAAGTGTCCATCAATAGATGAATGGATAAAGTGGTACATATACACAATGGAATATTACTCAGCCACATAAAGAATGAAATCATGCTATCTGCAACATGGATGGACCTAGAAGATATTATGGTAAGTGGAATAAGTCAGACAAAGACAGAAAAATACCAAATGATTTAACTTATATGTGTAATCTAAAAAAAAAAAACCAAAAACAAAATAAATGAACAGATAAAACAGCAACAAACTCAAAGATACAGAGAACATTTTGATGGCTGCCAGATGGGAGGGAGTTGCTAGAAGGGGTGGGTGAAAAGGGGGAAGGAATTAAGAAGTACAAACTGGTAGTTACAAAACAATCATGGGAATGTAACATATAGCACAGGGAATATAGTCAATAGCATTGTAAAAACTACATATGGTGTCAGATGGGTACTAGCTTTATCAGGGTGATCACTTCATAAGTTACATAAATATCAATTCACTAGGTTGTGCATCTGACACTAATATAATATTGTTTGTCAACTGTAATTAAAAAATAAAAAATTATTAAAAAAAGAATAGAGTCCCCAAACAGACACATATATACAAATATATATAGATTTTACATATCACATAGATATAAGGATAAGAATAGACTATTCAATAAAGTGTTGGGCCAAGTGGCTGTCCTTAAAATACAAATTCCTACCTCACTCCATATACAAAAATAAATCCCAGGTGGATTCAAGTTTAAAAATTTAAAAAAAATTACCAAGAGAAATATTTTTAAGAAAGTTGGGGAAGGCTCTAAATAGGAGAGACAACTCAGAAGCTGTCACTCACACCGTAGAATAAAGAGAAAGGACATATTTTTTATTATTGTATTGCACTCCCATCAACCGAAATGAAATAAATCCCAACCTCTAACGTAGTATTCTATTCTAATCAGTATACAAGAATCCTTCTTAAATTAAAGAACAATTTAAATAGCCTGAAGATTGTGGCAAATATCTTTTCCGAAAGAAATTTCTTGACACCAATCGAGGCTGGCAGTGAGAGTCAGGAGTGCAATCTCAAAATGCAGCCCTCAGACACCTGGTTTAAAAAAAAAGCTGTGGGACATTTACACAATGGAATACTCCTTGACTCTAAAAAAGAAGGAAATGTTACCCTTTGCAACAGCATGGATGGACCTTGAAAACCTTATGCTAAGTGAAATGAGCCAGTCAGAGAAGGACAAATACCGTATGATTTCGCTCAGATGGGAATCTAATGAACAAAATGAACTAACAAGGAAAATGGGGGCAGACTCATAGATGGAGAGCACGCTGACAGCCGTGTGTGTCAGGGGGTGGGGGGATGGAGGGACTTACCAAAAAAAGACAAGAAAGGAGAAAAAACGCCTGGACATGGACAATAGTGTGGTGATTGGGGAGGAGGTGGAGGAAGGTAAAGGGAGGATAAGTGGTGTTGGATGTGGACTTGGCTGGGAGTGATAAACACACAGTACAGTGACAGAGGATGTAGTGTAGAATTGTGCACCTGAAACCTGTAGAATTTTGTTAACCAGTGTCACCCCAACAAATTCAATAAAAAGGAAAAAAGGAAATTTTTCTCATATTAATACTAAATGAAATGAAACAATTGAAACAATTTTTTGTTAAGTGGGCACCTTAGTACCAGCACAACTTAGAAATGCATAAAATAAAACACAAAGTTTGATTTAAAGATATACTACGCTCCCATGATTCTAAATTGCACTATGAAGTAAATTTCTCAATCATTCCACAATCATTTGCTTAAGACTAATGACATTTTAAAACCCAAGCTTAAAAAAAATCAGAAATAGAAAGTCTAAATGTATTATGTAATTGGAAGGCAAAGCAAAACTTGATTGCTACAACATTCAATATTCTAAAGGTGTAATTTAGTAATTTAATAAAGAAGAAAAATGTGCTAAATGTTTTTTTTTCTCTTTTGAATGACAACTTTGGAATTATGTTTTAATTATCACGTTGACAAAGTAGCTTCAAAAGCTTTATCTCAAGATTTTATCCATCTGAATGGCTTTCATTGATCACTTGATTACAATGAAAAGCAATGTGCAACTTCTTTACAACAGATTCAGCATCTTTGTCAGTCTTGGGAATGGAAGATAGGTACTTGTCTGAGACACTTCCCATCATTCCATTCTTGCCTTAAGATTCCAGTTAAGTTGGTCTCTATCGCTATCATTGCTATTTTGGGCTGCAGTGTCTTTTCCACCAAACTCAAAATTTCACTCCTATACTACTAGTAAACTGGTATTTTCTCTATGGTTTAATAATGAATTTTATTGTTGGCAATTATTAAGAAATTGACAAAATTGTAAAAACAGCAAAGGAGAGGAAAGACCTGAAACTACAAAGTTCAAGATCTCATAATTATTGTCCTTATAATGAATGCAAAAAAGACTACATAAGAGCTGCTAGATTTTCTATTGCTTTTGCCACTAATTCAATTCTAGTCTTAAAAAAAAGTTAGCCTCCTATTCCCTAACCCATTAGTGTTCAACGTCTATTGCTCTTTGGTCATTCTTAGCGAACCAAGTTTCTATTCCAACCTTTTTTATCTTTCAGAGAGCGATAGTAGGTCGGTAGAGATGTTTAACCTGAGTCTCAGGAAGACACTCATTCACAGCTAAAAGGAAACAACAGGCTATCACCTTACTTTGAAAGTTCTTCAGGCATAATTTATTCCTTGGCACCTTCATAATTACTTTCCGCAAAACTAGAAATCTAACCATGTGAAGTGTTTGCTCTGGTGAAAAGGAACTGAAAATTTCTCCTTCAAAAGCGGGACGTCAAGTGTAAAGTCTAATTTCTAAAGAGCGAGACGAAAGACCACCAAAATTTGCAGAGGTAGTTTGGGGGAACCCCTTGTCCCTAATAAGGTCTCAAACCGCCGGCCCTGGGTTGAGGCGGAAGGGTCCAGTACACTCCATCGCCAGCCCAGGCTGGCGGCAAAACGCTCCCGGGCTTTCGGGAAGCCAGGCCCGGCATCCTCAGCGGAGAGCTAGCTCACGTCCGGCCCCGCAAGCCCGGCGGGTTCGTCATAAACACGCTGGGCTGAAAGAGAAGCGCAGCGACGGGACCCACTCACGCAACTGTCGAATGAAGCCCACCCATCGCTTGATCGTCCCCTAGACAACGAGACTTACCGGGACTAAACTCACCAGCCGACTCAGAATTGCGACTACAACTCCCAGGAGACAACGCGGCTGACAGAGCTGGTCCCTCCCAGAATGCAGTACAGCCGCGTCCCCATCCCTTCTCCTTTCTCCGCTCCTCCTACTTCTCTATCCGGCGTCACCCGGGAGGGCCGGAGGTAGGGTGCGGGAGGGACCCCAAGCCTTTGGCGTGCTGCGTCAGACGTTGGGAGGGGACGGGGCGGAGAACCGGGGGAGAATGGGAGGACGAAGAGGAGGGAAGAGGGGAGGGAAGGGTAAATAGTGGGCCAGGCAGGAAGATGGCGGCGGGAACAGAGGTGTGAGTGGTCCCGGGTCTCTGCAGCTGATTTGTCTCTTCTCTTCTTCCTCCCCTTTTTCTTCTCCTTTTGAGATTGGCATCGAGGGAGCTGAGTTCGGGTGGCGGCGCCTGTCGCAGCGCAGGGGTCACGGCGACGGCGGCGGCTGACGGCTGGAAGGGCAGGCTTCCTTCGCCGCTCGTCCTCCTTCCACTGTCCGCTCGGTGTCAGGCGCGGCGGCGGCGGCGCGTGGGGCGGACTTCGTCCCATCTCCAACAGCCCCCGGCACCGGAGCGGGCACTCTTCCCTTCGCCATCCCCCGACATTTCACCCCGGGGACTGGGCGCCTCCTCCGGCGCAGCTCAAGGCGCGGGGGTCGGTCTCCTGCGCGTCTGTCGCGCCTCCATGTCGGATAACCAGAGCTGGAACTCCTCGGGCTCGGAGGAGGATCCGGAGACGGAGTCCGGGCCGCCTGTGGAGCGCTGCGGGGTCCTCAGCAAGGTGAGCAACCCGCGGGGCCAAGGGCCTCTTGCCCAGACTCACCTGCCGCGAGGCGAGCTACTGAGGGCATGGGGTGGGGCTGGGCGGGAGGTACCGTCTGTCCTGGGGCGGAGGCTGCAGAATGTGCCGGGGTGCAGGGCAGAGTTCTGCCGTTCGAGTGCCCGGGCCGGGGGTGGAGTGGGGAAAGAGAAAGGGACTGTCCTCCTTGTCTGCCCTGGTTGTCGGCAGTGGCCTGCCGCCGAGGACCGGGGGAAACCTGTCCCAACCCCGGATCCAGTTAGGGAGCGGGATGCGCACCATGACCTGGGACTCGGGGCGGCAGCTCTCCTGGGTACAGGAATCGGGGTTGAGCCACGGCAGTGTCCGTACAACTGGGTATGGGAGCATGTAAATCGGACCTCAAATGTGGTTAGTCCGGAGAAGCCCAGCAGAGTAGGGTTGGGGGGTTCTGGGAATGCAGCTGTTTAGACAGAAGCCGTCGCAGCTACGCTTGGTGCTAAAATCTGGGGTGGGAAACTATGCCAGGTTAGATGTAGGGAGAGATCTCATTGAGGAGGACTTTACTTTTTCCCTCACCTTTTACTCCTAATCGGAAAAGAGCTATTGAATCGCCACGTAGTAGGTATAAAAACTTATTCATAGTAACTTGAAACATGTTGGAATGGAGACTGACCTTTAGTCCAGGAAGGAGAGCATTATTTAATAAAATATTCTTGCAGTCATACTACCTTTCCTGTATCTTTTAAAACTTTTTTTTCAAAATTTTAGCAAAGCAGTTAGTTCATTTGTACGACTCTAAGGCTAATTAGTTACAATCGATGAGTCTCTTTTTAAGAAGGTGGGTGATCTTTTAATAGTACATGGGGGGTGTTTTTTGTTTATTTTTTCTTAAAGTTGTGTCAGGATCCACTTTGTGCTTTGTTGTTGTTGTTTTTTACTTCTCCATGCCTGTTAAAGTTTTAGAAATGGCTGGAGCTAGCAGTTAACCTGGAGAAGAGGGAGCTGGGGCGAGTCTCTCAACAAGCTGGTCATAAGATACTAGGTCATGTGCAGCTATTAAGAAATCACCCTGCTTCCAGTATATACTTTGGCTAAGCATTTGGACATCTTTTGGAATTGTTTCATATTAGGTGTTTATAATGTATTTAGAAGGCTGGTGAGAAAGGGCCTAAGGCATTAGTGTGTCACAACTAAGGCTTACAAGTGTTAACTCATTTGCATAGCAGAAAAATTACGGTGTGTGTTGATACTGTGATCATTACTGGAATTTCACTGAAAGGTTTTCAGTAAAGAAGCTCTCTAGGGTTTCTCTAGATTAAATGTCTCTTGTAATTTAGGAATCTGTATGGAATTCATGGTGTAATAGGTATATATTTTCAGACGGATTATTATGAAGTGGGTTTTTTGCTTGTGGGTGATTCTGGTAGTTTCATTGCTCTTCTCATTAGATGATAAGCAGGCTTTCAAATTAATATTGTGGTGATGTTAAGTATTTGACAAAACAAGCCATACTTTTAACCTATTCATCATGATTGGAGGGTGGGGTGGAGTGACTTATGGAATTATACAAGTTCTCTGAGTATTTACCTTATGCATAGCAGTGTAGTAGGTATACTGTAGGAAATAATAGAAAAATGGAAGACTGTCTCTTTGATACTTAAATGTGGGGAGATAGAGTATTTGACCACTTCTATGGTAGATAAATAACTTCAGTGTTTCTGTATACTTAGATCAACAGAAATATAGGTGTTATTCTTGTTAACAGCTATGAAGGTAATTTTCCTGAAATTCAACAATTTATAATTATATATAATGTTTCTTGGAAGCTTATTAATGAAGACTTTTATATTGAATACGTGTTTTAAAATTTGAAGTACATGCCAGTATATATTTTGAGTCCCTTGCATTCACTTGGTGATTAAAATATGAGTTAGGGCTCAGCATCTCTTCTTTCCCTTTTATTGATTAATGTAGATATGTCCTAATACTAATTTGATTAGTTTCTTAAACCAGTCCAAAGTTTTTTTCTATTTGGTAATCTAAAATTCCTGGAAATACCTGTGAAGCTTATTTTCTATAGCATTTATAATTAAGTATGTGGATTTCAGAAATACTGGATAGACAGTAATTCTAGGTAGCTCTAAGAAGTATCAGGATGAATTATGGTTGGGAAAAGCTTCCTGCTTTGGTAGGACTTGAGAGCAATTAAACCTGGATAAAATAAATCGCATCCAGCTTCTGAATTTTCATCCTTTGAGGTTTAATTTATCTCCTCTTTCTCCACACATCTGTTGTTTAAAATTCTATCCTTTTTCAGAGTCCACCTCAAATACTATTCTTTCCATGAAGCTTTTATTTCACCAACTATTCCAGATCTCCTTTCCTTGGATTCCCATAGCATTTTATTTGTAACTTATTTCCTATTCTCATTTTAAATGTAGAGGGTTTTTTTTTCCTTTTGAAACTATAGCTTGGGAACAGAAATCTTTGATTCCTTTGTGGTGTGGAGCACATTGCCTTGTCTCTATTTGATAAATGGGGAAGAGTAAAGGTACTTTATGAGGGTAGAGAAAGGCAAAAATCTGCCTTCTGGGCATAATAATAGTTTAACGTTATTGAGTAAGGGGTCCTGAGGCTTATGTAATTTATTGAATACTCTGTAAGGAAATAATATAAAATTGTGGACACAAAGTTGCTGGGGCACCTTCTGTCACTTTGGAAGGGGTCTGTTCTAGTGAGCTGCGCGGATGGTTAAGCTTCATTAGCTATGTGTAACTGCCTCCAACTCAGAAAGTACTATGTGCTTGGCAGTGTTCTAAGTCTATTCTTATTTTATCTTAACGATTATAAGGTAGAGTTTAACAGAGAAACAGAGAGAATAAGTAACCTAACCACAGTCACACAGTTACTGGCCTCAGGAGGGCAATGATTAGAAGTGAGGTGAATGAAGATATGCCAATAAACAATTTGTATTACAGGCAGTAGGGAGTTGTTCATGTAAGTTGTGGAACTGAAGGTTCAATGAGATGAATGTAAGATAGGTAGGCAAGTATGTTTCATAAGTAAATAAGATAATGTAAATTGTGAGGTAAGTAGCAGAAGATACTAGACATAAGATTATTTAGCCATCTCAAGAAACCAGGAACCTGATAACTTAATTGGATTAATTGAAAATAGAAAAGAGGAGCCAAATTTAAGAGTTTGGTATGAAGGAAAGATGCATAGGAGTTGATAATGGGCTGCAAAGATTGAGAAGGAACCTTCAGGTATTGAGTATCTCCTATAATATAGTAAGCATCTTCACAATTTTATTCAGCCATTAACATCAAATAACAGGCAAAGAAACTGAAATTCAGAAAAATTAAATAATTTCAAAACTCCTCACATAACTAATAAAGTAATTGAGTCTGATTTTTTTAACCACTACTCTGTCAATGCAATATATAAAACCCCTCAGGCAGGTTTGAGTCTGAGTGACTGCCAAAGTCAAGGAAATAGTCTTGACTGATTCTCCAGAAGTCAAGGAAATGGGAACATAAGGAGGTCCTTAAGAGAAGAGGTGCATTCAATTTTGTATTTAAGAATTCTTTCCCTTTTTTTATACTGTTTTTTAGGAAGAGACAGACAGATACATCAGTTTGTTTTTCCACTTACTGATGCATTCATTGGTTGCTTCGTGTATGTATGTGCCCTGACCAGGGCTTGAACATGCAACCCTGGTATATCAGGATGCTCTAACCCAGGGGTCCCCAACCTTTTTGGCATCAAGGACCGGTTTTTCCCTTGGGGGAGGAGTGGGAGTGTCAGGAGGCGGAGCTCAGGTGAGCTTGTTTTGTTGACTTGGTGGCTGCCCCTCACCTCCTGCTGTTGTAGGGGCTTGGGCAGAAACATGAGGTGGAGCTCAGGCAAGCTCCCAGCCAGGGCCAGAATCTTCATTACAATGCAGTTCAAGTCACAGGGATTTGAAAATAAAGAAATGGCTATTAGGGGGCCCTTAAGGAAAGAATGAGTTTTGAGTTTAATTGCCAGCAAGGATGGGGTCTAAGAGAGAGGTTGTAATGACTGGGTTTAGAAGAAAGACCAGAACCATCTCAAACATGCTGAATTAGGGAATAGGAAAGTAAAGATTTCTCAGTGGGTAAAGAGCCTGAGCCATTGCAATATGTATATGTTTAACAATCCATTTGAATTAGTTTTTGGCAGACAGTTTTGGAATTGTCTGTATTTAAACCCCCAGAACATGAAAATATGCAAAATCAACAATTTCCATAGAGGTTACATTTCTGCTATTGCAAGTTTTTATTGTGATCTTCAGTGTGCAACAAAAGTTTAGCAAAACAGAAACCATTTATAGGTACTGGGAACAGATAATCCAAGTATGTTTTTGAAAAACCAGTTTTATATTTGTATTATTAGTTTGGGGTTTGAAAAATAGATCTTCAGAGAACTTTGGAAAATGAATTAACTTTTAAATATTAAATGTTGAGTTCTATGGAGGAAAAATGGAGTTGATATAGACTAAAGATTAATGATCTAGTATTTTTACTTTAATGTAATTATGAACATCATAAATTTTCATATGGGAATGACTTATAACAAAAGTACAGTTTTGGCCATGGTTAGCTTTATACTTCTGTTGATGTAGCAGGTGTCATGCAGTACTTGTAGTAGGAGAATAACAGACTATATAACCACACTTACTTTTCTGTTGAACGTGTTCATTGTAGCAGGGACCAAATCAATTTAAGTGTCATGGTGGTGGTGAGGACGGAAAGATGAGAGCACGCAAAGAAAAACATAGTTTTTTAAATTAATTTTTTAATTGAGGTCACATTGGTTAATAACGTTGTATAAATTTCAGGTTTACAATGTTGTACTTCAATATCTGTATACTCTCTCATGCTCAACACCAAAAGAAAGTCTTAATTTCCATTTGTTACCATGTATTTAACCCCCTTTATCCATTTCACCCTCCTACCACCTCCCTTCCTTTTTGGTAACCATCATTCTGTATCTATGAGTTTTGTTTTGTTTGTTTATTTGCTACTTTTTTTGTTTTATATTCTACATATGAGTGAAATCACAGAGTTTTTTTGTCCTTTTCTCTTCCATCTGACTTACTTCACTTAGCATAATAACCTCAAGGGCTAAGTGAAATATTGTCGATATGGCAATATTTCATTTTTTATGGCTGAGTAGTATTACACACATACATACTACATCTTTTTCCATTTTTTCCGTAGACACATAGGTTGTTTCAGTATCTTGGCTGTTGTAAATAATACTGCAGTGAACATAGGGGTACATAGATATTTTTGAATTAGTGTTTTCATATTTGGACAAATACCCAGAAGAGGAATTGCTGGATCATATGGTAGCTCTATTCTTAATTTTTTTGAGGAACCTCCATACTGTTTCCCACAGTGGCTACACCAATTTACAATATTACCAACAGTGCACGAGGGTTCCCTTTCCTCCATATCCTCAACAACTTACTTGTTGTCTTTTTGATAAAAGTCATTCTGACAGGTAAGAGGTAATATCTCATTTGGTTTCAATTTGCATTGCCCTGTTAGTGATGTTGAATATGTTTTTATATGCCTGTTGGTCATCTCTATGTCTTCTTGGGAAAATGTCTGTATATTCAGATTCTCTCTCCATTTTTTAATCTGATTTTTTGTTCTTGTTGAGTTCTATGTATATTTTGGACATTAACCCTTTATCGGAAGTATCATTTGCAAATATCTTTACCATTTGCATGGTTGCCTTTTTTTATTGGATTCCTTTGCTGTGTGGAGCAAAGCAAAATTTTAAACTGAAATCTACTTCTGTTTTATTTCTCAAATGTTAGAAGAAAATATTTTATTTATAATTTTGTGAAAATTACTGAAAATTATTAAAAATTTAGAAAATATCAACTTTCCACTTTTTATAATAATTTTTACTGTTTATAATTATGTTAGAACTCACATTTTGGTCTTAAAATTATAGTGATTGCTGTTTCAGAAAGTTTGGATTTCTAAAATACTAAGTTGTTATTTTTTGCTTTTCTTCCCCTGCTTCTCCCCTGCTCCCAGTGGACAAACTACATTCATGGGTGGCAGGATCGTTGGGTAGTTTTGAAAAATAACACCTTGAGTTACTACAAATCTGAAGATGAGACAGAGTATGGCTGCAGAGGATCCATCTGTCTTAGCAAGGCTGTCATCACGGTAAGTTTCTGTTCTCTTTCATTTAACAAATATTTATGGAGCATCCACTATACACTTGGAACTATTCTAGGTGCTTGGTGTACATCTGTGAACAAAATAGGTAAAGATTCCTGCCTTTGTGAAGTATACAGTCTAATACTTTTTTCCATAAAGTTATTTTAGAGGGTTTATTACTACATACTATTATTTTATATAGACATGCAATATTTATCTAGTTGATAAAGCAGGGCCTTCAAGAAAAAAGTTGTTAGAAAGTCTTATGTCTGTTTAGATTTGTAGGTTATTGAAAACATTAAAGCAGTAAAATAAAAAAATACATACCTTAACATTTTATAATTTTAACTTAAAATATATAAATCTATATTTCTATGCCAACTTTTTGATACAGAGCTAATGCCATCTCTTTGAATATGGAGTTGAGTGAAGTCGATCTTCTATAAACTGTATCTGTAGTGTACGATTTGCAATTTCCAGTTTTCATTTCTCTAAAGTAGAATAAAAGCTTAAAGATGCTTTTGGAAAAACCTAGATATACATTCTTTCTGGGTTTTTATGAATTTTTTCCTAATATTTTACAGATGTCTCACCTTTATCTAATTCAATACCTTTTAAAAGAATGGCTCACTTTTATTGAATAATCTACTTAGCTTACATTCAACTTAGTTTACATAGAAACAAATCTCTTATTTGTACTTGTACTCCATACACTTATATAATGTTTAAGTTGTGTACGGATTACAAGTAAACTGGCATAAACAGGCTTAGGAACAACCAACTGACCTATTAAATACATAGTGGGGTCAGAAGTGCCTGGTATACTAAAAATAGCATACATGCCGTGGCATACTTAATAAAGGGCAAAAAAAAAAGTGTTGGTTGAGGTAGGTCAGTTAAATGGAGGTGAGTTCAGGTATCAATTGTTAAAATCTGAAAAATGGGTATGTTAAAACTTAATCACAGATTTTACTGATACATTCTAAGAGAATTCACATTACGATAGACATTAATGCTTGTAAAAGTAAAAAGCACTTTGGATTGGTATTATATAAGTCTGACTTATGTATATTTGTGTCACACATTTAAGAAAAATCTTACAGTATTTTTCCATCATTTTTCATACATTCTGCTTCTTTTGGATATTCCAAGTTTGAAAACAAAAGCTTAGTTGACTGTTGAGATGTAAAAACTTAGAGAGGAATTATTTGGAAGTGTTGAGAATGAGACTACTAATCTCCATTCTTAGGGACAATTTTAAAGAAATAATTTGAACATTCATTGTTTATTTTAACTGCTAGGTGGTACATTATAGTATATTTTGAAATCGTATCTAGTGTAGTGTTTGGTGGTTTTATTTCTCTTTAAGGTAGAACATTATTTATGCTAGAAGACAGAATAGTTAATAGAAATGTACTTCCTTGAAATGGCTTTCCTAGTTTCCTCTCCTCCCTCTTTTTGCATATTGTCACATGTTTGTTAGTTACAGTGCTTTATACTTTGAAAATTCAGTATGAACTTTGTATTTTCAAAGTATAAAGCATTGTTCTGGACCTCGTGATGAGTGCCGAAACCCATGAGTACCCAATGATGAAGCATTTGCTCTTGGGGGGGGCAGTGTCATGACTCACACAAGTTCTAGCGAGTGTGAACAGTCCCTCGCTAGAGCAAGCACCGAGTGCTCAAACTTTTTTTTCTTATCAAAATGCAACGAATGCGGGTTTGACAAGTTCCGAAGTCGACTAGTACTGATATTAATGGTTGATGTGAAAATAGGAAGGAATGAAATTTTATCTTTATTGTTTACTAAGTAGTAGTATTCCTAGAGTACCATGATAGTTTATGTAGAGTTAAATATAGTTTTCCTATCTTGAATTATGGACAGTGTTAATAGTGTATAGCTTATTTAGGGAAAAAGGAAAATATTTTTTTTGGAAAATTTTTTAATAAATATTTGCATTGAGTTTCCTCAGGAAAAAAAACAGTGTGTTAGTTCTTTGTAGATTTGTTTGTTCTTATATTTGTATGCAGAACTTTTTTTAAAAAAATTTATAAAAATTTATTTGAGCCAAACTGGTACTTGCCAAGGAGTAAGATCTCAAGGATAGTTAACAAGATTATGTGCCGTCTTGAGGGTGGTTATTTCAAAGATGTGTTAACCTAGATGCACAGAAACAAGGGACAGGGCTGACTTAAGGCAAAGATAAATATTTTACTAAAGAGGTTTTATGTCTGGGGCATGCCTACCTACCATGACCTACCTAGTTAGGAATTTATTATCACAACACCCTGTGAGGTTACTTTCCGTAGAACTCCTTTTTCATCCAGTTTTTCCTCTTAGTCATAAATAATATGAAGGATGCATTGATGACGAACCTTTTGGTTGGATAGTGTGGTGTCACAGTGCTAGGAAGGCTCATTCCTAGTAAGTCTCAGTATCAAGGTCATCTTGCTTACCATTGGGGATGGGACAGTCCTGTAACCATGGGATCTGAGTTGAGGCCAAAGTTTTCCCAAAAAGGAAGGGCAGGTAAGTGGAAAGCATCAGGTTCATTACTGGCATTAGGGTTCTTGGGTTACCCAAGATAGAAATCAAGAGGAAACCTTAGAGAAATTTCCAGACAGATTTTTATTAAGCTTATGCTCAGGCACAAGGGAGGCAGCACAGGGGAAAAGAAGGTTCTCTGAACTGGCTCAAAGGTCTGGCTCGGTTTTCTGCTTTTATAAGTTGGGGATGAAGCAGGCTTGTGTAAAAAGGTGGGCTTGTGTAATTTTCCACATGCGATTGGAGAGGCAAGAAGGGAGTGGAGGGGTGGTGACATTCTTATGGCTGGCTTATCAGTGTTTCTTCTGGCTACCTGGGGTCCTTGGTATCAGGCAAGGAGCAGCAGAGTGATGTCACTTCTGCAGTTTTTCTTTTCCATTGTCTTTGGGATCCTGGGCCCAGGTTCTTGTGCTGTCTCAAGATCTTAATGGCCTTCATTGAGAAAAATAGACTCTGGATCATTTTTGTCCTGTGGACTCTCATGATTTAAGTTTCTGTCACATTTTTCTATATATGGCATCTAGTATAACATTTACATAAGTCCTGAAGAGTATTAACAGTTATTCATGTTTAGTAATCATAAACAGTTGGACTATATAGAGAAACCCAAAGAATAAATACAACTGTTATCATGTCTAATATCATTAGTAGTCAGGTAAAGGTAAATGGAATGGTTGCTGAGTTCAGTATCATCAATCTATAGATGTACAAGTTTTGGTGATGTCTTAGGATAATCGTCTGCCTCTGGTGTTGGCTGCTTTTTGTCCTCAAGGTGTGTCTTTGATGCCTGTAGACAGGAGTAAGATGTCTGTTCACAGGTGCCCGGCAAGGTCCCTTTCAATGAGGTTGGAGAGTGTCTTTTGTTTGATGCCCTCTTCACTAAACAAAATCTCCAGGTGGCAGTCAAATGATTTTTAACGTTTCTGTCTCCTGGGAGCTCTCTATGAAAGGAAGGGGTTACCAACTTTGGCATTTTCTTGAAATGACTCTATCAGACCTTGGCAGTAGTATAAGATGTCTCTTTTCAATAATGTCAGCTCTTAAGTTCCTTTATCTAAGGTCTGTTTCAAGGTACTGTGATGCATGGAGAAACGCAAAAACCAAAAAATGGGGAACCAGAGAGCAGGAAAGAAGCCAGTGGCCGTCTTGGGCTTTTTATAGACCTATTTAAACGTTTAATTTACAACCATTGTTTGCCCAGCACTATACCATAGAAGTTTTCCTACATATATTGAGATTTTAACTCTTAAAACTTGAGTTTCTTTTTTCCCATTTTTTAAAATTTTATTGTTGTTCAAGTAGTTGTCTGCCTTTTTCCCGCCATCTCCCCCCCCCACCCCAGCCATCCCCACCTCCCTTCCCTGATTCCACCCCACCCCCTTGGTTTTGCCCATGTGTCCTTTATAGTTGTTCCTGAAAACCCCTTTCCCCTTTTCCCCGTTATCCCCTCCCATCTCCCCTCTATTAACCCTTAAAACTTTAGTTCCTAGTGAAAATTAGTAATTAAGCAATTACCATTCTTTAGCTTGGCAGATTTATGAAGAAATTTTATAACCTCTAGAAATAGACTTTTACTGGCAAATATAAGACATTTTACAAACTCTAGGAACATATTTCTTAGACATAAAGTCAGTTATTAACACGGACTTAAATAAAGGCAGTGTCTGTTTTACCTAAACCAACAAACTTAAGCTATCTTTTATTTACTAAGGATTAATCTTAGATCACATAAATTGAAAAATATTTGTGTTAGCTTCCATATTTCTGACAATTTTAGACTACCCATTTCTTACAAGTGCTTGCCTTTAAATTGATTTTAACAATGCCGTTTGGGGGCAGAAAATTATCTCACATATACATCACATATAGAGAGACACATACAGACACAGAGACCTTTTAGCCATGGGGGAGAAAAATTCGCTAGTTTATTTTTAAAAAGAGTTGAATCCTAGTGCCCTGGAGGCATTTACAGTTTATCTTTCCTTAACAAATCAAGTTCCAAATGACCTTCCCCCTTTTAAAATAAGTGCGGCCATTTTTAATACCTCAAAGAATTTAGTTGACTTCTAAACAACATCACAGGTTGACCTATTGATCTAAATCCTCTGTGAAGCTTTGAAAGACCAACTAAATAGGTTTTTCATATAGTCTGCCTAATTTTATAGCTACCTTTCCAACTGTGCACAAAATTAATTTAGAAGTATCAAAGGATCTTCATTTTGGCCATCTCAGTATGAGTGAGAGGCTGACAATCCTGGGGTCCATCGCCACAAGGCCACGATTTCCCATGTGAATTTTGAGGTCTGTAGAGTCCAAACAAACTTGGAGGGAAAATCAGCCCTTATGCCTTCGTACTAGGCAAATACGGTGGATATCTTTTCCTATATCTTTTCCTTTCTGCCCTAGAGGAAAATTTTCCTTAGGCAACCCCAGAAAGATTCTTAGTCACCTAAGGCATACCTAAGCAAGGGCTAGCTGGAACTTACAAGATGCCACCAGAACTACAGTGCTTAGCAAGGCATGAGTTCCTCTCTCAGGCCCCCCTCTTGGTGTGAACCCATTCCAGGGAGCCCTGCCATTCTCCCTGAGGTCCCCCCCCACCCCACGCTTCTCTGGAATCAGCTGTGCCACCACAGTAGACAACTCCCAAAGCCCATCTCCTCCACTCCAGATTCAGGGGTCTGAAACAACTGTCATCACCCCATTGGCTATTTGGGATGGGGAAGCAAGTTTCCTTTCTCTTTTGAAGCTAAGAGAGTTGAGTCTCTCATTTAGCTACCAAAGAGTTTGTTCAGACTCACCAAGCAATCTAATAAGCCAAATTAAAAGCAGCAACCCCTGTTTATTTATTTGTTTGTTTGTTTATTTAACTGTCCTTAAGTTATCCCAACCCTTGTCCACCTTGAAGATTTTCTAAGAACAGCTTAAATAAAGTCCTACTTAAAGCAAGGAGAACCACAATTCTGAGAGAAACTCACCCAAGTTCACCCGATGTAAAGTGAAGAGCTGGTGGGGCACAAAGGGCCCTTGCTTGTACCTAGCGCTGGCTCCCGATTTCCAGGGTGCTATAGTCCTGGATGGGCTTCTTTGGAATCCTGCTGACTATGCTTAGTAAATGTCAATGTAAGAAATATCCAAACCTGTAGAGAATTTTTGAGTTTATTTGAGCCAAACTGAGGATGTGTGTCAGGGAGCAAGATTTCAAATGCTTCTCCAGCTCTTTCACTGTAGTATATAGTCAAAGAAATGGCTAGGAAAGTAAAACAATTTGAACACTTTGAAAGGAGAGATTAGGAAGAGACCTGGTGAAAATACTCTCTGGACTGAGTAGTAGTAGAGAAGGTAAAAAGGGCCGTGAGGCAGCAGGATCTGAGTGGTAGTCTTAGATACAGTGATACAGGTGGTAGGGGGAAACGCAAGCATTTACGTTTCTGAATTCCTTCAGCTTTGAGTCTGCCCCCTTGCCCGTGGGCCTCCAGGTTCATTGTTACATATTTCAAGGAAACTAGAAAATATGACTGAATTTAGTAAACTTCTCAGAATGAAGTTTACAAATAGAATATGTATTTGAGTTCATTTAAAAATGTATTGCTAATATCTATTAAATAGGAATTTTTTTCTTTGTTTTGCTTTTCTTAAATATGGCTTGTTACATATATATCACCTCATCTCTGAAGACAAAAAATAAATATCAATGATGAATTTGCACACGTGACACCCTTATGAAATTGATTTATATAAAAATCTGGACTTGAAGAGTTGTGACTTTACTGTAACCACTCATTAATGTGTATTATTAGTTGGGGAACCTAGTGTCCGAATTCACCTTTTCTGATAGAACCTAATTCATTGTTAACCTCACTCTTATTTAGTTTAACAATTGAGTCATTCTTAATATATTCCAATCATGTTCTTTGGCTATGTGGTATTAAAGTGGGTGAAATACTTTCAAGGGACAGGGTATTTCTTGAGAGAATTTGTTACCTAGAAATAATCTTTAATGTGAAAGAATTGGGAGTGAGAAAAGCAGTACGTTTTCACTTTGTGAAAAATGAATTACTTGCGCCCTGACTGGGGATTGAACCTACAACCTTTTGGTGTATGAGACGATGTTCCAACCAACTGTGCCCACCCAGCCAGGGTAGATCTGAAAAGTTTTTGAATGCGGAATTGTAAAGCAATAAGTTATGCTATAGAATGATGTTCAGCAAATTGAATATCATCAAAGATGAGCAGTGCCATAAATAGTTATTATAAAAGAACTCCAGGTCAGTGAGAAATCCCAGCAATTGGCCTTTTATCAAGTGTGCAATGTTGCTATACTGAACTCTACTACTAAGAACTGAAGGAAAGAGGAAGGCATATGGAACAAGTAAAAGCACTAGATAAGATACTAGATGAATATTTCTTATTTGAGGAGCATTTGCCAGTGAATTTCTAAATAAATTAGAATCTTATACTAGTAACATTTATGCCTTGAGAAACTAATGATACCTGCTTCGTAGTTCATTTGGGAATATTATCTTCCATCTTTAGATAAATTGAGTATAACTCTAATAACGTAACTTGAATAATTTGAACATAGTGGGAAATATTTCAAATATTTGGTAAATTTTGGGAGAGGGAAAATACAAAAAGGGATATCTATTGAAATGTGGAACCCAGAGTGTTAAAATAATTTACCCAAAATTATATAGTTTCAAAATATTCATTTGCTAGGGTTGCCATAACAAAGTACCAGAAATGGGGTGGTTTAAAGAACATAAATTTATTGTCTCATGATTCTGGAGGATAGCAGTCTGGATCAAGGTGTTGTCAGGTTTGGTTTCTTCTGTTGCTTGTGGTGTTGCTTGGTTTTTAGATGTAAAAGCCAAGTCACTCCATTCATGTTCACACAGTACTCTCCCTGTCTGTGTATATGTGTCCGATTTTCTCCATTTTATTAGAACACCAGTCACACTGGATTAAGGGCCTGTTCTACTCCAATGTGACCTTATCCTACCTAATTACATCTCCAATTACCCAATTTCCAAATAAAGTCACATGCTGAGAAAATACAGGGTTAGAGCTTTAACATACTGTATAAATTTGTGAGCACAGAAACTGTTACACACACAAAGCATCAGAGTTAAGACTAGAACCCAAGCCCCCTGGTTACCATCTGGTGTGGCTTTTTTTTTTTTAATCACATACCACTGAGCATAGGAAAAATACATATTGATGCATTTTATTTTATGTAAGACTTGCAGGAACATGGCTGTTAAACATTTATAAAGCAACTCTTAAAAATTTGTGGTTTACTATTAATGCCTTCTGTTAAATCTAATAAATGTGGTCTGTATTTATCTTTCAGGTTTCCTTAAAGCAAGGAATACACATAATTTTCTAGAATTGCCTGCTTGAGGTAGTTAACAAGAGGATTGTTTTCATAGTTTTTTGGAAGATCTTTTAAGCTTCGATACATCAGGTTTTGTTTAGTGTTTTTTATTTAGTATTTTATCTTAATTTCCAGAGTGCTTAAGTATTATTCAGGAGTTCCGAAGTCAAACCTGGCTTTAGATCTCAGCTCTGCTTCTTATGGCTAGAGGTACCTTTGGGCAGATAACTTAATTTTTCTGAGTTTCACCTTCCTTAACTGGTTAAAATGAGGGGATAAATCTAAGAATGGGGTGATTATGTGTATTAAATGAAATAACATAAAAGCACTTGCACAGTTCTTGGCATATGGTAGGCATTCAAATTTCTTTAATTTTATTCTGTGAAATATTTGTATTGGAAATAAACCCTGTTTTAAGAAAAGAAAGTATAGGGGAAGCCAGCAAAACCTTTTATAAAAGGGGATAAAATGCGGGTCATTGTTAGAGCCAGGTGTATGTCATGTCATATTTGAACACATGCTCATGCATCTCTGTGAGCACGTTCCTTCCATCAAGTGGTTCTCTTTCACTGTATACACACACACATTTAACTTTTTATATGGTTTGTGAATGTTCCTGAAAGACTGTTTTTCCTTGTTTCAATTTTAAAGAGGTATGTTGTGCTTTTTTGAAACTCAGATTTATTGAGATATAATCGATATCCAGTAAATTCACCCTTTTTAAGTGTACACTTATAGTTTCCACAAATGTATACGGTCATGTAATCATTGCAATAATCAGGATGCAGACAAGTTCCATTACTCCAGAAAATTTTCTCCTACCCAGTTGTAGTTAGTTACTTCTGGCAACAACTGTTCTTGTAGTTTTGCCTTTTCCAGAATGTTATATAATGAAATCATACAGTATGCAACTCTTGGTGTCTTGGTGTCTTTTCACCTAGTGTAATGTTTCTGAGAATCATCCCTGTTGCTGTATCCCCAACTTGTTCCTTTTTCTTTCTGGGTACTATTCCACGGAATGTAAGTACCACAGTTTGTTTATCTGTTCACTACTTAATGCATATATATTTCTATCCTGTTTTGGACTTCCGTAAGTAAGACTGCTGTATACATTCATATGTAGGTCTTTGTGTAAAGATACGTTTTTATTTTTCTTGGGTAGATACTTAGAATGGGATTCCTGGGTTATACAGTAAATGTATGTTTAACTTTATAAAAAACTGCCAAAACTGTTTTCCAAAATGGCAGTGCCATTTTATATTCCTATCAACAATGAGAATTCTAGTTGCTCAACATTTTTGTCAGCTCTTGCCTTTTTTAAAAAATCTTAACCATTCTGGAGAACCAAGATGGCGGCGTAGGTAGACACACTGCGCCTCCTCGCACAACCAGAACTGACAGAGAATCGAACAGCAAGGGGGACCAACACCAAGGAAACAGAAAATAATCATTCATCCAGACCGGTAGGAGGGGCGGAGACGGCACTGGGGTGGAGAGGACTCGAGTGGCTGTGGCGGGACTGAGACTGGCGGAGTGTGGGACAAATGGCGCAGGCAGTCCGAGCACTAGCAGACCCTGCGGCCCCACATTTGCACAGATAAACCCAGAGGGCCGGACTCAGAGTGGCGGAGAGCGGGGCAGGCAGAGTGGCGGGTAGCACCTTGCGGCACCACATTCGCGCACAGATAAACCAGATGAACGGCGGACAGAGAAGCAGACTGCTGCGCAACCCAGGGCTCCAGCTCGGGGAAATAAAGCCTCAAACCTCTGATTGAAAGCGCCCCTGGGGGTTGGGGCGGCAGGAGAGACTCCCAGCCTCACAGGAGAGGTTGTTGGAGAGACCCACAGGGGCCTAGAGTGTGCACAGGCCCACTTACTCGGGAACCAGCACCAGAGTGGCCCAGTTTGATTGTGGATATCGGAGTGGAAGATTGAAATCCGGAGGAGAGTGAGGCGGGTGCCATTGCTCCCACTCGGCCCCTCCCCCACGTACAGCGTCACAGCGCCGCGACAAGCATTACCCCGCCCCGGTGAACACCTAAGGCTCCGCCCCTTAAAGTAACAGACGCGCCAAGACAAACAAAAAAAAAATGGCCCAAATGACAGAACACTTCAAAGCTCCTGAAAAAATACAACTAAGCGACGAAGAGATAGCCAACCTATCGGATGCACAGTTCAAAGCACTGGTTATCAATATGCTCACAGACTTGGTTGAATCTATTCGAAAAACAGATGAAAAAATGAAGCCTATGCTAAGAGAAACAAAGGAAAATGTACAGGGAACCAATAGTGATGAGAAGGAAACTGGGACTCAAATCAATGGTGTGGACCAGAAGGAAGAAACAAACATCCAACCAGAAAAGAATGAAGAAACAAGAACTTGGAAAAATGAGGAGAGGCTTAGGAACCTCCAGGACACCTTGAAACGTTCCAACATCCGAATTATAGGGGTGCCAGAAGGAGAAGAGGAAGAACAAAAAATGGAAAACTTATTTGAACAAATAATGAAGGAGAACTTCCCTAATCTGGCAAAGGAAATAGACTTCTGGGAAGTCCAGGAAGCTCAGAGAGTCCCAAAGAAGCTGGACCCAAGGAGGAACACACCAAGGCACATCATAATTACATTACCCAAGATTAAACTCAAGGACCTACATCCAAGATTACTGTATCCAGCAAAGCTATCATTTAGAATGGAAGGGAGGATAAAGTGCTTCTCAGATAAGGTCAAGTTGAAGAGGCTCATCATCACCAAGCCCTTATTATATGAAATGTTAAAGGGAGTTACCTAAGAAAAAGAAGATCAAAAATAGGAACAGTAAAAATGACAGCAAACTCACAGTTATTAACGACCACACATAAAACAAAAACACGAGCAAACTAGGCAAACAACTAGAACATGAGGGTTGTCAATAAGGAAGTGGGAGCGGGAGAGGGGGGTAAAGGTACAGAGAATAAGTAGCATAGATGATAGGTTGAAAATAGACAGGGGGAGGGTAAAAATAGTGTAGGAAATGTAGAAGCCAAAGAACTTATAAGTATGACCCATGGACATGAACTATGGGGGGGGGGATGTGGGAGGGAGGGGGGTGGGCAGGATGGAGTGGAGTGGGGGGGAAATGGGACAACTGTAATAGCATAATCAATAAATATATTAAAAAAAAAATCTTAACCATTCTAATAGATAATATAGTAATACTTCATTGTGTTTTCTACTTGCATTTTCCTGATGATGTTGCACATCATTCCATCTGCTTGGTCTTTGTATCTCTGGTAATATCGTCTGTTCAAATCTTTGGGTTTTTTTTTAAAATATTGAATTATTAAATTCAATAATATATATAATTCAATATATATTATATGTAATTCAATATTGAATACATATATATTCAATATATAATATATTGAATTATATATATTCTGAATACCATGATTTTTATCAGACTTGTATTTTTATAATTAAACATGTTTGAGAAGTATTTTCTGCCAACCTAACAGGCTGATTTTTGTCACAATCAGATAAACATATTTGAATGTATGTTTGTTGACGTTTTGCTCTGAATTCTTAGGAGCCCTTGAACGCTCTTTATCTTCTAGTGTAGTTTGCAAAGATACCAGTATTACTGGTTATTTGTGCAAGAGGTAACATTTCTCAGGGGTTTTTTATTTTATTTTAATTTTTTAGTTTGGGTTTACTGTTGCACACTCTTGTTTAATTAAAGCAACAAAGACTTAGGCTTTAAATTACTTCCTAACAGCTCATTGTGTAGTGAATTCAGGGAAGGTAGTATCGCTGTTGAGCTTCTTCATTGGAGTGAGTGCTATGAAGTCTCATTGAATTTTGCATTATTGAGAATAGACTATCTTTCCCTTCCTCCACTATCAGAAACCTGTCTTTCCTCTGGGCCCAACTAGGCCACAACTTTTCAATGAATCATTCCTCATCTTTTTAACTATAAGTTCTGTGGGTTTTTTTAAAATGGACTGAGTAACTATTACATGGTAAGTATTGTCTAGGTATTTTATTTGTTACTTCCTTTGTTGTCACAATAATGTCCTTATAGCCAAGCTAAATATTATCTTATACTGTGTATTTAACCTTTTCATATGTATGTTTTTGTCTTGTTTTGTCCCTTTGATTCTTATAAAAGAAATAGTAATTGCCGCCTCCTGTTTCAAGGCAGAAGGATTTCCATTAGCACAATGGTTCCCTAACTTATGGGGTGTGAAAATGAGGAGTCAGATGATTTCAAGTCTAAGCAATTAATTGGTAATTACCTTTTACAAAAATTTGGAATCCTGCGAGAGGAGAAGGTTGGGGAACAAGGCGTACCAGGTGATCAGTTTTAGATGTGTTGAGATACATCTTAGGCTTTCAAGAGAAAATAGAGGAGGCCGATTTCACTCATATATGGAATCTAATGAACAAACTGAACTAACAAGCAAAACAGAGACAGACTCAGAAGGAGAACAAATGACAGTAATGGGGACGGTAAGGGGTGGAGGGATTGAGGAAAAAGGACTATTGGACATGCACAACAGTGTGGTGATTGCTGGGGGGAAGGTGGTATAAGGGAACTAAATGCTAATGGAAAAAAATATTTTTAAAAAATTGTAATCCAAAAAAGAAAGAAAGAAAATAATAGAGGAAGCAACTGAGCAAAAGTCTGGAGGCCAGGGAAGAGAGCTTTTTGATTTTGCAACTATTTATGATGCCTGCCCCACCCAATCTTTCCTATAATGATTGTCGAAATGGTGGTTTTTCTACTCTACAAACTCCTACATTTATCAGCTTTCTACTGTAAAAAAATACAACACAAAAAAAACAGCCCCTTTTGTCCAATTTATTATCAGAATGGACTCAGTATTCTTGATTTATTCAGTGGATTATAATCCATTTCTGTACTTGTGTATTTTGATGATCAAATTGTTCTATATTTGGCTAATGGAAGTCCCTTCAAGCTCATTCCCTGTTCCTTTTGACATGCCTCTGTGGACCCCCATCCCTCCTTCCAAAGCACTTCATTACATTTAGGCTTAAGGTTTTCCAGGTTCATCATACACATTACCTGCCCCAGTTCCTGAGGAGCCTTGGTTGCTTTGGGTAGGGATATGGTATTAGAATGGGGTGGGAGTCTTAATAGTCAGTATAGACTTTGTCTTAATCTTCCTGCTTTAAATACTGTACCCTTTTCTTCAGCTTATCTTGATATCCATTAGTTTAGGAGTTCCTTAAGTTCAAAATATCTAAATAGAAAACCTCTAGTCTTCTGCTAGAGGGATAATTTGACTCTTTTTAGAGATGGTATCTAGGCAGACTAAATGTGTCTTACTTTTAATCAGTCCTTCTGTTTGTAGCTTCAGAGGAAACCTGGAACTTCAGATTACTGATTCTTATTCTTTTATTCTTTCTGTGGCTCTTTGATACAAATAAACTCGCTACTTAGCCTGTCTTCTCCCCACTGTACCCTTAGGTTTCCTTAGTAGCCTGTGACATACTAATTTGCTCATCTCCTTTCCGTCTTCTAAAATTTGATCGAAATTTTTTTTGCTGTCTTCTTCTACTTATTTCTTTGTCCTAGTCTAATGCCTTTTCTTATTATTTAAATGGGATTTGATGAATGAATAGAGGTGAATATATTTAGTCTACCGTTTTTAACTATAAGTTCTACATATTTTCAAAATAAACTTTTTGTCCTTTAACAGAAGTATTACATATGATCTATAGAAAAATATATAGGTGAGCAAATTAAGGCAGTGAGCTCTAATCATACAATTTTAGTTTCTGTTAATCTTTCATACACTGTATTAAAATTGCTGTATCCTATTCTATGGAGTAAGTATTGTCTTCAGCTTTTGTTTTTTTGTTTTAGGGTAGTTATTAGATTGTTAACTGCTATCGAAATGAACTTCTATGAATTTATGTGAGATATGTACCATTATGATCAGGACATGGGGGTAAACAATAAAGCGATCAGAAAACTCAGAAATTTTTAGAAATAACCTAAAGAATTTTAAAGACTATGTTAGGAGAGATTTTGGTAGTACCACAGTTCAGGTTGAGTGGGATGCAGTTTTATGGAATTACAACTGAGTAGAAACCTTAACTAATTGTATCATGTTTTTTCTAAAGAAGAACTACTTTGGTGTCATATATAGACTTTAAGCCTGCCCTGTTTTCAGCCCATTTGCACTTACTGTGTATTAATGAATTACTGGTGAGACATAGCATAATGGATGAACTTCAGTGTTATACTGAGTAAAAGCAGTGAAGCACAAAGGAATACATATTGATTCCATTTACATAAATTTATGAAAATTGTAAACAGTATAGTGGAAGAAGATTTTTGGGCTACCTAGAACAGTAGACTGATCAGTTAAATTATTTACTTAGTTTTGCAGGGAATGTATATGCTTCACTTTCTCCAAGAAGCTTTTCTCAATGACTAGACTCCATTCTTAAGATTTCTGAATATTTGGCACTCAGTTACATTTACAGTAGTTATTGTATTTATGAGTATTAAATGTCTTTTATTCATTTCGGTTCTCATAATTATTGAACAGGGTATACATTGTCTTGTTTTTTTCTTTTTGCTTCGTTCTAACATACTCTACCTCCTACCATAGTCCTAACTATGATGCCCAGCACATAGTGATTCAGAAAATGTTTTTGTATACTTTAGTCAGTCAGATCACGATTTGTTGTCTTAATCTTAAAGGTCTTACTTATTTATTTTTAGAGAACAGGAAGGGAGGGAGAAAGACAGGGAGAGAAAACCATCAGTCGATCAGTTGCCTCTCCTAGTTGCCCCGATCAGGGACCAGGGACCGAACCTGCAATCCAGTCATGTGCCCCAACTGAAAGTCAAACCAGCAAACCTTTTGCCTTGCTGGACGACACCCAGCCAACTGAGCCACACCCATCAGGGCTATTGCGTTAATCTTAAAAGAAATTGTTTTATAGGCTAAAGAACATTGTGGAGTTATATTATTTTTACTCAATAAACTGATAAAGAGATAAAAGATGATGCTGTTAAAGGGGGAGAGAATAAACAAACTGGAAGTACAATGTGTAGCTTCTTTTCAGTAAATAAGTCTCGTTACATCGAGGACTTGCTGTACTGTCTGTTGGATGAAGACATGGTATGTGATGTGATTCTGTCATATTTTAATTCATTTATTGGGCACAAAAACAAGGATATAAAATTTCATTCTATATTCTTATGAAGAATGTAAAACACTGAACCAAATAGTTGACATTTTCACTAAATTTTTACATTTTGATACAGGCAGTTTCCTCATACTGTCCTACATAGGTCTGATGTAATGTTCATTTTATCTGCTTTTTATTGAAAACTCTTCTGGTTGTTACTTTCAAAGACTTATAAAAGCCCAGAAGTTAATTTGAGATACTTTGAGAGGAAATGCTAACATCATTTTGTGATAAAATATAACAATATCTTGTTTATAAAATTTAATGAAATCAAAGTGTTCATTATGAGAATTTACTTTATTGGAGGCAGGAAAAAAGTAGTAAATGTCTTTCCTAAAACTTATTTTGGACCTTTTTTTTTTTATTGCTCTTTGAGTAGTGTTTCCACTAGTTAAGCTGACTAAAAGCATTTGATGAAAAATACTCTCTTTTTTTTGAAATATGTTTGTAGTTTATGTCAGCTCACTTGTAGGAATGGTGAGTAAAATTTACTGTTTGGTATCTGTACCCTTGCCGTGCTCTTTATCTGAGACATCTTCACAAAAGTTATTTGAGTAGAAAAAATAAGTGTCCCACCAGCCAGAATGGGTATGTCAATGTTTTTGCTATAGAGTATAATACTTCTAAGAATATAATTAATTTTGCTTTTCATTTTCTACTTTTTTTTCCCATAGCCTCATGATTTTGATGAGTGTCGATTTGATATTAGTGTAAATGACAGCGTTTGGTACCTTCGTGCGCAGGATCCAGATCACAGACAGCAGTGGGTAGATGCCATCGAACAGCACAAGGTAGGGTCTCCAGTGTTTACCTTCCATCCTTTGATATACCACGTGTTAGTGAAAAGTTGCGCATTGTGTGGGTCGTAAAGATTAAAGCAGTACACAAGTAAATTTTTGAAATAATTTTGTGACACTTGAGCTGCACTAAGGGAATTTGCTGTGATAAATATTTTTAATTGTTGACTAAAACAAAATATGCCCTTTTTAGTAAAACAAAACTTGATTTTCATATTTAGGATTTGCTTCATAATAAAAGTCATTTAATCCTAATATTTAAAAGCTTCAATGTTAATTTTTGTAGTCATCTATAACCATTTGGGTAAATTCTTAGTGTAAACATTTGCATATCATTTTTTCATAAATATGAAGCTATTCAATAATAAGCCTTTAGAAAGTCTTTCTTATATAAATATATAAGCCACATTCTTATAATTTAAAGCTAGTCTTTGACTTCTTTAAGTGGTAAGTAGACTAGAGAAATATTTATTAATAAATCTGCATTATTAGCTAACTCATTGTATCATGGTAAAACAAGGAAGAGGGAAAGTTATAAATTTACTATGCTATTCCTGAGTATGATTTCAAGAGAACTTTGCACTTGTTCACGTACTTGTCTGTACTTGTTCACTTGGGTTTCAGAGTTGGAGTTGAAACACCTGTTTTGGTTGACAGGCGCAAACCATGTATACACACAAAACAAGAAAAACCAGTCTGGCCTGGGGTACCACAGGCACATTCTTGTTTGATATTGACCACGTGTTAGTTTTTTTTTTAAATTTATTTTTTTAAGTATATTTTATTGATTATGCTGTTACAGTTGTCCCAGTTTTTTTTCCCTTTGACACCCCCTCTGTCCAGTACCCCCCTTGATCATGTGTTAGTTTTTATTGTCTCATTATTGACTCTGAATTTTTCCCAGCGTAAAGAAAACTGACTGCCAGGCCTATTTTTTTCTCCTTGTTTTAGCTTTAGTATTATATTGGCTTTAAAACTTTTGTGACTCTTAATTATCTTGGTATTACTAACTTTAGAAAAGCGTCTAAACATGGAAAAATGGGAAACAGTTTTCTATTATTTCAAAGAGAATTATTTAAGCTAGAATTGCAGAATCTTACTCCTTTGGAGCCAGGCCTACCTGGAATTAGATGCTGCAGCCTGCCATAATTTGTTGTGATAACTTATCTCTTAGTTGCCTTAAGGAACACAGGGGATTATATATATAAAATTACTTACCAGAGTGGCTGATGTGCCTTCCCATTTATGACATAGTGGAAAAAAGAATGAGCTTTGAGTCATGACTGAATTCACTAAATTTTACCACGATGTTTCTGGATGAAGAGTTCTGTATTCAGTGAGAGTTGCTAAATGTGCACATATAGAGAGAGTGGCCTAGTTTGTGAATTTAATCAGGGCCAGCCTCTTAATAATGATTAAAGATGTTATTAAGTAGAACTAATTTCTATATTTTTAACTGAGATGACTTTTAAAGGCTTAATCAGGTGATTTAGGGCTAGTTTTTTCTGTTTAATTGAGCATATTTTGTTTTGCTTGTTTTTCTTAGAAAAGTTGATCCAGAATTTTTTGCATGCTCCCATTTTATATTTCCTTTTTCAGTAAAGAAGTATACATGAAACATGTATTTCTTCCATATTATTGATTTCTTTGTGTCTTTGAACAATAGAATATTTGAGTCTCTTTCAGAGCACTGTAACTTAAGCTGAGATAACAGATTCTTGGTGAATTTAAGTTCTTAGGAAAAAGGTTCAACAGCCGGGTTCCAGATACATTGTAAACTTTTCCTTTCTGATTTCTAAAGATAGTTTATTCATAGGCATAGAAGGAAGAATCATTGTTAATGGTTATTCTTATTAATACCTATTTACTTAATTTTAATGTAAAATACATGATATGTGCCAACTAACAAACATATCAGTGAAAATTTAAATTGCATGTGAATTCTAAAAATAAATTGAGTTGTTAAACTAACATCTAGGAGGGAGAAAATTAAAATGCTATCACCAAACATAATTAGCAAAGTTTTCCTTTTTTTCTGTAGACCAGAAATAAAGAGGTAGAGGGGAGATGTTTTCTAATTCATTCTTCAATATCACTAAAGAATGTTGAATGTAGAAATTAATTTTTAAATTTTACTATTTAAGCATGCATCTGTGTATTGCTCTTCAAAATTTATATCAAAATACTAAGGCGTGATGGTGATAATGTTGATGATAATGATTATTAGATAATGACAATGATTGGAGTTCTACTGTTAATTGAGGATCACCAGGTACTAATTATTTTGTTTGTACTTCATGTGCTTTATTTTTTCCCTGCTATCCTGAGAGGTGAGGGAAGTATTGTTTTACAGAAGAGAGAGCTGAGATTTAGATTAAAATTAAGTAACTTGCCTGAGACTATACCACCTTTTAGTCCATGGATTCTTAGGAATCAGTTTTATGTTGATTCTGCTTTCTATCATTTATTGTTGGTAGACTGAATGTTTGAAAATAATTTCCATGAGCTCACTTCTTGCAGGTTATAGTATGTCATCTGAGTTTTAGTACCATATATATGCAAGACAAATAGACTTCATCTTCCTGCCCATGGAATGTCAAAGAGAGCATTTTATTGTATTAATCAGTGTTTGAATACTGGATTCTGGGGTCTGACAAATAAGGGATTGAATCCTGGCACTCTTAGTAGCTGGTGACACTGGTAAGTTAAAGAAGGAAAGATGACAGTCAATATGCAGGATGTGCCTTGCTCCCGCCCTGCCCCGCAAAAACAAACAGGCAAAATAATGCTGTCATGATAAACCAGGAGTGCTGTACTTTAATGTTGACCTGGGCTTCCATTGTGCCAACGTATTCAGTTAGTAGTTACTTCCTTCTTGTACCACCTGTCCTTACGATGGTTAGACAGGACACTTGTAATAGTGGACCTGTCTTTCTCTTCTGATACCAGATTGAGCCTTCATTGCCTTTTTGTTGTTGTTGCTATTGGGCCTTTCTTAGGGCTCACCTGACCAGTTTAAGTAATTTTCAATTTTCAATATTTGGAAGAAGTTTGAGGTTTCTGTTCTTTTCTTTCCCAGGAGGTCCTTATGCTCATTATAATGACCTCTGTATATTAGTACGTCTCTCTCTCCATGCCCCACCCTCCCTCCCACTCTCCCTCCATCTCCATTTCTCTCTGTCCGCCTCCCTCCCTCTCTCACACACACACCATACCACACCAGCAGTTATCTTATAGGACCTCTTTAATAATAATAATGTGGTGATGATGATGATAGCTACCATTTTTGAGAATTAATGTATACCAGATGTGGTATTAAACACTTTATGTACATTATCTCATTTTACTCTTACAGCCCTGTGAGTTTAACAGTTTTATACTACTTTTACAGAGAGGAAATGGAGACATAGAGAAGTTAAGTAACTTGTCCAAGGTCAAATGGCTAATTAGTGTAGGAGCCAGCATTCAGACCTAGGTCTGTCTGACCTGAGAACCAGAACTTTTGGCCAGCAAGCACTTCTGCTATTCTTTAAGTATGTATTAATTTGACATATATTTTGTTTGCTTAAATCATGGGCTTTTTAAATCACAATATTCTCATATTACTATATGTTCTTCATATCTCTAGTGGTTTTTTTACACCATAAGCTCATAAAGGCTCAGATACTCAACTTTGTAGTAATAACAAAGCTTTGGGCACATAAGAGTTCCAGATGGAATAATTTAGGGTATTGTAAAACAGATTTTTATGGGGGAAATATGTGATTTTTGAAGTTTTTTTTTTTCTTTTAATCTTTAGAGTTGGTGTTAAGAGTGTCTACTGACAAAAATACAGTATTTTCTGTCTAGCTCTGGTGATTTGTCCTCCTCGGTATTTATTCCAGGATGAATTGCTCACTACAAGAAAAGTTTTAAAAAGATAATTCTATGATATAAATTTTTTCAGTATATTAGAAATTGCATAATTCAGTGTGACATTAGACAGTGGCCCCTGTGGAAGATATCCCTGAGGTCATTCTTAAATTTGAAGGATCTATTTCAATTTAAAATACAGAAAGGGACATATATATGCCACACCAGTAATTCTCTTTTGAAATAGCTTGCTGGCTTTATTGTGAGAAGTTCATTCATATTCTGCATTTCTGCTAGGATTTAAGACAGAATTAAATAAATGACTTTTAAAGATGTGGTTTTGTTTTCATTAATAAATCTTTTGGCCATCTCCGTTGTCTTGAGATGAAATGAGATGGTGCTTGTGAAAATTACCTAAAAACTAAAAACTGTATGAAACTTTTTTTGGTTCTGACATTTTGTGGTAATCACGACATTCCTTTATGTCCATAAGTGTGTAGCCTTATTAGATTCTGATATTTTGCTGGTCATTGGGCCACACAGACTTTCCCCACATTTTGAAAATCACCGAAGACCTGAGGAGTCAGAATAAAATGCACAATTAGGGAGAAAGAACTGAAATGGTAATTTTTACAGATGTTGATTTTCTATAGTGGGAATCTTCAGGCAGTTGTTTGGCAATTTAATATTTGGATTTATACTACCCTTTTTGAAAGCTCAGTCACTTATATGTGAAGCTCCATTGAATACTTTCAGAAGAAAGGTTTATTCTCAAACTGAGAAACTTAAGGATTTCTGTCTGAGGAGATAATATAGAAAACAATTTTTGAAATGAATGTGATACATTTTACTTGAAATGGACGTGAAAAAAAGTTTCTTACCAAAAGATTCTCATGGTTGAGCCATCTAAATGTACCCAATACTTATTTTATACATCTTTTAAAAATTGTGTTGCTGTTTGTCATAATGAAAATTTTTCCCCATGCCACCTCAGGGTCTGCTTGATTTTGGTGCTTTTCCCCTTAATTTTAGGAACAATTTTTGCTTATTTAACAGCTTAATTTCTTTTGTGTTAAATTTGACATACCCTTATTAGAAAACTATTTTAAAATAACTAGGTGGCAAAATATACTTGTTGCTACTTAACATTTTAAATACCAAAATCATATAAAGCTATTGTCTGTTTGCCATTTTTTAACTTCATCTTTATTATATATTTTTTTCCATTACCATTTTGTCCCCTTACACCCTCCACTGCCGAGCAATCACCACACTGTTGTCCTTGTCCATGAGTCCTTTTTCCTTTTTGCTCCATTGCTGGACCCACTGACCTCCCCCCCGCCCAACTAGCTGTCATCTACTGTCCATCTATGAGTCTGCCTCTGTTTTATTTGTTAGTTCACTAGATTCCACATGAGTAAAGTCAGATGGTATTTGTCTTTCTCTAACTGGCTTATTTTACTTAATGTCATCTGCTCTCCATCTACGAGTCTGTCTCTGTATTGCTTGTTTGTTCATTAGATTCCACATCTGAGTGAAATCGTATGGCATTTGTCTTTCCCTGACTGGCTTATTTCACTTAGCATAATGTTCTCCAGGTCCATCCATACTGGTGCAAAGGGTAAAATTTTCTTTTTCTATGACTGAGTAGAATTCCATTGAATAATTGTCCCATAACTGTTTTCTCCACTCATCTACTGATGGAGACTTCAGCTCCTTACATACCTTGGCAATTATGAGTAATGAATGCTACAATGAACATAGGAGTGTTTATGTTCTTTTAAATTATTGTTTTGGGTTCCTTCAGATATTTTCCCAGAAGTGGGATCACTGAGTCAAAAAGCAGATCCATTTTCAATTTCTGAGGTGTGTCCATACTGCTTTCCACAGTGGCAGCACCAGTCTGCTTTCCCACCAACAATGCAAAGGAGTTCCCCTTTCTCTACATCCTCACCAGCACTTGTTGTTTGTTGATTTATTGATGATTGCCTTCTGACAGGTATGGGATGATATCTCATTGTGGTTTTAATTTGCATTTCTCTGATGATTAGTGATGTTGAGCATCATTTCATATGTCTGTTGGCCACCTGTATGTTCTCCTTAGAGAAGTGTCTATTCATGTTCTTTGCCCATTTTTTAATTGGGTTGTTTGTGGTTTTGGTGTTGAGTTTTGTAAGTACTTTATAAATTTTGGATATTAACCCCTTATCAAATGTATTGGCAAATATATTCTTCTATTCTATGGGTTGTTTTTTTATTTTGTCGATGATTTCCTTTGTTGTGCAGTAACTTTTTAGTTTGATATAATCCCATTTGTTTGTTTCTTTTGTTTCCCTTGCCTGGGGAGATATATCTGATAAAAAATTGCTATGAGCAATGTCTGAGATTTTGCTGCCTGTTTTTTCTTGTAGGATTTTTATGGTTTTGGGTCTAACCTTTAAGTCTTTGATCCATTTTGAATTTATTCTTGTGTGTGATGTAAGAAGGTGGTCTAGTTTCTTTCTTTTTTCTTTTTTTTTTTTTTTTTGCATGTATCTGTCCAACTTTCCCAGCACCATTTATTGAATGAACTACCTTTAACCCCTTGTATGTGCTTGCTTCCTCCGTTGAATATTAATTGACTATGAAGGTGTGGGTTTATTTCTGGGCTCTTTATTCTGTTTCATTGATCTATGTCTGCGTTTATGCCAGTGCCATGCTGTTTTGATTACTATGGTCTTGTATAATTTGATATTAGGAATCATGGTTCCCCCAGCTTTGTTCTTCTTTATCAGGATCACCCTTGCTATGTGGGGCCTTTTGTGGTTCCGTATAAATTTTTGAAATATTTTGGTCTGTGAAATATATCATTGGAAACTTGATAGGAATTGCATTGAATCTATAGGTTGCCTTGGTAGTATGGACATTTTAACGATGTTAATTCTTCCTATCCATGAACAAAGTATGTGCTTCCATTTATTTGTATCTTCTTCTATTTCTTTCTTCAGCGTCTGATAATTTCCATATATAGGTCTTTTTACATCCTTGGTTAGGTATTACCTAACCAAGGTATTACCTTTCTTCAGGATCTTAAAATTTTACGAATATAGGTCTTTTACATCCTTGGTTAGGTTATTCCTAGGTATTTATTACTTTTGATGCAATTGTGAATAGGATTGTTTTCTTAAAATCCCTTTCTGTTAGTTTGTTACTGGCATATAAGAATACAACCTATTTCTGGATGCTAATTTTGTATCCTGCTACTTTGCTGAGCTCATTTGTCAGTTCTGGTAGTTTCTTGGTGGAATCTTTGAGGTTCTCTATGTACAGTATCACGTCATCTGCAAAAAGATTTACTTCTTCCTTTCCAACTTAGATGCCTTTTATTTCTTCTTGTCTAATTGCTGTGCCTAGGACTTTCCAGTACTATGTTGAATAAGAGAGGTGAAAGCGTCTGGTTCCCAATCTTACGGGGAATGCTTGTAGTTTCTTACCATTGAGTATGATGCTGGCGGTGGGTTTGTCATATACGGCCTTTATCATGTTTAGGCATGTTCTGTCTAATCCCACTCTGCTGAGAGTTTTGATCATAAATGGGTCCTGGATTTTATCAAATGCTTTTACTGCATCTATTTATGTGATCATGTGGTTTTTCTTTCATTTTATGTGTTGAATCACATTTATTGATTCACAAGTGTTGTACCAACCTTGCATTCCTGGAATAAATCCCACTTGATCATGGTGTATGATCTTTTTGATGCACTGCTGTATTGAGTTTGCTGATATTTTGTTGAGGATTTTAGCATCTATGTTCATCAGGGATATTGGCCTATAATTTGCTTCCTTTGTAGTGTTCTTATCTGGTTTTGGAATTAGGATAATGATGACCTCGTAAAATGAGTTCGGGAGCCTTCCTTCCTGCTGAACTTTGTGAAATAGTTTGAGGAGGATAGATGTTAATTCTTTCTGGCATGTTTGGTAAAATTCACCTGTGAAGCCATCTCGTCCAGGGCTTTTGTTTGCTGGGAGTTTTTTTGATTACTGCTAAGTGTCATCTTGTCTATTCAGATGCTCTAATTCGTCCTCATTTAGTTTTGGAAGCTTGTAGATTTCTAGGAATTCATCAGTTTTGTCCAGGTTGTCCAGCTTTTTGGCATATAACTGGTCATGATATTTTTGGTTATTACTTCTCCTCTTTCATTTCTGATTTTATTTATTTGGGTCCTTTCTTTTTTTCTTGATAAGTCTGGTTTAAAGTTTGTCAATCTTGTTTTTCAAAGAACCAGCTCTTCGATTCATTGATCTTTTGTATTGTTTCTTTTGGGACTCTGTTTTGTTTACTTTTCTTCTCTGATCTTTATTATTTCTTTCCTTGTACTTAGTATTGGTTTTATTTGTTGTTCTTTTTAAGTTCCTTGAAGTGTGAAGTTAGATTGTTTATTTGGGCTTTTTCTTGTTTTTTGAGATAGGCCTGTTGTGCTATGAATTTCCCACTTAGGTTTGCTTTTCCAGTGTCCCACAGATTTCGGATTGTTGTATCCTCATTTTCATTTGTTTTAAGGTATTTTTTGATTTCTTCCTTGATCTAATTGTTGACCCATTCATTGTTCAATGACATGTTATTTAGCTTCCATGTCTTTGCATGTTTTTCAGAGTTCTTGTGATTGATTGCTAGTTTCATAGCATTGTGTTCAGAGAAGATGCTTGATATGATTTCAGACTTAAATTTATGGAGACTTGTTTTGTGTCCTAGCATGTGGTCTATCCTAGAAAATGTTCCTTGTTCACTTGAAAAGTATGTATATTCTGCTGCTTTCAGGTGAAATGCTCTGGAGATATCATTGAAATCCATTTGATCTAGTGTGTCATTTAAGACTGCTGTCTCCTTGTTTTTCTGGCTGGAAGATGTATCCATTGAAGTCAGTGGAGTGTGAAAATACTTGACTATGACTGTATTTCTGTTGATCTCTCCCTTTATGTCAATCAAGATTTGCTTCACATATTTAGTTGCTCCTATGTTGGAAGTGTAAATGTTTCCTAAGGTTAAATCCTCTTGTTGGATTGTTCCCTTTATCATTATGTAGTGTCCTTTGTCTCTTACTATATGTAGCCTTGGTTTTAAAGTCTATTTTGATTGTAAGTACTGCTACCCCAGCTTTGTTTTCTTTTCCTTGTGCATGAAGTATCTTTTTCCAACCCTTTACTTTTTGTCTGTGTGTATCTTTCCATTTGAAATGAATCTCTTGGAGGCAGCATATATATGGGTCTTGTTTTCTTAACCATTCAGCTGCCCTATCTTTTTGGTTGGAGCATTGAAACCATTTATGTTTAAGGTGATTATTTATATGCATGTAGTGCCATTTTATTGGTTTATTGTTTTCCTCTTTTTTATTTTTTCTTTCTTTCTTTCCTACTTTTTAAAGCAAGCCCTTCAACATTTGTTGCAGTACTGGTTTGGTATTAACAAACTCCATTAGCTTTTTCTTGTCTGGGAAAGCTCCTTATTCTTCAGTTTTTTGCAGTAGCCTTGCTGGGTAAAGTAGCCTTGGTTGTAGGTCCTTGCTTTTCATAACCTTGAATATTCCATGCCACTCCCTTCTGGCCTGAAATGTTACTGTTGAGTAATCAGATGTCAGTCTAATTGGTCCTCCCTAGTAAGTTACTACCTGGTTTTCTCTTGCAGATTTTAGGGTTCTCTCCTTGCCTTTAAGCCTTGTCATTTTAATTATGATGTGTCTTGCTGTAGGCCTCTTTGGGTCCAACTTGTTTAGGACTCTCTGAGCTTCCTGGGCTTGTGTGACTTTTTCCTTCACCAGATTAGGCAAGTTTTCGGTCATTATTTCTTCAAATAGGTTCTTGATCCCTCACTTGCTCTCTTTTCCTGGTATTCCCATGATACAGATATTGTTACACTTCGTAGTGTCTAAAATGTTTCTTAAGCTGTCCTCATATTTTGTAATTCCTTTTTTTCTTTTTGCTGCTGTGTCTGGGGTTTTTTTCTATCTTGTCTTCCAAAACACTGATCTGATATTCTACTTCATCTAACCTACTGTTTATTCCTTCCAGTGTATTTTTTATTTCAGATAGTGCATTATTTATTTCTGACTGGTCATTTTAATTGGTTTCTATGTCTTTTTTTATGCTGTTGAGTATCTTATAATCATTAAACTTCCTATCTAATAAATTGCTTGCCTCCATTTCATCTAGTTCTTCTGCAGAATTCTCTTGTCTTTTCATTTGGGGTCTTTTTTTTTGTCTTCCCATTGTCGCTGCTGCCTCGCATTTTCTGCCTTAGCTGCTAAAGTAATCAACCCCCAAACCGACTAGTTTGTTAATCTAATCAAGCTGCAGTTGGCAGCTGGGCTCAAGTACCACAGTCTGGGGCAGAGTAACATATTTTGCCGCATATACTGCACACTTTTTTGCCCAAATTTTTTAGGGAAAAATAAGGATGTGCATTATACATGGGTATAGTAACTACATACCCTGGGTATAATAATCCCATATATATTGTGCACAAAAACATGGGTATATGTTCTACATGGCAAAATACAGTAATTCCTGTGGCAGGGCTATTGCTTCCCCTTAGGCTGATGCCACTTGGAGAGGAGTGCTCTGCCTGAGAAAGGTGGCTTCTGCAGTATAGAGAGTGACTCAGCCCAGGGGTCCTGCTAGCTGTTCCTTCAGTTCTCTCCCCCCCAAGCCACCAGCCCCGGACTCTCCTCAAGCAAGGGGAGAGTTCATTAGTTCACTCTGCCCTCCCTCTGCAGGAACTCTGGGTAAGTAGTAGCAAGTGAAATTTTGTGCATTGGCCCTTTAAGAGGCTTTCTGCATCTCCAGCTGTTTCTCCCTGGTGGATAGAAACCCTGCTGCTTTTCTTTCTTTTTTTTAGATTTTATTTCTAGAGAGAGAGCGAAAGATTGGGAGAGAAACATCTATGTGTGAGAGAGACATCATTTGGTTGCCTCTCATACGCCCCCAGCTGAGGGCCTGGCCCGCAACCCAGGCATTTGCCCTGAGCAGAATTGAGCTGTCATCCTCTTGGTTCACAGGCTGGCATTCAATCCAGTGGGCCACACCAGCCATGGCTCTGCTGCTCTTTACAGCTAGATGTTACCTGAGTTCTTTTCTAGCTTTGTCACTGTAGGCTGGGGAGCCCAGCTTGGGGTTTAGACCCCACACTTCTCAGGGGAGCCCCCCTCCCCAGCTGCCAAACTACCCCTCCACAATGTAAGCTGCCACCTGTGGGAGCCCAGCCAGCCCTCTTGAATCTCCGCACTCCCTACCAGTGTATACTTGCCTGCTTTATAAATGATTTTCATATAAACTTAGCTTTGCATTTTGAATCTAGTTTAATTGGCAAAGGCTTAAGGATGCAAATACGACTTTTTAAAGTATTTTTAGTATGTTTTATGTAAGTGATATTATGAGATCTATGGATTAGAACCAATTCTCCATTTACCTATTTGCATCATACCACGTTGATGGAGGGAAGAAGATGGAATCAAATTTCACTTTTTTATATTGAAGAGTTTTGATTTTTGAAGGAAGTATAAATCTAGTAGCTGCTGTTGTCATCAGGGCTGTCAGATAAGTTGTAGAAAAACCCAAGTACATGGATCACAGCTGAAGTTGATTAACCAGCAAAGACACATCATTGTGTCTCTGCATCTTTTTCTTACTAAGATCAGGAATTTGCTTAGTTCCCAACAGTGGGAGTTAATGGGTAAATTGCTTGCAGCAATCCATACATGGCTAATAAATTGTTTAAAACATCTAAATGTAGGTGGTGTTACACTACTAGGACTTTTATAATTGATAAAATCAAGGAAGAAAACAAGGTACCAACCTTCTTTAATATTCTTAGTGTTCTGGAATAAAAATAATTCAACTGTCAAAGGCTTTTAAAATAACTTTGTTCATTATTGTAGCTGCAATTTTTGAAATCTGAATTTACCTTAGCCAACATCTGCACTCCTATTTCCAGTTACCTGAGTACTTAATAAAAAGTATATTATCTTGAAAAGAGGGAATAGATGTCAGTAATTTATGGAGTTTTCATCCAAGTTCCTTTTTCTGAGGAAGGTGTTTATCATTTACCATGATGGTAAAAAAGGAATTGGAGGATTTTACATGGTACAGGTAGTGCACGCCCACTCATGTTACCTTGAGAAATGGGAATATTGCCAGGAACCAGGAAAATTTAGAATGCTACCTGTACAGATACCCCAAACTATACTTAACTCAGAGTGATCTCAGAGCTCAGCTACTCTCACCTGAGTAGGTTAGATTCATTCTGTTATTCTCTTTCGTAGTTCCTGTTTTTTCATAACTTTTGCCCTCCCATCCTACTCTTAGTTTCTTTTTCCCTGTTTTGTCATGACCTTTTCTGATCATTGGCTTTTTTTCAACTCCTACTGCCAACTCCCTAATCTCTTGGCATTTCCCAGAGTAAATGTCTTAAGGAAATTTGATTGCGTTTTCACTCTAGGTTACTATGAATTGGCCACCTTAGTCCATTTATAATCAATTGTATATTTACTTATGCATAAAGGATAATGTGGGACTGGCAGTTGTAAAAATAATGTTCTGAATGCATATTGGATAATTCAGCATAGCATTTACCAAATTTGCAAGTTTTTATCATGTTTACCACGTATTATCTACTAACAATTCAGGTGAATATTACTAGATTTTCAGCTTATTTCTCTAGTCTTTATTAGTCTATAATTTCCTTGCAAAATGATTCTTTAGATAAGAAAGGTTATAAAGGCAGTTAACTAGGGTTGAGTAACTGTTCTGTATTATTACTACAGGGAAATATTAAAGAAAATAAGGTTATGCTACAAAGTCATTTTTTTACAAGTGTTTCAATATTGCATTTGAATTTTTATTTAATCAGGAGGGGAGATTTCTGACTGTTACTGGGACAGATGCGATTCTGTTTTTTCTACATTGGATGTGGAACAGTAATGGTGGGTGGCAGCAATGGAAACTATTTTCTAATTTTATTTACTGAGTATGTTGGATATTAGTGGGAGAAAATGTTTTTTAAAAAAATTAATACAAGACTCCTTTCATCAAATAAATCTTTTAGCTAATAGCTTTAAAAAGATACTGCTTATTGTCTTCATTGCCTGGTAAATACTCTGGATTTGTTTGGAATTGAGGGATGAAACACAGCATTGGATTAGGAATAATAGGTAGCAAAGTAAATCAATATTCTCCACATTAATGTTATTGTAGCTAAAAGCAATTCTGTCATTTTTCAGTCACATAGAATGTCCTTGTTCTTGGCAGACAAGGTATAGTCATTGATAGGAATGCTCTCGCCCCTTGTTCGTTTCAATGGCATCCCTTTGATCTGTAGAGTCATAGAGCAGTAATTAGTCATTGTTATCATTTAATCCTCCTGCAAGCCTTTCAGTGTTACTGCTAATTGCATTCTGCACTTAAAAAAATAATCTAATTGAATATATTATGAGAACATTGATCAGTGAGTGGTAACATTTTTCCAAAAACAAACAACCTCAATTTTTTTGTAGTACTGCCCCTTTCTAGCTATTCTCATGGATGCATAGTTGAATGCTAAAAGATAAATTATTAATCAGCCCCTTTAAAAAATACTTCCCATACAGTTAGATCTAAACATATTTAACAAGTCTTTTTTAAAACCATTCCTGCAAATAGTTTTATTAATTAGATTTTATTGCTCCCCTACTGTTTTTTTTTTAAGTAATACTTGCTCATAAGGAAAGAAATATAAAAACAATCTTCAGTTTATAAGTGAGACAATTACTCTTCATTTTGGTATATTTCCTCCTTATTCTTTACACATTTTACCCTCAAAAACATTATGGAAATAAAGTTTATATCCTGCTTTTTCCCCCATCTAACATCATTTTCTTCTTATAACCCAACTCTCAATATTTTATTGCACTGTAATTTTGGTGCTTGTTTGCTTATTATTAGACCTTTTATTATTTTAATATTTTATATTGACTACCTTCCTACATAAAAGCATTTTACTGCAGTATAGTTGCATCCTTAGAGTCCCAGAAGTAGAATTGATAGGTTTAAGGATACAGGCACTTTTGATACATATGTTGCCAGATTGATTTCCAGAAAGATTGTACTGATGTACATTTCATCAACAGGATGTGCAGATATTCATGTCACTGCAACGTTACCAGCATTATTACTTTTTTAACCCATTCTAAGTGAGATAGGTGAAAAATGTGTTCTGTGACCTTATTTTTAATTTTTGTAGATGTGATACATGATTGCTGTAAGTAATTATAATCATATAGAAAATGCTAACATAGAACTACAAAAATGAAAATTTAGGCCACACAGAAGTGACCACTATTCATCATTGGTAAAGATTTCTTCCAGATAATATCTTTGCACGTACAGCCTTACAGTTTTACATAAATACTGTATTGTATTTTATGTATTTTATATAATACTGTACTGTATTATAGCTTTTTCTCCACTAGCAATAAGTTATGGATTTCTTTTCGCATTTGATATAGGTCTCAATTTCTCCCCTACCCTTAAGAAAGAGTGCGTATTTATTGCAGAAAATTTAGTTTGGGACCAAAGCCAGAGTAATAAAGAATGTTCATCTGCTGACCATTGTTTTATGTGCACATATTTTTTTTTAGGATCACTGTAAAGAAGATTTAATGGCTCCCGTCCCTAGCCAAATGTAGTCTTAACATTTCAACCATCCTGCGAATACTACTGAAACATATTAAACCTGTTTTTTCTCTTACTGGGACATTTAAGGGAGTTTTAAAAAGTAATATTAACTGTTTTGTCACTGTCGTCTCTTTGCAATTAGATAAAAAGAACAGAATTATTATCTTTCTATTCTGTGCCCATGGCACAGAACTTCTGTCTAAAAGAAAATATGCACTGACCTTTTTTCTAGGACATACCATAAAATAAGAAAGTTAAAGATCATTGTTGGTATTTTGTAGCATCTGCTGCTAGCTTCTGTATTTTATTTTCCCCTATGTGAGTGTTCCCAGAGATGGAACACTCAAGAAGGTTCATCTTGCCTTTGTGGGGGATGAAGAGACAATAGTAACTAACATTATTAAGCACTTAAAAGTATTGCAAAGTGTTATTAAAGATTTCTTCACTATAAGCACAATTCTTATATCCTTGTCTATTTCCTCAAGTTCCACTGTATCAAAATAGGTAATATCTCTTTACAGCAAATACGTACTAGAATAAAAGACCCCATTACAGCAATATTGTTGTAGCTACATTTTAAGTAATGGATTAATAAGTGAGTATGGAGGCTGATAGTAGGTTAGTATAATTTTATTTCTACCTCTTACAGGATCTTATAAGCAATGTAAGGATTTGATCCTAGGAAAAATAGGGAGCCAAATAGGTTTTAAAATAGGAAATGAAGAATCAGATGTCTGTTTTTAAAGGACTGCTTGGCTACACTAGAAAGGATTTCAAGAGAAACAAGAGTAAAAGCAGTTTGAAAACTAGAGAATTGATCCAAGATGAGACACTCAGTGACCAGAACTAGAGTGTGGCAGTGGGAAAATACAGAAAGGGACAAACTGGAGAGAAGTAGAAGCAAAAGTCTTTGGATGTTGAAGAAGCATAGCAATGATTAAACTCATGGACACTTGAATCTGGGACTAAATCCCGGCTCCCTTACCTATTGTGTGAGTCGGAAGACATTACATAAAGTCACCAGCAAAATGGGTATAATAATAATACTCGTTTCACACATACTATTAAAAGAATAAAATAAAATACTGCACATAAAGCTTTGGCATCATACCTGGCACAAAGTGTCCTTAATATTTGCTTTTACTGTTTCTGTTGTTATAATTTATCCAATGTGGCTCTCTGGAATGAATATATAAAATAGCCATTTAAAGTTACTGAACTCTTTCATCAGCCCTCCTCTCAAAGTAAAACAAAACAGATCATTCTTATCCTTTAATATTTGTTTTCTAAAAATAGGGTGGAAAATTGTTTAACACGCTTTTTTTATACAGCCTCATTTGATTTACCTATTTACTTTTCATCTTCCTTTTAACATCACTAAGAAAAAAGACAGTTTACCCTCTAGGCTCCCTCAGAAGAGGAAAGAAGAAAAAAAAAATAAGACTGAATTTCAGAGGGTTAAATTTAGGGGTTTTTTTGTTTGTTTGTTTTTTAATTTAGTTTTTTTAGAATCATCTTTTGTTTCACAGGTTGAGTTCTTAAACAGCTTTGGGTACAAAGGAGGAGCTTGGTAGTTTACTAATTTTCCCCAGTAGATAAAAGGATATATTATGGAATCCAAAGTCCATAATTATAAGTACAAGAAAGGAAGGTCTGAAATCAAGGAGTGGGGACAGCTGCTGTTACCTTCTACTTCTACAGTACCATATTTTATTTGAGCATTTTTTTTAGTACTTTCAGTTGTGATAGGCAGTGTCTTATTTTTCTCTACATTCTTTTAACACTTAACCAAAGGTGTGTGATTAAGGCCCAGCTTAACCCTTCCAGCCTCATCTCGCTATAACGTCTTGCCTACATAGATATGTCTGTAAAGGAAAGCTCATGTCATGCTGTAGTAGAAGAAAATGCAAAATGAATAATCAAGTTCTATAAATGATTTTCAAATGAGGTGTTCTGTCTGATATGTTTTTAAAACATGGTACAAGAGTGACTACCATCTGAATAGGAAAGAAAAAAACTCTCCAGAACTAATTTGAGAAAATACTCTGTTTTTTGGTATGATCCGAGAAAAGTACCTTGAGAGTAGGTAAATACTCTACTCAGTAAAGTTAATTGTACTGCCTTTGGGTCTTACTTAGACAGAGTATGATAAAATCCTCTTTAATACCATTTTCTTACTTGAATTTAATTGATTTATGAGATGCTGCAGTCCCTGTAAATCATTGTAGATTGAATCTCTCCTCATCTATACATTATAAATGTTAGTTTTCTAAATGAATTATCCTTCCATCTGGTTCACCAAAGAACTGCCTTACACTTTGACTCCACTGGATGTGAACATTTTTAACCTAAGCTTTGGGTATTTAGGTTTAGTATGGAGAACTGTGGTGTTAAACCAGCCATATCATTTTAAAAATAAGAAAGTTGAGCTCAGGAAGTTGTAATGACTGACTTGTCTTATTCTCTGTAGTGGTTACAGTGATATTAGAGCCTGTTTTCTCATTCTTATCCCTGTATTCTTCCTATTTCAGAGGCTATTGATTCTCTAGGGGGATCCATAAGTAATTGAAAAGCTAAATAAATGAGATTTTTAATAATTCCAAGCGTGAAATTGTTGTACAAAATATTTTTAAATCAAATATTTTGTCATGTTGACCTAGACAAGAATAAAACTTGTTGCCATTGCTACTTACAGTATTTTAAATTATAACCCTGTTGATTAATTTATTCTCCTGATTGTCCTGTCTTGCTTCTCATGTGGTATGCTTTAAAATATTAATATTGAAAGACTTCCAGTCAGAGCAGAGGCATAGATAAACATGACTTGCATCCTTGCACAACCACAGCAAAAGTTAAAACTGTACTACAAAACAAATATCACCCAGAATCGTCAGAAAATTGAACTGTAGGAAGTCCAACAACCAAGGAATCAAAGAAGTCACATTCATCCAGACGGGTAGGAGGGGTGGAGACACAGAGATGTTCTGGGAGATGTGGAATAGATGGTCCCATACCCACAAGTGGTGGATAAAAATTGGGAGGGATACCTCGCTAGTGAGGGATTCCAGCCCCACCCACCCCAGGGTTCCAGTGCCAGAAAGATAAGTCCCCATAACTTCTAGCTGTAAAAACCAGTGGGGGTTGGGTGGAAGAAGAAACTGCAGGAGTCTCAGGAATCTCCTCTTAAAGGGCCCAAAACAGACTTAGCACTTACAGAGACTCACTCTCTCTGGGCTTCAGCACCAGGGCAGCAACTGGAAGGGCATAGTGGCATAGAGGGAATAATGGGAGTATCTGGAGTTGGGGTGTGTGCTGAGGGATAGTTTCCTCCCAGACAAAACTCCAGAGGTCAGGCAATAGCATTGTCCCTTTCTGAACCCTTCCCAGCTCAGACTGAAGAGCACCAACACCATGTTGGAGTCTCAAATCAGCCTGATTCACAGAGGTTGCCCCTACCTGTCAGTTACCTAAGGCTCTGCCTCAACCTCCCTACGGATGGGTTTTTCTTCAATAGGCCATGGTACTGAGACAGAGAGTCAAAGCAGCTCTACCTAATACATAGAAACAAACACAGGGAAGCTGCCAAAATGAGACCAAGAAATATGGCCCAAATGAAAGAACAGAACAAAACTCCAAAAAAATAACTAAACAAAATGTAGGTGAGCAATCTGGCAGATGCAGAGTTCAAAACACTGATTATTAGGATACTCAAGAAACTCATTGGGTACTTCAACAATATAAAAAAGACCCAGGCAGAAATGAAGGTTACGCTAAATGAAATAAAGACAAATTTACAGGGAACCAGCAGTGGAGTGGATGAAACCAAGATCAAATCAACGATTTGGAACATAAGGAAGAAAAAAATAGTCAATCAGAACAGCAAGAAGAAAAAAAGATTCTACTTCCAGCCAACATGGAGGCATAGGTAAATACATTGTGCCTCCTCCCATAATCAACAGAAAGACAACAAATTCAAAAACAAAAAACAACCTGAACTGCCAGAAAATGGACCTGTATGGAAGTCCTACAACCAAGGAGTTAAAGAAGAAACCTTCATCCACACTGGTAGGAGGGGCAAAGACGGGAAGCCAGGGTGAAGAAGACTTGTGGCAAGGCAGCAGCTGGTGGACCAGGCAGTCCCAGATTTGTGTGCAGATAAACCAGGAGAAATAACTCCTGGGGAGCCAGGGGACCAAAAGAGACCACACAACCCAGGGTTCCACTACAGGGAAATAAAGTCTTAAAACCTCTGACTGAAAAAACCTGTGGCGGTTGAGGTGGCAGGAGAAACTCCCAGCCTCACAGGAGAGTTCGTTGGAGAGACCCACAGGGTCCTAGAACATACACAAACCCACCCACCCAGGAATCAGCACCAGAAGGGCCCAATTTGCTTGTGGGTAGCAAAGGAAGTGACTGAAAGCCAGCTGAGAGCTGAGCAAGCGGCATTGTTCCCTCTCAGGCCCCTCCCCCACATACAGCATCACAATGCAGTGATGTTGATTGCCCCGCCCTGGAGAATACCTAAGGCTCCACCCCTTACTACATAACAGGCCTGCCCAGACAAAAAATCATGGCTCGAATAAAAGAACAGATCAAAACGCCAGAAAAAATACAACTAAGTGATGAAGAAATAGCCAACCTATCAGATGCACAGTTCAAAACACTGGTAATTAGGTGCTCGCTGAAATGATTGAGTATGGTCGCAAAATAGAGGAAAAAGTGAAGGCTATACAAAGTGAAATAAAGGAAAATGTACTGAGAACCAACAGTGAAGGGAAAGAAACCTGGGCTCAAATCAACGATTTGGAGCAGAAGGAAGAAATAAACATTCAACCAAAACAGAATGAAGAAAGAAAAATTCAAAAAAATGAGGAGAGGCTTAGGAACCTTTGGGACTACTTCAAATATTCCAACATCTGAATCATAGGGGTGCCAGAAGGAGAAGATGAAGAACAAGAAATTGAAAACTTACTTGGAAAACATAATGAAGGAAAACTTCCTTAATCTGGCAAAGAAAATAGACTTCCAGGAAGCCCAGAGAGACCCAAAAAAGTTGGACCCAAGGAAGCACACACCAAGGCACATCATAATTACATTACCCAAGATGAAGCATAAGGAGAGAATCTTAAAAGCAGCAAAAGAAAAGGAGACAGTTACCTACAAAAGAGCTCCCATAAGACTGTCAGCTGATTACTCAAAAGAAACTTACACCTTACCGGCAAGAAATGGCTGGAAAGAAATATTTGAAGTCATGAAAGGCAAGGACCTAATCCAAGATTGCTGTATCCACCAAAGCTATCATTTAGAATGGAAGGGCAGCTAAAGTGCTTCCCAGACAAGGTAAAGGAGTTCACCATCACCAAGCCATTATAATATGAAATGTTAAAGGGACTTATCTAAGGAAAAGAAGATCAAAAACTATAAACAGTAAAAATGATGACAAACTCACAGCTGTCAACAACTGAACCTAAAAAAACAGATAAACTAAGCAAACAAATAGAACAGGAACAGAATCACAGAAATAGAGATCACATGGAGGGTTATCAGTGGGGAGCAGGAGAGGGAAATGGGGGAAAAAGGTACAGGGAATAAGAAGCATAAATAGTAGGTACAGAATAGACAGGGTGGTGATTAAGAATAGTATAGGAAATATAGAAGCCAAGAACTTATATGTATGACCCATGGACATGAACTAAGGTGGGGGGAGGGGATGCATGTGGGGGGGTACAAGGTGGAAGGGAATAAAGGGGAGGGAAATGGGACAACTGTAATAGCATAATCAATAAAATATATTTTTAAAAAATAAAATAAAAATAGAAAAGAATCCAAAAAAAACAAGGATAAGCTAAGGAGCCTTTGGGACAACTTCAAACATACTGACATTTGAATAATAGAAGTGCTGGAAGGCGAAAAGGAAGAGCGAGAAATTGAAAACTTTTTGAAAAAATAATGAAAGAAAACTAATTTGATTAAGGAAATGAACATACAAGTCCAGGAAGCATATAGAATCCCAAATAAGATGGATGCAAAGAGGACCACACCAGGACACATCATAATTAAAAAATGCCAAAAAAAGTAAAGATAAAGAGAATCTTAAAAGCAACAAGAGAAAAGCAGATAGTTACTTACAAAAAGAGTTCCCTAAGATTCTCAGCTGATTTCTTAAAAGAAACTTTGCAAGCAAGAGGGACTGGCAAGAAGTTTTCAAAGTGATGAAAAGCAAGGACCTGCAGCCTAGATTACTCTATGCAGCAAAGCTATAATTTAGAATGGAAGGGCAGATAAAGTGCTTACCAGACAAGGTAAAGGAGTTTCATATTATAATGGCTTCATCATCAAGCCATTATAATATGAAATGTTAAAAGGACCTATTTAAGATAAAGAAGATCCAAACTATGAACAATAAAATGGCAATAAATTCACAACTAAGAACTATTGAATCTAAAAATCACTAAGCAAACAAGCAGGACAGGAATAGAATCGTAAATATAGAGATCATTTGAGGGGTTGTCCATTGGGAGAAGGAAGGGAGAGAATGAGGGAAAAGTTGCAGGGATTAAGCAGTAGAAATGGGTAGGTACAAAGTAGACAGGGGAATGTCATAAACAGTATAGGAAATGGAGCAGCCAAAGAACTTACATGCATGACCCTTGGACATGAACAAGTGGGTGGAATTGCTGGAGGGAATGGGGGTACCAGGTGGAAGTGGGCAAAGGAGGAAACATTGGGACAACTGTAATAGCTTAACCAATAAAACTTTTTAAATAAATAACATTGAAGATAGATGTATGGAAGCTCACAACACAGCAAGCTTATTTGATTTTATTATAGGTTTCAGAATTTCAGTTTTGGGGAAATTCTTTGTTGTTCTTATGTTAACATTTAATCTTATATTTTTCTCTTTTTCCATAAAGTGGAAAAAATGCAGTATAGTTTGGGAGTGAGGGAACTATACCATTAATAACTCCACAATTTTTGACACTGAAAAAGTTAATTTCTGTCTCTTTTTTTTCTGTATTTCTTTCTGGAGAATATTACTAGGAAAAAATAAGCTTTTCAAAAGCTAGGTGTCATTAAAAAATATAAGCCAACCTTTTTGCCCTATTTTATACCACTGCTTTGGAGTGCCGATGGGCTGATTAACAGAATGTACAGAATAGTAGACTAATAAGGGAGTTTTCTTTTAAAATTAGTTCTTAGTCATGTTTTGTATTTTATTAAATTCATAACTTGTGAACTACATTGATTTATTATGTTTTTCATTTTTCTCAAAAAGTTAAGATACAGAGGATACAGGTACATGTAAAGCAATTCATCTAAACTAAGGTTACTCTTGTTCTTTGACCAACAGTAGTATCAGCTTTGCAGGTAGTATAGTCATTTGGAAAATGCTTCTTACCCCATCTAGTGGCCAAAGACTGTGCTTTTTTTTTTTTTTTTTTTTTTTAATAAAAAGCAGTATTGTAACAAAGAGGTGTGGTCTCATTACTGTAGTATTTAAAAGTAAACCTTGTTCTATATAGGGCGTGTTCAGTGAATGTTTTATTGAACCAAAATGGCCCTTTTCTTTTATGAAAAACACTTCAAGGAATATTGCTTACAAACTCACAAATTTTGGAAAGTTTTTACACAGCAAATCTTATAACAGAGCTTAAAGCAGATATGTTGGAAGGGAAAAATATTCCTGCATTAACTACATTGGAAGTTCTCATTAATTTTAGATAGAATTTGGCATTTTCAAAATACTACATTGGGGATTAGCGATTGTAAGTAAGCTCAACTTCTATTTTCTTGTGGAAGAGTGAGTGGGATTTTTAAAAAGCCAGCATGCCTGTGAAGTATTATCCATAAAAATCATACCAGTGAATTTGAAAGTACCTTATAATTTTAAGAACATTTATGAGTGTATCAGTTGTGACTGTAAACTAATTTTTTCCCATTTTTATCCCTACATCCCTCACCCACTCTAACTTCAAAAAGCAGATGTTATAAATTCAGGATGAGTATTGTTGCTTTTAAAGTGGACATTTTGGGAAGGCGAAATAAATGTCAACAACATTGCCACTATTCAGAATAGTTTTACAACTTTTAGAATTATTTTCAGCCCCATGACTGTTTATAAAATACTGAATCTTCAGACAAGGCTGCACCTGCGCCACTCAAGTATTATGTAAATGCCCATAAATTATTAAAAATATGTTTGTGTGCTATATAAACTTTGAAATAAACTGTACATGTTGCCTGTCCCAGAAATGCTATGGTTAATTTTTTTTAATAATAGTAAATGCTCAGAAATGGAGTGATTCTTATCAAACATTGGAAGATATTGATAATCTTTGTTGATAGATTTTTGGGAGAAACTCAAAACTGAGAGCCATGTTGTGTAAATAAGAAAGCCAATCAATATTAAATAGTATTAATGTTTATATATTAATTAAATGTTTTTAATTAAAATTTAAATAATAAATATTTTGAAGCTATTCTTTTAAAGAATGAGAGTTATTTAATTTTTATTCTGAAACAGATACTAGATAGCTTCATTTTGTAGCTTTGTAATAAAATTACTCTAAATGTTGTGGTAGGACCATCAGGAATGTTTTACACAATGCAGAGGCATTTGTACAATTACAGGCGTTTCTAGAATGACTACTTTTTAAACAGTGAGGATTCATTTGTGTGTGTATATGTACATCTGTTAAACAGTTATATTTAAAGTTATCTTAGTGCAATTACTGACTTAAATAATGACATCTTTATTATTTAAATTCAGAAACAGTGGAATTGGTGTATTTTCTTTTTTTTTAATATATTTTATTGATTATGCTATTACAGTTGTCCCTTTTCCCCCCTTCACTCCCCTCCGTCCTGCATACCCCCTCCCACCCACATTGCCCCCCTATAGTTCATGTCCATGGGTCATACAAATAAATTCTTTGGCTTCTACATTGCCTATAGTATTCTTACCCTCCCCCTGTCTATTTTCTACCTACCCTTGATGCTACTTATTCTCTGTACCTTACCCCCTCTGTCCCCCTCCCACTCCCTGTTGATAACCCTCCATGTGATCTCCATTTCTGTGGTTCTGTTCCTGTTGTAGTTGTTTGCTTGGTTTGCTTTTGTTTTTGTTTTAGGGGTGGTGGTTAATAACTGAGTTTGCTGTCATTTTGCTGTTCATATATTTTATCTTCTTTTTCTTAGATAAATCCCTTTAACATTTCATGTAATAAGGGCTTGGTGATGATGAACTCCTTGAACTTGACCTTATCTGAGAAGCACTTTATCTGCCCTTCCATTCTAAATGAAAGCTTTGTTGGATAGAGCAATCTTGGACATAGGTCCTTGCCTTTCATGACTTGGAATACTTCTTGCCAGCCCCTTGCCTGCAAGGTAATTTTTGAGAAATCAGCTGACAGTCTTATGGGAACTCCTTTGTAGGTAACTGTCTCCTTTTCTTTTGCTGCTTCTAAGATTCTCTTCTTATCTTTAATCTTGGGTAATGTAATTATGATGTATGTGCCTTGGTGTGTGCTTCCTTGGGTCCAACTTCTTTGGGACTCTCTGAGCTTCCTGGGCTTCCTGGAAGTGTATTTCCTTTGCCAGATTGGAGGAGTTCTCCATTATTTTTTCAAATAAAATTTCAATTTCTTCTTCTTCTTCTTCTCCTTCTGGTACCCCTATGATTTGGATGTTGGAATGTTTCAAGAGGTTCCTAGGCCTCTTCTCATTTTTGTGAATTCTTGTTTCTTCATTCTTCTCTGGTTGGATGTTTCTTTCTTCCTTCTGGTCCACAGCATTAATTTGAGTTCCAGTTTCCTTCCCATCACTATTGGTTCCCTGTACATTTTCCTTTGTTTCACTTAGCATAGCCTTCATTTTTTCACCTAATTTGCGACCCAATTCAACCAAATCTGTGAGCCTCCTGATAACCAGTGTTTTGAACTGTGCATCTGATAGGTTGGCTACGCTTAGTTGTATTTTTTCTGGAGCTTTGATCTGTTCTTTCATTTGGGCCTTTTTTTTTTTTTTTTTTTTTTTTTTTTTTTTTTTTTTTGTCTTGGCACACCTGTTACGTAAAGGGGCAGAGCCTTAAGTGTTCACTGGGGTGGGGTAATGCTGGTCGTTGCGCTGTGATGCTGTATGGGGGGGAGGAGGGGTCTGATAGGGAGCAGTGACACTTGCTCCACTCTCTGCCAGATTTCAGTCACTTTCCCCGCTACCCACAATCAAATTTTGCCCTTCTGGTGCTGCTTCCTGAGTGGGTGGGTCTGTATACATTCTGGGACCCTATGGGTCTCTCCAACGACCTCTCTAATGAGGCTGGGAGTTCCTCCCTCTGCTGCCTTAACCCCCAAAGGTGTTTTCAGTCAGTGGTTTGAGGCTTTATTCCCCGCTGGAACTCAGGGTTGTGCAGTCAGTCACCCAGTCCACCAGCTACTGCCTCGCTGGCCAGCTGCAGCTTTGCCCTCCCTGCTCCACAGTCCCCCACCTTGCTGCGAGTTCTCGGCCCTGGCTGCCCATCTCTCAGCCCCTCCTAGTGGTCTGGATGAATGTTTCTTCTTTATCTCCTTGGTTGTCAGACTTCCATATAGTTCAATTTTCGGTCAGTTCTGGTGGTTTTTTGTTTTTAAATTGCTGTTGTCCTTCTTTTGGTTGTGCGAGGAGGCACAGTGTATCTACCTACACCTCCATCTTGGCTGGAAGTCCCCCAGAATTGGTGTTTTCTTTTTCTTTGGAATGATTTATATAATTTATAGTAAAATTGATTTAAGTGAAACTTTATTAAAGGTATATACAATTATACTAAACTCTCAGCCTCCACATTTATTTATTACCAATTGTGTAAAATGTCAATATTACTATGGTAGAGTCTTGTTCTGCATTTTTGTTGTAAGGAGATATTACTTATTTTGAAGTAGTGCAACCTGCAAAAAATAGACAAGGATATAAGAAGTATGTTTTTCAGTAAAGATACACTTACTGAAGCTTTGTAGTGTTTATATTTTGTTTCAAGATCTTGAAGTTTGATTTGCTCTATTTAAGACATTGATATAAAGCAAGAAATGGAAAGGTTAGGATCATTAGGATTTAAACTTCAAATTGGTTTTGAACTTTTTCAAATAAACAATAAATATTGATTGTAAATTATAGGGTCATTTGTATTTAAATGGAGAATTCAGATTAATTTTTGTTTAGAAATGGATGACACACAGGTATCTGAGGTAAGTTACTTCTGAAGTACCTTATATTTTTAACCTATTACTGATAGATTCTTATTTTTAATTCCAGTTTTATATATTTAAACCCAGTGAAAAACTTTACCAAACCAGTTCGATTAAAATGTTGAAACACTACACTTAGAAATGTATTGTTATTGTCACAAATAGTAAGAAACTAGAGCCATTTTAGTTACAGAACCTACCTAGCTCAGTATGTTTGTTCCAGGACATTATTTGATAGAAAGTCTTACTTTTTATAAACTATGTGATTATTGTAATTAGAAGTTTCTTTTGGTAGATTCTATTATATTGAAACAAGCTTAACTTTATTTCTTTATCTCCTTTGTTGTGATACAATTTAACATTATTAAGATGTATCTATTTTTATTTATTTATTTATTTATTTTAATTTTTATTGTTATTCAATTACAGTTGTATGCCTTTTCTCCCCATCCCTCCACCCCACCCCAGCTGAACCCACCTCCCTCCCCCACCTCCACCCTCCCCCTTGGTTTTGTCCATGTGTCCTTTATAGTAGTTCCTGTAATCCCCTCTTCCCACTAAGATGTATCTATTTTAATTGGACAGTTGAGTTTTGACTTACCTATACTCTCCCTGCCACCTCCCCCCCCCAGTTTTTTGTTCCTCTTTGTAGTCAATGCCCCTACTGCACCCTGGCCAGCTTTCTTTTGTTATATAATAGTTGTGCCTTTAAATAAATAAATTTTCTTGAGGTATAAATTGCATACAGTGAAGTACATGCTTTCCTGGTACCAAAATATTTATTTTCCATCATCGCTAAAGACTGCTTTGCTTTGAGATGTGGAGTGGTGTATAATAATATATGTCTTGGAGAAGAAGTTAGATTCCATATAGTCTTGTTTACATGTAATTTGTTAGTAAACTAAGTGTTAACGTATTGCAGTACCTGTTATAGATAGAATGTTTTGTAAACAAGCATCATTATAGTATGGCAGTTTCACTTTGGTGACTTGTATATGCTGAAGTTTGAATTTTAAGAGGCTGCTTGTTTTCACATGGATAAATTTCTAGTGTCTTCACGTAAAAATACTCATTTTTTAAATGAGTTGTTTTGCTATTTTTGTTATGGATTCTTTCTTATTTTTCCTTCTGACTTCCTCTTCCTCATTCTTCCTAGAGTATTAAACTTAAGTTAAATGAAGTGGTACTGAACTGAAAAAATGTTTTAAACTAGTATTAATATTATTTACATTGAAATAATATAATTTCATTTATTAATTAAGTCAGTATAAAAGCTTAATGTTCTTGTACCTAAAAGAACAGTGTGCAGTTGGAATGATGTCAGTGGTAAACCAGTACCTGTATAGGAAATGTAATAGATCTTCAGGAAATAGAGCACACAAGATATAAAATGTCAGTGGAAATATTTTGTGTAATACATTGTACTGAATTTTAATGATTCCTGATCTTAATCTTGAAAATCAAGTAACCTAAAACAACTACTATTTTAATTGTATAGTTGAGTTTTATACTAGGTGTGATACCAAAAAATGATTAGATGTTATTTTACCTCTTTAAGTTTGGGGACTAGGACTAAAACCATGCACAGTACTTTACAAAATAGCAATAGAAAGTAATCAGAGGTCTAAAATACTTGAGCAGGTTTCAGGGTGGAATATAATATTGATGTTCTGAAGAGTGCCAACTTCATCGAAATTAGATAAAAGTATTATTATAGTACCAAGTCTGAGTATGCCCCAACATCCAGGAGGTGGATTATTTTCCATTACGTGATTACTTAATACATAGGCAAAATTGATAACTTTGTGACATGAACTGTTGAGGTGGCTACAAAAATGAAAAAGATGCAATCTTCTTCCAGAAGAACCAAGTTCAGTAATAATTATAAAATGTAAATATAATTGAGCGATAAATGCCATAATCATGATATGTTCAAAATGGTTGAGAATACAGAGACAAACTGCCTGGTGTAATAGAAGAGGCTTGATTGAGACAGTAGATAAGTGACAGTTTTAGAAATAATGCTATAAAGAAATACAGGCATAACGTGGTTCAAACACTGTACTTGTTGCATTTTGATAAGAGAAAAAAATGTTTCAGAACTTGGCCACTTGCTCGCAACTCAGTGCCCTTCTCTCGCACTAAAACAGACGTCGATGTGTTAGTCTCATGACAGCTTGGGAATAGATCAGTACTCGTCAGTTCCGGCACTCATCGCAAGTTCTGGAATGAATTAACGATGAGTACCGAGGTACCACTGTACTACAGCCCTGACCGGTGTGGCTCGGTGGGTTGGGCATCTTCCCATAAACCAAAAGGTCACAGGTTCGATTCCAGGTCAGTGCACACACCTGGGATGCTGGCCTGGTCCCCGGTTGGGGGCATGTGAGAGGCAGCCTTACATATGGATGTTTCTCTTCCTCTCTGTCTCCCTTCCTTCTTTCTAAAAATAAATAAAACCTTTTTTTAAGAACTTCAGGAGAAATATTACTGGACGTTGTCCTCTTCTTTTTTAAAAACTTGCTGTTTATTTCTTTGTTATATGAAAAGAATAAAAAGTAGTTCAAGACTTCTTAGCCCATCTCCTATTGTTTTTACTTTTTTGTACTTGTTCTATCCAATTTTTATAACAATCTTAATAATTTATAGGGAGACTTTTCTATTACATGTGTTTCCAGTTTTTTTGAGGTATGATTAACATAGAACCTTATATTAGTTTAAAGTGTACAACATAATGATTATATACAGGCACATACATACACATCTAGTGAAATAGTTAAAAATTAACATCTATTATCTCACATAGTTACAGTTTTTTTTCTTGTGTTAAGTATTTTTTATTTAATTCTTTTTCATATAGTTTTCTTTCTTTTTTAGACTGAATCTGGTTATGGATCTGAATCCAGTTTGCGACGACATGGCTCAATGGTGTCACTGGTGTCTGGGGCAAGTGGCTATTCTGCAACATCCACCTCTTCATTCAAGGTTTGTAGTTTTGAATGTTTTTAAGTGAAGACCTCATAAATTGAATTTAGTACTGAGTATTGTGAACAGAACTGATTTGATAGCTTTTTGAAAGAATTTTGCTACAGTATAATTTATTTAAAGTTGTTACACAATAGTTCTTAAGGGGTAAAATTTATGTCTCATACAAATATAAAATGAACATATCAAAGATTTTATTTCACTCATTAATAGATAAGATGTAAAGAAAAAATTTGGTTCAAGGGAGAATCTTAAGAATGCCAAAATGATTTTGCTAATATATGCAGAATTGTTCAATGTCCACAAATTAGTAACTAGGCTATCTCCACTGAACAAAGTTTATTTGAATATCTGTGGACAGGAATCATTTACATAACTCTTAGTTTTCTACTACTTAGAGTTATAAATAGATCAAATGTAATGAAATCAAAGACTTCCATCTGATTAGACAACAATGTAAGGCTTCTGTAAGTGCTAAAAGGGCTATAGATGACACACACCATTCCTTTGAAAGGGCATCTCAGAATATTTTTGCCCATTTCAAAGTCTTCCACTGTTTTTCCTCACAGTGTCAGTGATTTGAAAATATTCAACTTTACGTGAGAAAATTGTTAGGCTTCTTTGTTCTTATTTCCTTCATGCTTCTCACTGTCTAGCCACTGTTAGTCGGCTTCAAGTTAATACCTGGGAGTTTTACATTGAGCTTGACTGCTCTCCTTACCCCATTGCACTCATTAATAAGATGTTGGACTTAAAACATGATAAAATACTGTCGGACTAAATGAATTACTGTTTCATAAACTTGGATCACATCCCCCCTTTTTGTATTTTGCAGAAAGGCCACAGCTTACGTGAGAAATTGGCTGAAATGGAAACCTTTAGAGATATCCTATGTAGACAAGTTGATACTCTACAGAAGTACTTTGATGCCTGTGCTGATGCTGTCTCCAAGGATGAACTTCAAAGGGATAAAGGTTAATTAGGCTATTACCACTATTTTTACTTGGAGAATGAATGGATTTAAAGCCTCTTGATCTTAAAGGGTAATGTCTTTAACTGATAAAGGTAATTATAGTCACTTTTGCTGCAAACCCCCAATGTAACAGATTTCAGTATCTCTATAACTTGTGTACTTTAACAACACATCTTAATTAATTTGATTACTCATTCTAGATTCCAGTGAGGATTTTTAAATGGTTTTTAAGCTCCAGTGAAGATTTTTAAATGGTTTTTTATTAAAAAAGAGAGTATTTGTCATCTTAGTAATATGGGGTATTTTACATGATTATGTCTAATAAATTTACCCCATGATGAGTCTTAAAGACAAGCATATGTTCATATTAAACCCTCTAGCCTGGAATCAGTTGATCTCTTTCTCCCTCTCCCTTTGTTCTCTCCTCCCTTTCTTCATCTTTTTACCTTTCTTTCCCTGCTCATCACTCTCCCTTACTGTGTCCTTTTTTTCATGGGAGAGGAAATTAATAATTAAGCTATAAATACATTTTAAAGCAATTTATAGTGAGTTCTTTTAAAGAGAGATAAGATCTTCAGGTAACTTACAAGGTGTGTTTTGAACTTTTTCTTGATTACTGCTGAAGATATTACTGATGGTGTCAACATTTGTTCTTCAGTTTTCTCTTACTTGCTATTAAGGCAGAAGTGCACTACTCACCGAATTATTACTGAACAGCACTAAGTTTATTCACAGTATAACTAAGTTGCTTGACGTGGTTCATTTCTTGGTCTTATTAAATGTGTTTGATATGAGTTCAAATCTTTTTTGTTTTCTCTATTCTTTGTTTCCTTTTTTCTGTGTGTTTTGGGATTGAGTATATTTTTATAATTCCATTTTTTAAGTCCGTATTATAATTGTTATTTTAGTGGCTCATTTATAGTACACACATTTAATTTATCACATTCTACCTTAAGTAATGTACCATAAATACATTTTTCCTTCCCCCATGTTGGCTTTGGATACTGTTTCTTGGAATCCTTTCGGGTAGTTCTTTCCCTGACCTCTGTAGTGTCCTCATTTGTTGTGCTATCAGTACTCTACTGAATGCTCAAGGGGACCTTCTGTCAGTCTCCTAGGTTCTTCTGTATATAGTTCTGTCCTCTCTAGTCCTCTGCCTTGTGAACTCTGGTTGCCTTTGTCTCTCTGGACACTCAGCATCATTTCCTCACCTCGTAGAGTCTTCTGGGCTCCTCCTGGGTTCCTCCTTACTCTACAGCTTGGACTCTCTCCCAAGGCAGTAAGTTGGACAATCATAGAGGTCACATCATTTGTTCTTGCCCCTCAGGGATCACTGTCCGTTTTTGCCTAATAGGCATTGTCTTGAAAACCATTGTGTCATATGTTTTGTGCAGGTTTTAGTTTCATGCTACTAAAGGGTAAATACTTTGTTTCATCTTGACCAATAGCAAAAGCCCATATTCTTAAAATTTAGACAAAATTAAGTAGCTTTGAAGTTCTTTATGTTTGATACGCTTTAAGGTTTTGGTTCGTTAATATTTGATGTTTATTTCTCTAAAAATAAATGTAGGTGGACTATTCTCCTTCGTTAAAAAAAATATATGTATTCATGGGGGATTGGTTCCAGGATCCCCAGCTGATACAATAGTCTGCAGATGCTGAAGTCCCTCATGTAAAATGGAGTAATGTTTGCATATAATCTACACACATCCTCCTATATACTTTAAATCATCTCTAGATTGCTTATAATAGTCCAGTGTAAATGCTATGTAAGTAGTTGTTATAATGTATTATTTAGGGAATAATGACAAGAAAAACGTATGTTCATGTTTAGTGCAGATACAACCATTGTAGGCCTAGCTACAAAGTACATGTAACTTTTTTAAAAATAACAATGTGACAGTAACAATATAACTTTTTTAAAAATACTTCCCGTCCATGGATCCAGAGAGCTGACTGTATAAAACTTTTTTATCAAATTAAACACAATATACCCACTCTCATTTGAGTGAAAATATCCCTTTAAACAAAATTAGGATATATTCAGAATTGGATTCTTGGTTTATTTTTAAATGATCCACACCAAAAGTATATAGCATTTGAAGGACACACAATAGTGGGAGGAGTAGAAGTTGGAAGTCAGTTGTAACCAGCTTGTGTAGAAGATTTGAAAAATGATTTTAAACATTTATTCATTTTGAATAAATAATAACAGTGGTAAACTAGTTTGTTAAGACTGCTATCATGAAGTACCACAGGCTAGGTGGCTTAAACACCAGGAATTTATTTTCTCACAGTTCTGGAGGCTAGAAGTCTGGGATCAAATTGTTGGCAGGGTTGGTTTCCTTTGAGGGCCACAAAGGAAGGAGGTATTCCAAGCCTCTCTCCTTGCCTTGTAGATGTTCATCTTTTTCCTTTGTTTACATCATTATTATTCTGTGTCTATGTCCAAATTTCTTCCTCTAATAAGGACACTAAGCATATTGGATTAGGGCCCACCCTGATTACTTCATTTTAACTTGATTACCTCTGTGAAATCCCCATCTCCAACTCCCCTAACTCCCCTATATCCTTTGAGATACAGGGAAGTTAGGACTTTGGCATATGAATTTTGGGGGTTACAAGTCTACCTATGGCAATTATTTTTTCTATAAATGCTATTTTAAGAAATATTGATGTTTTTAAGAATACATGCTGGATAAAGGTGAATTAAGGACATGGACCTTAGTTTTCTACTTTGTAGATGAGAGTTGCTAACCTAAGTCTAAGGATCTCTATAGGTACACTTTTTTATCAAATTACCAAAACTAAGTGTGAATTTTAAGAATTACTGCTGTTCAGTAAGTGTATCATTGAAATGATAATAGCAAACTTTTTATTTTAAGTGATCATTAGTGTTTTCATGTAAAATGTTTTATCAGAATTGCTAGTAAGGCCATCCTAAAGTGATCCTCTACCACTCCGACACATACTTCAGTAAGATTTAATTAATCCTTTAGATCTTAGCTACTCTGGAATCACAGAAATAGATGGCATTATCTTTAACCTAAACATACTGCTTGATTTTAAAACAAGACAGAAGTACCACATTAAAGGAAAGGCTCTTCTATTTATTGATAAAACATTTTTCTATATCTCTTTTCTCAATTGTAAAAGAGATGTTATATCTTGCATACAAAATTGTGACAATTAAACTGAGAATTTACCTGTTAATTGTGCTTAATAGCAAAAAAAAGAAAAACAAATAATAGCTGATATTATCAACATAGTTAATTTGGGTTATTTCAGGGATAAGGAAAGCAGCAATGTGCAAGATCCAAAGATAGAATTCAGCACAATTGATTTGACCGTTGGTAAAGGAAACCATTCTAATTGGGATGGGAGACAGTGGTTTCAAACCATGTCAGGTATTCCTCAGAGGTTCCTCAAGAATGGACAAGGAATGCTTGGTTGGGAAGGAAATGGGGAAGGCCATTCTTTTAGGCAGAGAGGCTCTTCTGTTCATCAGTTTTATATGTTACTGGGCTAGAAAAAGAAGGTTGAAAATCCCTGTTTGGTGGTCCTAGGCTGTTGGATGGTTAGGGATATGAAAGTGAATCTTCAGTAACCCAAAGTAGGTACTAATGAGATGAGTGAAAGACGCATCTTTCAGTATTTAAGAGCAGTTAATCAGAGTAGTATTGAGTCAAGGTCAGAATCTTACCGGATAGTGGATACTGATTTAAAAACAGAACAGTGTGCTATGTTAATGCATTTCTAGAATTGACCATATTTGAAAATGATTGATGAGACAATGAAGATCCACAGAATTTGGGAATCTGAATTATCTTGGGATTTAGGTATCTGCAGAGGCTTCAATATGGATATTGAAGTCTGCAGAAATGATGGGCATGGAAAAGAAAAGTATCAAGTCAGGTATTGATTGGTACCAGCTAGCTGGATAGAAGTGAATAATAGGTATTAGTAGATTATAGCAGCTTATGGTTTAAAAAAAACTTATGGATGAGTAGCAGAATTTCCAAGTGATGAAAAAATGAAATAGCCCAGTAATTGGAAATGGCAATACAGAATAAAGGTACTTTTTGTAGTGATTTCTACCATTTAGTAAAGGGAAGGAATAAGAATGGGCTTTTCACCTATTGGAGAGAAGCTGAAATGGCTGAGATGTTTCTTGTAAAGCCAAATTACCAATGAGGTAAAGACATACAATCAAGAAGTTTGACAGTTTAGAATGAAGATTGTTTCTGTACAAAGAGAGTTCCTCAAAAATAATAAACCATAAAACCACATGGTAGAAAGCAGAGGTTGCCAAGGTTTAGAAATTTGTATTAAAAGTAGAATACATAGTGCAGAAAATTAAAGTATGTTAGGCAGCAGAAAAATAGGACATAGAACAAAGAGGTATGCAGAGGAGAACATAGGGGACTTTGTTTTTTTCTAGAATTGGTAAGTTAAAAGGTATCTCCACGTACAGACACACTGGGATGAATCGTGAAAATTGATGTTACATCTGTAAGTCATTATATTTTCCATGCATATTCAGAAATGGTAAATTTAGGAACTCCCGAAGGCAAGCTAAAGTATCCTCTACCTGGAAGTTACACTCTTTCAGTCCTGCTCACCCCTTGTAGGCCTCTGATGGAATTATGAAATTGCCCCAAGGGAGGTAGAAAGAGGTAGGAAGACAAAAGGGCAAAAGAACTCATATCTTAACACCATCCCTTATACAAATGAGAATAGGTACAGTTTTTATAATAATGTGTTAAAGACTTCTACAGCATATTTATTGGTCATACCTTCATAAGCACTGAAAATGCAAAGATGAATAAGATCTTGTATTCAAAGAATCCAGAATATATTGACTCGGCTGAGTGTAAGAGTAAACTGGTTAATTTCTATTTTCTTTCATCCTAATATCCTTAAATATATTTTATTCAGTGGTAGAAGATGATGAAGATGACTTTCCTACAACACGTTCTGATGGAGACTTCCTGCATAATACCAATGGCAATAAGGAAAAGTGTAAGTAGTATATTTTCCTACCACAGCTGAATAAACTATAACTTCCTAAAGTTAGATAATCATTAACTATATAACAAGAATAATTACCTCCCTGGCTGGTGTGGCTCAGTGGATTGAGTGCCAGCCTGTGCACCAAAGAGTCACTGGTTCAATTCCCAGTCAGGGCACATGCCTGGGTTACAGGCCAAGTCCCCAGTTGGGGGTGTGCGAGAGGTGGGGTGCATGAGAGGCACGTTGATGTTTCTCTCCCTCCCTTTCTCTAAAAATAAATAAAATCTTTAAAACAAAAAAAGAATAATTACGTAAATGAGTAATTTTTTAATTTGATCTTTATTATATATTTTTTTCCATTACCACTTAGTCACCTTGTACTTTCCTCCCCCATCAGTCACCACACTGTTCTCCATGTCCATGAGTCCTTTTTCCTTTTTGCTCAATCCCTCCATCCCCTCACTTCCTCCTCACCCTCCACCCAGCTGTCATCTGCTCTCCATCTATGAGTCTGTCACCATTTTCCTTGTTAGTTCAGTTTGTTCATTAGACTCCACATATGAGTGAAATCACTGCTATTTGTCTTTCTCTAACTGGTTTATTTCACTTAGCATAATGTTCTCCAGGTCCATCCACACAGTTGCAAAGGGTAAATTTTTTCTTTTTTATGGATGAGTAGTATTCCATTATGTAAACGTCCCATAGTTATTTTATCCACTCATCTACTGATGGACACTTGGGCTGCTTGCAGTCTTGGTGATTGTAATAATGCTGCAATGAATATAGGGGTGCTTATGTTCTTTCAAATTAGTGTTTTGGGTTTGTTTGGATATATTCCCAGAAGTGGGATCACTAGGTCAGAAAGCAGACCCATTTTTAATGTTTGAGTTATCTCCATACTGCTTTCCACAGTGGCTGCACCAGTCTGCACTCCCACCAACAGTGCCAAAGAGTTCCTCTTGAGTCTCCACATCCTCACCAGCACTTGTTTGCTGATTTATTGATGATAGCCATTCTGACACAATATCTCCTTGTGGTTTTAATTTGCATTTCTCTGATGATTCTCTGATGACATTGAGCATCTTTTCATGTGTCTATTGTCTGTCGATATGTCCTCTTAGGAGAAGTGTCTGTTCAAGTCCTTTGGCCATTTGTTAATTGGGTTGTTTGTTTGTTTTGGTGTTGAGTTTTTGTCAGTTCTTTTTAAATTTCAGATATTAATCCCTTCCTTATCAGGTGTATCGGTGAATATGTTCTCCTGTGCAGTGGGTTGTCTTTTTATTTCGTTGATGATTTCCTTTGCTCTACAATAACTTTTTAGTTTGATGTCCATGTATTTTTTCTTTTGATTCCCTTGCCTGGGGAGATATATCTGATAAAAAATTTCTATGAGCAATGTCTGAGCTCTGCTGCCTATGTTTTCTTCTACAATTTTTATGGCTTCAGATCTAACATTTAAGTCTTTGATCCATTTTGAATTCTTGTGTGTGTTGTAAAAAGATGGTCTACTTTCATTTGTCATCCTGTATGTTCAGAAGGACTTTTACACCAGTTTTTTTCTGCCCCTGTAGGGGGTGCACAGGGGTGCATGGTCATTTGGAATACTTCATGTTCAGAAATAAAAAATTCCTCAGCATAGAAACTGAGGATTGCCCCTTAGGTTGTCTACTGTTCAGAATAGTGTATTTGAGAGTCTTAATGAAAATGAAGGGATTACAAATCTCAACTTCTACCAGCATTTTTGCTCACATGTTATCTTACAGGTTCCTTGATTGTCTGATTGTTAGTACCTTTAAAAGATTATTGGAGTTACCCTGGCTGGTGTGGCTTAGTGGATTGAGCACCAGCCTGCGAACTGGAAGGTCACAGGTTTGATTCCCAGTCAGGGCACATGCCTGGGTTTTGGGCCAGGTCCCCAATTTGGGGCGAGCGAGAGGCAACCAGTTGATATATCTCTCATGCGTGCATTGATGTTTCTCTGCCTTTCTTTCTCTCTTCCTTCCGCTCTAAATATAAATAAAATCTTTTTTTAAAAAGATTATTGAAGTGTGTAAGGTCAGAGGTCAACTGAAAACTATAAATCTGAATAATTTTTGGAGCCTAAGTACTTTAAAAGTTATAGATTATTTTTTAATTTCTTTTGTTTCTGCTATTTATATGCTTGGTTACATTCACATATTTTCTACTTCTTTTACTAAAATGATCCATTATTCTGGTAGTCACAGTCTCCTTGTCTTTTTAAGATCATCTTTCCCTTATTTTCATCTGCAATATTAAATACGTTTACTCATCTAAAATTATACAGTATTTTGAGGTTTTGCTTAAGTTTTGTCATCAGTGTTGATATAGTTTTACGATATAAGGTATAAGAGACTTGGAACAAAAATCAGAGTAACCAGTACTTACAAGAGCCCAGTGGATGACAAATTAAGGTGACATCTTGTCTTCATACTTTCATTTCCAAACATAATGTAACATGAGACATTTATTTCAGAGACTTTAGTATGTGTGGAACACTTAAATGTTGAAAATGTCAACTATTTAAAAGCCTAAAAATCTGTTACATAACCCCTGTATCATTCTTGAAAGGATTTCAGGTGTCTGCTTCTGAAAGTATTAAGTGCAGCTGAAAATGATACATTTCTCTATTTCTGGAGTTTTTTCAAAGACATTTCATGTTGCTCTTTCATCTTGTACTGACAAGTATATAAATTAGTAAGCATTTAGCAGGGAGGGCCCATTATTACAATTGCATGCAATGTCTTATGTAGGACACAGATGACTTCAGTGTCCAAGTTGATTATTAATAAAAACAGTTAAAGGAAAACCACAATCTTGGTAAGAGTGATAGAAAATATAGAAGTTACAATGACAGAAAAGTTTTAAGGGAAAATATAAGAATAAAATAATATGTTTTCAACAGCTTTATTAAGATATAATTAGCATACAATAAACCATACATATTTAAATGTACAATTTCGTAAGTTTTGATGTTATCTCCACAATTAAGATCATTATTGCCCCAGCCTAGTGGATTAGTTGGTTGGAGCATTGTCCCTTACACCAAAAGGTTATGAGTTCAATTCCCAGTCAGGACACAGACCTAGGTTGTGGGTTTGATCCCCAGTTGAGGTATGTGTGGTGCAGGGGTACAAGTGATCAGTGTTTCTCACTCTCTCCCTTCCTCTCTCTCTAAAATCAATAAAAATATATCAGATAAGGATTTCTTTAAAAAGATCATTATTGTGTCCATGACCCTCAAAAAATGTTCCTACAATCCCCTTTGTCATCTCTCCTCTCTTCCCAAACAACCACTGATCTCTCTTCTGTCACTGTAGGTTAGTTTGCATTTTTAAGAATTTGGTACAAATGGACTTACACAGATTATGCTTTTTTTTGACCTGTCTTCTTTGTTAGTTTGAGATTCATCATTGTTATCACATATTATCAGTATTTGATTATTTTTTACTGCTGAGTAGTATTCCCTTGTGTAGTACACCACAGTTTGTATACTCACTCATCTGTTTGTTGGAGTAAATACCTAGGAGTGGAATGGCTGAATTACATGGTAGGGGTATGCTTAACTTTTTCAGAAACTGCCAAAGTACATTTCACCAGCCATGTATGAAGGCCCAATTCTTCCAAATCTCAGTTAGCACTTGGCATGGTCAGTCTTTTTAAATTTTAGTCTTCTCATAGGTTGTAGGGGTATCTCACTGTGGTTTTTAATTTGCATTTCCCCCGTAACTAATGGTATTAAGCATTTTTGCATGTGCTTATTTGTCATCTCTTCCTTGGTGAAGTGTGTATTCAAATTTTTTTGTCCGATTTTTTATTAGGTTATATATTTTCTTAAGTTGAGTTTGGGGATTACAATATATAATCTATATTGTAATATAGACTATGTTAATAGTCTATATTATAATATAGACTATGTTAATAGTCTATATTGATCTATAATATAGCTTTATAAAAGTTATAAACCCTTTATCAGACATAGGCTTTACAGAGGTTTTCTCTCAGTTAAGGTGTACAATGTGATGATTTGGCATACCTACAAAAATGATTACTATGGTGAAACTAATTAACATTATCTCACATAATTACCTTTTCTTGGTGATGAGAGCACCTGAAATCTACTTGTTGGCAAATTTCTAGCATTCGGTGCAGCATTATTAATTACATTCATCATGCTGTGTATTAGATCTCTAGACTTACCCATCTCACATAACTGCAATTATAATTCTTTTAACTGTGCCTTAAAGAGCATACATTTTAAATGTTGATGAAGTAGTTTATCAGTTTATTCTTTTATGAATTATATTTTGCGGTCATGTCTACATATGAGTTTTTAAAGGTAGAAGTATCCTTATTTCATTTATAAGAGTTCTACTGCACTGCTTTCTTAGGAGCTAATACTAGAAGAATACTATGTTCTTGTTCATTCAAAGGCTAACTCCTAATTAATATTATAAAATATGGACATAAAAAATGATTTAATGTGTACATTGGTCCTAGACTTAAATTTGGACATTTATTTAAAATTTTTATATTGTTTTATTCAACTGTGCAGTTTATCTTTAGATATTTTTAAATTCTAGATTTCTCAAAGTGTAACAGTTCTTGCCATAATTAGGCCATACTCTAAGCTGTCAGAGTATTATTATTAAAGTATTACTCCTACAATTTTATTCACTGAGCACAGCACAGCAAATAGATTTCAGAAAATAGAATTAGAAAAAAGGACTGTTTGCTGCTACAGGCTTCTTTGATGATAAGAGTATGGGTGGAAATTTTTTAATGTTGGCCAATAAGAGGCAAAATGTATTCTGAAAGCTTACTCTGATTTGCTAGTTCTCTAAATAGTTTTTAATTTTAAAGTTGCAAAGAATTATTTTTTCATTAGAAAGATTTTCAGTGAATAACTTTATTTTTCAGTGTTTCCACAGGTAACACCAAAAGGAATTAATGGCATAGACTTTAAAGGGGAGGCAATAACTTTTAAAGCAACTACTGCTGGAATCCTTGCTACACTTTCTCATTGTATTGAGCTAATGGTAAAACGTGAGGACAGCTGGCAAAAAAGACTGGATAAGGTAAGCCTAGTTTTTCTTTCTCTTAAAAAATAATCAGATTTTACTTAAGTTTTATATATGGATTGAACATTTAAACCAAAGTAACTTCTTAGGGAAAAATCCATTATGATTGATAGAAGTAGCAGGTGGTACTACTCCCCTGAAACTTTGTGGGCATGTTAACCCAGTTTTGCTAATGAGATTTACCAGTTAAGTATTTAGTTACTATACAATACCCATTCTTGTTAGGATTTTAATATTAACACTTTTGTAATGCTAATAGTAATACTTTGGAATAGAATTGATGAGCCATTTAACATTATCCAGCTTTATTGTGTGATATATGAGACTGCATTTAAGATATATGAACTAACTTAAACACCAATTAATAAAGTTAAATATTAACTTACTCCATTTGTAGCTATGTATATTTTCCAAGGTCATTGTGATATTCATCATACATTATATTGTTCAGTAAATACTTGCTTTCCATTTACCTTTTCTGACCTCTGTTTATCTGTAGCACTAATAATATTACAATATGACTATTTAGTTTCTGGTGTAAAGTGTGGCTTAGTGAATTTGTTCAGTAGGAATATTTTTGTTTATAATTCAACATCAGTAAAATTATAAAATGTTAGAGCCAAAACATACCTTAGAGAATTTATTTAGCTCTAATCCAGTGCCACCATAATGGAGAAGAGGAACTGGAGCCCAGAGACTTGTCCAGAGGTGTTATGTAGCAGAGTTACAAGAATTTTACTATTTTCTGTATTTTAGTTCTAGAATTTTACTGTTTTCTTTATTTTAGTTCCAGACATCAGTCAGAATCTTATTCATCAGAGAGTTGTATTGCTTGCAGTATTGAAGGTCATACCAATTTGAGCAGGACACTAAAGAAGGAAAACAGTGTCATCGCTGATGTAATGGCAGAATGGCCACAGGATTTGAGTATCACTATTTACTTAAGTAGGTCTCCATGTTTAGAAGAAAAGAGAATTCTTCAGAATTCTCAAGTGCAGTAAGCCATATTGGCTGACAAAATATGCATATGTATTCTTTAAAAACAGGCAGTAGAAACATCCCTCTAAGGTACAAACATTTCGTCATTATTCTAGAGTCATTATTCTATATTCAGAGATTTCAACTCTATCCCAATGTGAATCAAATTGAAATTTTAGAAGATTCCTTGTGCACTAAAATAATGTGTTGAGAAAACAAGACAACCCCGTAAATCTATTAGACTAATGGTTGAAGAGAATCATTTAACTCATTTTAGATTAGTTTATTTAAAACTTTGTGTCTTTAGTCTCTTTATCCTTCACTAAGGGATCATTATCTTAAGTCATATCTAATCACACTGCCTAAAAAATTCTATTCATTTAAGGTGTTTACTTATCATAATGGACTCACAAGTATATAATTTCACATGCTTTTTCACTTTTCCATAAGTCTGTATATTGCTATGTTGTTTTATTTTTTAATTAAGATATGTTAATACATATAGTGAAGTGAACCAATCTTAAGTGTATTGCTTGATGATTTTTGTACATTTGTATATACCCCTGTAACCACCACTCAGATCACACCTGAAAAGGTTCTTTCATTCCCCTACCTATTTATGCCACCACCTCAAGAGGATCTAACTTACATAACCATAGATTGTTTTTGTTTGTTCTTGGATGTCATATAAATGGAATCATACAGTAAACACTCTTGTGTCTATTCCCCCCCGATATTGACTGTAAGATTTATTCATGTTGTTAGATTTAGTGGTAGTTTATTCTTTTTTAGTGCTGTGTAGTATTTCATCGTGTGATAAATTTTCATTGTATGACTTCAATTTGATTATTTGTTTTTCCTGTTGATGGACATTTTGGTTTTTATATTTTGGCTATTGTGAATAAAGCTGCCGTGAACATTCTTGTACATATGGTGGATATATGCACTCATTTTTCTTAAGTGTGAGGTCTGTCCAGAGAGTATTCAGCCATGTAATATGAAAAATAGAGACATTTATTGAAGAAGATACAAGAAATATGTTACATAAGACAGTGACACCTCAGTCCTCTCCAAAGTTATGAGCTTCTTGAGGAAATCTAGTTCATTGGTAGCAGTTTGAATCAAGTCATTAGCAAACGCAGCACGATGTTCCTTCTGCTCTGGTAGCAGAAGCCATGGAACGAATTTTGCCACGTTTCATGCCAAGATCCTGCATCAGAATCTCAGACACAGTAGTTTTCAGTATCCCCAGATCAGCTTTTAGTTCTCACACTGTCAGTCGCCAATCTTTGTTGATTGCAGCCCGTACACATTCAACATTCTCAGGTGTTCTGCTTGTTGAACACCTTCCAGAACATGGATCACTTTCAACAGATTCTTGACCATCTTGGAAGCATTTGTGCCGCACTTCTGTTTGCACTATACTCATTGCATCATCCTTGAAAGCCTTCTGAATCATCAGCATAGTTTCCATGGAGGAATGTTCAAGCTTAACATAAAATTTGATTCAGTTCATTGCTCTCCTCTCTCACTTTGAATGCGACAGCCACATAGTACACATGCTCACTCAATGGGTCTGCAGCCCCTACTGACTAGTACAGTGAAGTCATCATTATGCATGCATGCGCATTCCAATCCCCTCTCCTTGGCTGCTGGGTTACATCAATGTCGTGCAGACCATTCTCGTTATATTAATAATAGCTGGACATTTTCTGCACAGACCTTATACCTAGGGGTATAATTGTTGATGGGTACGTGCTTAGCTTTAGTGGATATTGAGAAACAGTTTTCTAAAGTGTTTATATCAGTTTCGCCTTAGCCGGGTTGCTCAGTTGGTTGGATCATCATCTGGTGTACTGAAAAAAGTTGCTGGTTCAATTCCTGGTCAGGACACATACCTAGGTTGTGGGTTTGATCCCTGACTGGGGCGTGTATGGGAGACAACCATCCAATCAATCAATGTTTCTCTCTCCCTTCTCTATAAAATCAGTAAAAAGCATATCCTTGGGTGAGGATTAAAAATAAATGAATGAATGAAGTGGTTATATCAGTTTAAACTCCCACCAGCAATAGCCCTGGCTGGTGTGGCTCAGTGGATTGAGCGCCGGCCTGTGAACCAAAGGGTCACCAGTTGAATTTACAGTCGGGTCACATGCCTGGGTTGCTGGCCAGGTCCCTAGTAGGGGACGTGGGGGCGTGCAAGAGGCAACCACACGTTGATGTTTCTCTCCCTCCCTTCCCCTCTCTACAGATAAATAAATAAAATCTTAAATAAACTCTCATTAGATGAGAATTCCAGTTGCTTTTCACCCTTGTCAATACTTAATACTGTCAGTTTTTTGTGGATATTCTTAAATTTTTAGCCATTCTGGTGGGTTTTTAGTCCTATTTCCTCTTGATTATACAATAAGCACTTAATCTTTGGATTAATGAACTAATAGCTTTATTTCAAACAGGGTATTTGGAAGTAGTTAGCTTGTGTGAGTTGAGTATGGACTTTTTAGCCCTTAAGTATTTGATGGAAGGCATTTGACTAAGGCATTAGTTCTTCACAAGATTGTCAGACTTCAGTATCAGATTTGACACAATGCAGCCAGTTGTTGTAGAAGTAAGTGTGAGATTGGTGCCAGGGCCAGCTTTTTTTTTTTAAGTGCTGACCTTGGATCTTTTAACCTCTTAGAGCTATAGACAGTATCTATAAAAGGAGAGTGTTTAGGTAAAAATGTAAGCTCTTTTTCAGCTCTAAAATACTTTTAACGAACAGTGGGAAAGTACAAGAAATTTTATTACCAACCACAAAATGGGGAGTTTGCCTGCCTGCTGCCACAAAAACCAAATTCGAAGTAGGTGCTGAAGCAAAAGAAAAGGAGTTTTATTCCTGTGCTGCACAATCTTGGAGAATGGGGGACTCCCTGTCTCATAGTCATCTCCTCTGCAAAACCCAGACAAAGCCCAGCCAACCTCAGCAAGACCAAAACAAAAGGCAGGGCCCAGAGTTTCTGCTCCATTTTAAAGGACCAACCTTTGGAGCCCACAGGCAGTGGTCGTTCAGGTAGATTAGCTTGTTCCAGCTGCTGTTCAACTTCAAGCTCGCTCTTGGAGACTCTGTGTGGAGCTAGCATAGCCATGTTCATGCAGCTCCCAGGGCCACAAAGTTAGGTGCTCCTGGATGGGAGAGCATGTACAACGCATGGGTGAATGCTTCACCAGGTTGGCGAGAGAGAGACTCCCTTCTGGAGGCTATGAGCCACACAGCTACTAAGGTCCATTGAGAGGACAGGGCAGTGCACCCTCTTAAGTGCAGGTCCCAAGCAGTGAGTAACAAGCAGGAGAGCGTTTCTTTGTTCCCCTGGGACTATATTTGTTTTGGGTGTAGGACAGGCCAAGTGCTTTCTCAGAATGACCAATTAAATTTCCAGACTTTCATGTACCGTGGGTGGGTCCAGCACCTCTCCATGCTGCCATCTTGACTTCTATGGTGCAAGTGCCTGCCTTCCCTGGTCCCACCTCCAATCCGGTACTGGCAGGGCAGGGGGAAGAGCTTTTCCCCTTATCCAATTATCTTGTTAGCCTTTCGTGTGCTCAGTGGAAGAGCCTCATTCTGCCACCATCCTGACTGATGGGGGAGATTCCCATGGTGCTCCATCAATTCTGTGCCTCCTATGCCCTAGTTCCTGCATGCAGCGAGTTGCCCTCACTTAGGGCACACCAGCAGAGAAAGGAACCCTGGAAATCCCACATAGCCTCTCAGGCAGCGCCAGGGCTGCCTCAGTGGGAGGGACGGTGTCTGCGAGGCACATGCTTGGTTACTTGGGCAGTGTGGCCTCAAAGTCCCGTGGAAGTGCAACCTGGTGCTATGCTGCAGACTCAGTGTGCTTGCCATTGCCCTGGGTGGTTCATGAAGGCATTCTTTTGACCTGCATGCTTTTAGTCCTTGAATCTCCGACCTTCGTCCCGGAGGCGTGTGGCTCAGTGCACTACCAGATCCCAGATCCCATTCCCATGGCCTAGCTCTATCTCCCTGGCAATCTGTTCACCTCCCTCAGCAGTGCACTCCCAGCAGTCTGGACAGGCTGTCTATCGTATCAATTTCTTTATTAGAATATACTTTTAGTATTCATTGATTCTACTCGATTGGGTTATTTTCTTCTTGGCATCCATTACTTGTTTGTTTTTTCTTTATACCAAAGTAAATGGTTTTATTTGGGGGGAAGTAAACACAATATATTGGAGTCATTCCTCTGATATTTTATCTTTTTTAACAGATCCTTTTAAATAGATCCTTTGGCAGTTATTTAACCCATTTAAATACATAACTACCTATTAGGTGATTTTAGTGGTAATTTAAATGGTAGCTTGTGTATAATGTGTAGCTCAGGAAAATACTCGGTTTTCATAGACGTGGAGTTATTTTTTGGCCAAATCATAACATTTCAGTGAAATGCAAAGAAAATTCCCACTTTAAATGTTAAACATGTCACTTTCTTTCTTTTTTTTTTTAATAGGAAATTGAGAAAAGAAGAAGAATAGAGGAAGCTTACAAAAATGCCATGACAGAACTTAAGAAAAAATCCCACTTTGGAGGACCAGATTATGAGGTATGAATTTAGTTATATTTTGATCTTAGAAAGAAAAACACACAGGCATACCTATTACAAAGGTGATTAATTTTTAAGTAATACTTTTGTAAGCTTTAAAAATTCTAAATATATACCATAATTCTTTGATTTTTTAAAAAATTAAATGTATATTTGATAATACATAAATGCTAGGCTAACTCTGAAATTGATATTTTGGTATTGCCTACAAAGTTTAGCATAGGCTTTAAAAGGTTCATTATTTGGCCTGTCCACTTTATAGGACAAGTTTTTATCTACCCTGTGAGGACCATAATTTTTAATGTTATCTTCTAACTCAATTTTGTAAATAAAAGCAACCTATGGAGGAAAAAGCTGAGTAGTTTATACAGACAAAATATTTCTGTTTGTGCAATATATTGTGAGGTCTTATCCATAGCAGAGCATGAACTCTTCTAATTGCCCTGCCTTTGTGTTTGAAAATGTGTAAAACCAACTTCTTTCCTCTCATTTTTCTGTTAAGCATTTAATACAATTTTCTTTCCATATGCACATACACATATTAAAATTTTATGAGTTGTTTTTTCATCATACAATTTGAGAAAAAACAAGTAAGAAATATATCTGGTAATTGTCATTAACACTGTTGATATTCCCAAAATTGAGCTTTTTTTTTGACAGAGTAGCAAGGAATAATCATTGAAATAGAAGTAGGGTGATAAAATAGTTATAGTTAGATTATGTTTAAGAAAATAGAAGAAAAATTTCTTGCCATTTTTATTCTAGAAAGGGAAAAAAAGCTACTATTGACTGAATATTTTTATGTCGGAATTTATTTCCAGCTAAAAATCTATAATGATGAGACTTGAGCTGTAATATTTTTAAATTATTAAGCTCAACTTATTCCTCCTAGATGTATAAAAATTATATAATTAGCTATGCTCTGGGGTTTTAAACCAGATTACAGAAATATAAGCTATTACAATTTTATTTTTTATCTAAAGCTAAGCAGATTGTTTTGCCATTTCAGGTTTATTTGAGTAGAATTATCAACTTTCAAAAATTACCTTATTTTTTCATATTATAAATAAAAGGTATTTATAGGAAGATTATAGAAAATACAAAAAAAGCCCATTTTTAAAAATTTAACAATATGTGATACCAATTTACTTCTTACCAACAATATATAAGTAGAGTTTACATACTTTTTTTTTTGACTTCTGTGAACACAGGTTTCTTTTAGGGGTAAGAGCAGACAGTAGAGGCCTTGTGTTTACTAGATTCAAAAAAAGAAAATTGCTTTATTTTTTAATGTGATTGATTTGGGCTTTGTTACAAAAATGTTTTTTGGTCATTTCCCTTCTTTAATGACTCGCTTTTCCATGTCCCTTGACATTTTTTTATTAGGACTTTTTCCCTATTGATTTTAGATATGTAGGGTTGGCTTTTCATTTTTCAATTATTTTCTTTCTGTAATTTTTAAAAGGTCTTTTGATTGTTGGTTTTGCCATCTAAAAGTTGTAAGGGTAGTCAGTGATTCGGGCTGTGAAAGAATTCACAAAGAGCTTAAAGTGTAGAGAATAAAGTTTTTATTTACTGTCCTAGAAAGAAGGGCACGGTATGGAGAGATACCAGCATTGAGGGGTGTGAGCTTTGAACTTTGATTGGATTCTAATTGGATTAAAAATGGGTGGAGGCTTGCTGTTGTGTGGCCCCTGGACCGTTGGGGCCTTGTAACAGAGGCTGCAGTTTGTTCCAGTGTTACCTTCTGCCTGTGGCTGCAGGGAGTGGTTAGTTCTGCTCTTGCTTCTGGTATTTTCCAGTCCTGGGGACAACTCAGAAGAGTTAAATCGGAGTCATGTTTAACAAGGTCACAGGCCTGCTCAGAGAATGGTGCCACAACAGCAAATGTCTCTGGCTTTACCCTTTCAAAAGTTTTATACTTTCTTGTCCTGGCCGGTTTGGCTCAGTTGTTTAGAATGTTGTCCCGTAACGAAAATGTTGCTGGTTTGAGGCCCTGTCAGGGCACATACATGGGTTATGGATTCACGGGCACATACAAGAGGCAACCAATTGATGCCTCTCTTATCACATCAATGTTTCTCTCTCCCTTGCTCTCTAAAAGCAATGGGAAAATGTCCTCAGATGAGGATAAAGTTGTTTTTTTAAGTTTTATGCTTTCATGTAATTAATCTCAATCTTTTGATACACTTATCTCTACATTTAATATCATGCTTCAAAAAGCATTCTCTACTTCAAATAATTATTTGTATTTTCTGTTTTTTTATTTTTTAAAGGTCTTTTCTAAATATATTATTAATATACCTAGATTTTTTAAAACTATGGTATCATGTAGGAATCTTTTATTCTAATAGTGTTGTTGAATAAACTATTCTTTTCCACTCATTTAAAATGTACTGCCCTCTTTTAGTGAAGAAAATGATTAAGGGTACTTCAGCCTCTTTCTTACCAAGTCCTTGTGGTATCAAGTAAAGATACAGTTTTTGAATAAACTAGGGCCTGTCGTTATGCTTCCCCCGTTCTTTCAGTGTGGAACCATCTGTGCTGTGTCAGTACTATGCTTGCATAGATTTTAGACACTATTTCAAACTATAACTTATTTTGGTTCTTATCAAACATTCATGGTGTTCTAGTTTTTGAACAAAGTTCAATGTTTCTGTCATCTGTAGCCTCAGAAATTACTTGGTAATCGTAAATCCATTCATTCTTTAAGATTTATTATAATGGAAGCACTATGCTAGGCTTGGGGTGGGTGGGTTTGTAAGAAACAAGGCAGATGAGGATCCTGCCTGAGGGCCCCACCTGAGTGTATACTAATGGGAATGTAGACTAGGTAACAGGCAGGCAAACAGAATAATGTATGTTATAAGGCACTTTTAACACAGGTGGGATGGCATTCTAAAGGAAGCAGCATCTTAGCTGAAACCTTAGTAAAGAGTTAGGTTGGATAGGTTTTAATCAGGTGAATAGCCTAGAAAGAGTGTTGCTTATAGGGGACTCAGAAGAAAGAAAACATTTGGAGGCCAGAAGCAAATGACAGCATTTTGCCACAGGGGAATTGAAAGAACTTATCTGTGGAGCATGGAGCCCAAAGAGGAGGGAAGTGATAAAACTAGCTAAAAAGATCTGCAAGATTCAGTACAGATCTTCAGGAATGGGTTTTAAGCAAATCAGGTTTTCAGATTTACAGTTCAGAAAAATCATTCTTGCTTCCTGTAGTGAGGAGAGAGAATCGAAATCGAGAGATCTGACAGGGGCTTGGAGACTTTTTCAGAATTACAGGTAAGAATTGAATATAGCCTAAATAAGGTAGGGGGGAACAGTAGGGATAGATGTGGAGAAATTAGATATTTGGAAAGTAGAATTAAAGGAAAAGGGAGGACTCCAAGAACAGGCCCAGGTTTCTGCCTTTCTCATATTGGTGCACAGGTAGGGGAAGAACAGTGTTTAGACATGTTGCATATGAGTTGAGATACTCATCTGAGGAGGTCTTATATTATTAGATGTGAAGATCTGACACTTAGGAAAGGGATGGACAGATTGTGAATTTGGGAAATCATCAGATGATGACTGAAGTCTTAGAAATGCATAAGAATGTTGTAGGGAAAGAAGTGTGCAACCCTAAGGAATGCCCACATTAAAGGAATACACAGAGAAGGAGGAGCCCAGAAAAGAGTGCTCAGTGCAGGGGAACCGGGAACAGAGGAGTCCAAGGGCAGAGATCTCTTCAAAGAGAGTCATTGGAAATGCTGCTAATAGGGCATATAAAATCAAGACTGCAGTGTCCCATAGATTTAGTAATAAATAGCTCTTTTCCTTGGTAAGCATGATAAGATAAAAGGGTTTCTTTTTTTAAGGTGTTTTTTAATAAAGGACATTTTATGCAATTACTTTAATTCTCAGATTTGCCATTCAAGGAAAGAGGTGCCTGTATTATTTGCCCATTTTCTTTGCCAAAGTAGAAATTTTAACTTTTTAAATTAAATTTATTGGGGTGACAGTTAATAATATTATATAAGTTTCAAGTATACAGTTCTATAATGTATCATCTTTATATTGCATTGTGTGCTCACCCCAAAAGTAGAACTTGTTAATGCTAAATTTCCCAGTTAGTAGGTTCCTGAGACTCTGACAGGATTATATATATTGAATGAATATTATAATTTTTAAAAGCGTAGATATGGTTATGATCAGTAGAGTTTTAGTCACTAGGAAATATGTTAGTGTTCAGAGATTTTGGATATTTTGTATTTTTCTCGTATCAACAAAGAGCAAAGTGATACTGCTATCATTTGAGTCTCTTTGAAATGTTTTAACTTTATACAGGAAATCCTGCATGAAAGCCTCTGGAATATTGTTACTGTTCTTGTTTCATGATCCAGCTGATCATTAGATGTTTATATTCACTTAATGATAATTCATTGAGATACGTACTATCCTATATATATATATATGTATACAGAGTTTTTGTGGGTATTTTCCTTTTGAAATGAGTTGTAAGGGAGTCCTCATAATCTGAAAGAACTATCGCATTAAATCAAGATTTCTCACATGCCTGTTCCAAATGACAGGCGCATTATACCACAGTTCCTCCCACCCTTCCTCTGTGGCCCTAAGTTGTGGCAGGGATGGGATCATGTTGCTAGATTTTTTCATGGAGTAGTATGACATGGAGTTACCAGTCTAACTGGGAAGATTGTAGGCAGACCAGCAATCATTCATGTGTTGTATTTTTATATTTAAAAATTTAGGGAAACTTACCCCTAAGCCCACTTTCTTAGCATCCACTTTTACCATAATGTAACGCCATTATTCAACTTACAGTCCACTTACTGTTTCCTGGTAGCAGGAACATACCTTGCTTGTTTCCATTTTTGCTATTCTTTATATTTTTATTTTCTAATACAGCTGAGGTTATGCTTGAATGAGAATCATGTGGAAGACTTATTAACATGCATATTCCTGGCTCCATCCAAGACCTTCTGAGAAGTAATTTCTTTATGGGGCCCTGGGAATTTTTCATTTTAACAAGTTCCCAGGTGACTAAGAACCACTGCTTTGCCATCTAACCAGGTTTTCAACTCAACTTTTCTTTCTCCATGAAATAATTGTCATTGCTTAGAAAGATCCCTCTCAGAACTCCTGTCCATACTTCTCATTGCCTATAGACTGCAACTTTTTACTTACCTCTCTGCCATTTTATATGGTTTCTGTTGCCAAGTATTCAAGTTACAAGTATTCAACTCTCTCTGTAGTATGAAAGCAGGCATAGACAATACATATGAATGAGTATGATCGTAGTCCAATAAAACTTTGTTTTCATTTTATGTAATTCCCACATCATAAAATGTTATTTTTTCTTTTTTACAACCATTTAAAAAATGAAATTCTTAGCTTATTGGTTATACAGAAATAGGCAATGGACTGCATTTGGCCCATAAGCCATAGTTCACCAACCCCATGTTCTAGAACAGGGGGGTCGAACTCATTTTTGCCGCGGGCCACATCAGCCTCACAGTTGCCTTCAAAGGGCCAAATGTAATTTCAACTCCTTAACAGTTAAGGAGTAGTTACATTTATACAGTCTTAAAATTATTTCGGCCCTTGTAAGGCAACTGCGAGGCTGATGTGGCCCCTGGTGAAATGAGTTTGACACCCCTGCTCTAGATTATTGCCCTAACACAATATTGTTCGATATGCAGTAAGTATACGAGTACTGAGTGAGTGAATTGTTATACTCAGGATTCTGTACAGAGCATATGTTACTCATCTTTTTATATAATATTACCGAGTATACCAACTGGTTCATAAATGTTTGTTGAGTCACTTTTCAGCTTTCCCCTGGAGTTAATGCCAGGATTATCAGTGTTTTACATTTTTCTAAAATGAACTGGTTTTTTTTTTTTCTATGTGTTCAAATAGGAAGGTCCAAACAGTCTGATTAATGAAGAAGAGTTCTTTGATGCAGTTGAAGCTGCTCTTGACAGACAAGATAAAATAGAAGAACAGGTATATCTGTTATTAAAAATTCTAACACTAGAATGTTGTTTTATATAAATACAATTTAAAACCATGAAACTGTCATAACCTAGAAAATGAAGTGTCTGCATTTAGTCACAAATATAGAAGAATCTTTATAAGTCATTTCCTTCATTGATTAATTTCCAAACAATAGAAAGAAGACCAATGATAGTTTAAAGAAAGTATGTATAATTAACACAAAATTTAATGAAATATTCTGCCTATTCCTCTTAAAGTTCCAACTTTATCATCATCATATTACTATCACGTACATATTTACTCTGAGTAAAATAGCCTGTTTTTTACCAAGTGCCATGTAAATTCAAAAGGAAAATGACCAACAATGTTATTTTTCTTCTGTTAGTACCATTCATTTTTTATTATCTCCTCTATTGCTTTCACTACCTTCACCTTCAGTTGCTTACTCACTTTTAAGTTTGCTCAGTGGTTTATCATCATGAGATTCACAGCAGTTATACCCAGCTTGTTCAATGGAAGGGGAAGGAAAGCATTTCTTCAATCCTTTAACTCTAATAAGATTAATTTGATCCTTTCCGGCAATTCTGCAACAGTGCAGTTACAGTGTACTACCACTAGATGGTACCTAGGGGTGAATTTTAGTTATTAGTCCCAGGACTCAAAGCATCTTGCAAATAAATGATATGTACATTGGTTTTATACTACAGATTTGCTTGCATAAAAAAGCTGGCATGTTCATTTCCTGTCGTTGCAAAGGCGGTCATGGCCATTACGCCCATTCAGTGGTCTGTCTACCTGAGGGTAAATCACCTGCAATAGTGATTGCTTTTCACGTTCATTTTCCATTATGTTTTTTATAAATCAGTGGTAAACATTCATGTCACATTAATTTATAAAGCTTATTGTTCATTTTTTATACTAAAAGTTGCTGCAGAGCACTCAGAGTGAGAACTACTTTCAGTTTCTAAATGAGCTCTAATTTTGGATGCTCATTTAGACCACTGGAGCCAGACTGGACCTCAGTTCAGCAACCTTGGTACTTGAGTTCTGACTAAGAAAGAATTTAGAGTCAAGACTCACACACAAGCAAAAGTTTATGTGGAGAGTCACAGAGGTGGAAGAAGTGAGTGGTTGAAGAAATAGGCTCAGGAAACAAGTCACAGAGGCAAAAGAAGGACTCCTTGGAGCTGAGGAAAGAGAGGCAAGGATATTGCGCGTAGGGGAAAGGCGTTGGCATGGTTCGTATAGAGCCCTACTGGGTCCTCCCATCTGGAGGTTCAGGGGGAAGATTCTAATAGAGTATTCATCAGCTTTCCAGGTATGTCTTTTCAGGGTCATGTATTCTACTGATTGGTCAGTGCCTGGGCAGGGGGTCATCATTAGTCAGTGCAGCTGGTCCTGATGTCAGCCATGTGTCACTTGTCTGGTTTTCCTGCTTTTCTGGGACCGAAGCTGAAACACAACTAAGCCTAGATGTTATCCCTACTTTGACTAAAACTCTGTCTCTGTGGTCAACAGACCTGAGGATTTGTACCTCCCTCGGTCAGAACCTCATTGTCCTAGGGGCTTAATGCTTAAGCAAGTGATCATTCAAGGGCTTATATGGGAGTTGTATAAGGCTGTTCTCCTGCCCCCATGTTCATCCCCCAACAAAGGAGTCTAAACTGCATGACTACTGATATGCTAGGGGAGGAAAGGTTACCCTGGGGGCGAGGTGCTTGTTTTTCCAGTTCTGCACATTGCTAGGCACCCGGGGCTTTCAGCCCTGCTGACCTTCTGTACCTGGCCCGTGGTCCTTGCTCTGCTCATGTTGTCTGACTGCCTACCACATAAGTACTGAAGTGTTCAATAATTAAATGTTGATAGTTCCAGGTTATGGTTTATATTAACCATTCTTTAACTGCAGAATACCCTTTAAAACCTTTGCATCTTAACATTATGTTTTCTTAGTCACAGAGTGAAAAGGTCAGGTTACATTGGCCTACGTCCATGCCATCTGGAGATGCCTTTTCTTCTGTGGGGACTCATAGATTTGTCCAAAAGGTAAGCCTAATGTCAGAGTTTACTGAAGTTACATGTTGTATTGTTCTTCACTGTTGATGGAACTCTTTTTGTATAAGTTTTCTCCCTTTTCTTGAATTTCATTAATGAGATTTTTTTGGTACCATGTGTTCTTCCATATACATCTCCAAAACAGATTTCTGAATCTTCTTATGAACATAATGTTCTTTCTCTTTTATTTAAGGGGAAAAAGGGGCTGGTGGTAGTCGAAAGGGAATGACTAGTCCAAAATAGTTAACCAGAAGCATAGCCAGTTATATAAATTCTTTTTTCTTTGGGGTTAAGTGGTATTTTATATTACTGAAAGCACTGAATTTTTTTTAGAAAGATTTTGGAGCATAACATAATAGGTGCATGGAGTCAGCACTTGCTGCTGAGTTTGTTTCATATAGTGCTTTGTTCTCTCCTTCTTTATCTTGTGTTTGGAAGTTGGTACTGAATGCTCTGTTGTGCCTTTGTTCTGATTACTTGGTTTTTTCTTTGTCTGTCTCTGGTAGCCCTATAGTCGCTCTTCCTCCATGTCTTCCATTGATCTAGTCAGTGCCTCTGACGATGTTCACAGATTCAGCTCGCAGGTACTGTATGAATGTATGGAGTGGACTTGAGTCTTTCTCTACTGTATTTCAGCCTGCTCTCCCAGTTCCGAGAAATCGGAACCTTTGGCTAGGCCACTTGTTTTCATTTTGAATTTTAAATAGTGACAATAAGCATTAAAAAGGCCTTCCTTTTCTACTAAACAGTTTTTCTATCAGGCTTGCATGTGCCCTTTGTATCCTTACTCTGAATACAGCTTGAAATTTTGCCATGTAGAAGGCACTCCTTAAAGATTTCAAATTGAATTGAAATAATTAAAGATACCTGGTTTTCAATGTCATGTAATATCTGATTTCTTCAGACAGGATTCAGCAGCTTTGATGGACATGGTTTACAGGATATGTTAGAGTAATAAAAGCAGGATTCAACAGTCTCACGTCTGTTATATTCAACAGAGAAATAACTGAACAATATTTGTATTGTCACCATTATAATATCATTATTGAACAGGTTGTACTTATGCACATTACTGTTGGTTATTATAAATTAACATTCCTGTTCATATGCTAAATTTATGGAAGTTGGTTTTAATTGGTTGTTTGGTATCATCAGTAAGGATTTAAGACAGGAAGCTGGATGCTTGCAGTCTCTGCCTTCATAATAAAATCATTGGAACAATATATTTTAGCATCATGATTAGTTGGAAAACAAATTTTTTTACCATCTTCCCATCTTTGCAATTCAACTTTGTATTTTTATGGTGATTGCATTTTATTGGATTCCATCATGTTATTTTAAGAAACTGAATTCCCAAAGTGACCAAGTTTAAATTCTGGTTAGCTGCATAATGTTGGACAGTTCTCCTCACTCTTCTGTGCTTCACTTCTATGATCTAGCTAGGACTCAGATCTACCTAGGGCCTGGCATGTAGTAAGTACTCAGCAAGTCAGTTTTTAGTAACATTATAATAACACAATTTCTTTGAGCTAATCAAAGTTATCTACATTTTTTCTCTATCAGAGTATTCCAGTAAAAGCTTTTAAAAGTCATAATTTAAAACACTTCTGTTAGTTTCCACATATGAATACAATTTATATTAGTTTTTAATTATGCAGTAAAGAAAATAAATCTAAGGATCAGATTGTGTTTTTCTGACTTTTGTAGCTTTTTTCTCTTTTTGAGAAGGGAATGTATTAATTTATCAAAAATCACACATAGTCAAACTTATTCCCACATCTCTTACCTTTGCTCATCCATTTATTTATGCATACTTTTTAAAGAGTTGCTCATACATGCAATAAATCACTGACAAAACTAGAAAATCCTGGGAGACTCTGGTTTATTCTGCTAAGTTCCACCTTCCATTAAAATAGTAAAATAACAGACTGACTAAAACTCATCAGTACTGACCACCATTTTCCCTTAAAAATATAAGAATATACAGGCTACAAATGAAAGAAAGGTAGTTAGATCAAGAAGAGAATATAAGCCACTGATAGGTGCCTAAGAACTAGGGCTTCAAAATCCAGACTAGGACCCTGGCTATAGAGAACTATAGAACAGTGGAAAGCCTTCAAGGACAGATGACTATATCACTGAGAAGTAGGTGCCCAGATTTTTACAAGACTTCTGCCAAATTGTAGCTTACTCCATCTGACTTTTTTGTGTAACTCAGGTATGTAAGTTAAGAGGTCTTTCTGGTAGTTTTTTTCTAATACCTGATGCTCGTGATTGACCTGATTCTGTTTTAGCTTTCGATTATTGTACTATATTATATGCCTAAAGAGGCAAAAATGAAGACAAATAATATTGAGGTCTTCAAGTATTTATTCTTGCTAAAGTATTTGTTGTCTTTAGCAGACTTGGGCTCTGGCATCTGTGTACAAGCCTCAGCTCATAACTGCTTTGTTTTTGTTGAAATTATGTTCGTAATCCTTGATTGGATAGGATAACTAAACATAGAATTACAAGATGTCCTGAAAAATAACTTCAAATAAAATAAGTGATTCTGTCTGCTGGACAGAAATTGGGAATGAAGTAGCTCAAAATCAGAGTGTATAGAAAGTAGAAAGGACTTGGATTTATAAATGTGTCTTTTGGTCACATTTATTTGTACAACACAGTTCCCATCTAAAGATGTCACCTCAAAAATCAAAGAGGAAAAAGGCCATCTGTTGAAAAAATAAAGAGCATGTGGTACAGCTGCAGGTTAATCCGTGGTGAGCATCACTGCAAAAACAATTCTACTGTATGTCCATAGTAATACATTATTGTTGTGTTAATTATTTATTTTACTCCTCCCCTTTTTATCGTACAGTAATGCATGCTAATTGTAGCAGAACTAGAAAGCAGGGTAAATAAAAGTAAAATACTACATCACTATTGATATATATTCTCATGCATATGAAAAATCAGGCACATACTGATAAATACACCTTAATTGGCTTTTTCTATCACAGTAGTTAATTCTATATATGCTATTTCGTAACCAGCTATTTTAAACGTATAGTTAGGCCCATCTTCCCATCAATAAGTAAAGGTCTTACCAATTTATGGATATACATACTGGGTTTACCTTCTCACCTAATATTGAACATTTAGTTTATTTTCAGTTTGTCTCTATTATAAATAGTGCTACTTGGGCATCCTTGTATATACAACATATTTGTAAACTTACTCAATATTTCCTTATAGTATATTTCTAGAAGTAGAATTGTTGGGACAAAGGCCATGCACGTATATGAGTTTTTACATTAGAATGCCAAACTGCCCATTAAAAAAGTTGAACTAGCTATATTCCCAGGTCAGTTTTCACTGTATTGACACGAAATATTACAATTTAGTTCATTTTTGTCATTCTGATATATTAAACATGGATTTTTGGTTCTTGGATGTTTGGACTATTTATGTCCTTGGCCATATTTCTCGTGGGTTAACAGTACACTGTTAACTTTTTATTAATAAACTGTTCTATCCAACACATCTCTTTTTGATGCTGTAACTGTAGTAATAAGCATAGTTGTATTTCTTTTAAATAGGTAAGAGAAAGAGATCTGAGCTCTGTTTGAGCCCTCAGATTTTTGGTCAGTAGAATTTTGTTCATTACAATTTTGTTATCAAAGAGCAATTTTCTATTAAAATTACTATATTAATAACAATAGAAAAATTCTATTAGTCATCTAATATGGCATACTGAGTGATTCAAATGTAAGGTGAAAGAAAGGGTTATAGTTGGAGTACCATCACTCCTTACTTCAATATGTTTCATCTCCTTTTTTTTTTCATAGTTCGTTTGGTATGAACATGCTGTGTGTGTTAGCTTGGCATTTTCATCTCTAGGCCCAAAAAAATCAAGGGCATGATTCCTGAAATTATGCTTAGTCTAATTAAAACTTGCAAATACTACTATTAAAGCAGGAAAAACCTGCTTCAATAATTTTGGTGCAGTCTTTTTTTTTTTTTTTTTTTTAAGTAACAACAGGATTTGCTAGTATATCAAATTTTGAGCCTGATAAAATGGTAAATTTGACTTGTGTTTATTCTTCTCACCAACTTCATGGTCCCTTGTTTCCCACTTACTTTGTTATACAGAGTTATAACTGAAAGTGACTGGTCCTGAACGCCCTAGTCACTGCTCCTGCTGTAAGATTGGCTACTTTGTATTTTACTGCAGTAAACATAAAATTCATTAAAATGAGGTTCTTTCTCTCATCTTAATGTTATTACCTAGAGGAAGATGCTCGGATAAAGATTTCATGAAGAAGGCTTTGCAGAAGTGGTTACTATAGTGATTGAGTATTTCTTTAGTTTCTTTGATTTCTTAGCAGTACAGCACTGAATGCATCTGGGTTGTTTCTTTATTGGACTTTTTCAGGCCTTCTTAAGTCGAGGAAGTAGATAAGAGCAGAAGACTGAAAAATTCCATAGATAACAGTGATAACTATGATAGGAATACTATTTTTTCCATCTGTCTAAAAGGACAATGTTAAGTGTGCTTACTCTATATTCTTTTAACTTATCTCCTGTCAATTTATATTTATAGAATCTGGTTTCTTTTGGACTGAAACAAATCATTTTTCAAACTTTTGAAATCACTAATTCAGGAATAATCTCCCAAACAAAAGCACAATTACCTGCATAATTTTCAACAAAAAGCTAAATGGCAGTGAACTTTTTAAAACAGAACTCTTTTTGTTTTTTAATGGAATAAAATCCTGGGAGAGGGGAGGTTAAAGGGTGGAGGGATTAAGCAAAAAGGAAAAAGAATTCATGGACTTGGACAACAGTGTGGTGATTGCGGGGGAGGAAGGGGATATAAGGGGACTAAATGGTAACGGGGGGGGGGGGGGGGGGGGGAATGCGACTAAAAAATAAAGATAAAATCGCTCACACTTTTTCACAGGTAATCCATTAAAAGTAGGGCTTCTTTGGGGGAGGCATTTCTTTCTGTCTCTAATCATATAATAAATACAGGTGTTCTTAACTTCCAGTGTCCGACATAAAAAGTACATATTCAAAATCTAAAGATTTTTAAGATCTTAGGACCTAGAATGGGTAGAAATTTCCCCAGATTGTGATGTATGTGACACTGAAAAGAAGGCAGTGCTGCTGCAGGGTTTTAATTTAGGAATACTGACTGGGGCTTTCTTCGCTCTTCTTACTTTGGAAAAGAGCTACATTTTGAATGTATTTGTAACTTGGAATCCCACATTAGTCATCCTTACCTTGTAGAAGTGTATTTCAGTATCACAGGGGCACACGGGTTTTTCCAGGCAGCCCCTGAAGTTATGTTTTCTAATCAGGCTTTGTGAAGTTACAAGTAATATTTTACATTTTCTCTGAAGTCTGTAACCCAACACCATTCACAATGTTTTGAGGATTATGAATAAAGAAATAAAGTACTATGTTAGTGTTTAGTACAGATACAGAGTTTAGAATCTCAATTAAGGAAACCCTTAAAGCCACCTGCCTTCAGTAACCAAAAATGCATTCTGAGATCCAGAAAGCTTGATGTAGTGGAAGCACATGTCACAATACCATATCCATAACATACTTTTGTATAGAAAACTCATATCCCCAGGGTTAATAATTTTAAGAGTTTCTGCCCTCAGCTATTAATTTTGTATTTAAAAGATTTACTTCAAAATATGTAAAAACCTAGTTCTTGTTTTTTACCCCTAGTGAACACAATAGACTTTACATAAAATGTAAGTAAACAAAGTATAATATGCATATTTTTCTTTTCTGTCTTCTCTAAAGTACTTATCACATAAAACAATATTAGGAGTAAAAGGTTAGAAAATAGAGCTTAGAAAAAGTGTCTGGGCATAGGTGGTAAAGGAGCCAGTTCCTTTAGAGACAGTCTTTATCATTTCGGTGAAAAAACAAAAGTTTTATTACTTTTTTTAGGGAAATCTTGATGTATAATGAGCTTTCTAGTATCTCAGTGTAATCTTAAAGACAGAAACACTGGCCTAGATGGTCCCTTCACACTGCTTTTATCCTTAGAGTTCAATGATTTTATGCTCTAAGCATGTATTTTATGGTAAAGGAAGGAATATTGTTTTCAGAAAATGCTTATTTTGGTCACTTGACACACATTAGGCCCGGTATACAGTGTGTTATACTGGATTGCAACATCTCACTTCCCTGCCTTTCTCCCTTCTGTCATTAACCTAGATGTGATGATATCCGGAATGTGGACTAAACTCTTGAACACTATTTAAAACCTACTAACCATTGTGCATTTGGTTGTTCAGCTGTCTAAGAATAGCATTACTGAACTGAAGTAAACTGAGTACCATTCTGTTCTAGAGATTATGTCATACCTATTAATTGGAGGTGGATTCTTACAGCTTTAATTTTCTTTTCAAGGTTGAAGAAATGGTACAGAACCACATGACATACTCATTACAGGATGTAGGTGGAGATGCCAATTGGCAGTTGGTTGTAGAAGAAGGAGAAATGAAGGTAATTTCCAGTGAAATGTTATAAATTGCTCATTGCAACTCTATTACAGTCATATTACTTTTAAACAAATTATTACATATGATCAAAGAAGCACCACATATTGAGAAATACAATGTCCTTTTGCTTCCTTTGTTTAGCTTTTATATAATTTCTTTATGATCAAATCTATGCACAAACAATTCTGTTTTGCCCAGGTTATGGAAAAATAAAATTTTGTGGTTTAGATATGAAAAAAATCACAATTAGCTGATAGCTCTCTGTTTGAATGTCTTTCTTTTCTTTCTTTCTTTTTTTTTTAAACTATGCTAAACATTGTGCCCAGATATCACTTTGTTACCCCTGTTTGGTCTATACCTCATTTCTTGTCCTTTCCTTTACTACCTTTTTTTGGTATTTGGACATTGGTCAGCTAATCTTCATATCCCTAAACACAAGAGACAGAGAATAAGAACAGGGACAAGAGATCAGAGATTAATTGAAAAGCAGCAGCATTGAGCTTTGGATTACCTCACACCCAAGGCACTCGCTAAAGAAAAGGAGAGGTGTAATAAGATTCCCTCCAAGCTGAAACTTTAGTTGGGTAAAGAGGGTACTGACATTTAAAAGATAGTGTGACTTGGCTCCATCTGATAATGTACTGAATAAAGAATACATAAGAATGTGGAGAAAAGTTGGAAAAGAAGGAGAACTCTGATTTGAAAAATTAGGTTATTTTACACTGAGGAGAAGCATTTGACTATGTCTGGATATGAGAAAAATGAACAAAAGTAAGGTGAAGGCATTTTAGACAAAAAATACAACATGAGCAAAAACTTGAGACCTGATTTCTTTTTTTCTAATTTAAATTTATTTTTCAACTATAGTTTACATTTAGTATTACTTTGTATTAGTTTCAGGTGCATAGCAGAGTGGTTAGACAATTACATACTTTACAGAGTGTTCCCCTGATATTTTCAGTACCCACCTGGTACCAAAATACATAGTTATTACAATATCCTTGACTATTCCCTGTGCTGTACTTTACATCCCCATGACTATTTTGTAACTACCAATCTGTACTTCTGAATCCCTTTACCTTTTTCACCTAATCTCCCAACCCCACTCCTCTCTGTCAGCCATCAGTCTCTTTTTTGTATCTGAGTCACTTCATATTTCATTTGTTCATTTACTTTCTTTAGATTCCACATATAAGTGAAATCATATAGCATTTGCCTTTCTCTGTCTGACTACTTTTACTTATTGAAAGCTAATTTCTTATTCAAGAGATCTGTATAGACTGTGTTAACCAGAATTATTCTAGTAAATGGGATACAATGATAGATGTTGGAATTTCCCTTCTTCCTGAATAGAGAACAAATTAATAAATAAGATAGAGGAGACTTGCAAATGAGATACCAAAATGTTATGATTCTTATAAGCTGGTTTGATTACAGGGAGGCCAGCTGTCACAGGTTCTTGCTAATATGTTATCTCTAAGCATGTTTCCGACATACCTGGATAATCACAGGCCTTCCCCAGAATAGCAGGCCCTAAAAGCAGACCAGGATGCATGTTCTCTACAAAAGAAGGGACTGAGCCACATCTGCTAGTTCTCCCTCTGTACTCATCGTTCAGATAGGTCACTGTTTCTCCCCCTAGGAAGGTTCCAGGAAGTGAAGGGACTAAGTAACAGAGAATATGTGCTTCTAAAGCCCACAACATTAGAAAGAGAGAAATTGGGACTGGATTATGGAGAATATAAAATAACTAATTAAAGAGAATAGTCTGTTTGTAGCAATAGGTTAGCCACTACAAAAATTAACATTTTCAAAAGATTAAGCTGATAGGGAATAAACAGGAGACCAAGAAAACCACTTGAGAGAGTCAGGTACAAGACGACAAAAACTTACCTAAAAGGGTAGTAGAAAAGTTAGGCTTTTGGATGTCTTATAGAAGATTGGTAATAAGCTTAATAGCTATGTGTGAGAAAAGGAATCAAAAGTCTACAGAGTTCCCGTTTAACTGACTAGGAAAATAGCAGTCCCAATAGAGAATAAATAAGCATGTAGGGGGAAAGGAGTTTGGTGAGAGAGACTGTAAAAAAGAAACTATATATGAAATGTCTAATAGTATCTGGCCCCATAGGCACTCCATAAATTGAGAATTGATTCTTCCTATGATAACATGTTTATTCACTTGTCAAACTTATTACTTAGTTCTCTAAATTTTGGAATAATTAATTTTAAGCAACCTGTTACATATACAACCTCAGTACTTAAAGCAAGAGAGCAAAGATCTTTGTTCCATTGTAGCTTTCAATCATCAATTCAACAAGTAATTGCTTTACTGTGTTTCAGATACTGTTCTGGATGCTAGAGATATAGCAGTTGGACAAAGCTGCCTTAAAGCAGCATCCTGAAGGAGATTATGTATTAACCAAGCTTATTTTCCCTTCTTAGCAATATCAAAACAGCCTTAGAGAATGTTTAGTAAATAATGCCTGATTTAAATTAATATATATATATTTTTTGAACAGCTCACGGTAATTATTTATTACATGCATATTTTTCATAGTTAAAGTTTACCTTGGGTTTGTAGTTTTAAATATTTTTTGTGTTTATGTGTTAACAATTTAAAATGTTAAACTTAGTTTTAGAAGAATACTTATGTTCCATAGAGATTTTCATAAATAAAATCCTAAAATGCTGTTAAATTTAAAAACATGCTTTCAAGTTTTTACTTTAAGAGTTAGATTTTTATTTTTTAAACAGGTTTTTAACTATGTCCTATGTAGGTATATAGGAGAGAAGTAGAAGAAAATGGGATTGTTCTCGATCCTTTGAAAGCTACCCATGCAGTTAAAGGAGTTACAGGACACGAGGTCTGCAATTATTTCTGGAATGTTGACGTTCGCAATGATTGGGAAAGTAAGCTGCTGTTATTCATATATTTTAATATAATTACTGTTTTTAATGTAATATCAAATCCAACCTGGTTTTCTGCATATAATCTCTAGTTTACAAAGTCAGTGTAGAAAATACCTGGAGAATCATATAGGGGACTGATAATGCTTTACATTTAAAGAGAGCTTTTCACAGTATAAAGTTCTTCTCAGTATATTGTAGCATTTGATTTAATACCTCAGCAATCCTGCATTAGGTAGGTAATGAAGTAAAATTCACATAGGTCAAGTGACTTATCAAGGCCACAGAACTAGTTAGTAGACAAGCCAGAACTAAAATTAAGGTTTCTGTTGTATCTACTTTTCTCCTAGCCTCTTTTGTTTCCCTGGTCTTAGGTGAGTCCTGCTGTGGTTTATTTAGTTACTTTGGCATGGGCTTTCCCTTGGGTGCCACATTTCATAAATAGATGCTTCTGAGCATCATGAGATGTATAACAGTGGCAGTTTGACATTCTTTTCACACACAGTCACCTGAGCCTAGATAGAACAGTTTATTCAGCTTCACTAAATTGGGGATTATAGGGAGGGGTTACAGCGTCAGGGAATAACGTGTGCCCGCGTAATGCAGTATGATTAGAATTAAATTGCTTTCTTGCTGTTGGAGCTAAAGAGTGGACCAAAGAAAATGTGATTTGCCACTGATCAGGTCTCACAGCACTATCTATAGCCCTAATAACTAGGTATTAACTTCCTTCAATGTCAGCTTAGACCAAGTGGGGCAGAATCCTGTTCATTCTACAGTAATGTTCATTTATAATTGATTTTCAGTATAAGTGAATTAATCACATTCTAGGAAAAAGATAATGTGTCTTTTTGACTAATATTTTCTCTTTATTTTAGCAACTATAGAAAACTTTCATGTGGTGGAAACATTAGCTGATAATGCAATCATCATTTATCAAACGCACAAGGTAAATATATCTTCAGTCCAAAAGGGTTCCAATGTAGTTCAGACTGAGGCATAGAAATTGTCTAAAGTAAAATTGGCAGAAAATTCAATGCCAGAAAAGATCTAAAAACTTTATTAATAATTCAGGAATCCAAATATTTTTCTAGCCTCTAGTCTCTCTATAGGAGATAAATGATAGTTAATGAATATGAAAGTGAATCGTAGTTTCCTGTGATAACAATATAAAAAGGGGAGTGGAAAATATGTTATTAACCTATGTTAAGACTAACAGGTGAAAGTGACATTAAGTGGATTATCTGAAAGCAATGGAAAATTGCTGAGCATGACTGTTGAGAGGTTGGTCATATACCGGAGTACACAGAAACATGGTCATCTAAACAGGTTCCCTTTCCCTTCATTTCTTCCTCTGTTAATGTAGGTTTTCAAATAAAGAATAATAAAATGCCCTGGCTGGTGTGGCTCAGTGGATTGAGCATCAGCCTGTGAACTAAAAGGTCACCAGTTCGATTTCCACTTAGGACCCATGCCTGGGTTGCAGGCCAGGTCCCCACTTGGAGACATGCAAGAGGCAGCAACCAATTGATGTTTCTCTCCCTTTCCTCCCTCACTTCCCCCCTCTCTAAAAATAAATAAAAATCTTTTATAAAAGAATAATAAAATGAATTAAAGCCCTGGCTGGTGTAGCTCAGTGGAATGAGTGCAGGCCTGTGAAGCAGAGGGTCACCGGTTCGATTCCTAGTCAGGGCACATGCCAGGGTTGCCCTCCCAGTGAGGAGCATGCAAGAAGAAACCACATATTGATGTTTCTCTCCCTGTCTTTCTCCCTCCCTTCCCTTCTCTCTAAAAATAAATAAATACTTTAAAAATAAAAATGAATTAAAATTTTGGAGAGATCCATCAAAAGCAAAATTGTATGTTATATTTTATTATAACATACAATAAATACAGTGATTCGATAAGTACTTTATTCTTCTTTTTCAAATGATTTTTTAATTGAGCTGAATATGTGAAAATATTTGAGGTTTGCTCTGTATTTCTTAAGCTCAGTCTTGTCACCTGAGGCCTCTTATATCTAATAACTGTGAGCCATGCTTCATTTTATGTGGTAGCTGCTTAAGAAATGTGTCCCAGTGAAGATTCTGTTTCAGCCTACAGATTTGAGGGAGGGTCTAAGTGAAATCCACAGTTTAGCAGATGTTAAAATGTCCATTACTTGCCCTGTAATTTGGAATGAAAATAAGTGGCCAGTAATTGAGATTCAAAAGAATGTTGCTACCTGAAGATCACTGATCCTGGAAAACAGTCTACTGCAAGGATGTATTTCACCTGGTAAATAGTAGATGGACGGGTAATCTTACACTGGTTGTGCTAAGTGTATTTCTTGAAAAACAAAACTAAAAACTGTTAAAATAATGTATTTTATATGTAACAAAATTTAAGTTATAATTATTTGAATAAATAAATTATCCTAGCATTTATTTTTCAACAAAATCCAATAACACTATATATCTTTCTCTTTAGACTTGGCTTCTTTTTATAATATGGCCTTAAATAGGCTATGCATCTCCTAGTATTTAAGTTATTTGCACCCTTTAGATTTGTCTTATCTTCGTCCTTGTGGATTTTCATGTATTAGTTCTAACATGGCCAAGTTTTCATTTATTACTGGCTTCACATACATTTCTCTGACACTACTTTTGTCGACTTCATGCAGTTTTGTATCTTTAAAAGATAAACCATTTCACTTTGCAGATGATTTGTGTTGTATTGACACTGAGTTGTTGGCTCTATTTTATACTCACCAATTAGAATATCTCACTTAAACTTACATAGTTCCAGTTCTCTGAGACCTAGGTACTATGTCATTCCAACAGTACTTTTTCCTCGTGTACCATGGAGTTCAAAGGTTCTGTCTCACTGATGTGGAATTCTTTAAAGGTGACTGTGCTATCAAAGGAGCAGGCTTCTTTGCCTAAAATCTTTGCTTTAAAGTCTCTGAACAGTTTACACTGAGGTTTAATACTATACTTGAAAAGAGGATGTTACCAGGGCCTATGGAAGGGGGTAATGGGGTGTCTGTCATTGCTTAATGGGTGGAGTTTCTGTTTGGGAAGATAAAAAATTTTGGAAGCAGGTATTGGTGATGTTTGTATAACATTGTGAATATAATTAATACCACTGAATTATACACTTAAAAATGGTTTAAATTGCAGATAATCCCAATTTTTAAAAAAAGAAAAAATAGAACGTTATTCTTTTGGTAATAGTTCGACAAATCCATTAACTCAGTGTTCAAAATTAATCCTTTGATGGGTGATGTCAGGTGCTCTTCATGTAAAATTTGACATATTTTGCCTTCAACTAAGATAATTTATTGATTTTACATTTATTTCTGTTAGTTCCATATTACATATGAGTAAAAAGTAGTTAAATTTTCAAGTGATTTTACTTCTTTCACAGAGAGTGTGGCCTGCTTCTCAGCGAGATGTATTATACCTTTCTGCCATCCGAAAGATACCAGCCTTGACTGAAAACGACCCTGAGACTTGGATCGTTTGCAATTTTTCTGTGGACCATGACAGTGCTCCGGTAAGTGCGCTGAGTACTTGTGGACAGTTGCTCAGTATAAAGCTAACTCTGAATACAGTGCGGCAGTGATTCGATTAAACATGTGCCCCCCACACACACAGATACTAAATTTGATCATGACTCTTAGATTCTGTGTTACAGTGGCTTCGTGGAATAATACAGTCCACGTGCTATCTGAGGGACAGTGGTCACGGCTCTGACCATTTCAGCAGGTCCGTTTTCCTTTGCTGCTGAGGTGAAGTAGACAGAGCTGATGGGTAATATATGTAGGCTACTTCTCACAGTTGCCTCTGAAACCAGTATCAACTACTGGCCAAACCTCTGTGGTTTGTACCTCAGTTTAGCTCCATTTAATATGTAATAGGAGGGAAAAATCATTTCTTGGGTCATATCAGCTTGGCATGTGTTATTTCCTCGTATTTCCAAGATTTTGTTGGAGATTTTGATGAGTTACAGTTTCGGCGAAGCCAGCGCAGAATGAGACCAGTAGAGATTACAAAATACTGGGTATCTGCTCTACTGGTATTCTGTTTCTATTTTTTTGTTTCGGCAGCTGAACAATCGATGTGTCCGTGCCAAAATAAATATCGCTATGATTTGTCAAACCTTGGTAAGCCCACCAGAGGGAAACCAGGAGATTAGCAGGGACAACATTTTATGCAAGATTACGTATGTAGCTAATGGTATGTATTTCAGTTGTTTGTTTTTGCTACTTAGTAATGTGGATGTTCTTAGTATGATCTACATGACGACTGGAGAAATACCATCACAAATGCCTTTTGAGTGTTTATTCTTTAGATAAGTAATTTTTAATTTGGAAAGACGTGTATGAAAACTATTGGGGAACTTTTGATATACCCATACCTGAAATTGACCCCAGAGCTACTGTATCAGAATTTTTTAAGCTGGGTCTAGATAGGAAAATTTTAAAACTTTATATCAAGAATACTATCACATATCCTTGTTTTTTTGTTTTTTAATCCTCACCCAAGGGCATTCTTTTTTTCATTGCTTTTTAGAGAGAGGGGGGCTTATAGAGAGGGAAAAGTAGGGGGAAAGAGAGGGAGAAACATCGATTGGCTGCTTTTTCGTACATACCTAAACGCAATCCAACCGGGGACCAAACCTGCAACCCAGGTATTTGCCGTGACCAGGAATCGAACCTGCAACCTTTTGGTTTGCAGAATGACACCCAGCCAGATGAGCCACTGGCCAGGGCTATTCTTGGTTTTAAGAACTGTTTTATTAAATATTTACTTTAAAGAATATATGTAGAATTAGGAATGTAAGCAACAGTGGGAAAGGAAATTAGCAGTTTTTCTTATTGTCAGGCTTGCTCATTTTCTATGTCATTGATTGGTCCCTTATCCTTAATTAGTTACTAGGTACATATTTATTTATATCAGCCTGCTGCTGGACAGCCCTGTTGCTTTGATTCCTTACTATTTCTCCCTGCAGTAGTTTCTGAAGTCCATCTAATCAAATCCTCTAACTTTATACAGGACCCTAACTGCTACTATGTTTAAAGAGACATTTATGCCTGAGCAAGTTACTATTTGATTAGAGTAGAATTTGATGAGTAAATCTGCCTCAGGTAACCTAAAATCGAGCTATACTAATATTTGCATGTAATTTAGGGAAGTAAGAACACTTTGGAAAGATAATAAATGCTTTCTTATTTGCTATCTGTTTGTGCCTGGTGGTTAATATTAAGGATTAATGGTTAAAACTTTAAGTGATGCTGATTGTTCCCACATGAAGAATTTTTTAAAAGCAAAGGAACAAAATGAGTGAGTGCTTTGTATGTATTTGGAGAATTACATATTCTTAATATATTTAAATATATTCCACATATATTTAAATTTTTCTTTAATTCACAGTGAACCCTGGAGGATGGGCACCAGCCTCAGTCTTAAGGGCAGTGGCAAAACGAGAATATCCAAAGTTTCTAAAACGTTTTACTTCTTATGTCCAAGAGAAAACAGCAGGAAAACCTATTTTGTTCTAGTATTAACAGGTACTGGAAAATACATGTTATCTTTTTCTTAAATTTTGTCTTAACGTGATTCTACAGATATTAAAATTTAGTTAACTTTGAAAGTAGTTTCTGTGTTTTATGATGTTCCCAGATAAAGAGTTGTAGTTTTTTATAGCCTTGAAACTTACTTTTTTATCTTTCTGCTTATATTAAATAATACCTGTTATTTAAACAACTTTTAACATTATAGAACTCAAGAATTTCAGAAGTACACATTTTCTGTATCTTTTCGTCCATTGAAGTTACTGTTAGGTCTGTGGTATATTCTTCTAGACTTTTATATATAATTATATACTTATGTATATGTATTTTTGATTGTCTTCCAAATGTTTATACTTACTGTTTTGTAGCTTGTTTTTCTACTTAACAATATATTTTAACTATTATTCCATATAAAGATATGAGATGTATATACTGTCTCACTATATTAGCATCTGTTAGCTGAGTATTGCAGAACTTATTAACTAGTCCCCATGGTAACGTTTGTATTGGTTTCATATTTTTACTCTCAAGTAATGCTACATTGAACATCTTTGCACAAGGTACAAGCATCTCATTTTCTTTAAGTCGTATGTTAATATGATGCAGAAGTCAAATGTGTGAAAAGGTATTTAGTAAAATTTATCCCCTGCCCCCTATTCACCCAGGTTTGTCCCCCATCCACATACACAAAAGTGTATAACCGATATTACTAGTTTCTTGTGTATTTTTCAAGAAAATTTTTAAAAGATTTTATTTATTTACTTTTTGGGGGGGGTAAGGGAGAAAGAGAGGGAGAGAAACATCAGTGTGTGGTTGCCTCTTGCATGCCCCCAACTGGGGACGTGGCCCACAACCCAGGCATGTGTCCTGACTGAGAATCGAACCGGCAATCTTTCAGTTCTCAGGCCGGCGCTCAAGCCACACCAGCCAAGGTGAGAGATTTTTTTTAATGCCTGAAAAAGCAAATACAATTGTATTGCTCCCACACATACTCTTGTTGAAGAAAACATAGCATACTGTACACGTCATTCTGCATCTTGTTTTTGCACTCTTTATTGTCTTGAAGGTCTTCACATACAGGCAGGGAGCTGCTTCATTCTTTTTTAAGACAATTCATTATCTCATTGTATAGATACACATAATTCATCTAACCTCCCTTTGTAAATATTAAAATTGTTTTCAATTTTTTGTTAGAACAAATAGTGTTGCAATTATATCCTTATGTCATTTTGCACTTGAGAGTTTATACGTGGGATAAGTTAGTGGGTGTGACACTGCTGGCGCTGTGGGGGTTCGTGCATTTGTAATTTAGGGGTTGCCCTCCATAGAGGCAGTAATTTACCATCTCACCCACAATAATGTGTTGGAGTGCCCATTTCCCTGTACCCTGCCACACAATGGGTTAAATGAAGCTTTCTGAGTTTTTCCAACTTGACAGGTAAAAAGTACTCTCACCATGTAGTTTTAATTGTATTTCTCTTATTATGAGTGAATTTGAGCATTTTTTGATCTGTTGGAGAACATTTGTATAATTCTGTTTCTGTGAACTCTGAATGTATTAAATTTTTAATAGAGATCACCGAAGTATAATTTACAGACAGTGACTATGTATGAACATCCTCTCATTCTTACCTACACTGAATGTGAGTTAAATCATTAGCTGAGAAATTTATATTCTTGAGTCATTTTAATTAGATAAAAATAATAGTCAGCAGTCATATAATGAATGCCGTATTTAATTAAACTTGGTTTCTGAGGATACTGCAGTATGTCTTTTTTAAAAAAAAAAAAACTCAAAAGCTAAATTTATTGTGAGGTGCTAACACAGGTTTATTGCATTGATGTCCTAGATACTTGGTTTTTCCTGGGAAAGAACTGACCTGAAAGCGTTAAACAAGTTCTGGCCTTACTAATCTGAATGCTTAGCGTTTTGGGACATATAGTGTGACCTTTGAGGAATTATCTCTCCTGAGGCATAAGCGTGTTGCGTAAATGCACTATTTTTATAATATTTTGTACTTTAGAATTGTTATGGCTGGATTCTGGGCACGTAATTTCTTACTGATTCTATCTTCACTGTATTTGTCAAACCATAAACCTGATGCCACACTATGGCAGCAGGCTTCTCACCTTGCTTAGCTAGGTGTCTCTTCTCACAACCTTAAGATTTCTAAAAAGTTGCTGTTCGCTGGAACCAAGACCAAGCATGCAGCTCTACCTGCTTTCGCTCTTCTTCACCTCTACCCCCAGCCTTGCTAATAAGCAGGACAGAAAATATAACCATGTATTATGCAGAAAAAATCAGAATACAGTTATATAGAGAGAGAACGTGATCTCAACTGTGTTTGAGAATAATGATTTTCTTAAATGTTTGAAATACACGTACTAACATGTTACTGTTGTATTTGGGGCATTGTTTCATTGGCTGACTGTGTGTGTGTACACACTCTCTTCTTTAGTATACCTAGAAGGGCGAGGTTGAAATCCTTTGGAAAAAAATTTACTTCTGAGGCAGGAGGTAGCATTGTCTGTGGACCTGTGAGCATATATGTAGTAAAGAGAGAAATGAAAAGACTCATCAGTTAGAGCTCAGCTCAGCCTTGAGTCATGCTTGAGCTCCTTTCTGACAAAGAACCAAATTCAAACCTTAACATGTGAAGAAAATCTTTGTTCACCTAAAGTAATACTTGTTTCATAACAATTTTGGAAGATGTATGTATGAAGTGTATTCTAGCATTGAAATCGTAGGAAAGCTAACATTCTTGGTTTTGGTGATGGAGAAATAGTAATTTTCAATAGTCAGTATCATCTGTAGAGAAATTCCATAAAATTAATGATGTCCAAAGATACTAAAACCTCTTAGTCAAAATGCTTACACATTTGATGCAGTCTGAGCATGTTGGTTTTCTACATTAAGGCAGGCCTCTTTTTCAGAGCTTGAGTAAAATTTTAAAATTCTTGAAAAATTGTATAGCATAATTTTTATAGAAGACTAAGAAGGAAATGCCAGTGTGGGGGGGTACAAATCCAGAGACCTCTGGTTAATTCCCTCTTTGCTTACCTGTAGCGCATTACCCTTTTAAATTTTTTCTAACTTTCAAAGATTCCTTATACATTCTGTTCCTTCTGATGAGATAATTTTACACTCTTAAAATTGAAAACTTTTTAAACTTAAATTTTTATAGGGAATCTGTGCATTCCATGAATTCAAGGGGTGGGAGGAATCTGTTTTGGTAGTCCTGCAGCTGTTAGTAACAAATATGACTTTTTTACTTGTCATTTTCTTTCCTACAGTGACTGAAGCAAGGCTGTGTGACATTCCATGTTGGAGGAAAAACTTTTTTAAAAAATCGAATGCTCTAAGCTGGAACGTAGGATCTCTAGCCTTGTCTATGGCCCAGCACCTTGGCCTTGTGTACAAAAATGAAGAAATACTGCAATAGCAAAGCTGAACATCTAACACTGGCTATCTCCTGCTAGATCTCCACACTCAGCATATAACTATAAATACATGTAAAATTACATGTACATGGCTATATTTTTATTTGCTTGCTCCTAGAAAAGAAAAAAAATCAACTTTGAATCACAACTAGAAATTGATGCTTTAAGTTTTGGAAACTTTTTCAGAATTTCTAATTTAGTGTGGTCCCACCTAAGACCCTCTGATGTGTCAGGTTTTGTGCAATAAGAGAAGCACAGAAGTTGAACACACACGGGGAGTGTGCTTTCTGGGCGCCAGCTACCTGGATGGCGTTCTTGTTTCAGGCCTGTAGTTAAATCTGTTTCCAGAATCTTTTGATTTCTTTTTGTGCTTTGCATAATCATAGAATTCATTGCTGCTGATTTCTATAACAATTCACGTTGTTATGAAAAGTGTCTCTTAATGACTGAGGGCTGTCAATAACCTGTGATTTTCTTGTTTTTTCCATAGTCTTACTCCCATGAAGAACTTTTGTTCTGATGGAGAAAGAAGGAAAAGCTTAATTTTTCCCCCCTAGATATCTGTATTTCCTGTATTTTTAGTTGTACACTGTTATGCTACAGGTTTTTTTGTTTGTTTGTTTGTTTGTTAGAGACACAATTTGGCAATTCCTAAATTGGTTCTTTCTTACCTTCAGACAGAAACATCTGTGCAAATCTTGTGGGTATAAACTGCTTTCTGGTAAAATGGTCAGGGTAAAATGAGCTTACATTTTTATGAAATTTGTGAGAAAATATACAGTTACTACTTGTGAAAGCAAATCAGACTGATTTAGACCTTGATGCAATATTTGTAGTATTCAGTAACAGGTATGTTTTTGAGTTTTTCCAATTCGGGTTCGTTTAAAAGATATTTTGCAAGACATGCCTAGAAAATGTGAGCCATGTCCCTGTTTGCCTCTTGATCAGAAACTGCGGCAGAGCAATGAAGGATTCCCTGTGAAATGCTTTCCTTCGTTGCTATAAGAACTTAAATGTATAATACTTTTTTTAGTTTTATTAGTTTTCAGCCTCTGATAAAAACCTTGAAGCATGAAGTTGAGGCAAGGAATTTTACTCATTGAAGTAGAAATGACTGCCCACTTCAGAATCTTCGTTATGTTTATACACAAATGTGCTTACATAAATCAGAGGCATTTTGTAGATGCTTTTCTGACTTGTTCATCTCTGTAGAAACACAGAAATCAGATCCATTTTGTAAAGCAGAAAGTCATGTCATGTGGAACATGTCTTGTATATATTTCATACATGGTAATGGAGTCTTAATGATAAATGCAAGGTGATAATTTAATGATGGGATTAGTCTGATCACTTAATATGCACAATCCTGGAAGTGAATTACTTGCATCAGATATAGTGCTATTTATTATTCTGTACAGAGAGAAAAATACGTATAAAACATATGCTTAACATTACATGCACGCAGATTTCATGCTTCATAAATCTTTTCTATTTTTAATTTACGTTTCTCTAAATGATGTGCATGGTCTATGCCTTATTATAGAAAAATGCTGTTCATAATTGGACTCTGTGGAAGTGCCTATGGTGGTAATGCTAGTCAGGCAAACAAGGCAAATTATCATATCAGTGTACTACATCACCATTTAACATTTTATATTGTGATGTTTAAAAAAGAAAAGTTTATACCTCAAATGTGTATTTTATTTTACAATCAGCTGTGGGCTGGGGTGTGGGAGTATGGGGGGGCTAGGAGGGAAGGTATATTCACCGTAAACGCTGATGGGAACCTTTAAAAAAATTCTATATGCCCACCATAAATAGTTCTCTGTTTGCCATTTTTTCTGGTAACTATCATGAACACAGACAAGTAACTCTTTCGTAACTAAATTGGATAGCTTTATTTTACAAAGGTATGGAAAGTTTACAAAGCAGTATCTGAATCTAATTATCATTTGTTGCGTTTACACTAAATGTTAATGATATACTTTTGCAGTTTAGTCTGTAAATAAAATGATTACACTAAAATATTTGTATTAAAGAAGATACATTTTACCTTTAGATAATTGCACTGGTACTTCACTAGAGCTAACCCTGTGCGACCAGATACAGAAATTGGTAGGAGAACGTGAGAAGAATTTAAAAGTGGTCAAATTTTAGAGAGGTGCTAGCCCTTTAGACAGTATTCAGACCCTCTAGAGTTACTTCCATACGGCAAATTCCCACACACTCCGAATGCACATGATGTTTTCTCACCAGTTATTTCCTGCTGCTCTTCCCCAAGCCAAAAAAGGAAAGGGATCTTTTTACTCTTTTTTCTACTCAGTTACCCTTTTATACCGCAATAGAAACTTTAAAAATATTGGTGAGGAGGGGGTTTTGTTCCCTGAGTGAGAACACAGTGTTTTAGTTAGATTGCAGGACTCCTGATTTTGTGGGGAGGGTCATCCCAGCAGCCCTGGGTTTGGGATGGCCAGACATAGGGGCAGCCAGAGCAAGGAGGGGGATGGCTGGGAGAGGTGTAAGAGTACAAAGTAAGGAAAATGAGGAAAGGGTTCCCCATGTGTTTGGTTTTTAATCAACTAATCTCTCCACCTGCACAACATCAGTGTCAATTGCTATTGAGAATTTTTAGTTGGGGTGAGCTGGTTCTCTTGTGAAATTGTGCTGGTTATCTTTAAGCTTATCAGTTGTTTGTCCAGTTAAACACTTTCACCAGTATTTAGTCCAAGTTGTACAGATGATGTATTCGGATTCTTGTCATTGTTCATCCCCAAACTCAAAACATAATCATTTTGAAGTACCTTGGGAGTGTATAGAGTGTAACTATTCTATAATAGCTTTATGATCCTGATGATGTTTCTAAAAAATAATAAAAGTTGGTTCTTCCATGTTACAATCACAAAATTAAAACAAGTATTTAAAAGTGGAGAAGTATTAAAATATTATGGACAAATGTACTTGTTTGGTGGTTTTTCTTAACCTCAAGATACTGCCCTGGATAATTCTCGAGTAGTCAAGAGCTTGAAATACTCCAGTTCAGTGGCCTTCAGACTGCAGGTTGTAACCCAGTTAGGGATCGAGAAAACTGAATGAGTTGTGACCTGATTCTTTTTTAAAAGCAAAATAGAACAATGGAATAATCAAGTATATAAAATGTAATAAAGGTAAATATTTTGTGAATTTTTTCATATGTATAAATGTGTGTGTGTAGTGGGTTACAATTTAAAATGAATTTCTTACTATGAGTCGTGGTCCAAAAGTTTTTTGGGTTTTTTTAAAAGATCTTAGGTATTTATTTTTAGAGAGGGGAAGGCGGGGGAAGGAAAGGGAGAGAAACATCAATGTGTGGTTGCCTCTTGCATGCCCACTACTGGGGACCTGGCCTGCAACCCAGGCATGTGCCCTGACTGGGAATTGAACCAGCGACCCTTTGGTTCGCAGGCCGGCACACAGTCCACTGAGCCACACCAGCCAGGGCCGAAAGTTTTGTTTTGTGTTTTTTGTTTTTACTTGCTAGAGAGCAAAACCATAGGCAATTGAGCATTTCTAAAATGAAAATACAGTGCCAGTGAATCATGCACAATTTAACTACATGAACTTAGCTATGAGTAAATCATCTCTCATTTATTTACTCAAATAATACGACCAACTCCACTTGTTACACTCAGAGAATTTATGCCCTAGAACAACCATGAGACGGGAAGTGTGGATTTGCAGTTAATTCAGTGAGTTCCTCCATAGTTACTTTGAAAGACACTGAGCTTGCTTCTTTCCTAGTGTTGGCCCCTCCCTGAATGCAAGCCAACTACTAAGTCTGGCAGGATGCCGGAGCAAGTCGTTGGGCTGTTTTGAATTTATTGAGAGAAGTAGCATGTGGTCCTCATGACACACCTTGAGGGAGGTTTTCAGGAGTGATTTAACTATGTGCAGTTTTTCTCTTAGGCTTGACTTTGGAATAAACTGCAAACAGGTGTAGTTCTGACTAGCTGTTTCTAATTGAGTTGCTTTTATAGGATCTTCCAGATTTTCTTGCCATTGTTTGAACTAGATTGCAGCAGGACTCATTGTTGGCCTCGGCATTGTCTGCCCATTAAAACAGATTTTCTGTGAACCTTCCACGTCTGTGTACTTTGAGCAGCCTTGAACAAATATCACAAACTATTTGGTCTCTACATTCTCTTGCACAGAACTCTTGTGAGTTTAGTACTAGAGCAAATCTTAAAGGTCTTTGAAGTTACCGAAAATGCCCAACCAAGATTTTCTTCCACCCAGTATTTGTTGAGGTGCTGACTGAGGGTGTCTCCATCAGGTGTCTGCAACACACCCTGCCTGCATTCTACCTGCTTTGCTTACGACATGGCTGGGCTTGGGGGGGGGGGGAGTAATAAGAGGGGAGGGGGTGGTGGTGGTAGTACCACCACTATTTTACAGGTGAGGCGACAGGCCCGGGCCCCAGGCCTACTAAGTCTAAAGTCTCTTAGACTGCTGCTTTTTAATGTCCCATGTACTTAGTGTGTAGAATATATCGTTTGATAGACTGTAAAGCAGACATGCTTGGAGCACTTTAGAGGTATGGGTCTTCACATTACGTATGTCAACACTGTCTTCACAAGATCCCACTGGATATGTAACTTGTATCTTAAAGGTTAATTTGGACCATTCTTTGATTCCTTGATTGCCCTCCTGTCTCCTAGCTTAGAGGGATGAAATGGAACTCAGTCATAAACAGTAAGTACCCCAAGAAGGGTATTTTTAGCCCAAGGAGGAGATTTTACCTTGGATTGTTCAACCCAACAACAAGCACCAACAGAGCCGTCACTGTTTTGTGAGCCGCCTGCTGCAAAATGACCGCTAAGTTCGCTTATGAAAACAAGCTTTGGATCCACAGCCGGTCGGTGCGTTGTGTTTCTTTCCTGCTGTCCTTTGGCCCTGGGAAACTAAGTGGTACCTGGGATCAGCAGTAGGGAATCAGTGTGGCGGCTAAATCGAGCTGTCTGTGGCCGGACCACTTTAGCACGTGGACAGACGGCACTAACTCTCCAGCACTCAGAACAGTTCCCAGAGCAAGTATTCACTGGCACCTGCTACTCGCTTCTCATGCAGCGTTCCAGGATTGGGAATACAGCAATAAACAGACCATCTGATCTACATTATTTTTGTCATAACCAAGCTTTTTAGATATGAATCTAAACAAAGAGGAAATAGGCTTTGAAATCAGGAGCTTTGAATAGGGGTACATTGAACTACAGACTAAACCACCTATGAGATATACAAAATTTTATTTTTCTTGACTCTCAGCTGTGTTCTCATAAGAAATGAGTTGTTGCTGTGTTTTAACAAGTTTCCCAATAGCATGAAATTAATTGGTGAATTCTACTCTGCTGGTTATTCCATTTAATCTGAAGCTACAATTTTACGGTTTGTGACGAGACTCTACATTCCTAACATCCAGTAGACCTGTTATTTCTAAGTGTACTTCTTCCACGTTCCTGAGTACCACGCACTGCACTGCATGTACCAAAAGGGAATGAGAGTTAGAGGCTGAAGGACCACTTTTTCTGACTCGCTCACTTGAACAGCTTTGATCTTGCCAAGTCATTTCTTTTTATTTTGTTAATCATTTTTAAAATTTTTATTGACATTTTGCCGATGTCTCCACATCCTGCCCACCTCCTCCCAGCCCCTGCTCCCTTCTCCCTCTGGCCCTCACCAGACTGTTGTCTGTGTGTGGGGGTCATGCATATATGCTCTTCGGCTACTCCTCCTCCTTTCCTCCAGTCCCCCCTTCCCACCTCCCCTCTGACAGTTGTCAGTCTGTTCCATGTAGCCATGCCTCTTTCAAAAATTGTTGAGTCATTTCAACGTCTCTAAATCTCTGCTATGAAGTAATACAAAAGCATCTACCATGGCGACATCAGAAGAGTGAGATAATGTATTTAAAGTGCTTTGAAAGCCCTGAAGCGCTATGCGATGATAAGGATTAACCCACCACAGGTGAGGTACTGCCTTCTCAATGCTAGAGATACAAAAGTGGGTGAGACAGGAATAATGACAAGGGTGCAGGCATTTAGGGTTTTGAGCCTGAACTTAAGTCTGTTGGCTTGGAGCTGAGAGGGGCAGAGGGTTTTTAACTTCCGTAAGAAGTTACCTATTTGACAACAGAAGGAGTAAATGGAAGAGGGTAGAGCTGTCCAGGAATGGTAAGTTCACAAGGATAAGAACCAGGAAGAGGGACATTATCTTCTTTTCCCCTAGCAGTGTATCCAGTCTTTTGGCATCTCTGCTCCCCACTGGAAGAAGACACATTAAATACATTGCGACACATAATCACAAAAAAATCTCAACGCTTTTAAGTAAATTTATAATTTTGTCTTGGGCTGCTTGCGGCCCGCAGGCCGCAGGTTTGACACCCCTGGCTAAGAATCTTTACAGAGGTCTGAATTTCCTAGCAAGACGTGCAAAGAATTGTAAAGCAAATGCTGCAACAGCCCATGGGTCCGGGCTGCAAAGAGTTAAGTAGTTAGCTGTGCAGTTTTTGAAGAGATGTGATAAGGGAGGTGACTAGCTAAGCAGCTCTGCCCAGAACCTCTACAATGCTGTGGGAGGCACCAGGCTATTCCCTAAACTAGATAACCATGAGATCCTTATCACAGCCACTGGGAAAATGCCTCATCTTTGGATAATAGAATGATTCTGTATATATATGAGAATAAAGGTAGCATTTTGTAGAGTATGTAGAGCTAGACAGGTCTAAGTAGCCGGCTGTCCAACTGTCTCATTTTACAAATAAGGGAACTGAGAAAAACAGACATGAAGTGAACAACTGGAGGTCTCACAGGTCTGGATTTCCAGCACCCTTAACACTGCCATCAGCTCATTTTCAGTGACTGTCATTTTCTCTCTGGGAAAAGTCCTGCTTATATTTATTGTGTTAGCCATTCAACATCATTGAGTACCTTTAAATTTAAAGTACTATATACTAAGTTAACCAGAAAAGACACAGTTCCTGTCTTGAGACCTCGATCTGGAAGAAAATGGACAAGGTCTGCCACTGGAATACAGAAACAGCTAATTTTTATTTGTATATATTTTTATATTCTTTTTTGTTTGATAATGTACATAAGTCAATGAAATCTATCAATAAATACATTTATTGGAGGTGTGTGTCCAAAAGGTTTTTCTGATGGGGTGTTCAAGGCTTGGGCCCTTCTGGGCTGGGCAGGCACTGTCCTAAGCGAGTTGAAGGTGGCCCTTTCCCCAAGAGCTCTGCACTGATCCAGGCTCCACCAGCAAGCCAACTATAAGCTTTGGCTACTACCCTGCTCTGGGTGCAGAGTGAGCACCCAGACCTGTTGAAGGTGCCATGGCCAGAGGTCAGTAGGCTGCTCCAAACAGATCTGAGTATATTTTGCTATTAAGAGCAATAAAGGTTTGAGAATGAGGTAGGGCTGTCACATGTTATACTCTGTATCAGAAAAGACAGGTGGAAAGTGGACCAAAACTTGATGGTTTCATTAGCCCTTTGAGGCTACAGCCCAAGTCAGACAGTGAAACAGGCAGAGTTAGAGGCTGCTGTGAGCTGGGAGTACGGCTCACCCATCACATATCACTTAGGACGGACAATACTCTGGATTTGCTTTAGTGTGTCCCACACTCCTGACATACAATCCCAGCTGAGTTTGGAGTGGAAACTTAATTGCCCCCTCAACCATCCCCTACCCTTACCCCATCAACTAAGCTGTTTACCATTTCAAACTTCAAGTAACAGGAAAGCAAAGGGATTCCATAGTCAACACAGGCTAGATGTCTCCCTGGGGTATTCACTGCATTCACTGAAAATAGAAGACCTTTAGTGTTGTGTGGTGGGGCAGGGTAGGGGGCGGTGGTCATAGGTGGAGCACAGGGAGACACCAAATCCAGGTAACATACTTTCTACTTGTTACTGTTTCTCTAGGAATAACTTAATTCTTACTAACATTTGATCTCTCCCTATTTGCCAAGTGTGTGCTTCTGAAAGAACACACTTTCCTATACCATCCATTAATAGGCAGCTCATACGGAAATCCACAACTGTGAGAGCAGCAGCAGCCCCGCTGGAACTGCCAAAGTCCTGGCCACAGCCCAGACCGTGGGAAGCAGAGACCCTGGGGATGGCCTAGCGATCCGTTTTGAAAACTCTTCCGTTTGAGCGTGTTGCACACTCAAGCTGGAGAAGCCCTGAATTCACGTGTTTTTGTGTCCTACCCTTAAATCCAGCTGTCAGCACAAGGCCCTCTCCCAATGGCCTTGGGGAGAAACTGGGTTCCTGACACAGGAGTGCCCATACCTCCCTCGGCAGCTCTCAGAATGGCTCAGGAGGGAAAGAGGGCATGTGGGAAGCACCTTCCATTACAGCGAAAGAAGGAACCTGCTGCATAACTGTATATTAAATCATTTGCCATCTGCTCCTGGCTTCCACTGTAGAGGTTGTCCATTAATTATCTTTGCTAACTTCGCAAAGTTTATTACTAATAAATTAGTCTTGGCCAGGAGACGGTGGTCTTAAAAATATTTTTCTAGTTAATTTGCTGATCTTTTTTCACCTCCTACATACAGTGGATTTGTATTGTTTTGCTGCTCTGCATCTTGTTTGAGCCTAGACCCTTCAACAATGTCAGATGATTTTCTCTCCTAAAGATGAGGAAAAGTCTTTTTACTACATTCACCTCACTGTTTGCAAAAGCACCCAAGCGGAGAAGGGGATGAAAGTCCTTCACTGCTGCCTTTCCAACTCGCTCCACTCTGGAGGGGACAAATATACAAGTGATTGGGTCATTTGGAAAGAAAAAACCAAACTCATTTTCTGTTATCTGGGCCTTTGTTCTTAGAGGCTCACACATATCTTTTCATCTCTAACTACAGCAGAAGCATAGTCAATAATTTAAATACATGGGAATCGGCATTTGGAAGCCGACGCCATACTCTCTGACTCAGCTCATACAGCTTAAATGCACACCGGCAGCTGCCCAATCTTTATGCCCTCTTGCTCACAGCCCCAACATCCAAAAGTAGTCAGTTGAGATGATAAATCTGAACTGATCAAACTCTCTATACGGAAGAGAGTTTCAATGCACACGCAACACCAGCCTGCCATCAAAGTCGCAGAGTTGGAGAATATAATGGAGAACAATAACTGGCCATGCGACCCCTGGCAGGAATCACTGGTTACCACCCCAGCTGCACTTTATAAGCTTCCAGGGCGCAGGGTTAATCCAAAAAAAATAAATAAATAAAAAGAAGAAGAAAGAAAGGTTACTGTTTACACTTACAAGTATTAACTTCTCATAATTTACTGGAACTGGAAAAAAGTATAACAAAATGTATACAATTTAGTAATTGTACAAAACATTAATTTAGCAAGATACTGGTTATTCACCGAAATGAAGACTCAGCATGTTTTCACTGCCACTTCTCTGAAAAGTTCAGATAAATAAGTCACTGGCTGAAAAGTCGCAACAGAAGCAAGTTACAGTTTACAGACAGCTTCCACAATGATACTGCAGGCGTGACCATTCGGAGGCTCTCATGCTGCCGTGACGGTCACTGCTGGAATGTCCTCCAGAGTCCGTCTTCCACACCAGCCATCAGCTCTCCAAGACCAACAGTTGAAGCATTAGATGGAATACAAAATAAGGACTTCTTTTATTACTTGTACAAAACTTGTACATTAAAAAAAATTAAGATCCAACAACTCCGCCGACACCCTGAGAAAGCTGAGAGCTTTTATGGATCCACCAAAGAGCCCCGTGTGCGTGTCTCAGTCACCAACCTCCTGGCCGCAGGAACAAGGCACACTCCTCCAGGGCCATTCACACGGCGCCTTCACTGGCGCGCACCCCTGACATAGCCTTTCAGTGGGCTCCTCCAGCAAGCCAGGGCTTCCTGGACAGCATTGAAGAACACTATTATCTCTGGTCTAAGCGCAGAGTGTTTTATCAGTATACAATTTGATTTTTATTTATTCCTTGAACACTTTCAATAAACTAGCATCAGAAGCTCTATTATAACATATACGGATTTGATACAGTTCTTTACAAAAAAACTGTCTAGGTTTTTCAGCTAAATAAATTTAAGAGTCATTTAAGAAATTAAAGTTGATTAGAGAAATGGCATTTTTCTTTCAAACCTAATTTTCCATCCTCTGAGTTCTGAGAGGGGTCACAGACTTGTGCGTTTCTGAGAAACAGAGTCACCTTTGTCTAAGCCAGCGATTTTCAACCAGTGTGCCACAAGAATTTTTAAAGCGTGCAATTCCTGACTATGGAGTCAGGGGCACTGACCTCTTTTCCCTTGGACTGTCAAATGAAAAAAAATGACAACAGCCACCAGAAGAGTCATCCGGTGTGAATGAATCAAAATTATACCTGGTTTTTTTTTTTTGTCAGATTGGCAAAAAATGTATTTTTTGTTGTACAGCAGAATTTTAATAATTAGGTCATAGGTGCCACAAGATGAAGAAAGTTGAACATCGCTGGTCTAAGCAGTATTAAGAGCTCTGGTATCTTTAATGAAGAACACAAACTCTGTTTCTTAAAGCCTTATATTGAAACATACGTTACAACCAATCTAGACATACATTTACATTTCGACAAGAGGCCTTTCTGAACAAATAGCCTGCAGAGATCAATGTAGTGATTTGTTTTCCTGATAGAGAACTATTTCGCACTGCTCAGCACATTATTCTGTGGTTGGTAATAAGAGGAATTCTTCCCTTGAAGAAAGCAGGTTCTCTTCTGAAGAATCACATTGGCTACCCCAAAATAGACCAGCACCAAATGAAGTATCAGTTTATGAAAAATAAACATATTTCTTAAAGTTCTGCAACCCAGGCTTAATAAATTACTATGAAATCAGGAGTTTTGTCAGCTACAGTATAATTTAAAAATCCGTTTTCAGCCCAGGGTGGTGGGGGTGTGGGAGAAGGGCCAACTCACACTGATCCCCATGTACTGCATGAATTTCATCAAAAGAAAACACATTTTTCCCACACGTTTTCTTTTTCAGAGGTGAGCTGTCGGTTACCATCTGTGACGCTTGAAAGCATGAAAGCCATGTTGAGATCTTTCCAAAGAGCAGAGCACCTAACACACTAAGTTGTCTTCAGAGCTGAGGAATCTGCATGGAGAGAAGGACCTCAGACCTTTCTGAAAGAGCCAAACACCAAGCAGTCGTCTCACTGATCCCATCTATTCATCCTCAACAAGACACAGCCTTCAGCTTTTTAATTCACAGATTTTATGTTAGTCCTTTAGAACACAACACCCGTATTTCAGTTCAGAACTGCCGGGCTATTCAAGCGGCCTGCTTGGTGCAAGTTCCTCGGAGGTCTTGTAAATTTATCTTTGACCTGTGGGGAAAAAGAGACAATGAGATATACAAAATATCAAGACTGCAGAATTTTAACTGGGACGATTGTATGTGAACACTAGGTTTTTATACTGCCTATTTTGAGACCAGAAAACATTCTAAATAAATTGTTCAGTCATACCTGTTGTGAATCATGTGACTTTTGACAAGATGTCCTGCTGCCAATGCTGCCATCAGTGACAATTCCCCAGCCATCACTGTACCACACACAATTCTGGCGAGCTGCCGGGCATTCTCCCCAGGATTGTCTTTGCACGCTCCCTGGACACCAAGCATCTGCAGCCAGAGGGAGACACCGCAGGACTCACCCTTAAAGTCACGGCAGCAATTTCCTACTCACTCATTGAAAGGGCCACTACATGACATTAGAATAGAGCTAGACTCCCCTTAATTTCCCAAGATCTGATGGCCAGTACTGACAATGTATACACCACGTATAGTTAACATACGCCCACAGCCTGGCTGGCAGTGCACACACACATGAATAGTCCTTTGCATTCTTAACCTACTTTCTCAATTTACTAAGCATATGCCTGAACATGCTGACTTGGACTAGGCTGATGGGAAACAAAAGAATGAAAAAACAGCTAAAATACAGAGGTGAGTCGTAAGTAGTGTCAGACAGAAACAAATCTCAGCAAGAACTAGGCTTGAGGTCACCGATGCTTCATACCTGCAGACAGGCTTGCTGAGGGAGCAGGTTGGTCCCACCACCCACAGTTCCTATTTCTATAGAGGGCATGGTGCAACTGATATACAGATCTTCATTGGTGGGACCACTTGCTTCCATTAAAGTGATACAGTTTGAACTACCAACATTCTGTGCTGCATCCTGGGGAAAGAAAAAAAAGAAAACTATAAAACTGCTCTAACTTAGAACAATAGAAGAGAGAAGTGGAAGCTGGGGCCCTCACCTGTCCACAGGCAATGTAGATGGCGGTGACGATGTTGGCTGCGTGGGCATTGTAACCTCCGATGCTCCCGGCCATGGCAGAGCCCACCAGATTCTTATTAATATTGACCTCGATCATAGCTTCTGTAGTAGTCTTTAACACCTAGAAAAGAGAGGTGTACACACTTTACATCTTCCTCCAGAAGATCCACGGGTGCGTTACTCCTATCTGCCTTTCTGTACCTCCAGAAAATAAGGAAGTTCAGGTGCGGCCCCATGTAAGGCCTGTCCTCAATGAAGAGCGTATCAGTTAAATTTGTTCCTGCGCATGCCACAGACAGACAGGTGGGCAAGATATGAGCAACAGTCATCTTTAACACAAACATACACCCATATATTAAACTTCACTTAGAATGTTAATGCTCCTCCAATTTTTTAATCCCATTAAAGATTAACACAATAAAACATTTATCCAGTCACTCACTTCTCTGACAACCTTGGCTGGAATGACAGCTTCACAAACAACAGACTTTCCTCTCCCCTCTATCCAATTTATAGCAGCAGGTTTCTTGTCGGTACAATAGTTACCACTAACTGCGAGGACCTGCATTTCAGGGAAATACTCATGGAGCTTCGAAAGTGCTTTCTCCGTACCCTGAAAACAATAAAAAACGTTACATTAACATGCAGTTATTTATAGGTCAGAGGCTTTATTTACATCTAATACTAATACTTCTAAGTACAGTAACTACAATAATCTTAATTTCTAATACAATAACTATACTTGAAATAAACTGAGCACAAAAGTAATTTCTTAGTCAGGTGTAGATTCCTAATGGTTCTTTCTAGGTATGAAAACAAACTTCTTTCTAGTGACTGATGAATAGAATATAGTTAAGAATATTAAAAAATACTCAAGAGTATAATAATCATATTCATGCCACTGGGGAGAGTGTTACCTAACCTATGATCAATGTTTAATAAATTCCTCCTTCTAGTTATTAAATTACTATCAAAAGCCTAATGTACAAAGCCTGGAAGGAGAGGTCAGATATGAAAGTAAATCTCGTTGTTAATGGAAAGTTGATGGGATTTACATTACATGAAATATAAACAAGGCTTCTAAGTGATTTCTAACTGAGTGAAATTAATTCAGTTAACTCACACCTCAATAACCCAAAACATACTTGCAGGCAATTAAAAAGTATTTTTAAATTGTGGTAAAATACACATAACATAGAATTTACCATCTTAACTATTTTCAAGTTTATACTGAAGTAGTCTTAAGTGCGTCCACCTTGTTGTACAACCAACCTCCAGACCTCCTTCTTATCTCACAGAACTGACACTCTCCACCCATGAAATAACTCCCCGCCCCCCTCTCTCTTTAGCCCCTTGGCAACCACCATTCCACTTTCTCTCTCGATGAATTTTACTAATCTACGTATCTCTTAAGTGGGAATCATACAATATTTATTTTTTTTGTAACCAGAGTATTTCACTTACCAAGTGAACCTCAAGGTTCATCAACATTTGGCATGTCAGAATAGTCTTTATTTTTAGGGTTAAATAATATTCCATTGTATATACACACCACATTTTGTCCGTTCATCCATCAATAGACACGTGGGCTGCTTCAACATTCTGGCTATTGTGCATAATGCTGCCATGAACAAGGGTACACAAATATCTCTCTGAGACCTTCCTTTTAATTTTTGGGGGGTATATACCCAGAAGTGGGATTGCTGAATAGTAAATATATTTTTAATTTTTTGAAGAACCACTGTACTACTATTTATTGGCAATTTTTAAAGCTTGTGCATTTATCCCTCACTGGAGTACTTGGTGTAGCTCAGTCGGCTGGGTGTCACCCTGCAAACAGAAAAGTCGCTGGTTCGACTCCTGGCCAGGCATGTATGTGCCTGGGTTATGGGCCAGGTTCCTGGCCGCGGGCGTGCTGCTTCTCGCACACACGTCAGTGTTTCTCTCCCTACTTTATCCCTCTTTCCCTCTCTCCAAAAAGGAAATAAAATCTTTAAAAATATTTCTTCATTTAGTCACTATCTTCTCTCTTTCCAAAAAGTTTTTATAAACAGGTAAACCAAAAAATAAATGTTGCTAGCCTAATTAACTTCAGCGTTTTACATGTGTGTCTGGTAAATAACAAATATCCATAGAATAAAACATAAGCCATACACAATCTTTTTATAAGGAGATAAATAAAATAAATGGACTATATACAGGAGGTTGGCCTCTTAAACACAAGTCTTAAAGTTCCTAAAAGAGGTCAGCTTTCAAGGTTTATAGGGCGAAGTTCTGAAGTGCTGTCCCCAAGATTCTTCCCATCCCCTCTGAGCAGACCCAGAACATGTATGCCAAGTCTAAACTAAATGCATCAAATACGAACACCACCCATCAACAAATGCCTGATTTATATAATGAGTGGCATGAAAAATCTTTCAATCAATTAACTCTTTGAGTAAACAGATGCACAGGTATAATATTAAAAGTACAGGAGGGCACAAAGTGGACAGCGAGTCTGCACCCAACTCCCGTCTCTCTGACACTGAGGTCCCCTTTCCTGGGACACTCTTGCAAGCTCTGGTACAGCCTATCCTGGCTCACCTTCGAAATCATGTTCATCCCCATGGCGTCACCTGAGCGGGACTGGAAACGAATATAGAGGTTGCGCCCAGCCATACTCATATGGAGTTTCTGCAGACGTGCAAACCTGTCGACAAAAGGAGGAAAGACTTTTTTTTTTTTAAGAAGATGGATGTTATCTTAAAATCTCATTTAGTTGGTTCATTTTATTCATAAAGAGAAACCCCATGGAGATTCCTTATTAATGTGTTCTCTTCTTTACACATGATATTAGAATACTGTATCAACACTCTCATTCTTATAGGCTGCAAGGAAGAAGGGCTACAGACAGTCATTTCTTCATAGACAAACTTTAAAAGTCCAAATAAAGACAGCATATGAGCTTGAACTATACCAGAGTTATCGTTTGTATTGTTTATGATTCTTTATAAACTTAACTTTCTGTATTCAAAGTAAATCAACTATACTAATATTTACTCCTTCTATTCTGCTTCCAAAATCTTTTTCTCAGGCAATTCTGCCCTAGGACAATTCTAAGTTAAAACACTTTTAGAGCAAAGTTAACAGTCTAATCAAAGTGAGCCTTGTAAAATCCACACACAAACTTACTATCACACTACAGTTTTCTAATTCACTTCTATAGAGGTATTCATTTAGATTAACATTCTGCCCTCCCACCCTACACCAAGCATTAACATTACTAATTCTGAATAATTCAATTTAAAGTTGATATTTTATGTCATTTTAAGCTGGCAATATGGTATGGTTAGTGATCAAAGAAGATGGCACTGGTTCTGAAATTGACATAAATGCACTTACAAGCCCCCCACACACCTGCTCGTGCTGTCGAATGCTTCCTTTATCACTGTGAACCCTTCAGGTGTCTCAAGCCAGGCCTTCACTTCTGCAGAGTCAGAAGCACGGGGAAGACGCACCACTGGGCCACGCGTCATCCCATCTGCAAGGATTCGGCTGCTGGCACCCCCACCGAGCTATGCAGGATGTTACAGAAGCACACATTAATGTTGAAAACACTTGCGCTCATCCCAATAGGTGTCCCTGACTGTCCCCAGTCTCCTCCCATCGCCTGGCCTAGAGTGATTCCTAAAACAGGCAACTATAAAAAATGCCACCGTACACCTATCGCTCTACAGCCTCTGTTGGTGCTGGCCACAAGACAACCTTCTGTTGTTGCCATTGGAACCTGAAATTCTTTTCCATCCAGGCACAGAGGTCCCGCCACTCCAACAGGGATGGGCATGTACCCAATAACGTTTTCACAGCAAGCGCCCATCACCTAAAAGGTAAAGTCAGGAGCCAAGTGAAAATCTGTATTGCAAATACACAGCTCTTGTCACTAAAAACTTTCTTCAACTTTACCCTTCAGTGTATTTCTCAACAAAAGTTGTATTTACTCTTTAAAAGTATTTAAGATACTAAATGTTTGAGTAATGACTAAACCAACAGGAAGAATATTTTGAATTTCTGTGACCTATATCATAAGCAGAATACAAAATTAAAATGAAATTACTTTAAAAGGAAAATATCTTATAAAACTATGTACTCACGTAAAAGACCAGTCGGGGAGAGTGGGGGAAGCTAAAGACTAAAACTAACAGTAATAAGTTACAAAGCAAACCTTCTAAAATCAATAAAATAACATACCAAGGAGTAATTATAGTCCCTGTAAGGTAGATACTGGAGAGAAGAAGGCTCTGGAAGTTTTGGGGAAAGTAACTGTCGGCGAATAGATACACCTCGTTCGTGGCTTTCCATCAGAGTTTCCAATTTGTATGCTGGGATATGCTTGGCATTGACTAACTGGATGATCTCAGCATCACTAAGGAACTTTGCACCTTTCTAAAGAAATGGGGAAAAAATGCAAGGGTGGTGAGGAAGAGAGATGATAAAAGACTTTAAGAACTGTACTTCATATTATTCATTTAAATAAACCATTTAATACAAATAATGCTCTCGACAGAGCTAAACACAAGAGTAGAACCTAAAAGACTTTGGAATTCTAAAGAATACGATTTGAAAAGAAATAAGAATATCAAAATGAAAGCAAATTATTCATAAAAATGTGATAATTAAACAATATAAGACCAAAACACTAAATTCTGCAAGTAAGGCTCATGGGAAAAAAATCCCTAATTAAAATTCTGACACCCACCCTATAGGTTTTGATAACTCTGAATGCAGCGAGACAGCTGAGACACTGCTACACGTTAAAATGAGAGAAAGTGAGAGAGAAAATAGTCACAGCTCTGTTCTCACTCCTAGGGGCATAAATTAGAAAGGAACCAGACTAAGCAGATACGGACAGAATGCAGTATCACCCTAAAGCCTGAGCGAACGCGTATGGTCACATAGGCAGGAATCCTGTTCAAATCTCAGAAAGGAAAATAAGCTTCTTCATGAGCATTAAGCTTACTTTAAAAAAAACAAAAACAAAACCTTCTTGTATCTCTGAGGCTCATGTCTACGTTAAACATTTTCTAGGCCTCAACACACATATGAGAGTAAAGTAGCTGCTCATCTCCGCGGTAAACAGCAGTAAAGGAGAAAGAGTACTGACTCTTGAGCCAGTGAATCTTGGACACCTGGACCCGGCTTTACCATTTCCTAGATGTCTTACTTTGGGAAATAATTAAACCTCGTGGCGCCCCAGTTTGCTCATCTGAAAAAGGGATAATTCCACCCATCTCACAAGGTTGTGGGGAATAAATAACACCAGTACCTGTAAACCATGTAACACAGTGCCTAGAACCTAGGAGGTGCTCAGTAGCTATAACTTCCTTTCTTCCTTCACTAAAAAAGCTCTTGTTCTTAAGAAAGGTACTGAGTTTGAGTATATTTCTTCTTCCTCACCTGTGTATTCCCAAGTATCTGTAGACATTCTTCATTAGGCCGAGGCTCCTCGGGAAGTTCAACTTCAGGTTCCTGGGTCTCCAGTTCTGGTGAAGCACTGACTGAGGAGGAATCACCAACCACAAACATAGCTCTGTTTGAGGTGTCCGTTTCCGCCACTAAGGGTTTTATAACCTCAGCTGTTCAAAAAACCAAACGAAATCTCACAACTCTGAACATAAGTTTTAAAACTGACTCAACTTCTTAACAAATCAGCATTGTTAAGGAAAATGACTCAACTTCTTAACAAATCAGCAAAGGAAAATGAAGAGAATAAGAAATCACCTTTTCTTTCTCTGTTTGTCCTTGCGTCCTCCTCCACTGCATGGAATTTCTGGTTACTTCTGACCACAACAGGGTCACGTCTGCAACAATCATCTGGGACTTTCTTTTGGGTCACCACAGGAGATGTGATCGGGTTTTTTAATGAAAGTGTAGATTCCGTCTCTGCTTGTTCAAAGAAGATGTACTTGACAGCCAGAAGGAGAGCTAAACTTAGGGTAATAACTTGCTCAATATCCATGCTGATCATTCTAAATAAAAGAAAACAAATAAAATGTCATTACTCACAAATGTAAAGGGCACACCCTAAACTTTTAGTAGAGTAGAGCACCAAGATTAATATGCAACGAAGTAGGTCTCAGGTAACTTACTTAGAGAGATAAAACTGCCAGAGGGAAACACTGGGCTCAATTCTCTTGGACACATTTTCATCCAATCCTAAAGGAGCCTTAGAATGTTCTGTCGTACTGTTCTGAGGAGAAGGGTCGGCTATCCAGCGGCTGTGAGCATGAACAAGAACCAAGCCTAGGGACTGAAATAAAATTTTCAAAAGATTATGTATTTTCTGCCTGTCAATGAAACCTACACTTCTCATCCTTAGCGACTGGAAAACCAGACACCACCTTCCTTGGCCTCCCCTTAGCATGAAAAGAGCCCTAAGTTTGCTGTGTGTCTTAAGCGCTGGCCTTATAGGACTACTGAACACATTCCAAAGAACAGGTTTTCAGTGAGAGAAAGTGGAGGAACCTGAAAAATCTGTTTAGGTGAGAGACACTAAGAAAGACCAGGAGCTTCTAAGAAATGAGAAACAAAGAGAAAAAGGGAAGAGAAGTATCGGTGAAAGAGCCAAAAATTAAAGAAAGATGACAAAAGAAAAAAAAAATATCAAAACCGAAAAGCAGAATATGATATTGGAACAGAAGATACTGAATGGAGAAGAAAACTATGTAATTACCATAATCATCTTAACCCTCTGAGTAACAGGATTCGGTTTATTTTCTTCTTCTTCTAAAACTCGGGCGAAATGGCTGAGCTGCCAAATTGGACGACCCTCGCGGCTCTCCCGAGAAAGCTACAAAGTAAGTCAGTATTACATTAGAAGACATTGCTTTTATTTAAGTGAACTGACATAATGAGAAATATTGCTCCTCTATTAATGTCGCTGTAAGAACTGCCCTTACCTCCAAAACCAAGGACACACAAGCTGGGAAGAAAGTCATGAACACGAAGTAGTTGGCAAGAACTGACATGCAGCCGAAGCAGCACATAATTTCAAGCTGACGCACCCCTGGTAAGAGAAAAATCAAATACACAATTATTAAAGTAAGTGTATTTTTGATGCTGTACACACATCACGAGACTCTTCCCGTAGGTATAAAAATATGTGAGAATATTAGCGTATCAATCTCCTCGCCACCCGCTGGAAACAGAATCAGGAACTCAGGGGTGGTCTCAAGCGTGAGAGCACTGATGATCCTTCCCCCGTCACCAAAATCACGATGCCGAACAGTATGGCAGCATTTAATACACATTTAATATTCAACTTTTTAAAATTCTCTTTTGAGATAATGATATCTAATGGAGCAAACCTTCCATAGTTTTATACTATCGATCCAATTCCACTCGTTACCACAAAAGCAATTCACCTGTGGACCAAGGACTTTTATAAAAGTAAAACATTCTGCCAGTTACACCATTCCTGATATAATGTCATAATAAATATTTTATGTGTACGATTAAACTCTATTCAATATAACTTCTATGACCTATTGATGTCCTTATATTTTTGGTTAAATTCATTGCTCTGTTTGAAAAATGATATAAAGCAAAAAGACAATTCAAGATACAAAAATAACAACTGTTCCACTAGAAAACAGTTAAGGTATCATTTAGCAATCTTCTCAAATAGAAGGTAACAGAATTATAGAGCTGGAAAAGACTTCAAATAACCAAATCCTACTCCCTCACTTTCCAAATAAACTTGAATATAAAACACATTTCTGATGTCACTCATGTTAAATGTAAAAATATTTTAAAATGTAAAAATGATTCCTTTTTTTAATAAAAACTGCCAAATAGAATAATACAAAAAACTTGGTTTCATTTTATTTTCTGCATTGTAATAAACCATTGGACTAATTAATAGAACAAGAGCATAAACTGTATTTTTTAAAATTCCATAGTAATTTCTCTCAAACATGGAAATTTGGGAGAATATAAAATAACAATAATACAAGCATTATGAAGCGCTTACATTTTAAATGGCAGTCACATATAACCTTTTCAACCCTGAGATCGCGGAAACTATACTTAATCAGCGCTTTTTACAACCCGGCCACCTCCGGTCTCCCCTGGACAACAGGCTCCTACTGTTCCCCACGTCCTCTGCGCACTCTTCTTTGCCAGCAGTATCTTTAAGCCACTTCGCCACCATACAAAGAACATTAATCTATATACTTCCAGAAAGTTAAGGCGTTTTCCTTTTTTAGTGGTTCCCCAAAGGGTTACTTCCTGGTTAAAATGTGTGAAATCGGTCCTTTAAAAAATTTTTCTACCTTAATCCAAATCCCTAACCATTAGCCCTTTTCCGTATAGTCATACATGTCTCCTGACTGGCTTCTCCAACTACAAATCTAATGGCTTCACTTACCCACTTCTCTGACCTCTCATGACAAAACTCATCACCCTGCTTGCCATATCAGCCTCAAACGATTAGTCCTGGGTTTCACGGCCTACTGCTAGTTTCTGGCTTGATCTTCCTCATCCTCTTACAAATTCCTTTGCTTGAATAACATCAACAGGTATATTTTCACTTCATCAAAACATTTTTCTTGATTGTCGTGGTAGTTACATGCCCGTATCTTTGTCAAAACACAGAACTTTACCCAAAAGGAGATTTTAAAGAATGTACATTTAAAATGTTGTTGAAAAAATATCTTCTTTATTAAAACACTGACCCTCAGGAAGTTTTAACTAACGTTATATATATCTCAATATGATACACTACCTAGTGAAGAGACTTCAACTAACAGTGACAACTAACTACTGCCTTAAAACTATTTTGCTTCTGAAAGAATGAATCCCCTTGATACTTAACACTGAACTCTCTGACTGAGGATATACCACAGACTGTCTAATTAAATCTTCTCCATCATCCTGTTAGGAGGATCTAGCTTAGTTCTACCCAACCCGTGACTCCTGCACTATCTTCTACATGGTGCAACACGAGGAGCTGAGTCAGTAATTATTACAGTGTAGGCAACGGCAGGGTCTGGAAGGCACTTTCCAGTAAAGCCCTGGGGTACAATCTTTCAAAACCAAAGAACAAAAACACCACAGACAAACTCATCAAAAAATGGTGCACTGAAAAAGATGGCAAGAGGAAACAATAAATCAGTAGTTTACTACTAAGTTTACATTAAAACAAACAGATATATCCACATACTCATACATTCAAAACGTTTTAAGAGTCAGGATTTAAGAATAACCAATGCAATCTCACATGTTCTTTTTTTTCTCTTTATTACAAATTTATTTTAAAATATATTAAAAATTGCTTACAAACCTGACATGGTACCAACTCCAATCACAAGACACTCTACAAGAGCATCAAGAGTGAACGTAGGGCCTAAAATTGCCATTCCACGAGCAATATTTTCCCTTACTTCATCCTGAAACACAGACCAAGCATATCAATGAAGGTAAGGTAAAAAAACAACTTTTAAAAATGTGAGAAAGCATGCTAGAAATCTAACTTACTGTGTAAAGAATAAAATATACAATATGACAAGACTAGCAGGCATTCTAAATGCAAAGTACACTAATAAAATAATGGACTTAAAAGAAAAACATATACAGTGCTCTGTTTTTCCTTTATACCCAGCAAGATACTTCTTGGAAAGATTCCTTTTACATGGTACGTGAATTCTGCCATTTAAGTCTCACATAATTAAATTTTACAATATTTTATATTTTTGCTACCATTGACAAAAATTCTTAGTTGCAAAAATTGTGAGACCATGTTACTATTATGAAGCCTAAATCATATCCTTCTCAAATCATATCCTTTCTCATCTGCTGACACTAGCAGCAGACAGCCTAGACTCACAGCTTGGCTTTGCCTGGGAGTCTCCAAGACCAGCACAAGTAGCAGACATCTCAGATTGCTTTATAGCTCAGGCAGGGTGGCCCTGGGCAAAACACAGGTGGGAGCAGACCTTGGCCTGCATCACTCAGGAAACCCCAGGGCCAGCATACCCAGCAGACAGCTACAGACCATGTCAGAGCACCACCACCTTGCCCCTACACAACTGATCCTCCACGGATGGCAGAGGTTGGTGGTAAGTGGTCACAGCCAATCCTTAGAGCTGACTGGCCTGGGTAAATCCCTCCCATTGACCTGCCAACAGCAACCAAGGCTCAACTACAAGAGGAGGGTGCACGGAGCCCACACAAAGGGCACACCTTGAGTACCCACCTTGGGTAATAGGGGAGGTTGTGCCACTAGGCCCTACAGGACACCTACTACATTAGGCAACACTACCAAGACATGGAGTCAAAGCAGCTCTACCTAATACACAGAAAGAAACACAGGGAGGCTGCTAAACAAGGAGACAAAGAAACATGGCCCAAATGAAAGGACAGATCAAAACTCCACAAAAAGAGCTAAACGAAATGGAGATAAGCAATCTATCAGATGCAAAGTTCAAAGCACTGGTTACAAGAATGCTTAAGAAATGTAGTGAGGACCTCAACAGCATAGAAAAGATTCAGGCAGAAATGATAGATACAGTAATTGAAATAAAGAACAATTTTCAGGGAAATAATAGTAGAGTGGATGAAACTGAGAATCAAATCAATGACTTGGAACATAAGGAAGCAAAAAACAACCAATCAGAAAACCAAGTAGAAAAAAAAAATTACAAAAAATGAGGAAAGTATAAGCAGCTTCTGAAACAACTTCAAGACATCCAACATTCACATATAAGGGTGCCAGAAGGGGAAAAGGAAGAGCAAGAAATTGGAAATCTATTTGGAAAAAATAATGAAAGAAATCGACATGTAAGTCCAGGAAGCAGAGAGATTCCCAACAAGATAGATGCAAAGAGGCTCACTTCAACACACATCATAATTACAATGCCAAAGGTTAAAGATAAAGAGAGAATCTTAAAAGCAACAAGAGCAAAGTAGTCAGTTACCTACAGGGGAGTTCCCATAAGACTGTCAGCTGATTTCTCAAAAGAAACTTTGCAGACTAGAAGGGATTGGCAACGTCATCAAAAGCAGGGACCTACAGCCAAGATTGCTCTACCCAGCAAAGCTATCGTTTAGAATCAAAGGGGAGATAAAGAGCTTCCCAGACAAGAAAAAACTAAAGGAGTTCATCATCACCAAACCATTATTATATGAAATGTTAAAGGGACTTATTTAAGAAAAAGATCAAAACTATAAACAAGAAAATGGCAAAAAATACGTATTTATCAAAATTGAATCTAAAAAACAAACTAAACCAACAAGAACAGAGACAGAATTACAGATATAATGACTGTTTTGATGGTTGCCAGATGGAAGGACAGTGTGGGGAAATGCATGAAGAGGTGAGGGGATTAAGAAGTACAAACAGGTAGTTACAGAATATCCATAGGGATATAAAGTACGCTATAGGAAATGGAGCAGCCAAAGAACTTATACACATGACCCACGGACATGAACAAAGGTGGGGGACTGCCTGAGGGAGTGTGAGGTGATGGGTGGAGCAGGGTAAAGGGGGGAAAATTAGGAAAACTATAATAGTATAATCAATGAAATATAATTTTAAAAATAAAAATAAAATAAATTTACAATTATAGGCAATTCCTAATTCTTGGACTACAAAGAAACTCTATTATAATTCTTCCTATCAATATAAACAAATTGAACAAAAAAGAGTGCTATTAATATAAATATTAAATAATACTTACCTGTGAGTTGGAGCTGAGGGCAAACTTTGCTAGTGCACTTGCTCTGGAAAGGTCAATCAAAAGAAGGAAAAAGGGCAAAGCTTCACTGGAAAAAAACCAAGATGATGAGGTACATTTAACTTTAAATGTACAGTTAACATTTAACTTTAAAATTCTTTCTAAAACAAAACTTTCCCCTGCTTACTTTGTATGATTCTCTAGTGTGTGTGCCGTTTTGAAGATCAAAAGGTCTACACCCTATATTCCTCTGACATCCTCAAAGGTATTAATGTTTTAGTTGTTCAAAACATTGGTAAAAAATGTAAATATATTTATACACAAGCATCTTTTGATAATTTTATACCAAAATATCACTATGTAAATAATGTCTCCTTGAATTAGCATGAGGAAAAAAGTCGAATATGCATACTTTTCTTTCATTTATCATTATTTGTGAGAGGATAAACTAAACAACCTTACTGCAGAGTAAACTGGCAAAAATGGCGCTCAGAAATCCTACTTACATAACCACTATCTCACTCCTAAAAATTAATCTTAAGAAAACAACTATAAATATGAATAAAAACTTATCTGCAAAGACACTCTTGTTATTAATGGAGGAAATTAAATAACCTAACAATCCAATTCTACATGATTAAATAAACCACAATATATACATACAGAGCTATTACACTAGGCAGCCACGACAAATAATTTAGTTTAGCATGATGGACATGCAAAGATGTTGATAAGCTATTATTAGGCGAAAAGAAGTTATAAAGCAGTATATGTAGTATGATCTCAGAATTAATCTGATCTCAGATTAAAAAAATAGTTCAAGCAAAGGATATACACCAAAATGTTAAGTTTTTAAAAATAGCTAAATGACTACATGAAAATTTCCCTCATATTTTATAAAACTTCTGAAAATTTATATTACAACTTTATACGTTCTTAATCTTGAAGAAGTATATATAAATGTGTAATATATAAAAATATTTTGGAAAAAGCACACCTATGCTTTCAATACTTACTTCAAGCCTGTCAATTCTTTATCTAAGAAATGAATGACAACTGTACTGAATACAAAACTTGAGAAAATTGTGAAGAGGCCAGCAATACCTAAAAAGACAAAATTCAACAAACTGAAAATTTTCATCCTTTATTACACAAATAACAACATATAGTCCTATCAATATTCTGAAATATTATTTTCTCCAGATTCTTAAGGTTTCAAATATCAGAATGTCTCACTCCCAATGATGACAAAGTAAACTACTGAATGCACACAGCATACTGTAAGCAACACACACATTTCCATACACGTGATTTGAACAGACAGGTGCACAGCCACAGCAAATAAAAAAATCTGATGGCACACAAAAGTCAAATGTACAGTCCTGACGGGTGTGGCTAGTGGACTGGGCGTCTTCCCACAAACTCAAGGTCGCCAATTCAATTCCTGGCTAGGGTACATGCCTGAGCCCAGGTTATGAGCCCAGTCCGGTTGGGGTGCGTGAGAGGCAATTGATTGATATTTCTCTCACACATCGATGTTGCTCTCCTCCTTCTCCCTCCCTTCCCCTCTCTCTAAACATAAATATATAAAATACCTTTGAAAAAAGAAGTTAAATGTATAAAATCATTACCCAAAATATATTTTGATCCCAGTTGACGCAAATTCTGGAACTGGAAGTAAATATACAGGATTGCTATGCATCGAGTTATTGTCAGAATTATAATGTCACTGCTCAAAACATCCTATTGGGAGAGACAGAAAAAAAATCACAATAATTATAGCTTTTAAAATAAGCAATCAAAAATAAAAATTTTTATTTTGTATGCATCATCAGTTTACATACTATGATAATACAAATATAGGCATAATACAAGTCAAGGAAAAATATTAAGTATGCAAATCAAAAATTAAATCCAATTTTTAAACAATCCATTGTTTAAGCCAATCACTTTCCCTGTTAATTATAAAAGCTATATTTCTCAAGTAGAGTCAATTACATTCATTTCAGCAGAAAAAGGCAAAAGTGGTGTTTCTAGTGCATTTCCATACTATATAAATAAATTAAAATTTGAAGTAAATTTATAAATACTAAAATATCGTACTCATAACTTTTTTGGTTATATGGTCTCTAAAAAGATACTCTTTAGAAATTGAAAATGTAATTTGCTTGAGCTAATATTAAATTAATTTCACAAACCTCTTCAAACTTTGGACACTCATAATTCCACCCACAGATCTTATTGTTGCCGGTAAACATGTTCATGGACATCATACAGATGGTCAGTGTCACTGTCCCCACTATGACTTCCCAGGGATGGGAGGCCACAAAGAGGCCATGCATCCGGAAAAGTCTTGACAACATTGTTAACTACAGAATCCTTGGATCCTGAAAGGAATATCAAGTATGAGCAATTAGTATACAGCTCACTGTATTTTTAGGAAAAAAATGTTGTGAGCCCTGCTATAGTTATGCAGTGTCTTGTACATATGAATAACACTATTTGACAGTGCTCCTCATAATTTTGGAAAATAATTATAAAATCAAAATAAGAGAACTGTTATTGTTTGTTTACTCACAACACTTACATCCTCTATTATTCATTAGCAACCAACTTAAAAGCAGGTATTTCTTATAAACTGTATGAATTCAAGCATTTAAAATCAAACCAAATAAATACCTCAGCCCTTGATATTATCTGACCCAAAGAAGAAAGCAATAAAGCAGAAAACAAAAGTCGGAAACAAGTATTCATATTTCTTTTCTAATTACCCTTATGTAAAATGCATATAAGCGCCCTCTTCATTCTCCACATTCTGGCTATGCAAAAAGTAAATACCAGAGAACCTACTCTTTGACACCTATAAATTATCTTAGTTTATAAAGCTCTTCAAGGGAGGGGCCCATTACACTTTTAACATTCCACCCAACATATGGCGCAATGTCACTAGCCAAATGATGTTTAATACTTTCTTAATGTTGCCATCGCCAGAGAAAAAGCCTTTTCCCAAACTTTTACTGCTCATCAAAATACCAGAGCACTACTGGAAGAAGAGGATGGCTGACCCAAGTAGGTGTCTATGGCACCCAAAAATTCCCCACTGAATATACAGGTAACTTTGATCTAGACTACTGTGACTGAAGTTCCCCATGTCTGCTGGCTAAGTAGTAGTAATAATTCTGGTATTCTGGTTTTTAAAAAATCGAATATCGTCATTGATCCCTGACATAAGAACTTGCAATTCTTACTTCTTACTCTAAAATTAATGCTTATGATTAAGCACATAAACTACCCATAAAAATCAATTAAATTTAAGCTTTAAAAAGTAAGTTGATTGACACACTAGCACACTAAGAATTCAAATGAATCTCACGTTTATGATAATAACTAAGGTGATTCATTCACTGAGGACAGAAAGTAAAAAGGGAGCAAATTAAGGTAAAGAAAGCATTAATCTATCTAAAGGGACCAAATCTATCTAAAGAAACCAAAGCAATCACCTCTCACTGCATTCCTCTATGTTCTTTACATTTCAACCATACAAGGCCACCAGGTTTCTGGTTTTCAAAGTTCAGGCCACTGGGTCAATTAGATTATGAAATCAATTTTGAGTCAGAAAAAAAACCCACATTTTTTAAATAAAAAAAAATAGAAAAATAGCTGTGGTTTAAAAAATTCTTGAAATTTTGTTTCATGAAACTATACATATGTGAGTGTGTGTATAACATGTACACGCACACGCACCACGTATATTTCATACTCTGGCCCTCCATATTAAACAGCTGGCGGTCACTAAGGTATATAAACGTCCCATGCCTCTGCCTGTGTTTATTCATGCCTTTTCAACCTTTCCCCCTGAGTCTTACTCTTTTATCCTCAGCACTTGCATTCATATATAGCAGTTGCTCAACAAACACCTGCTTAATTAAAAATATATTCTTAAACAGTAGCATGTGTTTTATTGATACATCCTGAAACAGACCTAAAGATTACTTTTTAAAAAAATCCTCACCCAAGGTATGTTTATTGATTTTAGAGAGAAAAGGGGTGGGGGGAGAGACATCAATGTGAGAGAGAAACACTGATCAGTTGCCTCCTGTATACACCCTGACAGGAGATCGAACCTGCAACCTAGGTATGTGCCCTGACAGGGGATCAAATTCACAACCTTTCGGTGTACGGGACAATGCTCCAACCAACTAGGCCACCCAGCCAGGACAAGATTACTTATTTTTTTAAGTCACCAAAATATAAAGATAACCCTAACCCCCTTCTCGTTCCCCAGTTAAAGGCTGCTGAACGCAGAGTATTCAGAGAATATGTTAAAGGGAGATGAGGTAGGGACGTGAGGCAACATTTTATATATCAGTAGTATTCTGGAAAATAAGCAGTAACAAAAATACTTTCTATTAAATTAGCAGGGACTTGGCCTTAAAGTATTAGAGAGTATTAATCATATCTTAGACTTGAACCCTACTTCATTACAACCAGAAGCCTCACAGAAGACTAGCTTTTGGTGATGGTGTTCTGTCACATAATTTCTTTCTTGTATTAAAAAACAAAACAAAACCAAAAAAACCCTACAAACCTGTCTAAAGAATCAAATGAAGTCAATGTTCCAGAAAATGAGTTAAAAACACATTTCAAAACTAGGTTAAAATGATTTCTAACACTTCCTCTCCCCAAACCCTTCAATTTAGGTTAATCCCTATTGAGTCAACATATCCTTCACTATTAAAAAACTAATTCAGGTGAATTAAAATCTGAGCTGCTAGCATGAAGGTACCCCAATCTGATCACATATCAGTTTAGCATTATTAACCTATAGTTATATATTAGGCACATTATATTTTCCCTCAAAAGTAGCACTGTCAATTCTGTGATCCCCAAACTATATCCAAGCACAGAGAATCTGACTTATTTGGAAACAGAAACTAAGTAGTGGAAAGTACAAAGGTGCCTCAAAAATAATCATAACTGTAAACTCGTTTCTCACGAGCAAGCACTCTCCCCATTTCTCTGTGATTATGCTGCAAAGCATTTAAATGCCATGGACTCTAATCTTCCACCCTCATCAGCAGTTGCAAGTGGCACCAGCAGGCTACAGGAGGGATCACGCAAATTCAATTGGCAGTTATTTATGCCATGCTGCAATAAAAATAAAATTTACTTTAAAAATCAAGTTAAACAGGCAATGTATGCCTTGCTTATTCAGAATGAAGTATGATATAAACAGTTCACAAGACTTTTCAAAAGAATGGATAATTTAAATGCAATGGAATCCTCAAACTCTAATCCAGTATGCTATAGAAAGCACCTACCATGGCCAACTGCGGAAAAGGATGCTTTCGCATCCTACTCTAATTCTTTCCTTTGACTCAGCACCCCTCCTGTGCTACACATTCCATTTTTGATTATACACTTGTTTACAATGCTCTCAAATTAATTGCTGTGTATATTATGTTTCTTTGAAGGCAAGCACCTTGCCTTATGCTGAGCCATTTTTAATTCCAACAGGATTTAACATCTGTTGTTCAACCTAGTATCCCAGGGAAAAGATAATTTCTTGCACGGAAAATCAGGAAACCTGGATTCTATATCCAATTCGATTACATGCTACCTGTTTGTAAGTCCCATCTCTTCTTTATTCACTTATAAAGCCAGAGCTCCAAAGTTTTGACAAAGTATTAAGTGGAACTATATGAAACTGCTATTTTTGTAGGTAACAAAGAGTAAAATTTCAAATATCACCAATTTCATATGGGTAAAAGGACATCCATATACAGGATGTGGCAAAAGTAGATTTACTGTTGTGAGTACGCAAGAGTTGATTCTTGTGTTACTATTTGTCATTGTATTACTTTCTGTAAGAACTGTAAACCTGTTTTTGCTTCACCTTGTAGATGCGATTATCCACGGTCTATAAACTACGTAATACAAGATTAAAAAGAGCAAATACAGCCATCCCCATACAATCTTTATCTTGAAATGACCATGCCACCCATCAGTTTGATGTAACGATGTAACCTTCGAACAATTTTTTTAAACCTTCATATTACTAATCCCCATTTGTCCTTACTGGCAAGTTTATCATAAATTCTGGTAAGACACTACAACAAAGCAGGTCCTCAAAATCCAATCTATGTACACTCCAGTGTACACTAGGCCTTTGCTAGATCACCTCTAAATTGTAAAATGACTTCGCTTGGAGTGAAAAATAAATTCACAAGCAAGCAAAAAATACATTCTCTACACTGTGAGATGCTGACATTTTTTAGCATGGCCCGGAAACAAATGTTTCCTGTAACTTTTCGGCACCAAGTCTAAGAAGACAAGTCCTCAAGCCCTGAAACATTTCAACAGACCACTTAAGATGGAGTACACATCAACTTTCTCCTACCGCAGAAATTGTTCGATATCTGAACCTCCAAGGTAGGTTTTCCTAACTCAAACCAAGTAATTCCGTAAAACCTGAAGTTCTGGACTAAAGGACATCAGCACCAAAGAAACTACACCCCTTAGAAAAAAAGAAAGCAAGCAAAGAAAAAAAAGAATCCTTTAAGTTCTTGGGCGACTCCCTACATTGGGCTCCGCATCCTTTCAACCCGTTTCTCCTGGCCAGCACCGGACACAGCTATGCAGATCCACGGTTTTCTCATGGCTCTGAGTGAATTAGTTGCATCATTTACAGACCTCTTCCACATCACTTTAAAGAAAGGTGCTGACGAACAGCACCGCCTGGGCGTGGACGACTGCACGGAAAGGACCTTCTCGCGTGCTCTCGGCGAGCTGTGGCCGGGTCGTCCTCCAGCCTCCCAGTACTTCTCGAAACGAGCGTCCTCGAAAATCACCCTCCTGGGACCCTTTCCGCCCAGATGATCGTGACCGCGCAGCCATCACTGTTTAGATCGAACAGGGCCGGCAAAGGCTGCCCCACCCTGCCGCCCACCGCTCAGGCCCAGCCTAGCTCCCAGGTTCCCCCGGCAATAGAGTCAGCCGGCTGCACATCAGGGACGTCAAACCGAAGTCCCTGCGGGAGGGGGTTGCCACACCCGCAAATCCACCACCGCAGCTCCCGCCAGATCCGCAGGAGATGCCTGCTGCCCTTTCCCAAGGCCTACCGGAGATTGAGAACTGCCGCCGACACTGCCCGAATCCCGCTGGCCACCCGCCGCTGCCCCCGCTCCCCCCATCCGATTCCCCTTCCCCACCACTGCCCGCCGCACCTCCTGATCTCACTAGAGGTCACCGAACACCGCCACCGCCGGCGCTCCCCCGGTCTCCAGTCAACAGAGACGCCGAGCGGAAGGAACCTTCAGCTGACGCACTCTTGGAGCCAGCCGAGCCTGAGACCAATGAGAAAGGATCGTCCGATCGTATAGCCAATCATCTGGAGGCTACTCGGCCTGGTGGCGCTACGTCACGAACGGTCGCCTTAACAACCTCCCATAGCTCTCACCCTCGCAGAGATCCGGCACCGCACCATCTCTCACCATGGCTCGGCCAACCAATAGCGAGTCGAGTCACCAGCACTAGGGTGTGCCTATTGGTCAAAGAGCCGAGAGGCGCAAGCCTCGAAGCTGCCCCAGCGAAGGTGGGTGGAGTAATTCGGCACGAGTAGTCTATAGCCCAGGACCCGACCTGTGTCATCCTGGCAATGAGAGTACTATGAGAAGAAGCAGCGAAAAGTGAAGATAAACGCAGGTCAGGTTGACGATAGAAAGCTGTATTACTTAGAAGGGAGAGATGGAAGGAAATGGAGGTGGCCCGGAAAAAAGGGATGTAAAAGGGGAAGATGGCAGCGAGGTGCAACCCAAACCTCAAATTGACCAATGTCCAAAACCTACACCGGCATCTTGCTGGGACTTAACCATTCATGTAAAGACTCCAGTCATTGACTAGTAGTCTCTTGGTCTCTCTCCCCACCCCGCCACGTCCCCTGCCAGTGTGAGGCAGTAGTCACGTACTGTCAATTCTTTACGAAACGTGCCTCTCCCTCCTCTTTGCATTCCCTCTGCCCTCCCTCTGCTGCAGGCCTCTATTATCTCTTACCTGAAATAGTGCAATAGCCTCTTCTAACTGGTCTCTCCACTCCTGGCGCTTCCACCTTCCAATCCTATTACAGTATCCCATAGGCCTGCCTCCAAACCATCAAGAGTAACCCATTGTCTGCTAGGGTGAAGTAACTGGCACCACCTTTATGGCCCCACCCACATTTCTTGCGTATCTCTGTTTCCCTGTGTCAACCCTACATTTCTGCCAGAAGAGTCACACTCAGTACCTTTTATTCAGTCACACTCAGAACCTTTTTTTCTCCCTGCATACGAATCTATGTTTAATATGGATATGTATACATTTTAATTGTTGAAATCTTAACTATCCTTCAAGGACCATTTCACATGCCACCTCCTTTCCTGATTTCCTCAAACACACTCCATCTCTCCCTACTTTGAAGACCCATAACATTCTGTGACTTGTCTTATTGTCTTAAGTGGAAATTTCTTAACAGGAATTGTAATCCATTCGATTTTTGAAGCCCTGTATTTTGAAACACAGCCCCTAGGAAATACTATATATACACACAGTGGGAGTTTTCACTATTATATTGATAAATTCTTATAATCCTTATAAAATAGACATTATCTCCATTTACCAAAAAATATGGTTGGTTAAGCAACTTGCTGTAGATCACACAGATAATAATTGGAAAAACTAAGATTTGAATCCAAATCTAAAACTTATGCTTGTTCTACAATACTCCACTACTTCAGTATGAGACCTTTATTCATAACTCTTTACCAAATACTTTTGGAGTGTCCATTATGTGAAATGCACCATACTTGACACTGAGATAATAATGACAAATATGAAAACTGCCTTTAAGAACCTAGCATCCCTTCACAAAATAGATGATGGTTAAATACTTGTTGAATTGATTACAGTGAAAGGAGCTTTCACAGTGAAAAAGACCGAGGTGAACTAACTAAAGATTGCAGTATTCTATTATTAATCTTATCCAAAGGAAGAAGAAAAGAAAGATCTGTAAGTACTAAAAGCCTTGAAAATTTGTCATACTTTAATGTTCCTAGAAGTTTAAAGGGCCAGATATCTCAGAATCAGAGTCACAGAAAATACAAATGCTTACTAATATAAATTCAAGTAAGGATTATAAAGGTGTTTCCACAAAAGGCCTTAGACCAAGATTTGGAAACTTTTATTCCTAAACTGCTTAATTGAGAACTCCCGTGAACATATAAGTTTAAAAGCAAGCAATAAATAAATTCTAATTGTTCTTAAAACAACTATAATTTCCAAAATGTATTTCAAAAGAATCTTTATTGCACTTAACTAATAATTTGTATTTAATGATAGATCACAAAGTTTAGCCTGGACACAACATACAGGGATAAGTAAGGGGTGGGGCCAACAGAATCTATGTGCCTTCTTCTCTTGTGGGTTTACCCTCAGAGCAAAGAGTTTATAAAGTATAATTTTAAGAGCCTCTTCTAGAGTAATGAATGACCCACACTGCAGCCTTACATTGCCCTTAGCATTTACTTGTATAAATGTGCTAGACTTCCAGCCTTCACTTTTCCTTCTTTTTGTCAAGGATCCTACTTTAAGAAGGGAAATTACAACAGTAACAATAATAAATAAGACTTATATTGCTGTTCCTATGTACCAGCCCCTTTTCTAAGTGCTTTATTTATATTTACTCCTTTAATTCTCATAACAGTTCTATGAGGAAAGCATTAGTAGCATCTGTATTTTACAAATGATGAAGCTACAGAAACAGAGAAATTAAGTAACCTGCCTAAATTCACACAGCTTGGAAGTGGCAGAGCTGGAATATGAACTTTGAAATGCGGCTCCTAGGCACGCTCTAAACTACTCCACTGTACCATCTTTTTGCATTAGCATAATATGCACTGCTTTATATTAGCACATATCAGGATGATTTAATCTTCTGATCCTCCATTGTAAAAAACTTTCATAATATCAACAAAGAGTTTTACTTATCTATTTCCCATTTACAGCTCCCAACTGTGTTCAAATTTATACCTTCCAGTCTTGGTTAGTTTTCTCTCTTTTTCTGGCATAAACTTTCTTTTATTTTTTTTATTTCAGGGATAATTTTTTCAACTGGTATATTTCAAGCAATTAATTGATCACTTAGCTTTTGGCAGATACTGTGATCGATTATCACTTCCCTTCCAAGGTCAAAAAATACTCACTTGAGGACCTACTCTGTGCTAGTCAAATGGCTAGGCACTCAAGGTACGTAGTTAAATAAGAAAACTTACATGAATAGGTCCTTTCCAGATAACATGGTAAGTGTTCTGAATGAGGTGTGCAGAGGGTCCACTGAGAAAAGAGATCATGGAGTTTGGAGTGTGGTATGTTTTGAACAACAGGAGGAAGTGCTTCAGAAAAAGGCTATTCCAGCCACTAGAGCCAAGATTGTGAGCATAAGAATGGGGGTAACATAGATACAGGAGCAGAGAAGTTAATTACACAGAAATCTTAAAGTACTGTAGAATGTGAGAGATCTAAAAGGCAAGGAACTCCTGAGTAGGCTGGCAATGATCTCAAGTTTCTAGTGGTGACATCTCACATGGACTATAAAAGTCTTGGCCATTCCCCTTCTTTTTGCTACTTTATTTCAGTAACAAAACTTAAAATTCCACTGCTTCTTGTTCCTAAAACTTTCTAAACTGAAATCAGTAGCTGGAGCCTCTCCTGAAGTTAGGAGCAAAGGTCTGTACAGGAGATGGTACACACAGTGAAAGATTTCTTATGTCCACTGAGATTGCTTTCACTGTTTAACTGTGTTTTTGTTTTCTTCTTCACAGTTCCCTATTCCTCTCTTTAGGCCTTTCCCCAGATTTGTAGAATCAGTTGGAGAGTAGGTATGAGCTATACTGGAATACATTTTTTTCTTTTAAAGGGATTTACTCTCCTCAGGAAAAAAGAATGCTCACACAACATAGAAACAGCCTGTCTATAATGGGAAGTGAGCATCCATCCCTGAGATTCTCAGGGATTCTTGGCTAAGGTGACTGGTTCCGAAAGGAGTCAACAAAAGACCAGAAAAGGAGGTAAAGAAAAAACAATTCTGACCCAAGTAGGAACACTACTTTTTTCTCTCAATAGCAAACCTGGTCCTGGTCTTAGTTGACAACAGTGAAGTGAGCCGTTTAATACAAGCCTGGATCCAGCTCAGTTGTCAAGTACCAATTCCCTTCCTCCATTTGCTTTCATTCTCCCAGTTCCAACTTCTCCCTCTAGCTTTTTTTTTTAATTCTAATTTTTTATTGTTATTCAATTACAGTTGTGTTCTCCCTCTAGCTTTGTTTAGCTCCAAGCTGAGAGAGACCAGAGGAAATCATAATGGAGAGGGGACGGTCTGAGGACGCTTGGAAGAAGGTACTTAAAATTTCACCAGTCAAAAGTGAGAGAAAACAAGGAAAATGGCCCGAGGGGGCTCTCCTAAGCCTTCTTGAGCAACTCCATTGAAGCAGAAGCCAAAGACCAATTCCCCAAGACTGCACACCAAGGGCAATCTTTCAGTACAGAAGAACTGTCACTTATAGGTAAAAGTGGCCCAAACAGGCTACAGGACCCTAACTCTATCTGCTACAAATTGCAATGAATTTGGCTATAAGTAACAGAAAACCTAAACTAAAAGTGGCTTAAATAAGGTAAGCATTTCTTTCTTTCTTGGATAAGGAAAAATGGAGATAGGCAGTCTAGGATTAGCATGGCAGCCCAGGATTCTCTGAAGGACCCTCTCTCTGTCCCTCTGTTCCACTGTCCTCCACATGTGTCTTCTACACTCAGGGTCACCTTATTGTCCAAGACGACCTCTGAAGCTCCTGCCTCCATATCTGCTTTTCAATCTTTCCGAAAACAAAAAAAGAACAAAAGGGCAAAAAAGGGCCCTTCCCAGCTGAGTCAACTCCCTTCTCATAGTTTATTTTCTAAAGGCCAGAAGTACAAGGCCAACCTAGCAACAAGGGAGCTGGGGAATGTATTCTTTATTTTTGGCAACAATGGGTCCAGCTTAAAACTGAAGAAAAGCTCTCACTTCTGTATCTTCCATGGTGTCCCCATACTGGCTGAACGCACAGTAAGTACCCAATACAGTTGTTGATCACTTAATTCAGAAACAGGAAACAATCTTACTATCAAGATTTTAGGGGCATAAGAAATGACATAAACCTAAGATCAAAGATCTGTATTTTATAAACATTAGCTTGGAAGTCTCATTAGCACCTAGACTTGACTTAGCTAAATTCACCAAAAATATATAATCTTATAAATGGTCCAACATAAGGAAGCCATCTGGGAAACTAGCAAAGTGGGCTCGCTTTTTAGAATAAAGGGCTGCACTGATCTTACTCATTGCTCTATCTCCAACACCTGTAACATTAAATGCATGAGTTACAGCGACTTCCCACCAGACTGTGGTCTTGATTTCCTCATAATCCAGATACGCTGATTATTCCTCTGCATTTTTAATACCTAGCATGATCTCAATTGCCAACTCTTGCTCTGAAATTTATCGGCCCTGTGAGTTTTGCCTCCCTGGAAAGGTTACCAGCTCCTTCCACATTTGTCTCAGTGGGACTGAACTAATGATACAGTTACTGCCCTGACCAGTGTGACTCAGTTGGGCGGTCATCCCCCAATTCCTGGTTGGGGCACATGCCTAGGTTCTGGGTTCAGTCCCTGGTCAGGATGTGTACTGGAGATGGCCAATCGATGTTTCTGTCTTACATCCATGTTTCTCTTCCTCTTTTTCTCCCTCCCTTCCCCTCTCTAAAATAAAATAAAATAATAAATATATAAAATAAAGAGATAATTATTGATGCTTCTAAAGCCCATGTCTTTGGAGGCTCAGCAAGCACTGATAAATCTTCTGGTTTTGGCTCCTCCCTAAAATCTTACTTTTTTACTTTCACTTTGCACTTTACAGGCTTTGAATAACTTGTTATTACAATGACAAGTTACTTCGTTGTTACTTCTTGTAACGTCAATGACAGCATGTTCCTAGTAGGGTGCTAACATCCCTAACACTTACTTTTCCTTCTCATGGACAGTGAAAGGAATTAGTAAACTACTCACCTTTCTCAAGACAGGCGTTGCCAAGGTCTCTGTGCTTCCTGCAGAAATATAGGCTGCTCACCTTTTCCAAGGGAGAACATAAAACATCTGCAAAGACTCTGCTTAATACCTGTTTGTGCAGAACTCCCACTTACTTGGTTTTTTTTTAAATGTGTGTCACTATAAATAATTTAAGAAGAAATTTGACCCACATACCCCAGAGAAATTATAATTTATGTCATTGTGGGCTAATAATTTTTGCCTTAAAGAAGGTAGTGAAAGCAGTCAGGACAACCCCTCCCCTTTCCCAGCCCTTTATTGAAACAAGTGCTCTGGGAATATCTCTACCGGGGCTTGGCTGTGGACTGTGGGCAAAACCTTGTGCCTCTACCCCACTCCTTGCCAAGGGAACTATCTTTCTTTTGGAACCTAGAACTGACTGGACCACCAATAATCCCAGTTTTGGCAAAGAGCTCAAACCATGTATTCTAATATCTGACCATTGCTTGCCATTGTGTTTCATAGGGGATAAAGGGAGAATGAAACTGTTTGGCTGGTCTCTGTCTTTAGGTGCCCTTCTCATTCCAATAAAAAAGAAAAAGATAGGAGTATAGTCTGGCACAAAGAAGGAAGACATCCTGATTTTGGCAGGCCTTAAATATAGCAGAAGCTCTCCTTTCCCCCCTCTTCCTGCAAAAGTGTTAGGGACCACTCTGTTTGGTTTCCAACACTGTGGCCCCACAAGAGCAAGCCCTGAAAGGGGCAGTAAGTCTCCCTGGAAAACCAGGTAAAAACACAGGTGGCAGACATGACCTGACTCTAACACCGAAGGTTCCCATGGGAATCAGGCTTGATAAATACGTAGTATCCTTTGAAGCTTGCTTTGCGTGGTATAGCCCTGTTGATATAAACCAGATGTTTAAGTTCAAGGCATAAGGAGTAAACTCTTCATCTCATGAAACACATCTTTTTCTTTTTAAAGCATAAAACACGTCTTAAAGACCCTCTGGCGTCAGCATGACTAACACACCCTGACCTATGACAAATCTCTGTGTTCCTTCAAGTGTTATCTATAGATAATACCTGTTTTTGCATGATGATAGCCTTTTTGACATTGATTGATGAGCTATGTATGTATGCTGTGTACACCTACACATACCATTCCCAATAAAAGCCATTTGGAAGAAGGGCTTAGGGCGTTCTCCACTAGAAGGAATTGCCACCCCCTTTCCTGCTGGAACAGCAAGATTGTGTCCAGGACGACTTATTTCTCATCCACAGCAGACAGGAGGATTCTGCTGGCTGGAGTTAATCCCACATGTAAGTATGATAGTCTCACTTTTTTCTGGTCCACTCTTTTTTTCAAGCAGGCCGAACCAAGTCTAAAACTTCAACCTGCTTCTTCTGTTGATCCTATTCCTCCTTTACCATGAGTAGGAACCTCTTGGTTTGGGTTTTTCCCAAAGCAAAGACTGAGATAAAAACTGGGGTGCAATAGCTTATCTTGGGGATGACACCAGGGAGTCAGAATGTGAATGCAAAGTGTAACAGGGAGGAAGAAAAGGCAAAGGTACAGTTAGTTACCATTGTGGGGAGCTGGGCTCAATCTTTCTGGGGACCCACTGAAGAACCCTATAGGAAGCAGCTGTGAAGGATGGCAGGGGTGAGATGGGACCACTTATCTACCAGCTCCAGTCACTCTTTGGTTGAGAAATGTCTGCCAGGGCATGCTTCCAGCTGCATGTGTGTGAGGGCTGACAAACAGAGGCTTTGGGAAAGCCCAGAGGCAAAAAAAGAGTTGAAAGACTTGATGGTAGGCACTCGAGAGGTGAAGGCTTCAGCCTGCCAGGCGTAGTCTGCCACACTTGGCAGGTTAAGGTAATGAGCACATGAGCAGAAGATGTGGCAACAGGTAGCTTTCTGCTGTGAGGACTGTATTATAGGTCACTATACCAGCCTTTTCAGTCATTTTCCTTTCCCATTGGGCCTCTTTTAATTACACTCCTTTGCAGTTTTAGAAGCTGGCCCTGTTCCACCTGGAACTTTTATAATGCCTTGCAGTGCCCGGGCAGTAGTGTTCCACACATAAACTGCATTCTGAAGACCTCTTATTTTATCACTCTGTGTGTCCTTGGCTTCTGAGTAGGATTGGTTCTCATAACTGGTGGCCATCAACATTTCTAAGCTTACAAATACTCTAGTTTACATCTGGAAAGTGATCAATGTACATTTGTTGATGATTCTAACAACAGTGAAACCCTGACTGATAATACTGTTAGTCAGGAACTTGTCTGGCCAAATGAAGTCAACAAGTGTTTCTTGCAAAAAGTATTTCAAAGAAAGGACGAGAAAGCTGATGGGCAATTAGGTAGGAATTCAAGAAGCTGATATATACAGGTAGAGTTACAATGTTTCTGATATCTAAAGAACTCATGTTTGTCAGACAGAAGAGACATCTTATTTGTTAGGATCTAAAATCAGTGTGAAAAAAGGAACTCCAGGTAGGGAGGGAAAATGTCGGAATTAAAAGTATTCTTGAAATCTCTTTGTATTTCATAAAAATAGTATGCATATTTAATTTTTACATTGACAGAAATTCCTATGCATACCACGTTTTGAGACCCCCTGACAGAAGAGCTTGTCTATAGATACTTGAGCATTCCAACATTTCTAGCCATGAGATTTAACTATTAAATTCTAAAATGAGTGGGAGTTAGGTAGCAAATGCTAACATGTTCCTGCTTACCTGCAAAGTTGCTCTAATCCAGCGATTTTCAACCAGTGAGCCACAGAATTTTTAAAACATGCAGTACCTGACTATTTAGTCAAGGGCACTGATCTTTTTCCCTGTTGTCAAATAAAAAAATTACAACTGCCAAAACAACAATAGCTGTCAGCTGTGAATGAAACAAAATCATACCTATTTTTTGTCAGATCGGCAAAAAAAATATTTTTTGGTGTGCTTCAGAATTTTAGTAATTAGTTTGTGTGTGCTATGAATGAAAAACATTGAAAATTGCCACTCTAATCTATGTCACTGTTACTCCTCTCTATGCTATTAGATTTGAAATGCGCTTCTTCTTAAGCAAATTTTCTGTGACATAATGGCACAAATAATGTCCCTTTTTTATTACAAAATCATGTGCATATAATTCTGTAACATAACACCATACGACATTTTAGGTGTAATGTTCAAATTAAAACTATAAATTATTACACCCATATTATTACCCTACCGACCACACTCATACAGGAGTTACTTCTGCTGGACCCTGTATTTTGCAAGGTATTTTCTTCCAGTTTGTCATTCGATTTGGCTTCTGGTGATTTTTGGTCCACATGAGAAGTTGTTTTTTTTTTTTTAATGTAGTCTTTTATTACATCTGGATTTTGAATTATAGTTCAAAAGCCTTACCCACACCAAGGAGTAAAGTTATAAAGGAATCATCTGTGTTTTCTTGTAGTATTTGTTTGGTTTTGTTCTTTACATTAAGATCTCTGATCGTTTGGACTCTATTCTTGGGTGGAGTGTGAGGTGTACATCCAATTTAATCTTTTGACCAGTGGTTATATTCTTGACAGCCACATACCTATGAGCTCTTTCTTAGGGTGAGTCACTTCTCCATATAGTAAATCACAGTAGGTTCACCATGCGTCAGGGGTTTGTTTGGTAATTTATAGCTTTTTATTTCTTTTTTAAATTCTTTTTTTAATTGTACTTTTCCATTATCATTTGTCCTCCTTCTACCTTGTTCACATTAGTTTTTTTGTTTGGTCCCACAGGGCACTGTTTTTGGAGAATGATTACAGTGTGTACAGGGTGTAATTTATCTGGAGCTCTAGTGCCTTGTGAAAAAAGGATTGTATTTACAAAGCACTCTTCTGATCGTCCAGGCATACTCAACGATTGTGGAAATGTGAAGTAGGGTGAATGATAAGGCTCCCGTGATTAAGCACTTCAGCTTGTGGAAGTCCACGTGGAGTGGCTAGAAAACAATTGAAGGCCTCATAGAACTAGTCAGATTTCCATGTTGGGTTACTGCCCAAATACCAGCAGGTATTTCCCTGCATTAGGGCAGTCAGCCTTTTTGGAGGAGTTGCTTTTGAATTATTCATTTCTATTTTTTCTTTTTATTAACTTTATTGTGGTGACCTTGTTCAATAAGATTATATAGGTTTCAAGTGTACATTTCTATGATACATTTCAGCTACAGGTAATGAAGAACTTAATTCACAGAGGCTTAAACATTTTTTCCCTTCTCATATCAAGAAATCTGGGTAGGTGGTTACTGGCACTGGTTCAGCAGCCGGACATTGTTAGGGACAGCACCTCTACAGTTCTGTCGGCCTTTGACACATGGTTCCAACACAGCTGCTGAAGCTCCAGGTATTCCATCTGGCTTCTGAAGAGTAGCAGAATATACTACCCCAAAATATGCCACCTTGGCATAAGGGTTATTTTGAGCTACAGGCATTTAAAGAATAGCAGATGAGAGAAGGGCACTCTAACCTCTCCTTTTCCTCCTGTATGTAGGAGTTAAAATTCCCTTGTAAAAGATGTCCTCCTGATACCAAGAGAAGAGATGGGGAGCTGAGGCCAAGACAAACCTGTACAAACAGACTTTGTTAAAAATAACCCTTATCTTCCTGTAGCTTCCCCATATATTTTAGTTACGTTTTCACAATTACTACTCTTTGTTCAACCTAGTATCTAAGTGCTTTAGGTCTAAATGCTTTTTGGGTCTTCATTTTCCTATGAAGGTTTTCATGTGAAAGTAAAATTTCTATGCTTTTCTCCCTTAATCTGTCTTATGGCAATTTAATTCTTAGGCCCAGCCAGAGACCTTCGGAAGGTTGAGAAAAGTTTTACCTTCCTTACGGTTCAAAGGAAGAGTAGGTTGAAGGGGCATACCAGCTGCATCTGTCTCCTTTATCAGAAAAAAACTTTTCCTAGACTTCTTCAGAAGACTTATGTCTCCTTGCCCAGGACTCTATCACAGGCCACCCCTAGATGCTAGAGAAGCAGGGAAATAGAACACTTGAGATTTAAAATTTCTATCAAACAGCAAGGGAGAGAGGGTTGGGAAGCTACTCAGTAAGCCAACCAATGGACTCGGCCACACTGAAGTATCTCATTTCTGCTTGCTGAAAACAGTGTCTAGTATGGTATAAGCCTGAATATGTAGGGCCAGATCTTAAGAAATCTCTTTAAATAGGGCAATTGCATGTGCTATTAGGTAGGAATATCTTGATTCCCAGTTACAGAAACTTAGTTTCTGGTTACAGGTGATGAGCTTGTTAGTTTTCATTTTGTTTCGGACACTGTGATACAGTATTTTTTATAAAAGCAAACATTCGGTCTTTGTTCCTTGTTTCTGGCACAGAGCTACTAAAACCCTTGGAATCTCTGGAGTGATGAGAGTGTGTTTAGTATGCTAATGAGATGACCAGTGCTGGGGGCTCCTAGGTAACATCAGGATGGGGGTCTGGTCCCCAGAAAGACCAAGGCATGATTAGAGGGTGGGATTATTAGCTCCCCTCCCACCTCCAAGAAGGAAAGAGGAGCTAGAGATTCAGCCAATCACAGATGGCCGATGATTTAATCAATCATATCTATGTAATGGAGCCTCCATAAAAATCCCAAAATGATGAGGTTCAGAGGCTTCTGGGTTGGTGAACACACCAAGGTGCTGGAAGAGTGGTGCACCCAGGGAGGTCATGGGACTCTGTGCCTCTCCCCTCATACTTTGCCTTACGCATCTCTTCCATTTGGCTATTCCTGACTTTTTAGTAAATAAGTTCATGTAAGTATTTTCCTGAGTTCTATCAGTTATTCTAGTGAATTATTAAGCCTGAGGAAAGGTTTATGGGAACCCCCAAATTTATAGCCAGTGGATCAGAAGCACCTGTAGCAACTTGGGACTTGAGACTGGGATCTGAAGTGGGCAGTCTTGTGGGACTGAGCCCTTAACTTGAGGAAACTGACTCTGATTCCAGGTAGACCGTGTCAGAATTAAATTGAGTTGTAGGACAGCGGCCGACGTTGGGAGTGGGAGAAGTGGTGTAGGAACAGCCACCACACATTTGGTGTCAGAAGTGTTGTGAATGAAAGTAGCTCAGAGATACCAACAGACAAAAAAATAGAGAGCATGAGTTAGAATGACTCTGGAGGCCTGCCACTCTAATGAATGTGAGCCAGCTTACTCAGCCAGAGGGTAGTGGCCTTGACCTGCAATAGTGAGTCAAAAGGACAGGTGGTGGTGGAGTTAAGAACAATGAGCTTTAAGAAAGAAAGAGAGACAATGCTTTAGAGTGATCAAGGATGATAGCTACGGATAAAAGGGCATCGAAACAACTTAAGGCATGTGATCCAAGTTGATTCATGGCTCTGAGGTAGATATTTTTGACCAACTGTGGGGCTGAGGTCGGAGGCTTGAAAAGTAGACTAGGAGTAGTAGGTTGGCCATGTCAGAGCCCAGAATGGGTGACACACTAAGGGCCATAGCAGGTGGTGAGGGACCAGTGTCAAGGAGAGAAATGGGCTCTAAGTCATGCCCCTGAAAATAATTTCTTAAAAAGCCTATTTGTCAATCGATCGATTTGCTGTAAGCCATCAAACACTTTAAATGAGTCTGCAACAATGTCAGGTTCCTACCTTTCAGAAACCAGAGCAAACTCCAGGAATATTGTGGATTTGGCCATCTGACTGGGTCAAATCTCCTCAGCCTACCCCAAGCGGGTTAGCCACTGCTTGAACTCCAAGAAACACATAACTGCAAAATTATTTTCCCATCAATTAATGGTAGTTTATGTAGCTATGGAATTAAACAGATGAAGAAATTCACAAAATTCCTTGCATACTTCAGGGCCTTCTGGGACCATCAGCATTTGGGTGGCAGCTAGGGAGAAAAGTACTGATGTATATACCTGCCTCTTTATTTTCCACTCCTTTGGCCCACATCTCAGAAGTGGTTCCCATATGCCCTAGGCCAGCTTTTTGTTGTCTCATGAACTACCAATGTGCAAGCAAAACCCACTGGCAGATATAAACAGCATTTGTGGAGATGACCCTCTCCTGGCTGTGAGAAGTGAGTATTTGTGTCTGATTGATAGCTCTGTGGTTACTCAGTCTGGCAAATTGCAGAGAAGTTCCAAATGCAGCACTTACAGGTAGTGTAGTGTTTTTGTGGCTCCTTCCTGCCACAGTATTTTGGTTCTTGACTGGACTGTTCTTGTGGAGACATCTCTCGCCTCAGCCTTCTTCCTTGGGGTGTTGTTAAGATGAAAAGACTGTGTCTATTTGTTGCAGATGGAGATGGGGTCCAGGCAACTGTACTTGAACAACAATACAACAACAACAACAATAACAACAACGAAGAATTGGACTGACTCCACAGATTTTATAAAGCAAAGCAAGTGAGAAATTTATTAAGGAAAGTATACTTCCCAAGACATGGGAGTGAGCCATCTCTGGCCAGGGAATGGCTCCCTTCTATTGAAGGGGTACAGGATTTATAGAGTTTTTAGTTAAGATTCTATATATGTGATTTTCCACAATCCTCCTTGATTGTCCACTCAGGGAGAAAAACCACAATGCTAATTATTATCAGGTGTCACAAGGCAATTCTCAGAAATGAGATGCTGACTAATGACAGCTACTGTGTCTCAGGGTTTCCTGTTCTTGCTCCTGTATCAAATTCACTCTGACAGACATGCTTTTCAAAAATTCTTTTTTGGGGTTGCTGAGGAAGGATGGTCAATCTTCTGTATCTAGTTCCTGCTGGAATGGGACATTAGACCCTCAAACTCTCACCCTATCTTATCTAGTGGTCGGGGAGGAATTCCTGAGATCAGCATGGACACTGGGTGCTGTAAGGTACTGGCATCAGATTTCTTAGGGATTCGTTGAAAACCCTGGAGCATCATCATTCTGATATGGCAACTCTAGAAGATATAAATTTAACCAACGGGTTAAAGATGCAAGGGCCAAAGATTAATAAGTCCCAACACAGGTAGAAACCAAGTTATTGAGGGAATGTATCCCTTAACGGTATCCCAGATAGTTTTGGGGCTCCTGGGATACAGTCCTTTTAGCCACATTGCTTGCTGTAATATTTTGTCAGCACTTATTTACATTTGCCCTGATGAGATAATGAAGAAGCATTAGCTAGAGTACCCTTGTAGGCCAATAAGTAATCTACTTAAAAGTCCACTTGGGTTTATAGGCTGGCAAGAGTACTTTGAGGCTTGGATTGTGTGTTGGTTCATTTGTCCCAACGTACTGTTAGGAATATTCCTCCTAATGCTGCCCAGATTCTCTGTCTTTGCCCACGTGTGGGTTCTGAAGTTGGCATGACTGACTTGTTTCTCTATCAGGTCGCCCATTGTATTGTGGTTGGCAACAGCAAACCCAGCAATTGTTAAAAGTATTGCCCCAGAGCAAATCCTGGGTAATTTGGAAAAGAGAATTATTGACCCAAGGAGTAGCAAAGGTGCAGATTGTTAGCAAGAAGAGGTTTCATATTGACTTATCTTTAAGGCATCTTCTTCTTGGACAGGTATTTGAGTGCTTCTAAGAGTTCGCAGGTATAGGTGGAGTCCAGATTCTTTTTCTGGTCTTGGAGAGAACTTGCTGATTTTACTCTAGAAATATGGACCCAACTATATATCCCTAGCAGCTTCATAGCCATTGGGGTACTTAGAACATCCTGGTAGGGTCCCTGTTCATTGAATAAGCTCTAACAGTGAGGATTGAAAATAATAATACTAATATAAATTAAATAAAACAAAAGTTTAAAGACTAAATGGTAAAAAAACAGAATAGACTGAAAAAGGAAATTGTAGTGCTTCAGAAATGAATTGAGTTCTAAAATAATACCACTATAAAATTAATAAATTATAAATATCAGAGAACTGACTAGACAGGGTTAAATATAGAACCACTGATAAAGAGAAAGGCTTGTGAGACCACAGAAAATATAGAGCAGCCTGGCTGGTGTGGCTCAGTGGATTGAGTGCCAGCCTGTGTACTAAAGGGTCACATGCCTGAGTTGCAGTCCAGGTCCCCAGTGGGGGGCTCATGAGAGGCAACCACATATTGATGTTTCTCTCCCTCTCTTTCTCCTTCCTTTCCCCTCTCTACAAAAGAAAGTAAATAAATTTTTTTTAAAAATTTAAAAAGAAAATATAGAGTAAAAAGCCATCAATTAAAGCCATTAGATAATAGAATATAAATATGTATTAGCTAAAATAAGGATAAGTTGCTATTAAAGTAAACAACTTTCCAAATAAAACAAAACAAGTATTCAGAAACAAAATAGTAGGATGATGATAAATAGTGATGCTGGATGATGGATAGATGGGATTTCATTATCATTCCCTCTACATCTGTGTAAGTTTTTTAAATTGTTGTAATAAAAAGTTTTTAAAAACATCCAAAGACAATAGAAAAACATATTTATGAACTCAGCCTATTGATTTGCCAGATGAAAGGGCATGCAATGGATTAGAAAAAATAAAAGAAAGAATGGTTGTAATCAAGACATTGTCTGGTTTAGTTACTAAACTTTATTTTATTTTATTTTTTAAAGACTTTATTTATGTATTTTTAGAGAAAGGGGAAGGGAGGGAGAAAGGGGGAGAAACCTCAATGTGTGGTTGTCTCTTGCGCACTCCCAACTGGGGACCTGGCATATGCCCTTGACTGGGAATCAAACCAGTGACCCTTTGGTTCACAGGCCTGTGCTCAATCCACTGAGCCACACCAGCCAGGGCTAGTTGCTAAACTTTACATATAAAGAAAGAACTCTTCAGATCCCAGGCACAAAAACATAAGAGGAAAAAATGTTTACCTCAGCTTTCTTCTGTTCCATTGATCTGTATGTCTGTTTTTATGCTAGTACCATAGTGTTTTGATTACTATGGTCTTGTAGTATAGTCTACTCACAGGTAGTATGATTCCTCCAATTTTGTTCTTTCTCAAGATCGCTGTGGCTATTTTGGGTCTTTTGCAGTTTCACATACATTTTTGGATTATTTGTTCTAGTTCTGTGAAATATGCCATTGTTATTTTGATAGGAACCCACATATTTTTAAAAGATAAACAATAGCAAGTGTTGGCAAGGCTTTAAAACAACGGGAACTCTGATATGATATCAGTGGGAGCATAAATTGGTACAATTATTCTGAAAAACTATTTGGTACTATCTACCAAAGCTTAACATAATGCATATTTTATAACCAGGCAATCCTATATATATGTGTAACAGAAGTTTGGAATCTGTACAACAAAATACAAGCATGAGAATATATTTAATAATCCAAAATTGTAAACTACCCAAATTTCCACAAATAGTAAGATGGAGAAAAAATTGGTAAATGATATTTACACAATAAAATACTATACAGCAATAAGAATGAATGAGCTACAATACATGCAACAAGGTAAATAAATTTGACAAACATAATTCTGAGCTCAAAGTAGCCAACACAAAAGAGTATACTGTATGACTTAACTTACATGATGTTTCAAAACAATCAAATCTCTGTTGTCAGAAGTCATGACAGTGCTTTTATGAGAGTCAGAGAGGGACTAAGGTGTGAGAAGGGGCTTCTGGCCCTGGTAAAGTTCCATCTCTTAAGTTGGTTTCAAAGATGTCATTTTGTGAAGCTTTCTACATCTGTGATTTGTGCACTTTTCTTCAATGATAAAACAATTTTTAAACTGCACCGAGGTACTATTGTGTAGCTATTAGATTGGTAAAACTCTAAAAGTTAGACAAAACTCTGTAACAGCAAGGCAATGGAGAAACACGCACTCTCATATGTTGGTGGTGGTGTAAATTACATTGGTGTAAATTGTTGTTACTCTTATGGAGAGCATCTTGATAATACAAGTCAAAATTATAAATGCATGTACTCTTACCCAGAAGTTCCTCCACTGGGAATCTGCTCAAAGTTAGACGGTACCTCGGTACTTGTCAACTTCACAACTCATCAAACATGGTACTTGTTGCATTTTGATGAGAAAAAATGTTTCAGCACTTGGTGCTTGCTCGCCACTCACCACACTTGCTAGAACACCACCCCTCAAGAGAAAATGCTTCATCAATCGTTGCTTGCTCGCCACTAATCGGAGCGAATTAATGATGAGTACAGGGGTACCACTGTATCTGCATATAAAATGATTGATGTACAAGGTTATGCATTGCATATTTTTTGTAATAGTAAATTATTGGCAATAACCCATTTCCAGGGGTTATGTTTATCAGTAATACATCATGTTACATTCGCACTAAAGAATACTATGTGACTGTTACAAGGAGTTCCCTATGTGCTAAAGAATATTACCAATCAGTTAAGCATAGTGAATTAGTTCCTGAATGCTGGGGTTTGACTACCTGCTTTCACATCTAGTCTCACAACTTATTTTTCTATGCCTTAGTTTCCTCATCTATTAAATGAGGATATTAATAAGTACCTATCAGTAGAACCAATGTGATATTATTAAATAAGTAATTAATTTATATAAAGCACTTAAGAACAGTGCCTGGCACAAAGTACGCACTGTATGTGTTTTCTTTTGTTATTGTTACTAATATGGCAAGATCTACTATATTTATGTATGTGTGTGTACATATACACACACACACATATTTTAATTTATTTTCAGAGAGAGGGAGGGGATGGAGAAATAGAGGGAGAGAAACACCTGTGTATGAGAAACATCAAACAATTGTCTCTCCCATGCCCCCAACCAGGGACCTGACCCGCAACCCAGGCATGTGCCCTGACAGGGAATTGAACCAGTGACCTTTTGGTTTGCAGGACAGTGCTCAATTCACTGAGCCACACCAACCAGGACTACAGTATATATTAAGGTTTTAAAAAGTGATGAACACAGGATATAATATCCTTTTTGTGTGTGTAAGAAGAGTGTATAAGCAGATATATACAGGAGAGATACATAAGAAACCCCACCACGGGAGCAGGGAACAGTGCAGATGGGGCAGATTGTTAAACTTTTTATGTGTTATCAGTTTTGAACCATAATTGTATTATCCATTCAGATAATTTACAGAAAAAGAGAGTATGAGCTATGGAGTCACAAGGTTTATGTGCCATTTCAGCTCCACCAACCAACAGTATTTCATTTCACAATTTTTTAACTTTTCTGAGGCTCAAGTTCCTATGAGTGACTAAGAAGCAGTGACCATAGTGAAAACAAATTTATAAAACATATATCTGCTGGGACTCTGGGTTGTTAAATCCAGTGCAAACTGGCTTGCCTCAAAAAAGGAATTTGTTGATTCACTTTACTGAAAAGTTCAGGAGGTAGATCTGACTTCAACTCAGCTACATTCAGGCCTCCAAAGATATCCCAATCTTCACTTTTCTCTAATTCTCTGCTCTATCTTCTACTATTCAGGCGATAGAGTGTGTGTGTGTGGGGGGGGGGGGGGGTCCATGTACAGCCCCAGCCATCTCCACATGTTTCCTAATGGTGACAAGATAGTTGTGGGTACTCCATCCTCAAAAGCTCTCAGGTTCAAGTTTAGCAAGAAGAGTAAGAGAAGTTACTTGTAGCTCCATCCAAGGGTTGAGATTTACTCAGTGGGCTCAAGTCATGTTTTGATGGAGGGTGCAGGCCTTTGATTCCCTGGGCTTGATCCCTGAAGGTAATATGGGCTGCTCTCTAGGCAAATAATCTTGTCGACAATATGTACTGGACAACAGTGTGGAGAGTGCTGGGGGCAGGGAGGGTTGGGGAAGGTGGAGGAGGGTATGGGGGCGATAAATGGAGATGGATGGAGACTTGCTTTGGGGTAGTGGATACACAATGCACTGTACAGATGGTGTGGTTGGTGGCCTAATCTTCAAATCTTCCCATGAGATGAAGTGTAAATATTTTAATTCCAGTTTTATTGTCCAGAAAGGGGAAAAACATACAAAAATTATGTTTTATATTTTAAAAGTCTGAATATTCATATTGTGGGAGAGAAAAAACTCCTTTCCTTCTACCCTTCCAGGTGCTCTGAGGCCCTGTACGTTAGACTAACGAGAGACACGGATTAACAAACAGAAGTTCATTAGCATGTGCTTTGAGTGTCCCTGTGAGAACTCAGGAATGAGTAATCCAAGGGGTGGTTAGTGCTTGAGCTTTAATAGCATCTTAACAAAAGAACAATAAATGTTCAGAGAAATGATTAAGACAAAGGGGAAAAATTGCATTTCTAGAGCAGCAAACTGTGGGAAGGTAATTATTGGGGGAACTAATGGAAAATAAGGACTAGTTAGTAAAGTTTGTTATGTAGATTTCTCTGCAAGTCTCTAGGCTGATAAGGGTCTAGAGTTGCCTATGATGTTTGATTCCTGTCCTTCCAGGTAGAGAGATGTGATACTGTGATATAATAATATATATTTTGGTCTTTATCCATGGCTCCTGGGTCACACCTCCCCAAATCCTTATCATTTCCTAAATTATTAGAGTAATGGGAGCATCTTTTGTTACAATGTTTGGTCTTTTGTTCTCAAATAGCTCATTCCTGAAATAGCTATTTTGTTATTCATAACAAGTCCCTGGACTACACATGAGTTCATGTTAATGAAGTAACTTTTGGAAAGCCACTAGATAGGGGCTGATTGCTGGAGGAACCAATTATGTGACTGGAGGATTGGAACTCTCAGCTCCATCCCCAAACTTACAGGGAGGGGAGAGAGGCTGGAGGTTGAATCAATCACCAAAGGCCCATGAATTAATTAATGACGGGAATGACTCCTACATGATAGAATTCAGAGAGCCTCCAGCTTGTTGAACACGTGCTGACAGGGTGGCATACCTAGACAGGGCATGGGAGCTCTGGGCTCCTTCCCACATACCTTGCCCTATAGCTCTCTTCCATGTAGCTGTTTCTGAGTTGTATTCTTTTATAATAAACAGTAATCTAGTAAGTAAACTGTCTTCCTGAGTTCTGTGAGCCATACTAGTAAATGATCACACTTGAGGAGAGGGTCCTGGGAACCTCCGATTTACAGCCTGTTGATAAAAAGCACAGGCGACAACCTGGACTAGCGAGCGTCTAAAGTGGGGCAGTTTTACAGGACTGAGCTTTACTTAACCTGGGGGACCTGACACTCTCTCCTGGTAGATAGTGTCAGAATTGAGTTAAATTGTAGGACACCCAGCTGGTGTCTGAGAATTGTGTTGTGTGAAACCCCCCACATACATCTGGCGTCAGAGTGTTCTTAAAGTAGAATGTGAGAATAAAGAAGAAACATGAGAATTTTTCCTCTTCAAGAGGAGAGGGGAGCACCTTTACAAATTTATGTCCTACTATTAAGCAAATGAGGGAGGACAGAGCTTTTCTGTATCTGTTTTTTTTTTCAATTGCCTTCAGCTCAAAATAATCCTTAGGCCAATGTGGAATATTTTGGGGTGGCATATTCTGCCACATTTCAATACCTTGACACAAAGATTATCAGAACCTTAGGTTATAATAATTTAGAGCTCTTCTCAATTTTGATATACTACTCAATTCTCAGTATAATTTTTTTTAAAGTGTATCCTGGCTTTAAGATTAGCACTTTTATAAAAGAGGATGTTTTTCACTGTTAGATGGACCCAAACACTACTTGTGTTTAATATCAGATCAGTTTAAATTTATTGAAAAGGTCTGCACTCCACAGACACAAAACTTTAAACCATGATTAGTAATCAACATTATAATTGGGGATTTTCAGAAATGGTCATTTAATTATTTCCACCCAATAGCTATGCAGTATATCAAAGTTTGTGATTTCATTGAACTAATGGTAACTAAGCAAAGAGAAAGATCCATATTTTCAATTTCTTTTTAAAAATCCATCTGTCTGATTTGAACAACCCACATTCCTTCAAACAGCACTCTCGATCCATTGGGATCTCAGAGACCTTTTGCTTCAACAGGTCTTGACCTGTCAGTTGCTGAGCTTCAGAGCACTGACTGTTAAGTTGGAACCGGGAGCAGATCTGTTCTCCATCTCCTCGTTGCCCTTCATTTACTATTTCTATGATTTGAGGCAAATTACCTCACTTCTCTGAACCCCTTTTCTCGCCTGTAACATCAGGCGACTTATGTTGCAGGGCTTTTATGAGGTCAAGTGTATACATAGTAATGGGCATGTTCTTGCTCAGTAAATGGCAATGACTATAACTCTTAGAACATTCCCAAACAATAGTCCCCAGATCTTCTACAACCTAGCCATTTGACAGCATTCAGACAAGCTATACCTCCACTCTTGGCTTTAACTGCTTTAGAATATTCCATGCAGTGCTGGCCCCAGAGTGGGAGTGTCTTTATACTGCTAGTTCAAGCAAGTCTTAATGTGGTAGAGCAGAGGACCTTGAGAACTGAAGAAATTCCTGGGAAAAAAGTCATTCTTAACCTAGGCCACCAGAGGTTGGTCTGAAAGAATTAGGCCCCATGGGAAGGAGTAATTATGAAGTCGGAAGGATATGTGCTGACCTTACCCTTTAGAAGGACTTGAAGAAAAGAGGAAAAGGAAAAGAATCTGTGCCACGTTCACCTCAGTGCTACTCTAGAGTCTAGGAAGTACAAGTAGGGTGAAGTGTAGAAGACAGAGGACAGGCCACCGTGCTTGGGGGATCTGTGCAGCCAACACCAGGAGCCTGAGAAGGCCCCAGAAACCAGGAATGGAACCGCACAGTGGCAGTCAGTGTCAAGTAATGGCCGAGTGTCCTTCAACCAATTGCACAGGCAGATTAAGAGAACAGAGAAGCACCCTAGATGACTTCCTGTACTGTGTTGAAAGGTATCTGAATTAATGGAGGAAGGGCATTCACCCAATTTACCATGGGCAGTTGAACAGAGGACTCCTGTTTGAAATTACTTTAGCTCTGCTCCGAGCTGGCATGACTTGGAGAAGGTGGGTTTCATAATCAACTGACCCCAGATAGATACACAAATGACACAATCACAGCTACTTTCTTTATCATGCAATAAATCTGACTTGCAAAATTTGCACCCTGTACAAATGAGTGGTGCAATGGCAGCTTAGACACCTACCCTCACTTTGACCTGAATTAGTTGTTGACATTAAGACAAACATTATTGCTTATTTTCTTGAGCAATTTTCCCATGTCTAGACTAGAGTTTTATACAAAATCATATGGGATGCTTACTAAAAACACAAACTGTTGAGTCCTTCTCCTGGGTGATTAGGCCTTATTAGTTAACATATGAGAGCTAATTACATATTTTTACTTGCTCTCCCAGAAAACTTAAGGTATATGCCATAACTGAGGTGGGCCATGCAAGCTGTGCTGACACGAGGAGTCAGGAACCCAATGAAAGGACTCTTAAAAATACCATCCTCCACCATCACCCTCTGATCAAGACTGAAAATTACATTCAGACATGTGATGTCTTGACATGGAAAGAGGGGGAGAGAGAATGTCTCTCTCCTATGCTTCTTTGTCCCAGGATGGGACTGTCCACATTTCTCACCATGTTTCCTTGGTCAAGAAAACCTACTTTTGGTTAAGAGAACAATGACTAGACTGCTATTGTCATAAACCTGCCACTCTTCTCTTCTTCCTGTGTTCCCTCCCAAACCCCTTCCCTCTTGTTCTCTCTCCTTTCCTCCTCTCTGCTTATGTTCCTGGAAACTTCTGTTTCTTACAGATGCCATTCTACCCAAGTTCTTACTTTTTGCTTTTGAGGTTTTGACACTGCTCTGGTCTCTTGCTTAGGACCTTTTATATGGTTCTCCATGATAATGCTCATTATATAATGTAGTAATGAATGATGTTTAAGTTCACAGCAGGCTAGATGAGGAAATGCCAGTATATCTGAAGGGCTTATAAATACACCCATGTATGTAAAGTGATTTAATCACAGGAGATATCATATTTGTCTTGAGGATTTAAGACCTTTTCTTTGCTAAGTCAGATTTGCTATCAGAGCTGTTGCTCTTTAAATTATGTAGGAAAATGTTTGCCTTGTCCTTATCTTTGAATACCCACTAGATGTTGCTAAAGGGTTATGGAAAAGGCAACCTTCATTTTTTCATCCAAGGCTTCTGAACTACTAAATTGGAGCTCAAAGGAACCTTAGAGCTGTCAGAAATAGTTAAGATAAAAGCCTAAACACAGAAAATGGAAATATATCTTTAAAAGATAAGACAAAGTAAAACTGACTAAGGAGGTCTGAGTACTTTAAGGCACCGTTGGCAGAACTGAAACGTGTGCGTTAGCATTTTGACATCTATTTTTCAGCTAAATAACAATGTTAACTCTTTAGAGATTATTCCTCCCAGGGCATCTAAAACTTGGCTGAAGTTTCCAGTCAGGTTTCAAAAAACAGTACAGACACCTAGGTATCCTAACATTTTTTTAATCTTTAAAATGGCCTTTTTCTGATTATAAAAATTATTACATTACCATTCAAGCAATTAGGAAAATGTAGAAAATTATAATGAAGAAAATTACCCAGAACTCTACCACTCAGGATTAGCATTTTAGCACATTTTTTCCTAACCTTTTAAAACTATAAAATATTTCATATATATATATATATACACACACACTACTGATTATATATTGTATATGTTCCACATGTATACACATATACATCTTGTGGCTACAAAACATAGTAACACAATAGACACCTGTGGAGCACTACACAATTCAAGACAGAACATTACCGATTCTTTTGAGTTTCCTGTGAACTCTTCCCCATATCGTTCCTCTCTCTCTCCCAGAAAGGTAATTACAGGCCTGAGTTTTCTTCTTAAATTATCCCTTTGAGTTTTACTACATATGAATGGGTCCTAAATAATGTATTGTTTAGTTTTCTTTCTTTTTAAACTTTGGAAGACTGGTTTCTAAAACTCATCCATGTTGATAGTTCATTCCTTTTGTCAGCATGTAAGATAGCCCATTATACAATATGCCGCAAGTTATTTATGTTTTCTCCTGGCGAACATTTATGTCTGTTCTCTCATGGACGGGTAATTAGGTTGTCCACATTTTGGGGCTATTATGAATGATGTACACGTGCCTGGTACTGATGTGCTGATACTTCTCTAGGAGTAGAATCTCTGAAGTATAGGACTCTTGTTCTGTGATTTACCTCAAATTATTTTTTGTGCATGTAATGAGGGAGGTGACAAGATTCATCTTTTTTCTCCAAACAAATATCCCGTTGTTTCACTACGTTGTGTTGAAAAGGTTAGACTTTGTTTTGACTTGGCACTTTCATTTATTTTTAAAACAGTCACGGCATGTTCCCTCATGTATGACAACTGCCAGAGTTAAATATTGATGAAGCATATTTGCACTATTAGGTGAGGGTTGGTCTCTTCTCCTATCATCTGTATTATGAAAAAATGTGAATATGCATCCTTTAGTTTAAAATATCACAGTGTACACCATGATTATGAAGGGGGAGGTGTGGCTCGGTAGAGGAAAGCATTAAAAGAGATGAGGGAAGATGGAGCAGTTTTCCAGACAGAGTCAAGGGAACAGACATTCCAGGTAAAAGGACTGGACATAACGGCACAGGCACAAAATGCCACAAAGCATTCGGCTCTTCACTTGCAGTGCATCCTAATAAAGAAAAAATAACATGATTTCTTTATGGCAGTTCAAAATTGACATCTAGTCAGTCACTTAACAAGCCAGTTACATGATTAAAGATGTAACAGTCAACCAGTGTTGGCAAGCCTTGGCTGAGGTACATTATGCACAGTAAATGTAATCACAATTAATATAAACCCAAGTAGAGTGGCCATTATTTTGTTTTGTCACCTTTCTCCTTCAACATTCATTTTACCTTGTTTTTCTTTCTTACCTGCCACCCTGCAGACTTCCTCTTTTTACAGTCTTCCTACTATAATGTTCATATTGTTAAATGGAGGACTAACACTTCCCCCAAGTAGGACACTCAAAGAACTGAGAGTTCCAAAGCTTATTCTACACATTATTATTTTCTGGTTCTCCTTGTCCCCTTAGCTAAGGACAAAGTCTAGCCCTCCAGGTCTGCAGTGTGAGGCAGACGGGAAGACGGGGTGGGGAGCAAGGCAGGAAAGTCCTTACTAGAGTGGTGTCAAAGGCGTGCTGGAGCCGGCTTCTACTAGTTTGTAAGAGCCAACTGTTAAATTTTCAAGAATTTGCAAGTCAGTTATTAAATGCAATCACTATTTAAAATTAAAGTATATGAAGTTATTATTGAACAAATCACATTAAAAATAAAGGCAATAGATACAAAAAAACTCATCACTTACTAATTATTCTTTTATATTTTACCAAGAATTGTCAGCAAAACCAGAAGCTAAGAAAAAGATGTGGAATAGATTGTCCTCTAGAACCTTCAGAGAGAGCATGACCTAGCCAGAATTGTGAGATAATAAATTTCTGTTATTTTAAGCCACCTAGTGTGTGACAATTTGTATGGCAGCCCTAGGAAACTAACATAAACACTAACCATAAAATAAAAAATTAATAAACCAGACATCATCCTTTTTGCTGATCAAAAAAATCACTAAGAAAATGAGTAGGCAAACCAGAGACCAATAAAAAATATTTATGATACATATATCTGACACAGGCCTCATATCCAGAATACGTAAAGGATTCCTACTAATCAACAATAAAAATACAAAGAGCCAAATTGAGAAGTGGGAAAAAAAATTTGGACACTTCATAAAAGGTATACAAACAGCCAAAAAGCATACAGAAGTCCGGCATCATTAGCCAGTAGGATGAGATACTATTTCACACCCACCAGAATGGCTAACACATTAAAGATTGACAATATCAAATGTTTGTGAAGATATGGAGCAAATGGAGCTTTCATACATTGGTGGTGGGAGTGATACTCCTTTTGGAGTACTGCAAAGCAGCTTTTTATAAAGTAAAACATACATGCACCATATGACTCAGCAGTTTCACTCTTTAGGTATTTACCTAAGAGAAATGGAAACATGCATCCACAAAAACACTTCAGCTAGAGTGTTTAAGGCAGCTTTATTTATAATAGCCTCCAGACTGGACAGAACGCAAATGTCTATCAACAGGAAAATGGACTAAGTAAAGCTGGTATGTTTATGCAATGAAATAGTACTTTGCAACAGAGAAGAATGAATTGATACAACAACATGGGTTAATCTGAAAAACTTAAATCAGTAAAAGAAGGCAGTTTAAAAGGTGCATACAGTATGATTCCAGTGGTGATAGAAAAACTACATGATTAAAAAAATCAGAAAATGTTTGCTGGGGGTAGATATTGAGGAAAGGCAGGAAAGACGGAAATTATCCTGTTTTAAGTGGTGGTTACACACACACACACACACACACACAAACATGAGATCTGTCTGGGAAAAGTCCAACCATTGTTAATATAATGAGAATGGTTTGCACATTGATGTAACCTGGCAGCCAAGGAGAGGGGACTGGAATGCATGTGCATGCAATGATGACTTCACTGTACTAGTCAGTGGGGGTGGTAGACACTGTTGAGTAAGCAGTGTACTGTGTGGCCATCCCATTCTAAATGACTGAGCAAGAAGAGCAATGAATCTGCATCAAATATTGCATTAAGCTAGAACATTCCTCCGCTGGGAACTATTTGGATGACTCAAAAGGCCACAGCTATGGGGAACTGGTGATTGGCAACTTCATCACAACAGTGCACCCACTCATGCATCACATCTCGTGCAGAGATTTTTGGTGAAACATAAAGTCACCCAGGTGACTCAGCCCCACTATAGCCCAGATTTGGCACCCTGTGGCTTCTGGCTTTCCCCCAAATTAAAATCACCTTTCAAAGGGAAGAAATTTCAGACCATCAATGAGATTCAGGAAAATATGATAGGGCAGCAGATGGTGACTGGGAGAACTGTGTGAAGTCCCAAGGTGCCTACTCTGAAGGGGACTGAGATGTCATTGTCCTATGTGCAATGTTTCCCGTATTTTGTATCTTCAATAAATGTTTCTGTTTTTCATAGTACACGGCTGGATACTTTCTGGACAGACCTCGTATATATTCAAAATTATTGAATTGCATTTACTACATCTAAATTCTGATTAACCTCTGTGGCTAGGATTTTTGTATCTTTTTTTCTACATTGACATACCTGCTAATACGTTAGCCTAAACATGTTTACAAGGCTGTTTTAGTTGTGCACAAAGATGATCCCATTACCATGTGTAAATCTAGCAATCCCATCAGTCTAAAACCAATTTCAGTTTGTACTTTTATTATGTATTTATGTAAATTATACATTCATGATTTGAGATACTACATTACCTTTTCTCCACCTACAGCTCCCATTTTAAGGGTCCTTCCCTTATTGACCCTGCCTTCTAATGGATGAAGCAGACAATAAAAAAGTATATGAATAAATGAAATAATTCAGAGAATGATGTGTGCCTGAAAGAAAAAAACAGGTTGCTGAGATAGAGAACATAGTTAAAGATGGCCTCTCTGAGGGGGTGATGTTTGACCTTAGACCTAAAGTGTGAACATAAGTGCACAGGCTCTGAGACGTCCTGGAAGAACAGGAAGGAGGCCCATGTGCCTGGAGTTGAGGAGAAACGGGAGAGTAATATGAAATGAGGCTTGAGCACTAGGTAATAAAGTATATACACAGTGTAATGTAATCAGACTTATTTAAAAGAGTTGATTTTGGAAAACAAGTCTTACTGTTTTGAGGTTACGCAATACATATTGCTTTTTAATTAAAATGATTTCCTGCCTAGAACTTCAAATCATTTATATACTCTCAAGGTTACTTTAGATCCCAGAATTGCGAGAGTTGAGACTGTCATAGATCTGAATTATCATAAATATTACACAACATGAATTTCCAATAGTAAACCCAACATGTATTTTCCATCTAAATAATATCCCCCAAATAAAGTTATAGAAAGTGTTTTACCAAATATTCTATAAGTATTTTAAAATACTTTCCCCCAAAAGAACCTCCTTCATTTTCTCAAAGATGTAGACATTCTTTTAGAAAAAAATATGATCTAAATAGTAAAATGATAAGAATAATGGCAAAACCACTCCATTTTTTAAGAGCAGTGAATGAGGGAGTCAGAAAGCCCCAGTTCCATCCATTTTCTCACAGATCTTTAAAGACCCAATATGTGCTAGGCGCTGGGGATTCCAAGGTGAATATTAAACACTTGTTAAATACAGAAGGGTTCTGTCTTATTCTGAATCTCCCTCTCATATGGCAGGTGGAGCTCACTTGGCTTTGTTTTCAATTAGTTTAATTAAAAACTTCCAAAGAGATTGAAATTAGGCAAATACATAAAGACCTAGAGATTCATTTCAAAATAATTGGCTAGGCACCCCTATTATTCTAAAAATTAATACATGGGAAAGAGAAAGCATTTATCCTGCCTTTCCTACACTATCTATATTACAGAGTAACCTAAGAGTTGAAGTTAGAATACAAATACAATACACTTCAATTACATTAATGGATTACCTAAAGACTTCTGACAAATGTGTTTGTTTTGCCTGCCTCAGGTTACACTTGGGAGGGGATGTCACAGGGATTAAGGAGAAAGGCAGGTTTTGGTGGACTGCAAAAACTTTCCGGGGTCTCAGGTAACATCCTGTCTTCCGAAAGTCGGATTCAGAGCCGGGCTGCTTCGTCCCGCAAGGGCTGAGTTATTTCCGGGTCGGGGTCTCCAGCAGCAGGCGCACCGCAGGCGCTGCGACTCAGGACTCCCTCCCTGCCAAAGGCTCTAAGCCACTTACGCCTGCGGCCCCTCCTCGGCACGTCTGCTTGTCTAGTCTTCTCGGACCTACACCGCCCAGCCAAAGAATAAAATGCAGATAAAATCCGAAAACGGCCGGACAGCGGACCACGCCCAACACTACCCGGGAAGCCGAGCGGGCGGGCGCGCGCAACCGACCACTGCCGGCGACTCCCGCGGGCCGGGGGAATTGGGGTGGGAGGGGCCTCCTGCGGCGCGGGCTGCGACGCGGCGCGCGGCTCCCTCTGCCGGCGACGGCGTGCGGCTCGAGCGCCGCGCGGAGCTACCTACCGCACGACGACCTTCGTGGCCCTCTACCGCTTGAGCTCCCGGTGTAAAGTCCGGCCTTGGCCGCGAATTTTATTTTTAACTCGCAACTTATTCCAGCGCTCAGAGCGTTTTGTTTGTTTTTGCGGCAAGGGGAGAGTTAGGGAGAATAGAAAGATATCCAAGTGTGACGTGAAGATGGAGGAAGGCGCCCAGGCTGCAGACTGGGACAGCGATGAAACCGTGATAGAGGGGTCGGTGACAGAGAGTGACCTGGAAGAAGAAGAGCTGCCCTGGAGAAGGTGATCACCATTACCGCTGGGAGAAAGTGACCGCCGTTAGGCCTGGACACAGGCTCGAGTGGCCCTCTCAGGGGCGTAGAAATTGTTCCCGGTCTAACGTAGGTCTTGTGAGGCAGCCAGGCCCGAGCTAAGAACGTATAAATAAACAGGGCCGCAAACCCCCAGTTTCGGACAAAATGAGCTTTATGGTAGCTGGCTTTATGGCATTAAAAAAAAAAAAAGGAAGGAGAAGACTTTACTCTTAGCCTGGGGATGTACGTCCTTTTGCACTGGCCAAAACGTCTTAGGTTTAAATAACTCAAATGCATTTTGCTTCAGACAGCTCGTAACTCAGGTCTAGGAGATGGTTAACGTAATTTCTCTCAGGAAAAGAATGTGTGATGGGAGGACTGGTTACTACCAAATTGGCAACGGATAATTTTATAATAAAAAGAGTCGGTAGTTTAGTCCATCAAAATCTTGTTGAAAATATCAGGTTTTCAGCGCTAGATTCAGGAAAGAGATGAGGCCACTGCCTTTGAGAAACCTGCAGGCCAGGAAAGACACGTAAACAGATAATGTCAATGTAATGTGGGAAGTCCAGGCACGGAAGTGCCCAGGCTGGCTTAGGAGCACAGAGTGTCTTTTATCCCAACCTTGGTGGCCTTAAGAGTTTGTTAGGGTTGACTTCTGAGTAGAGCCTTGAAGATGGGTTAGAAATTAGCCAGGTGAGGACTAGGTACTCTAGGCCCAGGGAATTGCATGGGTAAAGGTGTAGCTGTGGGGCATACTGTGATACGTGTGTTGGAATGTACAGTTTAAGTCTAAGTGCAGTGCTACATGGTGAGGTGGGGAGGGGTGAAAGATGGGCCTGGAGAGGAAGGTAGGGAGAGGTCTTGTAAGGCCTCCTGTGTCCTGCTTTTGTCCAGGTAGGGAGCTTGTGAGGTGTTAAGTGTAGGAGCAGCATAACTGGGCTTTTTGTTCGTTTTAGCATGCCCTACAGTAGACTTTTCAAATTTTAATGCCCTTATAAATCACTGCAGAATCCTGTTAAAATGGGGGTTCCAATTCAGGAGTTCTGTGGTGAGGTTTGTGATTCTGCATTTCTAATAAGTTCCAGGTTAAAGTTGGTACTATTAGAGAAGGGATCACCTTTTGCAAAGCAAGGCCACAGAGGTTAGTTTTGGGATCAAAGTAGTAACAGACTAGGATGGTAAGAGCTCAGCTAGGAAGAAATAGTGTGAATGGAGGGAAAAGGGAAAACTCGAGAAATCTTTAGAAAGTACATTTGGCAAAATATGGTGGATAATTAGATATGGAGGATAACACCCAGGTTTCTGGCTTATTTATGTATGTATACATATACAGAATATTTGCTCTAGTTGGTGTCCAGGGAACACTTTGACTAATACATGGAATCTTATAACAAACACCACAATCAAGGTCCAGAACAGTTCCATCACTCCAAAAACACTCCCTTGTGCTGCCCCCTGGTAGCCAACCCTCCCACCCAATTTAAATCGCTATTTCTATATTAGCAATATATTATCTTTTTGTCTCTCTGCTTTCTTTTTAACTCCCTTATCTTTGGTTCTTAGCAGCTTGATTATTTGATGTGTCTGGGCATGATTTTCTTTGTGTTTTTCCTGTTTAGTGTTCACTGATCTTGAATCTGCAAATGTATGTCTTTCACCAAATTTGGAAACTTTTCTGTCATAATTTCTCCATATATTTTTTTTCTGTACCAATTTCTTCTTCTGGGACATTAAGTGACATAAACGTTAGACTTTTAGATATGGCCTCCCAGATGCCTGAGGCTTTATTAATTATTTTAAGGTGTATAATTTCTTCAGATGTATAATTTCTATTGCTCTGTCTTCAGGTTTACTTACTCTATCCTTGGTCATTTCCATTCTGTTGTTGACCCCAACCAGTGAATTTTGCATTTCCATCTGATTCTCTTATAGTTTTTATTTCTCTACTGAGAACAATGTTTTCATCCATTTGATGTATGTTCAACTTTATTTCATAATGACTATAATAGCTGCTTTAAAGTCTTTGTAATTCCAACATTTGAGGGGGTGGGAGACATCTGTTAATATTTTCTCTCAAGAATTAGTCAAGTTTTCCTATTCTTTGTATGTTGAGTTATTCTGGATTATATCCTGTATATTTTGAATATTATGTTCTTGACTCTTGGTCCTATTAAAATCCTCTAGAGGATTTTGTTTTGTGTTTGTTTTGACAGGCAGTCAGTCTCATTAGGTTCTGACTGCACATTCTGTTTTGCCTTCTGTAGGTGGTGGTTATATCAGTCCAATTTTCAGAGCCCTGCCTATGCTGATTGAGTCTGTCTGGCTCATGTACCACTCAGAAGTTAATCTGGATCATGGGCAGTAGTTATTATCATTGTTCAGTTCTCTAAGCCTTTGTTACGCGTCTTTGAATCTGCTGTGCGTGTGGATAGCTCAGGGTTGATCCTGGGACTTACTGTTGGATCATACACAGAATTAGATGATTCCCCTTTGCTGCTCTCTTTTCTCCAGGATTTTATGCATTCCTTCCTCTCTCTACCCACATGCTGGTTCACATGACAGAAAGGCAGATTTCTCTTAAGAGTGCCAGCCCTCTCACTGTGGAGCAGGTACCCACAATGGGGGCCGATATCACCTTATCAGGGCAAAGCGATAAGGGAGAGAAGAAAATAAAAGGGATTCTTTCCATACTCTTCTGTGTATGTGTATGGTTCCTCTAGCTAGAGAGGCAGGTTTTCTCTTGCGTTTTAAGTGCCCAAGCTACCACAGTTGGTAGCAGTGTAGCTCTGAGGCTAAAGAGAGAAAACTAATAAAGAAAACTCAGGATTTCCCCCCATACCTTCTGGCATCCAGGGGTTCCTTTCCCTAGTGTTCTGGATAGAAGTGGAAAGTTTCTTCTGGAGTTTTTGCTCTCTGTACCCACTGTGCAGTTGTGGGATTAGGCCTTGGATTAAAACTATAGGCCAAAAACCAAAACAAAACAAACTTGAAACTCAATAATACAAGGTTGTTTTATAAATTTTGACTTCAGTCGCCAACCTACCTGTTATCGTTTACTGTTTCAGTTACTGAGGTAGCTTTTAAAAACTCTTCTACCAGTTTTTAGTTGTAATGAGTAGAGAAATAAGATCTATAGATGGCTCACTCTATCTTGCCTAGCCAATCTTTTGGTTTTCCCTGTGATTTATTTTAAAATGTTTTTGCAATGCCATAGAAACATCATTCTTTCAGACCTCATAGCGTGAGTTTAAAAATTAGTTCTCTTTTTTATTGGAGCTGAATGCCATTGTATTTTTGCTTTTTTCCCCCTTTATCCTCTTTGATTACTTGTATGCAGTGCGTTCTGGCTGTTTTTCACGTACAAGCTTCCAATTTAGATGGGAATGAGGAGAACATCTAGTAGAGCAGAGATCCCCAACAGACAAAATATGATACAGTTTCACATCACTAAATAATCCTTAAATGTTACAACTATCCAAGGTCATTTTGCTAAGAACTGAGAAAGGGTTTGGTAACCTTTGGGACTAGAAATGGCAAGGCTGTCAAAGAATCAGGATGCCAGGTATTAACTGTGTCTCACTGTTTGAGAGCCTGGACTTGGTCCTAGCCCCACCTCTGGAAAGTGTCCTAAAATGCATCCAGTCCTTTTCTGTGGCTTAGTAGTTGTACTGCTAATCTCTAAATATTCAGGTTGCTGATTAGTAAGGCTTTGTTTGCTTGTACTTTGTTTTCTAAGTGGCAGGACACATTTTTTCTTATGTGTGGCACTAGGAAATTTTAATCCTTATTTTCTATCTCAGCCTCTGGTAATGTTAAAAAACTGTTCAATAACATTAAGGGATATATCTCAAATACTATTCAGTACTTTTAAACAGAATCACCTTCTAAAACAGTTCATTGTTACATGGATTTGTGCATATGTTCAGGTCAGATCATGTACTCTGAACATTATAATTGCATGTAGTAAAAGGCTAATTCAACATAATTACTCTGTAAGGGGGGTGTTAATTCTAACACTGACTTCATGTGAATTGTCTAGAAAGAATATACCCACCTTATAATTCCATTTTAATGTTCAAGATGGAAGAAAACATGCAACATTTTTGGCATATCATGCTTTATTATTTCAAGAAAAGTAAAAATGCAACCGAAACACACAAAAAAAGATTTTTGCAGTGTATGGAGGAGGTGCTGTGATTGATTGAAAGAGTCAGAAGTGGTTTGCAAAGATTTGTGCTGGAGATTTTTCACTGGACACTCCTAGTAGACCAGTGAAATTGAAGCAATCAAAATCAAGACATTAATTGAGAACAATCACATTCTATCATGCAGGAGATAGTCAACATTCTCAAAATATCCAAATCAATATTGGTGAAAAGGAAGAATGTGTCTTTTATTTTACAGAAAAAAATAAACAGACTTTTTGGCCAACCCATAGATTATTAGATACCAGTCATATTAGATTGGGCTCCCACCCTTATAATATCATTTAACCTTAATTGCCTCATTTAAGGCCCTGTTTCCACATGTAGTCACATTGAGGCTTAAGGCTGCAATATATGAATATGGGGCAGAGACACAATTCAGTCCATAACAAGTGATTTCATGTCAAGCAACACATGAATCACTTTAATGAGGCTCCCACTAGCTAAAAATGGGACAGTATGAGCATTGATAAGAACAATAACAGCAATAGATTTAAATCTATGAGTTTGTAATGGTCTTTAAAAACTTATTTCAATATTCTGAAAACTGATAAGGAAAGAGAAAGAAACAGGCATTAATCTTGCCTTTCCTTTGCAAATTGTACCTAAGTTACCTGACTGAGTTAGCATGGCTTGATGGAAAGTAATTGTATAATTGGTGAGCAAGAGTTTTTTAAAAGTATGTATTTCCATTAATAAGTGAAGAAAGTGATAAAGTAGAATATTGCTATTTTATATACTCCTAATAGTGAATGTCCTAGGCAATGGTCATCAGTGGTCACTAACATGACAAAATGAGTTACAACCATTTTGTTGAGCAAGTAGCATGTTGCCCATCATCTGGAGTAGAAATCCAGACACCTCTGTCCCCTGCATCTTGGTATCAGAGTCACCAATGCAAACACAGTGCAGTAGAGCACTGGCCAGAACAACACTTTACTATAGAGAAAAAACAGAGCAAGATTAGCTTCAATAGTGGGCATTGGTCCCCCAAGGCTAGCAGCTGATGATGCAGAGCCATTGGCTTGTACATTCCCCTCTTGTGCCACAGAATGAAGAACTTCATCCTCTCCCCACAGAAGACATATAGTAGTGGGGTTGACCAGGTGCCATACGACATGTAAACAGAACAGAGGAGTACACATTCTGTCTGAAATAGTGAAAGGCATTCCCACACAAGGTAATAGGTCCAGCACAGCCTGGGGGAGGACTGTCTATCTCTTGCTAAGAAAGTGTTCCTGGCCCAAGGTGGTTGATAGCATGCACAAAACTGCCTTTCCCAACACACACTTTTTAAAAAATCTCCTATAGGAAGTACACATATGCTTCTCCAAAGTGTACTTGAATTAGATGAATAAGCAGTTTACAGGACAGAGGAACATGTTAACTGACATGCAATCAGTAAATCCAAAATACAGAAAACCCTACAGGAAAAACAACCCAGTTTCTTCAACAAATAAATTGCAAAGAGATGGGGGATGATTAGGGGTAATTTGTAGATTTAAGAAGACACTTAAGAGCCATAGCAACTAAATTCAATGTGTATACCTTGTTTGGACCCTGATTTGAACAAAACAACTGTAAAAAGGCGAAAGATTTATACGATCTGAAGAGAAGCCAGAGTATGAACAAAACAACTGTAAATAGAGACAGTTGGGGAAATGTGACTACCATCTGTTTATTAGTTTTTCATTGCTGTGTAACAACTTCAAAACTTAGCATCTTAAAACAATAAGCATTTACCATCTTGGTTTCTGAGGGTCAGGAATCCTGGAGTTGCTTAAGTCATCATGCTCAGGGACCCAAAGGCTGCATTCATCTCAAGGCTTCATGAGAAGGATCCACTTTCTACATGGTGGTTTCAAGAATCAGTACCTTTCTGGCCTTAGTTCACTTCTGTTGATTGGAGGCCTCTCTTACCTTCTTGCCACAGAGGCTTCTCTACAGGGCATTTCACAACATGGTGAGCCAGCTTCCGTGACAGGGAAGAAGCAAGAGACTAGGAGAGGAAGACAAGATGGAAGCCATAGTCTTTTTGTAACCTAATCTCAGAAGTAACATCCCAACATATTAACAGTGGTATGACTAAGAATTGTAGCAAGTTTAGATATAATAAAAATGACAGTTAAGGTTTCATTTTTTATGGCCAAGTTGTATTGCATCATATGTATGTACCACCACTTTTTTATCCACTCATCTATTGATGGGCACTTGGCAGATTTTCAGATCTTGGCTATTATAAATAACACTCCAGTGAACACAGAAGTGCATATATTCTTTCAAATTACTGTTTCATGTTTCTTCAGATAAAGCCCCAGAAGTGAAATCACTGGGTCATAAGGCAGTTCCATTTTTAATTTTTTGAAGAAACTCCATGATGTTTTCCATAGTGGCTGCACCAATCTGCACTCCTACCAACATTGCATGAGGGTTCCCTTTTCTCTACATCCTCACCAACACTTATCATTTGTGGATTTATTTTATTTATTTTATTTATTTATGTGGATTTATTTATGCTATTACAGTTGTCCCATTTTTTTCTCCCCTTTATTCCCTTCAATTCTGCACCCACCCCTCTCTCCAACATCCCCCGCCCCCAACCCTTAGTTCAGGTCCATGGGTCATACATATAAGTTCTTTGGCTTCTCCATTTCCTATACTATTCTTAACCACACCCCCTGTGTATTTTGTACCTACTAATTATGCTTTTTAAAAATATATTTCATTGATTATGCTATTACATTTGTCCCATTTCCCCCCCTTCACTCCACTCCATCCTGCACACCCCCTCCCTCCCATATTCCCCCCCTATAGTTCATGTCCATGGGTCATACATATAAATTCTTTGGCTTCTACATTTCCTATACTATTCTTACCCTCCCCCTGTCTGTTTTCTACCTACCATTTATGCTACTTATTCTCTGTACCTTTCCTCCCTCTCTCCCTCTCCCATTCCCCTGCTGATAACCCTCCATGTGATCTCCATTTCTGTGGTTCTGTTTCTGTTCTAGTTGTTTGCTTAGTTTGCTTGTGTTTTTGTTTTAGGTGTGGTTCTTAATAACTGTGAGTTTGCTGTCATTTTTACTGTTCATATTTTTTATCTTATTTTTCTTAGACAAGTCCCTTTAACATTTCATGTAATAAGGGCTTGGTGATGATGAACTCCTTTAACTTGACCTTATCTGAGAAGCACTTTATCTTCCTTTCCATTCTAAATGATAGCTTTGCTGGATACAGTAATCTTGGATGTAGGTCCTTGCCTTTCATGACTTTGAATACTTCTTTCCAGCCCCTTCTTGCCTGTAAGGTCTCTTTGGAGAAATCAGCTGACAGTCTTATGGGAACTCCTTTGTAGGTAACTGTGTCCTTTTCTCTTGCTGCTTCTAAGATTCTCTCCTTCTATGTAATCTTGGGTAATGTAATTATGATATGCCTTGGTGTGTTCCTCCTTGGGTCCAGTTTCTTTGGGACTCTCTGAGCTTTCTGGACTTCCTGGAAGTCTATTTCCTTTGCCAGATTGGGAAGTTCTCCTTCATTATTTGTTCAAATAAGTTTTCTATTTCTTGCTCTTTCTTTTCTCCTTCTGGTACCCCTATAACTCGGGTGTTGGAATATTTAAATTAAATGTTAAAATCCTCATTTTTTGAATTCTTGTTTCTTCATTATCTTCTGGTTGGATGTTTCTTTCTTCCTTCTGGTCCACACCATTGATTTGAGTTCCAATGTCCTTCCCATCACTACTGTTTCCTTGTACATTTTCCTTTGTTTCTCTTAGCATAGCCTTCATTTTTTCATCTAATTTGCGACCAAATTCAACCAATTCTGTGAGCCTCCTGATTACCAGTGTTTTGAACTGTGCATCTGATAGGTTGGATATCTCTTCGTCGCTTAGTTGTATTTTTTCTGGAGTTTTGATCTGTTCTTTCATTTGGGCCATTTTTTTTTTTTTTTTTTTGGTCTTGGCGCACCTGTTACATAAAGGGGCGGAGCCTTAGGTGTTCACCAGGACGGGGTAACGCTTGTAGCAGTGCTGTGACGCTGTATGTGGAGGAGGGTCCAATAGGGAGCAATGGCACTTGCTCCACCCTCTGCCATATTTCAGTCACTCCCTCCGCTACCCACATTCAAATTGTACCCTTCTGGTGCTGATTCCCGAGTGGCTGGGTTTGTGTATATTCTGGGACCCTATGGGTGTCTCCAATGAACTCTTCTGTGAAGCTGGGATTTTCTCCCACTGCCGCCTCAACCCCGACAGGTGTCTTTAATCAGTGATTTGAGGCTTTATTTCCCTGCGCTGGAACTCAGGGTTGTGCAGTCTGTCACCCGGCCCACCAGCTGCTGCCTCGCTGGCCAGCTGCAGCTTTGCCCACCCCACTCCACAGTCCGCCACCATGCTGGGTCCACCAGCCGCCGCCTTGCCACGAGTCCTCTGCCCGGCTGCCCGTCTCCACCCCTCCTAGTGGTCTGGATGAATGTTTCTTCTTTATCTCATTGGTTGTTGGACTTCCATACAGTTTGATTTTCTGTCAGTTCTGGTTGTTTTTTGTTTTTAAATTGTTGTTGTCCTTCTTTTGGTTGTGCAAGGAGGCACAGTGTGTCTACCTGTGCCTCCATCTTGGCCAGAAGTCTAATTATGCTTCTTATTCCCTGTACCTTTTCCCCCATTCTCCCCTTCCCCACTGATAGCCCTCCAGGTGATCTCCATTTCTGGGATTTGTTCCTATTCTAGTTGTTTGCTTAGTTTGTTTTTGTTTTTACTCTTTTAGGTTCAGTTGTTGATAATTGTGAGTTTATTGTCATTTTACTCTTCATAGTTTTGATCTTCATTTTTTTAGATAAGTCCTTTTAACATTTCATACAAAGAAGGCTTAGTGATGATGAACTTCTTTTACTTGACCTTATCTGAGAAGCACTTTATCTGCCCTTCCATTCTAAATGATAGCTTTGCTGGATACAGTAATCTTGTATGTAGGTCTTTGCCTTTCATGACTTGGAACACTTCGTTCCAGCCGCTTCTTGCCTGTATGGTTTCTTTTGAGAAATCAGCTGACAGTCTTATGGGAACTCCTTTGTAGGTAACTGTCCTTTTCTCTTGCTTCTTTTAAGATTCTCTCCTTCTCTTTAATCTCGGGTAATGTAATTATGATGTTTCTTGGTGTGTTCCTCCTTGGGTCCAACTTCTTTGGGACTCTCTGTCCTGGACTTGCATGTCTAGTTCCTTCACCAGATTGGGGGAGTTTTCCTTCATTATTTTTTCAAATACATTTTCAATTTCTTGTTCTTTCTCTTCTCCTTCTGGCGCCCCTATGATTTGGATGTTGGAAGGTTTAAAATTGTCCCAGAGGTTCCTAAGCCTCTCCTCATTTTTGTGAATTCTTGTTTCTTCATTCTATTCTGCTTGAATGTTTATTTCTTCCTTCTGTTCCAAATCATAGATTTGAGTCCCGGTCTCCTTCCCTACACTTTTGGTTCCCTGTATATTTTTTCTTTGTTTCACTTTGTATAGCCTTCACTTCTTCCTTTATTTTGTGATCATACTCAATCATTTCTGTGAGCATCCTGATTACTAATGTTTTGAACTCTGCATCTGATAGGTTGGCTATCTTCTTGTCCCTTAATTCTTCCTCTGGAGTTCTGGTCTATTCTTCCATTTGGGCCATATTTCTTTGCCTTTGCACACCTGTTACATGATAAGGGGCAGAGTGTTAGGTATTCGCCAGGGTGGGGCAACTCACGTCGCTGCATTGCGGTACTGCATGTGGGGGAGGGGTCAGAGAGGGGACAATGCCCTCTGCTTGGCTGTCACCCCACTTTCAGTCACTCCCCCTGCTACCCAAAAGCGAATTGTGCCCTTCTGGTGCTGATTTGTGGGTGGGTGGGTTTGCGTATGTTCTAGGATCCTGTGGGCACCTTCAACAGACTCTTCTGTGAGACTGGGAGTTCCTCCCGCTCCCACAGCCCCCACAGGTTTTTACAGTCACAGGTTTTGAGGCTTTATTTCCTTGTGCTGGAACCCTTGGTTGTGTGGTCTGTCTCACTCCCCAGTTGTTCCTCCTGATTTATCCACACTCGAATGTGGGACCATCCCGTCCGCCAACTGCCACCTCACCCACCTGGTCCACCAACTGCTGCCTTGCCAAACATTCTCTCCACCCCTTCTCTACCCCTTCTACCAGTCTGGATGTCTGTTTCTTCTTTAACTCCTTGGTTGTAGGACTTATATACAGTTCAATTTTCTGGCAGTTCTGCTGGTTTTTTGCTTTTAAATTAGTTGTTTCCTTCTTTTGGTTGTATGAAGAGCAAAGCATATCTACCTACACCTCATCTTGGCTGGAAGCCTTGTTTTACATTTCTCAGGGCATACATAAGATTGCTGCTGGGTGGCAGCCAGTCTGATTACTCGTTTTGAGCATACAACATTCCTTTTTCCAGATTCTCAACCGCATTATTCCTAAGCACAGATTTTCTGAAAGGGGTCAGAAAAGTAGAGAAGTGACAGTGAGAAGCTAATGAGCCACACTTCATTTTGCTGCAAGGCTCAAAGTTGATTTGTGGATTTATTGATGATAGTCATTCTGACTAGTATAAGGTGATATCTCATTATGGTGTTAATTTTTATTTCTTTGACATGTAATGATGTTGAGCATCTTTTCATATGTCTGTTGGCCATCTGTATGTCCTCTTTGGAGAAGCATCTGCTGAGATCCTCTCCCCATTTTTTAATTGGATTGTTTGTTGTTGTGACAGCATGGTTGGACCTAGAGGGTATTATGCTCAGTGAAATAAGTCAGTCAAAGAAAGACAAATACCGTATAATTTCACTTAACATGTGGAATCTAAAGAACAAAATGAATGAACAAACAAAATAGAAACAGACTTATAGACACAGGTGGCTGCAAGAGGAGAGGGAGTTTAGGGGACTGGGTAAAAAAGTTGAAGGGATTAAGAAGTATACATTGGCAGTTACAAAATAGTCATGGGGATGTAAAGTACAGCATAGGGAATATAGGCAATAATATTGCAATAACTATGTGTGATGCCAGGTGGGCACTGGAAATATGGAGGGGAACATTTTGTAAAGTATATGATTGTCTAACTAGTAAACTGTACACCTGAAACCACTATAAAATAAAATTGACAGTAAACTGTAAAAAAACCCTGACAGTTAAATTCTTAATCTTTGTTTAGGAAACATAATAATAATCTGTACCTTCATTTTGGTATTTGAAAGGTTGCTCTTTGATCAAGACACATCCCTTAGATCTGAGTTCAGTCTCCATCCTGATATAAATGGAACATGCAAAGGTGAGAAATAATTCTTTTCACCAATAGTCCCTTTTATTTCCCAGGTGTTGTTATTCCATTACTATCTCCTTTTATATTTAGTCTTGTTCTTTAACTTTACACAGTTAGTTTCTTTTAGGCGTCTGTAATAGACCCTAAGGCCTATTGCTATGAGGACAACAATGGGCATGTTTGTCATCAAGTCCTAGATGTTGAAGATGTTTGCAAGTCCTAGAGAGGGCAACTGGAATGGAAGTGGTACTCAGATAGTTCTTCTCCCTGCCCCTCCGCCTCCCCAGTTTAACCCTAGAAGCTGCCTATTTGCAAAAGTAAATGGTACTTTTTAATAACCAATCTGATTATTTCAGACAAAATTAAGTTAAAATATCCTTGGTATATATTTTTATTTATTTTTATTTTATAGTATTATTTTTATTGAAACACAATTGACATATAACATATTTTTTCAGGTGTACAAAATAATGATTTGATATTTATAGATATTGTGAAATGATCACTATAGTAAGTCTAGTTAACCTAGTCACACAATAAGTCTAATTATATGTCTGTTTTTAAAAAGTGCCTTTTACCTACCAATACTCCATACTTCCTGAGTCCAGTTCTAGATCAACTAAAAAATGTGTCTACAAAAGTCTATCAGTAATTGCTACTGTTCAGAAAGATTGATTCTGTAGTAGTTGTTTAAATGGTCGATTATTTCCATTTATTATTTCTTCCTGTAAGCATTTTCATTTTGGAGGGTGTCTGGAAATAGGTGTAGAATAGAAGAAAAATTTCCTAAACACCATGAAGATCTTTTTGTTATGGTTTATAAAGTGTTTTTACTGCACACTACCTCACCTGTACCCCAATGGCAAGTTACACTTTCACCTTGGAGTGATATTTCTTACTTGTAATTGGAAAGAACAGTGTGTAATATTGATCTCCAGAATGTACTCTTGATGTGTAAAATGCCAAGAGGAAAAAGCTAGAGGTCTGTTTTAATATTCCAGCCAAGTTTTTTCTTTTCTTTCCTTTTTCAAAAAGATAGACCTTTAATATTTTTGTTAATTATTTAAAAGTATAAAATATTTTAAAAATACATAATTATATTATGTGGAAAATTAAAGGTACTATCTAATATTCTTGCCTATAATTCCACTCCCAACAATGCCAGTGTTTAGTATTTGTATATCCTTTAGTCTTTCATATGCCAACATAAACATTTCTTTTTATAATTGGCATTGTACCACATAGTATTTCTTTCCTTGTTATATTGATGTACCTCAACCTTTTGAATTGCTAAATATTATTTTGTATGAGTATACTCTTACTTAATGAATTGATTACGTTTTTGATGTTCTCCAATACTACAACAAATATGAATAGTCTAATGCTTATACCTTTCCCTACTTTTTTGATTATTTCTTTAGAATAACTAAATAACTAGCTAACATTAGATTTGTCTTTAAAGAACATATTCTGATTTTAAAGGGTCTAACATGTGTCAGATCTTCACATATGAGGTCTGTCCAGAAGGTATCCAGCCATGTAATATGAAAAATAGAGACATTTATTGAAAAAGATATAAGATACAAGAAACATTGTACATGGGATAGTGATGCCTCAGTCCTCTTCAAAGTAGGCACCTTGGGACCTCACACAGTTCTTCCAATCACCATCAGCTGCCCCGTCATATTTTCCTGAATCTCATCAATGGTCTGACATCTTTTCCCTTTCAAAGGTGATTTTTGTTTTGGGAAGAGCCAGAAATTGCAGGTCACCAAATCTGGGCTGTGTAACCTGGGTGATTTGATGTTTCACCAAAAAACTCTGCAGAAGACATGATGCATGAGCAGGCACATTGTCATGAAGCTGCCAATCACCAGTTGCCCATAGCTGAGGCCTTCTGGATCATCCCAATAGTTTCTACAGAAGAATGTTCAAGCTTAACACAAAAGTTGATGTACATTTCTTGCTCTATCCACTCAGTCATTTTGAATATGATGGCCACAGTATACATACTCCACACATACTCACTCAATGGCATCTACTGCCCCCACTGACTAGTACAGTGAAGTCGTCATTGTTCACGTGTGCACATTTTAGTCCACTCTCCTTGACTGCCAGGTTACATCAATGTGCAAACCGTTCTCATTACATTAACAATGACTGAACTTTTTCCCTAAAAAAAGAAATATCAAGTATTATTTTATCCAATGTAGTATAGATGTTTCTTCCTAGTTAATAAGTTAAAAATCATAACACATAAAAGTGATGGGAAATTATAATTTACAGAATGATCTTTAACCACATTTTCACTATCTTTAAATCCTTGGGTCATTGTCAAAGCAGAGCAATAAAGCTGTTACGAATGACTTATGATTATATCTTATTCTAGGCACACGTTCTCCTGAGATTCAACTTAGGTTCAAGATCAGAGAGGATCCACAAGAGCAAGTAAGTAAAAAGAAGATGATGCCTGTTCTTAGTGAGGATCCAGTCTTACAGGTGGTGAGCATATTGATTAAATATACACTTATTGAAAATTGGAAATGCTATTTAAAAGAGTGCAAATTACTAATGATTAATTCTTTTCATCTTTTATTTTGCTGCTTCTTTCTTTTCATATTCAGTTTTCTTCTCTTTTCTTAGCTGGCCATTCTACTTCTTTGCTGCAAATTTGTTGAAAGACAGTTGTTTTAGGAGGAGGTGTTTAATATTTTCCTTTTCCCTCTTTCCTTTCTTTTTCTCTCTTTCTAGCATAGATGTGGAAATGAGAGGAAGAGAATGTTAAAATAGGTTAAATTAGGATATCGTAATTACAGTTTTCATCTGCATTGTATGTCAGAGGTCATCTTAAATTGGTGAAGAAGATACTAGGCAGTGTGATATAATTTGAGGTATGGACTACTGAAAGGCTTTTCTATTGTGCTGTGTGTGTGTGTACACACCCTCATATCACAAATTTTAATTTGTTTTTTTGTTATGTAATCACTTAGGGGAAAGGTAAGGGGTAATTTAGTTAGCACCTTGGCATAAATAAGTTAGCTAACCAGATACCTACAAAGTCTTAAGGAATGGAAAGGAAGATACATTTTAATAGCAGAAATTGATAAAAATTCCAAAGAGTTGACCATGAGTATCTATTTAATATTGTACCTAAGAAGGTGTATCACTTAAACGATCTCTGATTAAAAGTAAATTTTAACATCAAATATTTTTTCTTTTTTTTTTATTATTTAATTACAGTTGTATGCCCAAATATTTTTTCTTGAAGTTGAACTGTCTATATTTAGTTTCTAATCATGTGCTTAAAAATCAGTCCTGCAATATATGAGTTAAGAAAAAAAGAACATATTTTCCTTTAGTTTCAGTAACTGAAATGGGAAATAATTTTTTTAGTTTATTTCAGAAGCATTTGCTACGTGAATATTGTAATTCAGAACACCGATTTTGAATGTTTATTATTAGACTCATTTGGATAGCTTTTTAAAAATGTATAGACTCTCAGACCTGTACTTGAGTGGAACTTAGGAATCTCCACTTTTTGAAAGCTTTTGAGTAATTTCTGATGATCAACCATCTTGGAACAGTTGCCTTACAGGACTTTAGGAATTAACAAATATATATTTCAAAGGTTGGGTATCAGATAGTAAATCAGCCATCTGCTGTTTCTGGGCTTGTAAAATTAGGATAAGAAGGAAAAATGAAGTATTTGATACTTGTCCCTCTTTTTTCACCTTCATGGGAATTCATTGGTAATAAAATAGATACCTGCTTTAACTTTCCCCTGCCCCTCTTTTTTTTGGTCTACAATAAAAGTTAGACCATATAATCAAAGTATTTAAAAATCTATAGTGAATTTTAATATTTTAAAAATTGACATATATGGCTCTTACAAATTTTACCTTTATTCTATGAAAATATACCTTTAGAGGGAGGGAAATATTCTTTTCTCCCTATTGAAAAAACAGACCCCAACATTTTCCCACTGTTATTCTTTCTGTATATCCCAACACTCAGAATTCTTGTAACATTAGCCCATGAGGGCTCGTGGTTGTGTAAACCACATGTGGAAATCCAAGTGGGCCTCAGCCAAGGAGACAGACTTGAGTCTCTTTCCCTCAACCTTGACACATGGTCAACTTGAAATAAAAAGTCCACCCTGGAGGGAAAAAAAAAAAGAAAACAAACCTTTCGTAATTTAACTATATGAGAGAAACTGATTTTATCAAATAAAGAAATGGAGAGAACAGAAAAGATGCTTTCCCAGAAGTATTTTAAAAGGATAAAATATATTACTTTATACCTTGATTTCAGTTTCTAAATAAATTCTAAGTAATTACTACATAGATTTCTAAATAAATTCCTCCTTAGTACTCAGATACAACATTGACATTTCAACTCAAAACAGGCTGTTTTAGAAATGATAGGCTATTTTAAATAAGGAGAAACTATGTAGAAATAGAGGAACTAATTTTTATTTTTATTTATTTTTATTTCTTATGGTTGTTCAAGTACAGGTGTCTCCGTTTCCCCCCCACCACTCCCCCTCACCCCATCCACCACCACCTCCCACCCCTGATCCCACCCCCTCTTAGTTTTGTCCATGTGTCCTTAATTTTTAAAAATATAGGTAGCATCTTTTAAAATATTTCATACTTATTTTTGTTGGGTCTTGTTGCAATACCTTTCCTTATACGTACAGGTGCTATAAGGCAAGCAGTTTTTATTTTTTAATTTTTATTTATTTTTATTTTATTTGAACATTTTTTTTCGTTGGTGTATACAAGGTGGGGAAAAGTAGGTTTGCAGTTGAGAGTATATGAAATAGTTTATTCTTGTATTATTATTTATTAATTGTATTATTTTCCATATGAACAACTACAAACCTACTTTTGCCCCACCCTGTGTAGTACCTGTTTATTATATTTCTAGCTGACATTTTTTTTTTTTTGGCAAGCACCTTTTAAACTTTACATGGAAAATTATTTATTTTGTTTGGAGAATTTAGTAACAATGTTTGGAGACTAATTTGAGACATTGGTGTCTATCAAAATTAGGAGGTGTGATGGTTAATTTTATGAGTCAGCTTGGCTGGACCACGGTGTGCCCAGATAGTTGATCAGACATTATCCCGGCAATTTCTATGAGGATGTTTTTGCATGAGATCAACATTTAAATCATGGATTTGAGTAGAACAGATTGCCCTCCATAATGTGGGTGGGCCTCATTCAACCAGTTGAAGGCCTTAATAGAACAAAAAGACCAGCCTCCATGTGCAAGAGAGGATTCTCCAGTAGACAGCCTTGGGACTTCATCTGCATCATCAGCTTCCCTGAGTCTTGAGACTCGTGGCCCACACTGTACATTTGGACTTGCCAGTCCATAAAACCAATTCCTTACAATAAATCTCTTTCAATATGTATGTGCATATTCTATGGTTTTGTTTCTTGAAGAACCACAATTAATGCAAGGGCATCACTGGTCTTACTATCATCAGTTTTTGATCATCTGGAAAATACTTGTTTAACAGGGAGTAATGATTAATTCATTCTTATGGATATTTCCAGCACGCTGCTGCTTCTGACTTCTGCTCTCTGAAATGCAGGACTCTATCTGAGAGGTGTGAATCCAGGTTGAATATCACTTTCCTTCTTTTACCTTCTACTCTTATACATATGTAAAGGTGAAATCAGTTAAAATAAATATTAATGAGAACCCTGAAGGAAATGAACAACCACAGGCTTATTTGCTGATCATATAATGGAAGAAGGATCATGGTTGGCAAGTCCAGAGCTCATGGAGAGGTTTATATGTATATATAATACCTGTTTTGTTATATATCTAGCTGACATATATGTGTGTGTATCAATCTTTTTAAGCCCCAGTATGCAGGTAACATTCTCTCTTACTAGCTACCTCACTGAGGCATAAATTGCTGGACCATCTAAATGCAAGATGATCAGAATTCTTGCGTATTGCTGGTGGGCAATGTAAAATGGGTCCAGCCTCTATGGAAAATGTATGGTGACTCCTCCAAAAATTACACATAGAATTACCATGTGATCCAGAATTTCCACTTCTGGGTTTATGAGGTCTGTCAGAAAAAAGTCCAACCATTGTTAATATAATAAGGATGGTTTGCACAACATTGATGTAATCTGGCAGCCAAGGAGAGTGGACTGGAATGTGCATATGTGAACAATGAGGACTTCACTGTACTAGTCAGTGGGGACAGTAGATGCTGTTGAGCGAGTATTTGTACTGTGGCTGTCGCATTCAAAATTACTGAGTGAGTAAAGCAATGAATATGCATCAGATTTTGCATTAAGCTTGAACATTATTCTGCGGAAACTATTTGGATGATTCACAAGACCGCAGCTATGGGCAGCTGGTGATTGGCAGCTTCATCATGATAGTGTGCCTGCTCATGCATCATGTCTTGTGCAGAGTGTTTTGGTGAAACATCAAATCACCCAGGTGACTCAGTCCCATTACAAATCTGTAGGCCCAGATTTGGTGACCTGCAACTTCTGGCTTTTCCCAAAACAAAAATCACCTTTGAAAGGGAAGAGATTTCAGACCATTGATGAGATTCAGGAAAATACAACAGGTCAGTTGATGGCGATTGGGAGAACTGTGTAAGTTCCCAAAGGTGCCTACTTTGAAGGCGACTGAGGCATCATTGTCCTGTGTACAATGTTTCTTGTATCTTGTATCTTCTTCAATAAATGTCTCTTATTTCCCATACTACATGGCTGGATGCTTTATGGACAGGCCTTTGTGTACCTAAAATAAATGGAAACAGGGACTCGAAAATATATTTGTTTACCCATATTCATAGAAGCATTATTTACAATAGCTAAAAGATGGAAGTAACCTAAGTGTCTACTGACAGAAGAGTGGATAAACAAAATGTGGTACATACAATGGAATACTCTCCAGCCTTAAAAAGGAAGTAAATACAGATACATACTACAACATGGATGAACCTTGAAGACATTCTACTAAGTGAAATAAGCCAGTCATGAGAGGACAAATACAGTATAATTTCTTTTATATGAGATACTTAGAGACAGAAGGTAGAAGGGTGGATGTTGAGTGTTGAGAGAGGGGTGAGTAGACAGTGTTTAATTGCTATGGAGTTTCAGTTGGGGAAGATGAACAAATTCTGGAGATGGATGGTGGTGATGGGTGCACATCATTGTAAATGTATATAATACCATAGAACTGTTCATGGTTAAAATGGTAAATGTTATGTACCACAATTTTAAAAAGATGCTAAGAAATTACCATTTGAACTACCTTAAATGTTAAAGTGTTAGTGTGTTGCATTGGGCTAGCATTCATCAGTTGGGAAAAAAACTACTTTTTTTTTTCTAGGAACCTCAAGATGAAATGAAACAAAGTCAAGCTCTGTTACAGTAAGCATTCTAATTTTTGGCTTTATAATACTATAGATATTTTTGTTTTTTGCATATTTAAAATGTATCTTCATTTTCTTAAGAATTTTGGAATTATGTTTTTGAATAATTGCCCCTTTAAAAGCAGCATAAATATAGATTATTTTACAAACACTCTCAATAAGTTTTATTTCACAGGAGAGATTGATCAGATTAAGTTGATTCTGGTTATTAATATTATTTTAAAAATTTAAAGCATAGCATGAAATAAGAATTTGTGGAGCTTATTGAAATTGGACTTCATACAACTCTTGTACTTGAGGAGACTTTATCCTTTCAGTTCTTTTAAAACAATGATTTGCAAAGTATGGTCTGTGAGCCCCCTAGGAATCTTTGAGACTCTTTCCAGAGGGTATGTAAGGTCAAAATTATTTTCATAATAATACCAACACATGATTGCTTATCTCATGGTATTGACATTGCACTTATAGTGCTAAAGGCAAATGGGTAAAATTCTGGAGCCTTAGGTCGGAGTCGGGACAGTGGCACCAGATAGCACTAGTGGTCACCGTGTTTTTCACTGCCATGTACTAGCAGTTAAAGAAAAAAAAGTTTCACTTAATGCATTTATTGAAGTAGAAAACTTATTAGTTTTATTAAATCTGATGAAGTGGGAAGTATGCTTAAAGTACTTCTGTGCATATGGAAGTGTTACAGTTGTGTAAAGGAGAGCACTTGTTTGAGTCGTAAGCATTGTATGAAAACTAACCTCACTTTTTGTTTTAACTTGAAAAAATGACTAACAGACAAACTAGTTATTCACGCTTGGGAAATGGCAGACCTTTTCTTGAAAATGAATGAAGTAAGCCAGTTACTTCGAGGAAAATAGCTTATTAGCTTATTAGCTATTTTTGCTGCCAGTGAAAATATTCAAGCTTTCAACACAAAATTAGCATTTAGGAAAAGCTGTCTATCCCTTTGACCTTGATGGCTTTCTAATACTTAAAATTTTCTGGTGAGATCAGTGGTAATATTTATGAAGGTGATCTTTTTGATATTTTATAATGAGTTGTACATAAGATTTGTGTAAGTCAATATTTTCTAAAAGACCAATGCATGTTGCCACAAAATCAGGCACAGATGAAAGATCTGTTCAAGGTGCAAGTAGGTGAAAGGGTGATAATGTAACAGATTACAAAAAGTTCATTGATTTTTTGTTTCAGATTTTACATTTTCAGTAACCTTTAAGGAAGTTACTGCTTTGAGAGTTTTGTGGTATATCAAAAAAGAATATCTACAATTATCCAAAAAGGCTACTGAAGTACTCTTTTCTTTTCCAACTGCATGTCTTTGTTAGACCAGATTTCCATTATATATGTCAAACCAAATGCACGGCAAAAGGTCGAAAGCAATAGCACACATGAGATGGCAGCTGTCTTCTATTAAGCCATGAAGAGACTTGTAAGAATGTGAAACTTTTTGAAAATACAATAATTTTAATAAAGTATATTAGTGTGTTACTAAATTATTACTGTTACTCTTAAATTAATGATTATTTAAAATTTTTCTCCATTTTAATTTCTAATATGTAAATATATAAATATAAGCCACACAAACAAAAATTTTTTAAGAGTGTAAAGGAGTCCAAAATCAAAAGGTTTGAGAATTGCTGTTTTAAAAAGACCCTTTTACTGATTATATCAGCAACATAAGTTCATCTATAGAATAGAAAAAAGAAAAGAGTAAGGAAGACTAACAAAGCATCCATAATCTCACTGCCCAGGGAGAACCATTGTTAACATTTTGATACATTTTGTTTTAGGCTTTCTGTATATTTTTGGTTTTGTTCATATTTTCTACAAAATCGGGATCATTCTGCAGATAGTTTTGTTTCTTGTTTTTAAATTTTAAGTAATGGTTTATCATAATTATTTTCTTCATAAACATGGATTTTAACGGCCTCATGTTTTAGTATATAACCTGATTGTACTATAATTTATTTAATCATTCTGTACTGTCAGACTTGTACATTGTTTGTAGTTTTGCCTAATATAAATAATTATTTTTAATAATTTAGATTAAAGTTTGCTCTATTTTTAGACTTATGTCTTAAGTTCTCCTTTCTAGTTAAGGGAAAAAAATCTGTTATTGACTCAGACTATGATTTTATATTGTTGTAAATCAGCTTGTTCTAAAAAAATGGCACAGTTTAGGGGGATAAAACAGCATTCAATTCTGTTTGCCTCATAGAAATTATTTTACATGAGCAGTTGTCTTTCCAAGACAGCACATATTGATTACATCTATTTTTAGACAGGAGAAAATGTTCAATTTATTATTCTTGCTTAGGATTGAAGTAGATATGCCTGGTACATAACAACTGCTCTTAAAACAACTGAAAATAGAGGCTTTTCTTTTTTTTAAAGGAAGATATCTTGATTGCATTTGTGTAGTAAATTAAACTGAGAAGTTAACTGATTCCTTTTCTTCAATGAACTTTTAATTATCTTAAGGCAGATGATCAAAATTGCAGATTAGGCATGACTCTTATTTTGCCTTCACCCTCTCCCCTTCAGTATTTCCTATCTTTTTTTTTGACTACTGTGAAATACAAGAATGATAAATAATGTCATTAGTTGCTTTAACTTACACCTTCAACTATAATGAGAAACTTGCAGTGTATTTGAGGATTTAGATAGCCAAACTGTATGTCCGAGCCAATTTTTTTCCTGACCCCACCACCCCTGTTGGGCAGATAGTCATCTCCAAACTTACTTTCAGAATTAAATGTGGTTTATCACGTTTGCACCCCTGAAGTTCATTAATTTTTCAGCTGCCTCCTTCATTTTTGCAACCACTTGAAATAATGTTAATAAATTGGTAGTAATTGTAAAAGTAATTGGAATGATGTAGCAATAAAAACAACTTATCCTACTTTGAAATTCCTTTAAATGAAGGAAAAAGTTTAAATTGTATTTGAGCATGAAAGTTTTTTTCTTTCCATTAAAAATTTTTATTTATTAATTGGTTTATGTTATAGAACTAGAAAACGTCCAATGTTCACTGTGTCATTTCCCCAGCCTGATCTTTCACTGAACCACGAAAGCATTCAAGGTATGTTTTCATGGGTAAAGTTCATTGAAAGTAAATTTGTCTTGGTCTAAAAATACAAGGCCTAATTAGATATACATTTGTTTACAACTGGGCTAGTTTGCTACACATTGCTACAATACATCTTTACATACTGAAGTCAATGTTGCTGTTGACCTTGGATCATGCTGCATAAAGTTGCCCATATGAGAAGCAGCTCAGGTGAAGTCAATGCCTGCTACTCTTTTGACTTGTAATTTTGGGATTCAAATTGAAAACAAGGTTTGTTTTCTCTATTCATAGCATTCTTAGTATTATGTTTGTCATGTCTTTCTTGACAGGCAATCATGCAGGTCATTTAACCAAGATTCAGCTGTATTAGAGAATGGCTGCCTTTATCTTTGAGGTATCTCCTATTGACTCCTCCAGAGTGATTATTATGTATGTTGTGTAGCAGTATAGTGAATATTCTTGGTGGCCAGTGAAACCTGGTATTACAATAAAAGGACACAAGAACATGAAATTGAAACTTGTAACTTGAAGTTGAAAAAGTTAATTTTAAAAGCTCTGTCTTCTCCTACTGTGTTGCTACTACAACAATAGCAGTACCATTTGTGCCCATCACCAATTCTTTCATACACTCTTAGTGCCTAGATTTTGGTCTGTAATATTTATTCATGTTTTAACATATTTATTGAGCCTACTGTGTACTAGGTGTATGGGTGCTGTGAAGTGTATGGAATGCTGAATAGACCAGGAATCCTTATAGGACAGCTGATCTGCCTCGGAACATGAAGATATTAGAATGGGTCTGAAACATCCTGTTGTTGGAAACCAAGAATACTTTCTAGGATGTCTAGAAGTGCAAAAAGGATAAAGAGCTAGGCCACTGGTGCTCTAACTGGCCAAGCTATGACAAATTAAGTGGGGGAAAAAAATCCAACAGTAATTTCAGTTCATGGAAATAAGTGTGGAAAAAACCATTAGCTAATAATGATACTCAAAAATGTTAATAGTATACAAAAGGTAGTCTCAATGCAAAAATAAAAGCCACTGTAGTGGAGTGTTTAAAACATTTTAATGACTTTAAGAAATAGAGGCCTGTTAATACATGTGCATTGTGTTTTCTCTATTAAATACATATCTGTTTATAAAGCATAGGATATTTTTGTTTATCACTGTGTAAGTAGAGAAGAAAGAAAACAGAATTGTACAATAAGTAAGGTAGTCCTGGGATAAGAGTTGTAACAAGAAAAGGAAAGACCCTACAGCATCAGCAGTCATACATAAAAACATGTAGGTAATTGGGTCTAATTATGTCCCAAGATGGCAGATTAACTTTACATGCAATTAAGGAGACTTTCTGCACAGATTAGATCCCCCATCTCTAAGGAAATTAAAGCAATGGCCCTGCTAATCATGATAAGATTTTTAAAAAATATTGAATGTCTTTTGTTTTGATTTGTTGTTCAGTTACAGTTGTCCCGCCTTTTTCCTCCTTGCTCATCCTACCCCGTTCCCCCCCACTCCCACAGTCAGTCCCCTCATTGTCCGTGCCCTTGAGCCCTCTATTTGTGTTCCTTTCCTTGATATTAAAAGAGCAGGCATAAGCTTGCAACAATGCTAACAGAACATGTCAGTATATAATAATCATAGCACAAAAGTTTCTGTAACACTGGCCATGTAAAATGTAAAGATAGCATTCTTGGCAAAACATTAGATTTCACAAAAAAAACCTTTGTAAAATTAAAGGTATTTACTTATTATTAAGTAAAGCCAGATAACTGGCTGTGCAGGTTTGAATTGTCTTGGAGGAAATGGTGCTGTGACCCAACAAAAATCAGTTAGTCAGCCCGTGTTTCTCTTTCACATCACTGTTTCTCTCTCTCTTTTTCTCTCTCTTTCCCCTTCTCTCTCTCTCTCTCTCTTTCTGCGCCTTTCTCTTTCTCCCCCCCTTCTCTCCTCTCTCTTCCTCTCTATCTCAAAAATCAATAAAGCATTTTTGGATCTCATACAATTTCTTAATCCTGGAGAGGTACCAAAATAAATATGATTTTAATTATAAGAAGGCACAGGAACAAGTATAGAAATAATGTAGAATGAATTACACCAATGTATTCTTATTTTAGAGTTATGTTAAGAGCAATAATAAGTTTTATAACCATCATATTCTTGTGTGTTTTGTCTAATAGTTAATATTTTTGAAGAGGTAAAATGTTAAATTTGTAGTTTAAATTATTTAAGGGGATTTAAGTTTGTAATTAATGTTCATGTATTAACCAAACAGTAGTTTTCAAGTTTTCCTATATTAGATATAGAAGTTTTAAAAATTGACCATTAAACAAATATAAATACGAATAATAATGGATATTTCCAAGTGAAAAAGCCTTTGTGGTTTTTAAGTTGTCTAATCAATAGTAAATAGGCTAATATAATTCAGAGTATGCCAAACATACCCTCCAAATGTGGTGAAAACCTATTTAGCATCTTTTACAAGATGCAGTTTACAGGTCGAGTGTAACAATCACAAACCTATAGAGGTACCATCTTAGAGGTCGAAGTCCTTTCTTTGAAAGTGCGTCTTGAACAGTTTGAGAGAAAGATGTTACGAGTGACAGCATGCCTTGGACATTCTTCTCTGTTTTGAGTTTTGATCATGATAACAGATGTCAGCAACAGTTAGAAGTTCTATTCTCATTTTTCTCATACTCAATCCTAGGCACTATGTTCTGCATTTCCTACACTCCAACCTCCTATCCATTTGGTCTTCCTAGGGCCATTAGGGCCTTATGATGCTATTGGTACTCTTGATGCACCCTTGCCCACCAGTAGCATCATAAGGCACTGATTGAAGTTCTTAGTCACAAGTCATTTACTGGTTGTTTCTTTAAAACTACGATGGACACCAGAATTGTAACTTTGTGGTATTTCTTGTTACCATGGAGCTTTTGTAACCTGAGACCCCAAAAAACGGTAATTCCTTTCCCTTCTAGCCCTTGTTTGCAGCTCCCTCTTGCCTTAACCCCTTTCAGGCAGTTGAGAACAGGAAGCTCATTTTGTTAACATCCTAGACTGTGGGTTGATTTACATAAAAGCAAACTATTAAATTGTTAGCTAGTATAACTGACTCTGTTCTAATACAGTTCTATCTTCTCCCTCTCAATTCAGAGTAATTCCAACCAAATTGTAGACTGATCAAAATAAGTAAATTATCTTTAGCAAGTTTGATAACGTTAGCCTTAAAATAGTTTGTTTAGAAGTTAAAATTCAGCTCCTCTGAACATTTTCTTTTCATTTAGTACTTTAGAATTGTTTCCCATATATTACATTTTATCTCTTTCAAGTGGTAAGTAGAAAATGTACAAAAATTTTAAATAATTTATTAAAGGAGAGACAAGAATTCAAGAAAAATGCTTTGTTTTTAATTTGTAAGAACTATTTTAAGTAAATTTTGTAACCAGAAAATGAGCATTCCTTCTAAATATGTTTTAATATAGTAATCAAATTACTATAATATTCTTTATTATATTAATTTATCAAGTTTTAAAAATAGTAACTATTAGCATAAAAGAATGATCTTTTTATGTTGAGGTGGTTAAAAACAACATAGAAAACGATGACTAAGGTTCTTTCTTTACAATTCAGAGAAGTAGGAAGAGGGTAAAATTTTTTTTTTTTTTTGAACTCTTAACACCCCCAGGATCTGAGATTTTGTTAAATACAAAATTCTCCTTGCAAAAATAATTGAAGATGTATCTATTGTCTTAAAATGTTCCTTTATTGGTATTAAATTTTAAGCAACCAGAGATATAAAATTTGAAATAAGATAGAGTGTAATATATCATTATTGCTTGGCCCAAAGAACTGTAATGCAAGAATAAGAAATGTTTTATTCTTATGACTTTTTGCTTATCATCCTGTGAGGGACTGGAATGCTGTGAAATTATTAATCCTCCTAGCTGATTTTCATAGCTTTTTGTTATCAAAAGGTAAAAGTGAAGCAAAATAGTAATAATAAAATAATGGGTTTTTGCAGGATATAAAACTCAGTAAGCATATAAGCTCAGCATGCTTATCTTTTTCCCTGAAAAACCTGTCTTATGAGGATGCTTTCATTCTGAGGTTCAGCAGATAATTACTTGCTTATACTCTAGCTGTAGACACTGTGTAATCAAAAAAAACCCAAAGTAATGACTCAAACATATGCCAGTGAGCCCTGAATTCCTACCTAAGTATGTTAGAGTGCCAGGGCCTTGATGGTGAAGGTAGAAGGCAAGAGGAATGGAATAGGAGAAATACCTTTTTTCTTGACCCTCATTAATTTGGTGGGAATTGCTGTCAGCTGGCTCACTTTAGAGGCAGCAGACCAGGTGAGGAATTGATGGTGAAGGTGAAGTCACATTTAAGACAAATCTGACTCCTTCTGGCTCCTGCACGTGGTACTCCTTTTCATGCTTAACTCAACAGCATAAATTCATTTAAATTCTATTACCTATAATGGAAGAGATAATAACACTGAGAAAGTAGGCGTGCTTTTTCCTCATGTAGTTATAAATAGTTGGAATAACTCAGCCAAAATAGTAAGGTTGGCTTTTAGCTAAACTCATCCCAAATAATTAGAATTTTACTTGGCTTCATATAAAATATTTTTAAGAAATGGCAAAAATTTTTTTTATTAACTTTATTGCCAACATAATGATACTTTAATATCAAAATGGTATAATATTTATAAAATATTTGAAATGTTACATGAATACCTGAGGGAATCTTTTCAAGTTATGAAATTAAGCAATGCCAAGTGAGAGAGTATGTATGTTTTTAGTATTTTAATAAAACTGGAATGTAAACATATGTTATCTTCTAGGGCCTACGGCTGAAATTCCTGACATTTTGCCACACCCAGAAAAGGTTAGTAGTATACATAACTGAGATTAGCTATGCAGATCATAGGTTTATATATATTTTTTAAATTATATTTATTAAAGTCTTAAGCCCATTTAGATTCTCTTACTAGGCAGGAATATGACTAAACCATTTCAATAGGTAGAAATCTAATCTTGTCTAACCCCTTCCAGTATTTATTCTTCCTATCTCTAATGAAATAGTATTTTCTTGACTATGTTCCTTCACTTGATCTTAGCCAAAAGGCGAGAAGTAACTATGTTTCTTTTTTTTTTTGGTATATTTATTGATTATGCTATTACAGTTGTCCCATTTCCGCCCCTTCACTCAACTCCGTCCTGCTCACCCCCTCCCTCCCACTTTCCTCCCCTATAGTTCATGTCCATGGGTCATACTTACAAGTTCTTTGGCTTCTACATTTCCTATACTATTCTTACCCTCCCCCTGTCTATTTTCCACCTATCATTTATGCTATTTATTCTCTGTACCTTTCCCCCCTCTCTCCCCCTCCCAATCCCCTATTGATAACCCTCCATGTGATCTCCATTTCTGTGGTTCTGTTTCTGTTCTAGTTGTTTGCTTAGTTTTCTTTTGTTTTTGTTTTAGGTGTGGTTGTTTATAACTGTGAGTTTGCTGTCATTTTTACTGTTCATATTTTTTATCTTATTTTTCTTAGACAAGTCCCTTTAACATTTCATGTAATAAGGGCTTGGTGATGATGAACTCCTTGAACTTGACCTTATCTGAGAAGCACTTTATCTTCCTTTCCATTCTAAATGATAGCTTTGCTGGATACAGTAATCTTGGATGTAGGCCCTTGCCTTTCATGACTTGGAATACTTCTTTCCAGTCCCTTCTTGCCTGTAAGGTCTCTTTGGAGAAATCAGCTGACAGTCTTATGGGAACCCCTTTGTAGGTAACTGTGTCCTTTTCTCTTGCTGCTTCTAAGATTCTCTCCTTCTGTGTAATCTTGGGTAATGTAATTATGATGTGCCTTGGTGTGTTCCTCCTTGGGTCCAGCTTCTTTGGGACTCTCTGAGCTTCCTGGACTTCCTGGAAGTTTATTTCCTTTGCCAGACTGGGGAAGTTCTCCTTCATTATTTGTTCAAATAAGTTTTCGATATTTTGTTCTTCCTCTTCTCCTTCTGGCACCCCTATAATTCGGATGTTGGAACATTTCAAGATGTCTTGGAGGTTCCTAAGCCTCTCCTCATTTTTCCGAATTCTTGTTTCTTCATTCTTTTCTGGTTGGATGTTTGTTTCTTCCTTCTGGTCCACACCATTGATTTGAGTCCCAGTTTCCTTCGCATCACTATTGGTTCCCTGTACATTTTCCTTTGTTTCTCTTGGCATAGCCTTCATTTTTTCATCTAGTTTTCAAACAAATTCAACCAATTCTGTGAGCATCTTCATAACCAGTGTTTTGAACTGTGCATCTGATAAGTTGGCTATCTCTTCGTCGCTTAGTTGTATTTTTTCTGGAGCTTTGAAGTGTTGTGTCATTTGGGCCATTTTGTGTTTTGTTTTGTTTTGTCTTGGCGCGTCTGTTACATAAAGGGGCGGAGCCTTAGGTGTTCCCAGGGGCAGGGTAACGCTGGTTGCTGCGCTGTGACGCTGTATGTGGGGGAGGGGCCAAAAGGGAGCAATGGCGCCTGCTCCACTCTCCACCGGATTTCAGCCACTCCCTCCGCTACCCACAATCAAATTGGGCCCCTCTGGTGCTGGTTCCCGAGTGGGTGTGCTTGTGCACACTCTAGACCCCTGTGGGTCTCTCCAACGACCTCTCCTGTGAGGCTGGGAGTCTCTCCTGCTGCTGCCCCAACACCCACGGGCATTTCCAATCAGAGGTTTGAGGCTTTGTTTCCCCGGTGCTGGAGCCCTGGGTTATGCGGTCTGCTTCGCTCCCCGCTGTTCCTCTCGGTTTATCTGTGCGCGAATGTGGGGCCGCGGGGTGCTACCCGCTGCTCTGCCAACCCCGTTCTCCGCCACTCTGAGTCCAGCCCTCTCGGTATATCTGCGCGCAACTGTAGGGTCCCAGGGTCTGCTAGTGGTCAGACTGCTTGCCCCTTTAGTCCCACACTCCACCAGTCTCGGTCCCGCCACGGCCACGTGAGTCCTCTCCTCCCTGGCTGCCTGTCTCCGCCCCTCCTACCGGTCTGGATGTATGCTCCTTTTTTATCTACTTGGTGTCGGATTTCCTTGCCATTAGATTTTCTGTCAGTTCTGGTTGTGCAAGGAGGCGCAGTGTGTCTACCTACGCCGCCATCTTGGTTCTCCAATCCTGACTATGTTTCTTATCTAGCATAGTAAGTCTCTTATTCTTTATCTAGAGGAGAAACACATAACTTATTATGAGGCTGGTTGCTAAGATGATGTAGCAGAAATGCCATCTGTTCCTTTAATATTTCCTTGTACATACTGCTTTCCCATCTTCCAGTTGCTAATCAGTAACCATGTATTGAGTTCTTGTTTAGGCTTTGCTTTCCTCTTGGTGCTATGGGTATTCAGAGGATTGGAAGACTGGCCCTGCCCACAAGGGACTCATGCAATCAAGGATCACCCCAGGTCAACACTACTATACCTATACCTTACTTTACCTCGGTTATACCTTACACATTCCTGGCTGCATGACTTTGTTTAGGTCAGGAACCAGAAACCAAGGGAAAGAACATAAAATTTGGAACCAGATAGCTGTGTGTTCCAAGGACAAATGTGTCGTTTACATGTGTAAAATACCACTAGTGCTGTCCACTTCACAGGAGTATTGTGAGGAGTGAGAGCAATGATAGTTCGTGGTGCCTGGTCCTAGTCAGTGCTTAATAAATATGTGTTTCTCCCTTGTTTCGTTCATTCACAAATCTTTGTTTTCTAGCTGAAGTCCCTTTTCTTCTGTGGCTCTGTCTCAGATAATTCTGGTGATTTTTTTTTTTTATTGTTCAAGTACAGTTGTCTCCATTACTCTGGTGATCTTGACCAAACTAATTGCTTCCCTTTAGCATTCATTATTCACTGACTGTATTTCCCAATCACTTACATCATATAATATTAATAGATCATTAGGAAAAAAAGGATTTTTTTGAACAAAGATGTTTGGAGAACACTCTATTCTAACGTCTTCTCAGATTTATAATGTGCAAACTGTGAAAATTCTTGTAAAGAAACCTGTTTAGCCTCATTTAACTGAGCATTTTTAAAGCAATCATGAAAGCTCAAAATAGACTCCCCTTCCCACCCCCCGCCAAAACTGTCTTGTAACTCACTAGGCTCTATGGTTTATGCCATTCATTTGAGTTCATACAGGTTTTTGACATTATTTACACTTTATTTAATGTCATATATTTATGCTTTCAATCTTGAGTTAGAAATAGAGTTCCTTTAGGGTAGTGACCAATGTATATACTTTATTACATCTATGGCCTTGAATTAATAGAAAGACTTCAAATAGAAGGGAGACCTTGACCTATGATTTAAAGAATGGATAGGATCTGGTGTTTTTAATTCCTTCTAAATTCTTTTTATCTTTCAGAGCAAATAATAGTTTGCATTAGTGCTAAATAACTATATCTTCTTAGGCTTTGTGTATTATGTACGGAGAAGATAATTCATGGCAGGTAGAAAAGAGAGAGAGAATAAAAAGGTTTTCACTTTTCATATTCAAATCAAATCAGAATATTAGAGTTTACAGTTCATTGCATTGGAGTGATGTGTCAATGAAAGGTGGATTTGATTTTTAGAGACAGACAAAAGTCATTGAAACCCATTCAGTTATTTAAGGTCAAGCAAATAAACAATTTTTATTGTTGAAAGGAATTTCAGACTGGTTTTCTTGAATGGCTTACAAAAAGATATGACAACTGTAGCTGAATAACAATAAAAATTTAAATAAAAATAAAAAAGATATGAAAACACTTTCAAAAGAGGAAGTCTAATCTAATAATATTTTGAGCATTAGAAATATTGTGAGAACAAGTATAACCTATTAAGATGATGTCTTTGAAAAATAGTAGTCATTTAGAGATACAGGTTTTGTGTTTTTTTGTTTAAAACAAGCACAACCCAGAACTATTTATTTGTAGCCAGGGCTCATCATATTTACATAGAACTGTGTCCTCATTTCTCCTCTTTTTCCTTCTGACCTTCTTCTTCTCTTTTGTCCTTTTTACTTCACCTTTACATATTCACACAGAGGTGGGAAATAAAAAGGTGAAACTATACCAATTTTATTCCTGGTTAATAATTTTTATAAAATTTAATTGATTTTTGACTAGATTTTTGACAACCATTTACTGCAGGGAGGTTTCGAGATCATCGGTTAACTATCCATACCATCTCTGCTTCTTCTATTAGCACATTAATTTAAACTTAGCTGAACAGATAATTTGCCATTTGTAATTATGGTCCAGTCAATTTTACTCTTGGTCCACTATTCTATGTTTAGCCATGTGTTTAGAGTCATCAGTTATTTGGTATAGGAAAGTAGTAAAGGGTATTTTTATTTATAGAAGAGGAGGAAAATTGATAAAACTTTTTGGTGATAACTTATTGGCATGATAAACTGGAAAACTATAAAGTTTTCATTTTAAACACTTCTTTGTATGTGCTATACTGATGGAATTTCTTTTTGGAATACACAGGAACTAAATGCAGACAGAGATGCTCCTGAAATTACTGGTACTGGTATTAAAGTATCTGATATGGTTACTGAAAAGGAGAAATCTTTAATAGAGCCACAGATCTTAGCAACACCAAATACATTTTCTGAGTTTGGGAAGGAAGTCACATTGGCCATGACTCCTGAAGAAACCAAAGATGAAGAAAGTTCTCCTGAAACTTTTGTGTCTGCCTTAGAAAAGTTACTAACACCACCAGAAAACACCCAGGAGGAAAGATTGTTTGAAATAATGAGTGATTTTGAATCTAGAGAGTTGATGAACACATTGAGCAACTCTCCGAATTCCGCATCAATACCTTTGACTTGCCACAGGGATTTACTAGAAAAAACAGAGGATGATACATTGCCAGCTGAGTTGTTAGCAGCCCTAAACACATTGTCAGAAGCCAAAGGGGAACCCATCTGTCATAGAAAAGAGGGAGGCAACAGTCTCAGTGCTGGAAATGAATGTTTAGGAATAGAGCTCCACATGTCTCAGACTGATGAAGATTGTACACAAGTAGCAGGGGTGAATTTTGACTCTCTTTCTTCTACTCCACCATTTAAACAAGATCCCAAGTTAGCTGAGCTACAGGACAAGCATCTTTCAGTGCATCAAGTAAGTGCAAGTATGAGTCTATGATTTTTGCCTTTTATAGTGACCTTTAACAAGTCTTCATTGCCCATATACTTGATTTTAAATTCAAACCTTCTATACAAATATCAACACTCAGAAGATACTTTTTGACTTGGAAGCATACAGTGATCTTTTTAGAGGTTCTTGGGGTAGAGTTTTCAAGGGGTAGAAGTTAAAGTAGATAAGTTTCTCCCCAGAAGACCTGTGAAGATATATTGTTAGATTGCTTGTATATGGGAAAGAATTCTTTACCAGAATTTTACCTATTAGCTTGAAAATCATTGTGTCTACCCAGGTCAGAGTAGAGACAAGATACCCCATATTAATTTCTAGTTGGACATATAATATATGCAGTTGGGCTGCCAAGAGAGGAAAAATTATGCCTGGCTTCAGCAGAACTTTGCATTCTGTGTCTGAGGATACTGCCAGTGGCAGTTCCTACAGTATCATGCCTACAGTATCATGCAGGAGGATACTGCAGGGCCCACTTGCCAAGTCCCTTTTTCATGTTGACAATTAAAAAACAATAATCTTTATTGTTTTTCTTGTTAAAATAGTAATACATCCTTGCCCTGGCCAGTGTGACTCAGTTGGTTGAAGTGCTGTCCTGTAATCAAAAGGTTGCAGTTCGATTCCCAGTCAGGGCACATGCCTAGGTTGTAGGTTTGATTCCTGGTCCAGGTGTGTACGATCGATCTCCAGTCCAGGCAGGAGGCAGCCAATTGATGATTCTCTCATTGATGTTTCTCTCTAAAAGCAATGAAAATATACCCTCAGGTAACAATTTAAAAAAAGTAATACATCCTAATTATAAAAAATTTAAACACTACAGCAATAAACAATAATATAGTCTCCCACAATTCTACTTTCCAGACTAATCACTGTTAACAGCTTGGTGTATCTGTCTCCATTTTCTTCTGTGCATGTTCTATGTAATTTTATTTTATGCAAATGAGATTTCAGTACATATAATATAAATATATAACTTTTTTTAATTTATTGATAATCTTGGTTATCTTTCTGTGTCAGCAAATGTAGCGGTACTTAAATATTTTTACTTACTGCATGGTATTTCATTATATGGATTTTTTATGTGTGTGTGTATACAGTTTATTTGACCAATTCATTAATTATGGTTATTTGGATTATTTTTCTTTGTTTTCTTTTTTGTGTGTGTATTACCAAAATACTTCAGTGAACGTTCCTGGGAAGATTTAAATAACACTATACTAAGGTCATATTGCAACACACACACCTAGAATCATAATATTATATGTAATTCTGGTAAAAAAAAAATTCTCAAAACAGACATAATAGGACTAAAAATATTCAGAAAAATAGAAACTAATCACAGAAATAGGGCATGATGATAAAATTAAAAATTTGGGTGTTGTAATCTGAAATGAGGTAATATGAGTAAAGTATAGGAAATTATGATAGAGTAGGCATGAATGTAGCAAGTCTTCCAGAAAAAAATATTTTTCTAAGAAAAAGAGCTGACAGCTCTGCGGGGGGTGAGGGAGTGTGGTTGGGGGTGGAGGGATTGAGCAAAAAAGAAAATGGATCCATGGACAACAGTGTGGTGATTGTGGGGGTGGGGGTTGGAGGTGGAAGAGGATTATAAGGGCAATAAATGGTAATGGAAAAAATTCAACAAAAAATAAATTTTAAGAAAGTAGAAAGAATAGATTCTTTTAAGTATTGCTAGAGTTTGACAATTTTCTTAATAGATAGAGCCTCTTTGTGCAATGAGTTTTGTCCCAGTGACATAAATAATCATTGATTATTGCTTGTTTGTTGAATATTATTTTCATAATTATAACCAACACCATATAAACTATTACCAATAAAAAGTGTTAATGTTAAAAGAAACCATGATTAAAACAGATATCACTAAAAAATAAATGAAATTAGAAAGATTGATTTAGAACAATTCAAATGCTCTTTTATACAGCTGTAATAAAAGTATGGACTTGTTACCTTGAGAAGCTTTGCAACTGGGTATATAAATAATTCAGGAAAGGTTTACATGATATTTATTTTAAAACATGCCATTATAAAAATTAAATCTACAATGAATTATTAAGGGGAAGTTATATCATACTGTTAACCTTGTAAAATCAATGTAATGGAGGTTATATAATATCTTGTTCCTGCTGCTGTCAAATTAGAAAACACTAGGCTGAATAGAACATAGATCTGGCCTAGTATGACATCTCTACCCTTTCTATGTATCTCTCATCATCCTATGCTACCCATTTCCTGTGAAATTAAAGCACCCAAAGTGACATTTACCGTTGAACTCTAAGTATGAATATTGATAAAAATAATTTTTACTTAGGTTCTGCTTGCCTTAGGCTTTTAAATATGCATTTTCCTTTATTATATTGATTATACAGTTTTTCATTATATTCACATATGTCTGGGTTTTTATACTTTCATCTTGTAAGAGGCATTTTTATGTAATCAAAGAACAAGATAAAACTTAATTTCTCATAGTTTTAATATTTTTGTATTTATTTTGTGTATGTATTTATATTGTATTGCAGACTCTAGAAGGTCCAAATCCATTTGGATTGCAGACTTCAGTTTACCAAAATGCAATCTCTTGTGATCCACTAAATAGTAAGAGAAATTCAAATCCAGTGGAAAATAGCTCTGACCAGGACATTCCATGTGTGTTAAGGAGATCATCCAGAATGAAAGTAGGCAGATGTACAAAGGACACAGATGAAATGTATAAGATGCCAGAAGAGATTTTACCGAAAATACTTGGCTGTGAGAATCAAACAAATAATAACTCTTCAACTGAAACTTTCAGGTATGCTGTGAAATTATACTTTTCTACCCAGGTATGCTGCAGAACTTATAAATAATTCTATGTTGGGGACATTAGAGTCAGTGTAGAGTTAACCCTAGGTAAAGAACTTTACTTTTTAGTGTTGTTAAATTTTTATTGGGCAGTTGCTTTTTTTAAAACTACAAAACTCTTACTTTTTTATTTTTTAAGACAAAATAATGGAGATTTATTGTATTTCAGCCAAATGCTAATTTTCTGTCTTTTAAAAAATATTTTAGAAAACATCCATCACCACAAATAGTTAGTTTTTTATTTAACCTGTGATAAGATCTTTTAAGATTTACTGTCTTAGCAACATTCAAATATACAATACAGTATTGTTAACTATAGCCACCATACTGTACATTTTATCCCCGGGACTTATTTATCTTTTAAAAAAATTTTATTAAATTTACTGGGGATGACATTAGTTAATAAAATTATATAGATTTCAAGTGTACAATTCTAAAATACGTCATCTGTGTATTGCATTGTGTGTTTTACCACCCAAAGTCCAATCTCCGTCCATCACCAAATAGTTGACCCCCTTTATCTTTTATGATTCCCCCAACTCCCTTTCTTCTGGTTACCACCATACTGTTGTCTGTGCCTGTGAGTTTTTGTTTTTTTTCTTGTTTGTTCATTTGTTGCTTTCAGATTTATATCCCACATATGAGTAAAATCATATTGTTTTTAACTATTTGTGTCTGACTCATTTCACTTAGCATGATATTCTCAAGACCAATCTATATTGTCATAAATATTTCATCCTATGGCTAAGTAGTATTCCATTGTATATACAAGTATGTGCCACGTCTATTTTTTTTTAAATCCTCACCCGCGGATATGTTTAAAGAAAGGAAGGGAGAGAGAGAGACAGACAGACAGACATTGATGTGAGAGAGAAACATCGATCGTTTGCCTCCCTTTCATGCCTAGACCAAGAACTGAACCCACAACATAGGTATGTGCCCTGACTGAGAATTGAACCCACAACCTTTTGGTGTAGGGGACAACACTCCAACCAACTGAGCCACCGGCCAGGGTTTTGCCACATCTTCTTTAAGCAGTCATTTATCTAAGGACTCCTCGGTTGTTTCCATGTTTTGGCCACCATGAATAATGCTGCAGTGAGCATAAGGGTGCATATATGTTTGTGAATAAATGTTTTCAAGTTTTTCAGGTAATACCCAAAAGAGGCATTGCTGGGTCATATGGTAACTGTACCCTTACTTTTTGGAGAAACCACCATACTGTTTTCATAGTGGATGTACTGTACTAGTTTACATTCCTACCAGCAGTGAATGAAGGTTCCTTTTTCTCCACTACCTCCCCAACATGTGTTATTATTTGTTTTGTTGATAGTAGTAATTCTGACAGGTGTGAAGTAGTATCTCATTGTGCTTTGGTTTTACATTTCCCTAACAGCTAGTAAAGTTGAGCATCTTTTCATATATCTGTTGGCCATTTGTATGTCTTGGGAGAAGTGTATGTTCAGGTCCTCTGCCTATTTCTTAATTGGGTTATTTGGTTTTTGTTGTTGAGGTGTGTGAGTTCTTTATATATTTTGAATATTAAACCCTGTTGGAGGTGATGTTTGCAAATATTTTTTCCCATTTGGTTGGCTGGTTGCCTTCATGTTTTCTTGATAGTTTCTTTTGCTATGCAGCAGCTTTTTAGTATTATATGGTACCATTTGTTTATTTTTGCTTTACTTACCTTGTCTTTTAAGTCAAATTCATAAAATCCTCTCTAAGACCAAGGTTTATAAGTTTAGCATGTATATTTCATTTTATGTAATTTATTGTTTCAGGTCTTATATTTATGTCTTTGATCCATTTTGAGTTAATTTTTATATATGTTTACAAACAATAAACACATAAAGTTGCAGGATACAAAATGATGTACAAAAATCCATTACATTCCTATATATTAACAGTGACATTTCAGAAAAAATGAAAAAACAGTTCCTTTTGCAATTGCAACAGAAATAATAAAATACCTAGGAATAAACTTAAAGAATTTGAAGGACCTATACACTGAAACTATAAAACATTATTAAAAGAAATTAAGGAAGACACAAAGAAATGGACAGACATTCTATGTTCATGGATTGGAAGAATCAACAGTTAAAATGGCCCTATTACCCAAAACAATATACACATTAAATACAATCCCTATCAAAATCCCAATGGCATTTAAAAAAAAAAGAAATAGAACAAAAAATAATCAGACTCGTATGGAACCACAAAAGACCCCAAATAACCAAAACAATTCTGAGAAAAAAGTACAAAGCCAGAGGCATCACACTACCTAACCTCAAATTATACTACAAAGAGACACTAATCAAAACAGCATGGTATCCGCAGAAAAACAGACACACAGAGGAATGGAACAGAATTGAGAGCCCATAACCACACCCATTATATAAACAAATAATTTTTGACAAAGAAGCCAAAAATATATAATGGAGAAAATAAAGCTGTTTCAATAAATGGTGCTGAGAAAATTGAAAAGCCACATGCAAAAAATGAAACTATACTACTATTTATCATCGTATACAAGGACTGACTTATCTTGTAACTGGAAGTTTGTCCCTTGTGCCCACCTTCACTGATTTCATCCATCTACCTCTGGCAACCACCAATCTGTTCTCTGTATCTATGAGTTTGTTGGTTTTTTTTTTAATTTCACATATGAGGAGATTACACAGCATTTGTCTTTGTCTGACTTATTTTACTTAGCATAATACCCTCAGGTCCATTTATGCTGTCAAAAAATGGCAGGATTTCCTTCCTTTCTATGGCTGAATAATATTACGTTGTATATGTATACCATGTTTTCTTTATCCATTCATCCATCAACATAGGTTGTTTCCATGTTTTGGCTATTATAAATAATGCTGCAAAGAACATGGAGGTGCATCTGTCTTTTTGAGATAGTGATTTTGTTTCCTTTGGACAAATACCCAGAAGTGGAATTGCTAGAACATATGGTAGTTCCATTTTTAATTTTTTTTGAGAAACCTCTATAATGTTTTCCAGAATGGCTGTACCAATTTATATTCCTAACAGTGCACAAGGGCTTCCTTTTCCATATCCTCCAACAGTTGTTATTTCTTGTCTTTGATAATTGCTATTCTAACAGGTGTGAAGCGTTATCTCATTGTGGTTTTGATTTGCATTTCATTTCCTTGATGGTTAGTGATATTGAGCACCTTTTCATGTATATCCATTGGCCATTTGGATATGTTTTTTTGAAAAATGCCTTTTTAGTTCCTCTTCCATTTTTTCAATCATATTTTTGTTTGCTATTGAGTTGTATGATTTCTTTATATATTTTGGATTTTAACCCCTTATCAGATACATGGTTTGCAAATATTTTCTTCCATTCAGTAGGTTACCTTTGCTTTGCAGAAGGTTTTTAGTTGGATGTAGTTTCAGTTGCTTGTTTTTGCTTTTGTTGCCTTCGCTTTTGGTGTCAAATTCAAAAAATAATTGCCAAGACCAGTATGAAAGTGCTAACCCTCTATGTTTTTTCCTATGAGTTTTATGGTTTTAGGTCTTACCTTCAGGTCTTTAATCCATTTTTAGTTAATTTTTTTATATGGTGTATGATCACAATTCAGTTTTACTCTTTTGCATGTGGCTGTCCAGTTTTCTCAATACCGTTTATTGAAGAGACTCTTCTTTGTCCATTGTATATACTTGGCTCCTTTATCATAAATTAATTGATCATATATGCATAGGTTTATTTTCTGGCTCTCTATTCTGTTCCTATGATCTATGTTTCTGTTTTTGTGCCAATATTTTGCAGTTTTTGATCAGTACCGTACCACATGGCAAGTCATTTTCTTTTTGCAAAGTGTCTTCCTCATTTTCCCTAGAAGGTGAATAGAGTGGATAGTCACATGTCAACTTGGAGAGTGAGGGACAAGAAAATTAGAATACACTTGTAGGCTACTGCCCCTAAAGGAGAGAAGTACACAGGTGGCACAAAGAAAAGACTAGAAACCATAATGACTAGCATGCCTGTGACAGATTTATCTGCTGTCTACTCAAGAGCCATCTCCATATTTTAAGCTGCTATGCTGCTTTTGAGTTTCAAAAACTTAGTCAAAATTTTTCTATGGCTCTCTGTGAATGGTTGTAGAGAACATAAGAGTAATTTTAAAACACTTTTATTTTTCAAGAATGCAGGGTCCTGCTTTGATTAAAGGTAAAAGGAAGAATATGCATTCATCTAAACCCAAGACTGGAGAACAAATAAGGAAAAATAGAAAACTTGCAAGAAAAAATGGTGAGGCATTTTTTTTTGTTTTTGAGTAAGTAACTTATAGAAACATGGAATTCTGGTGCTAAAAAGGATTTAGAGATTATCTATCTCAACTTTGTCATTTTACTGATGAGGAAGTTCAAGGAGGTTAAGGATTTTCCCAGCATTGCACAGCTCATCAGTAGCATAACTAGAACTTGATCCTGAACTTTTGGCTTTTAGGCTGGTATTTTTTTTCTATACTTGTACTTTGGAGTGAATACTTATAGAACCCTTTTAAAATTTACATGTCTGACCTATTTGTTGAGTGACCAACCTAGCATAAGGCTTTGAGAAATCGTATCATGAGGAATAAAATGGTGGAAAGGAGAAGACAAAATTATTATTCTTAGTCGTAGATATTATTTTTGTATTCTTATAAAACCTCAAAGAGTGAACTAAAAAAACTATGTGAAAGAAACAGTAAGAATCTAGAAACACTGGTTAAAAACAATAGTGGAGCAGTTGGTAAAATTGAAATATGGACTGTAGATTAAATAATATCAGTGTTAAATTTCCCTGAATTTAATAATAATTTAGTTATGTAAAAGGATGTCCTTGTTTTTGGAAAATGTACACTTAAATATTAGTGAGTAATGGGGCATGGTGTATGCAAGTTATTCTTTATATGTGTGTCTGTGTGCATATATATGTATATGTAGAGAGGGCAATAGAATGGTTTAAAAGTGGTGGCAAAATATTAACAATGGGCAAATCCTTTGCTCTATATTTACAACTTTTTGTAAGTCTGAAATTATTTCCAAACAAAAAGTTTTTAAAAATTCAATAAACAAAAGAAGACAAAGTAAATGTTTTTCATGTATAAAATATCACCTAGTAAGAAAATAGATCATCCTATTTATAATAGTCACAAAAAGAGAAAAATATCTGCTTACATACCTGACAAAAAATGTGCCACACCTGTAAGAAGAGGGTTTAAAAATTATACTGAGGGACATAAAAAATTGAATAAATGGAAAGAACAACCTTATTCTTGACCATAAAGATTCAATGTTGTAAGAAACTTACTTCTCCCTAAATTTTTCTATAAATGCATGAGAGCGCAATCAGAAACAAATTTTTTGTTGTTAATTATTTTATTTTATTTTGCTTTATATTGCTGGAAGTTAGCTATGAGAATGAGGTTAGCTGGAGGTTATATGATACTAAATTTCACCTGGAAAAGTAAATAGGAAAAACTAACCAAGAAAATTCTGAAAAGTAAAACCCAAGGGAGAATGGGGCAGGAACCTACTCTATATAAAATGAAAGTAATTAGGAAGTCAGAAATTAAAATAATTTGGTACTGTAACAGGAACAGACAGACAAATCAATGAAACAGTTTAGGTGTAGAAGAGTTTAGGTGTAGAATAATAAAGAGTTTAGGTGTAGAAGCCAGATAAAGTGGGAGTGTGGGGGCAGGTATGTGATTAAGATAGAATGTTAAATTGGTGGCAAAAAGGGACTAAACAATAAGTAGTGAAAAATATAAAATTGGATCCTTATAACATTTCCTTCTTTTTCTTTCTTTTTATCCTCACCCAGGGACATGCTTATTGATTTTAGAGAGAGGGCAAGGGAGGGAGAAAGAGAGAGACAGGTAGAGAAACAATGATTTGAGAGAGAAACATGGAATAGTTGCCTCTTGTACATGCCCCAGCTAGGGACCAAACCTACAACCTAGGCCTGTGCTCTGACTGGGAATATAACTGCAACCTTTTGGTTTATGGGACAATGCTCCAACCAACTGATTCACACCAGCCAGGGCATAACATTTCTTATGGTACTAAATTTAGTTCTAGTCTGCCCAAAGATTTAAAAGAAGAAAAAGTTCAAGAACAAAACATAAGTGAATCATTTTGTAATCTTGAAGGAGAAAAAGACTCTTTAAAAAATGATTCAGCCCTGGCTGCTATAGCTAAGTGGATTGAGCATGGGCCTGCGAACCAAAGGGTTGCTGGTTCAATTTCCAGCCAGGGCACATGCCTGGATTGCAGGCCAAGTCCCCAGTGAGAGGCACAATGAAAGGTAACCACACATTGACGTTTCTCTTCCTCTCTCCTTCCCTTCCCCTCTCTCTAAAAATAAATAAAATCTTTAAAAAGAAATGATTCAAACTCAGAAGCCAAGAGGGAGAAGAATGATAAAATTTAGTACTTACCGTACAATTTTTAAATTGTGTGGAAAAATACCCTAAAGAAAACCAAACATCAAACACAGAAAGAGTATTAGTAATACATGTCTAGGGGTTAATTTCATTAGCATGCAATGAGCTCTTAACAGAGTAAAAGGTAAAGAAAAATGGGTAAGGGACATGAACAAGCAGTTCACAGGAAATATATATATATGTATGCCTTATATATATAAAGAAAAATATCTATATGTATATATAAAGATTAACATCTCATTCATGATTAAAGAAATGTAAATTAAGAAGTATAATTTTAACCTAAGGGAATTCTAAACATTTGAGAATTCCCAGTGGTGAGAATGTAGAAAAAGTAAACATTCTGATGCATTGTCAGGAAGAGTTTAAGTTTGTTCAGTCTTTTTACAGAACAGTTTATTTACATTTGTCACAATTGTAAGTTATAATTCTTTTGTATAAGCAATTCTTACAGTGATTATTTATATAACTACACTTGCTTAGATACATAAAAATATTTTATAATCATGTTTATCATGGCCTTGTTAATTGTAATAACAAGAAACAATCTAAATTAGGTGAATAGTTAGTAAATTATAATATAACCAATGAAATAATATTCAGACATTTAAGAAATCAGAAGAATATATATGATATACGAGGTCTGGGAAAAGTCCAACCATTGTTAATATAATGAAAACGGTTTGTGCAACATCAGTGTAACCTGGCAGCCAAGAAGAGTGGACTGGAATGCGCATATGTGAACAATGATGACTTCACTGTACTGGTCATTGGGGGGCAGTAGACGCCACTGAGTGAGCATATATACTATGTGGTCATCACATTCAAAAGGACTGAGCAAATAAAGCAATGAATCTGCATCAGATTTTGTATTAAGCTTAAACATTCCTCCACTGAAACTATTTGCATGATTCAGAAAGCCACAGCTATAGGGAACTAGTGACTAGCAGCTTCATCACAACAACGTGCTGTTCATGCATCATGTCTTGTGCAGAGCTTTATGTTTCGTGTATCTTGTGTCATCTTTAATAAATGTCTCTATTTTTCATATTACATGGCTGGGTACCTTCTGGACAGACCTTGTATATGTGCTGATAAGGAAAAAAGGCATGTTATATATAGAAGAACAAAGATAAGAATGATATCAAAGTTCTTGTTGGAAACAATGCAAGCAATAAGATAGTTGAGCAGCCACTAAAAGTTCTAAAAGAAATTTTATTCATAGTATTCTGTAACTAGAACCTAGAATTCAATATCCAGAAAAATACCTTTCAAAAATGAAGGTGAAATAAAGTTTCAGACATACAAAAGCTGGAAGAACTCATCACCCATACTATAGGAAATGTTAAAGGACATTCTTCAGGCAGAAGAAAGATGATACTTGATAGAAATCTGAGTCTACACAAAGGAATTAGGATCACTAGAAATGGTAACTAAATTGATAAAAATACACAATTCTTATTTATTAATCAACTCTAAAGGAAAGTTGGCTTAAAGATAACAACAGTGGATTATGAGGCTTTGACATATAAAAGTAAAATTTGTGACAATAACAAAAAGGAGAGAAATGGAAATAAGATATTGTAAAATATATGTGAAGATACCATTTGAAGATAGACTGTAATAACTGAAAAGTGTATACTATAAAACCTAAAGAAACCATTATAACAAAGGAAACCAGTTTCAGCTAATAAACCAACAAAGAAAATAAAATGGAATAACAAAAAATATTTAGTGTTAACACAAAAGAAGGTATAAGAAGAGGGAAAGGGGAACAAAGAACAAATAGGAAAGGCAGAAAACAAATAGCAAGATGATAAAGCCAAGCCTACCATATTTTGCCATGTATAATGTGCAACCACGTTTCCGTGTGCATTATACATGGGATTATTGTACCCATGGTATATAATGATTATTCTCATGTATAATGCACATCCTTATTTTTCCCTAAAAAATTTGGGCAAAAAAATGCACATTTTACATGGCAAAATATGGTAACCATATCAACAATCACTTGAAATGTAAATGGTCAAGATACTCCCAATTAAGAGGCAGAGATTGTCAGATTGGCTGAAAAGGCAAGACTCAACTACATGCTGACTTTAAGAAACACACTTGAAATATAAAGACACAAATAGGTTAAAATTAAAAGAATGAGGCAAATATACTTTGCAAACATCAATTGCATTAGTTTTCTATTGTGGTAATAATTTACCACAGAATTAGTGACATAAAACAATACAACTTTGTTCCTCTTACAGTCCTTAGGTTCAAAGTCCAAATGAATAAGGAGTTAAAATCAAGGTGTCAGCAGCACTGGTTCCTTTTGTAGGCTCCAGGGGAAAATCTGTTTCTTACCTCTTCCAGCTTCTAGAAGCTATGGCGTTCCTTTGCTGCTACCCACATACAAGCCTCTGCTTCTATGTTCACATTGCCTCCTGCCCTTTTGACCTTCCTCCTTCCCTCATCCCTTCCCAAGATCCATAACATAACCACATTACAAAGCTGCTTTTGCTATATTGGGTAGCATTCTCAAGTTCTGAGGATTTAAGATATAAACATCTTTGGAGAACCATTATTTACCTACCATACTACACCAATCAAAAGAAATTTGTTTACAATGGGAAGGCAAGTCACAGTAGTTATTTAGTCATGACTGGAAGTGAATGTTTTCCACAACTTAGTTTTCATTTCAAATTTTATGTGGTTAATTTATTTTAATTTAATCTTTATTGTATTCTATTCCATTACCATTTAGTCCCCTTATACTCCTTTCCCCTCAGCAGTCACCACATTGTTGAGTCCTTTTTCCTTTTTGCTCAATCCCTCCACCCCTAACCTCCTCCCTACAGCTGTGATCCTGCTCTTCATCTATGAGTCTTTCCCCATTTTCCTTGTTAGTTCAGTTTGTTCATTAGATTGCACATACAAGTGAAATCATATAATATTTGTCTTTCTCTGATTGGCTTATTTCACTTAGCATAATGCTCTCCATCTCTATCCAAAATGTTGCAAAGGGTGACATTTTATTCTTTTTTATGGCTGAGTAGTATTCCTTTGTGTAACTGTCTCATAGTTTTATCTGCTCATCTACTGATGGATACTTGGGCTGCTTCCATATCTTGGTGATTTTAAATAATGCTGCAGTCAACATAGGGGTGCTGTGTTCTTTCAAATTAGTGTTGAGGGTTCCTTCAGATATATTCTCAGAAGGGAAATAGCTAGGTCGAAAGGCAGATCCCTTTTTAATTTTTTGAATATCTCCATACTGCTTTCTACAGTGGATGCACTAGTCTGCATTCCCACCAACCAGGCAAAAGGGTTTCCCTTTCTCCACATGCATCCCAGCACTTCTTGTTTATTGATTTATTGATAATAGCCATTCTGACAGGTGTGAGATGATGTCTCATTATGGTTTTAATTTGCATTTGTCTGATGACTAGTGGCATTAAGTAAGAAAAGATTATGAACAACTATATGCCAACAAACTGGAAATCCTAGATGAAATGGATAAATTCTAGAAACATAAAAGCTTCCAGAAATAGACCAGGAAGAATTGGAGCATCTGAATAGACAGATTACACCTAGTTAAACTGAAGCAATGACCAAAAAACTCCTAACAGAGAAAAGCTCTGGACCAGATGGCTTCACAGGTGAATTTTACCAAACATTCCTAGAAGAACTACCTCTCCTTCTCAAACTATATCATAAAATTCAAGAGGAGGGAATATTTCCAAACTCATTTTACAAGGCCAGCATTATCCTAATTCTAAAACCAGATAAAGACACTACAAAGAAAGAAAATTATAGGCCAATATCCCTGATGAACATAGATGCTAAAATCCTCAACAAAATATTAGCAAACTGAATACAACAATGCATCAAAAAGATCATAACTGAGGATCCAAGATGGTGGAGGAGTAAGTGGAAGCTACACTAATCTCTTCCCAGGACCAATCTGGAATTAGAACTAAATTGTAGAGGAATCATCCAGAATAAACAATTGAACAATAGTAGGAGGAAGACCTTGTAACCACAGACAGATAAAAAAAACAGCTTCACCACAATGTGACCAGTGTGGAGTGCAGAGGAGATGTGAGAGGTTTGACTGAGTGTCAGCTGAAGTACTGGAAGAATAGTTCAGCAGCTAGGGGGTTCCCCCTCAGAAGTGTGGTGTCTAAACCCCAAGCTGCCCAGAACCTAAGCCTACAGAACCAGAGCCCGAAAAGAACCCAGATAACCTAGACATCTGGAGTCACAGAAAGCCTTTTAAGGGCAATGCATAAAATTTCATTTGCAGCCATATATCCTGGGCTCCAGCAAAGGGGGGTCAATGTGGACTAGAGATGCTTGAGGAGAGACTGGGGGTGGTGGCTTTATGGAGGGAACTGAGGGAGCAGCTGCCAGAATCCTGGTGCTGAGTCATCCCCTGTACTGCAGGAGCTATCTTGCTCAGGTAGACCACTCCCTTCCAAATGGCATCCACCTAAAGGTAAGCAGTAGCCCCACCCACAGGAGTTACTTTGCCCACCCTGTGGTGCTTAAGACTGACTGCTGATTACAGAGTGACTAGATTAACAACCGAAGGAGACAGCCATAGACTATGAATCCCTGGTAGACTTGACCAGGCTGCCTAAGCCCAGACTGGGCCACCATCTGACATCACCAGAAGCAGATCCAGAAAGAAAAAACAGTGCACCTGCACAACAGCGTACAAAATGTGGTGGACAGAGTGACTCTCAGTCAGCAAGTTGGAGGGCGGGACCCACCAAAGAGTGACCCAACAACAATCAAAACCCAATTAAAACCAGAGAGCCAACATGAACAGCATAAAGGGCATCCCAAGAACATCAAATTCAGGATATCAAGGAGACTGCACCACTGAACCCCACAGGTTTCCTACCATAGAAGATCATACCATGAAGACAGGGAGTCAAAGCACATCAGTCTAAGAAACAGAAGCAAACAAGAGGAGTCTCCCAAAAAATGGGAATACAAAGAAATACCCTCCCCCCATTTGAAAGGAATGGAGGAATCCCCAGAAAGAGTGCTAAATGAAATAGAGGCAAGTAAACAGTCAAACACTGAGGTCAAAATAATGGTTATAAGAAAGCTCATTGAGCCCAGTGAGAACTACAAAAGACTATAGGGAAGTTATAAGAACTTAGTGTAAACTACATCAGTATGAAAAAGGACATAGAAACTATCAATAAGGGCCAGGACAAAATGAATACAACTTCTGAATTGAAGAACACGGTAGAAGGAATTAAAATCAGGTTAGATGAAGCAGAGGATCAAATAAGTGAGCTGGAGGACAAGGTAGAAAAAAATTCCCAGACAGCAATAAAATGAAAAAACTCAGAATGAAGAGGGTTTAAGCAAGCTGAGGTAATATCCATATAATAGGGGTACCACCAAGAGAAGAAGAGGAGCAATGTCGGGGGGCTTTAACGCAGCCCCCCGGTCTGCCACAGATGAAGAAAAAGACTACCAAGACATGTTCTGCTTGGGGAGGAAAGGTGGCCCTTCTCTCAAAGGGGAAGGGCCCAGAGCCTCTCTCTCCAGGGGCTTTTATTAGGTTCATTCGCATAGGAATACAGATAAAGCTCATCAATCATTGTCAGCCAGTAAGGGTTAAGCAATACAAGATTTACAGAGAACTTTGAGGGCTTATTCTGAGTTACAGCCAATTAGTTAGAGGGCCATAAAACTTTAGGCGCCAGACTCATCTCAGGTCTGGACCCTTATCTTTTAAACTGAGGGTACAAATTAAGTAGGTTTCACAGGAATGTATGTATTTTTCTTAGGCCTGATTCCCCAGGGAATCCGCCCCTCCCAGCACAGGACTGCACTGCCCTCTGTTATTGTTTCAGGCTTAAGTCAGGCAAGGGAAGTAAGGCAGCCAAGAGATTAGGAGACTTCTTGCAGACAGAATGAGGACTCAGGCTCTTTCAAAGCCGAGGGGCGAGGGTCCATCACCCCCTTTTGCCACAGCCCCCCCGAGTCCTTCCCTGCGACCTTATCCCTGGTGACCATGCCTGTCTTAGGTTGATCCTCCCTTGAGGATTCTTACCCATCATTGGCTAACTGGCCAAGCTCAGGGCCAAACAGGGTGAAGTGGGCAGAGGTGGCACACCTGCCAGGGAGATAAGCTTTGTCTCCTTAGTGGCTTATGGTCCCAATTCTGACTCAGCCTTAATCATGGGGGGTTACAGCCTCTGAAACCAGGCAGGGAGGTTCCCAACAGAGCAAGGCATAAAAAACCTGTTTGAAAAAATAATGACAGAAAACTTCCCTAAGTTGATGAGATAAAAAGTCACACAAGTCCAGGAAGCACAGAGGGTCCCAGTCAAGATGAATTCAAAGAGGCCCACTCCAAGGCACATCATAATAAAAGTGGCAAAATTTAAAGACAAAGAATGTTAAAAGCAGCAAAGGAGAAACAGCTAGTAACATACAAGGGAGCCTTGATAAGGCTATCCACTGATTATTCAACAGAACACTGATTATTCAACCCACAACACCATAAAAGTCCTAGAGAAAAACATAGGTAGTAAAATTTCAGATATCCACACAGCCATATCTTCACTGATACATCCTCTAAGAGGGCAAGGGAAATAAAGGAAAGAATAAACAAATGGGACTACATCAAATTAAAAAGCTTTTGCATTACTAAGCAAAATATTATAAAAATGAAAGGGGAATCAACCATATAAGATAACATATTTGCCAATGATACCTCGGACAAGGGTTTGATCTCCAAAATATATAAAAAAACTCATATGACTCAATGCCAGGAAGAACAAACAATCCAATTAAAAAGTGGGCAAAGGACCTGAATGGACACTTCTCCAAGGAGGACATACACATGGCCCATAGACATATGAAAGGAAGCTCAACATCACTAGCCATCAGAGAGATGCAAATTAAAACCACAAAGATACCACCTCACACTGGTCAGAATGGCCTTAATTAACAAATCAACAGACAGCAAGTGCTGATGAGGATGCAGAGAAAAGGATGCAGGGCACCCTAGTGTCCTGTTGGTGGGAATGCAACCTGGTGCAGCCACTGGGGAAAACAGTATGGAGTTTCCTCAAAAAACTAAAATTGGAGCTACTTTTTGACCCAGCGATTCCTCTGCTGAGATTATACCCTAAGAATCCCGAAACACCAATTCAAAAGAACCTGTGCACTCCCTTGTTCACAGCAGCATTATTTACAGGCCTGGTTCCCCAGGCCTGTAAATGCAAACAACTGTAATTGAACAATAATAAAATAATTTAAAAATAAAAAATAAATAAAAATTTTAAAAAGACTTGATATTTGGTAACATACAGTTTATGTGGTGGGAACAAAATACTTTGTAGTCTGGGATAGAGGAAGGTAGACTAAAATGTTTACCAGTTAGCTTGTTTTACAGTGGAACTGAGTAGAAGGAATCAAATAAAAGGCAAATTGTGATCTGCTGAGAAGTCTGCTACAGTACCCAAGTGCTGCAAATAGCTTAAGTGCCCATCAGTAAATGAGTAGATCAAAAAACTGGTACATTTACACAATGGAATGTCATGCAGCAGAAAGAAAAAAAGGAACCCCTACTTTTGCGAAAACATGGATGGAACTGGAGAGTGTTACACTAAGTGAAATAAGTCATGCAGTGAAAGACAAATACCATATGATCTCACCTATAAGTAGAACCTAATCAACAATACAAACAAATGAGCAAGATAGAACTAGAGGCATGGAAACAAGGAACAAACTGACAGTGACCAGAGGAGAGGGGAGAGGTGGATAAGAGAGAAAAGAAGGGGAAGGGTCTAGTTAAAAAACAAGTATAAATGATCCATGGACGTGGACAACAGGGTGGGGATTGACTCTGGTAGTGGGGGATGGGAGAGTAGGTGGGGCAGGGGAGAGCAATGGGGAAAATTGGGACAACTGCAATAGAACAATAATAAAAAAATAAAAACATTAAAAATTAAAAAAACAAAAAAGTTCATAAGCATGATCAAGTGGGATTTATTCCAGGAATACAAGCTTGGTACAACATTTGCAAGTCAATAAATGTGATTCATCACATAAACAAAATGAAGGATAAAAACCACACGATCATCTCAATAGATGCAGAAAAAGCATTTGATAAAATCCAGCACCCATTTATAATCAAAACTCTCAGCAAAGTGGGATTAGAGGGAACATACCTGAACATAATAAAGGCCATATATGACAAACCCACTGCCAGCGTCATGCTCAATGGGCAAAACATTTATTTTAAATAAATTACATAATTGTAATAGCAAGTACAACTGGGAAAAACAGATCTGGGAGTTAAGACTACTGTATTTCCTAGTAATTCCACTGCTGGGATTATACCCTAAGAACCCTGAAACACCAATCCAAAAGAACCTATAGCACCCCAATGTTCATAGCAGCACAATTTACAATAGCCAAGTACTGGAAGCAACCTAAGTGCCCATCAGCTAATGAGTAGATCAAAAAACTATGGTACATTTACACAATGGAATACTGTGCAGCAGAGAGAAAGAAGGAGCTCCTACCCTTTGCAACAGCATGGATGGAACTGGAGAGCATTATGCTGAATGAAATAAGCTGGGTGGTGAGGGACAAATACCATATGATCTCACCTTTAACTGGAACATAATCAACAAAAGAAAACAAACAAAATATAAACAGAGGCACTGAAATTAAGAACAATCTGACAGTAACCAGAGGGGAGGATAATGGGGGGAAGGGTTTTTAGGAACAACTATAAAGGACACATGGGCAAAACCAAGGGTGGGGGTGGAAGCAAGGGAGGGAGGTGGGTTTCACTGGGGTGGGGAGGCAGTGGTGGTGGGGTAAATGCAAACAACTGTAATTGAACAATAATAAAATAATTTAAAAATAAAAAATAAATAAAAATTTTAAAAAGACTTGATATTTGGTAACATACAGTTTATGTGGTGGGAACAAAATACTTTGTAGTCTGGGATAGAGGAAGGTAGACTAAAATGTTTACCAGTTAGCTTGTTTTACAGTGGAACTAAGTAGAAGGAATCAAATAAAAGGCAAATTGTGATCTGCTGAGAAGTCTGCTACAGTACTCAATTACCTTTGTAAGGTTTTAGGATGGGGCAGGTTGCCTGACTCAAAATGGGAAAAGCTATATCAAAGCTATTCTGAAATTCAAGGAAACCAAATGAATATTACCCACAAAAATTGACAGGATTTAGAGAATCTAAATGAGGAGTTTCAGTATTTTAGGAAGCACAGTGGGAAAATGATACCTGGTATGCATAACCTGGTAAACTGTTTTAATTGTGTATTTCTTGGCTTAGGAAATCAAAACTGTTGTACAGATCAAGATCATAGTTCTTTAATTTAATGACAGTTATTTTTAGCAAAGAAAGAAAATTTAGCATTCTCCTGGTTTTACTGGGGTTAATTTTTGTATTTTATACCTTTTGTAATTATATACTTTTTAGATTTTCTTTTTCTGTTTTTTATAAGATATTTTGGTGTACAAGAATGATGTTATATTACATTTTGTTGGGGTTAATAGCATTTAATTCTAGATTTAAATAATCTTTTTCACCAGGATTTTTAAGAAAATAATCTGTTAATCTCATATATGCGCCTTTCATCGGGTTTCAGTCAACATAAACTGCTCAGATGATTTATAATTTCTACACATATTTTCAAACTGATAAAATTTGTCTCTTTCACTCTATTATGTATAGATACTATGGTTGGGTCAATGGATAAAATACTCTTTCATAATATAGTGTACCTCTATTCCAGAATGTTGACTGGATTCACCCTGTTACCTGTATTCTTCCTGATTTTCAAATAAGGATTTTTGTTGTTGTTGTTCCTTCCCTCATTTCAGAAAAAAAGAAGATCAGTAAAATATCTCTTGCTGTCATTAACCGGAGAAACATTTTCGGAGAGAACCTACTGTATAAGGCTGCTCTGCACAATGATACTCATCTTATTCATTATTGTATTGAAAAAGGAGGAAATGTTAACCAACCAAGTTATGCTGGTAAGTTGGGGTTACCACCCACAGTTATCTTGAAAGTGATTTGTAGTTTTAGAAGAGACATGCCATTGAAAGTATGGCAAACTGGGCCTAAGGCAAGTCTCAAACAGAAAGCTTCCAGGTAATTTTTCTACAAGGTAGCTCTTCACCATCATCTCCCAGGGAAATGTAAGAGGCAGAGGGAGCAAAAGAAGAGCATTATATTTCACCTTCAGTGGTTCAGTGCCTGCCTGTGGGCTCTGTGCAATGGCATTACACAGAAGAATGGGGTTCCTGAGGCTGGCTTGCTTCCTTTGCCCTGGGCACCTCAACTTTGAGTGGAAGAGAAATGAGGTCAAAAGCTGAAAGAAGTTAATGATACATTGAACTTGGGGGAAACTGATGATAAAACGGTAGATATACAGAAGTAGCAGTGGCCAGGGAAATGGAGAGAAGAGAATATGAGGTGGAGAGGGTTGGGTAAAGAACTCAGAAAGAAGAGTCTCCCTGGTATCTCTGGTACAATTTTCTTTGTGGGGAGAACCTGACATGTTCTCCTGGAGATGAATGATTCTTTAAAAGGATTTAAGTAACTATGCTACACTGAGCCAGCCTGGATAGGACTTTTTGTGTCCATACTTTTACTATTGTGTCTAGACTTCCTCAGTTTATGAAACAGTGTAAAAAGTCTTATGGTGTGCCAAGATCAATACCACAGTCCGTGGACAAGCAGATGATTACTAGTGCATCCTCAATACTTAACATTAGCAAGGTCTGGGTTTCTCCTGTAATCAGGTTTTAACAGGTTGTAATTCCCAGCCTTATACCCAGATCAACCACCATCTTCCTATTACCCTCAATCTTTGCTCCTTATTTGCTAGATAAAGCACTTGTTCCCGTGATTTTGAGAAATATGTGGTTCTTTCTGTTAGTGTCTATCTACTCCTTATATTCAGGAGTAGCTCTACATGCAGCTAACTGGACTTTGTGGATTTCCCAAGCATCTCTTGACCTGTGTCTTTTCATTAACCCCCCACCCTTTTTTCTATGCCATTGTTAACATGCTTGCTGGCTGTTCCCTGCTTGTGTTCAGCCAGTTAATGTACACCTTTTCCTCACAGGTACTTCTGTGACCTTCATGAAGTTTTTATCCTTCCCATATTCTCCAGGCTTTTTGAACTCTTATTTATTTTTTTAAGTTTATAAATAATTCTTTAAAAAAACATTTTCTATTGTATTTTTTTCATTGCCATTTACACTCCCCCCACCCCCCAGCCGCCCACGCCGTGAACTCTCTTGTTTTCTACTTTCCTTCTCTCTTTGCATCTTAGTTCTGATCATTATACTTCTGGCTACTACCTACCACAGATTGCAGAGGGCAGTGTTTCCAAACGGCTGTCTACAAACCATTTCCATCAGTCACCTGCAATGCTTTGTTTAGACTGCAACCTTTACTTCCGCCCCTAAAACACACACACACACACACACACACACATACTTGATAAAAATCTATTGGTTAAAACCTGGAAGTCTTCATTTTTAACAAGTTCCTCAGGTGATTTTTATTCTCGTTAAAGCTCAAGAACTACTGGCAATAGGTGTGTGACCTCCATATAACATGTCAGTTTAATGTTATGAACTTTCCCAGGGTGCCTCCTATATGCCAGCTGCTGGGAAAACAAATATAAATAATATCTATTAGAAAGCCTTCAATATATTTTGTGATACAATATAAAAAAAGCCTAAGTGCCTTTTGAGAAATTACAAAATATACAATAACAAACCAATGGTCTTTTCATACATACATTTACATTTTATGTCCTCATATATTTTAATATTTTTGGTTTCAAAAATCAATTGGAATAATTTTTTTGCCTATCAAAAGCAATAGGTGTTCCTTGGTGACGACCAGGAGGTAGGCTGAAGAAACTCTTAATACCCATCATAGATCTCAAAGCTTCTTTGCTAAAACCCTGTCAGACAAATGCTTTGAGCATTATTTTTCATAGAACTCTGATTCCTGTGCCTATGACACATTAGAACTGAGAAGAAAGTTTGGCATGGACCAGAATGTTGATAATAGTAAGAAGTTTAAGCCAACATCAAGGCAAGTGAAAGATAAAAACCAAAAATAAGAGGCAAAATTGTTGAGGACTATAGTTGGGAAGAAGTGCACTTCATACCTCTGTAGGTGTTAGCAGTTGCTGCATGAAAACATAAAACTAACATTATGATCTTGAATCTTTATTAAGCATGTATTAAATTATAGTCTCCATTTTATGCTCCTGCCTCCTTTGTCAAATGTTAATTGACCATAAAGACTTGGGTTTATTTCTGGGCTCTCTGTTCTGTTCCATTGGTCTATGTGCCTGTTTTTATGCCAGTTCCAGGCTGTTTTGATTACCGTGGCCTTGTAATACAGTTTGATATCAGGTATTGTGATCCCTCCTGCTTTGTTCTTCTTTATCAAAATTGCTGCAGCTATTCGGGGTCGTTTATGGTTCCATATAAATTTCTGAAATGTTTGTTCTGTATCTGTGAAATATGTCATAGGTACTTTAATAGGGATTGCATTGAATCTATAAATCGCTTTGGGTAGTATAGCCATTTTGATGATGTTAATTCTTCCTATCCATGAGCGTGGTACATGCTTCCATTTATTTGTGTCTTCCTTAATATCTTTCTTCAATGTTGTATAGTTTTCTGAGTACAGGTCTTGTACCTCCTTGGTTAGGTTTATTCCTAGGTACTTTATTTTTCTTGTTGCTATATCAAATGGGATTTTTTTCCTGATTTCTGTTTCTGCTATTTCATTATTGGTATACAGGAATGCCTTTGATTTCTGAGTATTGACTAACAAATGTTGGAGAGGATGTGGAGAAAAGGGAACCCTAGTGCACTGTTGGTGGGAATGCAGACTGGTGAGGCCACTGTGGAAAACAGTATGGAATTTCCTCAGAAAACTAAAAATGGAACTGCCCTTTGACCCAGCAGTTCCGCTGCTGGGATTGTACCCTAAGGACCCTGAAACACCAATCCAAAAGAACCTATAGCACCCCAATGTTCATAGCAGCACAATTTGCAATAGCCAAGTACTGGAAACAACCTAAGTGCCCATCAGCAAATGAGTGGATCAAAAACTCTGGTACATTTACACAATGGAATTCTATGCAGCAGAGAGAAAGAAGGAGCTCCTACCCTTTGCAACAGCATGGATGGAACTGGAGAGCATTATGCTGAATGAAATAAGCCAGGCGGTGAGGGACAAATACCATATGATCTCACCTTTAACTGGAACATAATCAATAAAAGAAAAAAGCAAACAAAATATAACCAGAGACATTGAAATTAAGAACAATCTAACAATAGCCAGAGGGGAGGGGATAGTGGGGAGAGGGGTTTTCAGGAACTACTATAAAGGACACAAGGACAAAATCAAGGGGGAGGGTAGAGGTGGGGGAGGGAGGTGAGATTGGCTGGAGTGGGGTGGAGGGATGGGGAGAAAATGCAGACAATTGTAACTGAGTAACAATAAAAAATAAATTAATTAATTAAAAAAAATTATATTCTCTTTATAGTAAATTCATAACCCTATAAAGTTTTAAAGAGATTTCCTCCAAAATGGTTAAATATTTGAAAAGAAAAACAATGTTACTTAAGGATCTTCCAACCTGCAGGTTCGGGAGTTAATAAAAGATCTGTTGTGAATTATACTCTACCTTTATTTTAGAGGCATGGAATCACAGAAGGAATAACCCTAGGGAAAGGGAAATTCTTGGTTACATTTGATTTCTTTCTGTAATATGTACCTCTATAGTCTACAGTGGCCCTCTCTGCAGAATAAAGGTCCTTCTGGGTTTATTGATGCTGAGAATTTCTTTCAACCCTGAGACAGCTCATCTATCACTGGATCATTCTTGCTTAGGTCTTACTTAAAGTAGTATTCTCTCTCTCTCTTTTTTAATCATCACCCAAGGATATGTTTATTGATTTTGTCTTTTTAGAGAGAGAGGAACATCAATGTGAGAAACATTGATTGGCTGCCATCTCAAGTGCTCCGACTGGGTATTGAACCTGCAACTTGGGTATGTGCCCTGACCAGGGACCGAACCTGCATACCTTTGGTGTGCAGGATGATGCTCCAAGCAATTGAGCCACCCGGCCAGGGCAGCAGTAACATTCATTTTTAGCTACCCCTTCCCCACAGGCTCCATCATTTACTCTGAATTACTCACATGCACCTTGTCTTCTTGGGGAATTTTTTGTAGTAAATTTAAAAGAGGAGGTTGGGTTTTCCTTGGAAACCAAACTACTGTTTTACATTTATCTTATCTTTTAGTCAATCTGGGCTCAGGGAAAACAAACTGATCTTTTGTTACGGTTATTTTCTCATTCCTATAGCAGCCATTTGTCCCCTTAGGAAATATCAATTTTTACTGTAGTTTAAGGAAACCTACATGAAGAAAGGAGGTTTCTAAAAGGAAGATCATCTGCATTCCAAAGTTAATAACTTTTGGATTTCTGATACTTCATTTTTCATCCAAACAGACTTGACCTATGGCAGATAATCAAATTAACCAGTGGACACATCAATAAGCAAATTTCCAGTGATCCGCAGGTCTCAATACTCAAATACCCATGAGTTCACATTTTTATCAGAGACGCTACTTTGAGGAAGATAGTTTTTTATTATTAAAAAAAACAGGTAGTTCTTAAATGGATATATTCCAAAAGTTCACATGTAAGCTGTTTATTTAAATATTTTTATGAAATTGTGAAAATTTTCAAACATAAAGAAAAGTTGAAAGAATTGTACAGTAAACATCCATATACCTAATACCTAGATTCTACATATTTGTTTTTATCACATACTTAGTGTAAAGGAAAAACACTCATGTGTTTTTCTTCTTCTCACACTCACAGTACTTCCGACACCAGATGTATGGGTTTCCAACCCATTAAGCAGTTCTCTGACACCAACTGAGTATCTGCAGTTCAGTTCAGTTCTGACGCTAACCCACATTAGCACAGACCCTACAGATTAAGGGCTCAGTTCCACAAAACTGCCTCCCATTTAAATGCCAAATAGTAAGACCCCAGGTTACCCACAACTTCTGTTCAACTTCTGTGCCTATGGAATATGGGGTATGCTACCTTCCCAGCAAATAGATGTGTCCACCAGCTTGGAAAAGCTCTCCAAACCCCATACTTTTGGGAATTTTGTGGAGGCTTCATCATGTAGGCAAGATCAGTTATGAAATTCACTTCCAGCTGCTCTCTTCTCTCCAAAGAATTAGGGTGGGAGGGAGAGCTGAAAGTTCCAAGTTTCTAATCATAGTTTGGGCTTCTGGTGACCAGCTCCCATCTAGGAGTCTGCCAAAAGTTGCCTCATTAGAACAAAAGACACTTCCATCACCCAGGAAATTCCGAGGGGCTTAGGAGCTCTGTGTCAGATGCTCCTGCTACTCAGGAAATTACAAAGGTCTTGGGAGTTCTATATCCAGAACTGGGATCAGAGGCTAAATACTAGAACAAAATAATCTCCTAGTATCCCTGCTTACAGGGGTTTTAAGAGCTCCGTGTCAGAAACCACGAGGTAAAAACCATTATATAGTTCATATTTTTTTATACCTATCCATCTATAAATCTCTGTTCATCCATCAGTCCATGTGTATGTTGATATATTTCAAAGAAAGTTACAGAGATAAATATATTTTACCACTAAATACCTCAGTATAAATGCCATTAACTAGAGTTCAGTAGTTTTTTTCTTTGAGGTAAAAGGTTCATACAGTAAAATGGCAATTCTTAAATGTGCCATTTGATGAATTTTGACATACACATTCACCTGTGTAACCCAAACCTTGATTAAGAGATAGAATATTACCAAAAGTCTACAAAAGTCCATCATACCTTTTCCCAATTATTCCCCACACCCACTCTCTAGAAGCCACTACTGTTCTGATATTATTCACCCCAGATTAGTTTTGCATCTTTAATATTTAGTAAAAAGCATGATGTTAGCTGTAGGCTTTTATAACTGCTCCTTATATTGAGGAATCCATTTCCAATTTGCTGAGGGTTTTTATGAGGAATAGATGCTTGATCATGATATATTATTCTTTTTTATATTGCTGGATTCAATTTGCTAACAATACTATGTTAAAGATATTTTGTATCAATGTTGATAAGTAATATTGGTCTATAATTTTCTTGTAATGTCTTTGGTTTTGGTATCAAAGTTTCGCAGACCTCACAAAATGAGTTAAGTAGTATTCTCCCTTCTAGTTTGTGTAAGATTGAGGTAGTTTTGTTCCTTAAATGTTTGACAGAATTTAAGAGTAAAACTATCTGGGCTTGTAGTTTTCTTTATGGGAAGATTCTGATAATAAATTAAAATTCTTTAATAGGTGTGGGCTATTCAGTTTTCTGTTTCAGTTTAGGTAAGTTGTATTTTTAAACAAATTTGTCCTCATCTAAGTTATAGGATTTATTTATGAAGTTATTTATAGTAGTCTCCTGTAATCCTTTTAAAATCTGAAAAACTTTAGGAACACTTATATTTTATTCCTTATACTTTCATTTATCTTTCATTATCTTCCTTCCTCCCTTCCTTCCTTCCTTCCTTTTTCTCTTTTTCTTCCATTCTTCCCAAGCTAGAGGATTATCAGTTTTTTCTCTATGATCTGTTTTGTATTTCATTTCTACTTTTTTTCTGACTTCTACTTATTTTTGGTTTTCTTTGTTCTTTTTCTAGTTTCTTAAGGTTGAAAATGAGGTCACAAATTTTTGTACCTTTTTCCTACTGTAAGCATTTAAATTTTCCTCTAAATACTGTTTTTGCTGCATCCTACAGATTTTGATATATTGAATTTTCATTATCATTCAGTTTGAAATATTTTTCATTTCTTGTATGATTACTTCTTTGGCCCCAGGATTATATTAGAAGTTGTTTAATTTTTAAATATTTGAGGATTGTCCAGATACCTTTCTGTTATTGATTTCTAATTTAATCCCATTATAGTCAAAGGATACACTTTCTATGAATTTCATCCTTTTACACTTATTGAGAATTGGGTTATTGTCTAGTATATGGTTTTTCTTGATGAGTAACCCTATTCACTTGAATGTTTGTTCTTCAGTTGTATGTGATGTTCCGTAAATGTCAGTAAGATGAAGGTGGCTGGCAATGTTCAGAACATCCTGTCTTTACTAATGTCTTGCCTAGTTGACCTATCATTTCCTGAGGGGGGTATTAAAATGTTCATAACTGTGATTGCAGACTTGTCTATTTATCCCTATAATTCTGTCTAATTTCACTTCTAATATTTTGAATCTCTGTTATTAGGAATATACATAGTTATAATTGTCATGTCTTCTGATAAAATGACCATTTAATCTTTGTGAAATATCTCTCTTTATATCTGGTAATGCATACACTTTGTCTTCAAATTTACTTTATATATTAATATATATGTTATAGTCTTATGTTTCTTGTCTATTTGCTGTGTCTTTTTTTAATCTTTTATTTTGAACATGTGTCTTTATATTTAAAATATATTTCTTATGTCTTGCTATTTTATCCATTCTGACAATCTCTGCCTTTCATAATTTTATTTTTATTTTTATTTTTTCCTTACCCAAGGACATGGTTATTGATTTTCAAGAGAGGGGAAGGGAAGGAGAGGGAGGGGGAGAGAAACATTGATGTGAGAGAGAAACATTGATTGGTTGCCTCTCATATGCACCCTGACCAGGGACCAAACCCACAGCCCAGGCATGTACCTTGATGGGGAATCAAACCCATGACCTTTTGGTTTACAGGATGACACCCAGCCAACTGAGCTACACCAGTCAGGGCAATCTCTGCCTTTTAATTAGGGAGACTAGTCAAGTTTCACATAATATAAACAGTCAAATTTAGGATTACCATTTTACTAATTGTTCCTTGTGAGCTTCATCTGTTTGGTGGTTTGTTTTTTTTTTTGTTTCCTTGTCTGTGTTATTTTGTAGTGGATAGTGTAGGGATTACAATATACATCTTTAATGTTTAACAGTCTTTTTAAAATTAATATTGTAATACTTCATATAAAATGTATGAACGTTGAACATATTTCCTTTATCCTTTGTACGTTAGCTGTCACATATATTTATGTACATTATAAACCCCAAAATATAATGTTATAATTATGGGCCAATTGTACTTATCAGTTGCTTTAAATAGCCAGGTACATTTTAAGGAAATATATAGGAAGAACCTCTATTAACTATATATTTACCATTTTTGGTGCTCTTTATTTTTTCCTCTAAGCTTTCTACTTAATACTAAAAGAGAAAACTCCTCCTATAATATTTTATGGCTACTGTTCTTGACTGGGGTGATTTTGCCTCTCAGGGGACATTTGGCAGGTTCCTGGAAACATTTTTGGCTGTTAGAACTGGGAAGGGGGGTTGATTGATACTGGCATTTGATAAAATGCTCAGAACAATAAAAATTATCCAGCCCAAAATGTTAGTGCAGAAATGAAGAAAACCCTCGTTTATGGAGAAGTTTCTGAAAAGAGTGAAATATACTTTTAACATGGCTGCTTTTAGGTTTTCTTACATCAATCATATGATTAATTGGAATTTTAAAAATATCTATAACTTATACCATTGTCTGTACCTAACAGAAAAAAAGAATATTTATCTGGATGACTTGTTTTCTTGGAGCAGTTTGTGGATTGTTTGTTGAACTGTAAACAGTTTTTTGCGAGTAAGGAGAAAGAACTCATTCTGTGTAGTCCTGTCAGTTGGATTACTTTAATGGAAGTACTTTGAGTTAGAAATAAAGCTATTTTCCCCCTCTTCTCTGCAGAAAAGTAGCCTGCAACCAACATTCTTTATGAGCTGTAATGACGCCCCTTACAGCTTTTTTATTTGAAGAAAGCAGGAATGGTTTTAAACATTTTACTTCTTTTCATATTTTTCTACAACAGAGTTGGAGGTAGAAATTTGATTTGTCTGTCAGATTCATTGAATTCACCAAATAATACAGGTTGTTTTCATGGTAAGATCATCTTGTGTTATATAAACATAACATTTTTTTTTAAAAGAAACAGCTTAGAATTTGAGTTTTTATTTTAAGGCTAAGCACAAAACATTATTAAGATGCCAAATGTAAACAAATACCATTTCCTTTTTGTATAATAGGTTGGACAGCACTTCATGAAGCGAGTGTAAGAGGATTTTATGAGATAGCGAGTGAACTAGTAAAAGGTGGAGCAGATGTAAATATCAAAGGAATGTACCAGATCACTCCCCTACATGATGCTGTGATGAATGGACATTATAAGGTACTGTGATGCTTTTGTTTGCAGATCAAATACCATATTCTGCAAGTATTAAAATCTCTGGGACCAAACAATAGGAAAATAGACAGGAATTCAGTTTCAGTTCATTCTGCTAATCAATACTCAGAATTTATACTAAAATTTTACTGTGTGATTTTTTTGTGCCTAATATGGATGTTGACATTTTACATGTAACTCTTAATAACTATAGAGCATTTTTTATTTATACATGGTATTTTTTAAAACTTGTACTTTTTAAAAGCCCTTTTTGTATGGTGCTTTATAGACTTTAAGGGAATATCTCCTGTAAAGTATTACACAATGATGACCAATCCTGATAAGAGACACAGGTTTATGGAGTCTAGTCATTTTCATAGTCAGTATAAGATAGCCTTCCAGGCTTAATGATCAACCAGTACACACTAACACAGATATACCATGGTTATATATCAAAATACTATAATTCCATGAGTTGATTAGTAGTAACTGCAATTATAATAATTCTAATTGAGATTATGAATTCCAGCACACAGAGTTTATCTCAGAAATCATATATACTGTGAGCTTCCTAGACATTTTTTGGTTCAGACACTACATTACAGGACTGAGACACTTGCTGAAAATATCTTCTTTATTTCAGTATTGGGAGTTCCCTCAGGGTTCAGAACTCCTAGGGTAGGAAAGAGGGCTAATCACTTGGGCTCAGGAAGATCTGTTCTGTATATTTTCAGAACAAACGCCTGACACAGGTAGAATTGTGGAAGGCTGCTGGGAGCTGTGGGCATAGAAAGATAGGGCATATTCCTTCCTAGTGTGGAACAGTACTTTAGGAGACTTTAGGTAGTTTTGCTTTTTTGATAATGTATCACCTGCTAGTAACTGATCATTACTGCACATTATGTAGAGGGCTGGAAAGAGGGCATTCTTCCTGGGACCTAATTTAATTCCCAGAAGAATGCAGGTTTAGACAGGCAATGGTATATGCTCTCTCTCTGTCCTTTATTTACCCCTTTACACCTGGGCTCCAGCAGTGAAAACTTAAAGCCAGAGCACTTCTCCCCTGTCCTCTTGCCAGGACTGACCCTTCCTGGACAAGAACCTTTTCTCCCTTTGGTCAGTGTGAGCACTTCACTGTTTCTTCTTTTCTTTCTCAGTTCATCCTTTGCTTCACCTGCTAATGTGTCTCCAACTAATTTCCACCTCATAGGTAGAACTGGCTGCCTTCCTCTAGTCTTTAAAGATATGTAACCTTCTCTTGTTGCCTCAGTGAAGTGGAAGGGACCAGACCCAGGACTTACTACTTACCACTCTCCCTTTTTGCCATCTTCTGTGTTCCTATGACTCATGTGCTCCTGGCACTATGGCATATCCTGACTGATGGCTAGAGAAAAGAGAATGACAAGGAGTAGAAGTCTAGAGAACTGTCTAGAGAAGTCTAGAGAATTAAAAGCTAAAACCCAGTGGAATAGGGTGAAGTCATAGTCTGTCTTCTTCCTGCCCTCCCCTTTAATTTACCGAGTGGGAGCCAACAAGTTACTTCACCCAGTCCAAGAGCAATTTATAAAACTCCAGGCTAGTTCTGGACTGATTTAAGAACCAAAGCCTTGAGAATCTAAGTGGGACAGGACATGGTTTTGGAGGATAGAGTAGGAATGGTGGGAGCATCAGTTGAGGATCTAGGCTTCCCTCAAGGAATCTCCTAGGTCAGGCAAAGATGATCAGAAAAATAGGCTAGGCCCTGGGTGTTGGATTGCTCCTGTATCTTAGACGTCAGAGGACTAAAAATGTCAGATACAGAATCCCTGGGAGCCTGATTCTGGACTCAGAACCCATAGAGTGTGAACTTCTTAAATTCCAGAGTTAAAGGAACTTGAGTATATTATTGTACAGACATTGACTGTGTATTGGAAAGGTAATAAAAGATAGGAGATACTAAAAGATAATAAATATGTTTTTTTTAAAGTGAAAAAGCCATTAAAAACACATATTGTATGATTTCATTTATTTAAAACATCCATAAATAGACCAAACCTATAGAGATGAAGATTAAGAATGGAGGTAGAGGGTAGGGAAAGAAAAGTGACAGATCAAGGTTCCAGGGTTCTTTTAAGGGGAATAACAATGTTCCAAAATAAGGTTGTGGTTATGTTTATACAACCCTCTTAACATACTAAAAACATTTCATTGTATTCTTTAAATGAATTGAGTAGTGTGTGAATTCTCTATCAATAAAACTTAAAAATACATTTTTTAAAATGTGGAAAAGGTAGAATTTGAGAATTATAGATGATCATCTCAGTGTGGTTCCTTAGAAGAATTTGGAACAAGTTATTTAACAGATGGTAGGAGACATTTAGACAAGAATGTAGTGGTCTTTGAAAATCTCTGGCATCATTAAGAACAACGTATATCAGACAAACCTTGATTCCTCTATTATTAGGCTTACTTTGTTAGTAGGTAAAGAGAATGGTATGGCGAGTCGATGTAAGCTGTCTTGATTTTAACAAAGCTTTTATTTCATGAAGTGCCCTAAGGTATATAAGTGTAAGAGTTTGGTTGACAGTGTTACTGGGATCCACATATATTGAAAAAATATTCCTGAGACATGATGATTATTCATTCCAAGTGTGTCTGGAGAGAGCTCTCTTATAAAGTTTGATGATATATTCTATTACACCATAAAGAGTCAAACCACCTCTACAGAGTGGAACATAGATTGTGTTTTGTTGTTTGGAGTATTTTTAAGAAATCCCGGATATCATACCATTTTACCCATAAATATTTGAGTCTGCATCTCTAATGGAGAAGGACTTTTTTTTCACACCCACAATATTACTTCACTTAATAAGAATTAACAATTTCTTAATACCATTTAATGTCCAGTTTATATTTAAATTTTCCAGGTTATACAAACAATGTGTTTTTATGGAAACATTTTGTTTGCATCAGGATCTTACAAGGTCCACATATTACATGTAACTATTGTATCTCTTAAGTATGTTTTAATCTATCTATGACAGAATTTTCTAATTCTGATTTGGCTAATTTTATCTTTCTGGTGTTCTATAGCTTGTTTTTTTCCCTATATTTTCTTTCTTTTTTTTTTGAAATTTTAATTTAACATTATGATATTTTTTTCTGTTACCATTTAGTCTCCTTACACCCACTTCCCCTGGCAACCACCACACTTGTCCATGTCCATGAGTCCTTTCTCCTTTTTGCTCAATCCCTCCACCTGCTAACTTCCTCCCCACTAGCTGTCCTCTGCTCTCCATCTAGGAGTCTGTCTCTGTTTTGCTTGTTAGTTCAGTTTGTCCATTAGATTGCACAAATGAGTGAAATCATATGGCATTTATATTTTTCTGACTGGCTTATTTCACTTAGCATAATGTTCTCCAGGTCCTCTTGCAAAGGGTAAAATTTTCTTCTTTTATACAGCCGAGTGGTATTGCATTTTGTAAATGACCCATAGTTTTTTATCCACTCATCTGTTGACAGACACTTAGGCTGCTTCCATATCCTGGCAATTGTAAATAATGCTGCAGTGAACGTAGGGGTGCTTATATTCTTTTGAATTAATGTTTTGGGTACCTTTGGGTATATTGCCAGGAGTGGGATTGCTGAATCAAAAGGTGGATCCATTTTTAATTTTTTTAGGTATCTCATTGCTGCTTTCCACAGTGGCTGCACCAGTCTGCATTCCCACCAACAGTGCAAAAGAGTTCCCTCTTCCTCCACATTCTCACCAGCACTAGTTATTTATTTATTGATGACAGCCATTCTGACCCGTGTGAGATGGTATCTCATTGTGGTTTTAAATTTGCATTTCTCTTATGATTAGTGATGTTGAACATCTTTTTATATGTCTATTGGCCATCCGTATGTCCTCCCTGGAGAAGTGTCTATTTAGGTCCTTTGCCCATTTTCTAATTGGGTTGTTTGTTTGTTTGTGTTTTGGTGTTGAGTTTTGTAAGTACTTTATAAATTTTGGATATTAACCCCTTACCAGATGTATTGGTGAATACACTCTCCCATGCTGTGGATTGTCTTTTTTATTTAGTTGATGATTCCCTTTGCTGTTCAAAACCTTTTTAGTTTGATGTAGTCACATTTGTTTATTTTTTCTTTTGTTTCCCTTGCCTGGGGAGATATATCTGATAAAATATTGCTATGAGCAGTGTCCAAGATTTTGCTGCCTATGTTTTCTTCTAGAATTTTTATGGTTTCATTTCTAACATTTAAGTCTTTGATCCATTTTGAATTTATTCTTGTATGTGGTGTAAGAAGGTGACCTAGTTTCATTTTTCTGTAGTTATCTGTCCAGTTTTTCCAACACTATTTATTGAGTAAACTATCTTTAGTCCATTGTATGTGCTTGCTTCCTCTGTCTAATATTAATTGACTATAAAGGTGTGGGTTTATTTCCCGGCTCTCTATTTTGTTCCATTGATATATGTGCCTGTTTTTATGCCAATACCATGCAGTTTTGATTACTTTGGCCTTATAGTGTGGTTTGATATTAGGTAGTGTGATTCCTCCAACTTTATTCTTTTTTCTCGGGAATGCTGTTGCTATGCAGGGCCTTTTGTGGTTCCATATAAATTTTTGAAATATTCTGGTTCTGTGAAATATGCCACTGGAATCTTGATAGGAATTGCACTGAATCTATAGATTGTTTTGGGTAGTGTGGACATGCTAATGATGTTAATTCTTCCTATCCATGAACACCATATGTGCATATTTATTTGTATCTTCTTCAATTTCCTTCTTTAGCATCTTATAATTTTCCATGCATAGGTCTTTTACATCCTTGGTTACATTTATTCCTAGGTATTTTATTCTTTTTGAAACAGTTGTGGAGAACCAAGATGGCGGCGTAGGTAGACACACTGCGCCTCCTCGCACAACCAGAACTGACAGAGAATCGAACAGCAAGGGGGACTAACACCAAGGAAATAGAAAATAAATATTCACCCAGATTGGTAGGAGGGGCAGAGACGGGCACCGGGGTGGAGAGGACTCGCGTGGCTGTGGCGGGACTGAGACTGGCGGAGTGTGGGACAAATGGCGCAGGCAGTCTGAGCACTAGCAGACCCTGCGGCCCCACATTTGCACAGATAAACCCAGAGGGCCGGACTCAGAGTGGCGGAGAGCGGGGCAGGCAGAGCAGCGGGTAGCACCCCACGGCACAACATTTGCGCACAGATAAACTGGAAGAACAGCGGGGAGCGAAGCAGACGGCGTAACCCAGGGCTCCAGCTCAGGGAAATAAAGCCTCAAACCTCTGATTGAAAACGCCCCTGGAGGTTGGGGCGGCAGCAGGAGAGACTCCCAGCCTCACAGGAGAGGTCCTTGGAGAGACCCACAGGGGCCTAGAGTGTGCACAGGCCCACTTACTCGGGAACCAGCACCAGAGTGGCCCAGTTTGATTGTGGGTATCAGAGTGAAAGATTGAAAGCTGGAGGAGAGTGAGGCAGGCGCCATTGCTCCCACTCGGCCCCTCCCCCACGTACAGCGTCACAGCGCAGTGACCAGCATTACCCCACCCCGGTGAACACCTAAGGCTCCGCCCCTTAAAGTAACAGATGCGCCAAGACAAACAAACAACAAAAAAAATGGCCCAAATGACAGAACACTTCAAAGCTCCAGAAAAAATACAACTAAGCGATGAAGAGATAGCCAACCTATCGGATGCACAGTTCAAAGCACTGGTTATCAATATGCTCACAGACTTGGTTGAATCTATTCGAAAAACAGATGAAAAAATGAAGCCTATGCTAAGAGAAACAAAGGAAAATGTACAGGGAACCAATAGTGATGAGAAGGAAACTGGGACTCAAATCAATGGTGTGGACCAGAAGGAAGAAACAAACATCCAACCAGAAAAGAATGAAGAAACAAGAACTTGGAAAAATGAGGAGAGGCTCAGGAATCTCCGGGACGTCTTGAAACGTTCCAACATCCGAATTATAGGGGTGCCAGAAGGAGAAGAGGAAGAACAAAAAACTGAAAACTTATTTGAACAAATAATGAAGGAGAACTTCCCCAATCTGGCAAAGGAAATAGACTTCCAGGAAGTCCAGGAAGCTCAGAGAGTCCCAAAGAAGCTGGACCCAAGGAGGAACATACCAAGGCACATCATAATTACATTACCCAAGATTAAACGCAAGGACCTACATCCAAGATTACTGTATCCAGCAAAGCTATCACTTAGAATGGAAGGGAAGATAAAGTGCTTCTCAGATAAGGTCAAGTTAAAGAAGTTCATCATCACCAAGCCCTTATTATATGAAATGTTAAAGGGAGTTACCTAAGAAAAAGAAGATCAAAAAAAGAACAGTAAAAATGACAGCAAACTCACAGTTATTAACGGCCACACATAAAACGAAAACGAGAGCAAACTAGGCAAACAACTAGAACATGAGGGTTGTCATTAAGGGAGTGGGAGGGGGAGAGGGGGGTAAAGGTACAGAGAATAAGTAGCATAGATGATAGGTGGAAAATAGACAGGGGGAGGGTAAAAATAGTGTAGGAAATGTAGAAGCCAAAGAACTTATAAGTATGACCCATGGACATGAACTATGGGGGGGGGGGGGGAATGTGGGAGGGAGGGTGTGGGCAGGATGGAGTGGAGTGGGGGGGGAAATGGGACAACTGTAATAGCATAATCAATAAATATATTTTTTAAAAAAATGAAAAAAAAAAGAAACAGTTGTGAATGGGATTGTCTTCTTGGTTTTTTTTTTTTTTAACTACTAACCATTTTTATTTATTTTTGAGAAAATTTTTTCATTGAGTTATTAAGAGTTTTCTTATCAACTTATATGTACTCTTGTATTGAAGATAAAATTAACTGTCAGGTTTGTTATGCATAGTTCTGCAGGAGGTTTTTTTCCTTTTCAAATTTTGTTCATAATATTTTTAGTTGTCAGAATTTTAAATTTTTTATGTAATCTAGTCTAATGGTCATTTTCTGTATGATTTCCCTGTTTCTTAATTTATTTTTATTTTTTTATTGTTGTTCAAGTATAGTTGTCTCCATTTTCCCCCACTGCACCCATCACCACCCCCCACCCTCAATCCTACCCTGCTTTGGCTTTGTCCATGTGTGCTTTATACATGTTCCTTGGATTGTTTTCTTAATTTCTGTTTCTGTTAGTTCATTATTGGCATATAAAAATGCAACTGATTTCTGGATATTAATTATGTATCCTGCTACTTTGCTGAATTCATTTATCAGTTCTAGTAGTTTGCTGGTAGAATCCTTGGGGTTCTCTATCTACAGATCATGTCATCTGCAAATAAAGACAGTTTTACGTCTTCCTTTCCAATTTGGATGCCTTTTATTTCTTCTTGTCTGATTGCTGTGGCTAGGACTTTCAGCACTATGTTGAATAAGAGAGGTGAAAGTAGAAATCCCTGTGTTGTTCCTGATCTTAAAGGGAATGCTTGTAGTTTCTTACCATTGAGTATGATGGTGGCATATATGGCCTTTAGTATGTTTCGGTGTGTTCCCTCTAATTTCATTTTGCTGAGAGTTTTGATCATAAATGGGTGCTGGAGTTTATCAAATGCTTTTTCTGCATCTATTGATATGATCATGTGGTTTTTATCCTTCATTTTGTTTATGTGGCGAGTCACATTTATTGATTTGTGAATGTTGTACCAAGCTTGCATTCTTGGAATAAATCCCATTTGATCATGGTGTATGATCTTTTTGATGCATTGTTATATTTGGTTTGCTTATATTTTGTTGAGGATTTTAGCATGTATGTTCATCAGGGATATTGGCCTATAATTTTCTTTCTTTGTAGTGTCTTTATCTGGTTTTGAAATGAGGATAATGCTGGCCTCATAAAAAGAATTTGAGAGCTTTTTCTCCTCTTGAATTTTATGAAATAGTTTGAGAAGGACAGGTGTTAGTTCTTGGAATGTTTGGTAAAGTTCACTTGTGAGGCCATCTGGTCCAGGGCTTTTATTTGTTGGGAGTTTTTTTAATTACTGTTTATATTTCATTGGGTGTAATCTATCTATTCAGATTCTCTTGATTCCTCCTGATTTAGTTTTGGAAGATTGTATGTTTCTAGGAATTTTTCCATTTCATAAAGGTTGCCTGGATTTTTGGCATGTAATTGTTCAGAATGTTTTCCTACAATTCTTTGTATTTCTTTGGTGTCAGTTGTTATTTCTCCTCTTTCATTCCTGATTTTGTTTATTTGGGTCCTTTCTTTTTTTCTCTTGATGAGTCAGGTTTAAGGTTTGTCAATTTTGTTTATCTCTTTTCAAAGAACCAGCTTTTGGATTAATTGATTTTTTGTATTGTTTTTGTAGACTCTAACTTTTTTTTAATTTCTGCTCTGATCTTTATTATTTCCTTCCTAGTACTTAATTTTGGCTTTGTTTTTGTTGTTCTTTTCCAAGTTCCTTTAAGTGTAAAGTTAGGTTGTTTATTGGAGCTTTTTCTTGTTTTTTGAGATAGGCCCGTAATGGTATGAATTTCTCTCTTATGATTGCTTTCCCAGTTCCACAGATTTTGGATTGATGTGTCCTCATTTTCATTTGTTTAAAGGTATCTTTGGATTTCTTCCTTGATCTCACTGTTGACCCATTCATTGTTTAATGACATGTTATTTAGCTTCCATGTCTTACAGAAGCCTCCTCAATACCAAAAAAGAGTAACAAAACTTTTTGAACTAAATTTACTTTTTACAGGATGTTCTTCCCTTGTTTCAAATTCCAAATGCTATTCATCATCTTTAGAGCCAGTTTTGCTTAAATGCTTCACTTTATCAATCCAGTTCCATCCTCAAGGAAGTTCTCCTTTGTGATTTGTTCTATCTGCCAGTGTACATTTTTGAGGTTTTGAAAGTTGTTCTCTTTTGTATTTTTTTCTTACTTGATGGGATTATATTAGGAGTTTCAACTGAGATGATAATTCCTTGTAGATGCTGAAGAATTAACAGGATAGTGATTCTCCATGAACTGCTCTTTGCTGTCGTTGGCATATTTGAACAATGAGTAGGTCCTAGCAGTGTCAAGATTAACTTCCATGCTTCCTGTAACTTGGCTAATATGCTCTGATTTTCAGCTGAGGATACGGTCCTGTGTAAAAAAAAAAAAGCATTCATAGATGTAATTGGAGGTACCTGGGGATATGTTTCTGTCCAGGAAATCTCTATTAAGAAGGCTTTGGGATCACCATTTTCACCCTATATTGAAATGAAACTGGACTTAACACCCAGAAACTTTCATCTCTTTCATATATAGAATGTTACGCTTTCCATTTCCATCTCCTGGTTCTCATTGGCAGTTATCATGTAGGTCACCTCCAGGGCGAATGGCACTTGGTGACTATGAAGGGCAGGGGCCCTGAGGCCTGGTCCGTTCCTGAGGCCACGGTGTCCCTGTTCCACTCCCTCTGCTGCAGGAGGCACACCATTCGTACCACAGACGACAGTCATACACAGAGAGATGTACAAAAATAATATAGTAGTGTGATAAAATATGTACCAGAAAGAAGGGAGAGGTTATTTTTCTCTGAGGAGGAGCAGCAGCAACACAGGTGTAGATGGAAGACATAACTTCTCCTAGAACCTGGTAAACTAACATTTACTACTACAGAACCCCATCCTCATTCTTGGTTTATCTTCTAGCCCCATTTCACCAGCCGCTAAAATATAAACGTTTCCTTTCCTCCCTTCCTTCCTTCCCTCATTCCTTTTTCCCTTCCTTCCATTCTTTCTTTCCCTCCTTCCTTCCCTCCCTCTCTCCATTTTTTTTGTAAAAAGGGGATATGCATATCAACAAATTATGATTCATAGCAAGTACATTAAATTTTTCTATTGGGCAAGATGTTATAGGTAAACTCAAACTTTGTATTGTTGAAAAAAATCTGATGTTGTTTTAGAGTAGTATGCTGGCACACATTTAACAATAGTGTACCTTCTGTCCGGGTTCCCTCATATGAGCCTTCCTCCAGGTGGCAGAGTTACTTCTTTTGAATGGAGCTGATCCACTGCTTAGAAGTGACAGTGAAAAGTGTGCTTGGGATGAGGCCAAAGAAGCACGTATGAAGCGTCTTCTTGAGAGATATGTTCCTAAACATCAGAAACATCTTATTTCAAGTAAGATTAAACTGCTTTGTTATATCTGTGTCAGTAGAAAGTTACAGAAATTGAATTTAGAATTATATAAATTAAATTTGTTTTCCTTGTAAGTTTTGAGAAAATCCACCCAGTGGTGTCCTTGCTCCATTCCTTTAATAAAGCAGACTGACTTATTTACAAATGCACATAAATGAAGGACTCTTAAAAGAAAAAGAAAGGTAATAGCAAATGTACTTTTCCCCAGGTTGTGTACAGCAAACGGTTAAGAAGACTTCTATAAAGTTCTGACACTCCCCATAATCCTTTGGCTGAATATCATGATGTGATGTAAATTATATTTGGCTGTATCTTCATCAATGAATATAGCCAAGGTTGTTTATTTCTATTCCCTAAGAATCTTTTCTAATGGCTATACTTTTGCCCTCTCATCCATTACACTTTTAAATTGAACTACAAAAAAACTCGGTCTGCAGTTGTCAATACAAAGATTATATAAGAATTTTTTTTGAAGAATAATTTAAATACATGACATATTCTTTATGTTCTCCTTAATGCACCTGTTACATTTTTTTATTAAAAAATATATTTTCCAGGATCCAACCTAACAGGCAAAATTTCTAAGACAGTCTGGAAACAAGATGGGCCTTTTATTTCCTCTCAGTTTTAAGAATCTATATGTGTTAGTATTACCAACTTAACTGATGCATCGCTGCATTTCTTTGCTGAAAACCCTTCAGTGGCCCTCCATTTAATCTAGAAGAATTGCCGGGATCCTCACAGTGGCCTAGCAGCCACCCTGCCAGTTAACCTCTTTTTCTACCAGTCTCTACCTCTGTCACTTGACTTCAGTCACACTGGCTTCTTTGCTGTTCCTCAGATATCCTCCCCCACCTCCTTCAGGTCTTAGTTTAAAAGTCATCTTCTCACTGAGGCCTGGACCATCCTACTTAATATTGCAGACTGCCTTTTCCTACCATCATTGTATTAGTTATCTCTCACTATTCAACAAAACTTAGCATCTGTAAACAACATTTATTATGTCTCACAGTTTCTGAGAGTTCGAAATCTGAGAGCAGTTCAGTTCAGTGGTTTCGTGTCTGGGTCTCTCATAGGCTGCAGTCAAGTTAACAGTGAGGGATGCAGTGATCTCAAGGCTCACTGTGGCAGGAAAAGCAACTTTTCAGCTCACATGATTATTGGCAGGCCTCAGTTCCTTGCTGGTTGTCAGCTGGTGGCTTCAGTTACTTGCCACATGAGCTTTTCCATAAGGCTGCTGACAACCTGATAGCTGGCTCAGAGCAAGTAATCCAGGAGAAAATGCACTCAAGACAAAGCCACAGGCTTTTTATAACTTAATCTTGGAATTGATATACAATCTCTTTTGCCATATTTTATTTGTTAGAAGTGAGTCACTAAGTCTGGCCCATACTCAGGGGTAGCAAAATGAAGCTCCACTTCTTGAAAGGAAAAGTACCAAAAATTTTATGAACATATTTTTAGAACTACCACATGCCAATCTCTCTTACCCTACTGTATTTATCCTTTTCCCATGGCACTTAACACTATCTTACACATTGGACAATTGCTTATGTTTTATTTTTGGTTTTACCCCACTAGAATCTAAACTCCATGAAGGAAAGGATCTTTGTTTTGTCTAGTAATAAATGCTAAAGTGCCATGTACATAGTAGGCCTTCAGTAAATATTTGTTGGGTAAGTTGTGTGTCAGTGCTTTGAAACCAAACAAAACAAATTCTTTTCATTCAAGAGATGTGTGTGTTTCATTCACTTTTACCAAACTATGTATTAACAGAATTTTTTCCAAGAGGTAATTGTTTGAATGCCATTCACTAAGGACTAAGATCTGGATCAAAATACCCTACTTTTATAATAAAGAGATAACTTCATGATAGTTAAAGCCACCAAGATTCAATTACTAAATCGTTCTTTACAACAAAAGACTTCTTTCTGATAGCCCAATCTTACTGGAAAATAAGAGGAACAGACCGAACCTTATTAAGTAAACATTAGAAAATGATGGTAATTTAAATAATTTATTAAATATTTTTTGCCTTATAAAAGCTTTCATGCAGTTAAATATCTGGATATGTCTGTGGGGAATATAAAAATACTGAGTTCAGTGTTCACTTTTAGTATTTTTTTAGGTCTATTTTACTTTATCCACAGAAATGTTTTTAGACTCCTCAAGATAGTATTTGGTTTCTGATAAATATGGAAATTATAGTAATGTTCTTTATATAAATGTTAATAGAAAATATTTTCATAATTTTACTTATTCTACCTGGTTTTCTCATGGCAAGGGACTTGTGGGTTTAGAAGTCTAGAGACTGACCAGTAGATGCTATTTTCTTTGATTTCTCTCTCTCTCTTTTTTTTACAGCTCAAAAGCACAGCGTTGACCCATTAGATGTAGAGGATACACACCAGCACAAGGTATATATCTGTTTAGCAATAAATATTTTCATAGAATTCACCTGCTATTTATTTTTTATACATCATCAAAGGGGAAAGAAAGATTGTTGAGGCATGCATTAAGAACAGTGACTTCACCTTTGCTTTTAAGATACTTTGGAATAATTACATGAGAATCAGAGGGTTCTGGGCCATAAATTTGGGAAGCAGTAAATGTAGCATATCTGGGCACAATGATGTATTGGCAGACATTTGCTTTCTCCTCCTCTTCATGGAGCCCTGAGGTTTATCAACCATGTCAAATTTCCTCTGGTCTAAGCACAGTGCAAGGGTCAAAGGCATTGATCTATCCCTTCAAACTTTATATGGTGGACAGCTCTTCTTTATTTGGTGCTTCGGTTGTGGTGAGTGACAGGAAGCATTGTTCCTGTTTTATCTTAGCCCACAATAATTTTTCCATACAGACCAATTTGGGAGCATATCCATCTTCTTGTTTTTAAATCCCTTTTTCTTCTGTCCTACCCATAGTCTCTCACAGATAGCAGAGGAAGAAACTTTCTTAATTCAAGTTCTAGTTGTATAACAATTAGGAAAGAAGAGTATTTCTAATGCATTCTTGTGAAGTTTCCTTTACAAGGAAACTTTTATCTGATTATTTCAAGAGCCTATAAAAATTAAGTGGATTAAGACTTTTTATTATATTTAGTAAGGTTGCTCAAACTAAAATACTGGCAAAAAGAAATTGAAGTTTACAGCAGAAAATAAAGATTAGTACACATACTGAGTCTATTGTATATGTTTTTCTTCTCTTAGTCTACTTTTCTGAAGAATCAGGTTGTATATATCCCAGCAGACCCTGTGGTTAGATCAAGTTATAAAATTGAGTGGAATAATAGTTTAATTTATGAACAATCCAGAATGAATTGAGTATAGAACTATAGCTGAAAATTAAAGCTAACTATATATTTTGTTTCTATAGAAACCAAAATTCAGTTCTAAAAATTACATTGGATTTGTTTGTGATGAAAATTCCAACAGACAGAAGCTAGAACATGTAAAAGATAATGAAGGAAGCAAAGAGGGTTTAATTATAAAGAAAGAAGATATATATGAACATTACCCAAAAGATTCCAAAAGCATGAAATTTGGTAACTCCAAGCAAAAGCAATCCACTGTTAACCAAACATACCCTACAGGACTCAGAAAAGACAGTCTCCATAGTGTCAAAAATCCCAGCACAAATGTGTCTAAATATAAAGGAAGAAAAAATGTACGACAAAAAAGCACTCAAGTGGATAATGCAATCCAAGAAAGCAACCCAAGAAAGACAGTAGCTATCTCTTCTTCTAGAAGTTGTAGTAGACTTGTTACTCATCAGCAACATATTCTCCAAACCCTTGATGACATTCCAGAAGAGCCATGTAAACCTTTTAGCCCAGCTCTGTCAGGCCTGAAAAATGGATTAGATAACAATATTGAGGCTTGTTCCACTCCCAAAGACACACATACCCAGAGCCTGGATTTATCAGAAAATCAAGAAATTCAATCCTTGGAATTAGAATCCAGTGACCAAGCTAAAGCCGTATCTTTCTCAGGACACTCTTTACATAAAGAAACCAAATTACCAATTGTTACTACAGATCAGCAGCCTCATACTCACCAAGAACAACAGTACATTAGTCCTTATAAATCTCATGAAAACAGTAACTTGGATGCAAATAAAGAGATCCTTAATAAGTGGAAAAAGTGTAATAATGATATTCATGGTGACTGCTGTACCTCTGAGAAGACTGTACCATCTAAAAAGGTGATATGTTCTACAGGTTGCAGAAACCACCATAATTATAACGAGGATATAACAAATAGAGAAGGAATGAATGTTCAACAGTTTTTACCTTCTGAAGACCATTTTTCACAGGAAAATAAATTAAAAGTGGGTGGCCTAAGCATACTTGCACACCAGGAAGCTGTTAATTTTTCCAATTCCAATAATATAGCAGTTTCTGAACCACACGTTGCAAATTATGAATGTTGCGTGTGTGGGACTTCTTTTGATCACTCACATGGGAATCCTGAGCATACTTCCTTGGTTTGTACAAGAACACTTTCAACACATGAAGTTTCAAAGTTGACTAGTCATGTGGAGGATTGTTGTAGCCCCCGAGTACCAACTCCTTTAATGAATCAGACAGATACACATATTGTGGAAAGGGTGAATAAGAAAGAAGATGCTAAAAGGAATTACACTGACAAAGGCCAAAAAACAAATTCTTCAAATGAGTCTTTATCCACAGTTGTCCATCATCAAGTAATAGAAACAACTAAAGTTGAAAATAGGAAACAGGACCTTCCAGAGAGTGAAATCATACATAATATAGATTTTCATTCCACTGAAAATATGAATAAAGAATTGGCCAACATCTCACAAGTTCGTCAAAGAGAAGAGAAGGAAATTTCTCCCAAAACAGGTATTAGTATTGCTAGATTTGTACACATTTCCTAAAGATGTACTTATTTTATAGAAATTTCCAACTGAATTTCACTCAACTTATGACCAAACTGACAAGAATGAGGACATGTGAGCTACAATTTGGGGATGCTGTTAGTAATAGTGTTTACTTTGACAGTCAAACCATTCTTATCAAAGATAGTTGTTAAATTGATGTTGACAGAAGTTAATAAACAGTATTTAAAGCAATATTATGTTTATGTTTAGTATAGACTTATCTTAGAAAACTTAACATTTTCGAAGCAGGAAATTGTTAGCTCCGAAGATTTTAACAATTTACTACATTCCCAGCAGAACTGCATTCAGCAAACCTATTTACATTTGTTATATAAAAACATTTTTAAAGTCTTTCATTGCCTGAAAAAGAAAAGAAACCAACTAGGAACAGAAACTGGGAAGAGTTACATGACTAGGCTTTTTTCTAGAAGTCAGGTAACCAGTAAGGAGAACTACCACACTGATACTGCAAAGTGATTGTTTTTCAGATGAGGAATTAACTAATAATACCAATGGAGATGAAAACACTGTAAGAAATTGTGAAGGGAAAAGAGATAAAACAGATTCAGAAATTCATATACCTGCTAACATCCAAGAACACTATAAAGTTCAGAATTTCAAGAAAAGACAAAATTTCGCAAAAGCTCCCTGCAGGCAAGGTTTGTATTCTTGTACTTTTATAGGTAAATGTTTATGTGGCCAAGCCCAGAAATCCACTCTACTTCAGGATATTTCTAAACTTTCAGATTTAGTTGTTTATTTTTTTAGTCATTCACTAAGTTAAAAGATTATTTCAGCTGTAGTTTTAGATGGTTTTACCAAAAAGCGTTTTGCCACTTGAGAATCCACTAGTCTTCAGATACATTCTTATGATATTTCTGCCTCTGACTTCTAATTTGTTATTTTAGGGAAGATAAACAGCACAAATATTGAGTGTGGGACGTGAGGATGAACTATGTCACATCTCATAGCTACATCCACTGAGCCCTTTTAAAAAAGGCAAAAAATTTACACGATCTGAGGAGAAACCAGAGTATACACTGAGCCCTTTTAACATAAGGAAATATTTTAAAGCATAGCCACTAGTTTCTTTGTGTCGTAGGAATTAACTCTGTGTGTTTGAAAGTGTAGACAAGCTAACTACCCTTTTATATTCCTTGGAGCTAGTTATGTGGTGAACAATATGCTGGACCACTTCGGTTAATGTAGCTTCCGCTTGCTCCTCTGCCATCTTGAATCTCTGCAGATGTAATTTAGATCTTGAGATGAGGAGATCATTCTAAATTATTCGGTGGGCCCTGAATCTAATTACAAGTGTCTTCATAAAAGAAAAACAGAAAATTTGAGACACACAGGAAAGGAGATGATGATGTGAAGATGGAGTCGGAGGAGCAATGTAGCCAAATTCAAGGGAGTGAAGGAATGCTGATATCCATCAGAAGTTGGAACAATTACGGAAAGATTGTTCCTTAGAGCTTCTAGAGGGAATGTAGCCCTGCTGACCCCTTGGTTTTGGACTTCTCGTCTCCAGAACTATGAAATAATCAATTCCTGTTGTGTTTCATCTCTCTCTCTTTGTTTTAAAGCACAGTGCCAGAATAAGTATATTTTTATTGAAGTAATAAATTCAACTGCCCAAGAGAGGAGAATCCCAAATACCCCTGGTAATTTCCTAACACAAAAGCCAGCTTACCTCTTGATCACCCAAGCTGAGCCGAGCTGAGTTCTGCTGCGCTTCCCTAACCCTCCACAGATTTCCAGTCAGCATTTTAGTTTCTCTCATAACGAAAAATTAACATGTATTATAGAAAACCCCAATAAAAGAGACATCAAAGTGATCTGAACAGACCAAAGGAACCCAGAAGAAACAGAAATTATGCAAGAATCAGGATATAACTAAAACTTTTTTAAAAATGCATAGAAAAAAGGAACAGAGAATAATACAGAGAGAGCCCTTAATAGTATGTTAAAAATATAATAGCAGAAAGTTTTTTTTTCAGAAATACAGATCTCTATAGCAGAGTTGGAAGGCAAAACTTTCCAAGTCTCCTGTTAAAAATAATAAAGAGAAAACTGGAAAATAAAGAGAGAAAAGAAAATTAGAAGCTCACTTCAGGATATCCAGAGAGAAGGATCAGTGAAAATAGGAAACGAAAGCATTGAAGAAATAATACCAGAAATAAAAGGACAGAAGTTCCCATGTTGAAAGGACCCACCAAGTGTCTAGTACAATAAACAAGAACCTCACTGTGAAATTTCAGAGGAAAAATAAAGAGAAGGCAGATCCAAAAAGCATCTAGAGAGGAAAAACCAGTCCATGTAAAAAGGTACAGACAGCTAAGTATTTCTTAATGACATTATACTTTATTAATAAATGATTATCAGTACTTTATTAAATAAATATAAAATGTGATGCTATTAAGAAATACTCAGCTTTAAATACAGTGGATTTTATAAAGAATTCTAGTGTGTTTCCTTTCCATTTTCTGCCACATTTTGTTATTTTTCAAATTTCAGTTACATGCTGTTGAAATTTATGACAACAGTAACATTGAGCAGTTTTTGAGTTTTTACCCCAAAATGTTTATCACATGCCTACCTTTGCTATAAACACACTAGGAACAAGTTGAAAAGATGTGTGTCATTCACAGTAACAATTACTGGGAGAGATTTTTCAATTCAAATTTGCAATCTGCAAGCCTACCATCTTAGGTAGGCTTTATATTATCATTTAAATATATATATGTTTATATATAAAAAACATAATGTCTTTATTCTTCCAATAAAGAATTTCTGAGTGCAAATTTCTAAAAAAAATTGAGAAATTTTGCCTGAGTGGCAGTTTTCCCTGTGACTCTCATAAACAGAGGATCTATTCATTAGAGAGTAATCCTCTATAATCTTTTTTCTCTTGCTCTGAAATTATATGCCTGGTTGCTGACATATAGGAAAAAGGCAGGGTAAGGGTCTGATGGTTTCATGCAGTGGTTCTTAAACCTTATTGCATCAGAGTCACCTGGAAAGCCCATTAAAACATTGCAGTAAATAGGAGGTGAGGATCATTAGGAGCCATCTTAAAGTCTGCACTCCAGAGTAGGCTTAGGGTGGCTGAAGAATTTGCATTTCTAACAAGTTTCCCAGGTGCTATTGATGCTGCTGATCTGGGACTCCACTTTGAGTACTATTGGTTTAATGAATATCCCTTTCTGTTTAATCAGCCTAATCCTCTACTTTGCCTTGTATTTCAGTCTGAAGCTTCTCTGATGCAGGTTCTATAGAAAATAAAGCCAGGTTCCTGGTGTAGGGATGGGGATCTGGGGTGACAGGAGTGGTTGCCTGGTAATTTGGGACTGGGGAAAAGACAACTTGGAGTCGCAACTTCTCTCTATATATACTTTTTCAGTCAGCCTCCCTGTCTCCAGGCTGCCTTCCATGGTGCCTGATGCCCTCCAGTGCAGAGTGCCTGGGTTCCAATGGGCCCCCTTCCTCAGCAAATTCCTTTGGGTGGAGCGTTCCCCGTTTTGCCAATGCAGTCAACTCTTCTCCATTAGTGACTTTCCAGTTCCCCCAAATTTCTTGAAGTCTTTGTCCTCTACTTTTTCATCTTCTATTTCTTTCATATGATATTTTTCAAAAAATCTTTTACTGTCATTTTAGCATGGTTAGGGGAGGAGACGGGGAAAACGTGGTCAGTTCATTGTTTTTAGTCCCACCTTAAGAGTCTAACATGTCTTGCAAGAAATAGACTTAGGATAATGATACTGTACTTCTTTTTTATGAAATAAAAATAATAAATCCATAGTCCACAGTTTGGTTCTTAGTATCTTATGTAATCAGAAACAGACTCACCAAGATAGAGAATAGCTGTAGAAAGAATTTTTATAAAAAGCACAATTTATTTTAAGAAAAAATTTATCCATTGCTAAAGCACTACTGAGGGTGAAATGAGTGTAGCACTGAAACAAGTTTATTTGTTTTAATCAGTCCTATGATGGAGTGACTGAACAATTGCTAGAATGAATTTGAAGTAAGTGCGTAGGTATCCTGTAGTTTCTTCACAAGTCGAAGAGCTGTCTGAGTTATATTTTAAAATAGTAACAGTAATGGTAATATTAATTAACATGTTTCTGTGTAATGCACCCTACTTAGGATATTTTAAGGAAGTTGTTATGTATTTTCTAAGCTCCTTTATAATAATCAGCCTTTGGCTGAAAAGAAGCCTCAGTTTTGCTTGGCAAATTTACAGAAATGGAAACAGCTGGCATCAATAAGAGGAATGCCAGAGGGGAAAGCCGGCTTCATTTGGCTGCCAGAAGAGGAAATTTGTCTCTGGTGAAAGTTCTAATAGACTCTGGAGCAGATGTGAATTTAAAAGATAAAGCAGGTTTGGATTCTTTTCATTTTAATTGTGTTTATAATTTGAATTCACTAAAATAATTTGAACTCACACCCACCACCCCAATTTTGAATTTGGCTGCTATATAGCAGGTAACTTTGAACAATCTTTTTTACTATTAGTTGAATAGTGAGATTAATATTAGTTCCCACGTGAAAATAACCTTCTTTTAAGCAGTTTTTAATATACCTTTGGGAGAATTCAGTGAGAGTATACAGAATGGGGAGTAAGGGAAGCTTTATGTATTAAACCTTTTCCTTGGAGCCCTTAATACCATTCCCTAACTTTGGAGAGCTTGTAAAATTTTTTCCATTTTTGTTCCTTTTCCCTTTCGCCCCCTCTTTCTACTTTTCCTTTTTTCTCCCCTCTCTTAATTTTATTTTAAACCTCCAGTTTTAAGTTGATCTTTTAACATTTTGCTCAGCCCAGAAGAATCTTGTGTAGGGAATTTCAGAGGGAAACACTCGAAGACTGGTTGAATCACATGTCATCTTAAGGAGAAATGTGACAGTGGAAGGGTACTAGTAGAAAAGTCAGGCGTGATCTTACTGTATTTAATATCTGATTTGAAACAAATTGACATGATTAATATTCACTCTGGTCCCATTATATTTAATGTTCTGTGAGTCTTCTGTTTTGGCACTTCTACCAAAATATTTTTTATGACCTCAATCTATTTTTTAAAATAAAACATTTCAAGGCCATAGTTTTCAATATTATTTTTTTTCTACTAGTATATACTTTTGAATCAACCTAGATGTTAATTCCATCAGTGCAAATAAACTTAATGATAGATTTATTACATGAATGTCAATTTGTAAGCCATAGCTTGTTTTGTTTTTTCCTTTTTTCCTATTTTAGGTTGGACACCATTACATAAGGCTTCTCGTGAGGGATCTAATGATATCATTATAGAGTTGTTAAAAGCTGGTGCTAATGTTAATTGTGGAAATCTAGATGGAATTCTGCCCTTACATGATGCTGTTGCAAATAATCATTTAAAGGTACAGTGCACATCAGTTGGTTCCCGTTACTCTTTTTTAGAAAAATGAGTGAAGAAAATGAAGGTGTTTTATTATTTATTTATCCTCTCCTGAGGATATGTTTATTGATTTTAGAGAGGGAGGGAGGGAAGTGAGAGGGTAGGAGGGAAAGAAACAGAAACATTGATGTGAGAGAAAAATATTGATCAGTTGCTTCTAGTACACTCCCTGACAGGGGACTGGACCTGCAACTTTTTGGTGTACTGGATGATGCCCCCACCATCTGAGCCACTGAGCCAGCATTTTAAATTGAGAACTAATGTGATTCCTTACAACAAATTATTTTTGAAGGCTTAAAATTGCAAATGAAGATAAGACATTGTGTATAGATTGGAAAATCAATATATTTACTAATGAGTCATTTTTCCATTATCTCTTTATTACATAACTCATGTAAATCAGAATAAAATAAATGGGTTGAGAGTAAACACAGGCTATAAATCTAATACATTCCATTTTTAATGGTCTTAAATGATTTTGCTATTGCTCATAAAAGAGTGGAATTATAGCGATGATACATGTAACAGCTAGACTTTATTCTTTGAGGTCCCAAAGAAATGGGTAAAAACACAAGGAGCTTGTTACTTGGGGGTTTGTTTTATATTTTTCTCCTTATTTTTCCTAATCAAGCAAGGTGGCAAAAATATCATAAGAGAAGACTACTAGGGTCACTATTTTAATACACTGCATTTCAAATCTAGACTTTAAAATTCTTTAGATTTTTAAACATATCTTTTTGTTTGGTAAACCATAGGAAAAAACTTTTTATTGTTATCAGTGCGCAATAAAGATTTCAGGAATAATCATAGGCTCTAAAAAATAGTTAAGAAAACTATCACGAATAGCAACAATATAAAGCTAGGCTTCATATATAAATTTTTTCAGATCTCTCACTAATACCTATTTAATTTTGTAAATGTATGTAACCACTGTTTTCAGCCTAAATGTAATCATGTGAAAGAACAGAGTTATTGAATGTATGATCTGAGATAAAAGATGTAAACTAATGATTAAGAATAATACTAGATGGGTGGGTTAAAGAAGCTCTTTTGCCTTTAGGGCATTTACACTAAAAAAAGAATAGACAAAATCTCAGGATTATATGATTTTGAAATGGAAAAAATGAAAAGGGAAGATTCATTAAAGTGATGAACTTACTGGCTATTTGTACAGGGAAAAGGCCACTTAGAGTGAAACCATTTTTTTCAAGGTAGCAAGCAACATTCTTAAGAGACATCTTTATTATAAGCTCTTTTTAAACCGTTCTCTACAATCCCTGCCTGGGTGCCCCAGTTGGTTAGAGTGTCATCCCAATACATCAAGGTTGTGGGCTCTATTGCTGGCAGGGCACGTACAAGAATCAACCAATGAATGCATGAGTAAGTGGAACAACAAATTGATGTTTCTCTCTCTAAAAAGACATCAATTAAAAAAACAAAAAGAGTTCTCTACATGCATTGCAGAATGGGTGTAACTTCCATACACTGGTATAACACTATTCTCATCATAGTCAGCAGATAGCATTCTTAGAGACATCTTTATTACAAGTGTTCTTACATACTTCTCTACATGCATTGCAGAATGGGTATAACTTCCATTCATTGATATAACACTATTCATACTAGCTAGCAAGTAGCCACAACAAACTATTGATGCAATTACATGGATGAATCTCAAAATTATCATGCTAATTGAAAGAAACCAGACACAAAGACCATACACTGTATAATTTTATTCATATGAAATTCTATAAAAGGCAAACTTTGTAGTGATTGAAGCAGATTGAAGAGCCAAAAGGTGGTGGGAAAGGATTGACTGCAGAGCCATAACAGATTTTTTTCTGATGGTGGAATGTTTCTAAGTCATGATTATAGTAGTGATTACTTCAGTAAAGCTGTTAGGAAAAGAAAGAAAGAAAAAGAAAAACAGGTGAGAGACCTATTTTTTGGTCATCTAATTTTTGCCAAGCTCTTTGTTCCTCAGGTCCATCCCCTTACGTTACCTGGCACTCTCTCCTAACTCTAGCTTTAGCCTTTCCTGTTCAGTGCCTTCCAGCCCTCTCGTGTTCTCGTAGACTTTTTCCTATGAATGAGTATAATTGAAAAACAGCTGCTTAGGGGCCTGTTTTCTGAGCAAGTTCTCTGTGTCTTCCATACCAATATATTAAATTAATCCATGTTAATATATTAAAGTCCAAGTCCTAGAGAAAGGCCTTGTCTTAACACACAGGCAGCATAGTCATTGTTTATATGGCGTAAGTTTTTTAAGAGTCTAGAAAAGCTTCCTTTTCCAAAAATAGCTCTCTCTTTCCTCCATATAGTGTAGGAAAGATAGAATAAGGAATCTGTATTTTAAAATAATTCCACAAGTGACTTTAATGATCACTTAGGCATCAAAACTACTGGATTGAGGCACTGTTCACCCCATCTTTCTAAAAAATAAAATACCTTTACTCAGACTTCACTAAGGTATATATATATGCAGGTTTCATCAAAAAAATCTTTGCAGGAGACTGTTCCCATATGGCATTTATCTCCTGTTTTTTATTACCTCAGTTGGTCTTTTTTACAACTCTTAAGGAAAAGAGATAGGATTGGGGACTCATTTCATTAAGAGCCCACTATGTGCCATGTGAGCCCTGTACTTTACAAGGGCTCACATTTGATCATCATAGGTGATAAAAATAAGGCTCAGACGGTAAGTAAGTTGCTCAAGGACATAGCTAGTAATTAGTAAGAGTGAGTTCTGTGTACTTGACTTTAAAATAAGTGTTTTCCTTTATGCTGTGCTATCTCTAGACTGATGGAGCAAATAAAGGGCTACCCCTGTCATCTCAGCTGGCCCATTTGCTCCTAAACTTCTTCTTTATCCATGAACACAAGCAGGAATAGAAAAGCTACTACTAGCGCATCACATATCTCTATTTTAACAAAATTCTGACCATCTTAATTAGAAGGTTTTTTAGTGGTTTGAGTCCCTTGCCTCATGCAAATGGAATCACTGGCAGATGGTTTTTACTAATTGACTTATACCACAAACTAAGTAGTAGCCATCTTTAACTTCGATAAATTACAAACTGACTTGTAATACAAAACCTTGAGTTATTTAGAAAAACCTTATTTGTACTGGAAGATTATTTTGCCCCTAAAATGTCAGTCTCTCACCTCAGTTCCCTTTTCTATAAAATGATGGAGTTGGAGTAGATTATTTGTTTCCATTTGTCTGTAACATTATGTGACTATAAATCAGTTATTTAGGACACATATTTACATAGACATTATTCGATTGGATATTAGGTTTCCTGAAATATAATCCAAATAGAATTTTATTCAGCTATGTCAAATGGCAATTTATAATACAATTTAAATATGGTATAGTTCTGAAGTGGGTTTTTTTAAGTTTTTTAAAAGATTTTATTTATTTATTAGAGGGAGAGAAACATCCATTGGTTGCCTCTTGCACTCCCGCAACAACCCGCAACCCAGGCATGTGTCCTGACAGGAAATTGAACCAGCGACCTATCTGCTTGTAGGCTGGCACTTAATCCACTGAGCCATACCAGCGAGCCACACCAGCCAGGGCTGTGAAATGATTCTTGCTCCCTTCTCCACCCATCCTCCAGCAGCTTGTGGGGAGGAGGACAAAGGGCTCTGTTAAAGAAATTGAATAAAACTTTCTGCACACAGTCTATTTATGTCTGCCTCTTACTGCAGTAAAGGCAGCATATCTGGTACTTCCATGTCACCATATTTGGTTCCTATGGGAATGAATCAAGCCAAATCAGTGGGTCCATTTGCAGTTGTTATATCAAATTTAATAAATACTCTTGACCAGAATTTGAAAACTTTTTTGATAACTTTCAATGCTGGGTAGTGGTGTCTTATAATGAAAGCAGAAATTATTGATCTAAGGTGTTAATAAAGATAACTTTGGAAAAATACCTCTAGGCAGCTGAGATTCTACTGCAACATGGAGCAAACCCTAATCAAAAGAGTCAAAAACAGAGGACTGCTTTGGATGAAGCAGATGATGGAAAAATGAAAGAGCTGCTAAAATCTTATGGTGCTACTGAGACTGATAATAGAGATGAGAATAACGCTATAGCCACTGGTCTGTATGTCAATATTGCTTACTGTTTCTATAGATGTATACCTCTACTTAGAAAAATAAAATCTTTATATTTGTAGTATAAATTGTTTTATAACTGGGAATAGATGTTTTGTATGTTTTAAACTCTTGATAAAACATATACTTTTAGAAAGTAAATTTTCTAAACTTGGTTTAATTTATAAATCCTATGATCCGATTTGATTTGGAATAAAACCCATACTATTTATTAAACGAACATTAATCATCCTAACATTGGGTGACATAGAGATGTAACTGAAACTACGCAGATTGGTTTACCTATAGTGAAGACAGAAAAGAATAGACTACTAGACAATCTGCAACCCAGATTTCATTACTTCACATTTTGTAATGATTCATATGAAAGGTAGACTAATGCCAGCTTTTAAAGAATCTAATATTCTAATGCTAGAATATGAATTTGTTAAGCAAGTATATGGGTATGTGTGTAATATAATAGTGAAAAGTATTTGAAGGTAATGTATAGCCAGGCAAAATTTTATGAACCATTTTTTAGCAGTGGTTTGAATTTAAATAATATAAGGAATTGCCAAGGATAATCATTGTGTCATGTTTTACTAGTAAGTTATATCACGTGTAGGTCAAGGTCAAAACTGAGAGAAGGTTCCTCTTTTTATTGCCTACTACTATATGGTAAGTCCATAGCATTAGGGTCTTTTTTAGATCCCCATTCACAGATCTCTGTCCCTCTCCACAGCCATATCTGAAGGTTCAGGCCCCATGATTTACTTGTATGTCAGCTCAATTTAGGAGAAGCCTTGCATTTGAAGTTATTGAGCACTCTGTTATGAAGTGCTGTATCTATTCCAACTTGTCTGTTGTTTCTTGTGCACATTATTTCCTTGGTCAGGTACTCCCAAAGGGATGAGGGATATAGCATACAATGGTTGCATGGAGAAAGGGAATCCAGAATGGGAGAAGGGTCAGAGAGAACTTTACAATAAATCGTAGGCATAGTGATTAAGAGCACAGACTTTGGGATCAGATCTGGTTTCAGTACTAGCTGTGTGACAGTTAGGCAACCGCTTGAATCCCTCTAAGCTTCACTTTCCTCTTGTGTAATTGATATAATAAACTACTTATATCACAGGGTTTATATGAAGATTAAATAAGATGATTCAGGAAAAGAGTTTGGTATCCAGCATGTGATAAGTATTCAGTAAATGTTAGCTGTAATTAGTCAATTGATAGGTAATACCAAGTTGTTGACCAACACTAAGACATTATAATAATTGTAGACTTAATTTATCTATTCCTGTCACCATTGTAATTGATAAAATGAAGCTGAAGTTTTGCACATTCTTACTGTATTTTCTAATTTTACTTCTTAAAGTAAAAACTGCTACTGTCCAGGCAAAAAGATACAAATCGTGTTATTGTGATGACTTAAAAACTGTTGATCCACCTTCTCTTTCACACCAAGAAAAAACAAGAGAAAGCCTTCCTATGGTGAGTGAAGTTGAAATCCTTTGTTCTTCAGACTAAAAAGTGCCGTTCTTTGGGCCAGCCAGACTTTCGTTATTGGCAGCACTCTTTCCCTTTTAAGGACATGCAGCTTGAAAATGCTTTTTATCATTAAAAAAAAAAAAAGCATAATTGAATGGAATGAACCAAGAAGATATGTTGTATGGTTAATTCTCATGTGTGGTTACATGAGAATTCTCATGTATGGTTATCTGCATTAAGAGTTATAGATTAGCTTCTGTCTTTTACACCTAGATTTGGTTCTTTAGCTACTTCTTATCCCACAGACACTGCCAGTGTTAATAGTGTGTCTTCATTCTTCCAATTCCTAAAAGTTTCTAGGATATATACTAGGTAGAAAAGACCCCAAAACTCAGAAGAGAGGAATGCAATCTGGGTTAGCCATCCTGGATCCCACATGGTTTATAGTGATAGATTGTGTTTGCTATATGTGAAACCTGTCATATAAAGGTATATTTTTGCAAAAACAGCAGTGGTTGCTCAATAAAATATATATTAATTGATAAGATATATATCCTTAATTTGACAGAAACACAAAGCATAGATCCTCACTACTCACTTCTTAAGCAAAATAGTACCCTCAGTGAAATATTATTTTGAGTAAGACTATGTATGTTGATTGCATTTCTCTTACATACTTTCTGTTAGTGAAGAGAAGGAAAATGTCATTCATTGAACCCAAATTATGATTAATCATCTAATTTATACCTTAAATATATTAAGTGGTATTCAAGCTAAATTACATTTGCCTCAGCACTTTGAAAATATTTTGCATTGTTTCCTGGTATCTGTTGTAATAGATGAAAAGTCAACTGTCAACCAAATTGTCAATTCCTTGTAGATAATCTGTCTTTTAATCTCAGTTTTTAAGATTTTTCTCTTACTCTTTTATGTTCTACTGTTTTGCTGGGTTGTGTCTAAATGTGGATGTGTTTTTATTAGTTATACTCAGGACTAAACATGCTCTTTTAATGTGAAGACATTTCTCATTTGTGTCTGGAACCTCTCAGTCCTTATATCTTTGAATATTGCCTTTCCTCTATTCTGTGTTCTCTTTTTTTGGAACTCCTATTTAGATGTCTGTTAGACTCATCTCCATGTGTCCTAATACATTTTTCATGTTTCCCATCACTTTCACTCTACATATTATATTCTGGGTGGTTTCCTTTGATTTCTCTTCCAATTCATTATTTTCCTCCTCAAACCTTCATCTCTTCAATCTATACATTTGACTCTTTCATTTTAATGACTGTTTTTACTTCTAGAAATTGTCCCCTTTTCAAATTTTTGTTTAAAAAAGAAAACAAAACAAAAAAACTTTTCTGCTCTTCCCTTACAATATTGATAGCATAAAAAAAAATCTTTCCAAACATTTTAAAAGGAATTTTCAACTCTCCTTCTGACTTTTTCATCATAACATGATTCTTCATGTGGTTTGTAATTTCTTTTTAATGCAGTCTCACTTCAGTGATGGTTGTTTACTGTGGGAATTTTGGTGAGTCTGGGCTTCCTGTTTAACATTTGCCTCTGTTGGGGCCTTAGAGGGTTGTCAGTTGCACATCAATTTTTATGCTCATTTCTCAGTTTGGGTTTCAGAACCACGCATTTTGTAAATTTAGTCCTCATATACATGTGTGACAAAAGTAGGTCTTTGTCGGGGGGCTTTAACGCAGCCCCCGGGTCTGCCATGGATGAAGAAAAAGACTACCAAGACATGATCTGCTTGGGGAGGAAAGGTGGCCAATCTCTCAAAGGAGAAGGACCCAGAGCCTTTCTCTCCAGGGGCTTTTATTAGGTTCATTCACATAGGAATGCAGATAAAGCTCATCAATCATTGTCAGCCAGTAAGGACTAAACAATACAGGATTTACAGAGAACTTGAGGGCTTAGTCTGAGCTACAGCCAATCAGCTAGAGGGCCATAAAACCTTAGGCGCCAGACTCATCTCAGGTCTGGACCCTTATCTTTTAAGCTGAGGGTACAGATTAAGTAGGTTTCACAGGAATGTATGTATTTTTCTTAGGCCTGATTCCCCAGGGAATCCGCCCCTCCCAGCACAGGACTGCACCGCCCTCTGTTATTGCTTCAGGCTCAAGTCAGACAGGGAAGTAAAGCAGCCAAGAGATTAGGAGACTTCTTGCAGACAGAATGAGGACTCAGGCTATTTCAAAGCCGAGGGGCGAGGGTCCATCACCCCCTTTTGCCACAGCCCCCCGAGTCCTTCCCTGCGACCTTATCCCTGGTGACCAGAGCCTGTCTTAGGTTGATCCTCCCTTGAGGATTCTTACCCATCATTGGCTAGCTGGCCAAGCTCAGGGCCAAGCAGGGTGAAGTGGGCAGAGGTGGCACTTCTGCCAGGGAGATAGGCTTTGTCTCCCTAGTGGCTTATGGTCCCAACTCTGACTCAGCCTTAACCATGGGGGGTTACAGCCTCTGAAACGAGGCTGGGCGGTTCCCAACAGGTCTTTTCTACCTAAAGCCCTGGATGGGTGCCAAGAAAGTTTTTCTAATTCTCATCTAATCTAAAGTGCACCCACCCTGGGCCACTAGCAGTATGCAGGAACTCCATTATAACTCCCTCCTCATGCAGGCTTGAGGCCTTATCTCCTGTTCTTCTATGGGTATTGAAAACCTAGCCCCTAATATCTGTGTTTGTTCTAAATTCCTCATGGGCCACTGCTAGCTTGATTTCTGGCACCAGGGAATTTCCCTTTCTTTTTCCATTTTTAGCTCTGTGTGTGTGTGTATGTGTGTTTAAAGTTTATTGTATTTTGTCCAGTGTTTCCATGTGTTGGTAGTAGGTTCTTCTATATCAACTCAGCCTGCTATATTGTATCTTACAGGTATATTTTCATGTAAAGATCAGAACATTATGAAAAACCACTCTATTGTTACTAAATCTATGGGTATTTGCTTTAGGAATGATGTATATCATTTTAGATGCCTAGCCTTAGAGAATACGTAGTGGAAGTGTAGGAGTCTAAAGAAAACCAACTTTACAAAAAAGAAAAAGAAAAACTAAAATGAAATACAAGGACTTTAAATGTAAAATTGATTTTGAACATTAGAAATTTCAAACCAAATTGGAAGTAAGGAGTAACTCTGTGGCCACATACAAAGGAAATGAGATGATTTTAGTTTGGTGCTACCTTCAGATCACAGCATATAGGCAGCCTTCTTCTCTATCCCATATTTAAGAAGTACAGAAATAATAATAATCAACATTCACTGAGTACTTACCATGTGGCAAGCTGTCCTCTAACTACTATCTTAACATAGTCAGTCTTCATAATAACCCTTCTAGGTAGGTTCTGTTATTGTCATTATTTTCCTTATTATAGATGAGGAAGCTAAAGTAAGAGAGGTTAAATAATTTAATCCACAATTACATTTCCATTAAGTACCAATGCCAGAATTAAACTCCAGGCAATCTGGCTCCAGAGCCTGTATTCTTTACCATCGTGCAATATTGTACAAAATTTAAAAGAGGTGTCAGAGTCAAAGATGATTCTGCCATAGTAAAAACAGTAAATCTGGAATAAAATCACAGTGAAGTTTTATAGTAAGAAGAATGAAAACTGTGTAAAACTGCTTGTTCCAAAGATACATCCTAGGTTGGGGGGGGGGTGTTTGTTTGTTAAGGTACTCGAGCAGTAGTGAAGGTGGAATATGGAACTGGTATGGGAGCGAAAGCTTATGGCCAATGGTGGCTAAGACTACATGCATCCTCTATATAAGGCAAAACAGAAAAAGAAAGTCAGCATCAGAAGTTGTTTGCTTTATCCGAACCTGTAGGTAGAAGCTTAGCCTGGGCCTAAATTCAGACCTTTAATTTGCTTTTATAACAACCATAGCCATTCATTGTAAAAAGAAATAAATCTCATTGTTTATTTGTTTTGCATATTTGTATTTTATAGTTTTATTTTGGTTCATTTTATAAATGACAGCAATGAGATTGCTTTTCAACATAATTAGATGGTTTCATTATGTGCATTTTCCATGTCCCTTCTGGGCATCAAAGTAAAATCTCAGAGTAATATACTTAGAAGACTTTGAAGATCTGTACATTTTAAAAATGAATGTGTATTGAGAATATATTAAAGGACAGATAATATGAGCCAATTCATCAGTTGTCATCTTTTGAGCAACAAGTACATATCCAACAGTGTGGAGACCACATGTAAATGTAAAAATCATGCTCCTGCCTACAAGATCTCATTATCGTGATAGAGGAATATAATATATATGGCATACATATTAGTACTAAAGTCTGTAGCACTAAAATTCTTAAGTAATTCTGAGAAAGGAAAAGTCAGTATGGATTAGATTACTAAGAGGTTTCTTGTATGAGATGGGTGTTATATAATAATAAGCAGTATTTATTGAGCTCTGACTTTGTGCTGGCACTGTCCTAACCATTTTACTTGTGTTATTCAATTCAAGCAAGGAGAGTAAGTGATTTGCTGGAGTTACCAGCCAGGAAGAGATGAAGTCAGAATTTACACCCAGGCAGTCGGTTCAAGAATTTGCTTTATGATTCCATTTCTCATAAGAAAGAGAGGAATCTGGGCAGAATAAATTGAAGACATTCCAGAAAGGAATATTAATACTGATAGGGGTATAAAGATGTGGTCTTAAATCTTCTTTGTGAACTTTTGAGTAGTGTTTTGTATTTCTAATATTATGTGCAATATTTTAATAGTGTGCAATGATAGTCATAAAGCCTTAAAGTAAACTTATTGTATATACGTTATCTTTAAATAATATGTGCTGAGTTGTTTGGTTTTCTCCTGCACCTATAATTTCAACAGAAGTCAATGAAAAATTCTGATTCTATTTTTTAGAAATAGATCTGCTACTTAAATCAAGATATATTTTAAGTTTATTTTTCCCTCAAATATGCAATATTTATACAGTTAAAATTAAAGCACGAGCACACTTTGAATGTAAAGGGAAATGAGTATTTTTTAAATTTAAATTATATTTTACTGTTTATGCTATTACAGTTGTCCCAATTTTCCCCCTTTGCACTCCTCCACCCAGACCCCTGCCCCCTCTCCCTCAGGTAATCCTCACACCGTTGTCCACATCCATGGGTCTTGCCATATATATTCTTTGGCTACTATATTCCCTGTGCTGAACTTTGTATCCCCATGACTGTTCTGTAACAAGCAATTTGTACTTCTTAATCCCTTCACCTTTTTTTGCCCATCCCCCTACTTCCACTCCCATCAGGCAACCATCAAAATGTTCCCATCAATTCTGTTTCTGTTTTGCTTTTTCATTTATTTTGTTTTTTAGATTCAATTATTGATTTTATTGCCATTTTATTGTTAATATTTTTAATCTTCTTTTTAAAGGAAACCCTTTAACATTTCATATAATACTGGTTTGGTGGTGATGAACTCCTTTAGCTTTTTCATGTTTGGGAAGCTCTTTATCTGTTCTTCAATTCTAAATGATAGCTTTGCTGGGTGGAGTAATCTTGGTTGTAGCTCCCTGCTTTTCCTCAGTTTGAGTATTTCTTGTCAATCCCTTCTAGTCTGGAAAGTTTCCTTTGAAAAATCAGCTGACAATATTATGGGAGCTTCCTTGTAGGTCACTAACTCATTTTCTCTTGCTGCTTTTAAGATTCTTTTTGTCTATAACTTTTGGCATTTTAATTGTGACATATCCTGGTGTGGGTCTCTTTGGGTTCATCTTGTTTGGGACTTTCTATGCTTCCTGGACTTGTGTGTCTATTTCTTTCACCAAGTTAGGGAAGATTTCTGTCATTATTTTTTCAGATAGGTTTCCAATTTCTTTCTCTTGCTCTCTCTCTTCTTCTGGCACCCCCATGATGTGAATGTTGGTATGCTTGAAGTTGTCCCAGAGGCTCCTTATTTATCCTCTTTTTTTTTTTTTTTTTGATTCTTTGTTCTCCTTACTTATCCTATTGGTTGTTTTTTGCTTCCATATATTCCAAATCGCTGATTTGATTCTCAACTTCATCCACTGTACTGTTGATTCCCTGTAAATTGTTCTTTATTTCAGTTAGTATATCCTTCATTTCTGACTGGTTATTTTTTATGGTTTCCATGACCTTTTTCATGATGTTGAAGTTCTCTCTGAGTTCATCTACTTTTCCCCTAAGTTCTTTGAGCGTCCTTGTAACCAGTGTTTTGAATTCTGCATCTAGTAGATTGCTTGTCTCCATTTTGTTTAGTTCTTTTTCTAGAGTTTTGTTCTTTACTTTCATTTGGGCCATGTTTCTTTGTCTCCTCATTTTGGAAGCCTCCCTATGTTTGTTGCTATGTATTAGGTAGAGCTTCTACATCTCTCTGGCTTGGTAGAGTGGCCTAATATAGTAGGTGTACTATAGGTCCAGTGGCACAGCCTTCCTTATCACCCAAGCTGGGTACTTGAGGTGCACCCACCATATAGGCTGTGTATACCCTCCTAAGTGATATTTGATTGCTGTTGGCAGGTTAATGCGAGGGATTTACCAGGCTGATCAGCTGCAAGGACTGGATATGACCAGTGACCACCACCCTCCGACCATTGTGGAGTATCAGCTGTGCAGGGGCCCACTCCACAGAGCAGGACTTACTTTAGCAAGGCTCTGATGCCCTCAGGATCCATGCCTTGAGAGTGTAGCTTGTGGAGGTGGTGGGGTGGTGATGCTCCAACATGGTCTGTAGCTGTCTACTGGGTACACAGGCTCTGAGCCTCCTGAGAGGCATAGGCCAAGTTCAGCCACTACCTGTGTTCTGTCTGGGGCCATCTGGCATAAGCTACAAAGCAGTCTGTAGATAGCTGCTACTTATGCTGGGCTTGAAGGTGCCAAAATGAATCCAAGCTGTGAACCAAGGTTAGCTGCTGCTGTTGCCAGGCTTGGAGCCACTTAGCAAAAGGTATGTGGCTCACTGAGGCCAAATGCTGTTTGTTTGAGAGAATTGAGGAAAATCTGAAGCATGAGCCAAGACAGGCCATTCATATTGAGAAGCCCCTGGAAACAACTTGGGTGTGCCTGAAAATTGGGTGGGGTGGAGCCTCAGGGAATCACCATGGTGGGGCCAACAGTGTGAGCCAGGTTAATGGAGTCTCTGATAGGCACCTGCCTGCCGGCTCTGTGTGGGGAGAGCTCAAAAAAGGTACAGTGACCTCTGCCAGCACTTCTGTCTGAGGGAAAGCTGTCCCTCAGCTTTCACGCTGATCCCAGCCACTTCAGTTCCTCCCCTATACCTTTAGTGCCTGTCAAGATGCTGCCCCAGTGCTGGATCTCAGAAGGAGTGATTTGAGTAAGTCTGTGCATGGGCCCTTTAAGAGGAACTGCCTGGAACTCCAGAAGTTTTCTATCTTCCATAACCTCAATCCCCATGGGTTTTTACAGCCAGAAATTCTGGAGACTTATCTTCCTGGTACTAGAACCCTGGGCTGGGGGGCCTGGTATGGACCCTCACTCCGAAGATATCCCTCCTAATTTTCATCTATCACATATGGGTATAGGACCACCCTATTCTCTCTGCCCCTCTTACCAGTTTTGATGTGGTTTCTTCTTTAATTCTGTAGTTGTAGGACTTCCATTCATCTTGATTTCTGGCAGTATTGAATAATGGTTGTTCTGTAGTTTAGGTGTAATTTTGATATGGTTGTGTGAGGAGACAAGCATATTTACCTACGCTGCCATGTTGATAGTCAAATACCCATCCTTGTTTGATAAATTAGTATTTTTAATAGCACTTTCTTTAGCACTTTTATTGTGCATTTGTTGGTTGCCTATCAGAAACATCTAATTTCTTATAATGAAGTTTTAAATATTTTTATTTGATAGCATCAAACCATCAGTGCCATTCTACAAGATATAGAAGAAAAACAAGAACATTTATTGGAGTTTGAAATAAGAACCCCTGAAGATGCAGGTAAATAGGGATTCATACTCAAGTTTGAATCATTACTACCTTATCACAGTAGCTGAAAAAAATGGCCTTTTTTCAAAAAATGTGAGAGTAAAGTGTCAGGAGAGATCATTAGAAGTCGATGCAAACCAGTAGTTGATGTAATTGTTGATAAAGATACCTAGATTCAAGGTATAGCATGAGTAACTTGAGAGCTACTCAGAACCATGATCAGAATAAGCTATTGGCCCTGGTTGGTGTGGCTCAGTTGCTCAGAGCATCGTCCTGTAACCATAAGGTTGTTTGAAGATAAAACCAAAGGGTTTGATCTTCAGTCTGGGCACATGTAATTCCTAGTCTAGGCAAGTACGGGAGGCAACAAATTGACATTTCTCTCTTACTTCAGTGTTTCTCTCTCTCCCTTCCTCTCTCTCTAAAAAGCAATGAAAAAAATGTCCTTGGGTGAGGATAAAAAAGAAAAAAGAATAAGCTACTAGTGATATGTCTAGATGAAGATCACAAAGCACAAGATAGTGATTAGAGATAAGAGTATATTACCTTGGCTTCTGAGCTTCACTCAACTATGGTAACCCATAACAGATTAGGAAAGGAATGTGTAGTAGTGACACAGCAAAGCAAATCCTCATACCTTTCAAATGAGCAGATACGTCTTACCACATAGATGTCTTCCTGTTTACAAAACACTAGTGATTCAAGATAGTAAATTACACTAATTTCTGAAATAATTATCTTAATTTCTCAAAACTTCAGTAAATATTTGAAAATCTTTGATAGTTCACAGCTACTTTTACTTTTTAAAAAGATTGTTTTTATTTATTTTTACAGAGAGGGGGAGGGAGGGAGAGAGAGAGGGAGAGAAACATCGATGTACAAGAGAAACGTCAATCAGTTGGCTCTCACACGCCCTCAACCAGAGATTTGGCTGGGAATCAAACCAGAAACCTCCTGGTTTACAGGGGTTTGCAGGATGACAGCCCACTGAGCAACACCAGTCCAGGCACAGCTCTGTTTTCTTGAGTTACGATTTACAAGGTGGAGAGTAGCTCCTGATGTATACATATCTGAATGTTAAAAGTAGTCAGCTAAAAACAAAGTAATTTAAAGTACCTCATCAATCTTTCATGTATCAAGATACAACTGTTAGTTTATCTTTTGTCCTAACTCATGCTGTGAAGATTCTTTAAAATCACTTCCTTTTAAATTATACCCATTCTACTATTCATCCTGGCCTAACATGTGGTACCTGTTACGTTTTGAGGAAAATAATCCAAAATCATTTATACCCCCCTGAAATATGATGATTCATGTATTTTATTTAGTATTTACAATATCTTATGCATCTATCTGCCTTCAGGTAGAAGCCCTCATAGGAAGGATCATAGGACAGGCTCCACATCAAGTCTTCAGGGTCTTGGTATATTGGACCCACTGTTGGAAGGGAGGACAGTTCCAACATAGCAGCAGCTTTCTCTGTCCTGCTGTGGAAACCCCTTGCTCTTTAGGGTCTCAACCTATAGGCGTTCAAGGAGAAAGCCAGATATGAATCCATTATCACCTCAACTGAAAGTTACTATGCTCTCAACAGCCCTTTGAGAAACTGCTCCCATTAGGCTTGAAATATACGGGAGAAACACCCCTCACGTTTGCTGCTCAGGATGGGGATTCCCACCCACTGAAGCAACAACTCTGTAAAGAAATAAAGCTGTTGACTCATCCAGGTTCACTGACCTTAGTCAGTGAGGTAGCAGGATTAGAACTCAGGCTGGCCTGCTCTTTCTTGGTGCAATGTTCTTACCTGAACACCTCAGGGTAATTCCATAGGTTGTAAGTTAGTAAGTCATGATTTTTGTATCTGGGACATTGATATTGGGGAAGAGGGAGGGAAATAATAAAATCAATAGTAAGGCTGAATCGTATGTGACCAAATTTAACGTTTGCTATCTCTCAATTAACTGACTTGTTATTTTATTACCATGTTTCTAGAACAATACACTGAAAAGATGTTGGAGATAAAAGAGGTTATGGATAATGTGCTTGCCAAACAGAAGGCAGAAAGGGATGATCTGGCTAAAAAATACAGGTGAGTGAAAAAAATAGGTGTTTTCAGATTTTTCTATTTTTATCTATAATAGTAAGGCCTAGAGCTTCTTAAGAATACAAATGCCTCCTGGCTGGGTTGCTCAGTTAGTTGGAGTGTCATCCTGTACACCAAAAGGTTGCCAGTTCGATCCACAGCCAGGGCATATACCTAGATCGAGGGTTTGATCACCTGAGTACAGGAGGCAACTGATCAATGTTTCTCTCTGTCTCTCTCTATCTCTGTTTCTCTCTCTCATCAATAAACATCCTCAAGTCAGAATTAAAAGAAAATAAACTACAAAAAGAGAACACAAATGTTGCTTAGGGCCAAAAAATAACTTTTTGAGGTTATCTAATCTATTACCTCCATGGGGAACTGTACCTCTTTATTACTGGAAATACTCAGAACATGACATTGTAATACCTTGCAAAGTTGTGTACAGCCGAGAATTTTATTAAAACCTTTCCGGTCAAGAATCCCAAAAATAATTTTTTTTTCTTTAGTAAACTCAAATTTTTTACATTATAATTTTTCTTTTTGCTATTACAAATGTCCTCCTAAGCAGTTTAATCATGTATATTTCGCCATTTTGTGTACTTCTAAATTCTCAGGGTTCTTAAGAAATTTTATCATGATTATATTATTTATATACCCTTTCTCATCCCTTTTTGAGAAAGATATTATATATACTTTTTTTCTTATTTGAGTATTATTTTTATTAGTTTTTCATATACTTAGCTACATATGTCCCCTATTTTTTCTTGTGATGGGAACTTTTAAGATCTGCTCTCTCAGTAACTTTTAAATATGCAATACAGTATTACTAACTGTAGCAACCATGCTGTACATTGCATCCCCATAACTTACTCATTTTACAACTGGAGGTTGGTACCTTTTGACCACCTTCATACATATCCCCCATCTCCTACTCCCTTACCCTGGCAGTCACCAATCTCTTGTCTGTATCTATGTGATACACACACACATATGTAAACATGTATATACATACATACTAAATACATATGTCTTTAGATTCTACATATAAGTGAAATCATAGGGTATTTTTTTTTGTCTGACTTATTTCACTTAGCTTAATGCCTTTAAGGTCCATCTGTGTTCTCACAAATGGCAGGATTTCCTTTTTTATGGCTGAATAATACTCCTCTGTGTGTGTGTGTGTGTGTGTGTGTGTGTGTGTGACATTTTATTTATCCATTCATCCATTGATGGACACTTAGGTTGTTTCCCTTTCTTGACTGCTGTTAATAATACTGCAATGAATATGCAGATATCTTTTTGACCCTATTCTTTATTCACATGTAATCTTTCTAATTTTTTTATATTCTTGTCTTATCATTTGACATCTATTGCATATTCAAATTTTTTCTGAACTTATTTTAAAATCAATTTTCATTTTTATTTATCAATCTATCTTTTTCCAAGTTTTGCTTTTCTCTCTAGTGAATAAGCATCATAAATGCCTTTGTATACAGCCAGTGAGCTTACAGGATCTACAGATGGGAAATTGGCTAAAGAATATTTCCTAGGGGACTTTGGAAAAGGCTAGCTTCAATTTTTTTTTATGTCCTTTGATTAACAAATTACCTAGAATTTTGGAAAGTTGCTGATCACTTAGGGTTTCAAGTGTAAATCCTTATTAATGTTGCTGTAAGACTTAAAACCCTGTAAACCAAAGAACACTTTTATTCTCTGTCTGAACTCTGTTTCTCATAGATTTAACTGTGTTGTTAATTTATTTTTCCTCTATTTAGTTTCTTGCATTTTATGCCACTATTTATTTGCTAATTTGATTCCTTCTTGCTGCTTCTTCCACTTACCTCTACTGCTTGCTTTAACACCCAGTCTATTTGGAGTTCAGTACCAACAATTCTAAACTGTGATAGAAGAAACAGATATCTATATTCCTGCTTCCCTTAAAACAATTGCTCTTAAAGGATGGTTCCTAATGGTCCCTGACACCATTTCAAGGGGTCTGTGAAAACAAAACTATTTTTATAAGAATATTAAGATGTTATTTGTCTTACTTTGCTCTCCTTCTCTGAGTGTACAATGGAATTTTCTTGAGGCCACATGATGTGTGATGGCATCGTCACTCTAATAGCTAATGGAATGTGTGCTTGGGTATTTTTAGTTTTCTCAGTTTTACTTTCTAAAACAGTAAATAATGACAGATTAAACCCATATAAACAAAGCTCTTCAGGTTTCTCAGTAATTTCTAAGAGTATAAATTCCTGAGAACAAAAAGTTTGAGAACCACTGGAAATAAGGTGTCAAGATATCCTGAAGATAACTGTGAAATAGGTGGGTATAACCAAAAGACAGAGGTGTGAATGAGTCATTTCCTCCCACTTAGTCCTCAAGCTCCTGAGAGATTTGGTTTGGGGGAGGCACACAGGATAATGCTTGTGTAGGCAGTCCCCCTGGACTTGAAAATGCCTCAGTACAAGTTCAAAGTACAATTACAGTAATTGTTGAACTGAATTTCTCAGATCCAGCTCAGATCCAGGTATAACCATTTACAAAATAATCTCACTCCTCCATAGCTAAGGGAACTTGAGTGGAACTTACTCCCAAATTTTACTTCCTAACACACCTTTCCACACGAAACAGGTAGAGAATATATACATATTCTCTAGAAGAATTCTTTATGGATATATATTAAGAATTAGTTTATATATTAGCTTATATATATAAATATATGAATGAAGAAGAATGATGTTTCTCCTTGGCCGTCAATTGCTAGCTTCCAAGTAAAGGACTGGTAGATATCTCGATAGACTGCCCAAGTTTTGTTTTTCTTTTAGGGTTGACTCATAACTGCTAAATAATGATATCAATATAAATGTGGATGTAAATGTGGATAACAACACTGTTACCTCCTTAAAAAGGCTAACTCAAGTAAAGGGTCAGCCTCCTCTCAAAGGATATACACTGCAGAGACAGACCCTTGTGTACTTTGAGGTGATCAAATTTGAATTGAGACAAAGTATCTTTAAAATGCAAATGACTGTTTTAAAAAAGTTTTCTACTGTGTTTGTATTTCTGTCTCTTTCTATTTCTTCCCCACAGGGTATCTATAGAATCATTTAAGCATGGTGTCCTGAGAGAACAACTGGCTAACTTGGCCACAAGACAGAAGAGCCTCTTAGTTGTAGCAAAAACACAGAAAAAAATAAGCCAGAAAATTCAAAACTATAAGAATGTTACCTCTGTATCTGGTCTTAGTTGGAGGAAGCCGCTATCCAGCTCAGAGAGCTCTTGTGAAAAGGAAGGCCAAGAGCTTACCAGTCTGGAAAACCCAGTGCAGCCCCCCTTAGGTCCCTTTTCTCCCATCAGCCCTGTTTGTGGAAGCACACAGGAAACACAGTTGTCTCTGGAATCCTGGAACGACAGCCAAAATACCAACACTTGTCTAAATTCAGAGACAGTGAGAAGGGAAGAATTTCCTGGAAATGAGCTGAATTCTAGACAAAATGTCAATGACTATAACTTGGATGGGTCATCAAAATCCAGACCTTCAGATGGCACTAAAAAGACTAAATTACCATCCCAACCTGTTGCTTTTATTGCTCCAGCAGAATATTCACAAGAAGAAAATGATCTTACAGAAAATACAGCCAAAGGTCATGAGTCCTATAGTCTTTCAGCACAAACTGGCACATTAAATACTTCAGAAATCACAAGTGTATTTGCCCAAAATGATGCCCCTCCATCAACTGTCATTTGTGGTCAGGCTTTTTCCAATTGTGATCCAAAAAGAGGAAAAAGGAAAACACCTTCCCAGCAACCACCTAGGGGGGCATCAGAAACCCTGACACATCAGGATACTGATGACTTAGGCAGTGATATGGGCCATCAGATGAAACCCTATCTTAAAAAACCAGCTTTTGCTGTTCCACATGCAAATGACAGTCAGAGCACCTCCTCCTCTGGGCCTGGCCGGCAGCATTCTACAAAAAAGCCTTTACACCACAGCACAGCTCCTAAAAAGAAATGTATGCAGATAAAGGATCTCATAGTACTAGGAAGAATTAACCCAGGAAATAACATTTTGGAATTCAAAACACAGGTATCTTTTTTTTTTTTTTTCTCTAAAATCATGTGAATTTTATCAGTGAAGTTTTCGTGTTACTTAGTGTAGGCATTTAACTCCAATTAGGGAAATGGGGTTTGACTGGGCTTCTTGAATGGAGGGACACAACCACTATCTTCTTAGCAAGTGACATCATGCTCAGAATTGCCCTGCAGATTTCAGTCACAAGCACCTTTGGGCTCTCAGACCAGAATTAGTCAATTATATTGCACCAGGAAGGATATAAATAAGGACAACATAAAAATAAGTTGGAGCTGGCTTTGATTCCAAAATTTTGGGAACTACCAGTGTACTGTTAAAGCTTCCCCTAATAAGAGATAAGTATAAATTCGGGGGAAGGAGGGGGGTTGGGTTGGGGTGGGGTGGAGGGATGGGGAGAAAAGGCACACAACTCTAATTGAATAACAATAAAAAATTAAAATTAAAAAAAGTATAAATTCATCTTCCACAGAAGCTCAGTTTGTTTTTACAAACACAACTGACTTGGAGTTTGCATACATCTGATTCAATTAAAACAATATCACATATGCATAAAAATAGAAGAGAAAAAAAGTGGTGGTACTAGAAATGCCAACAAAAGAGGCTTCCTTTCCTCTCTCCCGACATTCAGTTTTTGAAAGAGGAATACAGAGTGGCAAAGATTTCTGGGTCCTGGAGTGCATCCTTGCTGATGGACCAGTTCAACAGATACCAGTCCAGGCTGACTGGGACTGAATCTGAATGACCCGTGTTTCCAGCCCTTTCCATTTCCGGACAATAAGGCTTTTCCTAGTAAGCTTTACTTACTTACAAGTTAAGAGCAAAAAAATGGATTTTAAAGCTCCAAACTGTAATTTAAAGACCAAATTAGTAGCTTCATCTCAGATCCCTTGATAATTCCTGTTTGCTTGCCTGTGAACCAATTTATTGCTAAGTAGTACCTACCTCAGATTAGTCAAAGCAAATCATATTTTATTCAGTAAATTAGTTACATTGACTTGTATTTTGACAGTTGTGGTTACTTCTCTGGATCAGCTATAATAAAATTTCAATATAACTTTTCATATTTCAGCTATTTTCCCTTCATAGCTTTATTAAGATGTAATTTATATACTATATACTACACATACTTCAAGTATACAGTTTGACAAGTTTTGACATAGGTATATACCCATGAATCCATGACCACAAGCAAGATAATGAACATGTCCATCAAGCCCCCAAATTTCTTTGTGTCCTGTTGTGTGCTTCCTTCATCTGCTCCCTTCCCGTGCCACTCTCTAGGCACTTACTGGTCTGCTCTGCCCCTATACACTAGTTTGCATTTCCAAAAATTCTGTGTGAGTGGAATTATACCATATGTATTTATTTTTGCCTGGCTTCTTTCCATAATTATTTGATATTCATCCTTGTACCATGTATCAGTGGTTTATTCTTTTTTATTGCTGAGTAGTAGTTCATTGTATGTATATACTAGTTTATCAGTTCACCTGTGGTAGACATTTAGATTATTTCAAGTTATTGTCTACTACAAATAAAGCTACTGTGAACATTGATATGTAGTTTTGGTATGACATAGGCTTTCATTTCTCTTGAGTAAATACTTATGAGTGGGGTGGCTGAATTATATGTGGTAAGTGTATATTTAACTTTTTAAGAAACTGCCAAAGTTGTTGTTTGTAACATTTTACATTCCTACCAGCTATGTATGCGAGTTGTGATTCCTCTGCATCCTTACTTAGCCAACACTTAGTATGATGAGTCTTTTAACTCTAGCCATGCTACCATGTAGTGTAGATATATGTATATATGTAATAGTACATGTATTATGGTTTTAATTTGCATTTCATAATAATTATGGTGAGCATCTTTTCATGTGCTATTTGTCCTCATATTTATTCTTTGGTGAAGTGTCTGTTCAAATCTTTTGTCCAATTTTTATTGGTTTCTTGTTTTCTTACTGAGTTTTGAGGATTGTTAAACCATTGTTTTATATATTGTATCTGTTTTTGGTTGTGCCAGATGTTAAGGTAAATCTGGTCCCTGTTACTTCATCATGGCCAGAAGCAGAAGTTTACATATATCATCTTTTTTTAATATTCTTTTCTTCAGGAGACTACCCACAAAGCCAGTGTTTTATTGAGTGGTAAAATTAAGGTAGAAAATGGTCAGATTTATCAAAACCCAGTCACCTGGCTCAAGGATCTTCTAGGAGGTGACAGTTATGTGACCTGGAATTATGCTTGGAGTAAGGTGGGTCATTCTTAAGTTTAACTTCTTATTAAAATGGGAAGGTACCATTTTTTATGATAAAACTACTTACTTCTTTTTTAAAAAAGAAATCTGAAAGTTCTTCAAGCTTGTTTCTGTCCCCAGGTGTCCTTCTGCAATATGCTACGTGCTTTTCCCCACAACTCCTATTGGCAAGAATTCCCCAGGGGCAAGGCTGCACAGCTGACTGAGCCTCTCCTTCCTTGTTCTTTACTTAGTCTCAAAAATTTGAATGCCCCAATTTTCTTGACCCCAAGTGATTTCAGGTCTTTGTGATTCCACATAGAAAATTTGGAACCACTGATATATCAATCATTTATTAATATGTTATCAGTATTCTGACCAAATCTTCTCCTAAAGGCAGAAGGAATGGGCAAGGGACCTAAGACCCACAGAAATTATGGTGCACCTTTATGTTTGAACATAGTCTTATCTATGAATTGCTAGCCCTTGTCAAAGAAATATTTCTTTTCATTTAGGTTTCCCAGACTTATTAGCCTCCCCTTCAGTCTGTCTTCTGATGTATAAACCCAGTCTGTCCCCCACTTTGAAAACTACTAATGACTGACACCCTTGAGGTCCGATGCTCAGCCACCTCCAGATGTCTATGGCACCACTTCAGGGAAGTCTTGCAGTGAAGCACCCAGGAAAGTGTGAATAATTGGACATCTCCCATGACTGTTTCACAGAACTGCAGATGTCTTCTGCCTCTGCTAGCTCTTATAGTAAGCCTCAGTCCAGCACTAATAGAAGGCACAGCTTCCTCTCTCCTTTTGTGCCCAGTTTAGCTCTGCCCACCTTTTCCCCTAACCCCTGCTCTTCGTCTGTGTCCTTGAACTCTTCATTCTGGTCTCCTCCACCTTTGTGGCAGGTGCTTCCAGAACAGTATTTCAATTCCTTCAGTTATATCAGCACGTTTTGAATTTTCTCTGCTTTATAGTCTGTCCTTTTTTTTTTAAATTTCCAACCCTTGGTGTCAGCAGACCACCTGCTTTCAATTCGTCCTGCCCAGTCCTTTCCATGGATTCATGAATCATATTCGCATATTAGTAATTAACACTTAACCCATGGAAATTCCCTTTTTCACAGAGTTTCTTAAACTTATGATAGATTGTATCATTTTGCTGAAACTGAATTTGTGCTCACAGTGTGAATGTGGCAGTGACTGCTATAGCTTAGGTTCTTTTGAGCTTGACACACCTCTGCTACCACATACCTAGTGATGACTCATCTCCCACTCTTTTTCTCTGCTGGAACTACTGCATTTCCTGCTTTTGAACAGCTGTTGTCACATCATTTAGCCCTTACTCTGTACTTCATTTACATATCACATTGCTTCTGATCTTTCCTCACCAGCCATGTCAATTAGAGTTGTATTGTTTAACACCCATATGATAGTGAAGCCAAATGCAAATGTGGAAACCGATATTAGGGCAATTCTTGGGTATAAGATATCCATACAGATTATCTGAGCTGTATTGTATTTTCTTTTAATTATCCTAAAAACAGAAACAGTTTTTAAAATTTCTGTAGGCCGTGCATGTACTTCTAGTAAATACTCCAGACTGAGAAACACTACCCCAGTGAGTTTCTTTATTAAAATACAGAGTTTACAATATTTAAAAGCCTCTTTTAAAATTTACCACAGAAACGGCCTGTACCTTTCCTTGTCTTGGAGTAACTCCTGAATTCAGTCACTTCTTGATGAAAAGAGCTTTTGTTACATTGCTAAATGTGAACATTTCAACTGACTAGTTTTAAGAATGCTGGTGGGGCTGGGGGCCAGGAATGGTTGGTTGTCAGGCAAGAAATGCCAAAAAATTAGGTCTTATCTTGCATAAGACAGAATGACAGAGCCACTAGACACAGAAATGACTCACACTTCCCACCCCAGCAGCTGGGCCTGATGCTTACTCCCACTGGGCTCACTGTTTGCAGTCACTGACACAGTCTCCTAGGCGTCCTCCTGATGTGGCAGACTGGTTTCTCCGTGGGAGACAGGAGACCATGCTTGTTCCTGATACCACCCTTGATGAGTTACATGATGTGGGCAACAGTTGTCAACCCTGCCCACACATTAGAATCATTTGGGGAGCTTTTAAAAACTACCAGCGCCTAGTGGACTCCAGCTCCATAGCTTCTGATCTAATAGTCTGGGTTAAAAACCAGGTTTTTAAAAGCATTTTTAAAAAAGCTTTCCAAGTAATTCTAATGTGCAGCCTGAGTGAGAATCACTGATCTAAGTCAAGTCATTTTAACTCTTCTGAACCTGTTTTCTTATGTGTAAAAATAAGTAGTAGCACTAAATGGTCTCTGAAGACCTTTCTGACTGGAGATGCTAGGATGTGCATAGCACAGTGTAGTTTATAAAATTCTTCTGTGTATATTCTATCACAAAAAACCCTGTGAGTTCAGAAGGTCAACTATAATCTTTATTTACAGATGTGAAAGCAGGTTGCAGGCAGTTAAGTGACCTGATTGGCCTTAAGGCCAGTAAGTACCAAAACCAGGACTAGAACCCAAGCGTACAGTGATTCCCTATCCACTGTTTTTTACATTTACAACAGTCGCACACAAGGGAGGCCCACTTCCTTTCATTGGAAACAGGATGCCCTAAACTCAAAACACACAGAATCATTTCGCTGCCTTTATGACTTTCTGCAAAGCTTATTCTTGTGCAGCAAAAAATTGCCCACTTCCACAGGAAAAATGCCTTTCTGTGATATAATAGCAGTAAGAAAATCATACAAAAGGGAATGACAGTTCATTTTTGTGAATGCCGGGGACTAGGGTCAGGCAGATAAAAAGTAGACTGCCATTTTGGGTGGTGACTCAAGGAGCACGAATAGATCTCTTGTGCAAACGTACTTCTCATTCCAGTGCTTTCGTGTCTGAATTTCTACCCTTATACCTCTATTCCTTTGGATGTAGTATTGCCTTTTCTCTGTGGTTTCCCCTCACCCTACACACTTTCTAAAAAAATTTCTCCCACCACCATGATTAGGAACATTAAGATATGGAAAAGGTGGAGTGGGAATGTAGAAAGTGACGGAAACTGTTGATCTGGACAGACAGCCTCATTCAGTCCATTAATTACTCTCCCAATGTGTTGGAACGTAAACCTCCTGTGAGCCCAGCTTCTACTCAGAGGAGAGGGTTGGAGATGTAGGTCCTTTTGAAATACAAATATCCAGGAAGTATGAATCCTGAAGACATAAATAATGTGAAAGGCCTACTGCCCTTCTCTCGCCTCTAACTGCATAGGTGTCTGGGGGAAGTAAAGAAAGGGGAGATTCCAGGATGGTGGTTGGGAGAAGGTGAGTAGTAGAAAGATACCTGTCATTTCTCCAGGCTCAGCTCTTCCGAGGCAGTTACTACACTTCGATACTACTTTCTATCTTGTCTTCTGAATTCCTTGAGAAGTGTTTTAATTTTCTTAGCCCAAATGTGTTTTTATGTTGCAACAAACTTAAACAAATGAACTTTGTCTTTTTACTCCCCTCTGAGATTCAAAACAATCATCCTTTCCTCTTTCTTCCTCTTGGAATAGTGAAAATTTGTTGACTTGCTTCTTAAAAGTTGAAATGGAATTAAAACAGTCATTTATCATCTGCAAAGAAATTCTCATTAGTCAATACCAATAACTGGTTTTTATAAAGACATGAAAAATGGACTGGTACTTCCAAATAAAATGGAGTCCCAGCAAGAAAACAAATTCTTAGACACTTCTTTAATATTCAAAGGAAGGTTGTGTTTTATATTATTTTCTTGGTACATGTTGGTACATAAGGTATAGAGAAACATTTATTACTGCAATTAATGACAGCTAATGCTGTACTTTAATGTTTTCAGCGACCTAACCAAGATAAGTTAAGTGATCATTTCACTTGGCCCATTCACTGCATTTCCAGAATAGTGGCTGACTGAATCATCCATCCACCCCAAATATGCACACATGCACACCCCCACACTCCACACCCCATTTCTTCCCTAAATATGATGTTAAGGAATAGCTTAGCCTGGTTTCTGAGGAATAATGGATCTTTTGCTATTAAGAGCTTCAGGGAAAGCATCAGTGGCCTCAGGGTGAAGTACCCCTCTAGTTTTACATTTCAGAAAAGCAAGAACACAACCACCTACAGGAATCTTCACAGAGCACACTTTACCCTGAGCTACGAGTCTCTTACTTGTCCTCATCTGGGGGAAGGTAGCATCCCACCAGGTGCCCTTCATCAAAATGGGTTTTGGGTGGTGAAGTTGCTGAGATTGCTGGAGACTATGCAGTCTAAGACCCTAAGAACCTAGCCTCTGTCTTAGCAGGTATATGAGCTAGATTTGCATCTAATGACATTTAGTCCAGGAATCAGTGTTTGAGTCATAGGCAGATGTGAGGACTGTTTGCCCTTATGCTTTATTATTTTTTAATAGAATAGCAAGTACACAAACCAGTAACATAGTATTTTATTATCATTATCAAGTATTATGTACTGTTCATAATTGTATATGCTGTACTTTTATACTACTGACAGTGCAGTAGGTTTGTTTACGCCAGCATCACCACAAACGTGAGCAGTGTGTTTCATTGTTACGTTAGGATAGGCTGGTGCCCTTATGCTTTAGCCAGCTGGAGAAGAGGCACTATTATGAGATGGACCATTTCCAGAAGTGACCTAGCGCCTGTTCATTTAGGGATCTATTCATTACTGTCCTTGTTCAATAAATCGCTTCTGTCTTGTGGAAAAAAAGATTTTTAACTCAGTGGATTTTCTTTTTTTTTTTTTTTAATCTTTTAAAATTCTCACCTGAGGATATGTTTATTGATTTTAGAGAGAGAGAAAAGGAGAGAGGGAAAAAAAAGAGAGAGAAAGAGAAAGAAACATTGATATGAGGGAGAAACATCAATAGGTTGCCTCCCATACGCGCCCCGACTGGGGAGTGAACCTGCGACCTTTTGGTGCATGGGACAACATTCAACCAACTGAAGCACCAGCCAGGGCTCAGTGGATTTTCTTAAAGTTCTATTCTTTGTGTGTCTAGATTACCCCATTGGTATTTTTAAGATCTCTAAGGCCACTAAGGTACTATTTTGCCACTTTATATTGCCCAGCACTAACCGGTAACAATGTACTTTAAATCTGAGATACAGGTGAAAACATACTGAGCCTGCATATTGATGAGTGCATAAAGTGTATTGAATATTGTCGGGGCATAAGATGAGCAAAATCCCTTGTTTCTTGTTAGTTTCTGGAAAACTGACAGATGGCATTCAGGGGCCTCACTTCTCCTTTTTCCATGGCAAGTAGGGGTTTTAGCACACTGGGTAGGCCAGGTCTGTGTCATTTCCATTACCAGTCTTTGGTCATGGGATTGAGCTCAAAGGGTGCCTAACCCTTCCCTATCCCCTAGGCCTTCCTCGCTCTGTTCAGTAACAAGCATTTATTGATGATGTGCTAGACAGTATGCCAAATGCTTTTCATATGTTATCTCTTTTAATCCTCAGAACAACTTACTAAGTGGAGGTACTTGTTTTACAGATGTACAAACTGAGATTCAGAGAATTTAAGAATCTTGCTTAAGAACTGGGACTTAAGAGATTCCCCCCCTCCCGGTATTGTCAGGCACTATGTGAAATGCTGGAGTATAAAATGAATATGACACAGACCCTGTCTTCAAGGAGCTTATAGTTTAATGGAAACAGATACATTGACACATAATTTCAGTTAAATGGGAGGAGTGCCTTGACAGAAATATGAGCACAGAAGTTACGGGAGCCTAGATGTGGGTCATTTCCTGAGCTTAAAGGTTATAGGAAGGCATCTTGGAGGGATCTTCAAGTTGAGACTTGGTTTAGCAACAGTGAGCCTAGCTTCTAGGGGCATATTATCATACTGACCTAGAACTAAGAATGGGGAACCCAGAGATCCTTAGGCCTAGAACATTTCTGGCAGGTATTTGTCAGTCCATTCATGTGTAGTTATTTCTAAGCTCTAACCTTTTGGGCTGATAAACAATAGTTAAGTTCACAAACAAACCATAACAAGAAAACTTGAATCTATAGACCCAAAATGTTTATTAATCTAATCAGTTAAGTATCTGATTTCTTGAAAAGTACCATTACTTTTGTGGCTTAATTTTATTAATGCAACATAATTTTTTAAAGTTATAAAGTATCAAGTGCCAAATTAATGATTTTTGAGTAAGGAATGGATGAGAGAATTAATGATACACAACAGAGGTCAACAGATTTTTCCTGTGAAGGGCAAGATAATAAATGTGTTAGTCTTCATGGGCATAGTCTCTGTTGCAACTGCTTGATCCTCTTGTAGCACAAAAGCAGCCATAGATGTAAACAAATGGGGGTCATTATGCTCTAATAAAAGAAGGTGGAAGTTTACCAATCCATAATATACAACAGTCTATACTTTACCAAAGTAACAGTTTGCTACCTATGAAATGTATATGGTTTTTTAATTATATGCAGGTAACATATCTGGGGAAGGAGCTTTTAAAGTATGTTTCTGAGGAAGTACCCATACTTCCCGAACCAGACTTGGTACCTCAGCAACATCAACCTTGTCCTCCAGGTATGTGCACACCCACACCCATTTTTTAGTTACAGGGAAAATACACCCAAACATTTTTTTTGGGGGGGGTCTTCTTTTTTCCAGTGAAATTCACATAACATTCAAATAGCCATTTTAAAGCGAACAAGTCAGTGGCATTTAGTACATTCACAATGTTGTACAACCACCACTTCTGTGTAGTTCCAAACACCTGTGTAGTTCCAGGTACAGGTCTTCGGTACCTGGTTTTACCACCCCAGAAAGAAATCCCACACCCATTCATTCCAGCAGTTACTTGCCATTTTCCACTCCCCCCAGCCCCTGGGATCTGTCAGTCTGCTTTCTGTCTGTATGGATTTGTCTGTCATAAATGTGTCATAAAATGGATTCATACAGTGTACAGGGTGGGCCAAAAAGAGATTTACAGTTGTGAGTTTGTGACACTGTCTGTTCTTTATTTTTTTATTAATGACTATATTATTTCCCATAGGAACTGTAAACCTACTTTTGCCCCACCCTATATAACTTTTTGTGTCTGGCACCTTTCTCTTAGCATAATGCTTTCAAGGATCATCCCCACTGTAACATCTACCAGTATTTCATTCCTTTTTATGGTTGAATAATATCCCATTGTATCCCATGTATACCACAATTTGTTTATTCATTCATCCTTTGATGGACACTTGGGTCATGCCACTTTTTGGCTATTGCTGTGATCACATGTATACAGGTATTTGTTTGAGTATATGTTTGCAATTATTTGGGGTATATACCTAGCAGTGGAATTGTTATATCATATAGTAATTATATATATTACTTTTTGTGGAACAGCCAAACTGTTTCCTACAACTGAACCATTTTTACATTCCCATCAGCAATGTGTAAGTCTTCCAATTTCTCCATGTCCTCACCAACACTTGTTATTATCTGTTTGTTTACAGTACTCCATTTCTAACTACAGTTGATTCTGGGAGAATTTAAGAGATGATACCCTCCCCTCATAATTTCTTTTTCTGAATATATGCTGTACTTTCTTTGGGTAGATTTTTTTAAGTGTCCTATAAAGGGGAAAAAATAGTATTTTTCTTCTCTGCAGCCAACAATTATGATTTACCTGATACAATCTTAGCCTGAAAAAACTGAAAAGAATGTAGTCTTCACCAGTTAGCAGCAGATTTTGAAGTGATCTTAAAGGGGCAGCACACATTTTTGGAAAACAGACATAACTAATGTTAAGTTTACCCTTCTCTGCTGTAGCAGCTCCTCTTCCCCCCACCCCCAAGTTTCCCTGACTCAGACTAGTTTGGAACAATGCAGGTAGAGAGGAGGTACAAAATAGAAAATAATACTGTGATAACCAGAGTCATGAACCAAACGGTTTACTACCACCAAGCCCCTAATCCAGGTGCTCCAGGATTTTTCCCTTCCTTACAATAAACCCCAATAATTCGAAGCACTTTCCTCTCCAAATTTGGTACCTAATCCACCGTAACCTCTTAGGGCCTTCCTTTGTCTCTAACACTGGCTTAAGAATAGAATACATTTTTCTCAGTTTTCTGAAGACAGCCTCAAAAGTGCTTTTTATCATTTGGGGGGAAACATCTGGTAAAACAATTGCAGTGAAGTTAAAGGGCTTAAGAAACTAAAAGTAGTTTTGGTAGTAATTTACGGTCTTTGGTTCCTAACCCTGACTGCAGGTCGGTCTAATCAAATCTTGGAGTAGAGTCCAGGAACTTGAATTTTTTATTAATCCTTACCAGAGGATATGTTTATTGATTTGAGAGAGAGAGGAAGGGGGAGAGAGAAACATTGATAGGTTGCCTCTCTACTCAGCCCAACTGGGGATCAAACCTGTAACCTTTTGATGTATGGGACCAGGCCAGAGCTAGGAACTTGAATTTTTAAAGGTGATTCTTATGCAGTCAGACTGACCTATTACTCTAAACCTATAACTCTGAATGACTAGTAGAATATTATTCTTATGCAGATGATAATTTGAAAACTTGATACATTCAGCCCTTCATTTTGATTCCAAAAGTGTACCTGCTGTAGTGCCCACAGGATCTCTCTCCCCTGCCTCTCTCCTCCCCCTTACACACACACACACATACACACAAAGGAAAGCCAAACAAACTCTTTCTCCTCTTAGGTTCTAACATCAAAGCAGAAATATACATTCTTCCTTATATCACAAAAGTTCTCTGCCCTTCGGATTTTCTAGAGCTAGGCATGAGTGTCCCACCCCAGCCATGTACCTCCTTCCTCACGAGGACCACAGTTCCCTGCTAAGCGAGCATGAAACAAAAAAATGTCTTCTCAACTGCTGTTCCTGTCATCAACACTATAGTTTCTTGTTATTAAATCCTGACTTACTTTCCTTTAGATATTTCAAAAAATATTAATGCTAATTTGAGAACTGCGGAGGTGCCAGTATGCCAACCCATTTCTTGCTACCTTGATCTAGGACTAGGAGTCTATAGGCAGGTCCCGCTGGCATTCTGTAGGCTGCTGTTGGAGTTTTGTTTGGACCTTCTTGATTTAGGATTCTTCTGTACCTGGTTTTTTGGTACCTTACAGAAATCCAGAGACGTGGCAAGTTAGAAAAATGTAAACTGTCTTATCATATTATAAGTAAAGCATTCAGGGGAGAAGCCTGTCCCCTCTTCTGCATGTCAGTATGTGCTCGTGGAAGGGAAGGTGAGTCGGTGTGGATTTCGTCAGCCTACTGCAGACGCTGAGCAGAAGCTGTTCTCTTACACTTTTTCACGATCACACCGTTCAGAATATGTTTTTTTGGGACTGAGGGTGCCATGCATCCTGGTTTGACCTAGGCAGTCCTTTAACCCGGCAAAATTATTAGTAGCCTACCCTTTCACTTTCAGACGTGCCTTATTTACATGAGCCAGTAGAGGAAGCAAGCAAATAGGTGTTGGAAAGGGAAAATTTGGATAAGATGTTTTTAAAAATGGGGGAAACTTTTAAATTTTATTTACTTTTATAAGAATATAGATTCTGACACTGTTGTGCAAATAGGTGTTCAAATCTTATGATATCATTTTAAATACTCTGTATTATAAAATGCTACATTATAAATAATTGCTGGTTATCTAATTTTAATCCCCTGGTAGACTGAGAAGATCTTTGAGTTTAGAGAAGCTTTTATGAGCCCTTGCTTCCTATTCTGTTCCCCAGTGCCTGGCACACAGTAGCGTCTGGGCGAGTGCTCACTGAACAGTGCTCACCGCATGAACGAGTGCACACATGAACGTCATTCAAAGGACTGCTACTTTAAGGCTGGATTACTTGTGATTGACTGTGGGTTTTTTTTACTTTTTTATTGAATTTATTGGGATGCCATTGGTTAATAAAATGTAGGTTCCATGTGTACAATTCTGTAACACATCATCTGTATATTGTATTGTGTGTTCACCACCCCAAGTCAGGTCTCCTTCCATCACCATTTTTGACTGTCTTAATAGGTGGACATGACTAGATCTCAGCAGGCTGAGAATTTCTGGTAAAGAAATCGACAAGTGGTAAATGGGATTTAGGTTAATTAATATCTCCTTTATCAAAATTTTCTGTCTCTAATTATGAGATATAAGAGTGATGGACTCTCACATTTTCTGAACCAGAAATTCAAGAAAGCTATCTCTCCCTCCCACTTTTCCTCCCCTTCTTTATGAGAAATTATAAAGGAATCAGTTTAGCTTTGTTAACCAACATTTCCTAAACTTCATTAATCAGATAATATATATTGACATTTTGTGGGACAAGTAGCAGCAACCTCAATATCTACTTTTGGATTCATGGTATCAAGAAGATCCCGAGTCATGAAGATAAGTGATAAAAAATTTTAATCTCACCATTTAAAGATGTTCTTCTCTTAATCAGAAATGCTGGAAGAGTTTTATTCTGAGTTTCACAAAAAGAAAACTAGTGAAATCAGTGACTCAAGTCAGTGTATTGTTGGACTCAAGTGTTAAAATGTGGTATATTAACAAATTTGAGTATATATGTTGTTTCCAACTAACAATTTTAAACAAACAAACAACAGCCTTTAAAAATTAAATTCCATAGATGAAATCCCTGAGGTGTTTATTTCTAAAGTCCTTTTAAGCTTTAAAATGGAATGAGTCTATAGTGTATTTTTCCTTGAAATTTTACAACTTCATCCCAAGCCTCTCTCATCTCTGCTTAGTTGGTGGTAGCTCCTATTCTGTATTATTGAGGGAATCTTCACTGATATTTCAGTACAGCATGGGAGATAAACATTCCCAAATGTCTGCATAACTTGTGATCACCATGTATAGACATATTGACATTTTTTTCTTTTCTTTTTTTAAAGATTTTATTTGTTTATTTTAGAGGGGAGGGGATGGAGAAAGAGAGGGAGAACAACACCAATGTGTAGTTGCCTCTCACATGCCCCCCACCCGGCACCTGGCCTGCAACCCAGGCATGTGCCCGAGACTGGGAATCGAACCAGCGACCCTTTGATTTACAGGCTGGCACTCAGTCCACTGAGACACACCAGCTAGGGCACATTGACATATTTTTCACAAAATTCTTTTTTTTTTTTTTTTAAAGATTTTATGTATTTATTTTTAGAGAGAGGGGAAGGGAGGGAGAAAGAATGGGAGAGAAACATCAATGTGTGGTTGCTTCTCGTGCATCCCGTACTGGGGACCTGGCCCACAACCCAGGCATGTGCCCTGACTGGAAACCAAACCAGTGACCTTTAGGTTCATAGTCCAGCATTCAATCCACTGAGCCACCACCAGGGCACAAAATTCTTTAAAAAAACATTCTGTTAAGCTAGACCATATTTTAATATTTCCCTGGAAAACCAACTGTATATATTTATGTCCCCTGTCACTATAGTACCTAGACACTTAAAGCACATTAAACTAAACATATTTCTCTAGGCAAAAAGAGAGAGAGAGAGAGAGAAACATCTTCCTGAAAAGCTTCTCTTCCCAAGTCATCATTTCGTGCACACTAATTACAGAATTTTCTTTCATGGGGACCTGACATCATTTGTTCATTTGAAAATAGAACATTCTTTTTCAGAAAAAAAGAGACTCTCTTGTTTTTAATGAAAATGGTCCTTAACTGATAATCTGTCGTAAATAAGTGACTTTAAAGAACATTCACCATTTCAGTGCTGTTATTGTGCTCATTTCTCTGTAAAAGCATATGTAATAGAGCACAAACATTCACAGGTGCTTCTGTTTTATGTGGTTAAGAATTTCTTAAACCTTGAAAACCCAAGGAAGATGGGGCGTGATAACAAAGCAGAGGGTTTATTTCCGCTCCTATTTACAACTCTTGATTCTTTTTCATTATTTTCATCATCATGTTTTTCATACTAGTATCATGATTAATCTTCTTTTGACCTAACTCATAAGGTGGAGGAAAGAGAAGAAAACTAGTTCTCTGTTGAGTGTCTGCCCTGCGCCAGGCCCTGACCCAGATTATTTTGTATACATTAGGCCATTTAGGACCTCCTTTTTGAGTAGAACTCCAGGGTTCATGATTGTACTACAAAGACACAAAAACCCTGCAATCTTACATGTAAAATCAAGTACCTCAAATCCAATTCAGCTTAAGGAACCACCTAGTGAATCTCTGTTCTCCCCAAAGAATGAAGGCTGACATAGTTTTAAACTTCAAAATATAATATTCAACTTTATTTTTTGATTCTAGTACAGTTTCACAGACAACTTTTCATCTTATTAATGTGAATCTATATCAAATTATTAACTTAGTTTTAAATATCAAATCATATAGTAATCCACCACCATATTTATCCTTTAGGATCCCTTTATTTTTCAAAGACAGTGAGCTTTTATTTAAGTAGCCATAATAGAATTTTTTTCCTCAGCATAACGAGAACAGATGCATTTTTATAATCTGTCAAAATAATTCTTAATCATTTTGCCTTTGGTTGTAATTCTGTTTCTAATTCAGAATGAGAATGTATGTATAAGTATGTTCATTTCCACTTATAACTAGAGGAAGCAAAGTTTCATCCCATACTTCTGATGAAATGTGGAATGCTTAGTTTGTACGAATAAATTATGGAAGTCTGAGCCCAGTAATTTTTGAGTTAGAGTGAACCTATTATATCAACTAGTCTTGAGCCTGTTTTACTGAAGACGAAAGAGAGCCAGAGAGGTAAAATGGGTTATATGAAGAGTTCACAGGTTAGTGGTGGTTCAGAAGTAAACCATCAGATAAAATAACAAATCTGATTATTTTTGCTTTTGACCTATTAAGAGGAATTTTTTTTAATTAGAGGATAAAAGTTAAAATTATTTTAATCTAAATAACTTGTAATTTTGAAGTGCTAATTTGGACAACTAGGTAACATGAATGGTTGTATGAGCCCATTCCTTGGCCTGGTAATGAATCTAGCAATTCAGTTGAAGTGTACTTGCCCAGAATAGCTAATATTTGGTGATACTAATTGTGGTAGATTTACTTCTCTCTAGTTTATGCATAAGCAGAATGGCTTCTTAGTGTGCACTTCTTGTTGGAGCTGAAGGACAACAAGAAGAGCCAAACGTCCACATAAATGGCTATTTTCTTAGTTGTACTGGGCTGCTGAATATGCTTCTGTTTAGAAACTTTGTTTATAGATCTTAGAGGTATTTTGCCCAGGGAAATCTACCTCTAGTAAACGTGAACATTAGGCCCTGGCCAGGTAGCTCAGTTGGTTAGAGCACCATCCCAACACACTAAGGATGCGAGTTCGATCCCCTGTCAGGGCACATACAAGAAGCAACCAATGAATGCATAAATACGTAGAATAACAACTCAGTGCTTCTCTCTCTCTTTCCCCCATTCCTCTGTCTCTCTAAAAATCAATAAATTAAAAAAGAAAACTTTTAAAGTGAAAATTAAGGGGAGGAGGTTTCTATCCCTCAGTGGAGTAGATTGCTTGTCCTCACAGTTCCTGATGGAAAAATTCTTTGTCACAAAGCTGTAAGTAGATGTCTATGGTATCATTGCAAAGAAGATGATCATCACTTGACCAATGAAGGGATTAAATTACTACCAGGGTTCTAATTTCTCATACACAAAAATTCTTTCAGTGATAGAGCTTCTTTTTTAATCTTCTTAGTCCTCCTCGTTTCTTTCAGGCCCAAGAGCCAGGAGATGCCTGGCCCCTTAAGCAGAGCTAGCTGTTCAAGCACTGTTCCACTTAACCCTCCCACAGTGAGGGCTGGAAAAAGTAGTCGATGTGGTCAGGCTGCTTGCGTCTCTACGTGTGTGTATGTTTCTGGTGTTACAGTGTCTTACCTGTCAGTTCCTACTTCTGCCGACCCCAACAACCTAGTTTTTCTAAGATCTTTCCATGGAACAATGACAATTACTTATGGACCCTGAGTAAAATCATCTATTAAAAGATACATTTTATATGTGATGTGTGAATCTTGCTGCTTTATTCCCTCTCAGCTCCCTGCCCCTAACATGACTGTCAGGGCTACAAGGGAAGCACAACTTCAGTGTTCGGGAGCTTTCAATCTGGAGGCAGATCTTCCGAGTGTGCCCTTCTCATGGGCCCTTTACCTGTTCCCATCTCTCCTGACTGGCCCAAAGCTTGGTGGGAGTAATAGGGTCGAAGTAAGAGTACAGACTGGATTGGTGGGGAAACTTTTGTTCACTTTTCTTTTATATTTAAGTAAGTGTCTCTATTTTGTGTGACCTATTAAGTAACAGTGAGTATATTGAACACTGTAAATTAATTATTAAATAAAGAAAATAAAATCTAAATCTTGGTTTTCTAACTAATTATATTCTTTCCCTTTGTTGTCTCTCATGGTTGTGCAAGGATTAAAATACTGACCAGTACTGGGCAGCTGTGTGATATCATTAGCAGAGCCCTGAAAGAAATTACAGAAGGGTACGGTGCACCCTGGGCTGTTATTGTTGGTTACCTGGGCAGGAGGGGAAGGTGGGGTAAAGACCATTCCTACAGGCAACATTCTGAGCATTTACACTGGTAAAACATTAAAAGCGCAGCTATATAAACCTTGAAGCCAGAGGAGATACCGCAGAATATGCTACAGAGTGAGCCCAGACTAGGGTCTGCAGAAATGAATCTTGATTCTAAAATTGTGTCCTTAGCTACAGTAGTCACAGGTTATTTATTTCTCAGAAAACCGATATAGAACACACAATATATTTTCACTTATCTAAAGTAGGTATACTATACTGAATATGTTTCATGTTTAAGTAAAGAAAAAGCGAGTAATTTGTAAAACATTATTACATACCAGTATTCATGCTTTCAGGTGGAGACACACTCACACACACACACACACACACACACACCCATATATATCTCTCTCTAAAGGTTTGCTGAACTTCAGAAAAAGAAGAAAAGTTAGTGAAGTTCATTGGCTATAACTGTGCTTAATGTTATTTGCCTGGAATGATTCAAATAATTTTGAAGTTTGTACTATTTTGTAATAAAATAACCTAGCAATTGTATGGTTACTCAAAATTTAATTCAAACTGGGATCATAAATTTGAAATCAATTTGCTATATTCTTACATTTCCTTACTTTGGGATTACTCTGTTTAGCTCAGTTTTCTGTATATGTGTGTTTTTTGTTTTGTTTCCCTCATTCCAACCCTGCAGATAAATTGGGAATTTTCATGTGAACAACAAAGAAAACTGGAAGCTAAAAACTGTGGTCAGCCAAAGGTGCAGGATCCTGGTAAAGGAGATAGTAGAGCGTAGCACTAGTTGGAATATTCGAATGGCAGCAGTGCCCTGGTGGATAGAGTTCAGAGATACCTAGGGCAGTAAAGGTGGTAGAGGAGAAGAAAGAGGCAGCAGAAGATGAGAGGTAAAGGTGATGAGAACAGGTGTATTGTAAGGAACGGTCTTCTTTTTTCCCTTTCAGTCTGATCATTATTGGAGGGAAGCCATTCTGTAATAAGCAGAAAATGGTCTTAAAACTATGTTTTGTGATGTGATACGCATATTCCCAGACCATTTTCCATGGATTTCCTCAGGAAATGGCTACTGAGGAGCCACTTGAAGTTTTCCCACAGTCCCATGATTGTACGAAATTGAGCAATGGATTATGCTGACAGTAAGCTTGAGTGGAGATGGAGATGGGGGTTTAGCTGCCCTGCTCTCTGTCCTTTTGAAAAAGAAGCCAGATGCATGGCTACTAGCTAGAAGGTCAACCAATTAAGTCTTGTGGATGTATCATGGCTAACCTGTTGAGAAACATAGAGTAAATCAAAACCATCACACGCTACTGACTTTAGTAATAAAATCAGCCCTGCTAAAAAAGAGGAGGTGGGCCTAAAATGGTCCCCTTCTCTTAATTCATTACAGTCTTAAAGGCAAGAGAGCCCAGGTTCATCTCTCAGCAAACAGAGAGTGCAAAGTAAGTGAATAACACTTTATAAGTTTACAAAAAGATTTCACATATGTGGTATTTTTTTTCATTTGACAATGATGAATGATGGGAATGGGAAGGCAAAAGGAAAATATAGTTAACATTAGCATTGCTTTATTGAAAATTTTGCTTCTAGGAGTTACGAAGTTAACAATTATCCACCTGAAAGTGCTGTTTTCCAAACAATTTTGTTACAGTATTTCAAGCATCCCGAGTTTGGACCACTCTACATCCAGCATATCAATTGGGAAAATGGGCAAGTTGCTTGCTCTGAAGCTGCTGCCTACCATTATGTAGTTTTGTTGGTGATCTTATGTGAATACCATGGTGGTGATTTCTTGTCACAGATGAGGTGAAGCTCCTCAGGTGCTACTGGCCCTCTCTTACAAGTGCCTTTATGTAGGTCTCTGACGTTTGTGGGAAGGCCCACTCTTTGGAAAGAGACAGTAGGCTTTTGTGCATAAGGCCTCTCCTTGCTCTGATGAAGCTAAGTGAATCTTAATGAAATTAATGTAAAGTAATATTTAAAGCCTGTTTCTGTGGATTTTTTCTGAAAGAAGAATGCTTCTCACCCCCAACTTTTGTGGGACACCTTGTTGCAGAAAGTCTGCCAAAAAAGGGGGAACTGCTATAAGGGAATTATTATGTTTAGATATGGACCATGTATAAAAAAGTTAAAATTCTTCGTGTTGTGATAGTTTAAAACCCAAATCAGACTGGCTTAACCTTCCTCCCCCACAAAAAGGAATGTTGTTACTCATATATGAAAGACCAGGAAGAGGTTTTCAGGCTTAAGCCAGGTTTCAAACAGCATGGCTGGTACTCAGTTTTCTTGCTTTCTGTTTCTCAGCTCCACCTTAACAGCCTCTCCTCTCTATCCCAGAGCTACATGCTTCCAGGTTCAAGTTCAGAAAGGAAGAATATGGAATTCTTTCCCAGAAGACTCAACAAAGATTTCTTGCATCTCACTCCACTCTGAATTGGTCATGTTTTCATCCCTGAGTCAATGCCTGTTCACTGATTGACTTAGATCTAAATAAATTCCACTGGAAGCATGTGGGCCAAGTGTGGGAAAAGGATGGTTTTCCAGGGGCGAATTAGAGTAGAGTCAGCATGAGAAGGATTAAGGGCTCCTGGGCATCAAAAGCACCAGATGCCCACACAGATGTGTAATTATGCCAATATTTGTATTGCTTACAATTATGAACAGAGGACTATATGGTATGTCTAACTGAAACTGCTTGGCAAAGCTCATGGCCATATTGGTACTATATGTGGAATAAGATTCAGTGTGCTGAACGATGTGGAGCTCAGAGAGCCCTCTGAGAATGGAATCCCTGTGACTGTCAGGGAGGCTGAAGAAACCAGCTTTAGGATCATTGAGTCTGAGACTGCAAACAGGCTTCTTTCCACCAAGATCAGCTGGTGCTGATTTATAGCTTATCTCAGGTACAGAAAACGTGAAGAATGTGAAGAATGACCTGGTCAGAAAGCCTTTTATGTGTGCTGATAGACTTGACTAGGATCTAGGATTCGCAATAAGTAAATTTAAATGTTATTTTTAAAAGGCAGCCTTTAATTTGTTGACACTTATTTAAACAGGAACTTCCGGAGAGTCAACGCAAAGCATACCGCATTATCTACAAATAAATGAGATACTATTAATCAGCGATCAAGAATTTCTCCCATGCCATATAATGGATCAACATTGGAAGTTCTATGTGGAATGTGAAGAGCTAACATTCTAAAGCCTTGTTTCCTTAATAATGTATTAGGTATTAGTTCATATTATCAACTAATGTTCATATCTGATCTTTGCGATCTGGTGGGCCTGTTTTAACACACACTTAAGATGTGTGTTTACTATTGTAAGAAAAAACATAAGTTTTCAACTACTGAAGTAAGATGAATACTTTTTTTGCCATTCAAATAAAGGCAATTTTGAAGCAAACCATTTTGACTCTTTGGCTTTCTTTTTACTAACATAAATTTAAAACTAATTCTTTCGATCAACACCTCTACTGTAGTATAAATAACAGTTATTCCTTAAGGGAAGTAAGGATACAAACAAGAGTGCTGGTTGGTCTGAAAAGGCCTGGGTAAAGTGAGACTTCAGACAAGAACTTAAAGTCCCAGTGCCTTTCCCCACTTACTCTGACATTTATCTTCAAATAAAAATTTAAAATTATTACAGGTTTATTTTAGGTTTTATAAATTTGCATAGATAGAATTATAACTGTGCTGAGTCTTAGAAAAAAAATGAATTGAGTGTTGATTTGAGAGCCAATTATTCTAAATAGAATTACTTCATCTTTGACTTTCACTACATTTTCATGAAGATTTTTTTAAGAGATATATTGAAGAGCATATGTTTTCCCAAGGGCCTGTCTTAATCCTTTGATAGCTATATTATTCTTCACTTATTAATCATCACCCCAGACTCCCAAATAAGCTTCTTGCCTCTGTGGACTGATTCTGTCCCTTCTCTCTCATTTGGGTAGGGAAGTCAAAATTGCAATTAAAATTACTGTAGCAAGTACTAGAATTTTGAGGAGGGGAAGAGGAGATACAATGTTGTTTTTCTTTGATATTTCATATTTTAAATGTATAGAATTTTAAATGCCTTTATCATTAAAAGTCACCTGTAAGGAGAAAAACTGTGGGACTGAGGAACCAAGGGGAGAGGAAGACTTTTAATTACACGTACCTTTGGCAAATTTTGAAACTAGTACTATGTGTGTGTTTTCTCTATTCAGATAAAAAATTGTAAGTATCTGAAAAGAAAGCACCTGGAAACATTTGCCTATTAATAAAAGTATAAAGATATTATTCTATTAGATCAGTTTATTTTTCTTCCTTTGAGAGTCCCTTGAAAATGTTCAGGATATAATGACCCTTCCAGTTATAATGTTTGAGAACTGAAAAAAATTTTATTATTCCATCATAATTTTCTCAGACTATCCTTTTTTTTAAAAAAAAAAAATTCTTGGATAGTCTACATGAGGTGGTCTATTCAGCTTTTATTACTTAAGGAGATATTTAAAACATGGGCCCTTTGGGACTATATGTACTAACATGAAAATTATAAGTAAGTGAAAAAAAGGGCAAATTGTTAGAAAATGTTTAGTACATATACTGGTTGTTTTAAATAAAACTGATATGCCTGTGAGTGCATATATAATATGTAGCCATATAAATATACATATATTACATATGCTATATGTATTTTATAAGCTCTGAATGTGTATTTGTGTAAGTGTCTGTTGGGGGTGGGCTATATTGAGTAAAAGGTCTGGAATGCTGCAAATAAAGCTATGCACTGACAGTCCCTAAAGATATTTTTAAATTTTATTTTTCAACTACAGTTGACATTCAATATTATATTAGTTTCAGGAGTACAACATAGTGATTAGACATTTATATAACTAATGCAGTGATCACCCCGATAAGTCTGGCACCCACCTGGCAACACACATAGTTATTACAATGTTGCTGGCTATGTTCCCTGTGCTGTGCTTTACACCCTCTTGACTGTTTTGTAACTGTCAATTTATGTTTCTTAATCACTGGTAGAAGTATACTTTTGCAGTTTACTTTAAACTTAAAAAAAAGCACATTTATAATTTTAAAAAATGTTTAAAGAATAAGACTTCTAGTCAAGATGGTGGCATAGGTAAACACGGCTTGCCTCCTCACACAACCACATCAAAATTACAACTAAACTATAAAACCGTCAGAAATGGAAGTCATACAATTACAGAATTAAAGAAGAAGCTACATTGAGACTGGTAGGAGGGGAGGAGGCATGGAACAGGCTGGTCCCACACCCATGTGTAGTGTATAAAAATTGGGAGGGATATCTTGGGAGTGAAGGGTCCTAGGCTCCCCCAGCCCAGGGTCCCAGTGCCAGGAAAGGAAGTTGCCATAACTTCTGGCTGTAAAAAGCAGCAGGGATTGAGACTGAGGAAGACAGAAATTGCTGGACTCTCTGGCATGGGGGCAGCAGATTGAAAAGCACCAGAGACATACAGGGAGGAACTAAATTGTCTGTCATCCGGGCAAGAGCTGGGGGAAAGCTTTCTCCCAGACAGAAGTGCTGGCAGAAGCCACTCTTCCTTTTCTGAGCCCTCACCACACAGAGCCACAAAGCCAGCAGGCAGGTACCATATCTGAGACTTCATCAACCTGGCTTACATTATTTGCCCCACACTGGTGATTCCCTGTGGACTTGCCCCACCCAAATTTCAGGCACAATCAAGCTGTTTCCAGTGGCTTTTCCATACAAATGGCTTGTTTTGGCCCATGCTTCAGATTTTCCTAAATTTTCTAAGTAAATATTTCCTAAATATGAAGAGCATCCCAGACAAGAAAAAGCTAAAGGAGTTCATCACCACCAAACCAGTATTACATGAAATGTTAAAAGGTCTTCTTTAAAAAGAAGACCAAAGATACAAACAATATAGTGGCAATAAATACATACCTATTAACAATTGAATCTAAGAGTAAAACAAATACCATATGATTTCACTCGCATGTGGGATCTAATGAACAAGCTGAACAAACAAGGAAAATGGGGACAGACTCGTAGATGGAGAGCAGGATGACAGCTAGGGGGGTGTTAGCGGGTACAGGGATTAAGCAAAAAGGAAAAACGACTCATAGACATGGACAACATTGTGGTGATTGCTGGGGGGAGAGGGTATTATGGGACTAAATGGTATGGAAAAAATAAAGATTAAATCAAAAATTAAAGAAAAAACAAACAAGCAGAGCAGAAACAGAATCATAGATACAGAGAACGTTTTGATGGTTGCTGGATGGGAGGGTGGCCAGGGGAATGGGCAAAAAAGGTGAAGGGATAAGAAGTACAAATTGCTTGTTACAGAATAGTCTTGGGGATGTAAAGTACAACATAGGGAGTATGGTAGCCAAAGAATATGTATGCATGACCCATGGATGTGGACAATGGTGTGGGGCTTGCCTGAGGGAGTGGGGGTTCTGGTGGGGGCGGGGGGAAGGGGGAAAATTGGGACAACTGTAATAGCATAATCAAAAATATATAATTTACAAAAGAAAAAACTTTAAAAGCATGTATTTTATTTAGTGATTATAAAAGTCACACATTCTAAATTTATACCATAAGAAATCTTGCAATTCTAAGTTTTCATTTTAGTGATCAAATTCTTAAACTTAATTTTCCAAGCCTGTTTAAAATTTTATACACCAACTGGAAACTAATATAACACCCAGTGCTCCAAGGCATGCTGAGTATTGCCCAAACTAAACAGCAGAAAGGTCTACTCCAGCTAGGGTTGAGGTACAGAGAGCTAATTACATCACCCTACCCAGATCACACCTGTAAGAAGACTGGGTGATTTGGGGTGTCTGCTAGGTGTTTTGCCTATGCTGGGTTCTAAATGAAACCCTTGAAGCCAGATAAGGAACTTTCAGGAATACCTAATAATCCAGTCTTCTACCTGATATTTGCATCCTTTCTATAAAACTAACTTCTTGAACACCTCCAGGATACAGAAAACCAGGGGAGAGGCCTCAGAATGAAATCAACCCTGCTGACTCATTGATCTTGGACTTCTACCCTCCAGAACTGCGAGAAATAATTTTCTGTTGCTCAAGCCACCTGGTTTGTGGCATTTTGCTATGGCGGCCCTAGCAGACTAATACAATCTCTAAATCCCCCTTTCATTTGTTTATACTACCTGGAATGTTCCATCTCCCCGCTGCCCATCCATGTTCTTCTTGTTCTTTGACCTTCTCTCCACGTGTGACCTCCCGAGTTGCTTTCTCAGACTGCCTGAATCCAAGCACTTAGCATTTACTGCTCAGTGTTACTAGTTTTCTTCTCCCCCGGGAGGCTGGGAAGCGTGTCAGGATCGTGCCTAGGGTTTTACACTCTGTATTTCCTATAAAATATCTCGAACATACTAGATGCTCAAGAAATATCAAGTATGGCATCTTCAAGTACAATAACAGAAAACCCTACTCAATGAATTTAGCAATAAGGAAAATTCATTATTTCACAGAAGTCCAGAGGTAGGAACTTCGGGGTTGGTTAATTCCATTCAACAATATCGCTGTGTTTGCATCTTTCTTCCAGCTCCCTTCACAGTGCCAAGGCGGCTCCGCTGTTGCAGGCAGGTGTACGTGCAGAAACAGCATCATTAGCAGAAGAGAAGAGACATTTTTTCCCCAATGCACATCTTTGGGAAGAAACCTTCTCTGAAACATCACCACCACTCCGGAAAATTGGCCAGTGTCTCAGAATTGTACCATCTGCCTCTTCCTTCAGGAGTCACTAACCAGGGAAGTGGGTTACCTTGATTAGCCGAGAGAAGTAAGTACATCCCCGTGTGCAAGAGAGTAGTTAGCTGTACAGACTCCAGATGGCCAGTAAAGAAACAACCAAACAAACACATGCCCCATGTGTGAGGGGCAGGGGGTGAGCACTTAATATATACCAGTCGTTGTTATAAGCACTTTTAGTGTGTTAACTGGTTTCATCCTCACCACACCTGTGAAGTGAAAAATATTACCCCTATTTTCAGATGAGGAAATGGAGGTACAGGATGAAGTCACTTGGTCCACAATCACACAGCTACTGATTGGTAGAGCTGGGATTCAACATCACTCGGAGTGATGGTGCCTCTGTTGGCTCCTTCCACGTAAACATTCTGAGGGAATCAGTGTTTGCTCCCTTTGGTGATCGACAGGCAGTCGGGGAAGACGGGGTGACTCATCGGTGAAAAACGGCATGTAGACACCTTAACTGGGTGAGTCTCAGTGTGGACACGCTGGTTCTGCTCTTGGGCTCTCTCTTTCAGTCTCGGGGGTTCCAGGTGAAAAGGACAAGTGACACTTACTCATGGGAGATATTGCCCAAACTGTTTTCACAGGGACTATCCTATTGTTCTTAAGTGAATGCATGTGTCCACAGGGCCTGGATTTTAAGTCTCTTTGGATTTTCAGTACTACGAGGGCTAACGGCACGTAACCCCTGCATTTGTTTCTTTGCCCTCCCTCTCCTTCTGTTTTCCTCATCTCATTTTTGTTGAAGCCTATACAGAAGGACACCAGGAGCATATCTTTCTTAAATATGTAAAAGCCAAGAAATGTGGTAAGTTTCTGCTTAAACTTGATCATAATGTTCTCACATCCCTAATTCTTTTCCCACCTAAATAAGAGGAACAGAATTTGAGGCCATGTCAAATCAACTTGCCTCGGTCTTCGTTTAAGCCCCAAGTACAGGCTGCATGGTTTACCTGTAAATTCCTTGGACATATTTGTAAGTTCTCATTCTTTCATTTTGGCTACTTTGCCAGAGTCTTTAAAATAGTGACGGTAGATGCAGACCTTTGAAGCTATAATGTAAATAGTGGTAAAAGCAGTTAACATTTCTGTCTTGAGATGTTCACAAGATACCTAGCTGAGATATGAAGCTGGGTCACGTCCCTGCCAAGCCGGAGACAAGGAAGAGGTAAGGCGGGTCACCCAGCCTGTTGGGGGGGGGGACCCTCGCCAGCCACGCAGCATCGGCATCTCAGCACAGCTCTTTCGTTCTGTTCGTTGTTGCCTACACATTATTAGTCATGTAGAAATTAAACAGGACAAAACAAAAACTGTTTCTTTGTTTAAAAAGTTCCCAAAAGATATGCTGGCGATGGAAATGAAGAAGTTTAAGAAAATGTTGGTCCTTCGTGCAAAAGAGATTTCCAGGATAAATAAAGGAGCAGACAGTTACATTTGGAAGAGCCCAGCTCTTGCCACAGATGATTGTACGTGCAGTGACGCAAGCCCAGGGAGCCCTGAGCATTCTGGACCTGTGGCCCTCCTTTCCCTTTAGAAGCCAAGAGGAATGCCTTGAGCCCCTCAGTTGACATACAGTGTGAAGGCCGCTACACCCCACCACTTTCAGTACCCCCATTTCTCCACGTTTCCACATTTCCTAAAGAATAGATTTATGCTCTCCCATGGAACCCGCTTTTCTATGAAAAATTCCATCTCCTGCTGGTCAGCTTGGTCCCTGATCATTGCTCTCAGTCACTGGCGCTGTCACCCCACCCCCATGCCTCTGCATCATGCTAATCTCTGGACCTTTCCCGGAAGCACCGTGCACCCCAGCTGTTGCGGAGCAGGAGCAGGCTTCCCTGAAGGCCTGATGATAACAGGGAAGGAGTTACAGCACAGCACAGCAAGCAACTTAGAAGTGAGTGGCCATGGCCTCTCCCACAGGGACTTCTCCTTGGTGATGTTCCCTTCAGACCCCGCCTTGGTTGAGGCAGTGTAGGACAGCGGATATGAGCACAGGCTCAAGGCTGACATCCCGGCTCCGTCACTCACTAGTCGTGGAACCTGGTTACCCTGCCTAGGTCTCATTCCATGTCTATAAATGGAGTTACCAATGCACGCACGGTCCTCCTAAGATGATCAGATGAGATCATCTGTGTGAAGCAAGCAGCCCAGTGGCTGGCACGTAGTGGTTGCTCAATAAATGGGTGTGCGTTGCTGTTATCACGAGAAGTTGCCCAGGCTGCCCTTGTTCTCACTAAACCTCTCATTAACACCCCTCCTGCATCACACACACACTGCACCCCCATACCCATTGGGGCAGAATCTTTCAGAGTAGGTCTGGGCATCAGTAATTTCTTAGGCTCACCAGGTGACTCTAATATGCAGCCAGGACGAGGACCACTTCTACAGATGTTTTCCACATCTTCCCCTTCTCTCTTTTCTGAGTCCCTATCACCTTTCTCCAGGCCTACCATAGAAAGTCAAGATTCTCCTACGTTGTCCTTCATTTTATTATAAGCGTGGCATTTTGGCTATGACTCACCCCTGCCCGTCCAGGCTTTGCCTAGGGGGCCTCAGATTTCTCATCATTAAAATATTCTGGTAGGTGTTCTCTGCTCTGTCCATGCAGCACAAGAGATTATACTGCGTTGTTGCTTTAAACAACCCATTTTTTTTTTTACAATGGTGAAAGAGACTATCATTCTCCCCAAATTGGCTTTTTGTATAAGTCCCTGCACATGTCCCTTCCAGACTAGGAGGTCAAGGGTTCCAGCTGTGGAACACAAGAAACTGGAAGCCCCTGGAGCACAGCCCAGCAGTACTCAGAGTACTGTTAAAAGATTGCCGCCGATCTTAGGGGGCTTACAGCCTTGGCTGCACATTGGCATTCCCTGATGAGCTTTAAAAGCTGGCCCCAACCCCTGCCCACCCCCAGAGACCCTAGTTCCATTGTTCTGGAGTCTGCGTCTGTGTGTCAGCGTTTTTTATAGATGGTTCCAGTGAGCGGCCACTCAACTCTGGAAGCTGCTCACTCACTTCACATTTCTCTGCCACCCGCCCTCATTCACTGTGTTAACCTGGTGTGCCCTGGGCTGCCCCATTGAAAGAATCCCCCAGGATGCCTCTTAAGAATACAGGTTCATGGGCCTCACTCCAGGCTTACTGAGTCAGAATCTCCAAGGAATTTTTTTGACAGGTGTCTAGATAAGTTTTATTCGGCAAATGTGGAAAACGCTACACTAATCCAAGTGCTCTTAGCCCATTCTCCGTTGGTTAATAAATGCTTCATTCACTTAACTATATTTAATGAGAACCGAGTAAGTGTCCAACATTGTTTTAGGTGCTAGGAATACAGCAACATGACAGATTCCATGTTGTCGAGGATATTATTATGTCTAGAGCATGTCTACAGTAAACAGCAAACAACTTGATTTCAGATAGTGATAAATGTCATAATGACCACATATCAGGATGAAGGGCGAAAAGGTGCTATGGAGGTGGGGCAGGCTATCGTTTTAAAGAGGGGAGCAGGGAGGGCCTGGTTTTGAGACTTTGCATCTGAACAGCCAACTGAGGGGTAACAAACTGCTTAGGAACTCCACTGCAGTCCCACTCACATCATTTTTAATCTATATGTTTCGTGTCTCCTAAATTAGATGCAATTATCCTCAAGGTCAGGGACTGTCTTTTGTATTTTGTATTCTCCCATAGCAACCAGTGTAGCACTTTGCGCAAGTGAGAATTTGGTGACTAACACTAGACACAAAAGCATTTCCTCCTTAAATATACCTTTAAAGACTATGGAGCATGCTAAGTAAAAGAAAATCCAGAGAAACACATTCAATCATCAGACAGCCCTAGGCTAGACTTCCTGCTTGCTTCCAGCTGCTAGCCATAGTTACAAACTCTAATCAGAAAATCACAAAGCATGCCAAGATCTGGTCATCTGTGTGTGACTCTACACTGGTGAGATTAGATGCCGAGCTTCAATTATTAGTGTCTACTGCTTACCATGTTGTGATGTAACTTCTTGTCTTTTGTGGTCAATTTCCCCTCAACTTCTCACCAACGTCTCTGTGTGCCTTCAAGTTCCATTCAACCCTCATTTCCTTAAGATAACCAGCTGAGCTCCACAGAAGGCCACTGGATCCTATGATGTCTCTGGAGGCCAAAGAAAACCCTTCAATGCACTTGAAAATCCTCAAAAGGTTCGGTGAAACCAATTCAGATGTCCAGAGATGTTTACCACAGCTCCAGTTTGGGAGTCTCGTGGATTTTAGGGAAGCTTTCCATTTCTTACAGGGTTACCCTGTTTGCCACATGTTTTCCTTGAGCCAAGACAACATGATCAGTACCAGAAGGCTGACCCAGGAGGTAATATCATTTGGTGGGAAAATTCCTGAATGAGGAATATCGAGACCAGTGTGTTTCCTACCAGTTCTACAACTGGCTTGCTGTTTGACCCCGTTGAGCCCCAGGATCCTTGGTTATAAAATACTACATTCCTTTCACCGATGACACTCAAGATTTCCATAAAGACCAAATTAATGAAAGAATAGAGCACTTTTTAAAGCATGCTAATTGCTGTGGCCTTACCACATACTATTATTATAGCTAAAGTAATTGATTGTGTTTTTATTGGGTTGGTCAAAAAGTCCGTACGTTTTTTTCCATAAAATAAAAGACACATTTTTCATTTTTACCAATAACTTTATTGATTTGGATATTTTGAATATGTCGGCTGTCTCCTACGTTGTAGAACATTGATTGTTCTCAATTAACATCTCAATTTGATCGCTATCAACTTCAACCAGTCTACAGGACCATGGAGCATCGTCCAGAGAGAAATCTCCAGCATGAAACTTCACAAACCACTTCTGACATGTTCAATCAGTCACAGCACCTTCTCTATACACTGCACAAATCTTTTTTTACATTTCAGTTGCGTTTTTACCTGTCTTGAAATAATAAAACATAATATGCTGAAAATGTTGTGTCTCTTCTTTCATCTTCAATATTAAAATGGCTACACAAAAATTTACCAATTTTGATGTTTTTTTACAATCTAACAAAATTGTTTCAAATAAAGTTAAAGACAACTAAGCACTATTAGAGCCATCTTATGGGGAAAAAAACCCAAATTTTTTCACCAAACCAAAATATTTGCTATGGTAGATGTTTGCATTCTTTCAGCCTCTCATTTCTGCAGTGGAACTCCCCCCTTGGATCTGTGCTCTTGATAAGACCCCCTTCCTTAGCTTTACTTTTCGTACTTTCCTTCAGGGATGTGCTTGGATCACCCTCCCTTTGAGGTGAAGTCCTTTCTTTGTGTCTTCAGCGACTGTGTCACCTTGGCTGAATTTATCAAGCATGAGTGACATTTGGCCCATAAGCTGCCATTTGGCCCAGTCAGGTGGCTCTTAGCACGTCCTATCTTGTTGGTTATTTCTGTTCTGGGTGCAGGGACTATTCCTGTAACTACAAGGTCTTTCTTTGAGGGCAGGGACTGTGATTTATATCTCTTTGCAATCTCAACTAGAGCAATACATTTTCACTAACAGTGGATGGCTTTTGGCCATTGTACTGGGTTGAACAGTATCCCTTCCCCCCCCCCCAAATCATGTTTTTGCATATGAAATCAAGTTAAGATGAGGTCATACTGGATTAGTGTGGCCATAAACCCAACGCCTTGTATTCCTTAAAGAAGAGAGAAATTTGGACACAAAGGAGACACAGGAAAAGAAGGCCATACAACGACGGAGGCAGAGATTGGAATGACGCAGCTGCAAGCCAAGGATGCCAAGGACTGGCAGCAACCACTAGAAGCTACAAGAGGCAGAGGATTCTTTCCTTCACAAGGAGCATAGCCCTGCCAACACCTTGATTTCAGGCTTCTGGCCTCCAGAACTGTGAAAGCATACATTTCTGCTGTTTTAAGTCACCCAGTTTGTGGTAATTTGTTAAGGCAGCCCTGGGAAACTACTGTATTTTGTTGCATATAATGCAAACTTTTTGCCCAAATTTTTGAGGGAAAAATAACGATGCTCACTATACATGGGTAGTACTTATTCCGTATCTATATAAATGTTTTTAATTCTTCTGCTTATGATTTATGCTTATGCGTTAAAAATGTAACTCTAGAAAGCAATAATAATATTTGTATGCAAAATAATACCCTGCAATATGATAATCGGCTTTGTTTCTAAATACAAATAAATAATTGAATTTAAAAATTAAAATGAAAATTTTTTTTTCCTGAAAGTCTGGGCTGGAAACGTGGGTGCGCGTTTTACACAGAAAATTCAGTAATACGCTGGAGTGCTGAGCAGGCTGCAGTGTTCAGCAAAGGCCGTTTGGGGCCGCCCTCCAGCCTTGCGCAATTGCTTTCTGAAGACCCGGAGCGCCGACCAGAGCGAGCTTTCCCGGGAAGGGACTGGCTGAAGGTAGTAGATGGACGGGACAGGGACCGAGCTAGGTGCGGCCTGCGCATACAACAATGCAAAACAAAGATTACAGACGTTATGTCAACGGTGTTTTTAAGGCCCCATCACAGAAACAGTTTGCTTTCTGACAAAAAGGTTGATCTGAGGGTCGCAGATAGTGGAGCAAGTGAGTGACTACTGGACAGACACTTCATGGTGTGATCTATTCAAACTAATCAAATGGACCTATTTGGGATGTAGTGTGTGTGTGGATTTCAGAGCACCCCTTCTTGAGACACCTGGAAGCTCCGCTGGGTGAGCCAGGCTGACTACGTCTGGTGAGCCTTTTGGATCCAGTCCTGAAGCCTCGGTTTCCTCAGCTGTGAGCAGCACGAACACCAGGACAGACCACCTGCCTCTGAGCTCTGGCTCTGCCACTTAATGGCGAACTACTTTGCCTCACTTGCCTCCTCCTCATCTGTAAAATCACAAAAGACAAGGCACCTCCCTCCTTAATGCTGTCAGGATTGAAAGAGCTAATTTGCGTAAATTGCTTAGAACAGCGCCATAGATGGATAATAGAAACCTCAGTTGTTTTTACCATCATCATCACAATGTGCAAATGAAGGAGACCAGGAGGGAATTATGTGACCTCTAATGACTGTCCAAAAAGAGGAGCTCTCACTGGGAGAAAGATGACCGCAAAACTAGCCATTTGCTTGATAATAAGTTTGAAAAATGGATGTTACTTGCTCCATCCGATCAAAGGGAACTTTTTAAAAGGCAGTGTAGTCTCAGAGTCTCCATTACCGTGGGCAGACTCTAGATCCTAGGAACAAGAAGTATGGGATCCCTTGCGGGGCTCCTAACCGGTTCTACGCGGTCCTACCCATCTCCCTACCGATCAGCCAGGCACGCAGCAGGCCCTCAGTCAACGTGGACGGGCAGAGCAGGAAAGAAGAAACCAGCCGGGACTTTCTGGTGCGCTCCCTGCCGCAGGAGGCAGGCCCTAGGAGCTCAGGCCCGGAAAGGAAAGGAGCGCCGCGGGAGTCGCCTGCAAGTGCGGCGATTGGGAGCACAACGCAGAGCCTCCACTTCGTGAAGTTAGCACAGTCACAAGAAGCCGCTACAAAGGCAGAGTCGTAGATATTGCCCAGCTGGCTAAGTAGGTGTGTGCTTGCTTTCATGCAGTTTTTGGGTGAGCAGGCTTGGGACCGGATACCGCGTCCGCACGGCCCGCCACCCTCACCCCGACTTGGGGTTAAAGAGGAAGCTTTCGTGTCTACCTGGCATGTAGGCACTGATTGAAAAACAACTTTGTACTCTATTTATTGGACATAAAGCTCCACCTTCCCACGCAGCTCCTAGATGACATGTCCCCAGGCTGCGTAGGACACTGTCCGCATCTTACCCATGAGAGTGGGCGAGTCCTGCAAAGCCAGAGCCTCGCGGAGGCTGGCCTTCGGAGGGAAGCGGGGAGACGCGGAGGTGAGTTTGCTTTGTCACCGCCCTCTGAGCGACTTGGGGCAAGTCACTTAGCTCTCCAGACCTGGGATTTCTGGCCTATCTGCCGCGGGCAGGGAAGGGAACCTGGATGACCCTCAGGGCAGCGGCGGCTGGGCCAGAGCAGAGCGCGCCGCGCGCGCCTGGGAAGTTTGCCCCGCGCGCGGAGCCGGGATCCCGGAGTGCAGGGGCCGGGAGCTCCCTCTGCGGGAGCGCCGCAGCGGCGCTCCTCCTTTCCCCTCCACGTCACGGGGGCCGCTCGGCGCTCTCCCACCCCCGGCCGAGGGAGAGCAACTCCCTCGCAGGGCGCGCCGCCGAAGTGGCGAAGGGAGAGGAGGCGGGAGGAAGCCGCCGCCGCAGAGGGGCCGGGAGGCCGGAGCGCAGCTCGCGGCCCCCGCAAGGGCGCCTTGTGCAGCCTCGGGGACCTGGCGTTCGGGGCTGCGCCGCTCCCTTTCGTAAGTCGACTTGGCCACGCAGGCCGGCGAGGGACGCCGGAGCCGGAGGTGTGGGGCTGTCCCGCGGTGGCGGGTCCAGAGCTCCTGTCCCAGGTGCTGGGTGGCCGGGACGCCCAGACCTTCTCCTCGCGACTCTCGCTTTCCAGCCGGAGAAAACTCGGGCGCCGCGAGCCTCTAGGGGCTGGGGGTGGGGTGGGCCGGGAGAGTCGCCTCGGGACTGTGGGCTGCCCCCGGCCTGGACCCGCGCCCGCGGGCCTGCGGGTGTCGCACGGGGCCGGCGCAGGCACCCGGCGGGCGGGGATGGAGTCAGGGGCTGGGTGGGCGACTCCGCCGTGCGCAGCAACTTCGGGGCCCTGCGCGGCGGCCGGACGCTGGAAAGTTCCCTGAAGCCAGCGCTGGGTAAGAGCGTTGCAGGCTGCGGGGCAGCCGGCACGTGTCCGCGCCGGGGCGTCCCGGGAGACGCAGGTGCGGGTCCGCACCCCGGGCTCGGGGGCGGAGAGGCCCGGGGTCGCTGGGCGCGTCCCTGGGTTTTCCCGGGACTCGCCCACAGCGGTGAAAAAGTGGCTGCCGGTTGGCGCCCTTTCCCGGGCCGGGGTCCCGCTGTGTTGGTCCTCCCGGGCCGAGGGCCCACCCACACCCCCACCCAGGTGAGGGGAGCTGACGGTCGAGGTCCCCACTCCTGTTTTTCTGGACTCACCCTCCAGCCTTGGACCTGCGAGGCCCGGCCACCCCACCCAAGACCTGGGCGTCCGGGGCCCTGGGGGCTGGAGGCGAGTGGGCGGGAGACGGAGGCGGCGCGTGCGGGAACGGGCGGCTTCCTCGGCTTTCCCTATAGGACGCGGTGGTGTGGTGGGGGTGGCGTGTCTCTTAATAGTTTGGGCATCGGAGCCTGCGGGACTGACCTCCCCGCCGCGGCCTCCGCAGGGACCATCTTCTGCACTTTCTAAGGCCAAGTGTGGGTGCGGCGGAGCTGGCCGGGAATCGTCCTCCTGCGAAGCGGCGGCGCCTCTCCTGGCGGGCTCGGAGCCCCCGGAGGTCGGAGTGAAGAGGTGTGGACTCTGGAGTCAGTTTACCGTCTAAACTTAGGCTAACGGCGCGAGTGGGCGGTATTGTTTTGTTAATTTAAGAACTGCGCTTTCCGACCTGGGGGAGGTTTTCCACGTCGTGGTAGCTGGAGAACCTTGTGCACTGCACTCTGGCTAGGCTGTGGGAGAGGTGGCGTTAGCCTTGAGGGCCTGGTCTTTTCCTCTTCTCATCCTCAAAATTGAAAAGCAACAAACCAGAATATTAAGGGAGTTGGGGTAGATAATTTAAGTGTTCGCGCGGTTTGGTAGGCGTAGACGTCACCCCTTTTGATCTTATGTGCAGAAAACAAGCCCTTACTGTGAAACCACCCAGCGAATACATTCTAGAGCCGGTCCTTGTCTACAGTGTGTGGATCGTGTCTTGAGGAAGTAAGACCTTTGAAAGTCAATGGAGCAGGAGAGCAGTTTGTATGCTGCACTTTCTAAGGCCCTTTTCTCTGTGAGAAATGACCAATTAACAGGCTGTTGAATCATACTGAACTTGGATTTGCAGAGAAACAATAGCCACAGCGGAAGAACCAGGTTGTGCGGCACTGACTGTTTCTGGGAAGGACTGCAAAGTGTTTCCTGTGGGACTGAGGAAGAAGTGTTCCCTCCAGGTTTTCACTTGAACTGGGTCCTTCGAGAGGCAAATGTTACTTACCTCTTGCTAAAGTTACTTGCTAAATGCCACATAGTCTGCAGAGAGATAGTGTCTAGGGGTGAATGGCATAATTGGGCAATTAGTCGAAGTTGGCACTTGATGGCACCATGCCAGGATAGGCAGGCAAGAAATAGTTATGAAACTAACTTTGCATGAACTTGGTCATGGGGCCGGGGGCAGACAGACACCTTACAGAGAGTACCCAGTTTCTGCTCTCTTTCCCATGAACGTCACCCACTAGTGGGGCTGCTAGTGCTGGGACCATGGCTGGGGACCTGGGGCTGACTATAGTGCCACAGACTGGAAGTAAAACTAGGTCAGCTTCAACGAATTTCCTTCTTAGGCTGGAAGCAGGAAGAAGGCAATAAGATTATCAAATGCAATGATGAAAAGTCACTTCATCAACCCAGGTTTGTTGAGCACTTACTGTGTGCCGGGTCATACTGGGTGCTGTGGGAGCACAGACTGCTGGGGTGAGGGCAAGAGGCCTTCTTGGGGAGATTTAAGGTGGAACCTGAAGGATGAATGGGAGCTGCATAAACTAAGTAGAGGGAGGAGGAGGAGAAAAGGGGGAGTATGTCCACCCCAGGGGAGGGTGTGCCCTAAGACAGAGGAGAGGAGAACAGGCCTTGTTCCAGGTCCAGCAGGACCTGAGGGGAGAATGGCACCAGGTGAGGTCAGCAGGTACCAGGACTAGATGATGCCAGGTCTTTGGGTCATTTTGTGGAATTGATCCTCAGGGCTGTTTCACATCTGAAAGTATATTGGTGAGATTTAAATTGCGACAAAACAAAGCTCCAGGGGCTGTGTGGAGAATGGACCTGAGGAGCCCTTAAAGTTGGGGCAGGGCCTGCTGAGGGCTGTGAGGGGCCTGGTGGTCCAGGCAGAGGCAGTGGCCTTGGGGATGACACAAGTGGGTGGACTCAAGGCAGACCCCGGAGTGCCCTGGTGACGAGTTTTGTGTAGGGTGTGAGAGTGCAGAGTGACTCCCACTAAGCTGGGGCTTGAGCACTTGGGTGGATGGCTCTGCCATTTACGGAGGAGGGAGCAGTGGAGGGGGAGGATTTGGGGAGAAAAGACAAGTTTGGTTTTGTGGGGTCTGAGCTGCTCTCTAGGCTCCTGAGTAGAAGAAATACTTACCGTATTTTGCCATGTATAATGCACACGTTTTTGCCCAAATTTTTGAGGGAAAAGTAAAGGATGCTCATGACACATGGGTAGTACTAACTCTGTATCTGTATAAATGCCTTTACTTCTTTTATTTATTTAATTAAAGTGTGTCTCTACAAAGCAATGATGATATCCATATGCAAAATAATACCCTGGAATACTATTGTCTGTTTTGTTTCTAAACATAAATAAATAAATAATTGAATTTAAAAATGAAAACAAAAGATTTTTTTCCCAAATGTTTGGCCCAACAACATGGGTGCGCATTATACATGGGAGCGTATTATCCATGGCAAAAAACAGTAGTAAGTATCTGGATAGATCAGGCCCGAGATTACCCTCCAGTGAGCTGGGGGGCCACCAGTATTGGGCTATTACTTTACTGCTGCGGTAGGTTGAGGGAGGGGTGTGGACCTGGCAAAGAGCTCCTGTCTTCACGGGGAGAAGTGGGAGGAAAAGCAGGGGGGTGCTGGATCTCCACCGAAGCTGTAGCGGGAATGAGCACCGCCTGGTATGTTCCTGTGTGTACAGTGGTGGGGTGGGGACAGGCACGCTTACTTCCCTGGAAGCTGCTCCTTGAATGAATGGGACAGAGGGCTGGCTTTTTTAAGATGAGAGCCTCTTCCTATTGGTCTTTGAATAGAATGAATGAATGGGAAAGAGAGGGTGAACATACAGGGTATCCACAGCCCCTCCCACTCTTCGAAATATTATGTAAAAATCTCATCGTTCTGGCATTTTGCTATCAAACTCATATAACAAACTATCAACGTCTTACTAAAACAGTCTTTTGAAATGTGAAGTTTTACTTCATAGATATGCAAATTGAATGATTAGGAGAAGCGTAGATGGAAATCAGAGAGCAGCGCTGCAGTGTGACTAAGAGAGGCCCCCGGAGTGACACTGCGGTGGCCCTGGTTCCGGTGGCCCTGCCACTTGCTAGCTTATGACCTTAAACAAGTTTCCTGGCCTTTCTGACTTGGTTTCCTGGTCTCTTAAGTGGCACCACACCTAAGAGATACCTGCTGTGTGGTGCCTTCTTGTGGACTCTCGTGAGGAGTGCTTGTACACACCATGGGTGCCCCATGTGTGCACGCGTCTTGTGTGCACAATGTATGCGCGGTGCGTGCATCGTGCCTGGAACCCCGTGAGCACCCAGTAAGCCTCAGTGCTGGTGGATTTATTGTGATGATGTCGTTTCCATCACTTCCAGATGTAGCATCTGAGACCTAGAGAATTCTGAGAACCTGTCCAAGTCATAAGAGCCAAACAGTGGCAAAGCCAAGGTCAGGATCCCCTTTGTCTGACTCATGCGCAGAGGTCTTCTCCTCTGCACGTCCACAAGTGTCAGGCGCTGGGTGCTGTATGAAAGTAACTGTAATGAAAGGATCTGGTGACGCTCGCCAGAGTGCAGAGAAGCAAAGCAGACATTGGTGTCAAGTCACACAGACTTTTCCTAAGCAATTTAGAGATGTATGTTTTGTATTAATTTGCATTGCTTTGCATGTCATTTTATATGCATTTCCATCTGCTGGTAAATTTCCTAAAGTCTGAAGCTTTAAATACATGAGATCAAATAAAATTAATCAGGAATTAAATGCAGCTGCTTCAAAACCTAAAGGGCCCCTGGGCACATGGGCTTAGTGTGGGCCTTGGGGAAAGGACTGGATCAATATTTACTATTATAGAAGATGTGGGCAGCCAGATACCATTTGATAAAAGCAGGTCACATCTTAATGTGTAATGAAGCTTGTTCTGCTGAACATAATAGAAAAATACAGGAAAAGTGAAAGAAGACCAGAGAGAAACTGTTACATAAAATGCCAGAAAATGAAGCAGAAGCAGAAACAGAAGTCTGCTTTGTGAAGCTGAACTAATAAGAAACACTAAGGGTCAGAAAGTAAAGGTAGAACTTTCAAGCATAAACTTAAATACCAATGTGTGGGTTTTAAAACCAATAAATTGTCTCTAAATTGGACTTACTGGGAAATAGGCCATCGAGTCTTGGTAAAAACTTGGAATATATGTGTGTGTGTGTGACACACACACACATATTTTAAAAAATTAAAAACTATAATTTTGTTTTCTTAGAGCAGCAGTTCTCAGTGTGGTCCCTGGACCAGATGCATCAGCATCCTCTGGGCACTTACTATGGTAATTTGCACCCGTGAAAAGCAACTTCTGAGACCACCAGATATGCTGAATCAGGACCTCTGGGCCCAGCAACCCGTGTTTCAATATTTGGAGTCAGCTTTGGTTCTTCTAGTTTTCACTTCTTTGGTCTTAACCTTTTATTTCTTTCTTGTGGTCACTAGCTTCTCACTGTGCCGCTTCACTTCCATCAGTCAGTATCCTTGTAGAAGGCCGTACCCAGACACAAACCCATCCCTTCCTCCATCCCGAGGGCTGAACGGGTAGAAGATGCTTTCTAAGACCCCTTTAGGCTCTGACGTGCGGCAGCCCTGTGGTTCTCACAGCATGAGATTGATTTGCTTTGGGTTTGATTATGCTGCCTTTAAAAAAATCTGGCCGTGTCCTACCAAACAGTGACACTCCAAACGTACAGTCAGCCAAAACACAGAGCTGTTCTGTACAGACGTTCCTGTCAAACCACGTTTCTCCATCCGGTACAAGCGCAGTGAATTTCTTGGAGCTGCGTGTTAGTCTTTACCTCTCTTAAGTTCTGTCTTACTAGGTCCAAGTCTGTCCAGATCTGTCTGGGTCCTATTTCCGTCCTTTTTCATAGAAACCCTTATGTCCTCTGCCGCTTTGGCCGCTGATGTCCTGGCCTGAGGAATTAATGATATGAGTATTTTTTATCAGAGGCCTTCCCCCACAGTTAATGAAGCTTGAGAACTTGGCATCTTTTGTAGTCCCTGTGGGCCTCATGGGGCCGTGGTTCTCACGCCCGTCATGGTCCCCGTGGAAACGACCACTGTCCTGCAGTGCTCCCTCACGCCACTCCTCCCTGGGGGGGCGCTGTTTTCTAACTCCATCCTCCGCGTCTCTCACAATGGCCCCTACAGCGTGTCACCAGGAGCCGTTGGTGATGATCGCTTGACTCTCCCTCTTAGGTTTATACCGCCAGGGGACACAGTTCAGAAGTTTCAATAGGAAATAATAGGAAGTAAAAATTGGGTCTCCTCATTCCTCCGCTTCCCTGCACACCCTCCTCCCTTAAGCTCCGGAATGCATCAGTTTTGCAATCAAGTCCGTTTTTAGCCAAGAGTGAAGTTATTTCATGTTTTATTGTAAAATTTTGCTCATACATGATTCTTTTTTATTTTTAGAATTTTTAAAATTAAACTTATTGGGGTAGCATGAGTTATAACAACATCTATATATTACATGGTGTGCTCACCATCCAGAGTTTAGTCTCCTTCCCTCGCCATATATTTGACGCCCTTTACTTTCTTCATCCTCCTGGGTCCCCTCTGCCCTCTGGTAACCACTGTACTGTGATCTGTGTTTGTGAGTTCATTTTGTGCGTTCATTTGTTGCTTTCTGTTTTATATCCCACATCTGAGTGAAATCGTATGGTTCTCATCTGTTTCTGTCTGCCTTATTTTACTTACTATATACTCTCAAAATGCATCCATGTTGTCGCAGATGGAAAGTTTCACCATTTTTATGGCCGAGTAATATTCCATTGTCTATATGTACCACCTCTCATTTTTTCAGTCATCCGCTGGAGGACACTTGGGTTGTTTCCAAGTCTTGCATACTGTGAACAATGCTGCAGGGAATATGGGGGTGCATATATCTTTGGGAATAACTGTTTCCAGTTTTTTAGGTAGATACCCAGAAGAGGGATTGCTGGGTCACATGATAGTTCTTTTCTCAATTTTTTGAGGAACCTCCATGCTGTTTTCCATAGTGTCTACACCAGTTTTACATCCCCCCCCAGCAGTGTACAAGGTTCTTTTTTCTCCACATCCTGGCCACTACTTGTTATTTCCTGTGTTATTCCTACTTGTGTTATTGATAGTAGCCATTCTAACAGGTGTGAAGTAGTATCTCATTGTGGTTTTGATTTGCATTTACCTTGTAGTTAATGAGGCTGAGCATCTTTTCACACGTCTGACAGCGATCTGTCACACATGATTCTTAAAGGAGTACAATTAGATAATGTAATTACACCAGAAAGAAAAAAGTTTCAAAAGGCAAAAGCAAAACAACTTCATGGCAAGAATGCGTTTAGCCAGGGTTGCTGGAGCATGAAGAAGTGCCTGGAATTCTACACTGTTATTTTTGATCCTTATCTAACCCTACTCAGACCTTCTTCCTCCCTTCCCCTGCATTGAAAGACCAGCCTGAAACCAAATTGCAAAAATCTCCAAACCATCCAAGACTGCTTTCCTCCTCCCAAGATGCTACTGAACCTCTTACGTGATGTGATGTTCTCCCCCAGCGCAGCCAGCGAGAGAGTAAGTGCCTGGTGCTAATGGAGCTCTTTGTAATCTCAAGTAAACGTCCATGAATGCTCGGTACTTCTAGCTCTTCATTTGCTTTCATTCTTCCTTGGTCCCCTTTTGTTGTTTTCTAATCTAGTTAAGGGGAGCATAGACAAGGTTGTCCCCTTGGAGCAGGGCTTCCTGCGCCCAGATGGGACAGTCGGCCTCTCTGCTGTTGGAGAGGTGGGATCTGTTTCTGGAGGCTCTGTATACCCTGGCATTTCTCCCGGTCATCTCGAGATCTCGACAGCCCATGACAAAGCCGCTAACCCGGACGACAAGAGGGTGGGCAGCTGTGCCCAGGGCCAGGAAGAACAGTCTCGGTGCGGCTCCTGGTTTGCCCAGATTTCTCACCTTCTGCTCCTCTGTGTCGCTGTGGCATATTTGGAATATTTGCACTGTTGCTTCCTTTCTCCGCACCCCCACATTCCACCTGGGTACGACAAGGAGAGGCTCTGTCTGCCCATCTCCCACCAGGTTCTCTCTTCCTTTGGCCTTTCTGCCCTCCCCCCACTCTGAGGCAGGCAGAGGCGGACAGATGCAGTGTCAGATGGGTGGGGATCGAGGAGTAGGACGGCACACCAGGCAGACACACTTGGCTGGAAAGACTAGGTCGTGACAAAATGCTAGTAGAATGATGTGGAGGCGGTGGAGCTGGAGGAAGGGATGGGCAACCACGGGAGAGAGCCTAAGAAGGGGGGAACATAAAGTCAACACTATGGCAGGAAAATCCCTGAATAAAAAGAAACATTTCCAAGTGCTAGCTAGTGACTTACCTTTTCTCGGAAACTGTCTCTACAATAAAATTTAAATGTAACAAAATGACGGGGCTTTCTTGAGATTGTGTTCAGGCTGCGCAACACCTCACTGTGCCTCTCTGCATTCCCCCGGGCAGCCCAGTTTCTAGTTGTATCTCCCCAGGATCTAATGTAGTGTCTGCCTGGCACCCGGCAGGCACACAGTACACGTTGGCTGGGTGGGTGGGCAGACAACCAATTGAAGGGGGATAGAAGTAGGATATATGAGAATAAAGACACATACACACATGCCACACACACATACATGTGCCGCATGTGTGACACGTGTGTGTATATGTATGTATATAGACACATGCATGGGACATACACCCAAAAGAAGTGAGGGCAGGGACGGGGATGGATATTTGTACATCCGTGTCCACAGCAGAATTATTCACAGTAGCCAAAAGATGGGAGCAATCGGTGCATGTCCATGGACAGGCGGATAAACAAAATGTGGATACATACAATGGAATATTATGCAGCCTTAAAAGGAAGAAAATGAATGAAACTGGAAGACATTGTGTTAAGTCAAATAGGCCAGGCAGGAAAAGACAAGCCTTGTCTGATTCCTTCTGTACGAGGTTCCTACAGCGGTCAAATTCAGATAATGAGAAAGTAGAAGGGCGGATGCCAGGGCCGGGGGAGGGGCAGTGGAAGTCGGTGTGTCGGGCCCTGAGTGTCAGTGGGGGAGGAAGAAAAAGTTCTGTGGGTGGGTGGTAGTAATGGCTGTAAAACTGTGAGTGTACTTAATGGCACTGAACTGCACACATGAAAATGATTAAAGTTGCACATTTTTATGTTATATATGTGTGGTATGTTTTACCACAATAAAATAATAGAAACATGTTTTTATGATCACCTAATTCACAATTACGGAACAATAAAAGAAAAGTTATTTCTAAAACAAAGAAGTTAAGCAGCTAATGCAAAGTGTACATTCCAGAGACAGGACAGCAGTGACCCCAGACCCAAAAAGGTGTCTAAAACTGTGCTACTGAACCCTGGCTGGTGTGGCTCAGTGGATTGAGTTCCGCCCTGGGAACCAAAGTGTTGCTGGTTGGATTCCCAGTCAGGTACATGCCTGGGTTGCAGGCCAGGTCCTCAGTAGGGGGTGCACAAGAGGCAACCACACATTGATGTTTCTCTCCCTCTCTTCCCCTGTCTCTAAAATTAAATAACTAAAATCCTTTTTAAAAACCTGCAAACAAACAAGAAAACCTTCTATTTTTGAAAATTTTAAAACCTGCAGAAAAAGCTGTAAGAATAGTGTAGTGGGCACCCATCTGACTTCCCCCTTGACCTTGAGAAAGCCAAAGGCTTCAATGAGGCTTCTGCATGTCCCCCTGCCCAGTGAGACCCCGTGGCGGCCTCGGGAAGGTGATCTCTGGGTGCAGGAGCTGGTGTTGATGATGAAGTCCAGTCCCTGTTGGCATAACAGTCCCCACTCTGTGACACTCCACGCTCCTTCTCTGGCTGTTTCTAAGTGCTTTCCACCCCTCACCATCGTGCGGCCTGTGTGCCAGCCTGCTCCTCCTGCCAGAATTCGGCCATGCCTGAGCTCTGCCATCACAGCGAACACGTGAGTCAGCGCCCTGGGCATTCTTCCACACAGACGAGGAGGCTGAGGCTAAAGAGATTGGTGACAGCTCCTGTGTGCTGTTGGGACTTAAATTCAAAGGCATCGGCTTTAAATTACAAACCCGTTCTGTGGTACACAAAGTTTGAGGTGGAGGAGGCCGGCGTGTGGCAGGGAGGAGAGGAATGAGGGAGTGACTCACAACTATTCAACATGGCTCACCCTGTGAGTTGTTCTGATATCTTTTTCTTGATATGTAACAAGCTTGTTACAACAAGCTCTCAAGGAGGCTGCTCATCTGTGAGGTGACTTTCAGAAATTACGTGGCCTACTCCCTGCTTGTAGCCAGAACCAGGTAAAAGGGGATGGGGGTTGCTGTGAGCTGAGGCGTGCGTACCTGAGGCAGGCTGCACAGTTCATGCCAATGTTGGAGTTAATTTGGTAAATCTTGGAGTCCGCTGTCCTTCAGATGTTTACCTAAAACCTCTATAAGCTCCTAAATGCAGATGGATGAGACATTAAGCATCATCTGAGACATAATGTTGCACTTAGCTATATTTGGGATTTTTCCTTTGTATAAGTAGATAGTTAAGCCTGGCTTAAGTTTAAGTTTAATTGTGCGTGTATGTTTTAAGCATTACTCTTTTCACATGGTCATCTTTCAAAGTATATCTTTGCAACGTGGCTTAAACACATAAGGGGCTTATTTTTCTCATATGACAAGAATGCAGAGTGGGGCATTTGCTGCTGGTGGTTCAGTGGTTTGAAGGTTTGGGGGATGAGGTTTCTGATGTTCTCTTGACCTGTTCTTCATGGTTCCAGGATGGCTGCTGCAATGCTGGCCATCATGTCAGAGTTCCAGAAAGGAAGGTGGACAAAGGGGAAAGGGTAACAAAGTGGCATACTTCCCCCCAAATCAGGTTCCTTTAAAGAACTTCCCCAGGAACTGACATTATATTTCATAGACTGATGCTTTATAATGGAGACTGGGGAAAGGGACTTTTAGAGGGGCCCGTTTCTGCTACCAACAATGGAGGAGTTTTCTTACTAAAAAATAGAGGAAGGATGGATGTTGGAAGGCGACTGGCCATTGCTACCACAGCCGTATGTAAAACCCTTCCCTGCCAGGTCTGTTCCTGAGTCCCACCCCCTGCCCTCTGTCTGCCCAGCGCGGCGCCACGCCGTCCTGAGGACTGCAGCGTTATCGTGCACATGCAGGTCTGAGGGGCCTGCTTCTGCCCATTGTGTCCTATGCAGTCGGCATATGTTTGCGTAGATGCTTAGTTTTTAACTAAACAATCGTTCCACTTTTTAATTCCATTAACCTAAAATAAAACCTCCATGTTGAGACCTGCCCCTGTAGGTAGAGCTGTTGATAGAATGCATCCCCGTAGGAGACGCCAACTGGAGAGCTCCCTGGAGTCATGTCTGGAATTGACTTTTGGCAAGACAGTTGACAAGAAATCACTGCTTTTGAAATTCCTGTTTCAGCAGAATTTTCCTGAGCACTGCAGATATTTTCCCCACCTGTTTAACTTAATTTTAAGTTCCTGGATCTTAACTTTATTGTATCTATATGCACACGGGCTTTCAGGACAATGTGTACATTTTAAACCAAAAAATACAGGCCTTTCCTAAATGGTGGCATCGTGCCAGGGTTGCCCGTCTTGAATATTGTAGGGGAAGTACGGAAGCACACTGACGTCTCCAGCCCCACTCCCCACCATGCTGGCAGAACACAGCAAACACAGGAGCTGCCCTGCTGGCTTAGCACTGACTGGGAACGGAGTGTGTCGAATCCAGTCATGAGAGTGTGGCCTGGCCTTACGCCACGGCTGCCGTGATCCACAGCTGCTGCCTCTGTGATGCAGTCACGGGCAAGAGATTCTGTTTCCAACGTCCAGGGGGAAATTGGAGTTGCCACGCCTCTGGAGCTCTGTGTAACCTTTGAGGAATTAATTTTGGCAGTATAAAATATGGAATTAGCCATACTTGTCCTCACGTTGCTGCAGAATCCTCAGTACCATTTGTTACGTGGCCCTTAGGGCTAGCTTGGCTGAACAGGGATGCTAGGACGGGCCACTGCAGTTTCGTACCATCTGGAAAATTGCCCCTAAGAACACTAGGTGTAGGGGAAGGTCTGTAGCTCCTGCAGCGCGTAGGGTTACAGAAGCTCCTTAGCGGGCTGTAACTCTGCACAAAACTAGTTGCACTGCTCTCTTGGATGTCTTTAAAGGAATTGTTTGACTATCAATCTTTCATAAGCTATTGAGCAGACTTGGGGAGAAAAAACTTTAAAGTTTAACCAGAATAACTATCTTCCTGTCTTTGAAAATCCAAAACAAGTGTATGTCTTCAGGAACAATATATGCAACAGACATTAACAAAAAAGAATGTTGTCAGATAGTGAAGAACAGATAGCACATCAGAAAGAAGGGAGTAATCCAGGCACTATTTCAGCAAAATAAAAGTAGACTACGATGTATTGACTCCCAGTTTTCCCAAGAAATCATCTCTCTTACAGAGGTCCTAGTACCCCAAATTTGCATACCAAAGTTGTTTGGTTTCTTTTCCCCCATAGACTGGGTCACAGGACTTCACAATAGCATTGTGGGATAGGAAAACCATTCCACATTTAACACATGGAAAATAAAGACTTGCCCAAGATTAAATGACTTGCCAGGGTCACTTGAGGAATTTTTGATGGCGGAGCCCAGACTAGAACTTGGGTCATCTGACTTTGTCGCACTGAGCAACTACCCTGCGCCTGGTAGGCGGGGACGTGGGGCCGGGGCAGAGCAGGAACAAGGCCCGTCCCGCTAACAGAGGAACTGCTGCTGTGGTGAGTGCTAGGAGCAAACGAGGGCTTTGGTAGTCGAGAGATTCGAGAAGGGTGGTCAACGAGGACCCCAGGAAAGGATTTTCTCCTACATTGAGAGATATGGAGGGTCCAGTCAGGCTAGGCCCCGGGGGAGATGGCCTAAACATGGGGGCAGCGGTGCAAAGGTCCTGAGACAAGAAAGAGACTGGTGTTCTAGGACATTTTCGAAGGCTGGTGTTGCTTCGAGTGCAGTGAACGGAATAACATGAAGTTGGAGAGGAGGGCAGGGACAGGAAGTGGCAGGGCCTCGTGGCCATGGAAAGAAGTCCTGATTTTATTCTAAGTGCAATGAAACCCCAGTGGAGGGTTTTGAGTGTAGGGAGCTGCACTGGCGGGGTGGAGGGGTGGTGGTAATCTGATTTATATGTTTAAAAGGTCCTTTTGGCTGCCATACAGAGAATGGATTAGACAGAAGCAAAGGAAGCTAGTGAGGAGCTTATTTCACCAGCAGGCGAGAGTTGATGCTGGCTTGGATTGGAGAGGTTCCTTTTGGAGTAGAAAGGCTGGGTGGATTCAAAATGCGTTCTGGATGGGCCTCACTACTGCGGAGAGACTGGAGAGGCCTTACATCGTGGTTATAAGTGTAGGCTCTAAAATTGGGCCATAATTGAAAATCCTGGCTCCTTCACATACTGTCTATCCTCTGTGACTCAATTTCCTAATTTGAAAAATGAGGATAATGATAGTACCTTCCTCATAGGTTTATTGAATAGAGTAAATAAAATAATGCAAAATAGTTCTAGTGCTCGGTGTAAACCACGAGGAGGGGACAGGTATGTGGCCAGTGACTTGGGCAGCATGAAGATTTGTGTTGACTTTGGCCAGAACCATCTAAGGGGAGGGGACAGTGGAGCCAGGCCTGACAGAATGCCACCATGAGGGGCCTGGATATGGGGAGTGGAAGTCCCCTGCCCTGTGGTCCAACCCCTGGGGGGGTAGTTGGATATACAAACATGTATGTGATGGGGAAAGCATCCCAAGAATGGAATGCTATTAAATGCTGGCTCAGTCTGTTTCCTCATTTAGAGGAGGAGGAATTTGGATTCAATCACCATTAAAGTCCTTGTCCATTTTAAAATTTTGGATTTATGAATTAAGCTTTGGCAGAGAAGGCCCAGAAACATAAATGCTATTATTTAAATATTTTCTTCCTATACAAAATTATGTTGACCCCTGGCTGGTGTGGCTCAACGGATTGAGCGCCAGCCTGCAAACCAAAGGGTCGCTGGTTTGATTCCCAGTCAGGGCACATGCCTGGGTTGCAGGGCAGGTCCCTAGATGGGGGTGCACAAGAGGCAACCACACATCGATGTTTCTCTCCCTCTCTTTCTCCTTCCTTTCCCCTCTCTCTAAAGATAAATACAATCTTTATTAAAAAAGGAAAAGTATGTTGACCTCTGCTTGAAATCATTTACCTGGTACCAACTTAAAGACCCAGTTTAGAATAGGACTTGTTCACAGTATTTTATGAAGTGAAAGAAACACGAGACGGTGCTGCATCGTGAGACTTCTTGTTAAAAAGCAAGCCAGCGAAAGGTGCATCGAGACCGGTCTGGAAGGACACGCCATCCAGGGAGTGGCGTTGCCCAGGGTGGCGGATTGCTGGGGAGCTTCGTTTTCCTCTTGAGACTTTTCTGACTTTTCTTTTTATTTAATGAAAGTGTTTACTTTTATAAGCAAAAGAATGACACACATTTTCCTTTTTAAAACTGTCCCCTCTTAATATTGAAGGACTGCTTGTTCCCAGTTTGCTGACCCTGCCGCGCCGTTCTTGTGTTTTGTCTGCTGCTGTTTCCGCTCATGGTCGGAGAACTGTTTGCCATTGCAACCTCTCCTCTACATCTGGGCAAGAAACCTGCCTCCCAGCGCCTTCGGAGACTCTGCGTGGGCTGCAGGGGGTGGTGAGGAAATTCACCTCGGCTGAGTCAGCCTCCTGCTTGCTAGTCCTCCGGAATTTTCTCCGGGTTCAGTGATGAGCGTGTCATCAAAGAGAATCAAAGGCTTTATTGAAATCAAGGAGCTACATACAGTAGAAGGACCTTAGCTTATTCAACTAGATCAGGGTTTGTTTCTTTTTAATGAGCTCATGTTCTTATTAGTGTTCTGCAGTGATGATTCTTCTTTGCAAGACTTTAGCAAGAAAACGTTGACACTTCTAAATCAATAAACTCTTCAAATCCTGTTTTTCACACTGACATATAATGATACAAAGTTTAAGAAGTTAAAGGTGGCCCACAAAGGAAATAGTCTCCACACAGACAGGGATTTCACCGAGTTTTCTAAAATAATTAGCAGTTCTCACAGACTGCCACTTGCGTCACTGGTCACTGCGAACGAGTGAGTCCGCACGTAAGCAGTGATGGAATGTGAGACAAGGCAGGGATGACGAATTTCTTAGGACGAGCTTTCCTTTCCTTTCCCCCTCTGCTGGGAGATTGCCTCAGCTCTTCCTTAGCACAGGGGTGCCCCGCTGCTGACTGCAGGACCAGAGGGTGTTCCTCACCTGGCATTCCTCTAGGCTGGCTTACCATGTAAATAAATAAGCCCTTAAATGAGCAGGGTGGAAGGGCTCAGGACTTCAAACCTGCTTCGCCATTCATTTCTGTTCCAGCTTTAGGACGGTTAGATAAGGCAGAGTAATGAGAAATTTTAGTCAAGGACCCAAACTGTTGTGGGAGACATATTTTTTTCTTTAATTCCAAGAGACACTATTGGCTAAAGGGTTAAGAGCACATCGCTGGAGCAAACCCTCCAGGTTCAAGTTCTGACTAAAACACTTTATAGCCCTATAGCCTTGGGCAATTTCTTAATCCCCTTGGGCCTCAGTGTCCTGTCTTGTACGAAGATGAAAGGTGGTACCTGCCTCACTGATCTGTTAAGGGGTTGAATCCTTCAATTCTGAGTATTTAGAACAGTGTCCCAAGTCTCCACTCCGTGTTGAAGGATTCTGCATTATAATAATGATATTATTAGATTAATAAACATTACATGGGGTATTCAGGCATTATTAATTCTAAAATATTGAATTTATATTGAGACTGTTGGGGAGAATGGAAAGTATGTTGAAGAATAAGACAATAAGCCAAAAGTCTGGGCAAGATCTTTAAAAAAGGGGGTGGATAGTAGTATCTGGGTTTGAGGGTGGAGGTGATGGGGATGAGGACAATAATGACATTTGGGACAAAGCCACAGCTGGCATTTACCAGGCGGTCATGACATGGACTTGGCCTGCTTCGCCTCCTTTAGCCTCAAAATTCCTTAGGCAGTTACTGGCAGTACCGTCCTTTTACCAATGAGGATACAGAGGTGTGGAGAAGTTGAGGAACTTGTCCAGGGTCCCGGGTCTTGATGGGCCATTCCTGAGTGGGGTACAGGGGCCTCCCCTGAGCTGAAGCCCCAGTGTTTGCAGGAACCTGTGTGGCTTCCTCCTTTCCCACCCAGCTCCCGAGTGAGCTCTTAGCTCTCCAGAACTTTCTCCTTCCTTTAAAACATTTCCATCTCTCACTTTGGTCAGAAAAGTAAAAGTTATTTCCTTAACATTGTTTGCATAAAATTATCTAGTGGATTTTTTCATAAAAACACACACACACAAGATCAGCACATCCCCCATGATTTGGAGTCAGGCAAGCAGGGCACAGGAAAGAAAGGCCTGTTCACGTGTGCTGAGCATCTTTGTGGGGTGACCCTCGTCACAGACAGGGTCTCCTGAGCCCTCACAGCAGCTGGGGGCAGGGGATCTAATCCCCATTCTGAGATAGAAAAAGCCAGGCTTCGGAGGTTAGTTTGATCCATGTCACAGCTAAGTGTTGAGCTACTAAGTGTTTCTCCAGGGACGCAAGCCCAGGTCTGGCATCCTGAAGCCCACACAGCTTCTTTCCTTCCTCTCTTCCAAGTGCCCCCCTGTACCCGCCACCTGTGGTGGTTGCCAGAAAGAATTGCAGGTGTGCAGGGAGGGACTGGAGAGCACTGAGGCCACCTAATCGGCAAATATGGCCTGTGGGTCTCTCCTTCTTGGTGCCCAAGCCAGACAGTCAGTACTTTTCTTCCAGTCTCCTTGCTCCTGTTCAAGGTTTACCACCCCCTCCCTTCCCTGGGAAGGGATGCATGCACTCTGTTGATACGCCCTGACCTCGAAATTACTGACTTAAGGAGGGTTCACGGAGGAGCTGCCCCCCATGGAGGAGCTGCTAATGGCCGTGGCCATTTAGCCCTGAATGCAATTATAACCACTTAGCTGGGTGTACCTTTGTGTGTCTGCTGTTTCCTTTAAGGCTGTAAACAGCACCTGCTAGGGCTGGGGCAAAGGCTTCATTCCACATCCTGTCGGGTGTTTATTGAATTATCCAAATAGGCCCCATTTCAGCTGAGCTCTGGTGATCAAACTGTGCCATTACTTCCTTCTCAGTTCTGCCATCATCGCTAGGCTCCTGGGCCCACGTGGGGATAAACTCCACTGCAGGTTAGGCCTTCTTCTCTGCCTGGGCACATGGGCCGAGAAATACCCTTCTCCCATGGAGGGGAAATTATTGGTACTGTAATTATAAGACTACTTCAGGGCAGGAAAACACCTGCCTGCTTCTTGTTCCCCAGCCTTTAAGACAGAGCCTTTAAGAAGGAAAGAGCCGGGTGGAGTGTTTGCAGAAGGTGGCTTTAGTGCCCTGTCTCCTAGGAACTGCAGGGCCAGCAAGACTGGCAGCCTCAGACCAGCCCCCTCTAGTCAGAGCTGTGTCAGGCCTCAGGAGTTCCCCTTCATCTCTCCAAACCTGGTGCCCTGGGGTTTCCTCAGGCCTGGGCTGTGGGTGGCAGGGAAGGGAGGTAGTGCCACAACAGGCAGGTGGCTGTGCCCAGCTCCCCTCTGCCCCCTGCAGCTCCTGGCCCCTGAAGCTGCTGCTGGGTGTTCTTTAAGCAGACCACAGGCCCTGCTGGGAGGGGCCGTGGTGTCCCAAAGAGGAGCCGAATTAGATCTCTAATCTCCTGCAGGCTTCAGAGCCGGGGATGACCTGCTGACTTCTCCCGGAAGGGAAGAGGTCAACAGCCCCTTTCAGGATTTGACAAAAGCTCACCCTGTACCGGTCCCTCTTCTAACTTGGGGAGAGGAATGCTTGTTCCATAAAATGAATTTCTGGGCAGGGGCTTTACTTTCACTTGGGACAGAGTGGCATGTTAGGGCTGCTTCTTTCCCCTGATGTCAAAGATTAACCCACAGACAGACAAGGTGCCCCCCTCCTACTATAAAGGACACATGGACAAAATCAAGAGGGAGGGTGGAGGCGGGGGAGGGAGGTGGATTCAGCTGGGGTGGGGTGGAGGGATGGGGAGAAAAGGCATACAACTGTAATTGAATAACAATAAAAATTAAATTAAAAAAATAAAACACACACAAACACACACAGACACACACACAAAGAAGTGAGTGCTCCAGGCAGCCTGTTCTCAGGAAGGTGCAAGGGAAGCGTGGATGCAGGAGGCCCCGGGAGAGGGTGATGGGACCAGGAGCCAGCCTTCGCCTTTTTATGTAAGTGTGAAGATGATAATTAAATGGTACATCATAAATGACATGACAGCTCTAGAAGACGCTGTAAACCTCTTTAGAAATGGGAGATCTTCTCACTTTATCACTGCGCTATCGGGGAACTATTCACTGATGCTCACTGAGATTCCATGGGCCAGTAGAATAAGAAAAGAAAACACAAAAATTCACTTTGGGTAAAATTCATTCTAATTCTAGCCATTTATGCAAGTTGTTTCCAATTTATGCCTAATTAGCATGAATTAGGACAATGACAAGACTGATTGACTTGGGATTGATAAGTCTTCTAAGTTTATTTTATCAAAACCCCTAATTTCTAAATGTGTGCACAGGTTTCCAGGGTTGTAGTTTGTGTCTCCTTGTTCATTGAGTCAATCTTCCCACACTTTCCAACAACTGGCAGCACCTTTGGCCTTGAGACTGAGTGGACAGAACCCTGTTCAGTCTGCTCTGGAGGAGCCGAAGGCTGAGACCTGCCAAGGGTCTCAGCCATGAGCCCAAGTGGGATTCCCTCAGCCTGGGTTCTAGTTCAGCAAAGAGGTTGTCTGGACCTAGTAGCAGGCATGGAGAAGAAAGCATGGATTTGAGGTGTGTTTGTGAGGTGTCTTGTTGACGTGGGTATGGGGACAATGGAGGAGTCGGATGGCCCTCGAGTCTCCAGCTTGGGTCATCGAGTGGATGGTCTCACTATAAATTGAGCCAGAAGACACAGGAGAGGTGGAGATGTCAGGTTCAGCTCTGGACTCGTTGAAGCTGAGCACCTGTAAGACCTCTGATGGACAAGTCCATCAGACAGCTGGGTGTTCACTTTGGAACCTTGGGCAAGAGGTGAGGGTTGGAGATAAAGCTGTCGACGACACGTGCATGGAAGTTGAAGACCCAGGAAGGGTGGGATGAAAAGAGCAGTGAGCTGGCAGCAGGACCCCGGGGAGACCCACAGGGGAGCCACTGGGATGTGGCCGGAGAGGACACGGATTCTGCAGGACGGCTCGCTGTCCATAAGGTGTCTTGAAGGGAACGTGATTCGGATGAAGGTGAATGAGTGTACGCCATTCCCAGCAGAGCTGTACAATCTTCCAAAATAAATCCGGTTCAAACAGTTCTTGCCAATTCTGAGGAAACGGGCACAAGTTTACATTGTCATCTAAGACTTATTGGGGTGTGTTAGGAAATTGCATATGGGCTCCTCAGATCTCCCCAGTTTGCAACATTCAGACCTCCTTGAAACAGCCCTAGGAGCTCAGCCAACCCTCCTATCCTCAAACCTTGGGGTGGTACTCCCTGGATCCCCACCTCCTGCTGCTCCCAAAATAAGCACATCCATGCCCTCTCCCTTATTAGGCTGCTTCTACCTAATATAATCATTGTTTAAGTTCAAGTAGCTCAAAAGGCTATTCAGTGATAAGTAAATCCTTCTCCTAATCCTCAGTTTTCTCCCACCCTGCATTGCAAAGAACTCCTGTTCCCTGTGTCGAGTCTATACAACAACCTCCAGGAAATTCTGGCCTGTGTGCCAGATTCGGCCAGTTTTCTGGTTTTGTAAATAAAGTTTTATTGGAACACCGCCTTGCCCACTCACTCACACACTGCCTGGTAGCAGCTTTCCCACTACAACAGCAGAGCTGAGTAGTTGTGACAACTCCAGAGACAGGAAAGCTTCGCCAGTGTGTGCTCTTTGTGCGTGGACACCCGTGTGTATAGTCTTTTTTGACGCACGTGAGCACCCTACACACGATTCTGCATTTTGCTTATCTCCAGTTCACAATGTGTTGTGGGAATTGTTCCACGTGGGCACATCGGGATTTGTCTCAGAATTTTTCACCTAGTGTGGGTGTAATTAATCCACCCCTGTGGAAGGATGGTTTCGTGCTTTTCAATCATTAGCCTGAACGAATAGCACTGCAGGGAGCCTTCTTGTGCACACTCCTCCCTTGCACACCTGCGCTCTCCTGGGTGGGCACATTTGAGACTGGGAGATTGTTCCTGTCGGCCCCCCCCCCCCGGTGGTTTTTCTCCCCCGCCCTCCATGAGAGTCGTGTTTTCCTCACCTCGAGGGTCACACTGCTATAAACCCTGCGAGGAAATGGAGGCTAACAAAGTAAAAAGTAAAGGAATGGGTGAGATTACCAAATTTGTATGATCTTTACAAAATTTTACAGTCTCTGATACCTAGTATAGATCCTTGGGGTGTCTGCCCACTGCTCTTATTTCTGAAGGTAGTCTTAGTCTCTGCAGGCTGCCGTAACAAAATACCATAGACGGAATGGCTTGTAAACAACAGAGAAGTATTTCTTGCAGTTCTGGAGGCTGCAAGTCCGAGATCAGAATAATGGGGTTCTGGGGAAGGCCCTCTACCAGGTGCAGACTGCAGACTTCTTGCTATGTCCTCACTTGGTGGAAGGGATGAGGGAGCTCTCTTCGCTCTCCCCTTAGGAAGGCACTAATCCCATTCATGAGGGTTCCACCCTCATTGCCCTAATCACCTTTGTGACCCAAAGACCCCACCTCCAAATACCATCACATCTAGGGCTTAAACATACGCATTTTGGAAGGGATACACTCAGTCCATAGCAGCAGTAGGATGCACTGGGTTTTCCCCGTCTGGCTTCAGACATAGACCTACTCAGGATCTGAAGGTAGAATCAAGATGGATATTTCTGTTAGTCTCAGGTGGGCCATTTGCATCTCCAAAGATCCCTTAGTGACATCCATTTCTCTAGACCTCTGTGCAAACCACAGTACTCTCTCCCCAGATATGCCAAGCAGACAATATAAAATTAAATAGAACCTATATTTTTTGTAGTTTATTTTCCATTCTATTTGGTAGGCAACATCTCCCAAAATTAGATAGTTAACAGAATACCACAAAACACCACCATTCTACATAGTTTCCTTTCCTTTTTTCTGGATACTCTAAGGGCGAGAACTTTGTTTAATTCATCTTTGAGCCCAGCATTCCAGCAGCATGGGGTAGGTACCCAGGGGACTTTGGTTGAATTGAACTGATTTCAACTGAATTATTCCTTTTTGCCTCTTACAGAATGAAGATATTCAGATGTTGTTTTAAATACCCCCTACAGCAGAAAGTTTTCATCCTGTTTTTAACCCTGTGGCTGCTCTCCTTGCTGAAGCTTCTAAATGTAGGAAGACTCCTCTTCCCTCAGAGAGGCATTTACTTGGTCGAATACTCCCTGAGCACCTCCCCTTTTGTGAGGAACAGATATGCCCACATGAAGGATGAAGTCCAGTATGAAGTCAGCTGTTCGGGCGTCTATGAGCAGGAGCCTTTGGAAATTGGCAAGACCCTGGAAATAAGAAGAAGAGACATCATCGACTTGGATGATGAAGATGTTGTGGCAATGACCAGCGATTGTGACATTTATCAGACCCTAAGAAGGTACCATCAAAAGCTTGTTTCAAGAGAGGAGAAAAGCTTCCCAATAGCCTATTCTTTGGTTGTTCACAAAGATGCAATTATGGTTGAAAGGCTGATCCACACTATATACAACCAGCACAATATCTACTGCATCCATTACGACCTGAAGTCGCCTGACACCTTCAAAGTTGCCATGAACAATTTAGCTAAGTGCTTCTCCAATATTTTCATTGCTTCCAAATTAGAGACTGTGCAATATGCCCACATTTCCAGACTCCAAGCTGATTTAAATTGTTTGTCAGACCTTCTCAAGTCTTCAGTTAAATGGAAATATGTTATCAACCTGTGTGGGCAAGACTTTCCTTTGAAGTCAAACTTTGAATTAGTGTCAGAGCTGAAGAAACTCAATGGAGCAAATATGTTAGAGACAGCGAAGCCCACTAACAGTAAAGTGGAAAGATTCACTTATCACCATGAACTCAGACAGGTGCCTTATGAGTACGTGAAGCTACCGGTCAGGACAAACGTCTCCAAAGAAGCGCCCCCTCATAACATTGAGATATTTGTTGGCAGCGCTTATTTTGTTTTAAGTCGAGCATTTGTTAAGTATGTTTTCAACAGCACCCTCGTTAAAGACTTTTTTGCCTGGTCTGAAGACACATACTCGCCTGATGAGCACTTTTGGGCTACCTTAATTCGGGTGCCAGGAGTACCTGGGGAGATTTCTCGGTCCGCCCAGGATGTGTCTGACCTACAGAGTAAGACTCGCCTTGTCAAGTGGAATTATCACGAAGGCCTTTTCTATCCCAGCTGTACGGGCTCTCACCTCCGAAGTGTGTGTATCTTTGGAGCAGCTGAATTAAGGTGGCTTATCAAGGATGGACATTGGTTTGCTAATAAATTTGATTCTAAGGTGGACCCTGTCTTGATTAAATGCTTGGCAGAAAAACTTGAAGAACAGCAGAGAGAGTGGATCACTTTGTCTTCAACAAAGTTATTTATGGGTAAAAATCCCACGGTCACAACATGATAAAGTCATGATGGAAACAAGGTGGAGCTACTACGCCGTTGTAGACTCTGCCGCGTCCACGACCAGCTGAGCTTACCCTTCTCCTCGTTTGAAAGGTGTCCGAGATTGCACGCACAAGGGAAGGTGACCTAGCCTTGGGTGACGATTAGCCTGCAGTTGGTTGAGTACTTTCTTTTGTTTCTGCCTGTAATCTCACAGAGCTAAATCAGCAATCTTAAAGAGTCATCAGATATTTATTGAGCTCCTAATGTATGCCGGGTACTTTTTTAGAAATAGGCGGCGATTAAATCCAAGCTTTAGTGAGTTACACAATGCCCTCAGGGGTCTGCGTCTTGCCCTGCTCCTACAGCAACCTTAATATCCTAAGCTCTCCACGGAAGCACCAGGGTCCAGTGGAAGGAGATTTGGATGTGAGGCAATCACCCCTATAAACCACCCGTTTCAGAACAACAGTTAAGTTCAGTGACCAGCACTCCACTTGCCTTGTAATTCAACCTGCTCAACTTTTTCTAACCAGTAGAATATTAGAAGGAAAGACTTCACTACCTCAGAAAGAGCTCAAAGAATTTTCCAGTTTCCTGCTTGCCAAAGCATAAGTTACCGTTGGGTGCCTCACCTGTTCAGTTCAGGGTCGGGAGACTCTGCGGGTGTGGCGGTCGGTGTCTGAATGTCGGGAGGCGGTGGGGGTAAGCGGGGGGATCTGGACACACGGTGCCGGAAGAGGAACAAAGGGATTTATTTATATGACTGTGGCATCATGTTACACAACGGGGTCGTGACGGCCTCCTTTTTAATTCAGCTCTCTCTTTAAAGCACATTTACTGATTAAAAATGAGAACTGATTAATACTCAAGGTATTATGTTCCAGAACACAGAACCTGGGTCATCCAGTTCTTAGATCATCGTTACGTGTCAGTTTCACAAAACGAAAGTCTGCTGATTCCACAGTAATCCATCCAGTGTGAGACTCCTTGGAAGACTGAAGTAGTCACGTACTTTTTAAAACGTCTGCGACCTAAATGTCTGTGAAATGGACTTTGCTTGTTTTGAAGTTTGTGATAGCAACTGCCAAGTGGCACCATTCATTGTCTCCCTTTCCTCTTTTGAACTCATTTTTCTTTCTTCCTTTTTCCTGCCCCCTTCAAATGACTTTATTCTTCAGAAAACAATGATTATGAAGTCCTTGTTCTTAAAAATAAGGAACTGTTGGGTAGAGCTGAGTCCTGCAGAACTCCTTCCCAGGCCGCCACTGTGTGTGGCTGTGGCTAGCTGTCGCTTTCCTGGGCTTCGGACTGAGCACTTGGCTGCCTAGCCTGGTTTCTTTACAAGGGGTGTGTGTGTGTGTGTGTGTGTGTGTGTGTGAGAATCACTTGAATAGTGTATGAAGTGTTTTTAAAATAGGGACAAACTATTTAAATGTCAGAGAACAGTCTTAGAATAAGGCTAACGTAGATCCAACACCATTGTGAGACTTAACCATTTACCTTTTCTGAAAAACCTTTGAAGTATTAAAAGAAACCACAAATGCAGGAGCAATTTCTGTAGCCAAATCTAAGTATGAAGAAACTCCATTCACCGCACCAGGGGTTCTTCCTAACCCAGTGGGATTGGCAAGTTGGCCCGGCGGCTTAGACTAGGAAGAGGGGTGGAAGTGCCTCCCTGTCATGCAGGCTGGAGCACACTAGGTGCTGCTGAAATCTGGGGTTTTATGCCTTTGGTCATCAGAGTAAATGCAAATGCTGAAAAATAGATGTCCGCCTCGTGATCCGGTGTCTTGCCTCTGATGGGGAATGATTCTGTTCCTTGTTATTGAGAAATTTGCCAGTTATTAATCAGTCTAATTCCATATTCAAACACATGGAACCATGAAGAGGGGGCAGCACCTTCTCTTCCCCACCCCCAGGCACATTTCTCAGACTCAGTGCCCAACCTTGCAGGGAGCTGGTCACAACAGCTTTTGCCTCGGGAATCCTGTAGAATCTGTGCACGCCTTCCAACCTACTCCGCCCCTAAAACCTTTTGGCATGATTCCTTCTGGTCCGGAGAATGTTCTGCTGTCTGTGTTTTATAATTATTCTTTGGATAGTATTTATAGAATCTACAGTCTAAGTTATTTGGTGATGAGACCAGGACCTTGGAATTTCTAAATTGTATGAGATGATATTAATAACGAAAGAGCTACAAAATTATACACATTATGTGAACAAACTACTGTAATATAATTTTAAAAACCCATGTTGCTGCTGTTCTTAATGTTTTGGTTATTTTAAGTGAAATATTTATATAAATGTTTAAATTGTAGAGTTAAATCTGAAGATTTCTCCGCCTTCCAGAATGTGACTACTTTAGATATATTCTATGAAGTGACAGTCGTCTTTGGGAATGTAAAGTGTATCCACACGACGCACGTTACAGCTGTTTTTGTTGCGGTCGATGATGATGGGATGAGAGTTTTGATTGTCTAAAACATTTTTATCAACTGATCTCTGTCTCCTACTGTGTGTGTGTTACCATTTTCAAAAGACATTTCTCATTATGTGAGTTTTAAATAGATGGGTATTGCATTTTGTATTTGCTGCTACCTGATGTTAATGCTCCAGTATTGTAAAATAAATTGTGCTCCAAAAACCAACCCCCAGGAATTTATGATGCAGAGAACAAATAGAATCTGAGAAAAAGTCACGGTCAGTGATCTGGGTAAATTTATTTTCCTTTTTTATTGTTGTTGCTGCTGTTGTTTCTCATAGAACAATAAAGGAAATTTAAACAGAAACCCTTTGTATTCATAATTCTAACATCCTGACAAACACATTATAGTTCTTTGAATGCTCTTCGAATCTTATCCGTATCCATATGCATTTTTCTGTCTCTCTCCCCACCGCCTGTATTTTCCTGTGTTGCTCTATGACCTTTATGGCTATCTGCCAGTCATGTGATAATTCACTCAGAATTTTAAGCTGCTATTTTTTTTGTTTTGTTGTCATAAATAACAATGCTGTCAACAGCTTTGTACATAAAGCTTTTTCTGTCCTTGAATCAATTCCTTATGATGCATTTTCAAGATTACAATCCTTTTCAGGGAATTCAATCCTGAAAAGAATGCATTTTTTTATTTTATCTTATTTTTTACTGATTGCTTTTCATATATGTTACAAATCATGCACTCAAAGAATTATATAGGGTACTTGGTATAAATCAACCACAGCCTCAACCTATGGGAAGTAAATTGTATTTGTTTATTCTGATAAATGGCTGTTCTGATTCTCAAGGTGAGAAAGACCTTTGCCTAAAGGAAGAATGGAGCCATACCTCTAACAGATCAAAGAATGTGTTTAATGTATGGTTACTGTAGAGCTCTTTCAGAATAATATGCTCAAAAGTATAACTTTGATCACTGACTCCATTCCAGGAAGGATATAAAAGTTGCTAGCTTCTACTAGTATCCATTCTCCATGGCTTTTGTGTTTTTATTCTGAGCAACAATATGACCAACTATTAATTCTCAGCCTTCATTTCAACTAGGGGTGGCAAAGAGAAAAAGCAGAATCATTGGGTGGGGTACCTGAGAATGCACTTAAAACGTGGCTTACCTAGCTTGTCTTCCACCCATCTCTCTTACTTTTTTCCTGCTGCCTGGAATGTGTTTGTAATGCTTGGAATTTCAGCAGCCATTTTGAAACCATGAGGATGGAAGTCATATGGTAAGAACAGAGTAAAAATAAGACATTTGAACCATTCAAGACTACCTACTTCCTGGCTTCTTTTATGGGAGAAAATAAGAGGACATGTACCTTAAGCTACTGTTATTTCAGGTCTCTATTACCGACAGCAGAACATAATCTCTAACTCACACAATGTTTTTCTAGGACAATGGTTTTCAAACAGTCTGCATCAGAATCACTTGGCTTGTTAAACACAAAGATTGTTCCCCTTTCCCCCCAATTTTCTCATTAAGTGGATGGGTGTGGGGAGAAGAGAATTCGCATCTTTAACAAGTTCCTAGGTGAGGCTGATGCTGTTCTGGACCACATGTTGAGAACCACTGTTAGGATATCCTTCCCGAAAATTATTTCTTCAGCATTGTAAACATTAGACCAATTTAGCATTTAGAAAGCAATATTGCAATAAGCATGCATACCTTTAGATGGTAAAATGCTGTGGTCAGAAGTTCAGGAATATTCTTTCTACATTGTTGGCTAACTATATTTTCTGAATAATGACTCAAGTTGATATATTTCCATAACTATAGGTCCCCCTAAACTTTTTTGCAACCAAATTGCTGCCTTATTTAGAACTATTTTATAAAATGCAATAAAAACAAATGAATTTGGGGAGTGCAGTTAACCTGAAATCACAATGGTAAGGTCTCAAATTCACACCTACATGTTAATTCTGTTAAGCAAAAATATATGCTGGTGGGACAAACTGTTCCCACATAGAATTTTTTCATGAGCATTTTAATGCAACAGTCCTAAAAAAAGTTTTAAAAAGTCAAAATGAATCAGGGAGCCATATATCATTCTAACTCTTCAGTATTTCAAGTCATTACAGGAATGTCCCCGTGAAATAGAGAATTATGTGTCATCTCACAGATACTTCCAAGTTTCCACTTCAACCGTGGGTGGATACTGAAAAAAAAAAAAAAAAAAAACTTGGACCAAGAAAATTCCACAAATGTATCTGCCTAAGGGGAATTTGTTCCCATCTTTTAGAGATTTTCAATTAGTGTGTTTTAAGTAGCTACATGGAACAGGTAAGTTTCATTCCAATAATTTCACCTGTGATTTAACTTAGTTTTAATGGTTATTAAGTAGTTTATATTCAGGTTATTATTCCAGTTTTACAGGTAGTTTCACTAATTGCTGTTGGAATACCACTTCTGCAGGAAACTGGGACAGAGGATCCCCAGTGCGGTGGTGAAGGGAAATGCCAGGATGAGAGCTGGGTACTAATGGGGGCAGCCAGTGCAGGCTGGAGGGGTCAGACAGCCTTGGAGCCTTCTTCAGCATGATGAACGTGTAGAGTGCCTCATAAGTCTGAGTGTATCTTGTTAGAGGAAAATGAGACCACTGGAGAACTGGGACTGAGTGTCAGTGAAAAAAACAAGTGAACTCGAAGGAGAACAAGAAGTTTTGCAGCTGCGGCTGAGCCGAAGGCAGTGTTTACATAGTTATGATCGCGGCGGGTCCGTCATGAAGAGTCTAACACAGAAGGGTTAGACATCAATCGAATCAATGTGATACTGTTGGGAGCTTGGGGGCGTAGGAAGGATAAATAAGAGGGGTGGGGGTGGGAGTGTGTGTGAAAGACATCAGGGTCACCTCCCATGGTGGAAATCCATGGATGATGCCCCAAACTAAAAAGTCAAGTGTAGCAATAGAAGGATATCATTTAGATACGTGGAACTGGGACTAAAAGAGCCAGTTTGGAGGGTTGAAACTAGTTGCTGCCAAGGAAGGAAAATGGGGGAAGAGATAGAAACTACTAATTTTTTTTCACCCAGCCTTGCAATCAGCTCTATAAACTTTAAAATAAAAATGGGAAGGAAAAAAAAGAACTGGGAAGGAAAAGGTCATGATCTGTGATCAAAGACTGCTTGTAATCTAAGAGCTAGCACAAACAACCCGAAACCGTGTAAGGGCAGCTATTGTTTCTGCCCGCTCAGCCCTTATCCCTCCCAAGCGAGTCTCCAGAAAACAGTCCATCTGCCTACCGAGGTGGTCAGGTGAGCCCAGGCGGGCCAATTACAGACTCACGGCCACAGCCACAATGATTGATTTAAGGAGTGGATCTGTGACCTAAACGAGGCCAATCAGGGTTCCTGGGGCTATTCAAATTGCTGTCCGGTGATAAGCACCTCTTGGTCCTTTCTTATCGCAAAACCCAGGAATATGGGCCTACTAGCTGTGGGCGGCTCTCTGCCTTGCCACCTGGACAAGTTGGTATCAGCCAAAGAAGTGAATGCGCCAACAGTAACAGGGAAGAAATAGAGGACAGAAGGATCTCCCAGGTGGTGTTTGGGCAGTGTATCCAGTCTTGCCGGAGCCCAGCTCCCCCTTCCCTCTGGTCTGTTTCACAGCCCAGTTACAATAAATCCCTCCTTTGGCTTCAGCAGGATTGAGTTGGGTTTCTGCCATAATCATAAATACTAGTACACAGTTGAAAAGCATAAACAAAACTTTAAAAATAAACTTTTTTTATCATGGAAAATTTCAAACAAACACAAAAGTAGAGAGAATGGCATAAAGAAACCCCACATTCTCATCCCCCAGCCTCACAATTATTAATATTTTGACAATCTTGTTTCGTCTGTCTCTCCTCCTTTTTGTTTCTCAGAAATATTTAAAAAGAAAATCCCACACATCACATTATTTTGCGGAGCCCCTGCACTCCACCCGAGCTTTATGAGGGAGGACCCCAAGGAGGTCAGCTGACTTGCCCAGAGTTACCAGCTAGTAAGTGGCAGAGCTGAGGTTGGAATTCGGGCTGTGTGGCTGCAAAGCCCAAGTTCTTAGCCGCTGCACTCAAGCTGTGCTTTATGCACCTGTCCTGGAGAGCAGCGAAGTGCCTGACACATGCTGTTATTATTTTATTCCACAGAGTACTGACATCTTGTAGGGAGGGTGGGAAAAGAGCTTATGGAAACAGTAAGCCGGGGATGAGTGACTGAATCCACGTAGTTCAGGGGTACAGTTGGTGTTTGGGACTATTCTTCAACTCTTCAATTATAATTTATTTAATGAGAGCATTTTTGACTCTCGTGAACCCTGAAGCTAATGAACTCAGCATTGTTGTTTCAGATGAAAGGACCCTACCGCTATTGGATGATCTAGTGCTCTCCGTTTCAAATGCAGTGCCCGTGGGAAACCACAGCAGGTACACCAGCTATGCTGGCTGCTTTGGACTTCTCCACTGTCATCATGAGGTCCCCGGGAAGGCTGGCTCACAGCGCACCTTCCCGAGCGCTCTCTGCTTCATGAGGGCCAAAGGGATGGGGAGATCATCTCGTCAATACTTCGCAAACTTTAGGGTGCATAGAAATCACCCGTGGACCTTATGAAAATGCAAATTTGGATTTGGCAGTAGATCTGGGCTAGGGCCCGAGATGCTGCCTTTCTAACAAGCCCAGGTGGTGCCAATGGTTGGTGAGCCCCTCTCTGAGTAGCCCAAGTCTAGACCACTGGTTCTCAGCAGCAATTGTGCATTAGACCCCCTCAGGTGCTTCTAATTAGGGGAGACCTAGGTGCAAGGAGTTACAAAGGCTCCCCAGAGGATTCTAATGAACAGAGTGGAAAACCACCATTCCAGAAGCTGAAGTGGCCTCAGGAGTTGGAGTTCAGGAAAGACTAAGTCCCAGGGGCCATATGGAAGGGGTGGGGTGGCCGCAGGAAGGTGGAGCTGCAGCTCCTGTCTTTGTAGGGGAGCTTCCTGCCTCTCCTGGCTGTCCCTCATATTTTCTCTTTCATGTTTCCTTTACCATTCCATGCCCTCCCTAAATCGTTGTATTAATAAGAAAAAGGTTGAACAAACTAAAAATCAACAAGTCTTCTTAGATCTCTCAGAGAACTGAGGTCATAGGGCAATGGTTGCTCTGAGAATTGGGGAGCCAGGCAAATAGAGAGGATCACCTACCCAGGAGCACAGGCCACAGCGGGAGCCGGTCCGGTGGGAACAGTGCAACTGTAAGTGACAAGTTACAGGCGGCTCAGTGTGAACAACCTCAGGAATGAAAAATTCCAGGGGTGGGGATGGGGGTACTCCTAAGGGACTACTACACTTTTGTTCATCTCCAGGAGATTCACCAGGTTCCCAGGATGAAGGCTTGAGAAAAGTCCCCTCATGCTTCCAGCAAGAGGAGGGGAAAAGAAGGTGTGGTTTCTAGGAAATGTCTTACTGAAAAAAAAAAATGTCGGAATAGAAAACACCCTTGCATTTGACAAGCGTGCGTGCAATTCAGCACATAATCAGTGATGAGTTATTATATGCTAGGTGCTGGGGATTTAAGATGCACAAGACTGGTCCCTCTCCTTCAGGAACTCGGGGTCTAGTGGGAAATGCTTAAGTGCATACAACAATGCCAGAGATGGATAGCTGCAGCCGCTCATAGCTCATCTTGGCGTCTTCCATGGTAAGAAAACCCTGCTTTTCAGCTGAGCACAAGCTTCCCAGAATAAAGATGGTATTTCCCAGCCTCCCTTGCAGGATAGGTGTGGCCACAGACAAAGTACTGGCCAATAAGCTGTAGTGGAAGCTTTATGTGCACCTTTCTGAGACATGGCCTTCAACTGAGCAAAGTTCAAGCCCTCACTCCCACAACTGTGAACACGACCTTATTTGGAGAGAGAGCTTTTGCAGATATAATTAAGTTAAGGATCTGGAAGTGAGGTCACCCTGGAGCTGAGGGGCAACCGCCCTCCGTCTCCCCCTTTCTTTCTTCTGCTAGCTGAAAAGCAGGTGTAGCTGGACTGAAGCAGACATCTTACATACTAGGTAGAAACCCCAATCAAGAGCCAGGTTCCTGATTATTGTGGGGTCACCACGGCGGCCTACACTCCTGTAAACAGAGAGAGAAACTAGATTTCTAATTTGGTGAAAACTTTGTGATTTTGGATTTCTGTCTCTTGTAGACTTTTTACTGACAAATATACCAACTAACCACAATACATTTGTTTCTTTTTAGGCTTCTCATAAAAATACAAAATAACCTATTAGGCAAGTTCTATTTCACTTAGAATAAAATACTAACTCCTTTAAATGCTCAGTAAAGTCCTGGGTGATTTGGCCCCTACTGGTCCAGTTTCATTTTATGCCACTCTCCTCTAGCTTGGCATGTGAGTGCTTGAAACGTAGCTCGTGTGCCTGAATGTAACCGAGCAGAGAGGGCCCATCCACGTGGCGCCTTGGTGAATGACCAAACAATTAACGTTGGAAGAAACAGGTCTTTATTTACAATATTCCAACCTTGGGGGAGGGGGCGCTCTGAGCACTTATGCTCTGAGCCCTCCTTTTCCATGAGACCCAGTACTTCCCTTGTTCCCCGAAAGGCTGTAAGCCGAAAGCCCCCAAAGTTCCCCATTTCTTTATCTGAATTTAAACCAGCTGTGCACACAGTCTTGCGGCGGCTCTCCCCTTCCGGATCTGGGGTATGTTGTCATCAGCCTCCATGTAATAGTCCAGAAAAGCATGTGACGCGGTGCAGTAGATCATGGTGAAGTTCAGGAAAGACATAAGTCCCGAGAGTCCAGATAGTGTCCAGGTTTGCAAGGTCAGCGTCTTGCAAGGTGGTCCTTGATGGCTTTGGAGTCAACTAGGGCAGGCACGATCCTGGCGGCATGCCTGCTTTCTCACTACACCCAGCGGACCAGCTCCTACAGCCTGCGTGGCTGCCGTCTCGCTCCCCGCAGTGTGGCCCTTCTACACCCTTCCAAGCCACATGGCCGAGTCCCTCATGGCTGCCTGCCCTCAGTTTAAATCCTGACCGGGAGCCTCCTGTGTGACCTCAACTCCACCTCCTCCCACAGTGAGGTATGTTTGCCAGTTCTCCTGTATTGTTTCCATTTATTCAGCTGCCATCCACAGTCAGGGCAAGAGTGACTTGGTGATCCAGGGGGATCCCCTCACTTCTGTATGTGAGTCAGGATGTATCAGGAGTCAGGATGGGTCACGCCCACCTTGCCCTGAGGCAGTGGCACAGCTGTCATCTGGCCTTCGTTAGGAAAAGTATCTTAAGCCATATTGTCCACTCCCTCCAACCAAGGTTTGTGGGGATTTTCTCCTATTTTCCTGGTCACCCCTCACCCTGTACCCCATTACATGAGAAACTGAATTTCTAATTTTATTTAATTTTAAAATAATTTACATGTGAATAGCGACAGGACTAGTGGCTGCCAGCATGGATAGTACCAATTGTGCCCTCTCTACTCCCTGCCACAAAGGGCCAGCTCCTTGGGGTGTTTCAGAACACGGTCACAGATTCTTCGACACGCCTCTCCCTCTCTGCGAATCTGGGTGGGCTTGTGACTGTAACAGAAGTGATTTTAATGTGTCTTCTGAGAAGAGGGCAGAAGCCTGCCCTGGCCTGCTGACATCTGAGCTCTTGGGACACGTGCTTCCAGGAACCTCTGTCTCAGAACCTGGCCACCACACTGTGAGAAGCTGAAAGCAACAAGAAGGCCACCTTGAGCTGCTTCCTCCTTTGAGTCATTGCAGTCTGCAAACCTGTATTAGTTTCCTGTGGCTGCTGTAATGTTACCCCAGACTTGGTGGCTTAAAACAACAGAAATTCATTCACTCGCAGCTCTGAAATGGGCCAGAGGTCTGAAATCAAGGTGTCACTAGTGCTGCCCCCTTCTGGGTCTTGGAGGGAGAGTCTGTTCCACTCCTGTCCCCTGGTTTCTGTGTAGCCAGTAACCCTGCACATTCCCCAGGGCGCGGACACTCCAGTCTCTGCCTCCCTCTCCACGTCGCCCTCTCCTGTGTTTCCCCTCTTCCCAACTCTCCTCACGCTTACAAGAACACAGGTTATTGGCATCGAGGCCCTCTCTCAATTCAGGATGGTCTCACCCAAGATCCCTAACTAGATCACATCTACAAACACCCTTTTTGCAAGGGTGTTTATAGATGGTCCTCTTCACAGGTGCTAGGGATTAGGACTTGACTTCTCTCTTTGGAGCCACTATCCAGCCCAATATAACACCAGCCAAGTGTGGGAGGAAGCCGAGAGATGATCCCAGCCCCCAGCTGTTTGAGTTACTCCCAGACATTCACGTTTTCCTAAACGTCGTGGAGCAGGAGCAGGCCATTACCACCGCGTGCTGTTTGAAATCCTGACCTATGGAATTTTGGGGCACTATGAAATGGAATTCTGTGCCACTGAATTGGACATTCATAAACCACCTGTTGTCAAAGAGACCTCCTTAGAGCCCTCCTTCACAGTCTAAATCATATTCCCCTTTTTACTTTTCCTTTATGGCATGTATCACAACGTATAGTTATAAATGTAATTGGGTGTTTTTCTTTTCCTTTTTAAAATATTTTATTTATTTATTTTAGAGAGAGGGGAAGGGAGGGAGAAAGAGAGAGAGAGAAACATCGATTGGTTGTGTCTCTTACACTCCCAACCTGGGACCAAACCTGCTACCCAGACTTGTGCCCTGATCTGGAATTGAACCCGTGACCTTCCGCTTTGCTGGACAACACTCAACCAACTGAGCCACACCGGTTAGGGCTGTTTTTCTCTTTTAAACATCTGTTTCCTCCACTAGGCTTAAGTTCTTTCAGGGCAAGGACCAAGCTTGTTTCATTTAGCACTATTTTCTCAGCACTAAGTTTGCACACAGCAAACACCCAGTAAATATTTGCCAAATGAATGAAATTCTGAGCTTTCTGTGACTGAATCTACAACTGACGTTTCTTTGTCATCTGAGCTGAAGCAGCTCTTGGAAAACATTATTTATTTTGCTTTATTGCTCTCAGCACATCAAATAAGTTGGAATGCGACAAGTAGAAAGCAAAATGTTTATTTTCCAAGATTCAAACATTCGCTCTTGCAATTTTGGTTCTTTGCATTTGAATAATTGCTGTGGGTTTTAATTGCAGTGAAAACAAATGGACACAAAAGACAGCCGATCAGCCAGCCAGGCTGTGAGAGAACCTCTGCAATTTTCAAAAAAGCGCCTGTAAGTTCACAGAATGAATCTTAAATTGTCCTTGTATGCAAGTAAAAATCTCAGGAAACATTCTTCCATGAAATGAAAACTTAATGACAAATCAAAATGAATAGGCTCTCCCTCACAACTGAGCCATCATCCATCTTGTCCATTGGTACATACTTCTGCTGTTATTTTCTTGAAACAGAAACAAAAATAGGACTCGAATGAAAAATCAAAACTTACTCAGTAACAGCAGGAATGGTCAGATAAAACTTGTAACCAGCCTTACACATTAGCATAGGGCTAGAGCCTGAAAGAAATCAGGAACTAGAGAGCCATCTTAACTGAAAAGCTGAGTACAAGCAGCTGGCCTCACCTTTGTGACTGTCACCTCCTCACCAAGGTTGGCGGACAGGTCTGTGGGAGCGGAAGGGTTCCTGCCACTCCCAGATACACCCAGTTTGCACACTGTAGGAATTTTAACCTGATCTGCCACACCCTACGTGATCAGTTCTGTGTTTTCTTAGAGTCTGTATTTGTCTGTTTGGCATCCATCCATCACAGGCCAAACTAACACTCAAAGGTGCTTCCATCTCCCCGGGGGACTGCAGCCCATGCTCTGAACCACCTCCGTATCTAACTCTCCCACACCCCGCCAATATTCCCTGCCCTAAACCAGCCCAGGGCCAGGTACCAAGCAACAGCGAGCACCTTTTTAGCCAGAGCCCAGCAATATTACTCAAACTAGCCAATCAGCTGTTTCCTCTGCCCTGCCTCCCCTTCCTTCGGACACAGCGGTAGAAGCCGGTAGAAGCGCTGGGCTGGGCATTGGCTTCACTCCACTTCTGCTGCCTGACCAGACCTGTTTTCTCCCCATTGTGGCCCTGTGTGGCGTGTACCATCCTCAGGAACTGTAAGCAATCAATTCTTCTTCCAATGACATTCATGTTTCCATGGCATCACTCAGTCACCTTCATAAACTGTATCCATGGGTGCAACTGAGACTGATCAGTCCTCAGGGCCTTGTAGTCCATTTCCTTTGCCTGGAACACTCTTCCCTCTGTATCCACATGGCCTCCTCTCTCCCTACATTTAAGTCTTTGCTCAAATATCACCGCTTCCAAGAAGGCTTCCCTGACCATCCCACCTCACTAACATACCAACCCCTCCCAACTAAAAGTCTCCACCCCTTTGTTCTACTTTATTTTTCTCAACAGCTCTCGTCACCTCCTGACTCATTATATATTTGTTTGTTTGGTGTGTCCCCTTGCTCTGCATCCCAGATAACCCGAGCAAGGCACGGATTTTGTTTTAACAGCAAAGCTCCTACCACTTAGAACAATGCAGTATAAAATAGATATTTCTTCAATGACTACATTTTATTTTCCCAGAGCACCTGGCTAGTCACAGAGTACATGAATGCTGTAAGTCCCGTTCAGGTTCACACGTCTCACTGGGCCCAGAGATCCATGGGAAGCCAGTCCTCAGGATCAATGGAATATGAATTTCTACGAGGGAGTCTGGTTAAAACATATCCCGGGTAATCGCAGGATCAAACCCCAGGCAGTTTGTGGGATTAATCCTGGGGATTAGGAAGAGTGAGCAATTAGCATTCCTGAGTTCTGTGGCCCTGGGCCCTTTCTCTGACAGCACGTTTTGCACTGTGAGTCTGTGGGAGTAAGAAAATAGTCTCATTTATCCTGTGGGAGGGCACTGCACCCTCTCAGGAGGCCGAGGCAGAGTCTAGGAAGCGCGGTAGCAGACCCACAACCAGACCTGGTCGGTGTGTGCAGGGTGTGTTCCCTATGGGCGGAGCCTAGAGCACTCCTCTCTCGGACGCAGCTCACCAGCTGTATGTTTTCTACAGTCCTGCTCAGCTCTAGTTCAGGCTGGACATGGGCAGTCTTTTTCTCCCACTGATCACAAACACTGCAAGTGCTTTCCTCAAGGTGCTTATGATGACGTAAATCAAAGGTGTATCACTTGGATAAAGACCAAGAGGGTGTAACAGTGGTGACCAAAACCTCGGAGGTTGGGGAAGGAAGGAATTTCTGCTCTTCGGAAAGGCATGGGACTTACCCTCCCCACTGGCTCTGAAACAATATCCCCCAAATGTCTTTTATGCAGGCTGATTTGGGGGCTGGTCAGCTATTGAGTTTAAGAGGTTGCCATTTACCTAACTCAGATGCTATGGTTTACAACTAAAATTAGGTCAATTTTTCTCTAGTCTGAGAGTTTAAAGAAATTATAAAAAATTACTGAAATAAAGTTAGAGAAAGGAGTCAGAACACCAGCATGGGCCAGTCTCCTGGACTGCCTGGCAAGCAGAGCTAACTAAGCTCCGGTCTGGCGTGTCCAGGTGAGGCTGTGCTGGGACGCAGCTGTCCAGGGTTGCCCTGTAGCAGCTGAGTGGACTCGCTGTGACAGGGATGGCCTGCAAAGCTGAAGACATCGCATGTCTTGCCCTTTACCGGAAAAGTCCGCTGCTCTGTGTCAGCTATTAAAGGAGCAGGGAGAGTCACCAGGCTATCGTGGTCTGACTAAAATATTTCCGAGGACTCTATAAGGTCCTTCATTTGGATTCCCTCTTTATCAAGCAACCTTCTGAATGTGATTAGACTTCTCAGGTATGTTTCTCTGTTAAGAAGACAATGTGTATACTTGCTAACATGAGTTTCCAATCATCCTCAACTGTTACATTTCTCACTGTAAACTACCAATGGACCATCCGGTACAATCTCTTGAACATTTACACAGGGGACTCTGGTTTTCAGGGGGTCGAGCATCCCTTGACACTAGGTCCAATCAAACCTGCAGGGCTGGAGGACCAGGCTCCAGACCTGAGCTGACCCCGTGGGGTTGGCGCCCCATGCTCTGACCTCATACATAGTCACACGCTTATCCCTTGTGGAGTAGGAAAGAATTTGTGCCAGGAATGTGTTTGGTGTTTGTGGAGCCTCTCTCTCTATATATATCTATACCTGTATCTATATCTATATCTATATCTATGTAGATATAGATATAGATATGGATAGCGTAATATGCGGATAAAGTTTTTAAAATCAAATAGAAATACAGGGTTAAAACAAAAAATAACAATCACTTCCCCAGTGCCTCCCTGATCTCCAATTCCCACCGTCCAGAAGCAACCATTTTCAAATCTTTTCACTTTATTTTTAAATATTTGCCCCCATGATTCTAAATAACATGCTAATTAGCACACTTTGAAAGTACAGCATAACAGGTAAATAATGAATCCACTTTCCATAGTCCTCCCTGGGGTTTTTTGACTTAACTTTGAACAGAGGGAAGATCTGGCATTGCAGCCATGGATTTCAGTCTGCAAGGCTGCTAGCAGAGCACTAGCCTGAGTGCCCAGCCAGAGGGGAGACACTGTCGAACTTGTGCACTTGGGCACTGGGCCACTTCTCTGAGCTTCTGGTTTTATAAAATAAAGCAGTGGTGGCCCTGACCAGGGAGCTCCGTTGGTTCGAGTGTCATCCTGGCACGCCAAGGTTGCAGGTTCGATTTCTGGTCAGGGCATGTATAAGAATCAACCAGTGAGTGCATAAACAAGTGGAATAACAGACCGATGTCTCTCAGTCTCTCTCTCCCCAGCCCCTTCCTCTCTCTCTCTAAAATCAATAAATAGAAAAAACTTTTAATAAAATAAGGGATGATTCAGATAACTTATCTGGACTTTTCTAGCTCCACAATCACTACATCCATATCAATACTTACTGACAGTAAATGTCCCCAGAGGGGGGTAGAAATATAATCTGCTTCCATAGAGAAATGATGTCTATGGACAGCTGGGCCTAGCTCTCCCGACTCCTCTGTCGCTGACAGTGTCCTGAGGGTGGTGATCACTGCCGGCATTTCAGCGCTTATATAAGGTTGGTACGGATATCGACTCCCACTTCTCAAGGATCCCAGCCAAGGGCTGCCAGGTGTTCCTCTGTGCCTTGATGCCAGCTTCCAGGCCCTGCAAATTATGGCCAGTGGGTTGCTTTGTTTAAATCCTCAAACAAAAGAAAACATAATGACTGTATTTGGACTCAGGATGATTTTTGAGATCCTGGGGACTCCCTCCTCTGATAGCAAAGGCAAGTTCTGTGGGTGGAGGAAGTAAAGGGCCCACCTGATAGACCACAGGCAGCAAACACAGGGGCCCTCCACCTTGTTTTATCCGGCCCCACGCCTTGTTTCTACCCAGTGGCAGTGCTGAGCTCTCGCTTAATTGTTACGGAGTAGCTACATTGATACAGTCCTAAAATTACATTCGGCCCTTTGAAGGCAACCTCAAGGCTGATGTGGACCCCGGGAAAATGAGTTTGACACCCCTGCGATAGACTGATCAGAGGAAGCTGCAGACACGCTGCAGTCCACCGGGCCCAGCTGGTTGTGGGGCACTGCGTGCACACTGTGTGCAATGGGAAGCGCTTGCAGGATGTTACGGTCTGAACTGTGTCTCCAAAAAAGGTATATTAAGGTCCTAACCCCTAGTACCTCAGAGTGCAACCTTGTTTGGAAATCGGTCTATGGTCTTTGCAGGTGCAATTAGTTAAAATGCAGTCATACTGGAGTAGGGCGGGCCCTTAATCAAAAACGACCGATGTCCTTAAAAGAAGACCAACAAGAAAACAGCACTGTGAGGTTGGAGGCAGAGGCTGGAGTTACTCGACTGCAAGCCACGTTAGGAAACTAGTACACAGCGTTTGCCTGTACAGACAGCCAGGGTGAAAATCGCCTCTGGCCATCCCTAGCTATCTTCTAATTAAAAAGCCATCCGAGAAATGTTTAAGCCCGGTAAACTTTAGAACATAATTAAATGATCATCAATATGTAAATCCTCATGGTAGGCAGCCCAATCAGTGAAATGGAAAATTTCATACTCTCCTTGAATCCCTGCCATCAATCCATCTGTATGTGAAATGTTGGCATTTGCTCCTTGGGCCTTGTTGACAATCTGGCACCGAAATTAGTAGGAATTTACCATGTGCTATAAGAACTGTGCTAGGTGCTGGGAACACAAAAATCAATAGGGAACAAGTACCCTGGTGCCTCCTTCATAGGGTTCACACTCTCGTGAGAAATAGACATTCAACACGCTATTTCAAATAATAAATTAAAAGATTATAAAACATGGAAAAGACCAAACAGAAAAGCTCGGCAGGCAACGGGAGATGGGACGGTGGGGTGATGGTGAGTGGTAGCGCCGGTTCTGAAAAAGCCCTTGAGCGGCGGCCTTTGCTCAGTACTCCCCCGCCGTGACTGATTCAGGGGTTTCCATCAGCAGAGCAAGAGCTGCAGTGAGGCGCACAGCAGCAGACCAGTGCTTGGTACTTACAGATGGCTACGCGGGCGTGGATAACAGTACAGTGGAAGGACATAATTAGGATGCAATGCGTTTCAAATGTTTATTATAGTTGTTTTTAATGTAATGTCTTCATTGTGTTTTTTATCATTTAATTTCTAATAATGGCTGTTTAACATCCAGCTTGCAAAACTCCACCTCTCCCCAGATGGAATAAGTTAGGGGCTGGGGGTTAAGGGAGGTTCCCAAGGAGGTGACACTTAACCTGCAGGATGAATTGGAACGAGCTTTAATGCAGAAGAGGTGCGGACGACCCTTCCAAGCAAGAACAATGACGTGTAAGAAGGTCCTGGGATTAGAGAGAGCCTGACATACTTGAGAAACCAAGAGCAAAAAAAGTCAGAGAAAATGTGGAAAAATGAGGCCAAAGAGAAAGACAAGGACCAAATTGTGCAGAGCCTTGTAGCCCACGGAGAGAATTTTAGACTTTTTTCTAAGTGCAGTGGGAATAATTGAGGGTGTTAAGCAGGGGACTGATAATCAGGTTTGAGTACTTAAATTGTTCTGCTCTGCAATGAGTTAAACATGCATGCAAGATGCCAAAAGTATATGAAACAAAAGAAAAAATTGACACATTGGACTTCGTCAAAATGAAAAATTTTATTCATCAAAGGACACTACCAAGAGGGCCAAAAGACCACCCACGGAGTAGAGAAAATATTCACAAAGCGTGTGTCTGAGGGTCCAATATCCAGATGTATAAAGAACTCCTCCAGCTCAGCAACAAGAAACCAAGCAAGTCAATTACACAATGGACAAAAACCGTGAATAGCTATTTCTCCAAAGGAGGTATAAAAATGACCAACAAGCTCTTCAAAACAGACTCAATGTCAGTAGTCACGAGGGACATGTACGCCAAAACCACAGTGAGACGTCGCTCCCTCGTTAGGATGGTTTACTTAAAATAACAAAAGTGATGAGGATGTGGAAAACTTAGAGCCTCCGATTTGGGCGGGAATGTAAAATTGAATAGCTGCTACTGAAAATTGTTGGCAGTTCCTTAGAAAGCGAAGTGTGGATTTCCCATATGACTCAGCAATTCCACACTCATAAGCGTCCCCCAAAACTGAAAAAAGGGGCTCAAACAAAAACCTGTACACAAAGGTTCATAGCAGCACTATTCACAATAGCCAAAAGGTAGAAAAAACTCAAATATCTCTCAACTGATGAATGGATAAAGAAAAGAGGGTATATTCCCATAATGGAATATTATTTGGCCATAAAAGGGAATAAGATACTAGTACATGCTAAATAGGTAAACCTTGAAAACATTATGTTAGGTGACAGAAGCCAGGCACACAAAGGCACGCATTGTATGATAAGAAATATCCAGACTAGACAGATTTGTAGAGATGGAAAAGAAATGCTGGTTACTAGGAGGCAGGGGGAGGGAAGAACAATAAGCACCGCTTAACGGGCATGGAGTTTTTTTTGGAGGGGGGGTCATGAAAATATTTTAGAACAAGAGAGTGGTAATGTTTGCACAACATTGTGAATGTTCTAAATGTCACCAAATTTACACATTAAAACAGTAAATTTCGCCATGCGCATGTTACCACAACAAGAAAAAAGTGAATGCAAGGGGTCTGTGAAGGCGTGCTGGGCTGGTAGAACATTGAGGACTTGAGAGTGTGGGAAGCGGGTCAAGGATACGTTCCAAGTTTTTGGCAAGTTTTAGATGCCATTTACCAAAATAGGAAATTCTCAATATAGAATTGGGAAGATCCCTTCTAGACATGTTGTGATAGAGATGCCTGAGAGACAAACAATTTCAGAAACGTAGTTGGCTCCTTCGTATGTCTTCCTCATACTTGTTACTTGTATCTCAGGTGGCTGTTGCACCTCCAGGCTTCCTGTCCATGTGACAGAAAAGAAGGTGTGGTAGAGGGGATGCAGGAAGCTGGGGGAAAAGGAACTCTTAGCTTGACAGATGAGTCTCATTGACAGATGGGTATGAGTGGCCAGCCTTTGCTGCAAGGGAATGTGGAAAAGTAATCACGCCTGGCACACTGCCACTCCCAAACAAAACTGTGATCCTGTTTATGAGGAAGACACTGGGCTGGGTATCGGGCAGGCAGATCCCACTGCCTGCTGTATGGTGTAATGAATGCCATGAACAATTCCAGCAGAAGTTGGACAGACAGGCTGGAAAATCATACTGGGTGGAGAGTCGGTATCCTTTTAACCTGTCTTTGAGGCTAAGTGATTTCAGTTCATCTCATCTTTCCTCATAGTTCATTCGCATTTTTCAAAATTTAATCATATCACTAACTTTTCTTCACGTTGCTCTGACTGCAACATCCCCTGCGAGCCCTGTAAGGAAGAATAGTCGAAATTAGCCTCCTTCACCTGGGAAGTTCCCCATAAGGTATACGCGTTGGTGCCATGCTCTAGAACAATAAACCACCACACGTATGAAAGCTATTGGGTTGGCCAAAAAGGCCATTTAGTTTTTTCTGTAAAATAAGGGACACATTTTTCATTTTCACCAATGACTTTATTGATTTGGATATTTTGAGTATGTCGGCTACTCCCGCTATTGGCTGCTAGTGGCTAGAGGTCAGGGATGCTGCTAAACATCTTCCAATGAGTAAGACAGCCCCACAGCAAAGAATTATTTGGCCAAAAGGTCAATAGGGCCAAGAAACTTTGCAAACCAGTTTTGACATGTTCAATCAGTCACAGCACCTTCTCCACACGCTGCACAATCTTTTTTTGCATTTCAGTTGTCTTTTTACCTTTCTTGAAATAATAAAGCATAGTACACCAAAAATGTTGAATATCTTCTTCCATCTTCAATAATAAAATGATGGCACCAAAATTCACCAATTTTGATAAGTTTTCTTTAAGTGCACTCTGATATGACAGCTGTCACAATACAATGTAACAAAATTGTTCTGAATGAAGTTAAAGACAACCTAGTGCTACTAGAGCCATCTTACGGAAAAACCAAACGAACTTTTTGGTCAACCCAAAGCATTCCTAACTTTGGTTTGACACATTGGGTATTGATAGCATGCAAGCTTATGAAGGTTTTCAGTCACCCAGGACTTGGTGAAATACTCGTTTTCTCATTCTGCCTCAGGTAGGGTTTTTATTGTTTGGCCTTTGCTCAAAGATGAGAACTTTTATGGAATAAAACAAACTTCCAGCTCTTCATGACTAAGCCTAATCTAAAATAAATTTAGTTTTAAGTTAGAGAAAAAGTCATGCCATTTAAAAAGTGTCAACTAGCACAAGATGACTGAATTTTTACACTTCAGTTTTAACATATAAATACCCTTGGAAACATCAGGACTGAAATGTCCGATGCTATTCCAGGCTCGCGCACTCAGAGGAGCAGTGAACACAGGCAGAGGCTGACTCCTGGAAGGAAGTCTGCGTCTTGCCCTATTTAGGGCAAGTGGTATCATTTTCCTGTTCTTGCCTCAAGAGACCAGTGTTTAATGTTTGCTTTGTGACTCCAGGAGAAAATATCACCTTTCTCTCCTGTACCGCAGGGCTCTGTTGCCTCATTTATAAAACATACAATTGCTCCTCTAGGTAATTCCACTTGTGAGCATAAAATTCCACTCTGCATTTTTTCTCCTTGTTGTTCTAAGGAAATAAAATTGAAAATTGAAAAGGCAGGTTGCAGGATGCTCTAGCGGAAAGAGCCCTGCTCTGGGAGTCAGGGGTTAGGGGGTCCAGGAGTTGTCCTGGGCAAGTCCCTCCACTTTTCTAGGTACCTGTGTCCTCATCTGTTAAAAAAAAATTAAAGTGGTAGAAGTGGTGGGTAGGTGGAGGAGAGTTTGAACAAATTCCCAAGGTCCCTTCAAGATTAAATTTTCTGTGGTTTTATTTTGTAAGCCAAGGTATTGAACAGAGGTAGCAACAAATTTTGTTTCTAGCTGCAAATACAGGAAAAATGACTTCCTATGGTATAATTACTAGATTTTTTTCATAATCAATATTTAGCGATACAAAGCTAGACAATTGGTTAAATGGTTCAACGATGTTAAAGATAACATTTTTTATTTTTTATAGATTTATAGTAGTCTATTGACACCAAATAAACACATAACTGAAGTGAACAGTGTGAGGAATTCTGACCCTTGTACATACGGATGCAACCATCACAACACTCGACATAGTGAACATGGCCGTCCCCTCCAAGGTTTTCTCACCCCCTTTATAATTCCTCCCTCTCTTCTCTCTCCACCCTCCTCAGGCAACCAATCATTGATCTGCTTCCTGCCACTATACTTTGCATTTTCTAGAATTTTATGTAATAGAATCAACAGTATAGTCGAATTTTGTCCGACTTCTTTCGTTCAGTATAATCCTTTTGAGATCCATGTTGCAGTATGTGTCAATTCTTTATTCTTTTTCATTACTAAGTAGTATTCCACTGTGTGGCTATATCCCAGGTTATCCACTCACATATTGAAGGGCATTTGGGTTGTTTCCAGTTTTTGACTACTACAACTAAAGTTGCTATGATCATAAATGCTATGATTTTTATACAACTCATAGAGATTTGTGTAAAAATCTCTGTATGGAATCTATTTCCTTTTCCCTTGGGTAAATATCCTAGGAATAGAATGGCTGGGGCATTCTACTGGTAAAGTAAATGTTTTGTTTTGTTTTGTTTTGTTTTTTAAGGGAACTGCTGAACTGCTTCCAACATGGCTTCCCCATTTCGTCTCCCCACCAGCAGTGTATGAGAGTTCCGGTTTTCCGCATTCTTGTCAACACTTGGTATGGTCATTCCCCTCCCCCTCTTTTCTTTTCTTTTTTTTTATGCTAGCTACTTTAATAGGTGTATCGTGGTATTATAGTATGGCTTCAATTTGTTTTTCTAATGATTTTTTCTTTATGTGATTATTTACATACATTTTCTTGGTGAAGTGTCTGTCCAGAATTTTGCCAATTTCTTTATTGGGTTGTTTGTTTTCTTATTATCCAGTTTAGACAATTATTTATGTATTCTGGAAACGCCTTTTATCAGATACATTATTTGCAGATATTTCCTTCTGGTATGTGGCTTGTCTGTTCATTCTTTTGACTGTCTTCCAAAAAAGCAGTTTTTTATTTTTATAAAATTTAACTTGTCAATTATTTATTTGATGGGTTATGCTTTTAGGGTTGTGTCTAAGAAATCTTGGTGTAACCTAATGTCACAAAGGTTTCCTACGTTTTCTTCTAGAAGCTTTTAAAAAAAAATTGTTTTAGATTTTACATTTAGGTCTATGATCCATTTTGAGTTAAATTTTGTATGTAATGATGATGTGAGGTATAAACCAGTTTCTTTCATTTTGCATATGGATATTCAATTGTTCAAACATCATTTGTTGAAAAGGCTATCTGTACTGAGTTCTTTTTGCCATTTTGTGAAAAATAAGTTGTCAGTTATGTGCGGGTTTATTTCTGATCTTTCCATTCTGTTCCATTTAACTATTTGTCTAGATTTGCACCATCCTGCCTTGATTATTGTAGCTTTACAAGTCTTGAATTGGGTAACATAAGTCCTATAATTTTTTTTCAAAGATGGCTGGCTATTTGGGGGGGTGGGATTGCATTACAATATAAATTTTAGAATCAGTTTGTCAATTTCTATTTAAAAAAGCCTTCTGGGATTTTGGTTTTCTCAGAGCTTCATCAAATCTGAAGATTGGGGAGTAATGACATTGCACCTATAATGAGTCCTCAGACCCACAAACACAGTGTCTGTCTATTTGCATCTTTTAATTTTTCTTTTAATAATGTTTGCAGTGTGAGTTGAACATTTTTGTTAGATTTATCCTTAAGTATGTCATATATTTTATGCTATTGTAATTGGTATTGTTTTTAAATGCTTTAAATATGTGATTGTCCATTGCTAGTATATAGAAATACAATTAATTTTATATGTTGTGTGTGTCTCCTGCAACCTTGCCAAACTCACTTATTAATTCTAACAGGTGTTTTGTAGATTTCACTGGAATTTCTACAGATCATATGGTCTATAGACATTTCAATTTCTTTCTTTCCAGTCTAGATGGTATGTATGTATGTATGTATGTATGTATGTATGTATGTATTGCCTGATTGCACTGGCTAGAGCCTTAAAGGCAATGTTGGATAGACGTGTTGAGAGTGGTCATCCTTGTCTTGTTCCTGATCTTAAGAGGAAATTTTTTCCCATTCAGTCTTTCATTATTATGATGTTAGCTGCACATTTTTGTAGATGACTTAATTTTTTCACTCCTCACATGAGGATATGTTTATTGATTTGAGAGAGAGAGAGAGAAACATTGATGTGAGAGAGAAACATCAATCAGTTTCCTCCCATGTGCACCCCGACTGGGGATTGAACCCACAACCTAGGTATGTGCCCTGAATGGGACTTGAACCTGCAACCTTTTGGTGTACAGGACAATGCTCCAATCAACTGAGCCACCCAGCCAGGGATAAATAACTTTTATAAAATTAAGGAAAATTCCTTCTATTCCTAGTGTGCTGAGAGTTTATATGAGGACTAGATGGTGAATTTTGTTAATTTTTTTCCTGCATTTATTGAGATTTTATAGAGTTGTTTTGTTTTTTTGTTTGTTTATATGGTAAATTACATTGATGGATTTTTCAAATGTTAAACCAATCTCATTTCTATTATCTGTTTAGAATTAGCATCTTCCATTCATGGGGGATGGATGATGAGCTGTAGTTTTCTTTTCTTGTAATGTCTCAGGATAATGATGGCCTTGTAGAATGAGTTAGGAAGCATTTTCCTCATCTTCAGTTTTGGGGGGAAGGATTTCTGTAGGATTAGTATTATCTCTTTCTTAAATTTGGATAGAATTTGGGAGCAAAGCTATCTGGACTGAAGTTTCATTTATTGGACCATGTTTAACTTCACGTTCTTGAATAGACAAAGAGCTCTTCACGTTATGTTTCTTTTTGAGTGAGCTTTGGCAATTTGTATCTCCCAAAATTGTTTTCCATTTTATCTAAGATATGAAGTTTACCATATAAAAGTGTTAATAATATTTTATATTATCTTAGAATCTGTAGTGGTATTATTACTTCTATCATTCCTGATATAGTGACTTGTGTCTTTCTTTTTTTTTTCCTAATATGATTTAGCAATTATATTGTTCTTTCCAAAGAGCTGGCTTTGGTTTCACTGATCTTCTTTATTTCTTTTTCTGTTTTCTATTTCATTGATTTCTGCTTACATGTTTATTATTTTCTTTCTTCTATTTACTTTGGGTTTTATTGGCTCTTTTTCTAGTTTTCTAAGATGAAATCTTAGGCCACTGATTTGAGGCCACTGTTTTTAAGATCTCTCACCTTTACTGACAGATGTTTAGTGCTATGATTTCCCGCCTTCCCCCCACCCCAGTACTGCTTTAGTGGCATCCTGTGACATTTAATATGTTGTTGGGGGTTTTTTCAGTTTAAACTACATTCTAATTTTCTTTTTGATTTCTTTGATCATGGTTATTTAGAAAAGTGTTTAGTTTCCACATCTTTTGGGATTTTTCAGAGATCTTTCTATTATTAATTTCTAATTTAATCCCATAAGTTCAGGCAAAATGCCTTCATTTATTCAGTTGGTTCTTTTCTTGGTCTTAGGTGATTTTCATAAATGCATGTGCTGATCCGTGCTTAGCCTAAAGGCCCTCTGCAGATCTCCGGATTTCTGTGTGTGGCTCTCTCTTCTCCGGTACTCTATCCTAGAGCTCTAGCTGTTGTGATCTCCTCAGACACTTGGCTCTGTCACCTTAGCTCAGAGGGTCTGCTGGACTCCACCTGGATTCCTCCGCCCTGCTTGACAGCCTGGAAACTCTCTCAGGTCTGTACTCTTGGAGTAGTCATAGGACTCACATTTTTTCCAAGCCTCTTATATATCATTGTTTTTCATTGCCTGATGTCCCAGAGTCTTAATACAGTATTTGTCATTCCATATGTTTTGTCTTATTTTATGTTCATTTCAGGAAAGAGGGTAAATCTGATCCCTGTTACTCCGCATAGCCAGAAGTCCTGGGAGGGTGGGGGCTAGTCACTAATCTTTCCCTTGAAACTCTCCCTCACTCATGGGACCTAATGATCACAGAATGGCTACCATATCATTAAGCATTATCTTTACATTTAATGTAGGATTTAATGCCAGCCATGCTTGTCCATTTTATTACAAATGTAAAATACAGGGTCCAGCACGAATAATGCCCCTTTTTATTATAAAAAGCTTTTGTTACAAAATCATAAGCATAACAATATCACACTCAAGCATACCATATGACATTTTAGGTGAAATATTCAAATTAAAACTGTAAGTTATTACACCCATATTATTACCCTACCAGCCACACTCAAGCAGGCCTTCTGCCAGACCCTGTATTCCCCCAAAAGTTCCCCTCGCAAGCTGACCCTTATATCTCATTGGCCATAGAGAGGCTATTCTTATCTGAAAGTGAATCTGAGAAAGCAGGAAACAGTATTTTCCTGACTGGCCACCTAACATATGGCCACCCCAAAAGAATTAGAGAAGGAAGGGAATAGGGACATAGGATATTGGACAGGTAACTTACAGGACATGCCACTAAAGCAACTAGCAGTGTTTCCTGCAGAAGGTAAGCTCATCTTTGTCTCTGGCCTGGAGCCTTTTTGCCTGCAGAGGCTTTTCTGATAATTAGCCGCTTTCCAACCTCTCAATTGCTGCTGAAGAGTCCTTTGTCCCAAAGGCAAGAATGGGGGTGGGGTGAGGGAGGGAGGGTAACATTCTGGTGCTTTCTGAGGGCTAATACTTCTCATCTTCAGAGCAGTCTTTGAAGCTCTAACATAGTAAGCCCAGGAGAAATCATCAAACTGCTCATTGTTTAAGCTCCAGTAGTGAGATTTTCTATTATTTCCTTCTAATTAAGTTAAAATAGCAAGTGGACAAAGCATTCAAGTGACATCTACTTCACCAACTTCAAAGGTCACCTTAGTAGATCTCTGAAAGGATCCATTGTTCTGCTTATCTTGTTGGACACAGCTCAGAGGTAATTAGAGAGAATGAAGATCCAGCTAAGTTCCTAGCATTCTCCCCAGCAGTCACTGCACCTAAGCAGGAAGTTTCAGACAGACTGATGGAGCAAGTCACAAGACAGCAAGCCATTTTATCTGGCCATTTCTGGGCAACTGATTGGCAGTACAAGTTTGGGTCACTGGCAGAGCCTCCAGGCGCTTAGGTGTTAACTTTACAGAAAAAGAAAGAGCAGCCATGGTTTTTACACCAACATTTTTAGCCCTAAGTTTGATTTATAGGTATCAGGGAAAAGAGGACAGTAGTTCTTTTCTTCACCTAGTGAAAACAGGCTTGACCTACTTCACGGGTTAGCCATGTAAAAAATACTTATTCAGTAAAGAGAGTCAAATATTCCCTCTTCTCTGGATACTAAAATTAATTCTCCATGGGGCTTAAAATTTGTTTCATGAAGCAATTGGATGAGTTTTCAGGAGAATTTACTGCTTAGGCTAATGCGGCAGAGGAAGATTCTTGGGTCTGCAGTGTCCTAAGGTTTGAGTGGTTTGAGCATAAACTCCGCACTGAACAGGATCTGAGGATGGTTTGGCTGTGGAAGAAAGACCTGGGAGGGGTGTCCAGCTTGGACTGGAGAGGACTGGAAAATACGGGTCTAGCTTGGAGAATAGTACTTGGCTAAAAGAGAGGATGGATGGAATCAGAGGAGAATTAACAGTCACTCCATTAAATGTTACTTTTTATATTAGTAAGGATGGTCTAAATTATGCTGCAGTAACAAACAGCCTCCAAAATCTTAGAGGCTGAATACAATAACACAAGTATATTTCTCTCTCATGCAAAGTCCTTTGTGGTCCAGCCAGCTCTCTAGGGCCGTTGTCCTCTGTGTGGTAACTGAGTTTATCCAGGCTGCTTCAGTCTTTGGGCCTTCTATTCCAGCATAAGGCTTTCTCCATGATTGCCTCGCTGGGGCAATAAAGAGCCTGGAGAATCATGCTTGGGCATTTCATAGTCTCATCCTGGAAATGAAGTGTCATTACATTATCCACCACAGGCAATCAGTAGGTCCTGACCAACTGTAAGGACCGAGACTGAGAAGTACAGTTATTCATATGCCTAGAATAGGAAAAACAAAAGACAAAACAGATATTGGCGTGTGCATTGACGTCAAACACTACTCTGATCCATAAGACTTCTCTTATGGAAGAATACTGTGCCAGTTTGTGCCCTGGTTCAGAAATTCTTTCCAGAAGGGGTTCAGGGGAAGCCTTATGGTTGGAAGAGATATTGAGGGATTTATTTTGAAGCCATATTTACATAGCAAGAAACAAGTATTTATATAGACTGAATGTTTATTTCAGGAAGATTTGGAGGATGCTGGTGGAGGCCACGAGTGAGCAGAATCCCCCAATCCCTCCTCTCTTCCTCTCCCCTGCCCCATCACTTACAGCGCCAAGCTTCTTCAAGTGCTTCAAGTGCATGCAGTGAGCACATGCACTGTGGGAACCAGCCAAAACCCCAAACGAGCAGACCACGGAGAGCAGGAAGTACTGAGGAAGTGGTGGCAGGCACCCATGAGACACTGGCTCCCCACAACAGGGTACCTCAGTCTGTGCTGATATCTTTTTGCAATCTCTGTTTCCTACAAAGATCAGCGTCTTCCACACCTTGCAACACAGTAATGTGTCTTCAGAAAAGCACAATCAACAGATTAGATCAGCAATTTTCAACTGGTGTGCCACAAGAATTTTTAAAACATGCAATACCCGACTATTCAGTCAGGGGCACTGACCTCTTTTCCCTTAGATTGTCAACTAAAAAAATGACAACAGACAGCACAACAACAACTGTCCTGTGTGAATGCCCTGTCTTGAACAGTTAATATGAGACCATTAATAGAGTTAATGCCCGCAGAGGCTTTTGGAGTTGCATCTTATTGGTTATGTCACATAATAAATTTGCATCTGATTAATTCTAGGTACCAGAAATCCTTATATACAAGTATAGGCACCTGATGTTTTAAAAAGTCATTTGAAGCAAAAGGGATAGATAATTACTATTATGTTTTTGGTAAACCAATCAAAATTATATCTATTTTTTGTCACATTGGCAAAAATAATATTTTTCTGATGTGCCACAGAATTTAAGTCATTAGTTCTGTGTGCTCTGAGATGAAAATGTTGAAAATCGCTGGATCAGATTAATGCCTTGAGTCCTGGAGCTCATCTGTTAGAACGGAGTGTGCGCACTGGTGTCTGAAAGAGCAGAAGAGTAAAGAGCGGTCCTTAGGCAGTTTGCTCAGCAGGAGTTATCAGGGCTAAGCTCTCAGCCCAATCAATGAACTGGGAGGAGGGCCAACTGGAAGCTGTGCAGCCAAAAGATTCACAGCCCTCCCTCCGGGGAGGCTCTTCTCAGTCTAGGGAATCAGACATCAAATCACACGGGGGCAGGGACAGCGAGTGTTATCATCTGAAACAGCTGCGCTGGCCCTTCGGGTGACGTCCACAGCCATTTTCTCGCCTGCCAAGTGTGGCGACCAGTTGCTGGTGTTGTGTTTGGTGTTCCTCAAGGCTCAGTCCGCCTTGCACACAAAACTGTAATATTCTGCAGGTCTGCCCAAGGGATACCAAGAGGAAATAAACTTTTCTTTCTAAATATTTCTTTTCTAAATGTTCCCTTTGTGCTAGTCTCCAGAGAAGCAGCTCTTCTTCCTCCTCTATGCTAAACGGACCAGGACATCCCTCTCTGGCTATAGTGCCCAGTCTTCTAATTCCTCCAAATTTCCTGTGGTTCCCTGTCCCTAAATGATTCTCTGCTGTTCGGCAAACCATTCTAACAAGTGGATAATTAACAACTTTTCTGCGTTATCAATAGTGATTTCATTATTCAATTCAATTACTTTTAATTCTGCAAGTACAGTGATCCGTCCGCGTACCTATTCTATTTAATAAATTCCCTTTGCCTGCACAAAGACGGCGGCGCCCAGCTTCCCCGCGCCTTCGGACAGTTCGAACCTGCGGAGGACACGTTCCTGTTTTCTGGACGCTCTTGAGCGGCGGCCGCAGCCGAGCTCCCAGGAACGAAAATCCCGAAAATACCACTTGAAGTAGGGTCAGGGCCTCAGCGTCCGCAGTGGTAGCCACATTCCTGGGCTCTGATAGGTCCTCCAGCTTTGTACGTGCGCACAGATATCAACCCTAAGGCAGCCGCTGATGGCCCGGAGACAGGACGCTGTAAGACAGTTCACCTACACCCGCAATTACAGATTTGGTCAAAGACTTGCTGCTAAAATTGAAGGGAAAAGCTGACCTCCGGTGTTCAATCGCCCCTCGCCAGAGAGGCAGGAACTCACGGAACAGGGACGGCTTGGCCTGGCGGCAGATGGCAGCCAAGTCATGGACAGTCTCTTTCCACTGGTCCCAGATCTCCCTTCACCAAGAGGGCTCTTCTGTTTCATTTCTGTTAAAGAAAACAATCCAGAAGACATTTTGAAAACAATGAAGGGGAAAGGTCCACGAGGGACTACTGGAGCCTAGAAACGCTCCAGCCCCAGAGTTCCCAAGTCCTAGCATACAGCGTGTGTTCTACATTATATTGAATAACATATATTATACTGAATATACATATGAATACGTATTATATGGAATATAGGTAATATGTATGAATATATATTGCAACTGAATGTATTCACCATATGTTGAAACTGAAGTCATTTCTTGGTTAACAAGTAAAATTGTCAGAAATTTGTCCCATAGAAAAAGGCAGAAGGGCAGGGCCCTCTCTTTTCCCAGGAATTGAGCCGACATAAACATTTGCATAAGTGCAGGTAAACACACACATTATATATATTTTGCATTTTACATATTAAAGATATTTATATATGAAAGCATATGCATTTCGGCATTTCCTATAATAGCAAAACAAGGAAGTCAACCTACTTGTCCATCGTTAAAGAGATTGGTAAATACATTATGGTATATCCGTGACACTGAGCGTGAGGGAAATCCAGCCATTAAATAGGAGTTGGGTCTGTATATACCGAACCAGAAAGGTTCATGATGTACAATTGAGTGGGGAAAGCAGAGCAAAGTAAAAAACCAGAGGTGGGGATGGCTGAGGTGGGGGGAGATGGCAGAAAATCGTACTTGAACAACAATAAAATTTTTTACAAAACAGTATTATCCTATATGTATAGTTTTTTCTTTTTCTGTTATGTGCAGATTTATTTTCCTTAAGAAGTAAAATGAAGTTTGAATAGTACAGTCTGTGGTGTGGTGACATCAGCAACTGCCAGTTCTTGCCCATCAACAAGTCCCAGTTCTTTCAGTGTCTTGGAGAGATTTGGCCTTGTCCGTTCTTCAGTAGAAGTTACTGACTGTAAGTAAAGTGTTCTGTTTTTTCCCTCTAATGTGGCTGTGATGGCTGGAGATTTCATCTGCAGAGAAGCACTATTGGGAAGATAATCCAAAACTTCCTGGAGTTTAGCTGATGGCGAAAACTGAGTATTTTGTGGAAGTTGGCTGCAAGCTGGGCAGTTTTCCTTTCTCTCTGCTTCAAATGTGTATGTGTACAGTCCATCCACATCACTGAATACCAAGTAATTATTAAGGGGAATATACGCACTTGTGGCTATTTTAAAAACCTCAGTGGCACACACAGCTGCGATGACTGCATTTGTAGAAGCTACTGCAGGAATGGTTCGTTTCACGACCCCTTGAGTGATTCTATATGTAACACCCCTAATACTGTATTGTGGTGCTCTGTCTAGGGATTTTTGGAAAATCCACTGAATATGATCAGGATCATCTCCATCTAATGATAACCCTTCTCTGAAAGGTTGCTCCTTAGGCCACTGCAATATCCTTACATACTCAGTACAGTGTTCTGATAGCCCGGGCATAGATGCAATGGTGAACATGGGAAAATTGACCTGTGGTAGATAAAGTTCCAGTGTGCATTCAATGCAAGCGGTCATTCCAGGCAGAATCACCTGGGCATTCCCTTTAAAACCTTCTGTCCCCCATCTATCAAAGGGGCAATGGAGCTTGGATCTAATGCACCATCTTCATAATTTAGGAGAAATATCAGCATGCCATTTACCCATCTTCTGGCTATGATAGAGTCTAGTCCACAGACAATTATGTGATATTGTTGGTAGGAAGTGTCATTAAAATCCTGGATCTTGTTGAAACGGGGAACCACATTGCAATCAGGAATTCTGTCATTTAGAAATTCTGCAGCAACTTCAGCTTTAGGTCTTCCAACATCTCGAGGCCTAAGTAAAAACTGCCTATTCAGATTGGAAACATCTATAGTGTCCATGTCTATAACATGAATTTGTCTAAAACCAGACAATGCCAGATTTTTCAGGAGCTCACAACCTAAGCTGCCAGCTCCAATGACTAGAACTTTACATGTATCTAACAAAAACTGGAGAGATACAGTGCTCGGTTCAAAATCAGGGTGTGAGAAGGGTCCAGATCGCTCCAGGAACTTCTTTACATGGTTCCAGCGACCTTCCCAGTCTCCAATGTCCCCACACCCACCATCAACAGCCATTTTCTCAGCCAGCAGCTCCTCTATTCTCCTTCTTTTTTTCTCTGGCTCCTCGCCACCCACCATATTGTTCCTATATGTATAGTTTTTAAAGACCAATAGGTTTGTATGCGTCTGTAAGACAGTCTCAGAAGGGACCAGGTAGGAATGGAGGAACTTTCACCCTTTTGCGGTAGCATTTGTGCAATGATAACGTATGCTGTATGATTTTTAAAAGATTTTTATTTAAAAATATTTTAAAATTTACTTTCAAAAAATTTCTTTTGAGAAAAATACTATGTATGTATAAAGTGTTCTGTTGGTGCCATGGGTGGGGGGAAGACAGGGAGTGGGGAAACAGGGCTAGCAGAAGATACCCATGGGGTCCTGGCAGGACAACAACACTGACCACTCCAGGAGGTGACATGAAGCTGATGCCGGAGTGACGTGCGTGTGCGCGCGTGCACACACACACACACACACACACAGAACTGGTCATGCCAAATACAGAGGAAGAGTGAGCTTGGTGGGTCCAGGGCCTAGAGAATCTGGTCACCAGGCCTGGACGAGAGGGTGTGAAGCAGAGAGAGTGGTTTGGGGGAATGAGATCACAGCACTTTGTCAGCTGGGAAAGGCGTTTGGAAGACATTGGTTATTTTAAGCAGGGAGCACATGGCTGAATTCTGGGGTTTTCTCTTGTGGGTTTATCCCTGACTTTCCATTCATAATGTGATACTAGTGTACCCACTTACGATAATATAAAGTTTTCTTTTAAAGTAAACGTATTTAAGGAAACAGAGTAAGACCTCATAAAAAATATTGAGTGAATATAGATAGAACTAAAATCATAAGGATGGTACCTGAGTGACTAAAATTAGGGAAACACTTTCTCAGGCAGAGCGCAATGGAAGAATCTATGTGTATCGCCCCCAAACTGCTTAGGAGATCAGATGCCTGGTACCCAGCAAGGATTTGAGAAGGCAGCAGCCTGGGGAGAGAGACATGGCATTACCCAGGGCACAATCAGAGTTCAATAAATGTTAGATGGAACCAAATGAAACTGCAGCTTTTGTAGATAAAAAAAATAGTTAAATATTAGCAGTTACTTTTTGTTTCAGTCTAATATTTCTTGAATAAATGAAATTTCTCCCCATAAAGTATTGCTTTCTACAGAAGTCACTCCCATCAATATATTTGTATTGTGATCCACTGCAAATATAAGAAAATCTGCTTTTGAATATTTCTGATTTGTTTCACCTAGAATTTTCATAAACTGTAAGAGGCCTCCAATAATTTCTTTTTGTTTGTCATTTACACCAGTGTCTCATATTACTGGAGTTTTTGAAGCTTATCCCACCCAAATTGCACTGTCTCTAGTGGCAGCATAAGTCTGTTTTCTCTCTATCACGCTTGAAATTGGAAATCCGGCTGCCATTCTATACCTTCTATTGAATTCATCAAGGAAGCATTTCGCACGTATCATAAGTCAGGGCCGTGGCAGAAGCTATCGGGTGTATGAAAGAGAATAAGGCATGATGTCCACTGTCCAGGAGCTCACAGTCTAGTAGGAGAGTTAATACTCGACACTGATTTATCTTTCCAGGCAGAAGGAGAAGGAAGGTGGTAAGTTCCATAAATGAGGCACAAAGTATTATAGGATATCTTTATGAGAGAAAACAATTAGATCCCTAATTATTGAGTGAACAATTTGAAATCCATGTATACTAAAAATGAGTGTGTTCAGTCAAACCTTGGTTCTCAAACATCCTGGTTCTTAAACAATTCAGTTCTCAACCAAGTGGTTCATGGAAAAACTGTCTCAGTTGCCTAGCAGAACTTCTGGTCTTGATTCTCCACCCAATGATCCTTTTATGCTGATACCTGTATTATTAGTCGCATGTCTCTCAGGTGACAAACACAGGAGAGTTGGGTTTTGAACAAACAGCTCTTGAACAGTTTTCCAGAATTAATTAAGTTCGAGAACCAAGGTTCCACTATATTTGTGTGTGTCCATAAGCATTTTGGGAGAAAATAGATAAGAATACTTTTATAACCTAGGATCAGAACAGGTTCTGCTGAGGAAGTCATGACAAAATCCAAAAGCATTAAATAGAGAAAAATTAAAAACTTACAATGAAAGATATTATAACAGAGTTAGAAGACAAGTAACAATCTTTTGACCCGTCGATGACATTTCTAGGAATCTGTCCGACCAATATGCTGTGCAGATACAAAGTGAGATATGTAAAAGATGACTCATTCCAGTGTTGTTTATAATTATAAAATAATTGAGAACAACCCAATTGTCCACATCAACTATGGTCCATTCACACAATAGAGTTCTCCGCAGCTGAAAACCAGAATGAGGAAGACCCCTAGGTACTGACCTGGAATGATCTCCGAGTATGTTAAGTGAAATATTAAGTAAAAAAATTAAGGCCAGAACATTCTTTATTGTTAACTACATGTTATGTAAGAGAAAAGAGGGAAAGACTATATAGACATTTTGCTTATTCTTACAAAATAAAGAACAGGAAAAAATGGTTTAAAAGGGAGGAATAAAGAAGAAAAGGGTGGGACCCTCCTTTATTCTCTCCCCCCAAATAATAAATAAATTAAAATTTTTTTAAAATAAAAAGAAGAAAAAGGTAGAGGGCTAGAGGTGAAAATGAGACTGCTCTGTGTTTACCTTTCTATAGAGTTTTGCTTTTGAATCTTGGAAAATATATTATCTACTTATAAAAATTTAATGAAATAAAAAAAGTAAGTGGCGGTCTAGAGAAACTACATAAAGGATTAAGAGGCATGTTAGGGATGTATGTCTATGTCTCCCCCCACCCCCGCCCCCCGCCCCTGCCAAATTCATGTATTGAAATCCTCACCCCCAATGTGGATATTAGGTGGTGGGGCCTTCAGAGATGATTAAGTTGAGGGTGCAGGCCCCATATGGGATTAGTGCCGGGTAGGAGAGACAGGGGGCTCTGTGCCCTTCACCGTGTGACGGTGCAGTGCGAGGGTTGCCATGTGCAAACCAGGACCAGGTCTGCCAGCCTCTTGATCCCAGACTCTCCAGCCTCCAGAGCAGTAAGAAAAAAATACCTATTGTGTAAGCCATCTAGTCTTAAAGCAGCTGGAACTCAGACGAGCCACAGTAAATAGAAAGCCTACACCACTCAATAAGAAATTTTAATCTAATAGAAAAATTAGCAAAGGAGACCGTTGTTGAAAAACACACTCCTGTGTGTCTCCTCTACTCTCAAGACTCTACTTCACACTGGCCTTTCTGATTACTGAATATGTGATCATTTTTCCCGCTCCTGGCCATCCTGTAACACTGGCTGGGTGTTTTAACTCAATCCCAACTGTCTACCTTGAAGAAAGAGTGAAAATAGGGAAAATATTAAATGGAGTCATTTTAACCATGCTGCTAAATTATTTAAATTATTTACATTATAGAGACATAAGAAAATCTTTTTGTCTCAACTAGCTTGGGAACTTAAACTTCTGAACTTTCCAGTCCTATGTCAAAACCTACATGCACGCCAGTTCACCGTGTGTCAGCGCCTGCTGATGACCCTCTGGTTGTGCCCTAAAGGACTCAAGTCATGGCCAGCCCTGCTGGAGCCCCTCCTCCAGATTGCCTAGCACCAGAAATTGACAACCATGGAATTTGGCCAAAGAAGCATCTTCAGCTTGGGTGGCCACGTGGAAGAGACAACAGACACATTCTCTTCTGCTCCGGAGGGGCAAGGTCACTTAGTGGCAGTTACAGAAAGAGAGATTTTGAATGAATATAAACATAATTTCTTTATCTCTGGCACAGAATTTCTCCCCTGGAGACAACTGTCAATGATTAGGGGAAATGTCTTAACAAGTCTAATTTGCGTTGGTGAGAGTGCTGGGGCAGAAGTGTCAGATCTGAAAGAATTAGAGGTAAGGAAAACTCCCATCATAGGCAAGGAGAAAGGGATTCTGAGAACAGGAGAGGCTGTGCACATAGGGGTACCGGGTGTGGGGGAAATCTCTATCTTCAGCTCAATTTTGTTCTGAACTTAAAACTGCTCTAAAAAATAAAGTCTATTTTTTAAAAAGGGAGAAGCCAGAAGAGAAATTTGTTGTTTTCCTGAGAGGGAAGAGTTTGTAGAAAAGGGAAAGGGGAGAGAGGGAAGCCAGCAAGAAATGGGAAACTAGGGGAATTGCACAGAGGCAGATCTGGGGAGGACAGAATGGATTTGAGAGAACTAAACATTTATTCATTCATTCATTCATTCACTTACTCATTCATCCATCAATCAATATACATTTCTGAGTATTCAGACCTCTGAACTTGGTGCTGTTGTAGCCACTGGAGAAAGGGCAGTAAATAAAGCAGATGGGCAGAGTGCCTGCTCTCCTGGGGCACACATTAGTGGAGAGATGGATAACAGACTAACACGTAAATAAATGCACCATATGTCAGCTCTCGGGAGGTGCCGTGGCTTTGAAAAACAAAGCCAAGGAAAGCAATTGAGTGAATGAGTGGTCAGGGAAGTTCTTTTTGAGAGGACATTTAAGCAGGAAACTGAATTCAAGTGAGAATCTAAGCCTCGGGAAACTCTGAGGGTGAAAGAATGGGAGGTCCATTTGACTGGGGCCAAGGGTGAAAGGGGAAGAGACGGTGAGAGCCAGTTGCTTTTCAGTTGTGGGCTGTCCTGTGAATGCTTCCTAGTGCTCTATTCCTCACATATAGTGTTTATAGAGGCAGAGGTGGTACAAGACTGAGGAAGTATGGGAAGGCACATGAGCCCCAAGCCCGAAATGGTGCTCCCGCCCACATCACAATGTGAAGTGCCTGGCCCCGTACTGCCCTCCCTCTCTGTTCCCTCTCTGAAACTTGCAAAGGTCTTAGGGACAACTTTAAATTTTAACATGTTATGAAATTGTTAGGGTTTGAACCAATTTTACCTAGATCTTGCAGGGGCAAGGGAGTCTCAGGTGGGACTCCGCCTGATCAATGACACACGGAGTCTTCTCTCTAGAGGGTTCTCACAGGTGTATTAATGTCAGTCTCTGAAGGGATCTGCATCAAGGCCCCTAGGGGAGGGTTCCTGCATTGGGTAGGAGTTCGAACTGCAGGTTCTTATGCAAGCTTTGGTATCAGAGTCACCAAATAATAATAAAATATATAAATAATAAATAAATATATGGGTTTCCTGGTCTCACACCAGAAATCCTGAATCAGAATTGCTGGAATGAAAAAAAAAAAAAAAGAAAGAAAAAAGAATTGCTGGAAAATGGGGAACAAGAATCTATACTTAAAAAAAAATTTCCCTGGTGCTTCTTATGCAATTAGAATACAAACTTTTGCATTTGGAAACCACAAAATTAGATGACTTTTAAGGTTTTCTTCAGAGCTTTTGATGACATGAAATGTCAGCTCTTCCATTAGGACAGCTCTACTCTTTCCAACTAGAGTTTCAAAAACTTCTTATGGTTTTAAAGGAGTACAGGCTTGTTGAAAAAATTCAAATGCTACAGAAATATAGGCTGTACACCCCAGAAATAAACATAATTAATGTTTGGTATCTATTATTCCAGATTTTGTCATATATGTGTGTATAAACACATACATATACATATCTAATAAAATCATGGGCCCTTTGGTTTATAAAATATGGCCATAATTTACTGTAATTTGCTTTGTACACTTGATGATATGTCTTAAAGATCTTTCTGTGTCAATAAATATAGAGCTACCTCATTCTTATAATGACCACCTAGTGTTTCATTGTATGGCTGTGGCATAATCAAATGGACGTGTAGGCTGTTTGCAGTATTTTTACTATTGTAACCAGTGTCGCAATAGACACCATTGCAGTGTGTTTCTTAGTGTTCATTGTAAGCTAGTATTTAGCACAAATCCCTGGAATTGGAATTTTGAAGATATTTCCCTAAGGCTCTACCAACAGTTGTATAAAAAAGTTTCTGTTTCTCCATCCTCTTATCTTTCACTGATATAATCAATCTTCTAAATTTGATATAATCAGGTGCATGAAAAATATTGTTTTAATTTTTTTAAATTTTTATTGTTATTCAATTACAGTTGTATGCTTATTATTTTAATTTACATGTCTTTGTTTCCTTCTGAAAACAGTATCACATGTTTGTTGCTATTTGGTTTTGTTCTGTGAGTTTCTTGTGCATGTCTTTGGTGTTTATCAGTTTCTGGCACAGAGCTTGTAAAGCCCTTGGAATTTCCTAAGTGATAAGAACTATAAAGGTGCCTACTGTTGTTCAGAACAGGTCCTTTTAATCAGCTCTGAGTTTGTGTTAATGAGGTTACTTTGGGAAAGCTCCTAAGGATGGGGCTGGTTGCCAGGGGAACCACCCTTATGATAAGAAGGTCGGGAATTTCAGCACCTCCCCCACAAACCTCTGGGGAAGGGAAGGGTTGGAGACTGACCTCACCAATGGCCATGATTTAATCAACCATGCCTACTCAATGAACCATGCCTCCATTAAAGTCCAAAGGACAAGTACGGTGAGCATCTGGGCTGGTAAACAGGAACGCTTAACTGGGCAGCCCAGTGCCTGGCGCCCTGCCACCTCTGTGTATATGCATAACATGAAGACTTGGGTGGAAGGAAATAGATTTTTATAAACTAGGTTCCCAATTTCAGGGGGCTGGGAGCGTTTCTGTTCCAAGTTGAACTCTCCTGCAAAGCACAAAAAAAACAGCCACTCCCAGGAAGATTCAAGTCCAAATCCAAGTCCACAAGTTCCCCATTGTTGCTTATCTGTAGCCCAGGGTGGTTACTCAAATGGGTCTCCATCTCTACAGCTCCAGGCTCATTCTCTGGCTCCCTGGTGCCAGCGTCACCATCGCCTCGCAGCAGCCATGTCTCTCAGGGTCTGAGCTGCACTGCAGATCACTCCAGGTGGTCGTGCAGGGGAAGCTCCTACGAGGAACTTCCCAGCTCATGCCTCCATGCAGTGCTCTCAGGGCGAGAGAGTGGAAGTGTTACAGATAGGACCCATGGGGGGACAATATACTATTACCACATGGATCCCCCCTTCTCCCAGGGTCGCCCTTTGCTTTGCCTGCCACCAAGGAATTTCGTCTCTCAATGCCAGAGACTGGTGAAAAGGAAAGGAATTATTTATTTAAAAGTTATACAGACTTAAGAATAATGACTTAATGTCTTCATTAAAATCCCAAAGTCCCTTAAAACACCCACAAACACACACAGTCCCTCCTTCCCGCCTTTGCCTAGTCAGGGGTACTGTATCTCAGGAAAAGAAATAGAAGTCCATGGCTCAGGGAGCCCCCGGTTCTCCTCAGTAATTCGTGCTTGGTTAGCAGGCCTCCCTTGGTTCCCAACACCATCAGCTGTGCTGCTGGTATCTCTAGTTAATAATCCAAAACCACGTGGCACCTTCTCATGGCCCACCAGTGAGAGTCCTTTCACCCCTTTCCTTCCTGCAGCGTCTCTCCTGCATTCTTCCAAACTGCTAAGAGAAAGCTCTGCATTGCTGCTACATCTTGCTTTCCGGCTTCCCAAGCTGCATGGCAAAGGGAGCCCCAGTGCCGCCTCATTCCCCCCTTTTCTCCAAAGCTGTGTGGTTCCCCTTCAGCATGGCTGCCATGCCTGGGTTTCAATCCCAGTGCCAATCTTCTTCTGCATCCCCTTTTCCGACTCCTCCCACAATCAGCTACACCTGCCAGCTCTCTCGTATTTTCCAGCTTTTCTTGGCTGCTGTAGTAAGTGCGGCAGGCATAGCCACGTGGCATGGAGCCAGTCATCTCCAAGCTCTCACACAGGCGCTGTAACCAGGGGGAGCTGCCTCCCAGTTACATCCTGGGTGGAAGTCACTTGCATCTCCCTGGCTCAAAGCATGGCCACAGCCATTTAACATATCCGTGAAACCAGTCAAAAGTTATAGACATGTTAAATGACCGTTCTAGAGGTTATGTGCAAAACTGTTGCTATTCAAAACAGCTCTCAATGGCCCTGTTCCATGTGTCCCATCCCCCAGGTCAGACTTGTGGGGGTGAGGACATCCCATATTTTTAATATTTCCTGGAAACCCTGAGTTCTGGACCCCATTACAAATCCCTTTTTTTTGGGGGGGGGATGGCGGCTGGCTGCACCCTGTTACAACCCCTGTTCCTTCCACAAAGAACCTCCCAGCTCATGCCTCCATGCACTGCTCTCAGGGCGAGAGAGTGGAAGCAGTCCAGGACCCATGTGCTGTCCTGCTTTGGGTCATAGTCTCCCATGAGCTGGAGCCCGGTGAGGCACACATCCCAGAGTGGGACCCTGTGTCTAGGAGCTGACTTCCAGCTATGCAGGGCCTAAACTCCAAGCAGTCCCGTCATCTGCTGCTCCCACTCATGCGGGACAAAGCGAGAGCCCCAGAAGCCAAAAGGCCAAGCAGCCCAGAGGCCAAGAGACCAAGAGAGCTAGCTTCTGCCCACCTTCTGTTTAAAAGTCCTCACCCAGAATCCCATGCACTCCAGAAGCCAGTGGGAGGGTCCAGCTTTTCAACAAATGAAGGCCAATGTCAGCCATGTTTGCCTTTGCCCCTCTACCTGCCACCATGTTCTGTAAGGGGGCAAAGACTCCAGTCTCTAGTGCTCTGTACAAGCTCCTTCTGCCAAGTCACGAGCTTCCTGGCTGTCTGAGGCAATTTTCCTTTTCCAGTGGCCTCTCCCCTCCCAGGGCAGGCAACCTGCTTCACTTCTGCCTTGGGGCTCCCTGCCCATCCCCTCCTTCTCCCTTTGTCCTGACCTCTGCTGTGTGCTGGGAGGGTGGCCTGCCCCAAACGTCAAGGGACAGAAGCTAGGACCCTTCAGGACCTCACTTTATGTTTCTCTTCATTTGAATACTTCACTATCCTTTGGAAAACTGGTAGTCTCTTATGTAAACCCTTTCCCTAAGTTCTGTGAGCTGCTCTGGGAAAGTGAGTGAACCTGTGCAGGGGGCTGTGGGAACCTGTGATTTGTAGCTGGTTGGTCAGAAGCACAGGCAGCAGCCTGGGTTTGTGACTGGCCTCTGAGGGTGGGCGCAGTGTTGAGGGACTGGGCCCTCACTCTGAGGGATCATGTGCTAATTCCAGGTTGCTGAATAAACTCAAAGAGTCTGGAGGCTTTGCTAGAAATAAGTGACAAAGATTTATCAAGGGTCTTATTGTTTGCAAACTGGAAAGTCAGCTAGGCGCAAACCCAGAAGTGTTGCTAAGAAAAAAAGAAAAGAGTTCTAATAGTAAAAGTCACATTCTGGAGAAAACTCAGTCCCGAGTTCTTCAGTCTCAGTTGGGCGAGGACAGGTGTCGGGCAGATGTTGGGATCTGGGCGGGCGGCAGCGTGGCCCCAGGAAGGCTGGTCATGTCCTGAGTCCTTCCACAGGGACCCCTCAGCCAAGGAGGATTTCGGCTTCCCTTCTTTAGAATTAAGGGATTATCTAGAAGACATATTGGTGATACTTGCAGCTTTGAAATCTAAGAATTTAGGATTCTGGAATAAGATGTCAGTATTTCAGAAATTACTCTAATGAGGCTCCACTCTATGTCCTCATAAGGAGCGTTGAGTCGGGGCAAGGGACTGTGCGTGCTCCCATCAGAATCACTCACTCAGGGAGACTTGAAAGACACATTGAAGTAAAAGCATAAATAAACAATAACTAACTAACTAAATACCACTCCTACCCCCCATTCCCCCCCACACAAGGCCTTTCAGAGAAGTGAGTTTTCTTAGACCGCATTGGAAGTGACATCTGAACCCCGAAGGAAAACTGTGTCTAGTGAGGCAGAAAAGTCCCTTTATAGTAGCTCTTTATTGTTAACCAAGTTTAGTGGGTAATATTTGAATAGCACAGGTAGTAAATGAGTCACCATAATCTTAATGCTTTATCTTTATGGAATGCCGGTGGGAGCTTTGTACCAGAAAACTACACGGAAGTACATTTCCCAAGGGGAGAATTTATAGCGTGATCTAGCAGAAAAGGCAGACACGGGGGTACAGTCTGTGGAATTCTGTTAGCTGAGTGCACTAAACATGCTTCTTATTCTGGGCTGATTTGTTTGGAAAGAAACACAGGTAATCTTTGTTCCAAACAAATTCTGTAATTGCCACCTCTGCCTTGGGAGCCATCCTTTTCCTGGAATTGGCGTTCCCTGCCGGTTCACAGGAAGTGAATTTACAGGCAGGATAAGAAGCTGCCAGGGCCCAGCTCTCTCTACTCCCAACTCAGCCATCGCCAGGGTTTTAGTCGACTTATAAGGATGCTGATGCTGTAAAGACCTGCCCCCTCATACTGCATGGGCACCAGTCACAGACGGCAGCTGTAGGGGCCCTGCCGGCTCAGGGCAGCTTTTCAAGAATGGAGTCCAAAGCTGGTGGTTCACAGGCCTCCTCCTGCGCTTACAATAAAGACCAAGCCCTTAGCATGGCCAGGCCTCCTCCGGCCACTGGTCAGCTTTCATCCCAGGACGGGCCATACTCCCTTCCTGTCACTGGGCCTCCATGCTGTTTTTCCCACCATATGCTTTCCCTTCTCCTTTCTTCACATCACCTCTTTTGTCAGTGACTCATGGAAGCCTTCCCTGACCTCCCTACCCTGGGCAGTTTCCTCCTTACACGTTCTCACAGTGTCTTGCTCCTCTGCCTTAGCTCTTGTCACACCTGCAGTTTTACACATGTGTGTAACTACATGTGTGTAATTGTTGGTTAAAGTCAGGGCCCCATCAGGTTTTGATCACCTATGTATTCCTAGGGTCTTGTTAAGGTTGCGTGGCATATTATAGGTGCTCCATAACAAATATTTGCTGAATGAATGAATGAATGGATGGATGGATGAAAGAGAATAGCAAGTAGGGTGAAGGTTGTGACCTCAGGAAACTACGGAAGGGCACGACCATTATGAGTTCCAACCCCTTGTGATACTGTCATTGTCCACTGAGGCTGCTCTAACAAAATACCGTTGCCTGGGTGGCTTATGAGCAGCAGTATCACTCACAGTTCTAGAGGCTGGAAGTCTGAGAACTGGGTGCCCACACGGTCATGGTCAGGTTCTTGGTGAGAGCCCTCTTCGGGTTGCAGGCTGCCAATTTCTCATCATATTCTCACACGGTGCAAGGGGCTAGGGTGTTCTCAGATTATTTCATAAGGGCACCTCTGCCCTCATGACCTAATTATCTCCCAAATGCTCAACCTCCTAGTACTATCACCTTGGGAGTTAGGATTGCGACATGTGCATTTTGGTGGGAGCATAAACGTTCAGACCGTAGCATGTACTGTGGAGTTGGGGGGCAGAGAGGAGCGGTATACACTACAGGTTAGAAACTCAACTGCCAGGTCAGACACTCCAGGTTTGAAGTGTAGTTTTCTCACTTGCCAGTTGTACGACCTTGGACAAGTTACTTCAACTCTGCTTCCTCGGTCTTCTCATATCTACAATGAGGTTGGTGCTAGCACCTGACTCCACATTCTATCAGATATGAGATAATGCAAGAACGTGTCTGGCACAGTAAGTGTTCAGTAAATGTTAGCTGGTGTTATTATTATAGTAAAGACCTCAAAACCCTCCTCCTCGATCACTATAAATTGTGTAGATACATGGAGCTTAACTTGGCAGCCAAATGACATTTAGAATGGTTTGAAAGCTTATCGTAAGAGGTTTTTGACATCAATAATTCTATGGGAGTTGGTGAGGATTGACATTTAGGATAGAAAAATACATTTAACAAGTAGAACTAAAGGACATTTGAACTTGGGTTGAAAAGCAAAGAAGGCATGTTCACAACATCTCTAAGATAAACTCAGGAGAGAAAGATGGTGAATCTAGGATCCTGAAGCCACTCCAAGATGAGCCCTACACACCTCCTCCTGCCATCCCTCTCTCTGAGGCTCTTAGTCTGCGAGAAAGACTGGAACCAGACCCCCTTCCCTCATGCTGTCTGCCACGTCTCGCTCCCCGGTAAGAAGCCCTCCCACAGCGATGGTCAGTTCAGCTCAGGCCCAGCGCTGAGTTGTCTGGGCAACACCTGAATTCTGCATTAACCTCCATTTGAGCCTGTTTCAGCCCAAGTGCCCTGGCTGTGAAGTTGTAGCTCTTTGGGGGTTCTCACCTGCTACTGGCTAAAAAAACCACATTTGTCCTGACTCCCCTGGACTAGGTTCCGTCCTCAGATCTGAATGGTTTGGTTGCTAGTTTTTAAATTCTGAGTTGGTGGAAGGGTGTGTACTGAGTACAATCAATGACAGAAGTCATTTGTTCTGGTGAAGAGGCAGATTTCTAACCATGCTGTTTGTGTAAATATAAGCAGGATTGGGATGATATTAAAACATTCTACAATGAAAAAAAATAACCAAAGAGGTCCAAAGTGCTGACTTGTAGGTCTCCTATTTAGTTTATGCAAAAATGCAAATATCAAGAAAGGAGAATATTTAGTAATAACAACTTATATTTATCAAGCAGTTTCCCTGTGCCATGTGCTAAGAGCTTTATATGAATGATCATATAATCTTTACAACAGACCCATGATTATCATTGTCTCACAGACAAAATGGCACAAAGGGCTTAAATCTATGTTCTAAAGGTCACACGCAGTTAGTGGAAGAACTGGGGTGGGAACCCTGGCAGCTTCTATAATGTTCATTCATCCTCCAAAGCTTTATGTCAAATACTGTGGAGAAAATAAAATTTAATCAGATACAAATTATGCCTTCAGACAGCCAACCATCAAGTACAGATGTTAAGACCTAAGCAGAAATATTAATAACAAGCATTTACATGGAAATTTTTATGTTCCAGGCACTGTTCTAAGCACTTTATGCATATTAACTCGATCCTCAACTCAAGCTTTGTGATAGATACCATTGTCATCCCTATTTATAAATAATGAAACTCATGTGCCTAAGTCCACACAGCTTGGAGTGAGGTCCATATTTGAACCCAAGCTCCAAAAGGGATAAAGATGTTGAGCAGATAGAAAGGACAAAGCCAGGCGTTTTCTAGCACAGATGTGCTCAGTTAGCAATCTTTTGGGTGTGCCTGTTCAGCCAATGGCAAATTTACCCAGCACCTTTTCCATCATTCCTACAAGACTTCATTTCAAATTTATTCATTTGATAAATGTTGCCTGAGCATCTGCATTGTGCTGGGACAGAACGATAAGCCGAGGTACCAGTGAGGGCCTCTGAAAAAACGGAGATGGGGCTTAGAAACCAGACCAGGGAGGTCAACGTGGCTTGGCACAGGAGTCTCAAGGATGGGTGGGAAACTGCCAAGCAGACAAATGGAAAAGGGGTAATCACATCGAAGCCCCGGGGCTATGAAGACACATAGTGTCCAAAGAACAGCATGGGGTTGAGTGTGATCAGAGCTTCCAACGAAGCTGTGACAGAGAGAAGAAAAGCAAGCAGGAGTAAGAAGGTGGGGAGGTGTGCACCAGCTAGATCACAAGGAACTGAAGTGATGAAGGGTTTTAAGTTTTTCCAACAGGTGACGGAAAGGCACTGGTAAAATCTCTCCAGGACAGCGAGCTGGTCTGATTTGTACTTTAAAAGGCTAGTAGCCGTAGCACGAAGAATGAATTGGAGGTGGGGCCCGGAGTAGGGAGGCCATTCTGGGCTGTTGTTGTGAGCAAGGAACACTCAGCAGAGCGAAAGGAGTTTACGGGAGACCTTGTCTGATGTTCTGCTGAAATCAGTTTATTCCGTGTCTGGCATTTCTGTGATGGACTTAAACCAGAGAATTTGTTATTATTTTTGCAAAATATTTACTACGCCTGATTAAAATTGTCATAACTTCCCAAGTTTTATAAGAACATACTTCCTTTTGATGATACAGGAGTCACCAAACTCAATGGGGGTGGGGAGGGGCAGGGGCGGGGCTGTGCTACTGCAAGAGAGTAGAAGGCCGAGAACCCGAGAACCCAAGGTCAAGGGTCCGTGGCTCCCTCCTGTCTGCAAACTTGATGCGTAAACAGCAGGCACCTTCCCTTTACTAGTGGAGACCTGCACTTCCTTATCCTCGGCCTCTGTGAATTCTTCCGATTATTTTCTCCTATTGAATTTTGTCTTTAAATGTTACACTGTTAAATCCACACATCAATCTTAGCATCACTAAAAGTGTCACAAGTGGACTTTACCTGTGTCATAACTTGATGCCATCGGAAATCCATGGCACCACCATGGTGATTCTTGTCTGAGTCACTCTGGTCTAACAGCAGTTTACGGGAAGGATGGGGACTGCAGGTAACCATAGGAAGCATTCAGCAAAATCTAGAACGTGGGACATTTAACAGGACAGATTATTGGCCTCTTCGGTGAATTGCTGACATGAAAAAGACAGGATAATTGTGGAATAAAAGAATAACAACCCAATGCAATGTCTGAATCTTGATTCAAGAAAACTAAAAGACATCTTTCCCAGTTGGGGAAATCTGAATATGGACTGAGTATTAGGTGATATTGAGGAATTATTGGTTTTGTTAGATGTAATAATGGTGCGGTGTTTCTGTGGGGGTTTTTTTTAATGTCCTATGTATTATATTGGAATATTTCTGGTAAAATGGCATGACCTCTCAGATAGATGGAATGAAAGAAACTTTATTCAATCAAAATGAAAATTGACAAAACATTGATAATCGTTGGTTGATGAGTATCTAGAGTAAATTATACTATTGTTTTGTATGTTTGGTATTTTCCATAAGAAAAAGGTTTTATGTGTGTGTTTAGTTAGTTCTGCTTTAAAATTTTCCTATAAAATTAACATAAGCACTTAAGGGAAAAAAACATGTAAAAGAATAAATTACATTCCCACCACTCTTTTTTAATTGTTTATTCTACTACAGTTGTCCCAATTTTTTTCCCTTTTGTCCCCTCCACCCAGCCGACCCCTCTCGCCCAGTCGGTCCCCACACCGTTGCCCACGTCTGTGCTTCATTCCCACGTGCTCTCTGTCTAGTCCCACCGCTCTTAACACTGTTAAGTACTGAGTGTATTTCCTTGCATGTTTTCCTTGCACACACTTTATTTTTACATAGTTAGTGTTCATTTGTATTTCTAACTTTGTTTTTTACATAATATGTATATCATAGCATCTGTCATGTCATTCCCTGGGCTTCATAACCGGTGGTGTGCTGGCTCTTGAGAGCTGACTATTGCATGTCTTCCTAACTCTGTGTTCTTGAAATCACCCATGACAGGACTATTTAAACCATGGAAATCAGCAAACATTACAAATCCCAGGTTTATCCCCATGGATAAAAGTGGGGATAAGAGTGGATTGTTAAACATTGACCAGCATATTACTGTTTATAACCATCATTTTTAATGATCACTTAATAGCCTTCTGAGTAAAATACCTGATAGTAAACGGTTAGATGATACTTATATTACATGCCAGGTACTAAGTACTTACCCACCTTAGCTCATTTAATACTAAGAATGGCCCTTATGAGGTAGGTGCTATTATCATCCACATTTTATGGATGAAGAAACTGAGGCAGAAAGTAGTGCTGTAAATTGCCCAGTATCCCACAGGTAGTTAGTGGTAGCAAGCCCGAGAGCCGGGATCTGAACTCAGGCATTCTCACTGCAGCAGCTTAGCCTCTACCACACTCCGCTCCAGCCAACTGAGCAGCGGCCTTCAGAGGCCAACGCTACTGCTCCGAGCGTCATCCAGCGAGTGAGCAAACTGAGAGGCCAGCAGCTGTCATCTTCCTGCAGCCTGAGCGCCCACCTTCACTTTAGGTTTAGGTTCAGTTTAGGCTCCAGCCTGCTCACTGCCTTCTTGGGTCACTTTTAGAGTTGAGAGGATGATGGCATACCCCAAGTTACAAGGACAGTAATGACCTCAGGGGCCAGGTGAGCTTTTACATTGTATAAGAGGCAAGGACTCCATGGGTGACCTCTTTTTCCTGCCCAGGGGCTTGCAGAGTTATCACACTCCTGCAGGGCAGTCTGGAGCGCTGGGCAGAATTCTATTTCTGGTGTAGCTGCTGAGTTGCTGGCAGGGCAAGTCATCTGACCTTGGCAGGGATCCTTTTGCAGAAGAGAAGCATCATAAGACAAGAGCATTTTCCGAGCACTCAGAAGCTCCTGCAGGCAACACGCTGTGTGTGCGATTTGACCGCCCACACTGCTCTCACGGGACCCAGCAATCACCTTCATAGCCCCTCATAGGGGCTGAGAGCCCTGGGGTTCTTGGGTCTGTGTTCTCATATCAGTGCGCTACGTGGGAGAGGTAGCAATGAGGTGGTTACTTACATGTCCCAGAAGCTTGTCAGCATAGCCCTGGATAAGAGTCTCACACGAAACCAAGCACAGATCATTTCATTAAGAAGTGGGAGAGAAGAAACATGTCTTAGAAGGTGTGGGGGGTTGGTTGTCATACTACACAAATCATCATCGTTGAAACAGAAAAACTTTATATATGTTCCTGAAAACATGTATAAAGGACACATGGACAAAACCAAAGAGGGGGTGGGATCAAGGGTGGGAAATGGGGATGACTGGAGCAAGCGGGAGTGGTATGGGGGGAATGGAGACAACTGTACTTGAACAACAATAAAAAAAATGTGAAAAAAGCTATAAAACTGATAATAAAATAAAAGTACTAAAAAAAGAAACAAAAACTCTATGTTTTCTACATGAAGTCTTGCAACACCATAAAGACTCAACTGATATTTATTAAATAAATGTCATTGTCACTCTCACTCTGAGACTGAGAGAGGGTTCTTATAATCATCGAGATTCTGTCTGGTTTAGGATTTTCCCCTGATCTTTCAAATGCTCTAACCCATTAAGTACCAAGTAGGATCCAACCAGAATCAGAACACAGATCTCTGGCCGTTTCTGACAACCAGGGCTTCTGAGGAAGCATTTAGACCACGTAAATGTATGAGAGAGAGAAGGACAGGAAGGGCAAGAAAGACAGGATTTGAAGGAATCACCTACGTTTGGGAGTCCCTCACCTCTTCATACTCTGACTCTCTTGCATGCCTTTGATGTAATCTGCAATTGCAGTGACTCCCAGATTTGAAGGTGCAGTCGAGGGCTGAGGCCTGTGTCCCTACACGGACTGAAGTGGAGGAGACTCAGAGCACTTGGGGAGTGAGAGGCAGCTGTCTAGCCTCCCTGTGCACACAGCTGCCGATAGAAGAAAGATGCGCGTGGACCGGAGCCACGCCGATAAGGTCTACGTGGCCATGCTTTGTCCTTCAGAAGTTTGACTCCATGTGTGGTCTCTCCAGTCAGATGCACCTTCTAGTCTTTCCTGTCCCCTGTAGGGCTAATAGCACATGGGAGGATTCTAAAAGATTTTTATGAAAGTATAGTTGACATACAATATATTAGTTTCAGGGGTACAACATAATGATTCTACACTTACATACATCGTACAACGTGAGCACCGTGATTTGTCTAGTAAGCATCTGTCGTCACACAAAGTTATTATGATACCATCGACTGTGTTCTCTGTGCTGTGCATTACATCCCCAGGATTTATTTGTTTTGTATCTGGGTGTTTTTACCTCTTAATCCCTTCACCTTTTTCACTCCCCCCCACAACTCCATCCCCTCTGGCAACTATCAGGTTTTTCTCCGTATCAATGAGTCTGTTTCTGTTTTGTTTGTTCATTTGTTTTGCTTTTATGGATTCCAACATATAAGTGAAATCATACAGTATTTGTCTTTGTATGACTTATGTCACTTAGCATAATACCCTCCAGGTCCATCCATGTTGTTGCAAGTGGCAAGATTTCATTATTTTTTACTGCTGAAATATATATATATATCGTATTGTCTTTTTGAGGCTCATTTCCCCTCCTTGTGCTGTCACATGAAAAGGAGAAATTATGAAGACAATAACTTTGTATTTCTCCCTTTTTAATGTGTAACTTAAAATAAAAACCCTCCTTGAGCTCCCCTATAATGCAGTGGTGAATTTCATAACACGTGTGTGAACTCTGCCTTTTGTTCTTCTCACCTGGGCCCAGGCACCCAGTGCTCTCAACATGCCCCCCACATGCGGCTCAAGGCAGAAGGAGCCTGACCCACACAGAGTCCTGGGTCATCAGCAATTACTACAGCTAAGAGCCCGAGGTCTTCTGGACTCAATGACTCATACCCTGACCTCTGCCCTGTTTTGTCTTTGATGGCAGTACTTCTGCCACTCATCCAGACAGCACATAGCACTGTCCCCCTGCGCATTTTAATAGCACACTGGGTTATGTTCCAAACCAGTGACAGTCTACTCCGTCCCCGGCATTGTTGATCTTGCTGTGATTTCATTGAACTGAGAACCTCTGGCTCCAGGCATGGCCCATTCAACCTCTTACACCTACAGGAGTTTTTAGTCAAGGCTGCAAGGCGTAGGCACACCCGCCAGAGGAAGCATGATCTTACAGCTGCTGCAGGAGCTGGGAGTAAAGCATCAGAAGCATTCAGGAGTGCGGCTCTTTCATGTGAGGAGCCTTTAAAGTATTAATGGTGCACCAGCAGGTCAACAGGTCAATCCATCTCCATTAGCTGGGCCCTAGCTATTTGGCATCGGAGCATAAGGTTCTGATGGAATCCAATGATTTTCTCCTCTCTTGTTCCCCTTTGGACTGGGGGGGATTATCATCTGAATGTGGAATCCTTTCTCCACTTGCTCTTTGTTCTGTAAAATTTCAGTCTACTACTGTGATATTTAAGCGTGTTTTACCTCAACTCAGAGTAGGAAGTGCGTTATTTATGGCAACTCAGCATGTGCAGAGGCGCACACATGCCTGCACGAGACCAAAGTTTCAAAACTGCATTGTGATGCCTCCAATTTCATTGTATTTCCCCTCCTCCTTCTTTTTCTTACTGGTCAAGACCACTTAATTATTTTGGTGACTCAGAAGTGGACCACCACTCACATCTTGGAAAGCACTATTCAGGTGCACACTTGGACAACCCACCCCACTCGTTCTCTGTGAGGTTTTACTATTTCTTCTACAAATTTTTTATATTTGTCAATTACTTGAAAATAATTCTGTCAATTATTTATATATGCCTTTTAAAAATCCTTGAACAATCCTCAAAACTTCTCAATATTTTATTTCACTGCTGCCATCTCACTTCTTTTCTCTGCCCAGAAGTCATAACAACATAAGAAACGCAATTGTAACTGAATAAAAATAAAAATTAAAAAAAAAAAAAAGAAACGCTCTGAAAAGACATACACCAAAGTGCTGACAGATAATCCCTGGGTGGTCACATTGCAAGTAACTTACTATTTTTAAAAATTTTTAAATTTTCATTTGTTATTGTTCAGTTACAGTTGTCCCACTTTTCCCCCATTGCTCACCCCTACCCCACCCCCCACTCCCACAGTTATCCCTTATTGTCTGTGCCTACGAGTCCTCTATTCATGTTCCTTTGCTTGCCCCTTCCCCTTCTTTCCCCTGTTGTCCCCCTCCAGTCTCCCCTCTGCTCACTGTCAGTTTGTTCATTTCCACGTCTCTGATTCTATTTTGCTCATTTGTTTTGTTGATTAGTTTATAGTCTGTATTTTCTAATACCTACATATTATTTGTATAAAATAGTGCAAGTAAATTTAAGATGATCATTGCTATCTTTAATTAAGAAATGAGCTGCTAGAGCTTTTAAAAATGTCAGTAAATTCATAGTCTTGTTAATTTTTTGTTTAGTTGTATTAATTCAAAAAGAAATTTGCAAACAGAACCCAATTAACAGCCTTTGAATAATATCACTCTTTGTAGTATTTGTTTTCTTTCCGATCTTTTTCTTTTACTCTCTTGTGTATCAATTCTCTTAAAATATTTATGTAAATATATTTGTATCAGTTTCCTGGTGTCAGTGAAGAATGAATCCTTCAGCAGGCTGACGAATGGTCGGAAACTATTGCTCATACGTTTTATATTTAAGTAACATCATTTCTGTCTTCTCTGGGGATTTATAATTCAGCAAAGTTGTCCAGCCTCAAAAATAGCATATTGTGTTTGTATTTATTCTTTATCTGATCTAGAATATGGTAATTTGCTGATTATTATTTGAAGATTAGCAGTAATATTTTTTAAATATTTATTTATTTAAGTATTTTTTATTGATTATGCTATTACAGTTTTTCCAATTTTTCCCCTTTTATCCCACCTCCACCTTGCCCCTCCAACCCTCCAGCATTCCCCCCCCACCTTAGTTCATGTCCATGGGTTGTACATATAAGTTCTTTGAGTCCTCTGTTTCCTATACCATTTTTTATCTCTTCCCATTTATTTTATGCCTACTAATTATGCTTCTTCTTCCCTGTACCTTTTCCCCACTATTCTTCTCTTCCCCTGCCCACTGAAATCCCCCCATATGATGTCCATTTCTCTGATTCTGTTCTGGTTGTTTGCTTAGTTTTTGTTTTTGTTGTTTTTCTTTTCTTTTAGGTTTATTTGTTGATAGTTGTGAGTTTGTTGTCATTTTGCTGTTCATATTTTTGATCTTTTTTTTAGATAAGTCCCTTTAACATTTCATATAATAATGGCTTGGTGATGGTGAACTCCTTTAACTTGACCTTATCTGGGGAGCACTTTATCTGCCCTTCCATTTTAAATGAAAGCTTTGCTGGATAGAGTCATCTTGGATGTAGGTCCTTGCCTTTCATGACTTCAAATATTTCTTTCCAGCCTCTTCTTGCCAGCAAGGTTTCTTTTGAGAAATCAGCTGATAGTCTAATGGGAACTCCTTTGTAGATAATTCTCTCCTTTTCTCTTGCTGCTTTTAGGATTCTCTCTTTATATTTAATCTTGGGTAACTTAATGATGATATGTCTTGATGAGTTCCTCTTTGGATCCAACTTCTTTGGGACTCTCTGGGCTTCCTGGACTTCCTGGAAGTCTATTTCCTTTGCCAGATTGGGTAAATTCTCCTTCACTACTTGTTCAAATAAGTTTTTAATTTCTTGCTGTTGTTCTTCTCCTTCTGGCACCCCTGTGATTTGGATATTGGAACATTTCAAGTTGTCCCAGAGGTTCCTAAGTCTCTCTTCATTTCTTTGGATTCTTGTTTCTCCTTTTTCTTCTGGATGGATGCTTCTTTCTTTCTTTTGTTCCAAATCATTGATTTGAGTCCTGGTTCCCTTCCTGTCCCTGTTGGTTCCCTGAATATTTCATTTTGGGTATCCTTCATTTGTTTTTTCATATTTCGACCCAGCTCAATCAAATCTGTGAGTATTTTGATTACCAGGGCTTTAAATTCTCCATCAGATAGGATGGCAATCTCCTCATTGCTTAGTTCTGAGGTTATGCTGTGTTCTTTCATTTGGGCCATATTTCTTTGTTTTGGAACAGCTGATAGGTTGTAAGGGGGTGGGGCCTTAGGTATTCACCTGTGCACTGCCTACTGGGGGGGGGAGGGCAGAGAGGGAACAGTGCAGCTGGCCTGCTCGTCTCTAGCACACTTTTCAACTCTCGTGTGAGGCTGGGAGTATCTCCCACTGCAGCAACCCCAGCTGTAGCCCACAGTCAGTTGTGAGTCTCAGTTTTCCCCTTAAGTCAGTCCCTCCTGCGCAGCCCACAGAGCTTGGCATCCAGCCCCACCCCCACGGTCTACGGGCTTGCCAGGGGTTTTTCTGAGTCAGCCTTCTCTGTCCCCCGCCTTACCAGTCTGGTTGTTCTGGTTGATATTTTCTTTGATCCCTTGGTTGTCAGAGTTCCATGCAGTTTGATTTTCTGGCACTTTTCGTTGTTTATTGATTTTAGATTGGTTGTTATCCTCCTTTTGGTTGTGCGAGGAAGCAAAGGGTTTCTACCTACACCTCCATCTTGGCCAGAACTCAGCAGTAATATTTTTTAATTGCATACAAGCTATATGGATTTTGTATTCCACCCCTTACTCATTTCAATTTTCGATAAAAGTTGGTTATTATATGTGTATTTCTTTATAGTTTAAGAAAGTGACATTCACTCAGGGCCTTTGTCATAATAAAGCCATGAACTACAACCTCTGGAGCATTTAGATCATGTTAAATTGCCAGCCTACTGGTATACCTGCTTTATATCATTTCTGACCCTGCCTTGGAGACCTTCCCAGGAAGCCAAGAATATGGACCCGGGAAAGAAAAGAATAAGGCAATGCAAGTAACACCTTTCAGAGCTGCTGTACCAGGTCTTTCCTCCTTCATTCCCTCTTCTTGTTGACTCTCTCAACCATCTGAAGCTCTCTATACTCCAGTCCGCTTTGCCAAGGCAGTTCGTTGAGCCTGTAGAGTCAGCCAGCCAAAAGCATCTTATACCTCATCTTTGCCAACATCAGAATTTTATGAATTGAATTGAAACATTAATTAAACTAAATTTGGTTTATTAAACTAAACTTGGTAATTGAGGTAGAATGTGAATGAAGATCTACTCATGCAGAATTTTTAAATGGGTGGAATTCCCCACTTTTTTTATTGGAACCTCTCCCTCTTTGGCACAGCCCCTCTCTGTGGCTAGGCACACAGCACCACAATGCCTTCCCAATGCCTCATCTCAGTGTGTTTCTCTCTCCTCTAGTTCTCAAGCTTTTAGGGCTACTTCCCTTTTTCCAGTAAGTTTCTCTCTCTAATTTCCAGTACTCAGCTCATGTGAAACAGATCCTGGGGTCTGGGTGGACCACACAGTCATCAGCTGTACGTGTGATGTGGTGACAGTGAAAGTTCACCTTGCTCAGGTCTTATGTGGCTGTCCTCCCCGTGTACAAGTCCTGGTGCTCTATGATCCTCCTCGCAATGAAACTGAGACTTCAGAGGAGGCCTGGCAATCAGAGGAGGGTGGTAGTAGGCCAGCACACGTGCCCAAAAGCATCAAGAGAAAGATTATAGTGACTGGCAAATTCTGAAGGGTTCCTTTCTGTCCATTTCCCAAATCTTCCAAATCATTCCATACTTTGAGTCTTTCTGTGAACACACTAGATCCCTTCCCTTCTCCCTTACGTTAGACATCACGCCGGAAATTCTCCCTTCTCTGTCCTGTACCATCATTTTTTTCTTCTCAGTAGTTTTCTTTAACAGGCTGTCATATCCCTTATAGTTTAAAACCCTCTCTTAATCTCACTTCTCCCTCCAAACATTGCCCTAATTTTCTCCTTCTCCTCAGTCTCTGATTTTCTAGAACACACTTCAGTCAGGTTTCATATCCACCACCTCACCGAAGCTACTTTTGTCAAAGTCACCAATGATTTATACATTTCTAAATCCAAGTCATTCCTCACTTTTCACCTTACACGTGCCAGCACGAGTATTTAACACAGATGATCACTCGAAATACTTGTCTCTTTTAGTCGGTTTTCCTCCTGTGCTTCTTCTCAATCTCCTTGGTTGACTTCTTCTTATCTCCCTAGTCTCTCAACGTGGGAGGGTCCAGGACTGCAGCCTCAGCCTTCTGTTGCCAGCTTCCTTCCCTCCCTAGGGGATCTCAACTGGTCTCATTGCTTTAAACATCAGCGATCTGCAAACGATTCCCGAATTTACATCTTCTGCCCAGAGCTCTGCTCTGACTCCAGACCTTTGTATCTGTTGCCTACATATCTCAAATTTGACACTGCTGAAGGAGTCCCTGATATCCCTGCTGAACCAGCTGCTCCTACGGCCCTCTCTTTCTTGGCTAGTGGCAGCACCACACTTCCAAGTGCTCGGGCCAACGATCTTGGAGTTAGTCTGATGTTTTCCTTCTCTCACACCTCAAATTGGATTTACCAGCAAATCCCATCAATACTTCATCCAAAATGTTTGTCCTAAACTTGATTACCCCTACTGTCACACCCTAAGGCACCATTTCCTGCCTAAATTATTGCAGTCATTTTTTAAATTTTTTATTTTTTATTTGTTTTATTGTTGTTCAAGTATGGTTGTCTCCATTTTCCCTCACCACACTCCCCACCCCACACATCCCGACCTCCCACCCTCAAATCTGCCCCCTTTGGTTTTGTCCATGTGTCCTTTATACTTGTTCCTTCCCCTATTTTCCCTCATTATCCCCTCCCCACTTCTCTCTGGTTACTGTCAGTTTGTTTTTTATTTCTGTCTCTGGTTCTATTTTGCTTGCTTGTTTGTTTTGTTGATTAGGTTCCACTTATAGGTGAGATCATATGGTATTTTTCTTTCACCACTTGGCTTATTTCACTTAGCATGATATTCTTCAGTTCCATCCATGTTGTCGCAAAGGGTAGGAGCTCCTCCTTCCTTTCTGCAATCATTTTTAAATTGTTTTCCATTTGTTTCTGCTCTTGTTCACATACCATCACTTTTTCACACAGCAGCCAGAGACCCTATGAAAGCACAGGTCAGATGATGTCACTCCTCCACTCAGAACCTTCCAATGGTTCCCTCTCACTTGGAATAGGGGCCAAAGCACTGATCATGGCCTATAGGACCATTCGTAGTGTGACTTCTCAAGACTGTTACCTCTCTGAATTCATCTCCTATACTACTCCCCCCTCTTCCTCTTCACTTCCTCTCCACTCCAGCTACACTAACCACCTTTCCGTTCCTTGAACACATAAGTCATTCTCTTGCCTCCGGGCCTTTGCACATGCTGTTCTCTCTGCCTAGTCTTCTCCTCCAAATAGTTACATGGCTCACTCCTCACTTCCTTAAGGTTTTTACTCAGAATTCACCTTCTTGGTGAGAACTCCTTGGCCAGCCTACCTAAAATTTACATAAGTCACCTCCCCTGACCCTGCTATATGACATTTGTTATCCCCCTTTACTTATTTTTTTCTTTTTCCTCTTTGGCACAACTCATTCTAATTTAATTCTTTGTTATATTCATTGCTCGTCTTCCACACTGGAATGTAAGAGCATCAAAGGCAGGAATTTCTGTTTATTTTAGTCTCTGCTGTCACAAGTATCTCGGACACCACCTGAGGGCACTCAATAAATATCTATTAAATGAATAAATGATTCTTGCAGAAAAGGGAAATGTAAAAAAACTTATAGAAAATGTTTTGAAAACTAAGCTATGACAATAATGACCAAGAAAAGCTTCATGTGCTGCCCCACTCAGGTTTTTACAACATAACGGATGAGCTCTAAAGAGAGGGAGTGGCAAGATTGAAAGTGCAGTGGAAGCTTTCTTTGTAGAATAATTAATACAGCATTGAAGCTTATAATAATAATGCAGCATCGGAGCTTCTATATCTGCATTGCCCTAGTTATTAAAACACACATTACATGCTGAAGTTGATGTAACTGAGCACATTTATTTGTTTTGTCAAACCCCTATACTGTGCCCAGCACTGATGGTCACCTGTTTTGTCTCCTCTATTAGAAGCCCTAGGCAGCAAATCTCCATTCGCCTGGTTAGAGAGGTGGTGGGACCCTGTGGGACTAGCTGCTTACTAGGTATGCGATCTTAGCCCAATTACTTAAGGCCTCTGTGCCTTAGTTTTCTATGAAACAGGCATGTGAAGAATGGCAGAATACACTAACCGGCATAGACCACTTTGGTACAAAGACTACTTTGAGCCAAAGACACCTGAAAAACAGCAGGTGCAAGAAGGGCATTCTAATCTCCCCTCTTCTTCCTGAAGACAGGAGATAACTCCCATGTGAAGATTCCCTCTCTGCACCAGAAGGAAGGTAGCATTCTTATCATCAAGGACGAGAAGCTGAGACCAAGAGAGTTCTGTACAAACAGGCTTTGTTTGTTAAAATATTTTTTCTCTTTCGTTAGCCTCCCCACGTAGTTACTCCTTCACAGCTGCCCTCTTCGTGCACCCTAACATAAAAGCACATAGGTTTCACTGTCTCTTTGGGTCTTCATTTCCTTACGAGGGCTCCCGGTCACTTGAAACTCTGAGGGACAGAGGTGAAGTTTTGCCTCCCCACTCAGAATAGCGGTGTTTCCCTCAAGGAGCTGTGCCGCTCGGAGGTGTGCTGCTCAGATCCCCCTTCCAGAAAACGCTTGCTCTTCAGCCAGGAGGAGTACAGAGAGATGACGACCTCCAGCTCCAGTGCCTTTGGGACCAGCCTCATCATTGGAGATGGGGCCAGGCTCTTCCTGTGTAGAGCCCAGCCAGTGACCAAACACAGCAGAGCACTAGAGGCTGGCCACGTCTGCCCAATACAGAAGTCTCCTGAGCCTATCCCACCCCCAACCCTTGCTGAGTTGGCCTAGAATCGATCAGCTCTGCACTGTGGCCTGAGTCTCTGTCCCTGCCAGCTCATTTTTTTTTTTTTTTTAGTAGTCCACAGGTGTTACTCCCCAGTAAAGCATCTGCTTATCAGACAACCCAAACACAGTTATCCCATAGACTAAAGGACATCTGGCAGAGTGCCCACCCAGAGTTCAATTCTCATTAAAGCTTATTTTGCAGTCTTTCTGCTGATGAAATCATAGAAGTGAGGTCCAGGGTCCTGACTGCACACATTAACACAGTTAGTTAGCTTTCTCAAAGTAAGCCAGCCCATGGGAGAGGCTCGGAGGCTATGTTGAAATGAAAACACATTTCTCGTCCTGTCAATAAAATGGAAATGCCAAAATCTCTCTAATATCTTCTTCTACTAATCCAATGGACTAAGTTGATGTTAAATTCTGAAATTCTGATCAGCATGGGCAATCACTTTCAGTGCTTGAAGCAGGCATGCCTTCGTTGGGACTTGGTAGTAACATGGCCGGTGCATAAACACCATCTAAGAGAAATGAAGAAATGAAATGCATCCTTTAATCGATGAATGGAAGCACCCCCCACTAGCGTTCATGGAGGAGACAGCCCAGAGCACAGAGAAGTAGCCTGACACCTGGCACCGTAGCCACATAGGATTTATTGGGACCTGGCCCCCTGAAGTGTTGGCTAAGGGCAGCCCTCCTGGAGGGGTCTTGGGTTTAACCAGCTAGAACTGGTTTGCACTTTCAGAGACCACAGAGGATGGGAGGAGTGAGCAGAAATCCACTGCATTTGTTTTGTGGTGTAAGTTTCTACTGGGAAATGACTGCTTTGGGTTCCCACCAGCTTCAGGAGGAAGGTTAATTAAATCACTATCCTGCTCACTAGCATTTAGACAGTGGATGTCTTTAATCAACAGGGCAGTTTCTAAAGTGTTCCGCTGAAAGTGGAGTTAAGATGCTCTTTGACCCACTCTCTAATGGCGCCCCAACCCAGGGTCATTAACTTCCACACCAACAGACTGGGTCGGCTTCAGAAGTTGCATTTGCCACACTGTTTCCTTTGGAGCCTGATCAGAAGTCACTGACCTTTTGCACTCAGTTCCTGTAGCATTAAAAGAGTTCCCTCAGTAATCGCTGAGGCAGGACACTCTGGGGGAGTTTCCCAGTGGTGATAGGGTATGCCTTGTTTTCCAGGAGTGTAAGCAGGAAGTGGACATGTGACATCTATTAGTTACATTGTCACTGTTTGTATTTATTATACCTCAGAGTAGGTAAGTGGATATGCAGGGGCTTCTGGTGGTCTCCCTGGGATGGTTTTGATCTATAAAGATTTCTTGTCTTATCTGCCCTGACCAGTGTGGCTCAGTTGGTTGGGCATTGTCCTGCAAAGGGAAGGTTGCCAGGTCGATTCCTGGTCAGGGCACACTCCTGGGTTTCAGCCCTTTTCCTTCGTTGGGACATATGTGAGAGGCAACTTATCAATGTTTCTCTCACACATTGGTTTCTCTCCTTTTCTCTCTCTCTCTCTCCCCCTCTCTCTAAGAATAAATAATATCTTAAAAAAAAAGTTTTCTTGTCTTATCAATATGAAAGAGAATTGTTCCAAAACAGGCAGAGCGATGTAAAGTACAACATAGGGGATGTAGTCAATAATACTGCAATAACTGTGTGTGGTGCCAGGTGGGCACTGAAGGTATCGGGGGGGACACTTTGTAAAGTCTAATCACTATGTTGTGTACCTGAAACCAGTGCTAAGTAATGTTGAAAGAAAACTATAATTAAAAATAAAAAAAGAAAAAATATGGAACAGGATTGTGCTAAGCTCGTTTTTCCAAGAGACATGATGAAAGAGGCAATAATGAAGTGGCTCACCAGACGCCACGAGGCCTCTTCCCCTGTGAGAGAAGTCTCAATGGCTGGGTCACCAGCTGGCACAGAGTTTCTGACCAGTATTTTTAAAAATATTTTATTGTTTATGCCATTACAGTTGTCCCAGTTTTCTCCGCTTTGCCCCACTCCACACAGCACACCCCCCCCCCACAGGCAATCCCCACACTGTTGTCCATGTCCATGGGTTCTGACCAGGATGTTCAATGGCCAATGCATAAGTGATTAAGCAGAGAAAAGTGGAGAGTATCCAATTATGTTAGTTCCTTATTGCTACTGTAACAAACGATCGCAAACTTACAGCCTTGATGAAACACAAACATATTACCTGACAGTTTGGGAGGTGAAAAGTCTGAAATGAATCTCACTGGGCTAAAATTAAGGTGTCAGCTGAGCTTCATGGCTCCTGGGAGCCCTAAAGGAATATGTTTCCTTGTTATCTCCACCTTCTAAAGGCTCCGTATATTCCTTGGCTCTCGGTCCCCAGCAAACAATCCCATCTCCGCAGCCTCTGCGTTTGCTGTCAAATGCTCTCTGACTCTCCTGCCTCCCTCTCTCCTTTGCAAGGACCCTTGTGACTACTTGGGCCACCAGATAATCCAGGATAATCTCCTGCACTGCAGTGCCCTTAATTTAATCACATCCGAGGAGTCCCTTCGCCATATGAGGTGACCTATTCACAGGTTCTGGGAAGAACGTGGACACCTTTGGGGAAACATTGTTCTGCCTACCATCCTATTAAGGGAATTGCTGCTTTCCCCCCTCAGCATTAGAGTTGTTTCAAATTCTTTTTGCCATGTGGATACGGTTCCTCAGAGACCCAGATTCCCATTTTCCATTGTCAAATTCAATTTCTATTGTGCAGCCAATGGCCATTTTTAAGAACCATAAAGATAACGGCACCTGCTGGCTGAACAGAAGGCCTCTCAGCACCACTCCGAGACGGGCACAGTAACGGTTTCATAGCTGGGGGTGGTGAGGCGGTGAGGCATGTTGGGTAACCTTCAGCAGAATTCTCAGCCTGAGTGTGTCTGAGTTTCTAGGTTATTTGTGAACCACCCCAGGGAGAAGCCAGTCAGCCTTAAAGAAAACAAGAGTCATCTATTCCTTAACTGCCCTCCCCACCCCGAAAAGCTGAGATGGGGCAGGTCCTCAAAGAAATGTAGCTCAATAGGAGGAGCATGAGCTTTGGAGTCAGGCGGGTGGGGCTCCAGTCTCTGTTCTGTGTGACTTGGAGCACATTTCTCAGTCCCTCTGAACCTTGTTATTCTCATGTGTAAAATAAAAAGAGTATCTACATCACAGGGCTGAAACAATGTGTGTAAAGCTTGTGGTACAATGGTTGGCTCATGGTAGGTGCTTCCAAAATAGTTAAGTGCTATTACTGCTGCTACCAATTACTACAGGAAGTAGAGATTGAGGCCAACAAATCTGCCAGGAAAATTTAACTGCTTGGTATTTCTCACATTGTTACAACCGCTAGACATTTGACCAAACCGGGTGAGAAAACTGGAGTGCAAGAATGATAAAGAAATATGACTCCTCACTCCCTGCATGCTCCCTACCGAGACACCCTGGGGAAGAAGTCTGAGGCTCTAAGGAAAAGAATTGAGCGCAGCAACGCCCTAAACCTTGACGGTGTTAAAATTTCCCCAGCAGAGAAACAATTTAGTGCCTCAGTGGCTGAATTATTCTGACTTATTCTCTTACAGCAAATGTGGAGGCTTCAAGAGGCCCCATCTTCCCCTCCAGTCTCAGAACTGGGTAATGTGGAAGTCGTGTGCATGGAGCTCCAAATGTCACTGGAAGTGCTGATGGGGGAGCAGGACTTCAGATCCCAGCTACCTGGCCTTACCGTCAGTTCACCCCGATTAGATGGACTTACTCACCCAGTTACTGGCATGGCTGGAGAAGTCAAGGGCTCCCCAGAGAGTGAGCCCTTTGCTCCTGGCCAAAACCAGATTAGAATGCAGCATCCTGGGAAAATGCTTGTTCCAAAATCAAATAACCCCAAAGAAACTGACTGACCCGTGCTTAGTTCCTTCCTCCAAATTCGCCAGCTGGAAACTCCTTTTCCTCCCATGGGCAAGAATGAGCGGGAAATAGGCCAAAAGAATTGCTCGAGCAGGAATCCCTTTCTCTGCATCACACCCTCACTGGGGTGAGGGAGGGAGGACTCCTGCCAACAACCAGCACTAGCTTGCCAGGCTCATTATGTGCCAGCCGCTTTGGAAGTGGATCCTACCCCCCGTCAAGCCTTCAGATGCTGGAGCCTGTTGTGAATGACAGGGTTTGTCAGTTCGACTAGGTCCCCGCTTCAGCAGCCCAGCGATGAAACAAATGCCTACACTATCGAAAATGGAGGAAGAAGGTACAGCTGACATGTTAGGCAGCAAAAATGAGGTGTCTACTAAAGAAAATACTTGCTTCTTGACTCCAGAACTCAGACCTACAGTCAAGGATACATTCTCAATTAGAAAACTATAATTTGTTCCCACTATATCCTAAACAGCTAGAGTTTAGTTTTCTCTAGTCTTTAATTGTTTCTTTCCCATTCTTTTTTTTGTGTCTGTGTACAAGTATATTGCATTTATTTTTAATTTTTATTTTCAATTTTTACACTGGCCTGTACTAAGTGGGCAGTGATGTATTCTGATCAGCATCAAACGGAGATGGGGTGAGAGAAAGCTGTTTCTGCTAAAATCCCCCTTTCTCCATGAATGGCATGCTAATTCAACTTTTATCTTTTCTCCCCCTTCATTCAAGTTTCTGCTGGAATGTCTCCATCTCAAATAGGAAAATCCCTGTGCCCTCTCTCCTTTGCTTTGCCTAGCCCTGGCTGGGTAACTCAGTTGGTTGGAAAGTTGTCCTGATACACCAGGTTACAGGTTCAATCCCTGGTCATGGCACATATAAGAAGCAAACAAATGAATGCATAAATAAGTGGAACAGCAAATTGATGTCTCTGTCTCTTTTTGTCTGTCTGTCTATCTCTCTGCTCACTCCCCCTTTTGGTCTCTCTCTAAAATCAAGAAAAAAAAAGATTGTTTTGGCTATTTGGGTCTTTTATGGTTCCATATAATTTTTTTTAGTCCTCACCTGAGAGAGGACATGCTCATTGATTTTAGAGAGAGGGGAAGGGAGGGAGAGAGAGAGAGGGAGATGTGAGAGAAAACATCAATCGTTTGCCTCTCATACACACCCTGCCCAGGGACTGAACTGGCAACCTAGGCATGTAGCCTGACTAGAAATCAAACTTAGCAACTTTTGGTTTCTGGGACGATGCTCCAACAAACTGAACCATACCAGCCAAGGCTGGTTCCATCTAAACTTTAGGATTATTTCTAGTTTTAAGAAGAATGCCATTGGTATTTTAATAAGGATTCCACTAAATCTGTATATTGCTTACATAGTAAGGACATTTTTAACAACATAATCCTTCCAATCCATTAGTGGGGCATTTCCTTTCATTTATTTGTGTCTGCTTCAGTTTCTTTCCTCAGTGTCTTATAATTTTCAGAGTACAGGTTTTCACATCTTTGGTTAAATTTATTTCTATGTATTTTATGCTTCTGATGCAATTGTAAGTAGGTTATTAGTTTCTCTTTCTGTGTTTTTTTGTAATTGGTATATAAAATGCAACAGATTTCTGTATATTGATTTTGTATCCTGCAGCTTTACTAATTTCATTGATTAGTTCTAATAGTTTTTGGAGGAGTCTTTAGGGTTTTCTATATACAATATCATGTCATCTGCAAATAATGAGAGTTTTACTTCTGGCTCTCTGATTTGGGTGCCTGTTATTTCTTTTTCTTGTCTGATTGCTGTGGCTAGGACTTCCAGTACTATGTTGAATAGAAGTGGTGATAGTAGGCATTCTTGTCTTTTTCCTGATTTTAGAGAAAAATGCTTCAGCTTTTTACCATTGAGTATGATATTAGCTGTGGGTTTATTGTAGCATTTATTATGTTGAGGTATGTGCCTTCTATAACCACTTTTTTTGAGAGTTTTTATCATAAAAGGAGGTTCAATTTTGTCAAATGCTTTTATGCATCTATTGAAATGATAATATAATTTTTATCTTTCATTTTGTTGATGTGATGTATCATGTTCATTAATTTACAGATGTAATTAGTAAAATACATCTTATTAGCCCCTTTCTCCATTAATGACATGCTAATTCACCTTTATCTTTAAATTATTTACATTATTACTAAAGGAAGTGAGGGATTTAAGATATGTTCTGACTCCTGCAGGACTATAGTGTCTTAAGTCCCAAAGATAAAAGCTCAGGGAATAGAAATAGTAATAATAAGTTATGCTGTTTCTTCTGATTTGAGTTTATGCATGCCAGTTTCTTGGGTAATGAACCTATCATCCTCAAGACACTGATAGCCAAGATTAACATAGCGTTCAATGTCGAGACCTGGCAGTAAACAAAAAAGCAAACAACAAGGAAAAACTCAACATGGAGAAAATGCCATTACTCTGGAGGTCTCCTAACATGGACACATGGAAAAGAAAGACAACAAACAATAATAGAAGAAGATGGGTGAGGAAATATCTCCTGCTGTAAGACATATGCCAGACAAATCTTCCTGGCATCATTTTTGGAAAAGAATCTCATGAAAAACAGCCACAAAACACCACTGTTATTGAGCAGGAATGTCATTGGTTAGCTTAGGTGGAAGGAAGGTGTACTAAGCCTTTGGTACCTATAAACAGAGTTTATATATCACCAACAATGTTTTCAAGCCAAAAGAAAAAGTGATTTGACTACAAAACATCAAATAATGGCTTAAAATGTACTTTCTCATTTTCCACAACTTTATTCCAAGGAAAGAAGACAATTACTATGGAACTGTGGGGAGAAATAAACTTTCCTCTATTGTTCTTGTTCTTCTGCTGGTCTAATAATCACATCAACAGGAGAGAGTCAGAGACCCCACATATACACATATGAGGTTCAGAGACAGAATTTAAAATGAGGTGTGCATGGCATTCTGGGCTAAGGTGTCTTGGGGCTTCAGAGAGGAGAAAGGTCATTTGCAGAATAATAAAAAGAACAGATATTCAGTAATTAGATGTTTGCCCTGCCCTATAGATATGTCATAAAAAGTGGTTTCTGAAAGACTTCTGGCCAAGATGGAGGCATAGGTAGACACGCTTTGCCTCCTTGCACAACCATAAGAAGGATCACAACTACCCTCAAAACAAAAAACAACCAGAACTGTCAGAAAGTTGAACTGTACGGAAGTCCAACAACCAAGGATTTAAAGAAGAAATATTCATCCAGATGGGTAGAGGGGTGGAGCCAGGGACCCAGGGCGGAGAGGATTTGGTATGGCAGCGATGAGGCAGCAGCAGTGGCAGCTGGGGAACTAGGCAGTCCCACATTCACGTGTGGCAGATATATACTGGGAGGGACCCCTGGGGAGTGAGTGATCCCAGCCCCAGGCCAGACTGCACAGCCTAGGTTTCCAACGCCAGGAAAATAAAGCCTCCTAACTTCTGGCTGGAAAAACCAGTGGGAGCTGGGGTGGCAGAAGAAACTGCCAGTCTCTCAGGAGAGTCACAATCCTAGAATGTACACAAAACCACCCACTCTGGGATTCAGCACCAGGGCAGCAGCTAGGAGAGTGCCAGTCACATATGGGAAGTACATTAAGTGACTGGAAACAGGGCCAGAGCCAAGCAAGTGGTGTTCCCTCATTGGTCCCTGTCCAGCCCCTCCCCAACATACAGCACCACAAAGCAGTGAAGAGGGTTGCCCCACCCTGGTGAATACCTAAGGCTCTGCCCCTTACAACGTAAACAGGTATGCCAAGACAGAATCAAAGTAGCTCTACCTAATATACAGAAACAAATACAAGGAGGCTGCCAAGTTGAGGAGACAAAAGATATGGCCCAAATGAAAGAACTGATCAAAATTCCAGTAAAAGAACTAAGAGAAATGGAGATAGCCAACCTATCAGATGGAGAGTTCAAAACACTGGTGATAAGGATGCTCAGAGAACTCAATGAGTACAGCAAATGGATAAGGGAAGAAATGAAGGCTACACTAAGTGAAATAAAGAAAAATCCACAGGGAACCAACATTGAAGGGAAGGAAACCATGGTTCATATCAACGATTTGGAACATCAGGAAGAAATAAACGGTCAAACAGTACAGAATGAAGAAATAAAAATTCAAAAAAATGAGAGATTAAGAAGATTTTGGGACATCTCCAAACATGCGAACATCCAAATCATAGGGGTGCCAGAAGGAGAAGAGGAAGAGCAAGACATTGCAAATTTATTTGAAAAAATAACAAAAGAAAACTTCCCTAATTTGGTGAAGGAAGTAGACATACAAGTCCAGGAAGCACAGAGTCCCAAACTAATTGGACCCAAAGAAAGCCTCACCAAGACTCATCATAATTAAAATGCCAAATGTTAAAGATAAAGAGAGAATCCTAAAAGCGGCAAGGGAAAAGAATAGTTACTACAAAAGAGTTCCCATAAGATTATTAGCTAATTTCTCAAAAGAAAACTTATAGGCAAGAAGGGACTGGCAACAAGTATTCAAAGTGACGAAAAGCAAGGACCTACAGCCAAGATTGTTCTATCCAGCAAAGCTATCATTTAGAATGGAAGGGCAGATAAAGTGCTTCCCAGACAAGGTAAAGCTAAAGGAGTTCATCATCACCAAGCTATTATTACATGAAATGTTAAACAGACTTATTTAAGAAAAAGATCAAAACTATGAACAGTAAAATCACAACAAACTCACAACTATCAACAACTGAATCTAAAAAAAAAAAAACAAATACAAAAACTAAGCAAATAACTAGAACAGGAACAGAATCACAGAAATGGACATCACATGGAGGGTTATCAGCAGGAGGGGGAAGGAGGAGAATGGAGGAAAAGGTACAGGGATTAAGACGCATAATTGGTCGGTACAAAATAGACAGGGGGATTTAAGCCTAGTATAGGAAATGGAGAAGTCAAGGAACTTACAGGGATGACCCATGGACATGAACTAAGTGGTGGATTGCTGGAAGGAAGGAGGGTACCAGACAGAGGAAGGCAAAGGAGAAAAAAATTGGGACAACTGTGATAGCATAATCAATAAAATATACTTAAAAACAAGTTGTCTCTGGTAACAACTCTCATTGAGAGCAAGCGCCCAAATTCAAATTTTTAAAGGGAGAGGAGAAAGTTTCTTATGAGCCCACAAGGTCTTGCCCTCAACTCAAAATAATCCACAAGCCGAAGAGGCACATCCTGGGGAGGCCTGTTCTGACTACCTTTAAACCAAATAATAATCAATCTTGGATATTGTAGTCTACTTTTATGAAACCCAGAAAAATTTTGTTTCTTTAAATGAAACACAGTCAAACAGCCCCTATACTAGATTTCTTCTACTTCCTCATGAATCTGTACACCCAGTAAAGCAGCTCAGTTAGCGTGGTCCAGGAAGATAAGAGTACAGTTTGTTTGGAGAGCCTTCAGGACTCACTGATAGGAATGGCAGGCAGAGTGGTCACTCCCATGAGTCAGAGTCTCCCACGTGCAAATCCACATCAGTGAATGGGAACTCAAAGTGTCTGCCTTTTCTCATAAGGTCTTAGAAGGGTAAACGGGATGATTTCCTACATTTCCTTTGCGTCAAGCCAGAACTAGTGCTTATCAAGGACTTGACCAATTTCTCCCTTCACAAAAGAGAAAAACAAAACCCTTGATGCTTCTCTTAGTGGTCCCTGGTTCACACAGAGAAGACATTTTCTTATTCAGGCGTGGAGTTTGCAGGCTGCCCAGAGCAGCTCCAATCGCAGGTGGGGCTTTAGTGAAACACGGTGCAACCACTCAGCTCTGTTGGAGCTCAGCAGTCCAAGGAAACAGCAGGCCTTCCAGACCTCCGGAACCCTTCCATTTGTCGTGAGGGTGGGTCCCAGTGCCCTGCTCAGTTGTTGCTGTGTTAGCAGAAGAAGGAAGGCTGTTGAAGGGGGAGGATGCCCTCCAGGATGGGGACCTCCTCCTGGCCCCACCTGGGTGGTGCACATGCATGCCCCTTCAGGAGAGGTGACTCCTAGTTCTTTGGGCCCCTTCAGGTAGTGCAGGATTCTGGCCTCTTGGGGGAGGCCCTGCTTTTCACACAGACTTCGTGCTACTTCTTCAGTTGGAGTAGAAGGGAACAGTTTCCTCCTATCAACAAAACAAGTGCTTAAACCTGTAGAAAGCTTTATGAAAATGTATGAGAAAATGCTCCTGAGAGTGGCAGTTTTGCTACTTATTTTGTACATTTAGAATCAAAGGAGAAGACCAAGGAGTGTTACATGGAATCTATTGGTGGTAGATTAGGGAGACAGGAGAAAGGGAAGTGGATAAATGTCTAGGATTGGCTAAAGAGCTTAGTGGAGAAACGCACACTTATTTTGCATTGGTGAGTACAGGGTAGATAACATTTGACATTTATAGCACAGAGATTGCATGCAGTCGGTACAATAACAGTGAAGGTTCTATGGTCTCGGACTCTGGTGGCCAGGTTTGTGCCCTCTGAGGGGTAAGAAAAGAAAATTACTCTGACATTCAAAGGTATGTTATCCTAGATGCACAAGAACAATGGACAGGGTTCACTTAAGGTAAAGACTGACCTTTGTTAAGGAACTTATAGGCCTGGGGCGTGACTACCTGCATGACCTGCCCAGTTAGGAATTTATGACCAGACCACCCTGTGTGGTTACTTTCCATCACTTGCTAGGCCTGCTTTATTGCCCCAGGAGCTACTGTGTGCTCCTTTTTGTTCACATTCCCCCCACCATTTCTTTGTCTCTCTCTCTCTCTCATCTCCCCCCTACACACATGCACATACAATGTGATGTTATAATAAGAGCTATTATAACATATATATATGATTAGATGACATAAAATATATATATTCTTCAACCTCAGCTCCTGGCACAGAGCTTCTCAAAGCCTTGTAAGTTCCCGAGTGGCAAGGGTGAGAGGGGTGTGTTTTGCTATTCATAATAATCCCTCTTCACCATACCTGAGTTTATGCTAATGATGTGAGTCTTGGAGGATGGGGGCTGTTGCCAGAGGAACAATTGATTGATTAAAATATTGGAACTTGTAGCCATACTCCATGACCTCCAGGGAGGGAAGAAGGGCTGGGGATTGGATTAATCACCAATGGCCAATGATTTAATCAGTCATGCCTATGTGGTAGGACCTTCACAGAAAACCCTAAATGTCTGGGTCCCAGGAGTATCTGCCTCAGACAAATGGATAGTGAGGGATATTCTCCTTGCATGCATTCACATATCCTTCTTTTCAAAGAGCAATAATATTTATGTATACATTTATTAGGGCTTTTTTTTAAGCATTTTCTTTTCACTATATTCCTTGGTGTTCCTCTTTGGATTACATATTTTTTTTATGTTGAAAGTCAAGTTCATATATTAAATACCAACTTAAAGCTCTATAATCCTAATTCAGATAGTCAAAAACAGAATAATTTTTCTCTATTACCCTTTTCCCCCAACCATATATTACATCCCCAAGAAGGGAATTCTAAATTCTGCAAAAGGAGAATCTTTGACCATTTTGTTTAGTGATAAAGTCTGAGGACCTCCTAGGTGCTTGGTACATAGCTGACACCCAGTAATCATGCATTCTGCCGGCAAATGATGTACTTAAGATGTTGTCGAGCATTTACTTCCCATTACTCCAGTTGTTATTAATTTTAATCTGGGGTTAGGAGCCCATAGTATTTTCTTTCCCCAGCTAAATCTTTTTCAAGAATTGGTTCGGTGTTTGCATTCATTTGGAGGTCATTTTCGCAAAAGTGTAAATTTGAAAACCAACTATGATACAATTATTCACATTCCCAGAGTTGCGGGAATGTGAGTGAGCGAGCCATGGGAGCACCTGGAGGGCACCAGACCCCTCCACAGAAAGGGGGACAGACTATGCAACGCCCCTCACTATCTGGGCTCAGTGTCTCCAGGACTTCTGTTGTTGTTATTGTTGTTGTTGTTTTTCCTCAAGAGAAGATAAAAATCTGAGATTTTATGTGAGCTCAACTATTTTTCATTTGGGCCAAAACCAAGTATGTCTATAGCCTGTAATGGTCTCAGGCATCCAGTTTTGTGGGGGTTAAAAAAGATAACAGTGAATTACTATATTAAATCTGGCTTTTACTATAAATAATAGGAATCGGCAAATTACAGCTGGGAGGAATCCAGCCTGCCACCTTTCTGTCTAAGGTTTTACAGGAACACAGCCACATCCACTTCTTTGCATATTGTTTGTGCTGCAACAGAGTCAAACATATTTACTATCTGGCACTTTACAAAAAAAATTCACCAACCCATGATAATATTTTGCTTTTTGCAAATCTGAATTTGCTGCTAAATTATGTCCTTGGAGGGTTCTACCATATTTTAATGTCGAATTACTTTAAGCAATTTTTTCTAGGATATATATTAGATCATTTAATATAATTATTTTGCATTGTTTCTATCAATGGAATCTGATAGAAAATGATTATTGGGAATATTTAATGAAATATATCTCTTCCATATTTTTTAGGACACCTATAGATTATATTTAAATGCATTAAATATAATATAGTTTGCTTAGCCTAAGAAATAGGCTAAGCAAACTATAATAAGTTCAGAAATGCCTGAAATACAGTTACACAGAAAAAGTAAATCCAAAGGTATTACAAATCATTTCACAGAGCTAACTTTGAAAATGAGAAATTACTTGCGACTTGCACCATCTAGAGGTGGAAAAAATAATTGCCCATGTACTCTGCAAATCTCAGCTCTCCTTTTATCTCCTGAGGTTAGAAAAGCTCTTAGAAATGTGTATAAACCTTTTAACAAGCTGCAAATTCTGCTTCCTAAGATCTTGTTGAGAATTTTGTATCAACGTTCATAAGAGATATTGGTCTGTAGTTTTCTTTGCTTGTAGTGTCTTTTTCTGGCTTTGTACATGGGTAAGGCTGTCCATGTAGATTGAGTGTTCATTCTCTTCAATTTTTGAAAAGGTTTGAGAAGAACTGGTATTCTTTAAATGTTTGGTACAACTCACCAGTGAAGCCATCAGTCAGGTGGCTGCCTCTGCTGGGCCTGAGTGCACGTGGGACAGGCCAAGCTGCATACCAAGGCAGACCTTCGCCAGCGGGGCTTGGGTGGGGGGAGGTCAGCAGCAAAAGGCCCGAGGCACCCTGAGATCCCACTCTCCCTGCCCACTGCCTATGAGACTGAGTCACCGGAAGAGCCTCAGGTGGTGTGTGAGTTGCATGAGATAAGAGTTTCGGGTACAGGTTCTGATACAGATTCAAACTCGGTGCAAGTGCTGGGTCTGAGGCCACTCAGCAATTGTCTCAGGGTACACCCAAGCCAGCCGCCACCCTCCTGAGATCTGCAGCCCTTTGTGGTGGGGCAGGGGCACAGAGAGTGGTCAAGATGAGTCCAGAAGAGTTCATCAGGCTGAAAAGACCAATATTTGGCCCTGCGGAGGGAAGGCTCTGCACAGGAACCCTCCAGCCCACACCCAGTCTCTTCCCGTATCATTCTGGCACTGTTCCTGCCTGCCCAAGCCTCCTGGAGACTCCTCAATAAGCCCTGCACCCTGGGCCCAGGCTGGGGTCTGCTAAAGACTTCTCCCCCAGAGCCATCCTGGCAGGGCAGGCCCTCCACAGGTTGGCAGGGAGGGATCAGTGTTTTTCCCCGGGTTGGTACCACCGCTTATTTTTTAATGTATGCTTTTATAGCTGTAAATTTCTCCCTTTGCACCCCTTTCCCTGTGTCCTACAAGTTTGGGTATGTTGTGTTGTTTTTCACTTGTCTTTAAGTATTTTCTAATTTCCCTTGTGATTTCTTTTTTGATTTTTTAAATTTGTTTAATTTCCACAATTTTGTGAATTTTCAGTGTTCCTTTTGTTATTAATTTCTACCCTCATCCTATTGTGGTCAGAGAAGATATTTTGTGCAATGTCTATCTTTTAAAATCTATTGAGCCCAAATGTGTGGCCTAATATATGTTCTATCTTGGAAAATGTCCCATATGCGGTTGAGAAGAAATGTGTATTCTGTCCTTGGGTAGAGGGCTCTATGTATGCTTGCTTTTAAATTAAAAAAAATAAAGATTGTTGCCATTTAAGACATGTTTATTAATTTCCAACTTAATTTCATGGTAGGTTGAGACTTGCTTTATGGTCTGGAATGGGAGTTCTATGGTCTAGAACTGCAAGCCATTGGTCCCAATGTATCTTGCTGCTTGTTTTTATAAATAGTTTTACTAGTTTACAGCCAATCATTTATTTACATATTAGCTATTCTCCAGTTCATGGCCATTGAGTTCATACTTATATGAACTTGTTTAATTATGTTCTTCAGGTCTTTGATGCATTAATTGATTTTTTTGGTCTGCTTGATTTAAGAGTAATTGAGAGGTATATTAAAATCCTCCACTATGATGTGAGTTTGTCAGTTAATCCTTGTATTGCTGTCGATGTTAGCTTTATATATATTTTTAACTCATGTTACAATGTGTATCCAAACCTAGAATCATTAGGTTGGGCTCGCCAGCACCCCCACCCACAACCACGGTGTGGGTCCTCATCTGAGCTCTCTGGGGCCACCGCCAGCAACAAGCACAGTTTCATTTATGTCAAGTTAGGTGGCATCTAGCCAAACCTGAAGAGGTTCTGCAGTGTGAATTTTCTTGAAGTATCTTAGGAATACTTAAAACAGCATTACACAAACCTAAGACAGACCCCTAAAGGGCACACACTCAGGATGGGTCATAATGGTTGCTGAGGAAGGGCTGAAGGTGGTGCAGAAAGGGTGAAGACTTTTGATTTAAGTTGGCAGGAACATTATTTATGACAATGATTCTTTAAAAATGGTTATGAGACATTTTCATGGTGGATTTTCTCCACCACAACTGTGAGTTTTCTCACTGCCCTTTCTGTGAGCCAGGTGGTGTTCTAGCTCACCCTTTCACTAAGAGTGCAGCTCCTGGTTCCCGGCTTTATACCCTGAGGACACTAGGCTTTGTGTCCAGTCATCTACTGAAGAGACAACAGCTGTTAAAACAGGAGCCAAAGGACAAAGGTGGAGGGCTCATACTTCCTGATTCCAAAACTTGCTATAAACCGACAGTAATCAAAACAGTACGGTACGAGCATAAATATAGACACATAGATCAATGCACTAGAATTGAGAGTTCAGAAATAAACCCTTATGTCAATCGGTTTTTGGCAAGAGTGCCGAGACCATTTAATAAGGAAAGGATAGTCTTCTCAACAAATGGTGCTGGAAAACTGGACATCCACATGCAAAAGAATGAAGTTGGACCCTTATACCGTATAAAAAAATTAACTCAAAATGAATCAAAGACATAAATGTAACACATGAAACTATAAAAATCTTAGAAGAAAATCGGAAAATCTTCAAGATATTGGATTTGGCAACGATTACTTGGGTATGACACCAAAAGCACAGGCAACAACAAAAAACAGATAATTTGGACGTCACCAAAATGAAAAACTCTTGTGCATCAAAGGACGCTATTCAGAGAGTGAAAAGACAGCCTAAGAATGGGAGAGAATGTATGCAAATGTGTTTTATAAGAGATTAATATCTAGAATGTACAAAAAACTCCTATAACTCAGTAACAACAAAAATTTCAAAATGGGCAAAGGACTTGAGTTTCTCTGAAGAAAATATACAAACACTTAATAAGATACTGAACACCATTAATCATTGGGGAAATGCAAATCAAAATCACAATGAGACATCACTTCACCCCACGAGGATGACTATTATTTTTAATCTTTATCTTAATCAAAAGGCTAAGAGGCGATAGCTGTTATTTTTGAAAAGCAAAATCAAACATAACAACAGTTGACAGATGTGAAAAATTGAAACCCTGTGTATTGCCTGGTTAGAGTGCAAAATGGTACAGTCACTCAAAAAGTTTGGCAGTTCCTCAAAAGTGAAAGAACTTTCATATAACTCAGCAGTTCTACTCTCAGGTCCATAACCCAAAGATGTGGAAACAGGGACTCCATCAGATGCTTGTATGCCAATGTTTATAGCAGCATTATTCACAATAGCTAAAATTTAGACACAACTCGAGTGTCCACCAACAAATGATGGATGAACAAAATGTGGTGTAAGCATACGATGGAACATAACTTAGCCATAAAAAGGACTGAAGTTCTGATACACGCCACAACATGGGTGAATCTTGCTTCATCATGGATGAATACAGGGGTAATATATGCTATGAAGATAAACATTATGATATGTGAAAAAAGCCAGACACAAAAGGACAAAAACTATATGATTCCACTTACATGAGGTGACTAGAAGGGACACACTCATGGAGACAGGGGCTGTGGGGAGAGAGGAATGGGGATCTATTGTTTAATGGTTATAATCTATATTTTGGGTTTTATTTTTAGGGAAGAGTGGGGATAGTTATGCAACATTGTAAATGTACTTCATGGCACTAAGTTGCACATTGAAAATGTTAAAATGGTGGACATTGTGTTGCGTGTTTTATTGCCGCAACTAGAAAACAAGACAGAACTGGAGCTCTGTGGTGCAGGGGTGAGCAGGTGCCTTCAGGACAGTCACCACCTTCACACACTCGTTTCCCAGCATTCCTCCCCTGTTTTACTTCCCTCACCGCTTACCTGTCAACCATGCAGAAAATTTGTTTTGCATTTTATTTAGCATTCATATATGTTCCATCATATTGCCAGAAGCATCAATTTTTCCAACTTTTCAAATTCTACAGAAGTCCCATTATGTTTTTTAAGAAACATATGCGATTATATATAATATGTTCATGTATGTACATTCATATATATATCAATACAGGGTGGGGCAAAAGTAGGTTTACACCTGTGAGTCCGTGACGCAGTTTATTCCTTTTTATTTATCAAGCATTATATTATTTTCACAGAAATAACTGCAAACCTACTACACGCATGCGCGGTCCAGCAGAAGCACCGCCACTGAGTGGGGTTGGTGGGGTATGTGAATGTCTCACACAAGACGGACAGGAATTTGAACGTTTCACCTAAACTGTCAAATGGGGTGCTGGAGTGTGATGTGTTGTTATGTTACAGAATCACATGCTTATGATTTTGTAATAAAAGATTTGGTATAGATTATCAGCACATAAAAAAAGTGGCGTTATTTGTGCCAGACCCTGTATAACGTCTACTAGATACCCTGTTAGATATTTAGGGGAAAATCACATGGCGCCACAGAGTATGTATATAGTATGCTCTCACCTGTGTTCTAGTAAAGAGGGACAGATACATGTTCGTGTTCGCTATTTTTATATAAGTAACATGCTTCTGGAATCATACATCAGTAACTGCTAATGGTTTCCTCTGGTGAGAGAGAACGGGGGACTAGGGTTCTGAGATAGGAGGACAAAACTTTTGTGTTTCTTGAATATTTTACTGTGTGTGTGGTTTTAAATTTTAAAACTCTACCTAAATTTTTTGAGGGGCTCCTACTTTCAGTTTCCACTGAACATGCATTAAATAATATATATGTTGTTACAAGTTGCAACCATACTGCTTCAGGTTTATACAACCTTCTCCTTTAAGGAACTTGTTTGACTGCTGAACTCCACCCTTCAAGCTGCAGGAAGGTGACCGTAGACAAGGTGCCTGCAGGTCTCCCAGAGCCACAGCCGCTGGCGGGGGTAACCCGCCCTCCAGTTCTTTATCTGCTCATTCTTTCTAACCGCTCTTTCTAAGATACAATCTTGGATTCTCGTTAGAGAAGAAATGACTGACTCATCAAACATCTCGTATCTTCTTTGGTGGAACTACTTATTTCCCCTGAAAGGATGTATCTGAACTGATAGCACAAATACATTTTCAGCTTAAAATCATGATCTTTTTTCTAAATAAAAATGGATGTTCATTTGAGTGAGTTTAAACTAAAAGTACCAGCATAGAAACATCTCCAAAACATGCAATGGAAGAGCTAGTTTTAGAATAATATATATAATATAATTTTAGGTTAAACAGATTTAAAGTCCAAACTAATGTTTCATAATAAATATATATCTATGTTATTTGTTTAATATTTTAAAGTAGTGTTCATTGTCTAAGTTCTTGGTAAATACAGAAAAATTTGGGAAAGAAAACTGAAAGTGAATCACAGTACTTCTCCACAGAAATAATTCTTGTTACTATATTGGTAGATTTCCCTCCCATCAGTCTCTCTCTCCCTCTCTCTCTCTCTCTCTCTCATTCTTTTCTTTTCTTTCTTTTTTCTTTCATCTGTCACACTGTCATGGGTATATAAATAAATATAGGTATATAGATATGTATTACACTGCTTTACTCTCTTAGCATTACATTATAAGCATTCTTCCATGTCAATAAATATTATTTGAAAACACAATTTTAAAGATTTTATTTATTTTTTAGAGAGAGAGGAAGGGAGGGAGAAAGAGAAGGAGAGAAACATCAGTCGGTTGCCTCTCACAGATCTCCAACTGGGGACATGGCCGGCAACCTAGGCACGTGGCCTGACTGGGAATCGATCCAGCAACCTTTCAGATGGCAGGCCAGCACTCAATCCACTGAGCCACACCAGCCAGGGCAATTTTAAATGTTAAATAATATTTCTTTATATGGAAATAGCATCATTTATTTGGCTATCTTCCTATTTTTGCACATTCTCTTTTTTCTGCTATATAACTTGGTGAAAATCCTAATATGCAAACTTTATTTTTATCTTCAACCATTTCTGTCAGATTTTTCTAAAAGTAGAATTAATGAGTCAGAAAATGTGGACATTTTAAAGCAACTTTAAGGTGTGATTTCTGTCCAAAAAGTGGTTGTACAAATAGTTGTGTCAATGTCCACTCTCATCAAGCCTATAGGGGTGCCTACTGCTCTCATCCTGAAGTTGGGTGTAACCATCTGTAAAGATCGGTAATAAACAGCCCTGACTGGTGTGGCAAACTGAGAGGTTGCTGGTTCGACTCCTGGTCAGGGTATGTGCCTGGGTTGCAGCCCAGGTCCCAGCTGTGAGTGTGTGAGGGGCAGCAGATCCATGTTTTCTCACACATCAATGTTTCTCTCCTTTTCTCTCTCCTTTCCCCTCTCTAAAAATAAATAAATAAAATCTTTTTAAAATTCCATACTAAACATACACATCCTTTAAATGTCTTTATTGTCTTTTAATATGAAAACTACTCTAGTAATTAAAATTACTAAAAAATTTAAATTAGATGTTTACTGACCATCTGTATTTCTACATTTTTAACATTTAACATTTGTACTTATTCCCAAATAACACATGTATGTGTGTTTCCTAGGTGCTGAGGAGTCAAGTACCCAGAGTTACCACAAGAGGTCCCTAGCATGTAAATTATATCAAAATCTGACTATTGGCTTAAGTCCCAACAAATCAGATCTTCATTAATTCTGATTAAGGGCTTCCAGAGGATTGTGCTGGCCCCATAAGAACAGGCCTTCTGACACTGAGAAAAAGTACTGAAAAGAGCAAGAGACAGCAGCTCAGAAATCCAGAAATCTAGGCATTGAATAGCTGAACTCCTCTACGTTTCACCCCCAACCTGCCTTCACTTTCCTGACAAAAAGTCTCTCATAACTTGATTCTTTGTGTTAGGTATATTCACTCTCAAATTTCAAAAAAATGTATAATCACCTTACATCTCAGATGCCTTTCTGTCATTCATTAGATTGTTCAACAAATATGTATTACTCTTTTAATATTTAACCAGAAGGACTATGGCCTTTTTAAAAAGAAAAAAAACCTCAACAAATTAATATTGGCTGCTATGTGCCACTGTCCTAGTTACGGGGAATATGACAATGAGCAACACCAGACTCTGTTCGTAGCCTTGCAGAGCTCACACCTGTGACATCCATCCTGGTGCCTCCAAGCCGACTTTCAGGAAATTCACCCAACAGATGCTTTTGCCTGAATTAACAGGAGACGTCATGGGCAGTCCACACAGGGTGTGTCTTCTGCTGTAAGGCCCACCACCTTGTCTCCAGGACCCGTGATTACGTCCTGGTCTGTTCTGAGGATCAAACCGTCTAGCTAGATATGATATGTGACTTTTTAATTGCTTTAAAAAAAACTCCACAGTATAACACACACATAATATAAAGAGTCCATATTATACAGAAATATGAGTAACAAAAATGAAAATCATCCATATCATAATCTTCACGGATAGCTATTTTTAAACTCCTTTACAGACATATCATTATATACCTATGCATTGGACAAGTACTCACTGGCTACTCACTGTTTAGAAAGCATTTTCCAAGGGCCATGTCTTAGTTGCCTTGGGTTGCCATGTCAAAATATCACAGACTGGGTGGCTGGGTAGCTTAAACAACAGGAAAATGTTTTCTCACACTTTTGGAGGCTGGACGTCCAGTCACTTTGGTGTCTGGTGAAGGCTGTCTTCCTGGCCTGCCTGTGGCCACCCTCGCACTATGTCCTCACGTGGACTTTCCTTGGCTAGGGCGTCTGTTTTCACAAGGACACTCATCCTATAGGATCAGGGACCTGCCCTTCCGACTTCATTTGGCCTTAGTTGTTTCCCACTCCAAATACAGCCACACTAGGATCCGGGCTGTGTGAATTTCGGGGGGTGAGGAAGGACACAAATCTAAACCAATTACTCCTTTTAAATTGGAATTACAAAGCTAACCTATTAGATGATGTAATATGCCAAATTTCTTAACATTACAAATACTTTAAACACCAAACATATCCAAGTTGTTCCTTGTGGTAGCCAGACCCTAAGGTGAGCCCCAGGGTTACTCCCGTGATTTTGTTCTGGTGTAATAGGCATGAGAGGCTCTCCACATGGGCTCAATGAAATAAGCGGCCGTGTTGGAGAAGCCTGCTGTGGACTGAACGTTTGTATCCCTGTCCCGAATTCATAAGTTGAAATCCTAACCCTCTAAGTGGTACTAGGAGGTGGGGCATTTGGAGGTAATTAGGTCACAAGGGTGGAGACCTCATGAGGGGAATTAGTACCCTTGCAAAAGGGACCCCACAGAGCTCTCAGAGCCTTTTTCTGACAGGTGAGGATACGACTGACCTCAAGGAAGCAGTCTGACCCTGGAAGAAGGCCCTCACCAAACCCCAACGTGCTGGCACCCCGAGATCGACTTCTGGCCTCCAGAACTAGGAGAAAGAAATTTCTTTGTTTATAAGCCACCCGGTCTATGGTGGCCTGTTATAGAAGCCCAAACGGACCAAGATAAAGCGCACATAGCAACGAACTGCGGATGCCTCTAGAACCTGAGAGGGGTCTTCCGACTAACAGCCACCAAAAAGCCACGGTCCTCAGTCATAGAGCAGCAAGGAAATGACTCCTGCAAGCAACCCACTTGAGTCTAGAAGTGCATTTTTTTCTCAGTTGAGCATCCAGATGAACATGCAGCTGGCCGGCACCTTGATGAATGCCTTTGAAAGCCAGGGCAGAAGACCCAGCCTGGACCCCTGCCCCTCAGGAACTGTGAGACAATAAAAGTGCGTTGTTTTAAGCCACTATGTTTGTGGTAATTTGTTACCCAACATTAGAAAACTAACTTTTTCATCTTAATACAAGAATATGAATATTATGGATCAGATTTACTTTATAAAAAAGACTTAATTCTAATCTTTCTTGGGTGAAAAGATATCCATAAAACAATTACACCAGCATAGCAAACTGGGGTTCTTATTTCATCTCAGTCAATTAAGGGTATTTATCAACCATAAAGTTTTTTTTTAACTGGAATTTAGGATTTGATTTTTTTCGTAAGTCACTACAAGACATCATGTGCCCTTTTCATACAGTTCTGTACCTTACAGGACATGGTCTTGGGCTAACATATCCCTGTTACTCTTCTGTCTGGTTTGAATCTGCGACCTCCCTTTACCCCCATTTAAGTGGCAGCCTGTTATTTGTTCCTTGCCTAGATGTTGTGCTTCTCTGCCTTTCTTAAGATATTGTACAGGGGCAGGGGGCAAAGAACCACAATTTATTTATAAAAAATAGTGTATTTATTCTTATATGTCTAAACTTCAGTACCTTCAAAGTAGTCTCCATTTGATGTAATATACCTATCAAGACGTTTTCTCCGCTGCTCAAAACAATTTTTGGACTCGTCAATTTTGATGCCCTTTAGTGCTTGTGCTGTTTTTTTGTTTCACCTCTTCCACACCAGCAAAACATTTCTCTTTGAGGACCTTTTTCATCTGGGAAACAAAAAAAAAAAGTCACTCAGGGTGAGATTGGGTGAATAGGGAGGGTAGGGCGTGGGGGTCATGCCATTTTTGGTCAAAAACTGCTGAACACTCAGCACAGTGTGGTCAGGTGCACTCGTAAATCACCCATTATTAAATGGTCAAACATGTTGAAAGAATCTTTAAAAAAATTCACTGAAGCCAAATGCAGCCTCTTACAACAATGCCAGTTGGTACACTGATACAGATGAGTTCCTAGAACACTCACCTAGCCGGTCTGCCCTCCAGAAGATAATTTCGTTTTTTGGGGGGTCCTCCATCACTATATCTTTCCATACAGCTCAAAAGTTGTTTTAATGACTTTGCATAGGATTCTTTCCATGCGTATATCATTCTTATTAATCCTCTTTGAACTTCACCATTCAGTGTCTTTTCTTTTTTTCTTGTTTTTCAGGTCACAACTCCTACAGATATTTAAATGGCATTTGGCTACATATTGCACAACAGAAAACAAACATTTGATAAGAAGTCCCCACGATGAAGAGAGAACAAACAGAAAGAAAGGAACCTGGTGGAAGCAAACAAGAACAGAAGAAAACAAAGCCAACCAATTAGTAATAAACTTGGAAAGACAATAGAAGATTTGCATCCCTAAAACAATGACAGAGCACTATGAAAAAGTAAACAGACCCCCAAAGAACGCTTGGAAACTATAAAATATGAAAGCTGGAATTAAACATATTAATGGAAGAATTAGAAAGTCAAGTCAAGATTATCTTCCAGCAAGTGGAACAAAAAGTCAAAAAGAGAACATAGAAGGGGGTGGTTACATGGCCATAGGGCAGTGATTTTCAACCGGTGTGCTGCAAGAATTTTTAAAACACGCCACACCCTATTCAGGCAGGGCACTGACCGCTTTTCCCTTAGACTGTCAAATAAAAAGAAACAACAACAGCCAACACAAGAGCCGCCTGATATGAGTAAATCAAAATTATACCTATTTTGTCAGATGGGCAAAAAATATATTTTTTGTTGTGCCGTAGACTTTTAGTTATTAACTTATGTGTACCATTAGATGAAAAAGGTTGAAAATTGCTAGCAGAGAGCATAAACACAGAAGGTCAGGAATCATTAAAAAAAAAAAAGACAATGAAAGACAGAAAATTTCCCAAGGAGAAATGCAAGAAAATTTCCCAGAACTGAAAGGACGCAGAGCCTCCAGATTGAAAGAACGCTCTAAATGTCTAGCATCACACATAACAAAATATCCACTAGAAGCTACATCCCTGACATTTCAGAACATCAGGAATAGAGAGGCAATCTGAAAAGCTTTCAGAAAGATAAAACATATAGTGTAATGTTTTATACTAATATAGTTATGTATACTATAATGAGAATCGGAGTGCCGCAAGACTTGTCAACACCACGAGAGAGTAGAAGGTCACAGAGTAATGCCTCAAAAATTACCCAGCCAAACCATAAATCAAGTGGGGGTGGGTGGGTAGGTTAAGACATTCTCCTTTCTCAGAGCCTACTAGAAGCTGTGCTCAGCAAATACAGAGAGCAAACCAAGGGAAAGAATATCACGCACATATTGCAATACACAGATGATGAATTATAGAATTGTAACCTTGAAACGTTCATAATCTTCTTAACCAATGTCACCTCAATAAATTTAATTTAAAAAAGAAAGATACTCTATACACTCAGAAGTGATCACTGGATCCGGGAAAAGAAAACTCAACAGAAGAGAAATAGTTTGCTAGTGAAGGGAATTTGCAGGATGACAGCTGTGCATAGGGCTTTAGAATAACCCACCTAGACCACAGGAGGGTGGAGTGCTGTGGGAGGGAGGTCTCCAAGGAAAACAAAAAGGAAATGAATGATCTAATATGCTTGAGCATCGCGGGGAAGAAAAAAACCTGAGAATATTTGACAGAGCGAATGGATCACTTGGGAAGACACTGAAGATAGGTATATAGAAAACAGAATTTTAAAAATTATTAATTCCAGGCAAATAAAAATTTGTGTGTGATACAATATATAATTAATAGGATCCTCACTTAATATTTACATAGAGATAACAACACATTGACTATTGATTTATCTAGGGTTTTTTTTTATCCAGGAGAAGGAAAGTAGGAGGTGGTAGTAACAGACTAAATCATCATCTACCTAATAGGAAGTTAATAGTTTCAGATTGATAAATCAAGAAATAGCAGTATAAATAATGACAAAAATGTGAAGATAAATGCCAAGTTTTGTTTTTTATTAAAAAGCGGAATTATAGGAGCTACTATGCGGGACACAAGGACGGGATCAAGGGGGAGGGTGGAGGTGGGGGAGGGAGGTAGGACTGGCTGGTGTGGGGTGGAGGGAAGGGGAGAAAATGCAGACAATTGTAACTGAATAAAAATAAATAAATAAATTTTTAAAAAAGAGTATAAAAAAAAAAGCGGAATCAGTTCAAAGTGGTTTCCTCCAGGGAATAGAGGCAGATGTTTTCATTAAGACCTTTCAATACTGTTTGAGCACCCACTCTGTGCCAGGCATATACTCCCTTCTCCTCAAGGTCCACTCATCAGAGTCAGCCGTTTCTCAAAGAGCCATTTCATTGCCTCCCCAGGACCCTGCTCGTCCACTACTGTTTCTTTCATTTACATTGTCAGCCAGTCTCCCCCTCTCCATTGGCTTCTTTCCTTTTGCTTGTAACTGTGTCCAAGAACTTCCAGCTTGGCAAACTGACTGGCCAACTTTGGCTTCGTTCCCTGGATTCTGATCTCATGTCTTGGCACAGAGTATCATTGGAATGACATCCACTGCTAATGAGCCCTCGTTGGGCCCAGCTCCAGGACCTCCCACATATGGGTACTTGTCAGGTGCTCTGTACCCTGCAGCTTGGAGCACAGGAAGCCAGCCCTACCTGCAGCGATGGGCATCAGAAGTCAGAAGTACATAACTGTAGAAATTACCAGAAACAAGAAAGAGAAGGAAGAGTCAGGGGTGACACCAAAAGATGTCAGGACCATTACTGATACTGGGAACTCAACAGCAGGACATTTGGGAAGGTAAAAAAGATGATAAATCTGGCTTTAAACAAATTGAGTTTGAAGCTTATAGAATTGGGAAGTAATCAGGGTAAAATGAATAGATTATTTATGATCCAGAAGCAGTGAAGTATAATGGGCAAGATTTTGGAGTTAATATATACTAGATTCATATTCTGGCTCTACCAGCTACTAACTGAATGACCATCAGCAAGTTAATTCTCTGGGGCTCAGTTTTCTCATCTGCAAAATGGAGATTGTACCTTGATTAGAAAGGAGGCAGGACGAATTCGAGCTGTCACCAGGCAAAGGTCACTTGAACCAGATAGGATGGTCTGGCATTGTGTGAAGACTAGATTAGACACGTCAAGACTGCAGTTCAGGATCCCGACTGCGATACTGCAGAAGGTCAAGGCAGATGGGCTCAGGGGGCACCTGAGGGAGTGGTAGAGGGAAACGGGGCAGTTTTGGAAATACTTGGGAGACAGAACTAGTGGGATGCTGTGATTTACTAGCTGGGGGAGGGGGACAATGGATGGGCAGAGGTCAACGCTCCACCTATATGCTTCTGGATCCCTTTATCATTTTCATGGTGTGTTTTCACTTCGAACAGCCAACACCTGCAAGGAGAACCAGAAGTACCTGGGATTTACATCGCCTTGGGGAGAGTCCGGGCAAATGACTCCTGGTGCAGAAGTAGAACTACTCCAGCCTCCTTGCCCTGGTCCGGACTGCTCTGACGTATGGCTGTCTCCAGAAGCCTCATGGAGAGGAGCCTAAATTGCTCTCCATGGGAATTTATTTGATATTGAATACTTGCTTTGCTTCCTTCTCTTCCCTCTATCTCTCCACCTCCCCTTGCTGTTTTTTCCTTATGGCACTTCCTAGGTAATTAGTTTCACATGAATCCTTATCTCAGGTCTGCTTCTGGGGAGTATGTCCTACGACAGCATGGTAGTATTTAATGCCGCTTAGTAATTTTTCTACTCTCTGTTTTCTGAGCACAGGGTGGGGTTGTGCTCCCTGATCTCCAGTGGTTGGGTGGTGGGGCCAAGTTATCAGCTGTGGCGGAAGTGATGTACATCAGATCTCCAGGATGATACTTTCAGAGCTCTTTACCCTCTGCTGTGGTGACCAAAACTGTTCCAGATAGTGGCTGCTCTATCAGCCTGGGACTTAGTGTCAGTGTGACAAAGTGGAGCAGAGCCCACGCTCTGACTCAGTGGTCAGAGTGAAGAATAAACTTCTGTAACATTAAGCCACTGTGAGTTGGAGGGTTGTTAACTATGTTGCAGTACAACCTGGCATAGCCTAACAGATACAGAGGGTGAGAAAAAGAGAGTAGAGGACGACTAAGGTTTCTGACTTGAGCTATTGGATGGACTGGGTTAACATTTTTGGGGGTTGCTGGGATTTGTCTGTTTTCTTAGGCGGGCAGTTAAGTGAGGTTTTAGACATTTTGAGTTTGAGATTCTTGTGGGAATTTAAATTGAGATGTTGAGAAGACAGTTAATTCTGAGTCTCTGGAGAGTAATCTGGGCTGGAGACAGACATCCGAGATGTGAGGAGTAAATTAGGAAAACAGGAATCTATCAGTGCCATGGGGAAAATAGAATGCATATGTGCTAATGGTGATCGTTAACATGATTGAAATTTAAATTGGGCGTTGAGATTCCTGGCAGGGAAACGAGAGGTGTGTTTTCTGTTATATGGCTCTCACTATTGGAAAGAAAGACGTATATCATTTTCTTGAAGAAACTGAAGTTCTGAATGTCATCCTTCCACTTCAACTAGTTTCTGAATAATATTATCTTGGAGTAAAAATTTCATGACCAAAAAAAAAGGGGGGGGAGTATTATAGGTGATTTTCCCTGAGTATTATCTTCTTTAGACTAGATTTCTGACACAAATTGTATGGTGGAAAATTTCTTATATATTTTCTTAGGAACTCCAAAAAAGGAGTTCCTGACTCCATGGAAGGGAGTCCTAGGGGTACCTGGGCAAAGCCGACTTTTCTCCAGGAAGAGGCTTTGGACCTTTTCCAGCGTTTACTTTGGCTATCTAAGTCCCCCTGTGAAGTTCAGTTTTGTGGCGTGTAGCCCATCTTGATCCCCAGAGAGCAGACAGAGCGGCTCTGTATTGGCCAGCATCTTCACTAAACAGTGACTGCTACTGCTTTTGTAGCCACGAAACTTTCCCAACGAGTACTAGAATGTCTTCAATAGAGCAGAAGGGAATAATTGATCCCAGAGGGGCCTGGAAGTGATTTTAATCACTGTGAATGACATTGCAAGATGACTACAATAGTTCGCTAATGTGATGTGGAAGGTTTTATTTCACAGAACAGCAGAGCAGCTCAGTTCGCTGAACAGACATTGTCTTTGGTAAAACATTCATGTATTGGGACCTAGTACATTTCATGGGAGTGAAAGAATAATAATCCTGGAATATATTTTTTAAAAAACCTAGAATTTGAAAAATAAGTAACCATAGGAAAGAAAATGGGTAAAAATCACTAAAAATTTAAAATTAAAACACCTACAGGAACCACTAATATATGTTCAATAAGATGCCATGATAAGAAGTCTTGTTTTATAGAATTAGTTAAGTGAACTTAAGCATATTTTTGGTACTCATGATAATGTCTAGAAAAGCAACCGCCATCCTTGAGAACACACAGGCAATGATTTAAGTGTTCTCCTTATTCTCCCAACTACGCTGGGTTCCAGAGTGCTTAATGGGGAATTTTCAATTGTAAAGACACTCACAGAATGAGCAAAGCATAACTCGAGTATAAAAAGCCAGTGTTAGGCACAAAAAGCTCACACCAGTAGGAAAGGATTTTAAAATTTAGACATTAAAACTAAAAAATTTCTATTCATTTAAAGATACTCTAAAAGTAATTAAAACTTCTTTTCATCAAAATAATAATAAATATTTATATTGTGCTACCTATATGCTGAACACTGTTGTAAATATATTACATATATTAACTTGTTTAATGATACTGTCTTCATTTTCTAGATAAAGAGATTGAGATCCAGAGAGGTTATATTTTTTGTGTGAAAGTACAGGTGTGAATCAGGAGACTACATTGAAAACACACACACTGAAGAACAATAAATAGGATAAAAGTAACTCAGTAGAAAAATGGGCAAAGGATATGAAAAGGAGACCCAAGTGTTGAATAATAAATATAAAAAGCTATGCGATCTCAGCAGTAGTCAGAGACGTGCGCAGAGCAGTGATGAGACAGCATGGCCGCTGCATCCAGCTGGGAAGTGTTTGAAATTGACAGTACCAAGTGTAGGCGAGAATGTAGAACTGGAACATCATCGCACTGGTGGTGGCAGCATGTACGGACCCAACCCTTTGAAGAACAATTTGACCTTGTGTAGTAAAACTGAAGAGGCTCACCCATTATGATTCAGTAATTCCACTCCTGAACTTATACCCTAGGAAATAAGCCAAAATTATGAACACAGGAGGCACAGACAAGACTGCCCACTGAGCAGTGTTTACAATGGCTAGCTATTGGAAACTGTCTGAATTTCTACCACTGAATTTACCACGTGATCTTGTACATAGAACATACTAAAGAATCCATTAAAAATTATTAGAACTGATAAACAAGTTAATCAAAGTAGCAGGAGATGAGATAATATACAAAAATCAATTATATTTTATATACTAGCAATGAACAACCTGAAAATTATATTAAGAAAACAACTTCATACACAATAGCATCAGAGAGCATAAAACAGGAATAAATTTAAGGAAGTGCAAGACTTGTACAATGAAAACTATAGTACATTGTTTTTAAAAAGTAAAGATCTAAATAAATGGAAAGACATGCAGTATGTATGTGCTGGAAGACTTAATATTGTTAAGGTGGACGGCAATACCTCCCAAATCAACCTGCTGACTCAATGTAGTCACTGTCAAAAATTCAACTAACTGCCTTTTTTTTTTTTTTTTGCAGAAATGGACAAGTTGATCCTAAAATTCATATGGAAATGGTGATGAATCTTGAAATGATCGGTGTCCATCCATAGGAAAAGGGGTAAATAAATCATTGCACTCTTATATAATGGGATACTACACAAACATAAAAGAAGCTACTTCTATACTCAAAAACACAGTGAGTCTCACACACATAATGTTAAGCAGAAGAGGCCAGACACAAAAAGAGTTCATACTATGTGATTCCATTTACGTGAAATTCAAAAACAGGCAAATCTACAAAGTCAGATGTCAAAATAATGGTTGTCTCTGGGGAGAGGTATTGACAGGGAGGAGGAATGAGGGAGCCTGCTCGTGCTTTGGAACAGTTCCATATCTTTTTTAAAGGATTTTATTTATTCATTTTTAGTGAGAGGGGAAGGGTGGGAGAAAGAGAGGGCTAGAACCATCGATTGATTGCCTTTTGCATGCCTCCAACCAGGAACCTGGCCCGCAACCCAGGCATGTGCCCTGCCTGGGAATCGATCACGTGACCTTTTATTGTTGCAGGACAACACCCAACCCACCGAGCCACACCTGTCAGGACGAAATATGCCATCCGTATCTTGATTTGGGTGGTAGTCATCTAGGTATCCAATCATTAAAAACTCACTGAACTGTACAATTAATTTTAGAAACCTTATAAACTTTCTTGCAAATGCTATACCATCATACAAAATTAAAAATTCAGAAGTTTAAATCCCTTTATTTTGCCATAGTTGGATGACACACCTTGTCTCACCTCAGTGTCTCTGTTGTGTTTGTCATAATCTCATCGTTTATCTAGAGTTTTGCTAAAGATAGTACCTTTGGTGCTGATTTAAAATGCAGATTCTCTGGTCCCATTCTAGATCTCCTGGATTGGCATCTTTAGAGGGAAGAGAGTCAAGATTCTGCATTTTCTTTTTTTTAAACTCCGAAGCTGGAGAAGCACTGCAGTAGGGCGAGAACAGGGAGCCTGAACCACACGGAAGGCCGCATTCCAACTCATCCCCCACCCCGCTCTAATCAATTCCACTGTAGCATTTTCCAGCCAAGGCCAGGCTGAAAATTGAGATTCATTGTGCATTGTTTCAGCCTTGATGTGGAGGAAGCAGAAGACTGTCCCTCTTCCAAGCCTTGGCAGGACATGCCTTTCAAAGTCCGATGTGCCTTTGTTTGGATTGCAAGTTCATCTCTTTTTTGCTCTTTTTCAATATAAAAGAAATCAAGTGTTTTGCTTGATATATTTTTTAAATCTAGTTATCCTAGTGGAGCTGGAGTATTCAGAGTTTCACAGGACTGTTTGCTTGATTTTTGGTTTTGAAGGTGAAGTAAAGGAGTCTTTGCTTTATGTTCCTCCTCTTTTTTTAAAATTGAATTTATTGGGGTTATGCTGATGGATAAAATTATATAGTTCAAGGTGTACAAGTCTATAATACACCCATCATCTGTATATTGCATTGTGTGTTCACCTTAAGTCATGTCTCTTTCCATCACCATTTTATTTGGGGGTGATAAAATATAAATATATTTTTATTTTTTAACTTTACTTTCATTGTTGATACTATTACAGATGTCCCCACCCCTGTCCCCCATTTGTCTACCTCCACCCAGCCCCTGCCCCTTCCTTCTGGCCCTCATCACACTGTTGTCTGTGTCTATGGGTTGTGCATATATGTTCTTTGGCTACTCCCTTCCCCTTCTTTCATCCTGTCCCTTGTCTCAGCTTATCTCTTACAGCTCTCAGTCTGTTCCATGTATCCATGCCTCTGTTTCTATTTTTGTTTACCAGTTTATTTTGCTCATTAACTTCCACATGTATGTGAGATCCTATGGTATTTGTCTTTCTCTAACTGGCCTATTTCACTTAGCATAATAATTTCCAGGTCCATCCATGCCGTTGCAAAAGGTAAGATTTCCTTTCTTTTTTAAGCCTGCGTAGCATTCCACTGTGTAAATGTACCACAGCTTTTTATCCACTTATCTACTGGTGGGCTTTATGTTTTCCTGAATACAACATCTGTTGCTTCCACATACATATTTTTATTTTGAAAACATTTTTAGTTCTAGCATTATCTGCAGGACAGAATTTAGCTGTTAGTCAAATCCCTTGTTCAGCTAACTATGCTGACATGAAGAAAGCCAATGGGTAATATTGCTGTCTTCTGCTTTGTGATATTTTTCTGAATTAGTAGATAAAGCTGGCAGTGGGGGTATTGGACTGGTGGGTAGGAGGGTGTATAGGGATATGTGTTTGTGATTATAATGCCTCTCTATCTTTAGTAAACACAATTGTAAGCACTATATACAATTTTCATTTAAAATGAGTTATATCTTGTTATAGGACCTCATAAAGAGTGGATCTCAAATTACCTTGGATGTGCTTTTCCGTGTCAAAAATCCCTCACTTAATATAGTTAGGGCACCTTAGTGCAGAAGGACACTTTGGTTAAAAAGGTACTCCTTCAAATAGACAAATTAGAAAAAAATGCCCCTACCTCTGGTGGATGAAGCTTAGAGTTATGGTGCTTGACTTGGCACACAGAGCCCAGGCAGGATCTCAGCCTTTTCTCAGGCCCCACCTGGTGGGTGGCCTTGTGCAAGGCCCAGCTGTGTGTGCAGACCATGAGGCAAGGACAACATGGCGCTGTGTTACAAGACCTTCCTTCATCCATGAATCGACTCTGCTAGGATTAAAGCACAGGGACTCTTTAGTTATGAGACTGAAGAGGCAGAGGTCTTTACCCAGTTTTGCAGGAAGAGGAACTATTCAGCATCTCCTGGATCCATTTTCCTTTTTTGAACTTGGACATGCTGGTTCTGAGGACTGCAGAAACTCTAGGCACGAATAACTCCATCCAAACCCCTTCCCTAAGAGACTTGGCAAAACTCTAGCATGGCTTCTAGAAACTGTACGTTTTCATAATAAAAGCTCAAGGCTGCCAACACAACTGCCATTTGTTCCCGCCACCACCAGACCAACAGCTCTTGACCTCCCTTTCTTAAAGTATTTATTTAAAAAACAACAAGAAAAACAAACTTACAATTGTAAATTTTTCCTCTGTCCCTTCGAAATGTGTATGTGTCTCCTACAACCCACAGGTGTCTTTCTCAAAGACCTGAGAGCCATTCCTTTGAAGGATAGGGACTCTGTCTCCCAGTCTCTGTGGGAAGGTAGAAACCTAACTTGGAAAATTGCAGTTAGCAGACATTAACCAACCCTCTTACCTGCTCTTTGTAAATTTTCGCTTTTCTAACTCTGCTCAAATCTCCTCCTCTTGTTCCTCATCCCTACTCCCCTCAATCTACTTTTAAAACGCCCAGTCTCCACTGCACAAATCAGAATTGAGTTCAGCACTTTCTTCTACTGTGGTGGTTGCTTAACATCTGTCTTTTAACTAGTTTATGGCTTTGTTTAGCTTTGATAGTTCTTCTACCAGTTCTTGACTTTATTCTTTCTAACCAGTATTATAATGCTATAACTTAATGTTCTAGCACACATATTTCTCCCTTTTGTTACCTAGTTCCTATAAATATAATACTTATTATATTATGACATTATGGGTTATATACCATAAATTTCTTAACCAAAAACCCATTAATTTTTTTATTATGAAAACAGTATATTCACCATGGGGAATGAGAACAAAATAAAAAAAACACAAAATTACTATCCAGTTGTCCTACTACCCAGTTTTGCCTCTTTCTAATTTATTTTCCAACTTTTGGTGGTAACATTTCCATGTATATCCTTATAGTCTATATATTTTCTAAATGTATTATTAAGCATAATTTGTAAAGCAAAAGTGGGATCATAGTTTTTAAACAGATGTCTTTCTAGTAAACATTTCTCCATGTCATTAAATATTACTCAGAAATGTGATTTAAAAACTATATAACATTCTGTTGTATGGATGTACCAATATTTATTTAACTATATTTTTGGGCTTCCCTGCCCTTTCTCTACCACCGATATTTTCCCATTACAAACAATACTGAAATAATCTTGCAGGCAAATCTTTGTGCTCATCCTTAATAGTTCCTTTGGGTAAATTCTGAAGGGAGTGTTTATTCCACTGATGACAACTCCTCTTTCTCTTGTCTTCTGTGACATGATACCCCTGCGCTGCCCTCCCCCTCTCTGGCCGTGTCTCTGCTTCCCAGACAGGACTTTCTTATGGTCCCTATTACATTTTGGCTGTGCCTGTGCTTTTCTCCCTCATTCTCTGTAGACAAACTCACTCATTCCATGACTTCAATTTCCATCCTTGCACTGATGACTCTCTATCTATACCTCCAGTCTGGGTAGCTCCCTTGAACTTCAGTTTGTAAAGACTTCACTATTTTAGATGTCCCCATTTGGATGTTTCACAGCACATAAAACTCAACATAGCCAAAATGGAATTTATGATTTTTTTCTTTTATTTATTTATTTTTATAGAGGGGGAAGAGAGGGAGTGAAACATCGAAGTATGAGAGATACATTGATCAGTTGCCTCTAGCTTGCCCCCAACTGGGGACCTGGCCCACAACCCAGGCATGTGCCCTGACTGGGAATCGAACCTGGTACCTTTGGTTCTCAGGCCAGCACTTAATCCACTGAGCCACACCAGCCAGGGCTGGAATTTGTCCCTTCCAAATTGATTGTAACTCCCCAGTCCTCATTCTGTAGCGATTCCTATTTCAGCAGGCAGCACCACCACATACCCAGTGGTTCAAGCCTGGTTGTCTTGTCTTCTCCATGACATGGCACATTTTGCCAAGTCTGGGTGACTCTACTTCCCACCTTTGAGCTTTAGAATTCATTCACTTCTCTTCATCCTCACTGTGACCTCTAGACCAGATTGTCATCTCTCACCTAGATTAATTAACCATTTCCATAATTGGCTCGGTGTCTCCAGTCTTATTTTCTTCAATTCATCTCCCACACGGCAGCCTGAGAAAATCTGCCAATGCGGTCATGTCACTCTGAAACGTCACCTCCTTACATGGCTGTCCGTTGCCTTTGAGTTTGAGTCCACACTTCTTACTATGGCTGACCAGTACTTTCTAAAAGAATAACTTTTAGAAACAGGTCCTGCCTGTTTCTCCAGGTTCTCTAGCCTCATTTCTTGACACTCCACATGCTGCTGAAAAGCCCTAATTGTCTTCTCAGTTTTGCCAGGAAGTCATTGTTCTGGAGTCTACATCAGCATTTCCTGTTGTCTCTGCCTGTCCCATCCATCGCCCCATCGCCCCATTGCAGGGTCTGCCTAGCATTGTGCGTGGCATAACAGACCTTTTAAAAGATGTATGCTGAGTTAGTACATATATATATACAAATATTGTGTGGGAGGGTGTTAATATGAGTATTTTCTAGAAGCTGTATATATACTAATTGAGAAGCAGTAAAGTCTGTAGTCTAAAGTTAGAGTAATTCAAAACCAATGGTCAAATTCCTGCTCCGCCTCCTTGGGTCAATTTCTTCACCTCTTTAAATCTCAGTTTCCTCGTCTTTGTTTTAGATAGCAGCTAGGAAAGAGCAGCCAGAGGGAAATAAAGGCAGGGCCCTCACCTTTACAATCTAGCAAAGAATTTAATACAAAAAGGCCAGAAGCAAAAGGAAAACCTCACCAATTAACTCAGCTGTCTTGGTCCTGGTTTGATAAAATTGCTGGGTGCCCTGAGCATTGCAAGCAAAATAGTGCAGGAGGAGGGGAGAGTCCTTGAGCCTGTGCTGAGGAAAGGGGCTTCTGTAACAATCTTACTCAGATTGTGGGGTGTTCTGAACATCACAAGCGGGAACTGAACGTGAGGAAAAGGGGGGCCTATCCTGGGAAAGGGGGCCTCTGTAACAATTTCACTAAGACAAAGAGCCTTTATTAACTGAGAAAAAAAGCCTTTGTAGTTGTACATTATTTCCAAGATTTAGAAGGGGGAACCTAGAAGCCAGCTGAGGTATATAACCCCTGAACCCCAGTAGTTGGTGTTTTTAGATTAGCTGAGTACCCATTTGTAGCCTTGGCTCAAATGTATAGAACAAACTCACTAACTTACTAACAAACTCAGTAATAACTTTCTTTCCTGTGTACGTGGGGCATTTAGACGAGCTGGGTGCCTGCTTGCAGCTTTGTGCTTGTACGTATTTCATAAATAATAAGCTTGTTATTTAATTTCCACTATACATGTTTGTCTCTCGCTTGAATTTGTGTCTTGTGAGCAAAACAAACACCAGGGCAGGGGAGAGAGCCTCTTAACTTGGGTCTCTCTCTCCATCGGTAACATTTGGAATGAGGACATAGTATGTACCTCAAATGGATACTGTGAAGATGAAACAAGGCAACTTAAGTAAAATATTTAGTACAATGTCTGGCACATAAGTGTTTAATAAATCTAATCCGACAACAACGACACAGTGATCTTGACACACTGCCTCTAGCTGGGTGCCCCATTTTGCAGGCCAACCTATTACAGAGGGTACAGCTGTTTCAATATGCCTTGCCAGTCGCTATTAGCAATTAAAAATAATACCTCTGATGGCCTGCAATAAGATAGACAAAAATTTTGTATTTCTTTGATTAATAATAATATACCTATTTATTTGATTAATAATAACATACCTATTTATTTAGACATTCATGGGCTTTATACATTTTGAGGGAGAGAGAGAGAAAGAAAAACATAAATGAGTTGCCTCTTATAGGCTTCCCGACTGGGGATCAAACCCACAACCCAAGCATGTGCCCTGATGGGGAGCCGCTGCGGGATAATGCTCCAACCAACTGAGCTACAACAGCCAGAGCTGTTTTGGTTTTCTTAAAAAATGCTTCAAGTGACATTTTCACACACATAACTTTTTTCTTCTTCCTAAGAGTTTCCTCCAGAAAATTTTCAGGTGTAGTATTGTGGGTAACATAGTCACATTTTCATTACTTTTTATGTCTTGGCTGGTTGCTTTTTATAAAGTGTACACTATTTATTCTAATTTTAGAATCCCTCTCCATGTCCTGATTCTTCCATTTGCTTTTCATTAAAAATGAAAAACAGAGTTATACTTTCCTATGAATCCTTCATGTGCCAGGCATGGTGGTAACTTTGGCCGGCCACTTGTCCCTAGACTGCTATAGCTACTTACCATCCTTTTCCACAGTGACGTTAGAGGCTTACTGAGGGGATATGTGAAATGTGTACCATCAAATGCACTGTGTGAATAAATATAAGATATTCTTTTCATAGTCAGGAATTGGTGTGTTTTCTTCATCAAGTACTAGGAGACAAGTCACAGAGAGCACTGATTTCTGCGAAGTGCAGTTACTTCAGACAGCAGCAAACTCAAAGAATGTTATTTGTATAGTAGAGCATATATACAAGAAAACAGGTGTTCTTATTTTGTAGCTATCTCAAGGAGACAGTTTTTAACTTAAATTTTAGTTAGGATTGCATTTGTTAGCAAAACAGCTCTAGAGGACTAAACGTAGGCAGTCTGGACTTGGGAGGCAGCTCCAGAAAGTCATCGTTGTCCCAGGTTCCTAATCTTGGCTGTGGCATAGTTAATGCATCAATTTCACTCTCGTGTTCAGCTCATAGTTACAAGACGGCTGATTCCAAGCTTTAAGTCTTTCTTCCAGGAAGAAAGAGTAAAAGTGGCAAAAGGCAAAGGGATAGCCAAGCTTGTACCTTTTTTTTTTTTAAATCAGAAAAACAAAAACTTTCTTGGAAACCATACTGAATAATCTTTACTTACATCTCATTGGCCGAAAGGATCATATGGCTATCCCATCTGCAAGAGGAGCCTGGAGGAAATAGTTTCAGTTGGGCACATTGCCACCTTGAACCAAACTGGGTCTGTCAAAGAAAGGGATGGCATGGATATTAACTAGGCAAATTGCAGTATCTGCTGTGGATGTATTACAACATGTATGCATTTTTTCATTAGCAGTATTAAAAAATACCATATTATTTTTCTTAAACACAAACTAAACTTACCAAGCACTATGTCCTTAAACTTCTACTTCATATGAAACCAAACCAAACCAGGAGAAACAAATGTAACCTGGCTTCTCAAACCTCTGATTTCTCTTGTTCTTCAGGTACTTTGTTTTTAAAGCGCATGGTGTCAGTCAGGAATTTGAAATCTGCAGATGGTAGTATGTTTGAAGAAGAAAACCCCACCAACATTACTTTTAATCCCAAAAGCATTCCTGTGACACATTTTATATACGAGAGGAAGAAACAAAGGATTCTAGAATATGGAGTCTCTTTTCTCTTATGGTGCAAGTAAAAAGAATGCTTTCTCACTTCCCCATTGCTACAGCTGATATTATTAGCTAATTAGTTAGCTAATTGGCTAATAGTTCAGATCTAGAACTACCTGGGTTACACAGTCATTAAAACTTTCTCATTGTGATTTTATGAATTTAAAACATACTGTATATATCGGATCCTAGTTCTACCCATTTAAGTCTAATAGAGAGTTAAAGATGGTGATGACTCTTTTCTAAGGAATCTTATTTCTTCCATTCACTAAATAAATATTCGTAAAATTGTGTTCCAGAACCAAAATAACAACAACAACAAAAACCACTTGGAGAGCCATGACCCCTGAAAGATGTGAAAAGTTTTCTTTTTGGTTGTCAAAAACTCGGCTGTGGTGGGATGGAGGGATGGGGAGAAAAGGCATACAACTGTAATTGAATAACAATAAAAAAAAAAGAAAATGAAAAAAAACTAACATAATTTTGCTAAATATATATCAGAGGAAGTCTTACGAGTTTTCTTTCTTGGATTAATTCTTTCTTTAAGTCCAAGAAAATAACACTAGGTATAAGAAATAATTGCAACATGAAGTCACTGAGTATTTGGTATGTTGTAGGACTTCCAAAGCAAAATTCAGTCGTATGGTATTCAATTTTATGCCCAGGAGAAGCGGGACAGAATACTGGTTAGGGGAGTATGGTTTTGAGTTAAACTGCCAGAATTATTACCTGTGTGACTATGGCAAATTAATTAGTTTCTCAGTGTGCCTTAATATGCTCTAAGGTAAACTGGGGATAACATTGGTATGTACCTCAAAGGATGGTTGTGAGGATTCAATGAGTTAATTTCCACAAAGAAGTTAGTAAAGTGACTGACAATTTGTTAGCAGTCAAAAAAGCCATTATTTAGACATTAGGAATTCCTCTTTTCTGCTGCAATTTAAGGGCTCTTTTCTGGGTTATTTGTGCCAGCAATCTCCTAAATCCATGTTGTGGCACATAATGCTAAAAATGCAATGAGAACTCTTAACATGTTTCTCTCTACTTATAAGTTCACAAAATAATAATTAAAACAGAGCAATACATACCCCTTTACTCTATGAAAAATGGACAGAAATGGAGCCGTTTTAAAATGGAGCGGAGACGGCCATTCCAGAGGAACTGCATCACACCTCCTGCTCCTTGAGCCTATGGAATATTTGAACTGGGCAAAATAACCTTTGGACTGACCCTAAGGCAACACTGTATCTCAAAACAACTTGTTTGCAGATAATAGGAAAGAAGACCTTCTGACTGTGAGGTTTGATAATTAAAAGTCATTTTTTTTAGAATCAGTAACTTATTAGCACCAATAGAAATTCCTTCTATTCATGTCATTATTTCCCTTCCTTTTCTCATAAAAAAAAAAAGCCTTTGCCCTCACCCCATACATCAAAACACTATTTGGATTTCTCTTGAACCAGTGCTTCTGGAGTATTCTTTTTTTTAATTTTTATTGTTATTCAATTACAGTTGTATGCCTTTTCTCCCTATCCCTCCACCCCCCCCCCCCCCTCAGTAGCTATTCTTTGATTTCAAATAAAAGCTTATTGCCTCTCACTTTGGTTTTTTATTTGTAAGCAAAACCTTTCAGACAAAAGGCTCAAAGCATATTTCAAAATATTTTGGTAGGGATTTACAGCATTTGTTAATCTGATAGACACTTTTTTTTAGTTCTTTGCCCACAAAGAGCTCATGAATCCCTCGAGTATGGGTGAACATACAAGATTTAATGTATCTCAGACAAAGAGGGAAATACATGGTTTTCCTGCCTTAAACATGTAAAGCCACATCATATTGCAAGTAGAGAAAAAGAGAATGAAGCCAGAGTATTCTCAAGAGACACTCCTCACATAGGAAGAAGATAGCACTTCAGTAGGATCCTTGCCACAGGAAGAGACCTGGGTTTAACTACCTGGATAGGGGTCACTGGCCCCTCTCTTAGGTCTGTGGGTGGAGTTCTGATTTCTAACAGAGAGGCCAGACAGATGGGAGACGGCTTCCCAGGCACAAGTACCCAGGGATTAAAACAATTGCTAAAAGGCAATCATACTCATGCATTTCAGACATTATAAGCAAGTTGCATTGATTAGCTTTACATTAAGGCCTAAGGCTTCAACCCCTGTAGTATCTGGCAGCCAAAAACAAATAAACAAACAAGAAAACAAACAACACTCCTCTTATCTTCCCAAAGTAGAAATTATTTGGGATCACCCTGGGGACTCCTACTTACATACAGCTCTAGAAATATAACTAAATTTCCTTCCTTCCTTCCATTTGAAACCAGAAAAGTTGCCATTCATGCTTCCTGTTACTACCAGAATCAGTCAGTTGAGACAAGAATTGAATTTTTATGGGTGCTTTAATCAGATGCTGGCAACCTGAGAAGATTTTAAGGGTTATGTACCCTCAAAAACCATCTTAACTTCTCATCTCTTATAGGGAGAAGGAAAGGGAAGGTAAGGGGCTTAGAAAAAAGTTAATTGGATAAGATTGCAGTCAGGCTGGGATTTTCCTAGTAAGGTCATACCTCACTCAGTGCTCTCTGCTTCAGAACGGGTCAAACCCTGGCCTCCTTGCATTTTGACGGTGCTAGCTTGGGACAATTGCACTTGCCAGAACTCGTATGTGTCCCCAAGGCTGCCCTGCAAGAGAAAATGCCTCATTGTTCTGTACTCCAATTTTGGCACTCTGCACAAATTCCGGAAGGAATTAATGATGAGTATGGAGGTACCACTGTACTTCTTTATCTGTTGGTCAATAATTCTTTAACTGAGTGGCAGGTGTTCCCTCCCTGAACAAAAAGGCTCAAATACTATCTCCAGGACTTGCAGACACCCTGGGGCACAAGGTTGAATCTCCTCGTGACCTCTGGAGTCACTGGTCTTGCATTCTAGTTCCAGGAATAATAGCTTTCTACAGGCAATAATCACTTAAGCCTGTCAACTATTACTGAAGCTAAAATCTTTAACTCTTGAGTTCCCCTATCCCTCCCTCCCTGCCTTCAAGGTTTGCTTGGATAAAACCCAACTATATTAAAAATTCCTGCTTAATTAAGTCTAGTTAGTTCACTGTTAATGTTAAATGTTTAATGTATAACATTAAGGTTTCCGCTAATATTACAATTAAACAATAACAACTGCTCTTATGAGCAACTAGAGATAAAAAAGCCTATTTGTTTTTTTAAAAACCTGAGTCTACTAAACCACTATCAACTAGTATTCTTTGAAGTAAATTCGTGAAAGATTGTTATTGTGATTGCTAAATATTTCCGAGAAAAGAAAGAAGCAATTTCAATTTACTGGATGAGCTGAGTTTATTTGCCAGAGTTTATGCACTATAAAAGGAAGTCTTAACATTTCTTACATACAATACCCTTCCTCAATACATCATGAAACATAATTTAAACCATGACATGCCTTACTTTAGAGAAATCTACCGTGCTTTAAATACTACTGAGCTTATCTTCTGCCCGTGGGAGTGTAATTAGCAAAGGGTCCTGGACACCAAGGCGGATGAGAAGAGTTGGGAGAGAAAGGGGAGGAAAGGAGGGTGGAGCCGGCGTCCTTCTAGGCCAGGGTTAGTTCGCTTGTACTAGATTCTGACAGAGAAAAGGTGAACACAGGGATCTGGTGGGTTCTTGCTATCTCAAGATGGAAGTCCAGGCTCTCGGGCTTGTCCGGATTTTGAACGAGGCACTGGACTTCCCTTCCCTCGCATCCTCCTAGGTGGCCGTTGGTTTAGGAAGGAGGCGGCAGGGCGGAGGCCCGCGGAGCTCAGCCGGCCCCTCCGCATCCCTGTCCGGAGGCCGGGATGGTCTCGCCCACCTTGGGTAAATTTCCGGAGGGGCCGCGCCGCGCCGGGGTGTGCAAACGGGATTCCGCGAATGTTGGCAGTTAGAGGGATACGCAAATTCAGCGTCGTAGTCCCTGCAGCTTACCCGCACCTATTTCTGTATCTAAGCCAAGGTCACTCTTTAATACTGAACCTTTACCCTGGGCTGGGGCGTCGCGCCTAGGGACGGCTGCCGGGGCGGAGAGAGGGGGCGGGGGCGGCGAGGCGGGGGCCTGGTGGCGGTCCCGGGTTGGCGGAGCCCGCACCTGCCCGGCTGCCAGACCCGGAGGGAGGCAGGGTGGCGTTCCCGGCGCCGAGGAGGGGCCTTGCGGCGCGGGCGGGCGGGGGGATTCGCGGGGGGCGCGGCGCCGCGCGGCCGCACGGGCTCGAGGCGCTGCGGCGCGAGTGCGTCACGCCGGCGGAGGGCTCGGTGGGCTGCGGTCGACCCGCCGACCAGCAACCGGGCTCGGGAGTCGAGGGGAGCCGGCCGCATCCGCCTTGCTATCCGCGAGCGGCGCGGCCCGGACCGCCTGGGGGCGGCCAGTGAGCAGTCGCCGGCTCCATTCATTCCCGCGGCTCCGCCTCCTCCCCGGAGCTCCGCGGGCACGTCCGAGGTGAGTGCGCCGCCCGGTCTCGGCGGGGGGCCGCAGGCAGGCCCCGCGGGCCCGGGCCCTAGCCCCGCGCAGTGCCCGGCGGCCAAGCCAGCCCTCCCCTGCGGCCCCGGCGGCCCCAGCAGGCCGGCGCCGGCGGCCTCGGCCGGGGACGCGCATCCAGCTCCAGCTGCGGGCGGCCGGCCGGGCCCCCGCGGGGCGTGTGGCGCGCCCCCAGGTGCGCACGCCTCCGCGTAGGCGCCACCATTTTGTGTGAGGGGATGCCTCCTCTTTCTTTCCTTCGCCGGCCTCCGACGCGTCCTTTCTCCCGGCTGAGCTTGCTGACTCTTCTCCGCTCCGCGGCTCCGCGCCTGGAGCCTTTCCGCAGGCGGCGGTTCCCGGCTGGGTGAGAAGCCGACCCGGCCAGGTGTGGAACCTGAGCCTCGGGCGCGGGCTCACCCGCGGAGGTGGCCTCCGAAGATGCTCTGCCCGCCTCCCAGACCTTCACCTACTCTTGCAGGAGATGCCGTAGAGATGCACTTCCAGGAGGCAGCTCACCGCAATTTTGTTCTAATTTTGAGCTTTCCGTTGTACGGATTTCCGAGGCCTGTGCCCGGGAGCCGGCTAGGTGAAGCGTTGGGTCGTTGGCTCAGGGAGCCGCCACACTTCGGCTCCCTTTATCGCCCTTTGGGAGAAACGGGGAAGCCTCGCGCTCGCTTTTCAGCTTCTGGGAGTTGGTGCGGGTCTCTTACGAGGAGTAGATTTGAGGGTAACCACCTGATGCCCGCCCTTCCCCCCTTTGGGAGAGCCTTTCAGAGCCTCCGTGGAAAGGCTTGCGTGGGAGCATTTTTGCGGGAGTGGGGCCGCCGGGGCAGGTTAGCTTGCCGAGAAAGTTGTAATTATGCTTCTGAACTCTTCCACAGTTTGTCATTTTCCAAGGTTCCTGAGAATTTGGTGATTTTCGTTTTAATTTATCTCGTAAATGTACTTATATCTAGTGGATTATACTCATGCCCTTTGTATTTTATCACTGCATCACAGACAGGGATTAAAATATGGAATGGTGGCTGTTGCATAATACACATATTTGGGCCCTGGAGGGAATTCACCAAAATGGGTCTGGGTTTGATGTGGAGTGTGTCATCTGCTTGCAGCTATTTATTTATTGCACGTAAGATGTACAGGTTATCTTTGCAGACTATATTTTGTTTTCCTTCTGTGAGAGGATAGGTTTTTAGTGACTTAATAGGGACCAGACTAAGTTTTTGGTTTTTTTTCCCCCCATAGGGCGTGAGGGGAGAGTGTACAGGGAAATGAGACGGTGAGAGGAACCTGGGAAAAGTGTATTTGGGAAGACTTCCAGTGCAAACGAAGATAACATACCAGTCTTGCACACAAAGCTTGTAGCTGTCATAGTGTATTCTCTTTGAATTTATGAGGCGATTGGTTTAGGGGACGTAGCAATACCATATATGAGGGGCAACATTATCCTTCTGCATGCGTGATTATGACCTAAAATGCTTTGCCTGTGGGTTTTGGGTTCTGAAAAGATGATGGGTTCCTCATCTTTTTCTTCACTTTACTATCTTCTTCCCACACCCACCCTTGTCTAACACTTCGTTGAGGTACATTTCAAAGCAGTAACTTTCCATTTTTAAGATGAGTTGTGATTTACTTTCCACTTGTCAATCAGAGTTTTTGCTTTGCAGGAAATAAAGTATAACCACAGTGAGTTGAGGTGATAGAATTCTAGTTAAAAATTAAGGAAATCTTTGGGTTTTGTTAGTGTATTAATGTAGGGGAAAAATGTTTTTCTTTTTTTTTTTTTTGAAAAATTGAATATATTTCAAATAGCCTCTTTATAGCTTTGGGGATCCCAGACTAAGAATCTATCTTAATTTTAGCTCTGGTCCTGTATTCTATTAATTATTTGTGCTCCTGAGAGGAAAATACAGCTAAATTTAGCAAAAAAGCAATCACATGTTAGAAGCTTGATATTTTGCTTTGGTGTATCTTGAAGTACTTGAATTTAATTTTGAGGCTGGGGAGATTTAAATATTTTCTAAACCATGAAAGAAGAAACTGAAGTGATTCTGAATTTTTTTTTCAGAGAATACTATTTGTATCTGAGCAGTATCTCAGAATGGCCCCCCCCAAAAAGAGCATAGCTTTATTTTTATAAAGTGATTTATACGGTTTTACAGTTTCACATCCAGATGAGCACCCCCTGGCCCTCTCTGATACAGGCTGGGGTGCAGACAAGGAAAGCGGTTGTGCCTGCGCCTGCAGTTGTCCTGAGTTGGGGTGTGCCAGCTGTAGCTGACAGTGCCCTGACCAGCTAGTTGGCTGGTCTGTTTTCATTCAGTGTAATTCATTTGTGGTTGGAATTTTTTGTTTGAAAGGCCCATTTCTTTTAACCTTTAGTCATATGGAGAATAAGTCTAAGTTTTCATCTGCATGTTTACTCTGCAGATACTTGAAGGGTAACTTTCCTGCCTCCCTTCCTCAACTAGACCTCCCCTCACTAATTTCTGTTCCTTATCTACTGTGCCATGGTTTTCACATTCTTTGCCATCTGGTTCTTCTCCATTGAAGGCATTCCAGTTTCTCAGTGTGATTTTTCTTCAAATGTGACCATCTGAATGGAATAAAAAGCTGCGGATGCGGTCTGACGCACGGACAGACAGTGCAGGGATACTTCGATTCTGGATTTTGACAGTCAAAGCCCTAATAACAAAGCCGTATTTCAGGGTTATTTTGACTTAATTTAAAAAGAAACTTGCTCATGGTTCATATTGAGTCTAGTATCTAAATTTCAAGGCTTTCATTGTTTCTGTCCTTCAGCAATGGATAATTTAAAAACTATAATGCAACTTAGTGGATTTCATTTTTTTCTTTAGCTCTATTTTATAGTAATTTCTCAAATATTTGGTAGGCATTTTACTTGGTCAATTTTTATGTTTTTCTTTTATTAATTTTTTAACTTCAAAACAATCAACTTTGTATTTATTGTGTAGTAACTACTTAACAATTCTGAAGAAAATGGATCCTAGTGATTAGAACAGTCATCTAAAGTCTGAAGAGAGGATACTGTAAGATTTAAAAGATCTAACTCCTAAGGAGTAACTGAAAAATATGGCTATTGTGTAGTCAGATGCATCGTGGATTATAATGGCTTTTGTCCTGATTTGGGAACCTGACCATCAGGTTATAAATGCTTTGGAGACAGATTGGCCAGGGTTAGAGCCTGACTGCCACTTACCAGCTGGGTGAACTTGCTTAACCTTTCCACACCAAGGAAGGCTCTTCATTGTGAGAGTATGTTTAAGAAACCTCCCTCATAGGGTCATTTTGAGGAATAAATGAGATAATATTGCAGTGTTGAGCATAATACCTGGTGCAAGTTAAGTCAGCAATAAATGGTAGATCTGTTGTCATCACAAAACATTCTGAGTTTTAAAAAATGATTTTAAATGGCCCTTGCCAGTGTGGCTCAATTGGTTGGAGCATCATCCCGTATAACAAAAGGTTGGTTTGATTCCTGGTCAGGGCACATGCCTAGATTGTGGGTTCAATCCCCTGTCAGGGTGCATATGGGAGGCAACCAGTCAACGTTTCTCTTTCCCTTCCTCTCTCTTTAAAATTAATAAACATTTAAAAAAATTAAAAAAGATTATAAACGCATTTTTGATGATATCACCTTTTTGTAAATTAACAGCTTTTTTCCCCTATCTTCTTTCTCCAAGTAATCAAGTGTAGGCACATAAATTACTAGTTAGGAGGTACGTCGGAGATCTTTTGACCCACCCCTACTTTTTGTATGTTTGGAAAAAAATGGTTTACGTTTCCCTGGAGTTCTGAGCTTGATACGATAGAAAGATGAAGAAAATAAATCATATTGTCATGTGATAAATGTAGTAAAGGAAGTATGTACAAGATACAAGAGTTTCTCAACTTGTCTCTCTTCAATTCTTCCTATTTAATGTATCCTACACACAGTTGGATAAATTGTCTTAAAGCATAGCCTTGAAAGTCTCTTTCCTGCTCAAGATCCTTAAATTGAATCCTACTTGAGATTCAAAGTCCCAACTCTTTAGTCTGTATTCTTTTTTTATTCTATTTATTGATTATGCTATTACAGTTGTCCCATTCCCCCCCAACTCCACTCCATCCTGCCCACCCCCTCCCTCCCACATTCCCCCCCTATAATTCATGTCCATGGGTCATGTATATAAGTTCTTTGGCTTCTACATTTCCTACACTATTCTTACCCTCCCCCTGTCTATTTTCTACCTACCATTTATGCTACTTATTCTCTGTACCTTTCCCCCCTCTCCCCCTCCCACTCCCCTATTGACAACCCTCCATGTGATCTCCATTTCTGTGGTTCTGTTTCTGTTCTAGTTAGTTTTCTTTTGGTTTTAGGTGTGGTCGTTAATAACTGTGAGTTTGCTGTCATTCCCACTGTTCATATTTTTGATCTTCTTTTTCTTAGGTAACTCCCTTTAACATTTCATATAATAAGGGCTTGGTGATGATGAACTCCTTGAACTTGACCTTATCTGAGAAGCACTTTATCTTCCCTTCCATTCTAAATGATAGCTTTGCTGGATACAGTAATCTTGGATGTAGGTCCTTGCGTTTAATCTTGGGTAATGTAAGGATGATGTGCCTTGGCGTGTTCCTCCTTGGGTCCAGCTTCTTTGGGACTCTCTGAGCTTCCTGGACTTCCTGGAAGTCTGTTTCCTTTGCCAGATTAGGGAAGTTCTCCTTCATTATTTGTTCAAATAAGTTTTCAATTTTTTGTTCTTCTTCTTCTCCTTCTGGCACCCCTATAATTCGGATGTTGGAACGTTTCAAGATGTCCTGGAGGTTCCTAGGCCTCTCCTCATTTTTCTGAATTCTTGTTTCTTCATTCTTTTCTGGTTGGATGTTCCGTTCTTCCTTCTGGTCCACACCGTTGATTTGAGTCCCAGTTTCCTTCGCATCACTATTGATTCCCTGTACATTTTCCTTTGTTTCTCTTAGCATAGGCTTCATTTTTTCATCTACTTTTCGAACAGATTCAACCAATTCTGTGAGCATATTGATAACCAGTGCTTTGAACTGTGCATCCGATAGGTTGGCTATCTCTTCCTCGCTTAGTTGTATTTTTTCTGGAGCTTTGAAGTGTTCTTTCATTTGGGCCATTTTTTGTTTGTTTGTTTGTTTGTCTTGGCGCGTCTGTTACTTTAAGGGGCGGAGCCTTAGGTGTTCACAGAGGCGGGGTGAGGCTGGTTGCTGTGCTGTGACGCTATACGTGGGGGAGGGGCTGAGAGGGAGCAGTGGCGCCCCCCTCACTCTCCTCGGGATTTCAATCTTTCACTCTGATACCCACAATCAAACTGGGCCCCTCTGGTGCTGGTTCACGAGTGGGTGGGCTTGTGCACACTCTAGGCCCCTGTAGGTCTCTCCAACGACCTCTCCCATGAGGCTGGGAGTCTCTCCTGCTGCCGCCCCAACCCCCACGGGCGTTTTCAATCAAAGGTTTGAGGCTTTATTTCCCTGAGCTGGAGCCCTGGGTTGCGAGGTCTGCTTCGCTCCCCGCCGTTCGTCCGGTTTATCTATGTTCGAATGTGGGGCTGCGGTGTGCTACCCACACTCTGCCCCGCTCTCCGCCACTCCAAGTCCGGCCCTCTCGGTTTATCTGCATGAATGTGGGGCTGCAGGGTCTGCTAGTGCTCGGACTGCCTGCCCCGTTCGTCCCACACTCCGCCAGTCTCGGTCCTGCCACAGCCACGCGAGTCCTCTCCACCCCGGTGCCCGTCTCCGCCCCTCCTACCGGTCTAGATGAATGTTTATTTTCTATTTCCTTGGTGTCAGACCCCCTTGCTGTTCGATTCTCTGTCAGTTCTGGTTGTGCGAGGAGGCGCAGTGTGTCTACCTACGCCGCCATCTTGGTTCTCCTGCCTAGTCCTTGATTGGGGCGCCTACGAGAGGCAACTGATTGATATTTCTCTCTCACATCGATGTTTTTCTCTCTGTCTCTCTGTCCTGCCCTTCCCCTCTCTCTAAAATCAATAAGCACGTCTTCAGGTGAGGTTAAAAAAAAAAAAGAATTTAAAATTGTCTAATGTTGAAATGAAGGACAAAATGTATGGTGTATTCATTTAAATAGTTCTTTGACTTTCCTGAGTGTGTAAACTGCTTCTGTGAGACTATAAACAGTGTTCAGTAATCTGGGTCATAAAGTACATACACCACTGTTGGCTCAGTGATTGTTACTTAAAGAGTTGATTTTGACTTCTAGTTGGAATAAAAACAGGCCGCAGATCTGAACCCCATTTAACTTTCTGCTCCATTACCCATAAACTTGTAGGCAGTCCTTGACCATATGTAATCGAATATTTTTCATTTCCCAGAGGACTGAACACTGATTTTTGAGGCCACCTGAGATTTGATAATTGTAGCAGTCTGTTCAGTGGTTCCATTTTTGTTGTACTCAAAAACTCAGATGTAAGTGTGGAGAAAGATTGATTTAGGATTTAGGGCCTTGTGTAGGATAGGAGGGGTTGAAAAGTAAGAAGGTAAGATAAAGAAGTCAGTTGAGCTGATGTAGTACAGGGGATAGGTTAGTTAGAGAAGGAAATGATCATAAGGAGAAAAGGGAAGACTCTAGAGAAGAATCATGATAAGGTTCAGGAACAGGCTTTTTTATGTGCAAGGTTGATAGCATTGACGATTATGTTGCTTGGATACCTAACCTATTTTCAGTGGTGGGGAAACAATCAGGAGAGGTAAGATCATGACTTGGATTGGTGGAGATCATTATTTTTTCTCTAAGAACTTTTTCAGCTCTGAAATTCCCATATTTTTAAAATAATCTGTATAATATTTTTTCCATTACCATTTAGTCCCCTTATACCCACCTCCCCCCAGCAATCACCAGCCTGTTGTCCAAGAGTCCTTTTTCCTTTTTGCTCAATCCCTCTAGTGCTTCACCACCCCCCCCCCCTTACTAGCTGTCATCTGCTCCCCATTTATGAGTCTGTCTCTATTTTGCATGTTAGTTTAGTTCATTGGATTCCACATATGGGTGAAATCATATGGTAATTGTCTTTCTCTGACTGGCTTATTTCACTTAGCATAATGTTCTCCAGGTCCATCCATAAGTGCAAAGGGTAAAAATTTTTTTTTTTTATGACCGTGTACAATTCCATTGTGTAAATATCCTGTAGTTGTTTTATCCATTCATCTGTTGATGGATATATTTTTTTAATCTTCCCTTTTCTCTTAAACCGCTGAATAATAGCAATGACTTATAAGAATCTTGAAATATTTTCAGAACCAAAGTTATAAAACATGTTCCCCCTTTTTAAGAGTATGGTTGACATCTAGTAATTACCATTAAATAGAGAATAAATCACAATAACAGGAATTATTTTTCTAACTTACATTTTCTTATTAAGAGTAGTCATTCTTTCAAATAGTTATATAATTATTCAGGAAAAGTGAAATTATGAAAAGATAGATGTCAAGTAGCTGATGGGCATCTTAGAGCTCTTACATAAGTAAGAGATCAGAGTATTGTGTTTTTATACATGTTAGCCAGGATTAATGAGCATACCCTTTGCTTAACTTATAAACTTTTTTCTCTTCCCTTTTTTCTTTTATTGTTGTTCAAGTACAGTTGTCTCCACTTTCCCCCTACTACTCCCCCCCCCAACCTCATGCTTAATTTATAAATTAATTTGGACACTTTTTACACTTCATCGACCATTCTGCGTACATTTTTTGATGAGTTAGTTCATTGAAGGCGACATTAAGCTTTCTCATTCATGTAGAATCTGGTTAGGCCTTTGGTTTATCTCATGGCAGAGCATAAAGTACTTGACAAAATTTGACCTGACAGCTTTACTGTTACGTAACATAGAAGAGAAACTTAAAAACAACAAAAAAGAGGGATAAGTGAGTGATTTATCAGAGCAACCTGTATTTTTCTCCAAAATCTTACCACCCTTCTCTGACCTCTCTAAACTGTGGCAGAACCACCACAGGCCTAGTAATTTATGCACTCTTAAGTTAACCAATATTTTAAAAAATAAATAATTGTAAATATTTAGGGGTGAAAAGGTCCTTAGGATTATCCTGTCCAGTTGTATCACGTTACCAGTGAGAGTACAGGAGCCTAAAAAGGGTAAGTAACTTGCTTAGGGCCAGAGAGCTACACACTCAGTGGCAGAGCTGACCCAGGAACCAAGGTCATAGGGCTCCAATTTCAGTGCTCTTCTTGTAATATGTGAGTAGAATACTTAATAACAAGTTGATTCTTACAATATTTTAGGAAAGGAAATTTCATAGAACCATGATGAATACTGTGATGTTTGATTTTGCAAGTTGAGTAATATAATTATATGGGAGGATATATATGATTGTTTAGATTCATACCCTTTTAGCCCCACTAGTGGTATGACCTTGGTCAAGTCTTTTTATCTGTAAAACTCTACTTCTTCTATAGAGTATGGCTGATATAAGTACTTCTTTATATATTGTGTGCAACAATCTCTTTAAAGTCTGGTATATGGTCACTTCTCAGTAAATGTTATCTGCTGCTGTTACTGATTTACAATAATTTCTAGTTCTTTCACCTTCCTTTAAATACTGGTAGGTGATTATCTTGCCAATAAATTGAACATTGAGAGTGACTAGTAATAAAAGTAATGGATTTAAAAACAGATTTGTAAAAAATATTTTAGAAGGGGCATTGTATGTATGTCTGAGCCTTTCAAATTAGGGAAATATTTTTAAATTTCATGTTAAACTGTGATGCTATAGTTGTCTTTAAATTATACTCACAAATCACAACTTCCAAGTGAAGTATTTTTGTCCCTAGTGATTCTCCTTTACACAAATTCCAGAGTATTTAAATTATTGGACATCAAGACCACAGGATTTGGTTTCATTTTGTGTATATACATATATATCTGAATAATCTTTTCCTACTAATAATAACAAGCCCAGAAGTGGTTATTTTTCTATGAAAAACCTCAATCTAAGAAGGTTTAAGAATGAAAGATACTGAATTTCTCTTTCACTCTTAATTTAGTCATATTCTACTTGCCTTTTATCTGTAGTAGTGCTGTCTTGTGGTAAGCAAGCCCATATGGATAATACAGTGTTTTCTGAAGTGTGCTGACATACTACTGGTGATGTAGGAGAGTTTTGTTTTTTAATCCCCAGGGTTATTGATTTTAGAGAGAGAGGAAGGGAGGGAAAGAGAGAGGAAAAGAAACATTGATGTGATAGAGAAACACTGATCCATTGCCTCTCACATGTGTCCTGACTGGGCACCTTACCTGCAACTTAGGCATGTGCCCTGACCAGGAACAGAACCTGCACCTTTTGGCTTACAGGACAGTGCTGCCCCCAACTGAGCCACACCGGCCAGGGCTAGGAGAGGTTTTTAATTGGTATTCAGGTGAGCATTTAAATTATGATACTTAGAAATCATAATGCTGATTAGGGAAATGTGTAATATACCATATTTGTGGTTTCATAGATTTTGTAGTTTAAGATGAATGCAATGTTTCTAAAAAAATGAGTTGAGATTCTGATAAATACTATAACATGGATGAAGCTTGAAACCATTATGTTCATGAAATAAGCCAGACACAAAAAGAAAATTACTGCGATTCCATTTATGAGGGTCCTAGAATAGGCAAATGTATAGACACAGAAAGTAGAATGGTGGGTAGCAGGGGCAAGTGGAGAGAGGTATGGGGACTCTTGCTCAGTGGTACACAGTTCTGGAAAGGGAGAGTGGTGAAGGCTGTATAATAGTGTGGATGTACATACTGCTACTGAATTGTAAACTTAGAAGTGGTTAAAGTGGTAAATTTTATGTGAATATTTTACCAAATTAAAAGGCGGGGGGGGGGATGGGATGAGACCTATGTGTTTAACAAAGTAAATTGAGAAAAATAGTAACTAGTGATAATAGACACTTGACACACTGGAAAAAATGTTGATGGTGGTATGCAGGTAATTGAAGTTCAGCCAACAGTAGGGTAAAGGGAAGATGAATGGCATAACTTGCAGGGGTGTCCAGTCTTATGGCATCTCTGGGCCACACTGGAAGAAGAAGAGTTGTCTTGGGCCACATATTAAATACACAAACACTAACAAAAACCGATGAGCAAAAAAAAAAAGGTTTTAAGTAAATTTACAATTTTATGTTGGGCCACATTCGTAGCCATCCTGGGCTGCGACTTGTACACCCCTGCTAGGGAGACCTGGCTCGTGGTTCTGTCTCACTGCCGCAAACTAGAAGAACGGGCCAGATACACAGCCCTTATCGAAAGCATATTAGGTAAGAGACTCTGACCTCTAAGACTACTCACCATCCTAAAATTCTCTTATTCTGGGCTAGACTACTGGGTTCTTTATTCAGTATGAATAAAACTAAAACTAAGTAATAAATAAGACTAAAAAAAGAAAATTTATTTAAACACGATAGTATTTAAAATCTTTTGAGGACCATGTCATAGTAACAGTAGGTGAGAAGGAAATAAAATAACCCATCAATTTCCTATTCTGTCAGGCTCTTTTTCCTTATATGTCGATTTTGTATTTGTCTAGCATGTCATATTATTTTTATGTGGTGGTAATCAATGGCGCTTTTGTAGACCAGGTTTCTGTCAGCAGTCTTCATATGTTAATTTACATTTCATACTTTAGGTCATGATTACTCTTAGCAGATGAAATTTTTAAATGTGTTTCATTCATACCTTGTTTTGGTAGCTAATATTCAAGAGAGTCTTTTGAGTTGGTTTAAGGGAAATACTATGATATTAATCCTTCTTGAGCTTCATCTAGTCAATGGTATGGTATATTAAATGCTCTTAATATTTTATTTAGACACAAAATTGGAATCTTGTCTATAAGAGAGGAGAACAGTTAAAATTGTTAACTTAGTGCCCCAATTATGCTTTTTTCACCTATTAACTATTTATTTTGCATTTTTGTTTCATCTAAAATTTTAATTTTCATTAGAATTGTTAGATTTGACTTTAGAATATAATGTTCTGTTCTTTAGTTTGCTTTTATGTATTGACTCTGATAGAGATACAGAGATTTGTCCAAAATAACAAGTAAGCTTCCTTCACAGTAGAGCTACTGTTTCATTTTATGATCCTTTTCTAAACTGTAACATGTTATTTACATGAGCTCCTGGTTAATTTCTCTTGAAATTCATAGTTTTATTCTTCTTTTATAAGTTACCTGGAAATCCATGGTATTGCTTTCATAAATAGTTTCACAATTTTTTCTTTTCTTTTATTGTAATTGAATAACAATAAAAATTAAAAAAAATAAATTTGATCGAAAATATACATATTTGTATAAAATTAGGTTCCCAGTCTTAAACACCAATTTTTATTTTTTAATTTTTTAAAATATTTTTTATTGATTATGCTATTACAGTTTTCCCAATCTTTTCCCCCTCTGTCCCCCCTCCAGCTTACCCGCCCCCAACCCTCCAGCATTCCCCCTCCTTAGTTCATGTCCATGGGTTGTACATACAAGTTCTTGGAGCCCTCTGTTTCCTGTACCACTTTTTTATCTCTCCCCATCTACCTTATGCCTACTAACCATGCTTCTTCTTCCCTGTACCTTCCCCCCATTCCTCACTTCCTCCTCCCCGCTGAAATCCCTCCATGTGATGTCCATTTCTCTATTTCTGTTCCTGTTCTAATAGTTGCTTAGTTTTCGTTTTTGTTATTTTTCTTTTAGTTTCATTTGTTGATAGTTGTGAGTTTGTTGTCATTTTGCTGTTCATATTTTTGATCATCTTTTTTTTTAGATAAGTCCCTTTAACATTTCATATAATAATGGCTTGGTGATGATGATCTCCTTTAACTTGACCTTATCTGGGAAGCACTTTATTTGCCCTTCCATTTTAAATGAAAGCTATGTTGGATAGAGTAATCTTGGATGTAGGTCCTTGCCTTTCATGACTTCAAATACTTCTTTCCAGCCCCTTCTTGCCTGCAAGGTTTCTTTTGAGAAATCAGCTGATAGTCTAATGGGAACTCCTTTGTAGGTAATTCTCTCCTTTTCTCTTGCTGCTTTTAGGATCCTCTTTTTATATTTAATCTGGGGTAACTTAATGATGATGTGCCTTGGTGTGTTCCTCTTTGGGTCCACTTCTTTGGGACTCTCTGGGCTTCCTGGACTCCTTGGAAGTCTATTTCCTTTGCCAGACTGGGGCAGTTTTCCTGCATTATTTGTTCAAATAAATTTTCAACTTCTTGGTCCTCTTCCTCTTTCTTTTCCTCTTGGGCACCCCTATAATTTGGATATTGGAACGTTTCAGGTTGTCCCAGAGGTTTGTAAGAGTCTCTTTATTTTTTCATATTCTTGTTTCTTCATTTTTGTTCTGGTTGGATGTTTGTTTTTTCCTTGTGTTCCAAATCATTGATTTGAGACCTGGTTCCCTTCCTGTCACTGTTGGTTCCCTGAATATTTTGCTTTATTTCACTTTGGGTATCCTTCATTTGTTTTTGCATTTTTAAACTAAGCTCAATCAGATCTGTGAGCATTTTGATTACCAAGGCTTTAAATTCTCCCTCAGATAGTTTGGCCATCTCCTCCTTGCTTAGCTCTCTTTCCGAGGCCCTACTCTGTTTTTTCATTTGAGCCATATTTCTTTGTCTTCGAGCATCAGCTAAGTTGTAAGGGGGTGGGGCCTTAGGTATTCACCCGGGCAGGGCAACCCTCTTTGCTGCACAGCAGCCCTGCCCATGGGGAAGGGGCCAGAGAGGGAACAGTGCTGCTTGCACTTTTCAAGGGACTCTAATGTGAGACTGGGAGCTTCTCCTACTGCTGCAACTTCTGTAGCCTGGAGCCGCCTCTGAGTCCCCTTAAGTCAGCCCCTCCTGAGCAGCCCTCTGAGCTTGACAGCCAGCCCTGCCCCCAAGGGCTGTCCTATGGCTGGGGTTTTTCTGAGTTGGCCCTCATGGTTGCCCGCCTTACTTGTCTGGTTCCTTTGGTTGAGTTTTTCTTTAATTCCTTTGTTGTTGGAGTTCTGTGCAGTTTGATTTTCTGGCACTTTTGGTGGTTTATTGATTTCAGATTGGTTGTTATCCTCCTTTTGGTTGTGCGAAGAAGTGAAGGGTCTGTACCTACGCCTCCATCTTGGCCGGAACTCTGTAAACACCAAGTTTTAAAGTCCTTAGGACCAAGATTTCAGATAATGGTAAAAAAATAAGTTTCTCATTATCATTATATCTTCAAAATCAAAAAACACATTTAACTATATATATATGTTATTATAGAGGGTCCGGCAGAAATAACGCCTGCTTGAGTGTGGTTGGTAGGGTGATAATAGGGGTGTAATAATTTATAGTTTTAACTTGAACATTTTACTTAAAATGTCATATGGTGTGCTTGAGTGTGATATTGTTGTGTTACGGAATTACATACTTATGATTTTGTAATAAAAGATTTTGTAATAAAAAGGGGGTGTTATTTGTGCTGGACCCTGTATGTCTGTCCTGTGTTTTATGTGTCTATCTCATATTTTCATTAGGTTGTCAGTTTTTTTGACTGCTAATACATTTGTTGTGATAAAATAGATTTGATGTAATAAAATTCTTCTCTAAAGAGTTACTTCAGGAAAAAGTCATTTTTATTTACTCAGTTTTTCTTCTGCCTGTTCCCTTTACAATTTTTTAAAAATCAAAATTGAAGAGGTAATTGACAAATACAGCAGTTAGGCTCTGCAGTTTTTATTTTGGGTAAATATGAAATAGGGAATTTTTACAAGATAATCTATACTAGCTTTATTTATATCTCCTTTAAGAACTAGTAGCTCAGATTTTTATAAGGACAATATGTTTATTTTTTACATATTCTTAAATGTTTTTTATTGATGATTTTTTTTAGAGAAGAGAGTGGGGAACAAGAGAGGGAGAGAGAGAAAGAAAAACATTGATGTGAGAAGCATCAATCAGTTGCCTCCGGTATGCGCCCTGACTGGGAATCCAACCCACAACTTAGGCATGTGCCCTCACCAGGAATCAGACCTGCAGCCTTTTGGTGTACTGCACGAGGCTCCAACCAACTGAGCCACTGGGCCAGGGCGAGCATATGGTTTTTTTTTTATTTAACTTTTTATCATGGAAATTTTCAAGACTACACAAATCAGAATCCTCTCCATAATACATGTGGTTGCTGTGTCTCTTAAGTGTCTTTTTTTTTTCTTTGTCACCTAAGAATACTTGAGCAATGCCCAGTGAGAGCTCATGGGAAGTCACCAGAACCAGAACACTTTCCAAGGCATGGCCCCTCCCTCGGGCCCCTCTCTCAGGGTGAACCTATTATAGGGCTGGGGAAGCACATGTCCTTTATCTTTCAGAGCTAATGAGTCCAGTCTTTCATTTAACTAGGAAGGGTTTTGTTCAGACTCTTGAGTAAACAATCGAAGTAAAATCTGAAATGAAAAGCAGCCACCCATTTTTTTTTTCTTTTTTCTGGTTATTTCAAACCTCATCCACATGAAGGATTTTCTAAGAACAACAGCTCAAATAAAGTTAGGGCCCTGCTACTTAGAGCAAGGAGGCCTGCAGTTCTGAGAGAGACTCCCACAAGTTCACCCAGTGTATAGTGGGAGCTGGTGGGGCACATGGGCCCTTGCTTGTACCTAGCATCAGTTTTGAGTCTGCTGGGGGGCTTAGGTGGGCTTTTTCAGAATCCTGCCACACCTTGCAAAGTACATTTCAATGTAAGAAACATCCATACTTGTGGAGAATTTTTGTAAGTTTATTTGAGCACTAAGGATAGCGGTGGGGAGCAAGATCTCCGAGTGTCTTTTAATTTACATTAGTTTCCACTCTTTAAACTCTATGATATATATTCATTGAAGAAACTGGGCTATTCTAAATTTGACATACTTGTCTAATGGCTTGACTAGATTTGGGTGTGATTTTCTTGTTGTATCACATCAAGATGCGTATGTCTGCTTCACTTCCTTTTAGATAGGTAGGTTAGTGTGGGAACACAGACCTAACACAAACAGTACATAGACATATTCACCAGAATACTCAAGCAGGAATGCTCGTAACAGTGCAAATGCCCATTTGCTAGCTGTAGAATGGGTAAATTTTATTTGTATGTGATGGAATGAATACCACAGCAATAAAAAGAAACAAAATAACTGATAGAACTGATAGATGCAACAAAACTTAACATTTCTCACAGAAATAATGTTGGGTGAAAATATATACTACTTGATATCAGACACAAGAAGTTTGAAAGTGAACAATATTAATGTCTCATCTAAACATTGTAATCCAGACCAATGAAACAATATTACTTATTAAAAAGTTCTTTCTCCCACAAATTGAGATAGCTCCTTAATCATATACTCAGTTTCCATAGGCATTAGGGTATATTTCTAGATCTTGTTCCATTGGTCTATCCATTCATACGCCTGTGTCACATTGTTTTATTTATAGAAGCTTAGTAACACGTTTTACTATCTGACAGGGCTTGTACCTTTCTCCAGTCATTGCCCTGCTTTTTCAGGATTTTCCTAGCTTTTCTTGCTTGCTTATTCTTTCAAGTTAATTTTATAATCAACTTATCTTTCTTCAGGAAAAAATAAAACCCTAAAGGTATTTCCATTAGAAGTGCATTAAATTAATGGATTACTTTAGGGAGTACTGCTACCTTTATGATGTTGAATTTTCCTTTCCAAGAACATGGTTTGTCTTTCCTGTTCACTTTGCTTCTTTCAGGAATGTTTTATTCCTTATATAGGATTGGTATTGTTTATTGCTGTTAAATTTAAGCCCATTTTTTGTTTTTGCTGTTGTGAATGGGGTCTTTTCTATTTTTACTTCATTTTTTCCATTTATGATTTCTTTTTACTGGTTATTATTGTGTATATGGAAGCTTGATTCCTGTGTATAACTATAGCCTGCTGTTTTACTATATTTTCTTACTTGGAATAGTTTTTCCATTGATTTTTTGGGGGGGGGGTTTCAATTAACTATATTATTTGCAAATTGATCTAGAAATAGTTCCCCCATACACACCCATACCCAATTGTTGTGCTTCTAGTCTGATTGCATCGGCAAGTACCTGTATAATGTTGTTCAGTAGTGGAGTCATTTTTCCTGACTTCAGTGGGAAAGTGTTTAGCTTTTTTCCATTAAGGTGCTGGCTTTTTTTTTTTTTTTTTAAACAGCTGTATGTATGAGAGAGATAATTTATATACTATAATATTTACCCATTATACCTGTTCAATTTAATGATTTTTTGTTTTAGTAAATTTATAGGGAGGAGCAACCATCCCCATGATGCAGTTACAGGACATTTCTGTCATTCCAAAAAGTTCCTTCTGTCCTTGTGTAGTGACTTGGAATGTTGACAGGTGTATGAGGATATATTTATGTGTGTACGTTTTTATGCAAATACGTATATCATATACCTGTATAGATGTATTTATATTATTTAAAGAATCACCATTAATTCCTATCCTGTTTTATTTTTAATTTTTAATTCAAATGATGCTTAAAAATTTTCTTTTTTGACATACATTGTTAAATCAGCAGACCAAGTTGTAGTCTGACTTGTCATAGTGAAAAAGACCTTTCCTTACAATAAAATGTTGAGATATTACAATAAGAAGTTTTTTCTGTGAGAAAAGGAAGATAGCAGTTCATATTCTGAAACATTTTGTCGCATGTTGTTTGTTAAAGAGGATGGCATTCCCTGTGGATATGCTGGACAATTGCACTCACGAGGAATTGGAAAATTCTGCTGAAGATTATATGTCAGATCTAAGGTGTGGGGACCCTGAAAATCCCGAGTGTTTTTCTCTTCTCAATATTACGGTAAGGTGTTCTGCAGTGATTTTTATTGATCTTTTCAGTTGAATTTATACATGAAAACAATATCCTTTTATTTTAATCACTTTAAAGTGTTAACTTTAATCACTTTTGAAATGTGTATTAGCAGACATCAGTAAAATGGATAAATATTGATTGGTTAGTACAGTAGCATGATCAAGTTTTAAAAAGAAACCCTACAGGTTATTGCTTAATATTTGTGTTGTGCCTTTAACATTGAGTAGTTAACCAATTTTGCTAAGACTGGTTATCATTTCAGGTAACTCAAATTTTCTTTAGATTTGCAATTTGTGATATTAATATATTTTTAAATAAAAAAAACTAAATCACACATTTTTGTGTCACAAATCTTCCCTTTTCTAAAATACTAAAATCAAAAAATTCAAATTAGTAAGCTGTGATATATTGCAATAGATTATGAGCCTTGGAATCATTAGAGTTCCACTGTGAAGTTGATGGTAGGTAAATGCTCTAACCTCTCTAGCCCTGAGATTTTTCTTCTGGAAAATTATGTTCATTTAAAGGATTCTTTTAAAAAAGTCTCTTGGAGTACCAGTATTTTCTCGTTCTCTAAATTGAAATGTTGTCTGTACATGGGGGTTGGTGTTGGATTAATGAAGGCAGAAAAATTTTAAAGTATTGTATGTACCTCAAAAATTAGGAAAAAAATTTACCTATCTGGTGTCTTTTTCTATGAAATAGAATCCCCCTGTTATTAATAGTCTAAATAACAGATGATAAACTGTAGTTGCTTTTTAGTGACTTTGTGGACCATATCATTCTTTTGTTTTTACTTAGACTTATGGCTAGAGCACAGTAATATTTATTAAAGTGAACATTCCTGTTTTTCCCCAAGAGAGTAAAACTCCACAAAAAGAAGTTCTGATTTACTTTTATTTTGAGACTAGAAATATCTTTTATGAAATGAAGTTATGTAATTAGCATTAATGTAGGCTAAGTTAATATTTTGGTAGAATCATGGTGTTTTTGTCCTATATTTTCTAACAGACTCTTCACTAATCTTTAATCAATTGTCATTTCAGATTCCTATTAGCCTGTCAAATGTAGGCTTTGTACCTCTTTATGGTGGAGATCAGACGCAGAAAATTCTTGCTCTTTTTTCACCTGAGGACTCACTCACAGGTTTCTTTTTTGCTTAATCTTTAAAATTAAGGAGCTTTTCTCCAAACAATTAGAAATTTATTAAAAGGTAGCTGCATGAAGGAATTTTAAAAACAGAAAACTTGTTTCAAACTGTAAATTTAGGAAAATACAATTCTTAATTGCTTATAATTAAATGCTTAATGAGTAAAATTGAAATGCTATATGGTACTACATTGTATATTTTAAAGCATGGGTATACTTAAGAGTACATAAACTTTAGCAAATAGTAGTATTATATACTTTAAGCCTTAAGACTTAAATATTAATAATCATTTGTTCTATTTTAGCTGTGGCATTTTACCTTGCTGATCAGTGGTGGGCTATTGATGATATTGTGAAAACATCTGTCCCTTCTAGAGAGGGGCTTAAGCAGGTAATAAAGATCCTATAATTTTAAAAGTCTTTCTTAGGCCATTTCACAAGTTTGCTTCCCATAAACAGTGGTAGTCGTTGAAGTTATTGAGCTCTTTTTTCCATTTTACTATAACAAGTTTATGTTAAACCCGCAGAGTTTCATTTTTCTAAACATATGTGAGAATTGTGAGAGGAAGAATGAATACCTACGTTAGCTGAAATGTAGTTATCCATACCAACTTCAGCTTCTGATCTTCTTACTGGATAGCGAAAAAGCTAGTTCTCTTTGTGTGTGGTTGCTTAGGTTCTCTTTCTCTAGGAGACAGTGACCAGGAAATTTGCTTATCAGTAGAGCCATTTTGGGAGGTTCTTAGCAGCCTACTGCAAAACTTGGTCCTTTTTTTTCTGTCCTGGTCACTGTTTTATCATACTTAGAGCAGGACATGGATGGCACGGATATCAGTTCTGCATGCCATAGTGCTCAATGGGAGATCCAGTCTGTGAAAGGCAGAATTAAGAAACAAAAAAGGAAGGATCTAACGTAATGAAAATAAATGGGGATAAATGTAAAGGAGTATCCGTAGGTTCAAAAAATTAATTATACCATGTAAACCATGAAGACCAAACTGAAACAGCAATACACATAAGAAAGAGTGGGCATTAGTTAATTAGAAATAAATGAATGTAAGCAAAAAAGCTGATTTAAAACCCTTTATGCAGAAAAGCCGTGTTAGCAATACCTTCATTGTTTATATCTGTAATATCTATATACCCATCATGAATATAGATATTAGGGATTTGGAGCAATTTTCAAGGAAGAGGACTAGAATGTCAGAAGTACCCCACATTGCATTAGATTAGTCTTTCCTTCAATTGTTTAGCATTTGTACGAAATTTAGGGGACTATTATGGCAGTCTTTAGATATTTGTAGGCTGTGTGGCTCCAGAATATCAAAGCATATCCTTAGAAATGGATTTCAGCTCAGTATGAGGAAGAATTTTATGCTGATCAGAGCTGTTCAAGGTAGGAATGGGTTGCCTTATAAGCTAAAGAGCTTTGTCATTTCATGTGTTGTTTAGTACTGGAGATTTCCTACTGGGGATGATTTCGAGAGTAGTGTGTATGTGGTTAATGGTTGCTCTTTCCACATACCTTATTAGAGGTATGTGAAAAAAAAAAAAAAACCTTGTGTTTTTCTTTTTAAGGAAACTTTGGAGAAAAAAGTTTTTACGGATAGAACTCTTGTTTTTAGCAGTGAAAGACCTGTTGGGGAAACGCCACTGTTTGACGTCAGGTCAGAAAGTTGGTAGGGGTGGGGGGTGCTCTGGTGACCATGTAGCCCTGCAGGTAAGAAGTGAGGCTCAGTTTCCATTTTGGAATTGCCCCAAGTATGTTTTCACTAGATTTACCCAGTGCCACTGTCATCGCTCATCTGGTGTGGCGGGTGTGTGTGTGTGTGTGTGTGTGTGTGTGTGTGTGTGTGGTTGGCAGGTAGGAATGTATTCCTTATAGTTAGACAACAAAAACACAACTGTTCAGTGAACACTTTACCTAGAAAAGATGTGACAGATTCCTTCCCCAGGAGCATTATGGCTTTGCTCATCAAATGAGGTAATTGTCCTTAAAGTCTTCAGGGGATAGATAGCATGAAGGCTTCTCTGTCTCTCTCTGTCTCTCTCTGTCTCTCTCTGTCTCTCTTTCTCTCTTTCTCTTTTTCTCTTTTTCCTAATGTGAAGACTGAAATGGGGTGGAAAAGGGTTGAAGCAGAAGAGGTGGTGGAGGAAACATTCAGGGTGGTTGAGACCCCTCATCTGGGCAGCTGGAAGCAGAAAGAAAACATTGAGTGTTAAAGAGGAGATGCCGGGGATCGGTGCACTGGAAACTCATTTTGCCTGTTTTAAAATTTTGCTGAAAGGTAGTGTCCACGCATAATATGGGTGTATAGAAATGGATTGTCATTAGCATGAATGATTAGCTTTACCTCTGTCATAATAAAATGTTTACAAAACAGTTTGAATGTTTCAAAGGTCTTTGAATGCCAGCATGAGGTATGAAGCAGGGAGCAAGGTAAATAGCATCTCTGAATTGATGCATATTATAACTGTTGTGCCTGGTGTTTGACTCTCTTTGTAGGTGAGAACTCTTGGGGAGAGAGTGGTTCTGTATGTTCTGAATCGAATTATTTATAGAAAACAGGAAATGGAGAGAAATGAGATCCCATTCCTGTGTCATAGCAGTACTGATTATGCTAAGATTCTGTGGAAGAAAGGAGAGGCCATTGGGTTTTATTCAGTTAAGCCTACAGGTGAGTCTTTAAAAGTTATTTAAACTGTGTTTAATGGAAACCTTTTCAGACCCCAACTGTATCAATATCGCTTTTAAGTGAATCTTGAGTCAAATTGAGGCGATTTTACTTAGTAATTTGGGGAATATTTTCATTCTATCATTCAGTAAAAGTGAGGATTATTAGTAAGGCCTTTTGAAAAAACAAAATAAAAATAAATATTTGTCAGAAAGGAAGATGTCTCCATATGTGTGGAGAGAGAGAACCTTAAATTTATCCATTTTCTCCTATTGTCCTTCCTTTTATTTAAACCCAGCAGGGATGTCCATCCTGAGGCCCGTGGGCCACATGCAGCCTAGGATGGCTGTGAATGCAGCCCAACACAAAATTGTAAATTTACTTAAAACATTATGAGATTTTTTGGTGATTACATGTTATAATGTATTTAATGTGTTGACCCATGACAACTCTTCTTCCAGTGTGGCCCAGAGATGCCAGAAGGTTGGACACCCCTGAAAGTTGTTTGCTGTGATTCTGCTATCAGTATTACTGGCTCCCTTTAAACTCTTGTTTACCCGTGGACCAAATGCATAGCCCTTTCCTGTTTAGTGCCGCTGATTTGGCCTGGCATTAAAGGCAGCTTTGTTAATTACCATGAAAACAAAGTACCCTAATATATACTTGGAGAACTCAAACAGCTTTGAAATTGTGCATGTTCTAAAGTTTGGATTTCCTACCCTAAGACCGTACTCCTAAGAGACTGGTGCAGCTTCATCTTGTTTTCCGTTTTCCTGTTCGTTTGATCTCTGGATATACTGGAGCCACAAAGATCTAACCTGCTTACTCCATGTGTTTAAAAAACCAAGCAACAAAGTTGGTCCTGTTCTGTACCTTGACCAAAAGACCTTTCACATCAAACGCTCACATTATTTTTCTGTCTTTTTTGCATTTCAGACCTTCCCAACTTAGGTCTCCTGGTCAGATCCATTGTAAAGATTATATCACATTCACTGCTGGTTTGAAGAACAGTTGTGACTAGTATCTTAATCACAAAATTAGTACACATTTATGATGAGATTATACATATAGTCAGTAAAAGGAAAGTCACTTTCTCAAGAAAAAAAATTGTGATCTAGAGTATAAAATGATTTTGGTGTTTAGTAAATACTTCGGTTCTCCTTTAATAGTCTTATTTTATTCTTGTATAAGTTTGAAATAGAATCAATAATTTGTGTGACTCCAGAAAGATATTATTATATAGGGGCAGAATAATACTGTTTGTTAAATGGAAGCTTACAGCTACATTGCATAAAAGGCATCACTTTGTTGTGTTTTAAATGTTTTTGTAAGTTTAGGGCTGGGGTGTTGTTCAATTTTGTTATGTTTTATTTTATACAAGATAATTCCTATGGGAATTGGACGCTTTTCACTTTTTCATACTGGTTCCCGGGGAGTTTTCTGTCTGAAACTAGCATAGATATTTTGAGAACATAATTAGTTTATACTTTTTTTGTTTAAATCTTGTTTTAGATGAAAGACACACAGTTAAAGGGCATAGCATTCCCCTTTTAGTATTTCTGATCAGTATTTGATTCCAGGAGTGTGTTCCTCTTTGTTTTATGTGCATTTGGAACTCTTCTCTCCTCTTTGAGACCTGGCCATTCTTTTTACTTGTTCTGGTAGTTAACTCAATTTTATATCCTGGAGCTTCCAGGTGCTTCCAAGTGCTACTTTTCTACAACTTTTAGTACCTTAACTTTGCTAATTGCCTTACATCCTTGCTATATTAATTTTTGTTCTTTCCTGTTTTATGTTCTGGCTCTCATCGACTAGATAACAATGGAAGGTGTGCTTAATACTAGCCTTTGAATCAGTAACGATTAAATTTAGTTTGGAAGGTTTTTTTTTTTTTTTTTTTTAAACAAAGGAAATGCAGACATAAAATATTTTGTAAAAATTGTCCAAAACAATACTAAAACACTTTGTGATAGAAGTATTCCTTACATATTCAGGAAAAAAACTGTGCCAGCAAAGAGATAAAATCTTTATAAAATAAAGTTCTAGTTGAATGAAAGCCTTATGCAATCAGGTATTTATGATTTTTTAATTAAATAGCAAATCAGTATATAGGGGTAATAGTTGGGTTATAAAAATAACCTTGATATATAAAAGGAGGCTTTGTTTATGAGGCAAAATCCTATTACAGTACAGTGAAAGTCAAGAAACTGTATAAATTCTTTTTTGCCTGAAGAAAGAGATTACTGTGAAAGACTTACTGTTTGTTTTTTAGGTTAGGTAGATGTCAGATTATTAAAAATGGTTTTTTATACTAGGTTATTGTATGATGTCTGGCATAAGGGAGTTCCTAGATGGAGTAACATCACTATATCAAAAGATTTTTCTGATCTTGTCTACAGTTATTAAGCAAATTTATCTATAAAAATAAAAAACAGGAATAGGATTAACGTTGAACCTTGTCTCATTCTAGTAGTAAGTAATATTCATTTGTGGACACATAAGTAAAAAAGGTAAGCCCCTTATTTCATTAAGAGATGTATTTTCAGTAAAATTTTATTTTTTGTTTAACAAATAGTTTTTCAAATGTGGAATATACATGTGTTTTTATCCATCATGTGCTATAATTAAGTACAATAATCAGAATTTCTTTTGGGTTGATACTTAGAACGTTATGGTCACAAGAAATTAAAAATTTTACATTTGTATACAGATATGTTATTACAGAGAATAATGATTGGATCATCAATAAACTTTCAAGTATAGAGATATATTACATAGAATAACATTCTGTAGAATAAATATAATGCAAATAGAAGTTCAAGGAGAAAACGGAACAATGAAAAATGTTCGAGTGTTAAAGAATAATTAGTTCAATAGTAAAGGAATAGTTTGTTCAATGGATGATGACAGTTATGAAATTGATAATAGTTTTTAGGATCCTTTGATACATTTAAGAGATTGATTTATTGGTTTTTATTTTTCTTTAAGTCAATGTTTATTAATTGCAAAGGAAAAAATAGTAAATTTACATAGAGTATCCTGGCAGACATCATGTTAACTAACTGATTATAGTTAACATCACCAGGAATAAGACATTAATATCATAGACCCCAAATCTATGATGTACTGAGAAGGGCATAACATGATATCTGTGGTATTTTTGCCCAGAATGCATAACCTCAGTTTTATCATGAGAAAACATTAGACAAAGCCAAGTTGAAGGTTATTTTACAGTATAACTGATCAGTAATCCTGAAAAGAATCAAGATCATGAAAGACAAGGAAAGATGGAGGAATTATCATAGGCCAGAAATTAGGGAGACATTAAAATAAATACATTGTGGAGTCCTGGATTGGATCCTGAAACAGAATATGGACATCAGTGGAGGAACTGATAAAATTGGTATAAGGTCTGTAGTTTAGTTAATGATATTTTATCAGTATTGATTTCCTGATTTTGGTAACAGTACTTTGGCTCTGTGAGATTTTAACATTAGGGAAGTTGGGTGAAGGGTATATGGGAACTTTTTGTATATTTTTGCAATTTCCCTGTGAGCCCAAAATTATTATAAAAATAAAAAGCTTTTTAAAAAGTTAATATCTAGAGATTATATCCTTTGTAATTACGGAAACTTAAAACAAAAATTTTAGATGTTACCATGTGCATATATGATGTTTCAAAATTACTTAATAGCTATGTGAGCAAAATAATTTCCTTTAAAGTATTTAACTTGGCCAAGAAAAAAACCGTCTAAAAATACCAGTATAAGTGGCATCTCTGGGAGAGGTTTTAGCGACATTACCCTCTGTGAATCTCACTGTTGGCAATTACTACCATGTCCACAGAGCTTCTAGTCGGCTTCTAATTTCATTCCTAACTATAAACATCTTAGGGAAAGCCACTGATATGGAAGTTGGAGATCAAAACAAAAAAGCATAAAAACATTTTGGAAGAGACAGGTAATGCAAACACAGAATAAAACAACTCAATTTTTGGAAGGTGAGAGTAGTCATTACATTTATGAAATGATGTATTAAAAGTTGAGGAAATTGATCAGAAAAGAGAGCAGCAACAACAACAATAAACCCATGGAAAATAAGAAAGAAAAGATAAAAATTAGGGGAATGGCCTGAATAACAGATATTTCAGAAGGAGAAAACGGAGAAACTGGAGGGGAAAAAAATCACCAATGAAATAATTTAAAGAGAATTTCTCAGAATTACAGAAAATGCATTTCCATTTTAAAAGGGCCCATTGAGCATCCATCACAATGAGTTACAGTAGACCTAAACTGAGATAGATTATTATGAATTTTCAGATTATTATAAACTTTGTAAGCCTCAGTGAGTGAACAATTTATACAAAGGATCAAGAATCAGAATGATTACATTTCTTAACAGTAACACTGAACATGATTCCAGTGTAAGCCTGTGTTCAAATGATCAGTGAAGTATGAGAGTAAAAGAAGGAAATTTTTAGATAGTTAATTTAAAAAAATTTATCTCTCATGCACCATTTTTCAGGAAGGTGGTAAGTAGAGTGTATGCTGTCCTAAAATAAGGAAGTAAATACAGAAAGGAAGATGACTGATCAGGGAACTGAGGAAAGTAGATCCCAAAATTGTAGTTACGTAATAGTTCCAGAGCTCTTCTGTTTAGATTGGTAGTCACTAGCTCTAATTGGCTATTAAAATGAAAATGAAAGTTAAATTAAAAATTCAGTTTCTCATACTAGCTACAATAGCTACTTACAATGTGGCTAGTGGGTACCACATTGAACAGTATATACATGGAACAATTTCATCATTAGAGAAAGTTCTAGACAACACTTTTATAGAGTGACCTATCTAGATTATAATAGCTCAGAAAGTTCTGGGACACTGATTGAAGAATATGGAATACCTGATGTACTTGAACTTATTACGGGAGACTTTTGGGGATGAGGTCAATAATAGCCACAAACCATTATTAAGGCAAATCAAAAAGTAGTGCAGGAAAAGATAAATGATCCGATTACATGGCTTAATTGTCAAAAGTATATAAATACATATACACTTACCATGTAAATACTGAAAATTGATCTAATCAAAATTACAAATTACTGTAGCAGGGTAAAGCTAGGGAGCATGTTTAGGAAATGTGTTTATGGTGGGGATGGGATTAGGGTGTGTGAATGTATGTAAGAGCTAAATTCTCTTTTCCATACTGGAATATCAGTTGACTATGCCTGAAGTAGAAAAATCAAAAAGTAGTAAGTTATTAAGAGATGTGAAAGTAAGAACCAAAAATATCAACTAAATGATTTCAAAGTGGTAGTTTCTGGGGAACAGAGAGTGTGTGTGTGTGTGTTTGGATCAGGGAGGCAGTCAAAGAACTGCTTTTTTCCCAACAGGTTGTATAGAGCTGTTGTACCGTAAACAATGTACATGTAAAACTTTGATAAAAACACTGTGGCTGGTGTGGCTCAGTGGATTGAGTGCCAGCCTGTGAACCAAGGGGTCGCTGGTTCAGTTCCCAGTCAGGGCACATGCCTGGGTTGCTGGCCAGGTCCTGGTAGGGAGTGCACAAGGGGAACCACACATTGATGTTTCTCTCCCTCTCTTTCTCCTTCCCTTCCCCCCTCTCTAAAAATAAATAAATAAAACCTTTGAGGGAAAAAAATAAAACTTTGATAAAAACAAACACTGAGCATTTTAAAATATGGGACTAATTCTAGAATCTTACTGTCTATCACAAAACTAACTGAACTTTATAAATCCTCATGGGAGCTATAGTGATCAGATCAACCTGTCAAAAGAGCTGTTCTACAAAACTGCTAATGGAAAAAAAGCTTATACATTATGAAAAACAAAGTGAGAAACCCACTTGTTAATTCGATGGAAGTTTTGTAAATATTTGCCTTATGTCAGGAAATGTAAAAATTTGTATAAAACAGGTATAACATTTTAATGTAGATAAACTGAGAGAAGAAGACAAAATTGAGGACCTGGCCAGTGTGGCTGAATTGATTGGGTGTCATTCCGCAGACTGAAAGGTTGCTGGTTCGATTCCTGGTCAGGGCACATGCCTGGGTTGCAGATTTCAGTTCCTGGTCAGGGTGTGTGCAGGAGGCAACCAATGTTTCTCTCCCACATTGATGATTGTCTCCCTCCCTTCCCTTTCTCTAGAATCAATAAAAGGAAAATAAAGACAAAATCAAGGATATTATTTTTAGCTGTTATTTTGAAAATGTCCATTATTATTTGGCTTTAACTGGAACCACCTTGATCCAATTTGAGGACCCATATTTTGGGAAAGTGCAATCTAATCAACACCTACTGCAAATCATTTTGTTGATTCACTACCAAAGGGATTTATGATCAATACTGGGAGACTTTTTTTTATTGGTACTTTTATAATCTCCATTTGAAATGATTTATAATGAGAGCATTTTTCCCTCTCTTCATTTGCTACTCAGCTTTTCAAATGACTTTCAGACTATTGTACTGAGTGCTTATCTATGATTTTCCCTCCTTTTTTGGACAGGTCATTCACTTTCTGTTCACTAAAAATCAGATTTCTGGCCCTAACATTATTTTAAAGAAAACATAACTGATATAAAATGACAAGTATTGCTAATATAGCTAAAAGCAAAGTGTAGCAGAAGTTTGTGTTGGAGAAGGATTCAGGTTGTATTTTACGGCCTTGAGTCTGTCTAGTTGTAATTCTTTTTATAGGTAATGAGCAGAGGCATGAGGGAGTCCCACACAACACTGTGGCTACCTGAAATGTGTCATTGGGAAACACGGTGGCTACTTTGTTTTCTGGTGAAGTTCTAGCCATCTAAAAAAACACATGCTTTCTAAATAAGGGTTCTGTTTATTGGGGTGGTAGGACTGACTTCAAACTCAGTAGAGACACAAAAATGGAGCTCATTTCTTCAGGCCTCAAAGCACCAAAAATCTTATGGGTGACACAAAAATGTAGTCAGTCAACAACTAATCATAATTCAATTTGATAAGTACTGTATTTGAGGTTTCAACATAGTAGTCATTGAAAAATGGAGCAGTTAATTTTGCCTTGTAGAAGGTGTCTCTGAGAAAATGGTATTTAAAAGTGCCATTGAAGTATAAGTAGGATGTCAGGCAAAGAAGAAGGAAAGGGAAAGGAACATTGTTACTAAATACATGAGTGAAATGTAAATATATGAAAGAACTCACAGTCATGAAAATATATTTGGAAAACCACCCGAAATGAGCTGGTGGAACTAAAGGGTAGGGATTGTGGAATGGGAAGAGGGGAAGATGGAGGTTCACTTGTGAAGGACCTTAAATGCCATACTAAACTTTAGGGTTTTATCTTACTGGCAAGGAGCTATCAACTTTATGTAGAGGTAACATGATTGAATATATTAGGGAGATAATTTTTGTAGCATTTGGTGATGCTACAAAATGTAGGGAAATTGTATTCCAAAGTCAATTAAAAGACCTGTTTTAGGACTCCAGGTAGTAGGGATAGAGAAGGAGACAGATTTGAGAGAGATGTGTTTGTCTGGCAACTCCATTGTCTGTGTGTCGGAGGGGAAAGGGAGTAACCAGTAATGAGTCTTGAGAATTTTGGCTTGGATGCTTAGGTGGTAATACATTAGCTAAGACTGGGAATACAGAAGGAGTGGATTTGGTGATAGGTGAGTTCAGTTCAATGTGTGTAAAGTGCAATGTGCCTATGGGACATATAAGTGGAGATAGTACATAGTTAGAAATGATAGTTGGACTACATAGGGGAGGTGTGGATGTTTATGTAGACCACAGAAGGAAACATTTTAAAAAACGTGGATAAGATCAGTTAAAACTACTGTATAAAGTGAGTATGTGTGTTTGTGAATATTGGTGTGAGGCTGTAAGTTACCGAAAACAGCCTGAGGTAACCAAACACAACTGTGGAGGGAGTCTGCCAGCAAAAGGTACTACTTGCTGAGATGTGATCATTAACTTCCTGGACGTTAAAAAGAAAGTGTGCTCACTTCCACAGCACATATACCAGGTTAAAATCTGTTGGGAGATAAAGAAAGGGGAAAGTTAATTGAGGCTGCTAGCTATCCACCAAATGTTTGTGCTTCCTCTTCTATATTCTAGTCATTGGCCAGCAGCTGCCCAGTCAGAGATTATATTTTTCTAGTCACTTGCACAACTGGGTGTGGCTGTGTGATTAGTTCTCCCCAAAGTAATGACATAAATGATATGTGTGACATCAGGTCAAAGTGGTTAAGATGCATTCCTTTCCCTAATTTGTCTGCTGAATGCAAAGGATTCTGAGGGCCTAGGGGATGGGGAGACCACAAGATAGAAGGAATCTGAGTTCTTGTTGTAGTCCTTTGTATTTCCATATCAATTTTAGGATTACCTTCTCAATTTCTGCAAAAAATCCACCTGGGATTTTGAATTTGTAGGTGAATTTGGGGAGTATTGACATCTTAACAATGTTAAGTATTCTGATCCATGAACATGGGACGGTTTTTCATTTATTAAGGTGTTCCCTAATTTCTTTTAACAATGTTTGTAGTTTTCAGTATACCAGTTTTGCACTTTTGTTAAATTTACTCCTCTAAGAATTTTATTACCTATTTATGTTATTGTAAATGGAATTGTTATCTTAATTTCATTTTCAGATTGTTGGTTGTTGCTGTACAGAAATACAATTGATTTTTGTATATTGATACTGCAACCTTGCTAAACTTCTATATCAATTTTAATAATTTTTAGTGGATTCCTTAAGATTTTGTGTATATAAGGTCATGTCATCTGCAAAAATAATTTTACTTCTTTCTTTCCAACTTGGTGTCATCTTTCTTTTCTTGGCTAATTACCCTGGGTAGAACCTCCAATACCATGTTGAATAGAAGTGGTAAGAGTGAACATCTTTGTCTTGTTCCTAATCTTGAGGGAAACATCTAGTCTTTCACAATTAAGTGTGTTGTTAGCTATGGGTTTTTTATAGCTCTCTTTATCAGGTTGGGGACATTGAGTATTTTTATCATGAAATGTGTTGGATTTTATGAAATACTTTTTCTCCACTTATTCAAGTGACCGTGTGGTTTTTGTTATATTTTTGTTTAACCTTAAACATACAGGATATTTTGAAAAGTATAGTCACAACAAAAAGATTGCTAACTTAGCCATTTCTAAGACAGATGTTTCCAATTCGTGCTAATTCAGAGTCCTTAAATATTAAGAGAACTAATCCACTTCTTTGTCACCACTAAGTAAATAAAAGTGAGACTGTATTCACTAGAGAAAAGGTAAAGGGAAAAGATGAATGGTCAGCTACTAAAGTTGGAGTTACTTCGTGTATTATTAACTATATACAATCATCAAATACTCTCTCAATTTGAAAATGCAATAGTTGATTAGTTTCAGAGTTGTACAAGTCTATAGACAGAGATGCATATTCAAATACATAGCTCATAAAGTGGTCATAGTTATTTGTCCTGTAACAGATTATATTGTTGGCAAACATAAAATACATAGCTCTTCTCATTATCACATGTATACATTATGATGTGTAATAGCACTGGAAAGCATTTTACCATGCTTTGTACTTCTTTGCCCCAATTTTTGAGGGAAAAATAAGAATGCACATTATACATGGGTATAATGATTACATGCCATGGGTATAATATTGGGCATTAAAATCCTGTGTATAATGCGCACGAAAACGTGGCTGTGCATTATACACGGGAGCACATTATGTGCAGCAAAATATGGTACATTATAAAATTTATGTATTTCTTAAACATTCTTCTTGATTTAGTGAGTGTCGATTTAAGAAACGTCCCAACCTGTAGAGAATTATTTTTGTAAGAGTTATTTGAGCCAAACTGATGACAGTGCCAGGAAGCAAGATCTCAACAGAGAATAGTGCTTCCCAGAATGACAGTTTTCAACTTCTTTTGTGCATTTGGAATTCAGGAGGTAATATAAGGAGGCTTAAAAGAAGATGAGAGAAAGCATGGTAAGGATTGGATTATAGGATAGTTAAGATTATGTGCTCTCTTGATGTTGGTTAGGTTCCCAAGGATTCTCAAAATGAGGCATTTCAGAAATACTCCTATGGCCCTGGCTGGTGTGGCTCAGTGGATTGAGCACTGCCCTGCGAACCAGAGTGTCACCAGTTCGATCCCCAGTCAGGGCACATGCCTGGGTTGCAGGCCAGGTCCCCAGTAGGGAGTGCACAAAGAGGCAACCACATACTGATGTTTCTCTCCCTCTCTTTCTCCCTCCCTTGCCCTCTCTATAAATAAATAAAATAAAATAAAATAAAATAAAATAAAATAAAAAAGTAGTTAGTACTAACTAACATAGGCATATGTCAGTACCCTTGCCAGTGTGACTCAGTTGGTTGGAGCGTCATCCTGTTCACCAAAAGGTTTGGGGTTTGATTCCTGCTTAGAGCTCATATGGGAAGCAACCATCCGATGTTTCTCTTTTACCAGTGTTTCTCTCTTTCTCTCTTCCTCTCTAAAATCAATAAACATATTTCTTAAAAAAAGAAGCTATGTTAATGAAAATGCATAAAAACAATGGACACAGCTTGTGTAAGGTAAAGATAGACCTTTTACTAAAGTAATATGCCTGGGGTGTGACTACCCACCATAAACTTCCTAGTTTGGAATATATGATCAGATCACCCTGTGAAGTTACTTTTGGTTAGTTTTATTATAGCACCTTTTTTTCCCCACTAAAAAACCCAGCCATTTTTAGAAAGACTATTCACTCATGTTTTCTAAAAGTATATACATAAATGGTCTTTTAATGTGAAAAATTGTTGGCTTTCTGTTCTTATGGTTACAGGAAGCGTGTGTACCTCATTTCTTACCCAAAACTACCAACTGCCAGTTCTTGATACAATGTTTATAAGAAAGAAATATCGAAGCAAAGATTTTGGGCTTCATATGCTGGAGGACTTTGTTGATTCCTTTACAGAAGATGCACTTGGTTTGCGGTATCCACTGTCCTCTCTAATGTACACAGGTAAATTGATTAAGTTAAAAATGTTAAATATGTCTCAGTGTCACTTTGGACTTGCTTCTGCAGAATATTTTAAATGTGCATATGTCAGTATTAAATAAATTTTGATTCTGTGGCACCCTAGGGCTTAGTTTTGCAAATATGTCCTTATCTCACGTATATGGCTTTTTGGGGATGTGGTAGCTTTAAAAAAAAAATTGAACTATAATTTATGTACCATATAATTCACCCTCTTATAGTATACAGTTCAGTGGTGGTTAGTATATTCATAGCTGTACAACCATAACCACTGTCTAATTCCAGAGCATTCTCATCCCCAAAAGAAACTGCATCAACTAGCAGTCACTCTCCATTCCTCCATTTCTTTACTCCCTAGCAACCAATGATCTATTTTCTGTCTCTTTGGCTTTACCTATTCTGGACATTTCATATAAATGGACTTACGTGATTTAATTATATTATAAGCCCTTTGTGTCTAGCTTCTTTCATTTTGCATAAATGTTTTCAAGATTCACCTATGCTACAAGCATTAATCAGTGCTTCATTCCTTTTTATGGCTGAATAACTTTCCATTCATTGTATGGATATGTCACATTTTGTTTATCCATCATCAGCCGATGGACTTTTAAATTGTTTCTACATTTTAGCTATTATGAATTACGCTGCTATGAACTTTTGTATAGTTTCTGTGTGGACATTTCTCTTGTATATACTGGTATACCTAGATTTGGATGGAATTGTTGGGTCATATGGTGATTCTGTTTAACATTTTGAGGAATTGCCAAACTGTTTTCCAAATAACTGCACCATTTTACATTCCCATAAGCAATGTATGAAGGTTACAATTTTTCTACATCCTTGCCAACACTTGTTAATTATCTGCTTTTTTATAACAGTCACCATCATGGGTGCAAAATGGCCTTTCATAGGCTTGATTTGCATTTTTAAAAGATTTTATTTATTTATTTTTAGAGAGAAGGGAAGGGAGGGAGAAAGAGGGAGAGAAACATCAATGTGTGGTTGCCTGTCACATGGCCCCCACTGGGGACCTGGCCAGCACCCCAGGCATGTGCCCTCACTGGGAATTGAACTGGCCACCCTTTGGTTTGCAGCCCACGCTCAATCCCCTGAGCCACACCAGCCAGGTCCTTGATTTGCAGTTGATGTTTCATATACTGCAGCTTTTCATATACTTATTGGCCACTTGTACATCTTCTTTGGAGAAGTGTCTAGTTAGATTATTTGACCATTTTTTCCTTGGGTTGTCTGTGGTAGCTTTTACATTAAAGAAAAAAAAATTTTAGACATGGAAAAAGGTATAAAAAAATAAGGTAAATACTTAACGTACCACCAGCATGTGTAGCATCCATGAGAAGTGGATCATTGCCAACATAGTTGTCCTACCCAGGTAGCTTGCTCCCTTCCCTGAAATAAGCATTGTCCTCAATTTGTCATTTCTTTTCTTTTTCCTTTGTATTTTAATTTTTATGACTATATATGCAAGGTTTTTAATAACTGAAAATGCTTTCTTTAAATGATAGCATGTTTTGAATGTATCACCAATGCTTAGTACAAAACGTAGAACATTATAGGCACTCAGTTAATAATTGCTGAGATAATGAATGAGTGGTCTCATTTAGAGAAATTTGGTAGGTCACTCTTATCTGTAGAAGGGTTGGATTTTATTCATGCATTTCTTACTTTTAATACATATGTATATATCCTTCAATAATGTAATTTTTAAATATTTAAAAACTTTGTATAAATGAAAGGTACTATATGAATTCTTCTGTAGTTTGCTTTCTTTACTCATCTTTATGAGATTCATTAATGTGGTCTCACAAAGGTTTATGTTGTTCATTTTGAATGCTGTTTAGTATTCCATTGTAGAGCTATACCATATAGAGGTGTTTTAAAAACTGTTAGTGGATTTATAAAGTATAAAAGTATTATCCACTTGTATAAAGTCCATGCAACTACTGTTTTCTTAATATAGTTAGATTTAATTCTGGAAAGTAATTTATTTGAAAAGTTTTATAAAATACAGTGTACCATTGATTTCACTCTAACATCAGGTGTTTATTTCCACTCTAACATCAGGTGTTTATTTCCACTAAAAATATATTTTCTAAGCTTCCTCCCTTTTTAATACTAAAAATCTAGAAAACAAGAACTGAGCGTGACATCCACCCCCATTTTGAATCAAGAGAATAGAATGAGCCCTGTATACACCCTTTGATAATCTGAAAATAGATTTTCCCCTTAAAGTCTCATTATTGCTTTACTGAATTTGGGGAGGAATGCAAACACATCCTCACTGCAGGAGGAATCTCTTAAGACTTACTCTTTCCCCGGATTCTAGTGATAAATTGAAAAGCACATGAATTGCGGGTGAATGTCAGCTTGTCTGTCTATGTGTAGAGACTTGAGCTCTTTTCAGTTAGACAGGAACTTTCCTGACTGATTTGTTGGTGTCATTTGTGTAATTTTGTGAATACTCTTTGAAATGTGAAAATAAAGGAATATATTGAAAATAGAAATTTTTACACTATGTAGCTTTTCCATCATTTTCTGGTTTTTTGCTCTTTTCTCTCCTGTGCAATGCTTATTGTCTTTGAAGGGCTTGGATTTCCATTTGATTTTCGCTTTCAACTTAATGGGTCCTTGGTATTGCTATATACCCAAAAGTTCTTTGATGACCATTTGTTTCCATGAATATTTTTCACCGTTTTAGGAAAGATCGTAGTGTTTTACATTGTTAAGCCTTTTTAAAAAATAGAGATAATTTGTTCATTCCCAAAATGGGTAATGAGTGCCAAGTATGATTGGGCTTGGTCTCAGCCTAGAGTCGATGCTTAGCTAACTATGGAAAGTCGATTTATACAGCACTATAGACTGTATACCGAGAGACATGGAATAAATAAGATCTTGTGAATGTTTTATTCATTTGGAGTTTATCCTGGTGTGTACCTTTGAGGTATAGATCCAAGTTTATTTTACCTGACAGGTGTCCGGTTGCCATGATATAATTTATTGAATAATTAATTTTTGCATTGATTTGCATTTGTATCTATATCAGGGGTCAGGAAACCATGGTCCACTGGCCTGTGAACAATTTTAGTAAATAAAGTTTTATTGGAACAGAGCCATGCTCATTCATTTACATTTTGTTTGTGGCTTCTTTTGCACTAAAATGTCAAGAGTTGGTTAGTTATGGTAGTGACCATATGGCCTGCGAGCCTTTATTTATTATTGGTCCCTTTAAGAAAAAGTTTGCTAACCCTTAATCTATTAATATGTCATATTGTGTGTATTTATATTTCTGTATATCTGGATCACTTAGCTGAGTGGTATAAGTGTAGGAGTTCTCTTTTTCTGATTATGACTCTCTGGCTAGACACATGTGAATTTGGACTTTCAACTTGAGTCACCTTTTGTTGAGTACTGCTTTTGGACCTCAGACTTGTTATGTAGGTATTCTTTACTGTGTTTCAGTCATTTTGACTCAGGCAGAGGACTCAGTCTGGCTTGTTGTGTTAGTTTTTCCTCTAACTTCTCCCTCCCTAATCGGTATGAAAACTAAAGTCAGAAAACATGAGAAGTAGTTCTTAATATATAGGGGAAAAAATGAGAGAAGAGTATCGTGTCCATGTATCCATTATACAGATGAATAAACACTGGGATTTACCATGTTTGTTTTCATTTATTATTAAGGAGAATTAAATAAAACATTGTAGATACAGTTGATGTTCTTTTCGGGCCCTACCCTAATCCCATTCCCCCTTCTTCTTGCTTCCCCAGAGATAATTGCATTCCTGCAGTTGGTGTGTATCCTTCTTGCCAGTGGTTTTATACTTACGTCTGTGTTCATAAATGCTATAACCCATTATTTTGTGTGCTTTTTTATTTTAAAATTTTAAAGCATGTTTTTGTAATTAAATATACATTAATATAGTATTTATCATTTTAATCATTTGTAGGTGTACAATTCAATGGCATTAGTCATATTCACAATACTTGTATACCCTTCACCACTATCTGTACCTCAAATTTTTCATCACCCCCTACATAAACTTTGTAACCTTAAACAATAGCTCCCTGCCCGCATTCTCTGCTTTTCTCTTGTCCCCATTCTCTGGTAACATTTGTGCTCTCTGTCTCTGTGACTTTGCATCTTTCAGGTACCTTATATAAGTGGAATCATACAACATTTGCCCTTCAGTGTCTGTCTAATTTCACTTAGCATAATATTTGAAGTCCATTCATGTTGTAGCATATATGAGAATTTTATTCCTTTTTATGGCTGAGTAGATTTTTATTGTGTGCACATCACATTTCATTATTGATTCATCTGTTGATGGATGCATGGGTTGTTTTACCTTTTGGCTATTACAAATAATTCTACCATGGACATTGGTGTGCAGATGGCTGTCTGAGCACCTGCTTTCATTTCTTTTGGATATATTCCTGAGAGTGGGATTGCTGGGTTACAGGGTAATTCTGAGTTCGGCTGTTTTCCACAGGACCTGCATCATTTTGTTTAATGTGTTTTTAAACTTTATATAAATGACACCATTTTGTACATACACTGACTTGCTTTTTTACTGACCTTTTTTTATTTTTTAGTTTAATCAGTGTTGATATATGTAGCTATAGTTTATCTGTTGTAGCTGCTGTACAGTATTTTAGGGTATACATATTATGATTTATTCATATATACCCTAATGATAGGCACTTAGGTTATACCCCTACCCTAGTTTAAAAACAGTCCTATAATGAACATTATAAATGTGTTCTTGTGTATATGTCTGAGTCATTAGGCTATATACCTAGAAGTAGAATTGCATCAATAAAACATGTCTTCTCAACTTTACTAATTGTTCTGAGACCAGCAGAGTCCATTTCCCTTATTCTTCTCATGCTTGTTACTATGTTATGGGTGTGAAAATGACATCTTGTTGTTTCATCTTGCATTTTCTTTAGCAGCTATTGAGGTTTGAACCATTTATCTTTGTTTAGTGACCATCACGTTTCATTATGTGTGAATTTCTTGTTCATAGCCTCTGCCAATTTGGGGGAGGGAGGATTATTGTCTATTTCAATTTTAGGAATTTTTTATATGAATGGAATACTAATCCTTTGTTTTATTCTAATTGTCTCCTAATCTGTGTTTTTATGGTATCTTTTTATTATAAAACTATGAAGTACAATGCAACAGCCACTAACACAAAATAGATATCAGTTTAAATTAATTAAAATTAATTGAAATTAAAAATTCAGTTCCTCAGTGGCCATATGTGGCTAGTGACTTTTATATAGGACCTTTATCCAATATAAAGGGCTGATATAGGACCTTTTCATCATTGTAGAAAATTCTGTTGCATAGTCCTGAAGTTTTAAACTTTAGCAGTCAGGTTCATTTTAATACTTTATTATGAATTATGATTGCTGTATCTTTTATAAGAAATTCTTTAGTACTGTAATGTTCCAGTATTCTCTTATGTTTTCTTTAAAACATTTTGCTTCTCATAATAGGTCTTAGAATATACCCAGAATTTACTTTTATGAATGACATTGATGTGAGGTCAAGGTCTGACTTTTTTTCCTATATGGGTTTTTATTCTAGCATCATTATTTTAATAGCTTATTCATTCTCTGATGAGAATATCGTTCTTTTCTCTGTCATTTGCCAAGTTTTTAGTGTATGTGTGATTCTTTCCTGGTGTTTTAATTTTTCTTCTTTTTCCTCATTCACTTCCCCTTTTTTGCTCTTCCTCTCCTTCTTCCTCTTTTACTGCCATATTCTTATATCACTACCAGGTTGTTTGAATTACTGTGTCTTTATGATTTTTGATATCTACTAGGGTAAAGCCCTCCTTATTTTTCCCTTCAGCATTGGCCTTGATATTCTTTTTTCTTTTGTTTTTTAAGAGGAAATAAGATTCAACTTTATTTCAAAAAACAGAAAAAGATTTATGTGTCAAAAGATAGCATAATGCCACACCCAAGCAATAGACTATGAAAAACATTTGTAACATCATGGCTATTGATAGCTCATAGCTCTACTATATGAAGAATGCCTAAAAATTGAAAAGACAAATGAAATAGCCCAACTGAAAAGTGGACAAAGGAGGTGAAAGGGATCTTCCCTTTCATCTCAATATTCTTTTTTAAACCTTTGTTCTTTCATTTTGAATTTGGGATCAAGTTTTGTAAAGTTCCATTAAAAAAGAAATTCTGGTGGGATTCTGTTTGGGATTGCATCAGTTTACAACATAATTTGGAGAGAATTGGTGTTTTTACACTATTAAGTCTAACAGTCCTTTTATGCAGTTTTTTTATATCATCAGTAAAATTTAGTAATTTTCTCTCTGAAGTTTAAGCATCTTTTATTAAGAGTTTTATTTGGTAATGTTAAAGCTTTAATATGGATTTTTATTTAGATTTTTTATGTAAGTGAGACAACTGTATAATTTTTTTTCCTTGAGTTGCCTTGGTGTGTTGGTATCAAACTTAATTCTAGCCCATTAAGTAAGTTGGCAGCTTTTCTTCATCTTTCTGTTTTCTAAAGCAATTGATATTTGGGATTTCTAGAAAATTCTAAATGTGTTTTTCAGCTTGCAAGCAATACTTTGAAAAGTATCCAGGAGACCATGAACTCCTGTGGGAAGTTGAGGGTGTTGGACACTGGTGCCAGCGAATACCTGTCACCAGAGCATTACAGAGAGAAACACTTAAAATTACAGGTAAGAATGTTTTTAGTTTCAATACATGTCCTGCTTAAAAATATCACTGCCTGATGACAGTGTGTCTTACTGTCTAGAGTAGTGGTGCATGGTCATGTGATCCCTCTAGTAACAGACCCTCTTTTCTAAAGTGTGATTTTTTTGTTATGTACTAACAATTGAGTCACTAAGAATAGCCCAGCAGAATGTCATAGTGCAGTAGGAATTGGTGGGTAAGACGAAAACAGAGACTCCTGAAACAGCGTAGTAGAATAGGCACCAGGGGATCAAATGTGGTCTCTAATCTCATGCATCTCTCCTTGAAGTCACAAAATACAGATAAACTATTTAAGATTCTTTTTAATTGCAAGGTTTCATTATAAGATACTGGTGAAGGGGAAACCCCACACCTAGATTTTCAACACCCTTCCATTCAGGGTGCTCTGCAGGGATTTTGTGAAAATCAGAACAGTGTTACAATTAAAACCAAATACTGACTGGGTTACAATTTTTAAAATTCTTCTACACACAGCAGTTTCTCCAAGTGAAGCTAAAAGACCTATGTCTGGAGAATATGGTCTTGCATCTGTTCCAGAATATGAAGCAAGAACTGAAGACAGTCAGTCTAGTGAGATGCAGCTAACTGTAGGTACACTGTATGTTTATTGTAGGAGATAATTCTCCTGTGTCTTTAAAATAGATTTAGCCAGTATTTAATTTTTCAAAAGTTACTGTTCATTCAACAAACTTATGTAATTTCTACTGTGTTAGTTTTCTGGCATCTTTTAAGTGGTTACTAAGTTTCACATTTGTAAAGGCCCAGCAATGAACAAATTTATACATGCATCCTTGTGCACATGTAATCATTTCCTTGCACAGATAAGTTTCTAGAAGTGGAATTAGTAATAGGCCAAAGGTTATGAAGTTATTGAGGGAAGTTTGAAGCTAAGTTTAAATAAGTGTGTGCTAGGCCTTTGTAGAATGAAATGCACTTTGCAAATACTAGGTAACCTGAAATCAGAAGGGCAGGTCCCATTACTAGACGTACTAGGTACTTTTCTAGAATTTATTTGATATTACTTAAAACATGGGCCCATTGGTGGGATTCTAGAAGTCTTTTTTTATACAGTGTTTTGTTGTGATGGTACTTATTACAGTCATATTTGTTTTGTATACGGGTTTCTGAGTATATTTTTAGCAAGTATTGAGTATGTCTGTAAATACATGAGCATTTCAGAGATGAGTACTTTGGGGAATTATTTGTTTCTCTTACTTCCTGTTTTAACATGAGTGTTGGCTATGTGAATGAAAATTTTTAGAATGTTTTTAAGGATAATATAAATAATAACTATATATAAGGAATTCGAGTTTTTAAATTTTTTTCTACGTTTGGAACTTCAGACTTTAAAGTAAGCCCTAGTTCTATTATATTGCATTCCACATTCCTCAGTTATACTCAGATTTATTTTAGTTTTGGTAGGATGTCATGAAACCAGGGAAAGTAGAAAAATCTACTCTTCCCATACATGCAATGAGACCAATGACTTTCTTTAATATTAAGCCAAATAATTTTCAATGTGTCATTTTAGTGAAAATGTATTAAAATCGCACCATGTCATAAGTTGGCAGCATAAATTACATTTTGTTTCATTTTAGAAATTCATATTCCTTGTTACTTTAATATTTTAATAATTCAAGGAAAATATATTTTTATATGAAGCTATTATATCTTTATCAATAATGGCATGAGGAAGTGGTTTTACTTGTTTATTTTTACTACATGATGTATTTTTTAGCTTTATTGAGGTATTGATAAATAATTTATATCTTTAATGTGTACAGCTTTATGTTTTGATATACATATACATTGTGAAATGATTTTCACTACATGATTTATTCTTTAGGTGATGGTATTTCTGTATGCTTTTTCCTACTTTTGGACATGAAACATTACATGTACTTCATTTGTTGTACCTTTTATTCACATTTATGTCTTAACCTTGCCTAATTGAACTACAGGCTTGTTGTACATAGGAAGTTTTTCTTACCCATCACAGTTGCTCCCTTGTTTGTGTCCTGTAAACCCACCATGATGTGGAAGTGCCTTCCATGTTGTAGGGTTTCGATAAGCGTATGACTGAATAGCAGTTTATGTGATAAAGTAGGTACTGTAGCAACTGCTGGACATACAAATCAGGGATCTGTTAAGTGTAGGAAAGGTAGATGGTTCATTATTGGAAACAGATAAATAAACACTATACTAAAGGACAATAATTGCCTTAATAGAGCACATAGTAAGTGGTTGCAGGTACATAAAAGAGTGTGAGTAACTCCACCCAAAGACTGGAACTGGTGAAGTAGTAACCAGGCTGAACTGACTTTTAAAGGGTGGGTGGGAGTTCTGTCCAAGTGCTGCTGGGGCATTCCAAGGGATCCAAGGCATTCTATGTGCAAAAACACACAGGTGTGAAAGAAAACGGCGTGTTTGATTTGGAAGAGTATTTGGTATTGGAGAAGTTGAGAGTTTGTGTTCTTGGCAGTGATAAGCCATTAAATTTTTTTTTTTTTTTTTTTTTTTTTTTTTTTTTTAAGTAAAGGAATAGTGCAGTTTGTAATCTGGTAGCATCACTGTCATCAGGGTGGAGAGGATTATAGGGCATTGTGATTAGAGCCAGGGATACCAGTGAGGAGGCGGTTAGAACAGTTCATGTTAAAGATGGTAAAGGCCTGAACTAAAGCACTGGCAATACAGATTTTGGGGCAGTTTTGAGAGATTCTTCAAAGTCAAAATTGACAGGTTTTGTGGTTGGTTGGTTGATTGAGGGATAGGAAGAACTCATTACTGCCTCATAGGGTTCTGGTTAGAATGGATGACTGAACTGTTGGTACTGCCATTTTTAACCAAGGTAGGGAATAATATTCGGAAAAGGTTATTAAATAATATCACTCAGTTTGGGACAGGTTGGATGTGAAATTGGATGGAGTATCCACTGGGGAGATATTTCATTTGGTGTAGAGCTTTGGAAATCAGGAAAGAGGTTGGGGAGATTAAATTGTATGTTTGGATTCATCAGCAGATAAATGTTGATGTGAAAGTAGTAGATAAAATTAGAGGGGAAGCATGTTGACTGAAGAGAAGGTAGCTGAGGACAGAGTCCTGGCAACTCCAGTGTTTACCACTATAACATACGAGATGGCTTGATAAGTTCTGAGGCTCATCATAAACTGAGGCTATAACATAGCTTTTTTTACTTCTTAAGTAGGTTTTCTTAATTAATGAGTAGCGAGTGCAAAGAGTGCTATTTAGAAAACGTTTTAAAATATTTGGCACTGAATGAGTAGATCTATAGGAAGAAAAAATCGATCAAAAATTTTGGTTTTAATCTGTATCTCTATTTTAGATTGATTCTCTAAAAGATGCCTTTGCAAGTACTTCGGAAGGTAAGAAATTCAGCTGATCTATCAGAAAGTGTTTGAGACACTTAGAAATAGGGGTGTGTGTGCGTGTGTGAGTATTCCTTAGAGTAAGTGAAGACTTGTGTAGCCCCAAAGTCTAGATGTGAGTTCTAATGCCACTACTACCACTGATTTTGCTGTGTGAACAGAGTGAGATGTGGGATCTCTCTTTTCCTCATTTTCTTACTGGTAAAATGGGGGAAGTAACATCTATCTTGTTTACTTCCCAAGATTATTGGGAGAGAATATAAGTGAAAACGCAAAAACACTTTGCAGAGCTCAAGGTAATATGGAAATGTGAGGAATGAATATTAACAACGTTACTTCATAATTTAGAGAAAGATACTGGCATTGTTTCTAATCTGATGTGAGAGAAAGGAAGTATGTAATTGTGGGGATATGTGAACTAGAATAGTTCTTGCGTTTCTGTGTGTTTTAATAGGCAACCTTTGAATGCATAATCAGTTAATTGTAGGTTTTGCTGTTTTTTCTCAGGTCATGATAAGACACCGGTTTCCACTCGTACTCGAAGTAGTCATCTGAAGCGGCCAAAGATTGGAAAGAGGTTTCAGGATTCTGAATTTAGTAGTTCTCAAGGCGAAGATGAAAAGACACCTCAGACTTCACCTGCGTCTTCAGTAAACAAGTATTGTTTATTTTACTCTTGTTATTTTGTTTATTCTTATTTTCATATTAGTATTTAGTATTTAAGGTGGAGGCTATTATTATGTTGTTTGTGTAACAAATGACCTTGGTATAGGAGTCTGTATTTGAATTCTTTTACAAGATTATTGATTACACGTATCAGTGGTGTCACTTGGACAGTTACAGGGAGAAGTTGCTCATGACGTAATCTCTTAGGTACGAAAAGCCAGAATATTCAATTGATTATCCCAAATGTGTTGTTATCGCCAGCTTTGAATATGACAGTAGCTGTAGCTTGTAGTAAATACTGAGGTTTGGTCAATTTTACGTTATAACTGATTCATTTCACTGGGTTACTGCATGTAGCATAAATTAGTGATAACCATAAATGGTGCAGTCAGCTCCTCTTAATCAACAGAACACTTGATTAGAAACTTTATCCTTCATCTCCCTTCGAATCTTAAAAAAAGCAAAATTTAAAATTTTATAATAAAGTTACACTTTTGCCCTACTAGTCCTACAGCTGTTCTGGAGTCAGCCATTCATTCATAGCTTCACCATTTTAGCTGTGAAATTATTTTACTTAGGCAGAGAATTCTGTAGCTATTCTAATTTGTTATGTAAATAATTTTGCATTTGTGGAATTAAGTGTATAAATGTTTTATTTTTGTGAAAAATTAATGGTAAAGGCAAATATAAATAAATATTTAAATCTAGTAATTTGTGAAAAGAATAATAAAAGTTTAGATAATTATCGTTTTCTCACTGAGAAACATTTTGATGTAATACCCTTTTTAGAAGGAAATGTAACAATGCATTTTACTTATTTTTTTAAAAGATTTTGCTTATTTATTTTTAGAGAAAGGGGAAAGGAGGGACAAAGACTGGGAGAGAGATACATTGATGTGAGAGAGGAAACATTGATTGGTTGCCTCTTGCACATGCCCCAACCAGGGACCAGGCCTGCAACCCAGGAATCAAACTAGTGACCTTTCACTTTGCAGTCTGATGCTCATCCAAGTGAGCCACACTGGTCAGGGCTGTATTTTAAAATGAACATCTCAGAATGATGTGGAATTTTGTTTGCTTTTCATAAACAAAACAGGCAGTAAGGGTAAATGCTTGAATGCATACTCAGACATTACAAAGAACATAATTTCATCTTTGCCCTTGAAGAGTGCCTAATGGTTTCTAATTCACGTATCTTCTGTGGCACAGGTTAAGAGCACTGCAAGGTAGACTGTGATGGTACAATAATGAAGTGCAGAATGCTGTGGATGCAGGGGACAGTGTGATTGGTTCCAATTGAGAGGGTGGAGATATTTGGTATTTGGGCTAGGGCTTCAAAAGTAAGTAAAAGTTTAACAAGTCAAGTTGGGAAAGAAGTCTTTCTAGTCCAGGGGTCCACAAGCTGTGGATGATCCATAGACCAAAGCTGGCTCACCATCTATTGTTGTAAATAAAATTTTATTGTAGCACATCCATGCTCATCAGTTTGCATGTTTATTTGGTTGCTTTTGCATTACACTGACAGAGTTGAGTGGTTATTCTGAGATTTTATGGCTCATAATACATAAAAGGAAAGGTTTTTAAATCCATAAAAGGACCTGGATTTATACCAGGGATGTCCAACTTTCCGCAGTGAAGGAAGTGTTCTATGTGTGCCCTACCCAGTATAGTAGCCACTACTCAGTGTGCCCACTGAGCACTTGAAGTGTGGCTAGTGCAACTGAGGAACTGAATTTTTATTTTCATTTATTAATATAAATAGTGGCTGCTGTCTTGTGGCTACTGTGTTGCATTGTGCAGATGTAGACTACAGGGATAACATGAGCAAAGGCGTGAAGCTAGTGGAATGTTGATGGAGTAACTGATTTGTAAGGTAAATGATAGCATCCAATAGGAGATAAAAATATAAGGGCCTGCTCCTATTAGGCTTTGAAAGGAAGTACACTTTATTCTCTAAGCCATAGAAAACCGTCAGAATTTTCTGACTGGTGCTGTCACAAGTACAGATGTTTATTAGAAGCATAGCTCTGAAAACCTCACTGAAGAACAAGTATTAAGATGAATTTGGGAAGAAGGTACAGTGAGAATTCTCCAGGGAGAATTGGGGCCTGAAAATGGGAATAATAAGTTAGGGATATGTTTGAAAGGCATTTTAGAGGTAGATCTAAACTATGTCATTTATGGCCCAAACTGATATTTTTGAGAAAGAAAGGGGCATTATAATATGTGAGTGCTGGGATAAAAGCTATAAACTGGACTTTCCCAGGTAAACTAGGATGCATGTTCATTCTAACAGAGTAAGATGTGATAGACGTGGGTAGAGTAAAACAAAGGTCTAGTTTACATTATTAAAAAGATGGTGATACTATGCTCTGAACTGGAGAACGAAGTAGGAAAGAGGACAGATTTGTAGGATGAAGAGATTGGTTTTTGGACCTGTAAAATTTATTGTTGTTGACTGAACAACACTTAATTGATTCTTTCAAATATTTTTTTTATTAACGGATTTCTGAAATTCATATTCATCTTTTAAAAAGCAAGGAAGTAAAAATGGTTTTCTTTTGTTTTCTAGATTGGAATCTACTGCACACACATCAGAGAGCTCAGAAGAATTCCTGGAGGAAGAACATGAACAGAGTGTGATTGAATTTGAGGATGGAAGTGGTGATAAAGATGCTCGTTCAGCACCAGAAACCCAGCCACACTTGGAGAAGCAAGATGGTGAAAAGGTTGGAGTCACATACTAAATCAAATGAATGGAAGTAAACTAAATTTTAACTTTCTTAATCATACATTGTTAGATAAATATAATTAAATACTTTAGAATCGTAGTAGAAACAGTGTTTAAATGTTAAAAAAGCATATATCTATATTAAACAAATTCAGGTACTGGAATTGAGGAAAGGCTAAAGTTACAGGTACAATTTTATATTTCAAAGAGTTTATAAAAGTTTGTCTCACAACAAAGATAAAATAGACATTGTTTAAGTAGTAAGGTACCTCACTACATTTAAAACATGAATTAATTTTTGGAATTAAATATACTTAAGAAGTGATACAAATGATGTCCACCATATAGAACCAGTTAGAATGCCTTAAGTTCCAACAGGTATTCAATTTCAACCATAGCTGATGAACAAGTTCCTGGGGGAAAAACTAAATTCATTTTTTTTAAACACTAGAAAATCTGTCTTGATACTTTTTTCAGCTCCTAAAGTATTTGTCTCTGTCTTCTTTTATCTTCTTTATTCATTTCCTATCCTTCTCTTCTTTTTCTTTAATATCTTTAATCCTTTCCTTTTTTACAGATTTCCTATTTTTTTCTTTCACATGTGCTTAAGTTTCTTTAAAAACTCTACCTGTTTGCCCAGTCCAGGCAGTAGCTAAACTAATGAAACTACATTATCAATTTTACTTTTTTTAACTAAAACCAATTTAGCTTCCTCTACTTTTGAAACTATCTTTTTAAATGGCATTTTTTTCTTGTAGAAAATTGGAAAAATAAAGTGCATTTTTAAAAAGATTTATGGGTTGCTTCCATATCTTGACGATTGTAAATAATGCCTTGATGAACACACGGGTACATATATTCTTTCGATTTAGTGTTTGGGATTCTTTGGATATATTAGCAGAAGTGGAATTGGTGGGTCATAAAGCAGTTCTATTTTTGATTTTTTGAGGAAACTCCATACTATTTTCATCAGTGACTGCACCAGTCTGCATTCCCATCTATACTGCACTAGGGTTCCTTTTCTCCACATCCTCTCCAACACTTGTTTGTTGATTATTGATGATAGCTATTCTGACAGGTGTGAGGTGGTATTGTAGTTTTGATTTGCATTTCTCTGATGATTAGTGACGGTGAATAACTTATCATATGTCTATTTAGTATGTCTATTAGTATCAGGTCTTCTGCCCATTTTATTTATTTATATACATAATCAATTTTATATATATATATATATATATATATAAAATTGATTTTGCTATTACAGTTGTGCCATTTCCCCTCCCTTCACTCCACTCCTCCCTGCACACCCCCTCCCGCCCACATTCTCCCCTTTTAGTTCATGTCCATGGGTCATGTATATAGGTTCTTTGGCTTCTACATTTCCTATACTATTATTATTACTTTCCCCCTGTCTATTTTCTACCTACCATTTATGCTACTTATTCTCTATACCTTCCCCCTCCCACTCCCCTGTTGATAACCCTCCATGTGACCTCTATTTCTGTGGTTCTGTTCCTGTTCTAGTTGTTTGCTTGGTTTGCTTTTGTTTTTGCTTTAGGTGTGGTTGTTAATAACTGTGAGTTTGCTGTCATTTTTACTGTTCATATTTTTTATCATCTTCTTCTTAGATAAATCCCTTTAACATTTCATATAATAAGGGCTTGGTGATGATGAACTCTTTTAACTTGACCTTATCTGAGAAGCACTTTATCTGCCCTTCCTTTCTAAATGAAAGCTTTGCTGGATAGAGAAATCTTGGATGTAGGTCCTTGCCTTTCATGATTTCAAATACTTCTTTCCAGCCCCTTCTTGCCTGTAAGGTCTCTTTTGAGAAGTCAGCTGACAGTCTTATGGGAACTCCTTTGTAGGTAACTGTCTCCTTTTCTCTTGCTGCTTCTAAAATTCTGTCTTTATCTTTAATCTTGGGTAGTGTAATTATGATGTGTGTGCCTTGGTGTGTGCTTCCTTGGGTCCAACTTCTTCGGGACTCTCTGAGCTTCCTGGACTTCCTGGAAGTCTATTTCCTTTTGCCAGATTATTCTCTTTCACTATTTTTTCAAATAAAATTTCAATTTCTTGTTCTTCCTCTTCTCCTTCTGGTACCCCTATAATTCTGATGTTGGAACGTTTAAAGATGTCCTGGAGATTCCTAAGCCTCTCATTTTTTTTGAATTCTTGTTTCTTTATTCTTTTCTGGTTGGATGTTTCTTTCTTCCTTCTGGTCCATACCATTGATTTGAGTCCCAGCTTCCTTCCCATCGCTGTTGGTTCCCGGTATTTTCCTTTATTTCACTTAGCATAGCCTTCATTCTTTCATCTAATTTGCAATCAAATTCAACCAATTCTGTGCGCATCCTGATTACCAGTGTTTTAAATTGTGCATCTGATAGGTTGGCTATCTCTTAGTCGCTGAGTTGTATTTTTTCTGGAGCTTTGATCTGTTCTTTCCTTTGGGCTATGTTTTTTTTTTGTTTGTTTTGTTTTTTTGTCTTGGCATGCCTATTTCATAAAAGGGTGGAGCCATAGGTATTCACCTGGGTGGGGCAGTCCGCAGGCTGGGCTGTGATGTTGTGTGTGGGGGAGGGGTCTGAGAGAGAACAATGGTGCTTGCTCTGCTCTTTGCTGGCTTTCAGTCACTTTCCCCGTTACCCACAAGCAAAGTGGGCCCTTCTGGTGCTGGTTCCCATATGATTGGGTTTGTGTACGTTCTGGGACCCTGTGGGTCTCTCCAACGAACTGTCCCAGTGAGGCTGGGAGTTTGTCCTGCTGCTGCCTCAGCCCCCAAGGGTTTTCAATCAGTGGTTTGAGATTTTATTTCCCCACGCTGGAGCCCTGGTGTTGTGCAGTCTGTTTCGCTCCCCTGCCATTCCTCCCAGTTTATCTGCACGCAAATGTGGGACCTCAGGGTCCCCCAGCCACCGTTTTGCTTCAAGTCCTCTCCACCCAGCACACGTCTCTGCCCCTCCTATAGGTCTGAATGAATGTGTCTCCTTTAACTCCTTGGTTGTCAGACTTCCATACAGTTTGATTTTGTCAGTTCTGGTGGTTTTTGTTTTTAAATTGTTGTTGTCCTTTTGGTTGTGCAAGGAGGCACAGTGTGTCTACATATACCTCCATCCTGGCTGGAAGTCCTGCCCATTTTTAAATTGTTTTTCTGGTGTGAAGTTGTCTTGAGTTCTTTATAAATTTTGAATATTAACCCCTCATCAGATGTATCATTGGCTAATATCTTTCCGCACGCACTAAGTTAGTTTGATGTCCCCATTTGTTTTTCTTTTGTTTCCCTTGCCTGGGAAGGTATAGCAAAAAACGTATTGCTAAGAGAAATGCACGAGATTTTACTGCCTCTGTTTTCTTCCAGGAATTTTATGGTTTGGGGTCTTACATTTAAGTCTGTAATCCATGTTGAGTTTATTCTTGTATATGGTGTAAGAATGTGGTTTTGCAACCCAAGTGTCCATGAATAGGTGAGTGGACAAAAAAGCTATGATACATTTACACGATGGAATCCTACTTGGCTATAAAAAGAAAGGAAGTCGTACCTTTTCCAACAGCATGGATGGGCCTAGAGGGTAATGTGCTCAGTGAAATAATTTAGACAGAGAAAGATAAATACCATATGATTGCTCTTATATGTGGAATCTAATGAACAAAATAAAAAGACTCATAGATACAGAGAATAGACTGATAGTCATCAGAGGAGAGGGGGTTCGGAGAAGTGGGTGAAAAAGGTGAAGGAATTGAGCAGTACAAATTGGTAGTTAGAGAATAGTCACAGAGGTGTAGATTACAGCATAGGAAATATAGTCAGTAATATTGTGAAAAACACGAGTAGGGCCAGGTGGGTACTCGAAGCAGCAGGGGCACCACTCTGTAAAGTACATGATTCTTAAAACTACTTTGCTGTACATCTGAAAGTGATACAGAATAATACTGAATATAAACTAAAACTGAAAACTTATAAAAAAAAAGATTTATGTGTACCTAGATGGTTATAGGCATGTATATTTGTTTCTCTTTTAAAAATATAATAGTGCCTCGCACATACTTCACGTAACTGGTTTGGTTTGCCCAGCAGTGCATCGAGCGCATTCTGTTGTAGGTCACCGGTGACACATTCCTTCAATTCCAGTGGATTTCCTCTCCTAGATTGGCGTTTTCCTCAAGATTCTCTGGTCGCTAGCTTTCTAACACTGTAGTATTTTGGTTTCTTGGTTTTCCTGTCTTTGAAGTTTTGGTTAGGTTTTATTTATTTACTTTTTTGACTTCTGCTTTCTGCTTTCCCCCCCTTTATTTGTGGACATTCTAGAAGATTCAGTTCTTTCTGCTCTTTGTTTATATGCTCTCTCTTTTGAAAATGCATCCAACCTAATGGCTCAATAAGGGGATGATCAATAACTCTAGACTTTCAATATTTATGCACAGTATAGTCTCATAATGCTACTTGCCTTCTCAATATTTCTGTTCAGACAAATGTCTTTTTCATCTAAATTCAACATTATGTCTAGTCTTTTCACTTCTATATTGAGCCTTTCATTCTGTTCCCCAAACTAAAACTGGCTGGACTGAGTTTTCTCTTCTGTTGTTTCTTTCTTTTACTCACCAAAATTCTATTTTTTAAGCTTTTCTCTATCTTTCTCATTTTCTTTCTTAATCTTTTTTTTTTTTTTTTTTTAACATTTCTCCTACCCTAGTTGGTCCTTTTATGAGTTTTATTGTAATTACCTTCTGTGTGCAAGCTATTTATACTGTCTGGGCAGATTAGTTTTCCAAGTCCCTGATCAATTTCCCTATGGAAAAGGCTATTTATATGATTTCAGGGGTTCTATATAATCCAGCCAAATCTATTTCTGAACATTTGAATACATTAGTTTTCTCATTTTTAAAATGGTAATAAAATGCCCTCTATTAGAATGTCACTAGGATTAGAAATAGTGGACATTAATAACAGAAGTGTTGTAAATTGAGAAACATTGGAAGAAGATTTGCAGGAATTGGGGCTTGTGTTATTAGATTACTTTTCTATATTTTAATGTAATGTAAGGAGCAGGAGTGGTCAGAAATGACCCTGGGTTGACTCAACAATGAACTGAGATTGGGAGCTCTTTCTCCCTGCAGGAAGCTGCAGGGAAACTCAGCTCACAATATTGCTAGTGTTTCCTCCCTCTGGCAGGGTAACTATAACTTCCCACAGGCCCCAGAGATAGCAAGTGCTGGACAGCTAGTGTTCTGTAAAGAGGTAGCACTACACCTAGACACTCTCTGAGTTCCTCCCATGATTGCCCTATAAGGAAGAGCAAGAAGGGGCAGGGTCTCATTACTGAATCTCAGTCCCACATTATGTCCACCGTGCATCTGGGTCCTGTCCTCTCTCTCCCTGAGAACAGGGGGAGCTTGAGGGCACTTACGGATTTTCTTTTACTGACCCTGCCTCATAAGTTTCCCCTTTTCCCCAGTAAGACTATTCTCTGACTCCTGCCCTCTACTGTGGTAGAATTTATTTTGAGTCCTGGTGCGTGACATAGCTACTGAGAATGGATCCACCTTGTATGACAAGTGTTAGTCTATAATTGTTTCCTGACTTATTCTTTTTTCTCCCAATGGTGTAGGAATCTGAATTAGAGCCTATGAATGGTGAGATAATGGATGATAGTCTTAAGACCTCTCTTATAACTGAAGAGGAAGACTCCACTAGCGAAGTTTTAGATGAGGAATTAAAATTGCAGTCTTTTAATTCCAGTGAAGACTCTGCAAATCTCGTTCCACTGATGGTAGAATCTTCAAAACCCTCTGAGGCTATTGCACAGGAAAAGGTAAGAGGGAAGTAACCTAAATTTTTATAGTTACTATATCCCAGTGTTTGTGACATTGAAGGGGCAGTGTAGTGCGTGTATTTTCCTCCACCTTAACATACACAGTCCTTTAGGGAAATTACATCTTAGACTAGATTTTACAATGATGCAATCAGTAATATTCCATAATTTCAAATCTCTGTAACCTTATTCATTCTTACCTGATTTATAGTAACAAAATGAGTTTTACTTTGTAGAGGGAAAAACTTAGAAAAATGGATAAAAAGTATTTACCAACTATCTGAATACCTACTGCTTACACAGTCATTTTAATTTGTTTTAATTAGGGAGACAGATTAGATTATTGGGAAAAAGTTGATGGGATATTTTAAAAGAAATTTAATTTTTTATTTTGAATATTTCAATTTAAGGCTAAAAGCCTATTGTATAGCATTATTTTATTAGCATCTTACATAAAAAAGTGAATAAAATTTCCATTGCCTGTACCTGTCATCTAACTAAAACCATAGTCAAACTTAGGGTGGCACAGTGTCGAGTCCCAAGGGGCTCTTGGTACTGGCTCCAGTAACACCAAGAAAGTAAAAACTTTTGAGTTGAATCATGACTTTGAAGAATCTTGATATGAAGATTAAAACATTTTAAGTACTTTCTGAGGTAAAATTATTTTTTATTATATCTTTAAAACAAGAACTTAATGTATCCAAATTATCAAAAAGACAATTTTGAAGAAATTGAGCTGTATTCAGAATATGTACATGAGTAACTAATGAGTAATGATTAAAATGTAGTTCATTGTTGTTACATACTAGTTTCTGAAAATAATTTGTATAAGAACTATATTGCAAAAGTTTGTTCACCAGGTCTTTTCTTTTTAGACCTCGCATGTAACTGACTCAGAAATGTTGCTAGAGGAAGGCCCATCTGATGAAAAGGGGCACACAGAAGAGAAACTGCCGCTAATTTCAAGAAAGAAGGCACATTTTGGAAGTTCAGACAATGTTGCCACTATCCCAAATGAAGAACGATCTGACAGTGGTTTTCCAAACTCTGTAATAGCTGAATTGTCTGAAGAATCAATCTCTGAAAATTTATCACCCAACACTACTTCCTCATTGGAAGACCAGGGTGAAGAGGGGGTACCCGAACCCCAGGAAACATCTACAGCTCTTCCTCAGAGTTCTTTGATAGAGGTTGAACTTGAAGATGTGCCATTTTCGCAGAATGCAGGACAGAAGAACCAGTCAGAGGAGCAGTCTGAAGCATCTTCTGAGCAGCTGGATCAGTTTACACAGTCAGCAGAAAAAACTGTGGATAGCAGCTCAGAGGAAATAGAAGTGGAAGTGCCTGTTGTAGACAGGAGGAATTTAAGAAGAAAGGCCAAAGGGCATAAAGGACCTGGTAAGAAGAAAGCCAAGCTCACCTGAATGAAGAAATGCAGATGATAAATCCTCTTCTTTGTATCGTAATTGTTTTTAAAATACGGTAATAAATAGCACGGGGCACAGGACAAAAATTCCAAAATTTCAACTTGAGCTTATATGATGCAGTTTTTCTCTCCCCTTTAGGACCTAGGATTCACCATTGTTTTTAATTTTTCAGGCTATTTTGTGTACAGTTTTTTATTTTTATTAATCATGTTTCGATTATGGGAAACCAGATCATACCATATTTTCTTTAGTAGTTGGGGACATCTGATCATTAATATTTCAGAAAATATAAATTAAAAAACTGAAAGTAGTAGACTTTCTATTACTTCTGAGAATCGCAGAAATCTTTTACACTAAGGGTTTTAAATGGTAAACTTGGTGAGGGTTCTAGAAGTTTTAGCTTAAATATCAAACTAATCAACATTTTTTACAGTGTAGGCATGCCTAAACAAAAATGTCAGTAAATCAGAATAAATACGATTTCAGCTAAATTGAGAGCACAGATTACAGAAATTTATGGTAAGAGGTATATGAGGGTGGTATTTTGGCCTCCCAGTTCATTGTTGCATGGATGCAATTTCTTCCTTTGACTTCAATGTCTGAATAGGTACAAACTTTCCAGCTCACTCTTTACAACATCTAGTATTAACAGTACTGCTAGGGATTTAACTCTGGCTTGTAGGTACTAATATAATTACTTAAATTTTTTTTTCAGAGTTGGGGACTATACTTTTGTCCTCACCTTGTGAACATGGATACTTCAAAAATATGAGAACCCATCCTAAGACTTCTCTTTAATCCTGCCATTGCCTTTATTCTAGAATCTTATTTATATTCCCCTCAGCTTTCATCCACTTCCCTAATGCATGGAGTGATTCCTGTCAAAAGATCTTCCTGCCTGCCTGCCAACCTATGCCCTTGGCATCCATTTCTGGGTAGGTATGAAACTGCGCCCCACAATCTTAGAGCTAGATGGCAGGAGTACAGCTGCCCTAAGACCTGTAGTAACCAGAGCTTAAATCAGGTTGGAGGCTTTGGTTGTCCCTTTGGTCTTGCTTACTCTTGATTTGTTCTGAGGACAGGTTACAAGTCAGCCTGTTACAAAGGCCTTTGCCTAGGAAAAGGTTTAAAAAAATCCCTCAGTTGTTAATTTTTGTAATTTATTTAGAAATGAACAAAATGGTTCTTAGAATCCAAAGAGAATCTCAAAACAGTACTATTCTTTGAAGTATTATGTATACTCAGATGTGTATTTATGATGAAGAATGCTTTGAGACCATTTAGATTGTTTTTAAAACAACCTTGGTCCTTAATGAAAAAAATGTGTTAGAACTTTTTGTCATTATTTGAGGTGCTAAGGGTTGATGTTGAGTTTTTTTAGTCCACAGTCAGGTAATGTCATTAAATTTTACTTTGATATGATGGTATTTTAGGAATTTCTACATTAAAATCTTTTAAGCAGGCAAAATAGCAAACACCCCTATTCGTTGTAAAATTTTGAGTACTTGTATCCCCAAATTTTCTTAATTATTGCTTGAGGTAAGCCAGATTTCATGCTAAATGAAAATTACAGCACTTTGGCTATTCCTTTTCTCAAAAAAATGCTAAGTAAGTGAAAGAAAAATTATGAGTAATACTAGTTATCAAGTGTTTATGCTATCTTATACATTTTATAAAAAATTTGTTAAAATCACAAATAGGAAAGCGAAGATTAAGATTTAGTAAGTTCATATTCTTAAACTTTTCATTTTTATTATAATAGATAAAAATCTAACAGATATTTTACTTTATTTGGATTATTTTCTTTAAAAGGTGTAATTTAGGAAGATTGAGCTCACTGACAATGTTTGATGTGTGAATATAGTTGCTAAGTTTACAAAAAGAAATGTTTAGTAATTCATATTTGATTGCTAAGGACTAACAGTATAAACTTGTTAAACATGCTTGTTTTATTCTTAAAAAATAAGTGCGTTTTAAGCAATTTCAAAACTTTTTTCCAGCACTCCAGAAAACTTGTTACATATTATCTCTAACAGAAAATGTTATTTTGGCATTTATAGATGGTAAAGGAAAGTTGGGTCATACGGAAAAACCTGACTTTCACATTTAGTAACATATTCATTTTCGGTAAATTCTATACTCGCTGAGTATAGAATTTACATCAAAATATATTCTCAACAATGAAACTAAATGAGATTTAATCAGATACTTACAGTTTTTGCAAGGCTTTAGAAAAACTTTCTGAATTAGAGGAGAGAAATCTGGTTTCAGCCAGCTAGTCTAGTCGCTAAGTGTCTAGTCACATCCTATAGTCCTTTGTGAGCTGTTTTCTGTTTAGAAGTCTTACTCGTGGAGAAGAGAGTTCACTTCAGTTTGTGTAAATACATATATATTTCCTTGTGTAATATAAAGCAGACAGTTATCAAAATTTTAGTTGTATTTTTGTTTATTCAAGTGCTTGACATCACAGAAATAAGTATATTTAAGAATTTATTATAAAGCTCCTCTACAATTTTAAAGGTGAGAGGGTCTGTTATGATTTTTATATGAAATCAAATAGCATGAGAGAATATCAGTCATCTGCTTAAACTGTGTCTATCTTCATGGTGTTTCCATTAAGCACAGAGAATTTCACAGGAAGGGTAACAACTACTAGTGATTAATGGTTCACTTTTGGATGACCACCAGAACACTACACTACCTAAAATGGTTTCAGTGCTTTAGAAAAATATATTGGAGGTTTATGATTGGAGTAAATTGAGCAGTTACCAAGTGTCTCATATTTGCTCTTAAGTTCTGCTTCACCCTTAGGGATTACCTTCTAAAATTTGGTCACACCAGCAAACTGAAACAGATTCCTAATGTGTAAATAAAGAATTTATACTAACATTACTCATCTGTGTAACAGTATTTTACAAGTACATTTCTGCCTTGTATGTCCACTAACATCAGTATTGTGTTTAAGGTGTTATCCAGTATTTTATGGGTGTGATTAGTTATGCTTCTGTTTGCATATTTACTATCAAACTTTCTTTGTATAAATAGTTAACTTGCTTATTTTTGGTTCTAAAAAATAAGCAGACCTTAGTTCTGTAGTATCAAGTGCTTACCTTTAGTTGATGTTTTGCTTTTACCTTCCAAAACCTAAGTTATTTACACACTTTACTGGCAAAATCATTTGTTAAAATCTAATTGTGAGAAAGGTTCAGCTTCTGTTACTCTGAAGTAATTGTATTATTATACAGGATAGTCATTCCCAAGGAACTAGCCTAGCCTTTCTTTTCCTAAGTGTCTGTATTCTAAAACTTACACTGTTTATAGAACTTAGAAAAGGTTATATTACATTATTCAGAATAGCAAGTCTTACCGAAGTATTCATGTTTTGTTTTCTTGATAGTTTTTTTTTCTTTTTTTAAGTTTAAAAGTAGTCATTAAACCTATATTTTGTGATTGTTTCCTGGTCTGTGTTTTGAAATTCTTTCCTTTTTCTTTTCCATAATTTCATTGATGAAGATGTGTTTAGATGCTTAATTTGTGTAGACATTAAATGATTTTGTTAAAGGCACAATTAATCACACTGTTGTACCTTTAAGACAGACTTTAAAAAACAAACCAAGTTTAAAACAATGATTATAGATTAATAAAATATAAAGACACCCTAAAGCTCAAAGCTACAAACATATAATTCATATCACAAAAGTGCTTTGACCTAGTTATAATGCTAACATTATCTTTTTTATGTTATATGTGACTATCAATATATTTCCCTTTAAGGATCATTTTTCCTGAAATTATTTAAGCAAATTTTTCTAGTTCTGAAAATATACTACCTTAAGTTTAGAACATAGAAAATGCTAAAAGTGTAAACATTTTGGTGTGTTTTCATGTTTCAAGTAGAAAACAGTTCCGAGTAGGTATTACTATAAATGATGAAAGAAAAAAAATGTTTAAAATACTAACTACTGATTTAATGTCTGAAGAAGTTAAGAATTACAGGTGAAAAGTTTTATCTAAGTAAGTTCTTGTGAATTCAATTTAGTGTAATGTACCTTTTGTTGCATACCTTTAATTTGAATACTTGATAAATGTAACAGACATTACCAAGTGTGTTAATGCTACAGTTCTTAGGATTAATGATGAATAACGAGGTGAGGTTTTAGATATGACAGACTTTTACAGCCTAGGCCCCATATTAAGTGTGCACTCTTAGGATAAAAGGTATTTTCAACAATACTGGCTTTTCCAGAAATGACAGAGACTGATGAAGCAGGATATTGCTTAAACTGCTTTCTTTTTTTAATCATTCAATTTCATGAATATCTAAATGATAAACAGCCCCAAAACAAATACCAATTTGTAAAACTGGGCCATTTTAATGTTCTTTACAATAAAAGAGTTCTCTTGATGGCTGCAGAAATGTAAGCCATTGTAATAATTGTAGTATGCAGAAACATCAGTCAGGTTTTCCTGACTGGGGCATAGTCTTCAATAATTACAGGGAGTTACTTGTATGAAACTGCTGTCAAACCAGTAAGACTGCGTTTATACATCCATCATTTTCAGGATTGTTGGTAACCTGGGCATATTTTCCTAAGGAAACAAAATGGAGAAAAAGAGGGATATTAGCTAATAAAAAATTTAAAGAATATAACCTTTGCCCCCAATATTTCTAATTTATCACTTTTAAGAGTTATAAAACATATTCTTCCCTTTCAAAGAATAGTGAAGTTTAGACATATCTGGGCACTAAAAGCAAAAAAATAAGAAAATGAGGGGAAAAAATTTATAATTGCTACATGACACATTTCAGTTTTTAATTATTGCTGAAATAGTGTGGCTGTTTGATGCCTGCTCCCCTCCCTCACTCATGGTTAATTTATTGTAAACTCTTCCACTATTTTTTAGTTATAAGCACATCTCTGCATTTGCTTCCCTCATTATTAATGGTTCTTTAAATAAACAGCATCAAAATCTAGCAACACAGTACACTGCATAACTGAAACCAATGAGCTAAATTAGAAAGAATTATATTCAAAAGTACTTTTTCTACAAAAAGTTTTTTTTTCTAAAAGTTTAAATCTGATTTATACCAATTTTAACTTACCTAGCTGTTGTGCATTAAAATTTGCTGGGTACTTTATGTCAACTTGAAAATTTCTATTTTCAGGATTAGAAGAGTAACACCCCCATACTAAAAAATTTACTTACCCCAAATAACCTTGCCTCCTTGGGTCACAAGGCCCAACTCGCTTACATTCACCTCGATGACAGTACCTTTGGTAATAACACCCAAAGTTGTATAAAGTGGAGATGAGGGATTCTTCTTTACACCAAGTATTGGCAGGCAAAAAGTGGCTTTCAGTTCAGGATGTGTTACATGGGCCTTCTTGAAACGTAAACCCTAGTGAGTCAAACACAAGAATGTTAAGACTCCAAAATGTTAACTATGAGTAATGATTTTTCTTATTCCAGTAGCCTCAATACAAAAAAATAAACCAAAACCAACATGTATTAATGTAAACTGAAGGCATCAAATAAAATACTTAACTAAATATCTGAGTTATAGGATAAATATAATTCCCCCTATTTAAAAACAACAACAAAACTAGATTAGCAGGTTAAATGACTTGTTCCCAGGTTACATGGTATGTGGATGGAATCAAACTTTAAACATGATTCCAAGTCTATATACCTCATCTAACTTCCATGATAAGAAAGCAAGCAGGTGGTCAGCTTTCTTTACACTGATGGTAACACTGGTCACGGACTGGAAGGTTCCAGAGGAGTCTCTGTTACAAGAGATCACAGTCACCTAGTAACCCAGATATGGTCTTTGGAGTGTAGCACATTAAAAAACCACAACACTTTGCAGTCTCTTAAATATGGTAATTATCTATATATAGGGGGCAAAATATACTAAATCAAGTTCTTAGTAATGCAGTCATTAATCAAGTTGCTGGTAAGAAAATTACACCATTCAGAACGCCATCTGATTAATTCACACTAAGATATATATATCTGCCCAACTACTGAAAGCTGAGAAGAGCCTGACTGTATATGCTGTCCCTGTAGAACTGATAAGGCTACCAAACTGTAAATGATTATGAATGTGAAATCAAAACAAGGGGAGTCCGTGATGTTATCTAGTGAAGGGTGAACAATTTCTGTGAATAACCAGATACTGAATGTTTCAGGCTTTGCAGGCCATATGGTCGGTCCCTTGAAACTACTCAAACTGTTCAGGAAAAAAATTGCCATGGACAATATGTAAATGAACAAACATGGCTGTGTTCCATAGAACTTTACCTACAGAAATAAGCTGTTTGACATTTTAATCCATTAAAAATTTATTTAGGGTGAGAGCTTGAGTAACACTGTCAACTTTCCTCTCTTGATTCTTTGTTTCTCTAAGCAGGCTGGATATCCAGTTGGGAGAATAATTCAGTCTGTTTAAAGGATTTTGCAAAAATGTATCTTAAATTATATTGGAGGGAACATTGGTTTTGACCATTGCTGCTATCAATATCAACAGAAAGTAAAGTCCCACTTTTGTATTAAATTCTCTTTTTGCAATGATTACATACTGAATGTTTTCAAAAGCATTACTATCCTTCTTGAACCAGATTGACTTGAACAAAGTCCTATTCAAGTTTTTAAAGTCTTCTCAGACAAGTCATTAGGCACTTGTATAGTAAAACACCTGTATGGTAGAATACTTATTGAATGAGTAAAATGACTTCATTTGGAACATAAAGATTCTAATACGTCATTTTTAAAAGTCAAGATTTACTGACAATGTAATGAAAAATCTTTTTCATCTCAAATCACTGAAGGTGAAGACAGACGATTTTTGACAGTACGGAAAAGTCCTAAGTAATACCTGCCACTAACTTAAAATACCAAAATAGCCTTAAAATGTCTTTAACCTGTTTTTTGTATCAGTATAGGAAGTTCAGGAAATTGCAATGTACTTTATCTAGCTTAACAAAGGAACTAATATTTAAGCCACTGCACTCTTGCAAGGGACTTACCATTGGCCTAATGAACCTTTCATATTTAGGTGGTTTTCGAGTAAAGCCATCTCCGACAAAGCACACTTTAGTAACCATCCTCTTCCATGCTTTTTTCTTTCTCTTTCCTGTTCGAATAACTTTTAATACCTCTGTTTCTCCCTGGGCACGAACTTTGGGCAGAGGGACTTCCCATTTTCCCTAAAAATAGACCACAGTTAAAACTTATGTTATTAGTAAAAGACAGGCGTTCAGGTCAAGATGGAGGCATAGACAGGCACACTTTGCCTCCCCGCACAACCACAGAATTACACCTAGGCCTTAAAACAAATAATACCCAGAACCATCGGAAAATTGAGTAGTACGGAAGCCTGACAACCAAGGATTTAAAGCCACATTCATCCAGACGGGGTGGAGGGGTGGAGATGTGGTGTGGCTAGGAGTGGCAGCAGAATGGGCAGTCCCCCCCGCCCCCCACACACATGTGGTAGGTAAAAATCAGGAGGAGTATCTTGGCAGCAAGCTACCCCAGCCCTAAGCCAGACCGCACAGCCCAGGCTTCCATCTCCAGAAGACAAATCCCTGTAACTTTTGACTCTAAAAACCAGTGGGGGTTGGGGTGGTGGAAGAAAATGCTGGATTTTCAGGAGACTCTGCTTAAAGGGCCCACATGGACCTAGAACACATACAGACCCAGTCCCTTTGGAATTCACCAGGGCAACAACTGGAAGGACACTAGTCGCATATGGGGAGTAAATGAAATGAGTGGAAACGGTAAGTGCCAGGCAGACCTCCAGGAGCCAGGTAGCAGCACTGTCCCCTTTCCAAGCCCTCCCCCCCCCCCCCCCACAGAGCCACAAAGTGGTGAAGCAGGTTGCCCTGCCCTGGAAATTACCCAAGGCTCCACCCCATGGAGCCTCAGGTAAACTCCATCCCTAAGGCACAGTTTACAAGTGCTTTTTCTACAATAGGCCATGCTACTAAGACAGGAAGTCAAAGCAGCTCTACCTTATACACAAAACAAACAGGGAGGCTGCCAAATTGAGGAGACAAAGAAATAAGGCCCAAATTAAAGAACAGAACAAAACTCCAGAAAAAGAATTAAACAAAACAGAGATAAGCAACCTATCAGATGCAGAGTTCAAAACACTGGTTATCCTGATGCCCAAAGAACTCAATAAGTACAGCAACAAAAGAAACCCCAGAAGAAATGAATGTTACACTAAGTGAAATAAAGAAAAATCTACAGGGAACTAACAATGGAGGGGATGAAGCTGAGATTCAAATCAATGAGTTGGAATGTAAGGAAGTAAGCATTCAACCAGAACAGCAAAAAGAAAAAAGAATTTTAAAAAATGAGTATAGTATAAGGAGCCTCTGGGACATCTCCAAACACACCAACATCCGAATCATAGGGATGTCCGAAGGAGAAGAGGAGCGAACAATTGAAAACTTAGTTGAAAAAAAATAAAGAGAATTTCCTTAATTTGGTGAAAGAAACAGACATACAAGTCCAGGAAGCACAGAGAATCCCAAAAAAGTTGGACCCAAAGAGGACCACACCAAGATACATCCTAATTAAAATGCCAAAGGTTAAAGATCAAGAATCTTAAAAACATTAAGAAAAAAAGCAGTGTTACCTACAAAGGAGTTCCCATAAGACTGTCAGCTGACTTCTCAAAAGTAACTTTGCAAGCAAGAAGGCCTGGCAAGAAGTGTTCAAAGTAATGAAAAGCAAGGACCTATAACCTAGATTATTCTATCCAGCAAAGCTATCATTTAGAATGGAAGGGCAGATAAAGTGCTTCCCAGACAAGGTAAAGCTAAAAGAGTTCATCATCACCAAGCCATTATTACATGAAATGTTTCAGGGACTTATTTAAGAAAAAGATCAATACAACTGTCAACAACTGAATCTAAAAAGACAAGCTAATAAGCAACAACCAGCACAGGAATAGAATCATACGGAGATCATTTGGAGGATTACCAGTGGGGAGGAAGGAGGAGGAGAATGGGGAAAAAGGCGCAGGGATTAAGAAGCACAAGTGGTAGGTACAAGACAGACAGGGATGTTAAGAAGAGTAGAGGAAATGGAGAAGCCAAAGAACTTATATGCACAACCCATGGATATGAACTAAGGGGGGGAGGCATTTCTGGAGGGAATGGTGGTACCAGGCAGAGGGGGAAAAGGGGGAAAAATTGGGACAACTGTAATAGCATAAAAAGTCAAATGTTTTAGTTGTACAAAGAATTCACTTTTTTCCTTAACCAACAAGATTTTGGCTTCAACTGTTTTCTAGAGGTCTGCACTGTCTCCTCACAAACCCCAAAATAATTGGAACTAATTTATACATCATAGGTACATTAAATAAAATGGTTTACTTAAGCTAAAAATCTCAACACCTTGTTACGGATGAAAACTACTACACATAAAATACTATACTGACTCTCAAGGCAGTGTATGTGCTTAGTACTAAGTAGTTAAAAAGTGTAAAACTAGAAGTGTGTCTCCATCTCCTAACTTACCTTTGTATTTCTATCTCAAGGGGATTTTTAGATTGTATTACTAGTAAGACAAAATCACCACCAGGTATTTTCTACTTCCCTAGAATGCAGATTCTACAGGGAAAAACAAGCAATGCAGGAATTCCATATTTATTACTAACACACAGGTTCTAGAGGATATCCAGCACTTCATTGATTCACGACTGTGCAGAATGACTGACAACCTCCTGGACTCCAGTCTCTTCATCTAAAATGAGGGGTTAACTAGATAATCTCTGAAGTTTCTTTTGGTGCTGAAGTTCTACCATACTAATTTTGAATAATTACACACTGATAAACAAGCAGTAACACTTTTTAAAAAAATACCAAGTTTGGAGACTGTAAGGTCTTTAAATATAGTTACCACATATTTTGCTGCTACCTGGACTTCTGTCAGTCTGTCCACAGGTGTTTAAAAAATAGTATCTAGGCCCTTTTTGTTGTTTTCAATGCAATCCAGAAATATGTTTTAAAAACTGAATTTGTATTTAAGTTCAGTCACTTGAGGATGTTTACCACTATCCAACTTTGACACACTGCGGGACAGCATAAACAAGAAGCAGCTGTACCCTTCACAACAGCACAGCATCAGCTGTCAAGTACAGGAAGCTATTAAAGTACTAAATTTGAGATTCACTGCTAGGCTTTTTGTTTTTAAATAATTTTTTAAAAATCTAAAGTGGCTTTCTAATAAAATTAAAAAAATAACACACCCTCCTGTTAAATATTAAAATGTACTAATTGATGAACAAGCAATTTTACTAAGACTTCAACATCTTAGTGGGAATGTGGTAGTCGGTCTTCACATTTCCAATTAAATTGGAAAAACAAAGAACGTCAAGTTTGAATTTAAGTAATTCTCCTGAACAAAAAAGGAATAAAGACTTTTATTATTTCATTGCTTACCGCTTTCTCTTTTCGTTTTTGTTTAATCATATTGGAGAGTACTTTAGCTCGGGACTGTCCCTCTCTGTCCAGTAGATAGGCAGGTACTGCTCCTTGAGGAGTCTTCTCATCATTCTTTTGTTTGGTGTTTCTCTTTTCATGCATCTTGATACTACCAAGGAGGAAAAAGATAATTTTTAATAACTATCACTCAAAAGATGTTAACTCGCTACAACAAATGATCACTTACGTCTTCTTCATTTGTATTTTCTCAGCATGGCGCTGTTTATGGTAGAGCTTAGCCTTCAGACCAATCATCTTCTTTGCCTTCTTTGAACGTTCATGAGCCTCTCGACCTTCCTTTTTTCTCTTTTTCTCATGGTAATCCAAACGATATCCATAGCGCTTACGGTGTAACTCAATATACTCATTTTGTGGCTATAAAGATGCAAGAAATGTTAACTTTAATTTCTTTTAAGCAACATGTGAAGAAGCATAGAATACCATGTATCACCGAAATGTTCTCTCCCTTAAATAACTCTTCTAGTACTAGGCCTTTTCACATGATGTATGTTAAATAAGTTTTGATCCTGGGTGATATGAGCATCACGATCTACATTTAATAATCTCAGTGAAAGTGACGGAAGGGAACTGTCCAAAATCCACTGAACCACAAAAGGGATGATCTGATCCAGGATCTCATACAGTTGCAGGTTTTGACACTATGTAACTGTTTAACCACCAAAATTAAGATAGAAAATATTTCCCTCCCCCCAGGAAGCTGCCTTGTGTCACTTTGAGATCAATCTTCTTTTGCCAATCTGATTTCTATTGGTTTAAGTTTTGCCTTTCCCAGAATGAAATGTAAATGGAATCTACATTATGTAGCTTTTTGCATCTAGCTGCTTTCACTTGGCATAAGGCTTTTGAGATTCCCCAAGTTGTTGCATGTACTGGCACCTTGTTCCTTTTTTACTGTCTAGTATGGATAAACCACCATTTGTTTACCCATGAAGAAATGATGGATATTTGGGGTCCCCCCCAGTTTTTAACAAAAGTGCACATGTGTGTCCATTTGTTTGGACATATGCCAGCTGTTTTCCAAAGTGGCTATACTGTTTTGCATTTCATCAGCAATATATGAAATCCCTTTTGCTTTTAAAGTGCCTGTTTTATACGTCAATTTTGTTTTACTTGGAACATGCAGCCCCAGTCCACTTGTATGAGAAGACTGCAAAGGTAATAATACAAAGCCAACTCCATCACGGAGAATAATGCTAGAACAATCAACAAGATAGTACGTATAGCAAGTTTTCACATAAACTTTGCTGCAACTATGTGAAAGGTATGTGGAATGCCATGTTGCAGAGAAACATGCAGAGGAAAGGATCTGGCAGTCAGAACTAGGCTGTGAGCCCGACTACGCCTTTCATTAGATGCTCGGCCCGTGCCAAGATGCATGCCCTCAATTTCCTCAGCAAAAAATGAGGTGGCAGTGGGATTACTGCCTACGATATACGGTTATCGTTAGGCCCTGGCACCAATGGCCACGCAACACGTGGCGAAACCAGGAAATTAACAGAGTGAAACCTGTCTCGTTCTAAAACTCGAACAACCCATTCTGTGTCCCCAATGTGAAGTTCCCCCCGCCCCCATTCTAAGGAGCCGACGTTTCGAAGTCTATCCTCATTCCCTTCCGCAGTACCCCACTTCCGCGTACCGCGCCTCACCCCCCAGCCCCAGAGCCTGGGGACCCCAAGCCCCACCAGCACAGACACCCTACTTGACCCACGCCCGAGGCAACCTCCTCACCATGGTTACGGCCGCCGAGCTGCGGGGTACAGTCCTCCGCGCGCGAAGAAGCGGTCAACTTTCGGGTCTCAGAGACCCACGAACCAACTCCACGCGCCCCGCGACAGGAAAGGAACACTTCTACGACGACCGTCTCCAGTGAAAGCGCAACATACTCGTTCCGAGTTTCAGTTCTCCGCTCGTAGCGCAAAGGGCGGAAGTTGCCGGCAGGCGGTGTTTGAGTGGTGTACCGCCGGAAGTGGCGCGCGGCGCAGTGGCGTGGAGGCCGGAGGGGGCAGAAGTGGGAGGGTATAGGTTCGGTTCTGTAGGAACCAGGTCTTTCGCGGAGGTGGGCGGACGTTGCAACTCAGGCCTCTGCAGGCCTCTGTCGCGCTGCCAGGACCTATCGCTCTCCACAGCCTGTAGAGAAAAAGCCGGCCTCCGCGATGCGATTCAATGCCAGGTGGGTACCAAACCGCGCGGTGCGACGCCTGCGAGCCTCAGACCTTGCCCTGCCTTCGGCACCGCTGACCTTCAAGGATGCAACAGCTTTTATACCTCCAGGTGTTTTTAGTGAGCACTTAAGTCTTCTCCAAGGCCTAAGGATTTCTCGGCCTTATATAATAACTCAGTTGATAGCACCGGTAGGAAACCATTCCTCGAAGTTCGTTGATACATAGGGAAGAAGAAAATCACTGCAGGGCTGTGAATGACTATAGGTCAAAAAAAATAAAATAAAATAAAAAAGTTTGATGCATTGCGCTGGGCACTGCTGCTAGGAGATCCCTCCTTTTCGGGATCTCACAGTAGTGAAGATAACTTGTAAATATCATGTTTGTCATGAGTAAATATAAGTCCAAGGGTTCTAAAAACACAGAGAAGGTAGTGTTAAAACGTTCTAGGAAATTAGGGAAGGCTCCCAAGCTGGGGCTTGGAGATTGAATAGAAATTTACCAGGTAGGGCGATGTGGGGCTTCTAGGATGCTTGCAGACAGTGGCAACAGGCAGCGGTGTAATAGTGTCAGAGCATGGTGTTTCTGGGGAATTTTGGCTAGAGCTCTCCAGTATGGGGAGTAGGGAATAGGAGAGTACAACACTGAAGGTAGTTGGGGACAGATTTGACATGTTAAAACCCATAAATAGGGAAGTGACAAGATGTTTATTTGAAGGGTATGTGTAATCCGTTTTAAAGCAGTATTAAAGCAGTATTTCCCACTTTAGTGATTTGAGTACCGCTTTTTAAGACTGGTCATAGCTGAATGTCACTTGCTGTTATTTACTTAACTGTTTCCCATAAATTAATTCACAGTTTTATGTAAATTAACTTCATCTTAACACTGCCCATAAAATCACAGGTTTTGTTGGCTATTTTTCGTAATATTTAGTAAGCAATTTTTTTGTATATAACCTAAAATAATCATGGGCATTCATTCTGTTTGGGAAACATGGTGTTGGAATAAGTTTTTCAAAATTGTTGGTCTATAGGATCCTTTCACACTCTTAAAAGTGATTCAGATTTGCAGAGAGGTTTGTTAATGTGGGTTGTAATTGATATTCAAGTATCAGAACTTAAAACTTTAGAATATTTTAGTCATTCATTAAAAGTAAATAAATCCATTTAATGTTAATGTAAGTAATATAGCTATGAAAACTGCCTATTTTTCAAAACAAAAATAGTTTGAAGAGTGTTTTACATTGCATTGCAGTTTTATTCAATAAGTCTCCTTAATGTCTGGCTTAGTAGAAAACGGCTGGCATCTCCTATCTGTTTCTGTATTGCATATGTTACTACTATGTATCTTTTTTTAGTTTTTGGTTGAAGTGTAAGAAGAAAATTCAGCCTCATACACACATGGATATGTGGTTAGAAAAGGAAAGATTATTTTAATAACCTTTTCCGAAAACTGTAGAACATCTTAGATGCTGTACGTGGCTTTGACAAGTGGTAGTTTCTTAAAGGTTAGTTGTATGTGGAATCAAACCACATTACTGAACTTTTATTGTTCCATTATGTTAGAATCCATTGTTCTTGTTTAGAATAGATCTAACATGTGTGTTTTTGCAAACATCCTGAACTTTGGCATTAGAAATGAAGAAGAGGGAATGGATTCAAGATGTACAGTGTCTGGCAGAAGTAACACCTGCTTCAGTGTGGTTGGTAGGATAATAATATGGTGTAATAATTTATAGTTTTAATGTGAACATTTCACCTAAAATGTCATATGGTATGCTTGAGTGTGCTACTGTTATGTTACAGAATTACATGCTTATGGTTTTTTTAAAAGATTTTATTTATTTACTTTCAGAGAGAGAAGGGAAGGGAGGGAGAAAGAGAGGGGGAGAAACATTGATTGGTTGCTTCTCCAATGCCCCCAGCTGGGCACCTGGCCCACAACCCAGGCATGTGCCCTGACTGGGAATAGAACCGGTGACCTTTCAGTTCACAGGCCAGCACTCAATCCACTGAGCCACACCAGCCAGGGCTGATCTTGTAATAAAAAAGGGCATTATTTGTGCTGGACCCTGTATTTAGGAAATAAAATAAAAAGGATTTGGTGACTTCTTGAATATGGATAGTGATTGTTTCTGTCTTAAGACACAGGGGAAAAAAAGCAAATTTAAGAGGAATAATAATGAGTTTTGGCATGGCTTCTTATATAACATTGGGCACAGTGGTTTAACCATATCTATTTACTTTTCCCCGCATCGACTCAGCTGCTTCTATTTCTCATAGCTTTGACAGTGTACTTGGAACATAGTGAATATTTAGTAAATGTTTTAAAACTGAAGTTGCTTAGTTTCTGTGATCATAGAAAAAGAGGACTTGCTAGAAGAGGACTTGCTGTTGTGTGTGTGTGTATATATATTTTATTTCAAATTATAAAGAAAGTTTATTTAGAAAGTTACAAAGGTAATATAAGTGAGCCAGCTGGGCTGCATAGGCTCAGGAAACAAGTTAGTGAAGCAAAAGAAGGGCCCTTGGACCTTAGGAGCGAGAAGGGCAAAAGTAACGTGCCTGCCTGGAAGAAGGGGGCACAGGAAAGGCACCGGCGTGCTCCCCAGAGGGAGAGTGCCGCTTCTGTATTTTTTTTACATGATTTTATTTTTACATATTTATGGTAGAAAAATCAGAATATATAGACAAACCAAAAAATTGTATTACCAATGAGAAATTACCAACATATAGATGCTTGCTTACCTTCCTATACTTAATTCTATACATTTACATAAAAATTTTGGTTGGCATGATACATTTTTATAATTTCAAAAATTTCTGTAATACCGTCATATCTTGAAGAATTAAAGCATGCTGAATAAAATACAAGGGACATTTTAAACTTGGAATTGCATTTTTCATGTTTAGTCAGAATTTCTATTTTTTGAACAATGCATTATTTTGATAGCTAAAAATATTGATTTTACTTTTTAAAAGTAATACATTTTACCATGTATATTACATATACTTTACTTACATGTGTTACTGGCATGTAATATGTAAACTTAGTTTTATAATTTTGTATTTTCCTTTTTCAGAGAATAACAGTTTAGAAGGCCAAGATGTTGTCTAATTTGAGGATATTTACAGTGAATCATAAGAAAATATCCAGCTTGCACATTAATGTAAGTGTTTTTGTAAAATTAAATGTACTTCAACAACTTCAGTTACTTTACTTCCCAAAAGGCCTACTATGTATGTGTGCGTGGGGAATATATGTATACACATATATGTGTGCACATGTATATATATGTATGCATGCATATGTATATACGTGTGTGTGTGTATTAGTCTATCTTTAGCAGTTCTTGACAGGTAAAGGAGAACCTGTAACCAAGAAGAGGCATGCCTTATCATTAGTTTATAAATTCATGTTGCTGCTTTAAAATCACCTGTTCAGGAAGCATTTTGAAGAATAACTATCTCTGTACTCCATTGGAAATCATTAGTGGCCCAAGGAGTTAGAATTTTTCTTCAGTGTTTTCATTGCTGCCGTGTCCAGACCTTATACCCTGTCTTACCTTGGTGGAAATTTTAATAGCTTTGAGTCCCTTCTTTATTCTTAACGTATTTTCTTAGGATAATAGTGTTTTGTTGCTAGAAACTTGGTAACTAATGTAGAAATAATATAGAAGGCACATGCATGCATTCCAACATAATATAAAAGGCAATTTCTGGCAACCCTATATCATTACATATACTAACTGTAACAATTCCAAATATATTGTCAGCCATTAAATGTGTATCTAGTGCCCTGGCTGGTGTAGCTCAGTGGACTGAGTGCGGCCTGTGAACTGAACGGTCGAAGGTTCGATTCCCAGTCAATGCGAGTGCCTGGTTGTCAGCCAGGTACCCAGGTGGGGCCGTGCAAGAGGCAACAGATCTATGTATCTCTCACACACATCAATGTTTCTCTCCCTCTCTTTCTCCTTCACTTCCCACCTCTAAAAATAAATAAATAAAATATATTTTTAAAAAAGTGTATCTAGTGATCTAGGAGTAAATTGGGTTGGAGAATATTCATCCTCTATGTGGGAACATTAGAAGATAACCTGGTAGCTTTTTAAAATGCCGGTTTCTTCTGCCCCCGCAGAAGAAAACCACCAAATGGTTTTTAAAAGCCTGGGAGGTGTTTCTAATGTGTAGCTACTGTTGTAAATCCTGAAAACAGCTGATGGTTTCAGAGTTCATGCCCCCACCAGCTCTCAGTACCTGTAGAGGAGAACCAAGCAGTATCTAGGGTGAGAGACTTTTTTAACCTTTATGAGTCTCTGGAAACTTCAGAATCCTGGTTCCCAAACTGGAGCTGTCAGAGTCACCTGGAGCGCTTGTTCAGACACCTTGTTCTGCCCCACCCCAGAGTTTCTGATGCTCTTGTTTGGAGTGGGTCCTGAGAGGACGGCTGTCTAGTGAGTTCCCATGATACTAACGCTGCAGGTCTAGGAGAACCAGTATGTAAAGTCAGCTCAAAATAGCAAACTAGTATTGATTTTATTCTTTTTCTCTCCTGTGGTGTAATTTGGATTGTCACTTGTAAAAAGAATTGGAGTTAATAGATTGGCACAGCTTTAAGGACATTCAAAGTATTTTGTCCTCTGAGAAAGCATGGTCATAATGTTAAAATTACTGTAATAAGTCACACTAACATAAAATTAATGTTTCTTTTTATCCTCACTAGAATATGTATTGCTCTAGAATTACATCCGGTTTAAAAAGAATAAAGACACATGTCCCTCTTGGAAGAAATTACAGTTCCCTGCCAGGTAATACTGCTAGATTCTCCTCGTTTTACTTAAACTGCACTTGCTTTCTTCTTTCTGCCTCTCCTCTCCTCCCCGCTTCCCCTACTCTCCTCTCCATTCCCTCTTCTCTCCCCCTCTCCTTTCCCTTCTCCCCTCTTCCTCTCTCCCTTTCCTCTTATTCCTTCTTTCTCTCCTCCATCCAAATCTTTCTCTCGTTTGTAAGCACCTCCCTTATTAGGGGGCTCCAGCCATTTTGGAAATAGTGGCTCCTTTTACTCCTTGGCTATTTCCTTGAGATTATTAGGAATTGGGTGTATTCTGATAGATGCCAGGAGGGAGTACCAGTAGACTTACTATGCTCCTCATCTGCTGGCCATCTTGAGGAGCTGAATGAAGGAAAGGATTGAGTCAGTTTCAGTAGCTGGCTCAAAGGTTTAGCAGGTGAGTCTACGTGTAGATTGCTCTTGCTATACATTGATTTTCTAGTCCATTTCTGGTTTTAATACAGAAGTATTTTCTGTCAATAGAGGTTTACCAGAATAATTTGTGTTGAAGGCTCTTGAGAACATAGTTTGCTTAAATAGTTATCTGGGGTAGTTTAGGTTCGATATTATAGCTATTAAAAGTTGGAAGCAAGGGAACCTGCCAATTCTGAGCATTCTTGCTGTGTTTGAAGTGAGCAAGCATGTGGGAGACTCGATGAAACTACTTTCATTCTTTCGCTGTTCTCACATCTTTGTCATGTGAGAAAAACAGTGTAAAAATGCTGATTGTCTTTGTGACTTGTAAGGGACTGTGAATTTAATGGCCTGGCCTGCATTATTGGTGTGTATCTAGGTTTCTATATTTTGCTCATGAAAATTTATCTGTAGCAGTACAGATTATTTTTCATCCTCAAACCTCCATGAGGTTTCCAAAATATAATAGAACCCTTGATTTATTATAGAGATTTGGGAGAACTGGTTTAAATAGCAGGGAGTTATAGATTACATTTATAAATACAATGGCATTGTTGCTTTAATATTTTTAATAAAATACATGTTAACCATGGACTAAGATACTATGGGCTTTTTTTAGTTCCAGAAATACTACTCGGCCTTTTAGAAGTATTAGATTATTGTAGCGTCTGTTCACTAGTGTCTTGCAGCCTGACTTTAAAGGTGCCGTGTCCTTGGGAGTGCTGAAGGAAGGGTGCGGTCCAAACTGGGCGCACATTCATCGTCCGCGGATATGCGGGTCCCTCTTAGCTCTTAAAGCCTTGACAATGCAGGCTCATAGGACTGTGCATTTTATACTTTTCTTTGGCTCAGGATATACTGTCTTAAGATTATTTTTATGAACATTAATTCTAATTCTACAATTCTATTATGGAATTGTGCAAGGTGGTAGAGATTGGGGTAAATCTGTATTTTTCTAAGGATGTGATCTAGAAATTGATGTTTAAAAACTTTACCTTGTTTGATTGTCATCCATAGCTGTTTTTTAGAGATTACAGGAAAATAAATTTTAGGTAAATGAGACTTACTTAGCTTGGATTTACTTTATTTAGAATTACAGTATTGCTTAAAATTATTTTTATTTCATCTGCATGTTAAAGGAAAATTTCTTAAACAGTTTATTTTTAACCCTCTTTCTATTAGGTTTAATAGGAAATGATATCAAATCTCTTCATTCCATCATCAATCCTCCTGTAGCTAAGTAAGTATTACCTTTCCATTGATATTGTCTTCTCCATTGGCTGCCATGAAAAGTTACAGGTTTCTTCCATGGGCTTTATTCAGCATTGTTAGTGAATGCCCTAATTTCTGTAACTTTTTGCCCTGCCTTATTATAAATACATGTTGCTATGTATCTTAAAAGCTATTTTCTTTTCATAATTGAATGATAAAAATTTTAGTGTAGCAACAGCACACTTTTCATAGAAATAAATATAAAATATTCACAAGATTATAGGTAGCTTTTTTGTTACTAATTTTGTTGGAGTACTGTTGTAGTAATATGTTTCCCATTTTTCTAGTTTTTACACCATTATATAAATTATTGAAATATTAACCAGCTTCAAAATGTGCACAGCATAGATATTTGGGTTTTACAATTTTAGTCACGTCCACCTTATGATACATGTCTTTTTTTCTCTATTTTAAACAGAATCCGTAATATCGGAATTATGGCTCATATCGATGCAGGCAAAACTACCACCACAGAAAGAATACTGTACTATTCTGGATACACAAGATCACTGGGAGGTTAGAATGGATTCCTCCTTTCCCTATCCCCCATTAGCAAAAACATCATGGGAAATATTTTGAGTAAGAATTCAACCTAGAGATCTTGAGTATGGCATGGAGGCACTAACGGCTAAACCACAACATAAAAATAAGTTAGTTGCAACACCCACCAAAGGATCTTTCTAGTTTCCACTAAACCTTCAGACTCATGAGACTGTCTTAGGCTGCACTGAGCACTGGTCTACTTACACTGTGGCACAGGAACCCTGACTTCCCAGCAGACCAGCAGTAGGTGTTTCTTCCTATAGGAGCTCTTATAGCAGCCCACATGGCTATCTAGGAACTGTCGTCTTTGACTAGCCAAAAGCGATAGCTCAGTTGCAGGGTATCAAGATTCTCAGGAGCCACCCTGGCTTAGAAGACTCATGCCCCCTAGAAATGAGTATCTCTTGTTACAGCTCCATGGACTATCTTCAGGGCTTCCCACAAGGGACGTGCCATGCCCCACTCAGGGAAACCTAAAGCTATGTATCTCCATCAGGTATTTATAATTCATTTATAGTTCTTCCCAGTTCAGATGTAGCTTACCAAATTTTTTTCCGTAAGAAGTGTTGCCTCGCCCTGGCCAGTGTGGCTCAGTTGGTTGGCGCATCATCCCATACACCGAAAGGTTGGCTGTTTGATTCCTGTTCAGGGCACATACCTAGCTTGTGGGTTCGATCCCTGGTTGGGGCGTGTATGAGAGACAACCACTGATGTTCCTCTCTCACATCAGTGTTTCTCTGTCTCTGTCTCTCTCTCTCCCTTCCACTTTTTCTAACCTCAATAAACATATTACATTTTTTTTTAAAAAAGAACTACATTTAAGAAAAGATGTGTTGCCTAGCTACATAGTTGACATGCTTCTGTTTTCTGATTTCTAGAAGATAAGAACCCAAAAGTTAACCAGAGGTCAAGTTCTCATGCAGAGAAAGGATTTTTTAATTTTTTCCCCATAATAGTAGTATGATTTATCTAAGTTTTGAATTTGTTTTTTAATTACAACATGTCAAAAAACTGTTGTTCTTGACCAGGCATTCACATTTGAAACACCATATAGGTTTTTTTGTTGTTGTTTTGTTTTTAAATAACTGTGCCCTTGCTCCATTCTTACGTTTCTTTGATGAATCAACCCTTTTATCATTATGAAGTGGCTTTTTTTAATCTCAGGTACAACAGTTTGTTTTGAAATTTAAAATGGAGGTCATCAGCTCTATAGTACCAGAAGTGGAAATATCTTTTTCCAAAGCTGCACAGTGATTTTGTAACGCACTGTATTGAGAACCATTTCTCTGAGTTGGTTCTCAATAGAGTTCATTTCAAATGGAGATTCTAATCCTGGATGTTCTTTTCCTCCCAGGATTATAATCTTCATGACGATACGTTTCTGAATGTAAAGCGCAAGACTTTCTCGTAGAATTACTACTGTGTAAATGGGAATATAACAGACAGCAAAACGTGGAACGTTGTTAGGCTTCCTCTATTGTGTCACGAATCTGATTAAAAATCCTCCCCTCACATCCCCAGTTTGGATTCCTAAAGCAGGAGTCCAGAATGAGGGGGGCCCCGGCAACTTTCAAGTCATCTTTTTTTTTTAATTGTGGTGAAAAGCACATAATATAAAATTTGCCATCTTAACATTACTCTCAATAGTGTTGAGTATATGAACACAGTTTGCACCAGTCTCCAGAGCATCTTATGAAACCCAGACTCCAGCCCCACTAAACGACTTCCCATGTGCCTCCATCCAGCCCTTGGAAACTGCCCTTCTGTGTTCTCTTCCCGTAACTGCGACTGCTCTATCTAGGTGACTGGCTTATTTAGCACTTAATGTTCTCAGGGTTCATCCGTGTTATGGCATGCGTCAGAATTTACTTCTTTTTTAAGGCTGGATAATAAATCCATTGTATATACAAGATAGATTCTGAGGTTCAGGCCAGAGGCCTAGAAACTACCCAGAGTGTGGCAGAACTCGTTCCAGCATTGATTTTGTTGGTCATATTAGTAATCATAAATAGAGAATAGAAAATAAGGTTATTATTGTGGTTAAAAATCTTGTTATCATCATTGTAAGTGATTTAAAAAATTACTGCCTAGTTTAGAACTTTTGGTTAGTTTTTGGTCTTTGTCTCCTTAATGATGTTTGTTTTCTTGGTTAGTTGTGAATAACTAGCAATACTAATACATTTCTTTAACATAGCTATTAAGAGTTGCTAACATATGTGTTTTTCTTTTTTATTTCCCTCTTCATTGGTGCCTCTGTGTGTGTGTATGTACCCATGTGCACACACCCAAACACGATACGGGGAAACTAGCTGCACTCCAGAGGTTTAATGGTGTTACGAGTAGCAGTAGTATAGGGCCATGATGACTTGTGTTTTTGAATTTTCAATCATAAAAATCAGCTTTTTTTCATTTAAAAAATGTATTTTTCAATTATAGTTTATATACAATATTATGCTAGTGTCAGGTGTACAACATAGTGATTAGACATTTATATGCCTTGGGAAGTGATCACCCCGATAGTTATTACATCATTATGCACTATATCCCCTATGCTGTACTTTACATCCTTGTGACTATTTTTTTAATTGTATTTTTTCCATTACCCTTTAGTCCCCTTACACCCCCTTCTCCCCTGCAATCACCACACTGTTGTCCATGTCCATGAGTCCTTTTTCCTTTTTGCTCCATCCCTCCACCCCCTAAGACTCCTCCTCCTCCTCCATCTGCTCTCCATTTATGAGTCTGTCTCTATTTTCCTTGTTAGTTAGGTTTGTTCATTTGTTTCTAGTTAAGGGTGAAATAATATGGTATTTGTCTTTCTCTGACTGGCTCTCATTTCACTTATCATGATGTTCTCCAGGTGCATCCAGGCTGTCTCAAAGGGTAAAATTTTTTTCTTTTCTACAACTGAGTAGTATTCCATTGTGTAAATGTCCCATAGTCATTTTATCCCCTTATCTACTGATGGACACTTGGGCTGCTTCCAAATCTTGGCCATTGTAAAGAACACTGCAATGAACACAGGGGTGCTTATGTTCTTTCGAATCAGTGTTTCCAGTTTCTTAGGATAAATTCCTGGAAGTGGAATTGCGGGTCATAAGACAATTCCACTTTTAATTTTTTAAGGTATCTCCATACTGTTTTCCATAGTGGCTGCACCAGTCTGCATTCCCACCAACAGTGCAAAAGGGTTCCCCTTTTTCCACATCCTTGCCAGCACTTGTTGTTTGTTGATTTATTGATGATTGCCTTCTGACAGGTGTGAGATGATATCTCATTGTGGTTTTAATTTGTATTTCCCTGATGATTGGTGATGTTGAGCATCTTTTTATGTCTATTGGCCATCTGTAGTCATCTTTGGAGAAATGTCTATTTCATTCCTCTGCCTATTTTTTTAATCAGATTGGGTTTTTCGGGGAGGTTTTTCTTGGTGTTAAATTATATATATATGAGTCTTCTACGTATTTTGGATATTAACTCCTTATTGGATGTATCATTGTTGAATATCTTCTCCCATTCAGTAAACTGCCTTTTTTTGTTGATGGTTTCCTTCTCTATACAAAAACTTTTTAGTTTGATGTTGTCCCATTTGTTTATTTTTTCTTTTTTTTGCTGGAGAAGAGATCCAAAAAAGTATGACACAGAGTGATGTCAAAGAGTTTACTGCCTATGTTTTCTTCTGGTTTTGTGGTTTTGGGTCTTAACATTTAGGTCTGTAATCCATTTTGAGTATATTTTGTATATGGTGTAAAAAAGTGGTTTAGTTCCTTTTTCTATTGAATTTATCGGGGTGACATTGGTTAATAAGATTATGAGTTCATGTGTAGGATTCTGTACCACATCATCTGTGTGTTGCATCGTGTGCCTACCACCTAAAGTGTAGTCTTTTTTCATTACCATTTTTTGACCTTCATTTCCCTCTTTCACCTCCCCCACCTCCTCCCCTCTGCTAACCACCATACTTTCTGTGTCTGAGGTTTTTTGTTGTTTTGTTTGTTGCTTTCTGTTTTATATCCCATATACAAGTGAAATCATGGTTCTTGTACTTTTCTGTCTTACTTATTTTGCTTCATATGAAACTCCAGATTTATCCATGTCGTCACAAAGTTCATCTTTTCTTATGGCTGAGTAGTATTCCATTGTATGTATGTGCTACTCTTCATCCATTCTGTTGAAGGACACTGGGTTGTTTCCATGTCTTGCCCACCATGAATAATGCTGCAAAGAACATAGGGTACATACATGTTTACAGATAAATGTTTTCAGATTTTTTTGAGTGCGTACTCAGAAGAGGGATTCCTGGGTCATGTGGTGGCTCTGTTTTTAATTTCTGAGGAACCTCCGTCTGTTTAGTATAGTGACTGTACTGGGTTATGTTCCCACCAGCAGTGTGTGAGGGTTCCTTTTTCACCACATTGTCTCCAGCACTCACTATTTCTTTTCTTGTTGATACTAGATTTTTGTAGCTATCTACAAAAATCTATAGAATTTCTATAATTCTAGATTTTTTGTGTGGTTACCATTAGGTTTATGAAAAATAAAGTTTCGTATATACAGTAACACTTCTTTTTTTCTTCTTAAAATTTTTTTTGTATCCTCTACCGAGGATGTATTTTCATTGCTGTTTGAGAGAAAGAGAGAGAAACATTGATTGGTTGCCTCCAGTGCACACCTGGGTGAGGGATCTTACGTGCCCAGACCGGAGATCAGACCTACAACCTTTCGGTTATGGGATGACACTCCAATTGAGCCGCGCCGGCCAGGGCAGTTGTTTTTCTTCTGATTGCATTTTATCTCCATTCATCTGTGCAACATCAGTCTTTTATCCCCTCCCCTTTTATATTTTTGTTGTCTTATGCTCTGAGTTCATGGCCACACTGCAGTAGCTATTGTCTTTTTTTTAATGTGTTTACCTCCTTAAGCCATTATGTAATATTTAAGTGTTTAATATTCTATGCTGAACAAGGGCTGCAATTTCCTGCTTCTGTCTGTCTGTTAGTCATGTTACTCATAGTTTTGTATCCTTTTGTCTTTGTTTCAGGTAGATCAACCTTCAGTATTTCTTACAATGCAGGTCTTGTGGTAAATTCCCTTAACTTATTATGTCTGGAAAAATCTTTATTTTTTCTTCATGTCTAAAGGATAACTTTGCTAGATATGTTACTCTTAGCTGGTGATTTCTCTTTCTCATAATTTGAATGTTTGATGCCACTCTCTCATAGTGTGCAGGTTTCTGCCGAATAATCTGATGATTATGTATTGGGATTTCCTTTATAGGTTATTGTCTTCTTTTCTCTGCTGCCTTAAGAATTTTTTTCTTTGTCATTGATTTTTTGACAGTTTTAGTATAGTGTACTTTTTAGGTTGTGACAATTAGGTGTTCTGTTAGTTTCTTGAATTCAGGGCTCCAGTGCTTTCCATCAATTTGGAAAGCTCTTATTATTTGTTTGAATAGGTTGTTTCCTTCTGTGGCTCTTTTCCTTCGGTATACCCACTATTTTTATATGCCTCTTTCTAATGGAGTCAGATGGTTCTCATAGTTTTCTTTTTTTTCTTTACTCTCAATTTTCTTCTTCCACCTGAGTCATTTCTAGATTTCTGTCTTAAATGTTACTAATTTCCTCTAAGTGGTCTGTTCTGTTTCCAAAGCTTGCTAGTTCATTCTGCATCTCATTTATTGAGTTCTTCACCTCCAGAATTTGTTTGCTTCTTTTTTATAATTTCACTCTCTTTAGTGAAATAATCCTTTTGTTTATTGATTTAATTTCTGAGTTTGTTGAATTATTTTTCTGAGTTCTAGTATCAATGAGTTTTCTCATAACTTCAATCTTTCATTCTCTGTCAGTTGAATCAGTCTCCCACGTCTTTAAGTTTATTCCCTGGAGATTTCTCATTTTCTTTCTGAACTCCCTTGTTACCGTGGTTATTTTTTGGGCTTGTTGATTATTTCTCTGCCTGGGCATTTGTGAGAAGGAAATCTTTCTTTTTCTTTTTTTTTTTTTAATTTGACTCTTCACTGTTTAGCAGATTTGTAGGAGAGGTTTTTCTTTTGTTTCCCAGTAGGTGGTGCTGAAGCACAAATTCTTATTTTCTCTCCTCTGCACTTCTGGGCCTTCTGGGACCTGTGGGGTAGTGTTGCCTGAGCCATGGAAAACTCCCCGTATTCCCTTTACATCTCAGTTGCTTCTACGTCAGGACACCATCCCCATGTTGGGAAGTGCAGGTGCTGGGTCTCCTGGCCTGTGTGTACCTGAAGCAGCCTTCCCGCAGCAAAGGCTGCCAGCTGTGCCACCACAATGGGGAGGGGAGGGGGGGGGGCTGGGGAGGCAGGTTCCTGAATCTGCAGCTCTGATCTTTCCAGTGGTTTTAGCAGCAATCAGTACAGACCACTCATGCTGGAAAGTTTTTTCTGGCCTTTTGTGGGCTGTCAAGTGAGGATTTCACAGCTTGTAGGGCGACAAGAGGCTGGGTGTGGTGGGTTCCTTTGTCTGAGTATCCTTGTGATGGCGGTTTGTGGAGTGTTGTCACCTTTCGCTCCCGGCCCTGGGCTCATCCTCAGTGTGTACCAGCCACCCAGGCCTGATGTCACCTTTGCCCTCTGGTCTGGTCTGCTCAGTTGGGGCTGCACCCCCGCCCTTCACTGCTATAGCATTCACTGGAGCGGCAGCAAGCATCAGTCTGTCTGTGCAGTTTCCTTTTCTGTCCTTTTTCCCCCATCCCATCTTCTGTGTTCGCTCTGGGAGCCAATGATCCCTTCAGAAGTTTCAATGCATGGATCTCTCAGATGTGTTTGTGTATTGAAAAGGGAATCCTTTGTTGAGTTATAGCTGTCCAACTTGTATCTTCAAGGGGAGAGACCTAGAGCTCCTCTCTCATGCTGCCATGTTGCTGACATCACTCCCCTGATAGTTTTGATTTTTTTCCTTTCTTCTTTTAGAAGTTAATATTTGCTATAATATTGGTTTAGTAGTGGTGAACTACTTTAGCTCTTACTTGTCTGGGGAGCTCTCTTTATCTCTTCTTCAGTCTAGATGATAGCCTTGCTGGGTAGAATAATCTTGCTTATAATTCCTTGTTTTTCATCACTTTGAATATTTCATGCCAGTCCCTCTGGCCTGCAAAGTTTCTGTTGAGAAATCGGCTGACAGTGTTATGGGTGCTTCCTTGTAGGGAACTAGCTGCTGCTTTTCTCTTAGTGCTTTTAAGGTTCTCTCTTTGTCTTTAAGCTTTGGCATTTTAATGGTGATGTGTCTTGGTGTGGGCATCTTTGGGTTTATCATGTTTTGTACTCTCTGCACTTCCTGAAGCTATGTCTATTTCTTTCACCAGGTTAGGGAAGTTTCCATCATTATTTCTTAAAATAGGTTCCAATGCCGTGCTCACTCTCTTCTTCTGGTACTCCTATAATGCAAATGTTGGTATATTTGATGTTTTCCCAGAGGTCCCTTACACTACCCTTATTTATTTAAACCCTTTTTCTGTTTGCTTTTCTAAGTCAGGTATTTTCTGCGACCTTGTCTTCATTTAATCTGCTGTTGATTCCCTCTAATGTATTCTTCATTACAGTTATCATAGTCTTCATTTCTGATTGGACTTTTCAAAAAGTGTTTTCTACCTCTTCGTTGAAGTTCTCCGTGAGTTTATCTATTCTTCCCCTAAGTTCATTGAGCATCCTTATTATCAGTGTTTCGAACTCTGCATCTGATAGATTGCTTTTCTACATTTTATTTTATTTTGTTTTTCTGGAGTTTTGTTCTGTTCTTTCATTTGGCACATGTTTCTTTGTGTGTTCATTTTGGCTGACTTCACATGTTTGTTTCTATGTAGGGAGATCTGCTATGACTCTCAGTCTTGGCAGAGTGGCTCATATAGTAGGTGTCCTATGTGTCCCAGTGGTGCAATCTCTGTGGCCACCTGAGCCAGGTACTTCAAGGGTGTCCCTTGTGCAGGTTGTGTGTGCCCTCCTGTAGTAGTTGAACCTTGATTGCTGTTGGCACATCAGTGGGAGGGATTGACCCTCGGGTGGACTGCCTGTGAAGGGTGGCCATGACTACAGCAGGTGAGCTGCTGTGCAGGTGTTGACCCCATGGAGTGGGGGTCACTTTAGTGGGGCCCTGGTGCCAGCCAAGTTTACCTTTCTTGTGTGTCTTTTGTAGAGCAGGTTGGGTGGTGCTCTGGTGTGGTTTGAAGCTGGCCACCAGATGTGTTGGTTCTTGAAGCTCTTGGGAGGATCTCTGTTGCTGGACAAGGTCAGCTGCAGCTTGTGCCCGGCTTGGGTCATCTGGTAGGAGCTGCAAAGTAGTCAGTGGTTGGTTACCATTCGTGCTCAGCTTAGAGGCGTTTTGGAGAGGCTATGCTGCGAACCTAGGCTGTCTGCCACAAGTCTGGGCATGGGACCCTTTGGTGGACACCATGATGTGAGCTCAGGCCAGTGGCCGCTTAGTTGAAGCTGTGTTCTAAAGCAAGACTGGTCACTGGTTATTCCAGGCATGGGGTCACCTGATGGAAGTTACAACGCAGGTTGAGACCACTCACCATTTGTGCTGGTGTTGGAGCCATTTAGCCAGAGGTTCAGAGCACACCAAGGCCAGATGCTGCTTGTTCTGGAGTTTTGGACCTTTAGAGATTTTGAGAAAGTCTGCAGCTTGGGCCAAGGCAGCCCACTTATTTTAAAAAGCTGCTGGAAGAGATTTGGTTGGGTGCACAAGTTGGGTGAGGTAAAGTCTCAGGGAATCTCTAGGGCAGGGCAAGAGGTATTAGCCAGGTTAATAGAGAGCAGATCTGGTTTCTGCCTGTGATGTATCTGCTGGTTGGGGGTGGGCTCAACAAAGGAACAGTGGTACCAGCACTTCCATCTCCAGAGAGAGCTCTCCCAACCCCTGCTCTTGCAGCCCTCGCCCTAAAGCTAGTCAATTTAGTTCCTCCCCATGCGTCTCTGGTGCTTTTAAAGTTGCTGCTCCTGTGTTGGAGCCCAGAGCAAATGAGTTTGTAAGCAAGCGAGTCCTCGAGTGGGCCCCCCAAGTGGATACCTAGCTCTCCAGCCACCCTCCATTTTTCTTGGACACAATCCCTACTGGTTTCACAGCCATATGTTATGGGCACTCCTTTTACTGGCACTGGAGCTATGGGCTAGGGAGCCTGATGTGGGGCTGGGACCCCTGGCTTCTCAGGGCCACCGTGGGTGTGGGGCCTGCCCGTTCTGTGTCTCGCCCTTCAACCCACCAGTCTCAGCATGGCTTCTTTATATCCTTAGGAATAGGACTTCTGTTTGGCTAGTCTTCAGGTGGTCCTCGATGATGGTTTTTCTATAATTTAGTTGTAATTTTGATGTTATGGAAGGAGGCAAGCACGAAATTTATCTACTCTGCCATCTTGACTGCAAGTCCTCTTGCATTTCTTTTACTGTATAAATTTAATCAGAATAAAATGCATAAGTTAAGAATTTTAGGGGAAAGTAGGTTAGGGGACTGGGTGAAAAAGGTGAAGGGATTAAGACGTACAACGTGGTGGTTGTATAATAGTCACCGGCATGTCAAGTACAACATAGGGAATATAGTCAATAATACCCTAATAACTATGTATGGTGTCAGGTGGTACTAGAAATATTGGAGGGAACACTTTGTAAAATGTATGATTGTCTAACCACTATGCTGTACACGGCATACGCTGTATGCAGAAATTAATACAGAGATAATATTGAATGTAAACTAACTGAAAAAATAAATTGATTTTAAAGAAGAGTTTTATTGCAGATTAATTTCAGTGACCATTTTGGTCATCAGGATGGTCTTTATCCATGACTCTATGCTATAGAAGTTCTCCTAAGACTTTACTTGCATTTGTATAAATAAGTCCCCCTCCTCTTTTATTAAATTTAATAATGAGAAAAGTTCGTAAAGGATAACTTGAGAGGGATATTTTCTCTACATTTTTCCATATAGCTACCACTTACTTAACATTTTCTGAGCTAGGTACTTTATATATAGCCTTGTTTCATTCTTATAACAACCCAGCAAGTTTGGCTTTATTAGCTTGCTTTTACAAACTAGGTTAAATAACTTATTCAAGGCCACAGAGTAGCAAGCAATAAAGTTGGGATTTGAATCTTGCTCTCTCTCTGCTCTTTCATTGCAGTGCTCTGCCTTTGATCAAGAAATCCGGTGTAAGGAATATCAGCTAAAGAAGGGATAATGAAAGCTAAACTAGGAAAAAATGAAAGAATTACATGGTTCATTAAAATGAATATATTTAACCAGATTTTAATCTTAGTTGTTATAGAAAAAATATTTTTTATGGGAAAATTACTAATCTTGCTGAAGAAGACTTTTCTAGAACAAGGGTTTATTTAGAGAAGGATTAAGGGCTCTAAATATTAAACCAAATATTTTACAACTAATGTGTTTAAAGCCAATTAAACTGTCAGACAGACATCAAATACCAAGAAAATATACTTGTAATTAAACCCAAGTATTTCATTTTTTTCCTGGGTAGATGTTGATGACGGAGACACGGTGACAGATTTCATGGCTCAAGAGCGGGAAAGAGGCATTACTATTCAGTCAGCGGCTGTTACGTTTGACTGGAAGGGGTATAGAGTCAATCTAATTGATACACCAGGTATGGTGATGTTCCAGCAATGCAGAGATGCTGCATCATTTGAGGATTTTGTTTGTGTGTGTGTGTTTTTTTAATTGTGGTAGAAAACACAACATTATAAAATTTACCGTTTTTACCATTTTTAAGTGTACAGTTCATCAGTGTTAAGTATATTGACATTGCTGTGATACAGATCTCCAGAACTTTTTCATCTTGCAGAACTGAAACTCTGTACCCATTAAACAACTATTCTTTTTTTTTTCCCCCTCCTACCACTCCCAGTAACCTCCATTCTATGTCCTATATGTATGGAATTGACTACTTTAGATACCTCACATAAGTGGAGTCATACAATATTGGTTGTTTTGTGACTGCCTTATGTCACTTAGCATAAAGTCCTTCAAGGTTCATTCATGCTGTAGAAAGTGACACTATGTCCTGTGTTTTTAGGCTGCATAGTATTCCACTGTGCATATGTAACACATTTTGTGTATATGCCATTCATCCAGCAGTAGACATTAGGGTTGCTACCACCTCTTGGCTATATGAATAGTGCTGCTGAGAACATAGCTGTGCACATACCTTTTTGATACTCTCCTTTCAGTTCTTTTAGATATATCCCAAAAGTGGGGTTGCTGAGTCACACTTTCTTAAATTTTGTTTTAAGATTTTAAATGTTATATTTTTCATCTTTTTCTTAGGTCATGTGGACTTTACTTTGGAGGTTGAGCGCTGCCTAAGAGTGTTAGATGGTGCGGTGGCTGTATTTGATGCCTCTGCTGGTGTAGAGGTAAAAAAAAATTGCCAAAGAGAAATAAAGATAGAATATCATGATTTTTTTTAAAAAGTAGAATGTATCAGATTTAGTTTACTAAAATCCTTTCTTTGGTAAGCTGATATAAATCAAATTATGATTAAAGGAAGTTGGAATTTAATATTGACATGGTTTCTCTATATGATCTCAGATATTTCATTGTTAGCAGTGTGTTTGCTTTTCTTTACAAACTATGGAAGGTAGTGTTGAACTGTGGAGGGCCTGAGATTCTACCTTACTTTCATGCTATCAAGTGAGCATGCCACGGTTTTGTGGATTCTGGCAGAAGAAACAAGACTCCTGAGTCAGAGATAAATAAAAGACTTTATTAGTCACAGAAATAGCGACAGCCAGTGTATCAGCATTTTCTCGTGCTGGTTCCCCTGCCCTAAGTCCCAAAGGGTGAGCCGAAGGGAATCAGGTGGTGGCTGCACACACAGTGGAACCTGTGCTTAGAACGTGCCTGCTCTTTGCTCGGGAGAGAGACTCTGTGTCTGCCTTTCCCAGATGGTCACTACAAACATCCTTGGAAATACAGTCCAGTGTGAAAACAGTCAGTGCCTCTCCTAACAGAACAGGCAGGAATGTGAGAGGCGCATGAAGAATTGCTTCCCAGCAGTTAATATAAAGCTTCTTGAATAAATCATGAAAATGGATTTATAATAAATTATTGTGCTGGGGTCAGTTATGCTCTCTTTAGCTGGTACCTCATTTGTCTTATCTCAAGAATGGTTGTATATAGAAGAACTCATGTTAATTTTTCTAATCTTAAAATTACTAAAAGTAGTATCTTAATGAAGTGGTCAAAATTAACATCTCCCAAAATGGGACAAATTGATGCCATGGGCCTCCTGATAAGACGCAGTAAGGACACACCATGACCTATTTTGTATTCCTGGCAAAAATGCTTGGTACAAATCTAATCATGAGAAAACAATCAAATCTAAATTGAAAGGCATTCTGCAAAACAAATAACAGGACTTTTCAGAAATTGAAAAACTTTTTTAATTTCTGAAAAATGAGTGATTGAGGGTGAAGTTAAAAATTAGAAAATTGTTCATTTAAAAAAATGTTATTTTCACCTGAGGACATTTTTTTCATTGCTTTCAGAGAGGGGGAGAGGGAGAGGAGAGGGAGAGAAAGAGAGACAGAGATAGAAAGAGACAGAGAAAGACGTTGATATAGGAGAGAAACACCGATCAGTTTCCTGTTTGTACACACCAACTGGGTATCGAACCTGCAACCTGGGTATGTGCCCTGACTGGGAATTGAACCCACTCCCCAACCCTTTGGTCTGTGGTACAATGCTCCAACCAACTGAGCCACACTGACCAGGGCTGGGGGAAGGAACTGTTCTAGATTAAAGGATTCTATAGAGACAAGAAAACTAAGTGTAATATATGACTTTTGGCTTTATCCTGGATCCAAAAAGAAAGTTACAGAGGACATCATTGGGAAAATCAGAGAAATTTGAATATAGACTATGTATTGTGTCAACTTAAATTCTTCTGAATGTGATCATTATAATTGGTTATGTTAGAGAATGCCTGTATCTTAGGAAATATATACTAAAGTATTAGAAGTGAAATGTCATGATATCTATACCTTGCTCTCACAGTTCAGCGCTCTCTCTCTCTCTCTCTCTCTCCCTCTCTCTCTCTCTCTCTCTCTCTCACACACACACACACACACACACACACAGTATTAGTTTGGGTACTTTTGAACATAGGTGACAGATGAGATTAGATATGTAGGAGATTAATTGTGGGGAGTTGCTGTAAAGAATAAGGGAGAAATGAGGAAAGTGAGAGAGAGCTTTCAGATCACAGGGCACGTTTGACGCTTACAAAGGGAAGGTGAAGGAAGGAGGATTGTGTAGGAAGAGTGTCAGACTGCAGCACAATTCCAAAAAGGGTTTGGCTAAACTGGTAGGGAGTTCTCTAGCCAAAGTCACTGGTTAGAGGAGTCCCTTGTCTCGCAGGAATAGGCCTACATTTGTACTTTTGCTGAGCTCACTCATTAGCTAGGAACAGCCCACAGGAAGCTGGGCTTTGAGAGAACACAATGGTAGACCTAGAAGGGCAGCAGTTGGGGCCATCAGTTTATTATGCTCTCATAGTAGATCTAGGTGGCACATTTTCACAGCCACCGTGCACATATAATGTGTGCACATGCATGTGTTTGTAGAAAAAGAAAAAAAACAGGTGTGGCAAAATGTTAATATTTGGTGATCTGGATGAAGGGGACACGTGTATTTATTGTACTCTTCTTTCACCTGTTCCCTAGATTTGAAATTTTTCAACGTGGGAAGTTGGGAAGGAGTTAAATAAGCAGTTACTGAGTGCCCTGCCTAAGGACCGCTGATAGACAGTGACGTTTGCTGATACAAAGCCTGACACTGAGGTCCAGAGTTATTATACACTGTTAGTTCTATTTCTTTCTGAGTCACTTCATTTCCTAATGGTTTCATCCTTTCTGTCATTATAACTTCCTTATATAAATTTGACACTTAGTCATTCAGACAGATTGCATTATTTAAGATTCAAATATGCTGGCATAGGAAGTTAAATTTGTGACATAGGAGGCTCTTCTTTGTGAAACAGTCTTTTAGCTAGCTGGTGGAATGATGGGAGTTTTTGTTTTTTAAATTTTTTAAGTATGTTTTGTTTAGGGGAAACTTACAATATATATCCCTCCTACCACCAAAACCTCACCATAATAAAAAATTAGTTAGGAGTGGATCATAGTGTTAAGCTAAATCTATATATATAGCCCCTAGAGGAAAAACAACCACATGAATGCTGAATTTCCTAAGTGCAGTTAACACTATTGATTATGTGGGTGAATAGCATTATCTTAGGAAGTATGAGCTTCAATTCTCACAGTACATGTGTATGACCACGGATTTGTAGAATATATGAAGAACTACCAATCAATGATGAAGATGAACAACACAATTAAAAAATGAACAAAGGACTTGAATGGATAACTTAAATAAAGAAGATATATTAATGGCCAGTAGGCACATGAAAAGATGCTTAGTCTCATTGGTCAGAAGGGAAGTACAAATTAAAATTACAAAAAGAGACCATTTAACACCCACAAGAATGGCTAAATAAGAATGATGGCCAGTGTGGGTTGAGGATGTGGAGCAAATAGAACTCATACATTGTTGGTGGGACTATAAAATATTACAGTTGCTTTGGAAGACTGTTTGGCAGTTTGTAATATACTTAAACAACCCAGTAATTTTACTCCTGTGCCTTCATCCAAGGGAATGAAAACGTATGTCCACCAAAGACATGTTAAGAATGCTTATGGCAGGTAAATTCATAACAAACTAGAAACAATCCATGTGCATCCACAGGTAGATAGAAAACACAAACCAGGACTTTTATACAAAGGAATTTAGCAATACAAATGAGTGAGCCAAAATACCCAACAACATGAATAATTGTCACAAACATGTTGAGCGAAAGTCCATGTCATTTGTATGAGAATCAGGAATAGGCAGAATAAATCTATAGTGACAGATACATTACATAGAGAACCCTGAAGACTCCACCAAGAAACTACTAGAACTGAAAAATGCATTCAGCAAAGTAGGGCACAAAATTAATATCCAGAAATCAGTTGCATTTTTATGTGCCAATAATGAACTATCAGAAAGGGAATTTAAGAAAAACAATTCCATTCACAATTGCTTCAAAAAAGAATAAAATACCTAGGAATAAATTTGACCAAGGGTATAAAAGACCTACCTTTAGAAAAGTTTAAGATGCTGAAAAAGAAATAGAAGAGGATACAAATAGTGGAAGCACATACCGTATTCATGGATAGGAAGAATTAACATCATTAGAATGTCCATGCTTCCCAAAGCAATCTGTACATTCAACACAGTTCCTATCAAGATTCCAGTGACATGTTTCACAGAACTAGAACAAATATTTCAAAAATTTATATAGAACCACAAAAGGCCCTGTATAGCAGTGGTGACCCTGAAAAAGAAGAACAAAGCTGGAGGAATCACACTATATAATATCAAACCATACTATAAGGCCATAGTAATCAAAAGAGCATGGTATTGGCATAAAAACAGACATATACATCAATGGAACAGAATAGAGAGCCCAGAAATAAACCCACACTGTTATAATCAATTAATATGTGACAGAGGAAGCAAGCACATACAGTGGGCTAAAGATACTATATTAAATAAATGATGTTGGGAAAACTGGACAGATATGTGCAGAAAAATGAAACTAGACCACCTTTTTATACCACACACAAGAATAAATTCAAAACAGATTAAAGACTTAGATATTACACCCAAAACCATAAAAATCCTAGAAGAAAACATAGCAGTGAAATCTTTGACATTGTAGCAATTTTTTATTGGATGTATCTCCCCGGGCAAGGGAAACAAAAGAAAAAATAAACAAATGGGACTATGTCATACTAAAAAGTGTTTGCACCGCAAAGGAAATCATCAACAAAATAAAAAGACAACCCACAGAATGGAAGAAGATATTCACTGCTATATCTGATAAGGGGTTAATATCCAAAATTTATAAAGAACTTATAAAACTCAACACACACACCAAAAAAAACCCCAATTAAAAAATGGGCAAAGAACTTGATTAGATACTTCTCCAAAGAGGACATACGGATGGCCAATAGACATATGAAAACATGCTCAATGTCATTAATCATGAGAAAAATGCAAATTACAGTCACATAAGACACCATCTCACACCTGTCAGAATGGCTATCATCAATAAATCAACAAACAACAAGTGCTGGTAAGGATGTGGAGAAAGGAGGGAACCTTTTTGCACTGTTGGTGGGAATGCAGACTGGTGCAGCCACTGTGGAAAGCAGTATGGAGATACCTCAAAAAGTTAAAAACGGAATTGCCTTATGACCCAGGGTTCCTAATCCTGGGAATATATCCAAAAAAACTCAAAGCACTAATTTAGAAAGAACATAAGCACCCCTGTGTTCATTGCAGCGTTATTTATAATTGCCAAGATATGGAGACAGCCCAAGGGCCCATCGCCAATGAGGCGATAAAATGACCATGGGACAGTTACTGGATGGAATACTACTCAGATGTAATAAAGCAGAAAATTTTACCCTCTGGGACAGCATGGATGGACCTGGAGAACATTATGTTAAGTGAAATAAGCCAGCCAGAGAAAGACAAATACCATATGATTTCACTCATATGTGGAATCTAATGAACAAACTGAACTAACAAGGAAAATAGAGACAGACTCATAAATGGAGAGCAGATGGAGGAGGAGGAGGAGTCTTAGGGGGTGGAGGGATGGAGCAAAAAGGAAAAAGGACTCTGGGCATGGACAACAGTGTGGCAGTTGTTGGGGGGAAGGGGTATAAAGGGGACAAATGGTAATGGAAAAAATATGATTCAGAATAGGTTGCTTATGGGGGAATGAGACATAAGAAAAATTTCTTAGGATCTATGTTCTATATCTTGATTGGGATAGTACGTATACAAGTGTATTCATTTATTAAAACTCAATGACCTGTACACTTAAGAGCTGTATATTTTATTTATTATTTATGTACATGTATAAATTTTACCTAATAAAACTATCAAATTATAAATTGGCTTTACTTTTAATTAATAATAGCACATTAGGCTTTTTTATGCTCTGCTTCAAGGCTATTGCACTTCACTAGGCACAGATATGTAATAGACTCAAACTATTTGTATCTAATGTGTGCAAAAAGTAGAATTAAGTCAAAGAGGAAAGCATATGAGAATTGCAGCTTATAAATACAGGTATTGGCTTGTTTTTTTTCTCCTTAAGTCTTCTTCAGTTTACATGAACATTCAAACAGTCACAGTAAAAATATGTGATTTTTATCACAGCAGCATTTTTATAGCATACCTCTATTCTTTTAAAATCACAACCATTTGAATTCAGACAAAAGTCCATATTTCACAGATCAGAGCACGTAAGTTCAGTATTGTGTGACAATACCTAGATAAGGCGAAGCCAAACAAAAAGTGAATCTTCTGTTCTCCGTTAAGTCCTCTTTCCATGACTCTCATTACTTCCCAGGTGTTAATTCTCTTGGTGTGGCCACCTAGTTCACAGGCATACGTTTCATCACACTTCATTACATTCTGAGAGGTGTTAACCTGATAGCAAAAGAACAACTCTGGAAGTGTAATACAGTGGCACTAATTCTGTGCTAGAATAAGGCCCAATTCCATGTTATAATAGAGCCTTAGATCTCTTTATTCCATGTGTAGTAACAGTTATTTTTGTCCAATATGTGCTTTTTGTTTTAGGCACAAACTCTCACAGTATGGAGGCAAGCTGATAAACACCAGATACCTCGAATCTGTTTTCTAAACAAGATGGACAAAACTGGAGCAAGGTATTTATTTAAAGTGTGTTTCTTTGGCTTATCAAAGTAAGAATACAATTTGAACTTTTAATGGAGTATAACTTAAATTTAGAAATTGCTATTCCCTATAGAGTATAAATAATCCATGAAATCTCTATTTAGTCCTATTTTTTCAAAAAGCATCTAACTCATAGGTTAAGTAATAAGGTGAGATTAATAGAGAGCTGACAGAGAATGAACCATCCTAATTCTAATACAGAGAGACTATATTCTGTTTTCCAGGATCGTGGCAGTGTAGTGTCTTGCTGATTTCCATTGGTTCTGTTTAGAGCCAATGTATCGCTAAATACATTGCTAAATGTATTGCTAAAGGTAACCATGTCCCCAACAGTGTAGAGGTTAGAGAATTGTTTCCTGTAGTTGCTTCAGAGAACTATGTTCTTGTCCTCTGATTTTCTTTAGCTACTGGGTAATATGCTCTCCATTGAAGGGAAGTGGGAGAGGAGAATGTTGGTAAATGTTTTAAGACCTGCATGTAGGGCAAAAGAGTTAATGCTGAAATGTTGTGGTAGTGCTCAGATGTAACCAAAAATGATACATTATTCTGAGAACATAATTCAGAATTCAGAATATCAAGAATATATGAAGGATTTGGAGAAAATGTGGAAGAGAGAATTTAGAATATAAAGGATTCTAGGGAAATGTGATGGGAGAGATGCTGGTCTGCGGTGTGAGAGTGGCAGAAACAGACATAAACTGTATCTTCCCTCAAACCACACAGGATGCTTTGTATTTAGGTGAGTCTCGACAGTAATTCTAAGGTGGTTGGTTTAAAGGACTTTTGTTTTAGTTAATAAAAGCACAACCTTCAAAGTGGTTGAGGCCCAAGTTCTGATCCTTTTCTGTTTGGAGTTCCTTGGGGTAGGTGAAAATACTACTTTTACTGACTTACAGCACCTGTGATGATGGGGAGGGAAGTGACTAGATGCCAGATTAGTTCTCAAAGACATTGGGACCAGAATAAGTCAGCCCATGTGCCAAAGATAACATGTGTGCCATAGGCAGCCAACCCCAGTGTTAGCACAGAAGTGAACAGTGTAGCAGATGATACTAAGAGTGCCTAAGATGAAAGTGTAGAAAAATTAGGCTTGCTCTTGGAAGAAAGCTGGTAGCCCTGAACAATAGCAAGTACAGTAATTAGAAGAATCATTGGCTTGTAATCACAAATCTTGCATTTGAATCCCACCTGCAATTTATTATCTGTGACTTGATCAATTCAGGTAACCTTAATCTCAAACTTAGTTAAGTGAAGCTAACAATGATAATACCCAAAATAACCTGTGTGGCAGATTCTGGTATATACTCAATTACTGTTACCTGAAGTTGACATTAAAATTTTATTCAAGATGTCCTGTGGAAAACTGTGAAGTGGTGAATATTAGGAACTATGAAAAGGGTTATAATTTTAGAGAGCATTCTTAAACCTCTTTTTAAAATCTTAACATTTTTAACTACCATGTAATTATTTTGCTTCCTACAGTTTTAACTATGCAGTTGAAAGCATCAGAGAGAAGTTGAAGGCAAAACCTTTGCTTTTACAGGTTGGTTGATTATTATTTGGTTGATTAATAACAGCAGCTCCTCAGTTTCCTCATGAGTTTATGTATTGTGACATATACATTTCTGAAGCTATCTCAGGTCCTTTTTGGAAGAAATTGGGATATAAATAAAAATAGGTAAGATTATGGAAATAGTAATGGACATTTGGTGGAAAGATAAGATTTATCACCAATGCTGTTTTAATTGAGTGATCATTTAAAAATGTTACTTTTATTTTGATTTATAGTTACCAATTGGTGAAGGCAAAAATTTCAAAGGAGTGGTGGATGTAGTAAATAAAGAAAAACTTCTTTGGAATTCCAATTCAGATGATGGAAGAGACTTTGAGAGAAAACCCCTCTTGGACATGAGTGATCCTGAATTGCTGAAGGACACAACTGAAGCAAGGAATGCCTTAATTGAACAAGTAAAATAAATACTTTCAGTTTAAAATTGCATAAGTATTTAGAAACTTTAAAAAATATTTTTGTGAAATTTAATATAAAATTATACATAGAACATGAAAGTATAAGAATATCTAAGTGAACCCCAATGTATGCACCAGCCGACTTAAGAAACAGAATATTAGCAATGCTCCTGAATTTCCATGTGCCACTTCCTGTTCATCTCTCTCCCTTCCACTAATTATGTACTCTCCCAACCACTATGTGATTGTAGAGTTTATCTTAATTTGCTTTCCTTTATAGTTTATTACAAATGTGTGTATCGGTAAAGAACTAAGATTTTTATGGTTTTGAACTTTATATAAGTGGAATGACACATTTTTGTATTTTATTACCTTGTTCAACATTACGGTGGAGATTCGTCCATGTTGTTATGTGTGGCTATACGTCACTCATTTTTAGTCTTATAGTGTGGCAATATATGATTGTACCACGATTTATTATCTGTTTTCCTGTGGATGAACTTTGAGGTTGTTATCGCTTTTTTTGCTATTACAAACAGTGTGGCTGTGAACATCTTTGTATGTGTCTCCTTGTGCACATAAGCAAAAATTTGTTTAGCATTAAACCTAGGAGTGAAATTGCTAGGTCAAGGGTATACCCATCTTTTACTTGACCGGATATCAGATTATTTAGAAAATTTTAAAACCATCAATTTTATAGTTAATATATAATTTTAGACTTCATCCACGTTCAAAAATTTTAAAAATACTTTATTTATTTATTTTTAGAGGGAAAAGGAGGGAGAAAGAGAGGGAAACATCAGTGTGTGGTAGCCTCCCAAGCACCACCTACTGGAGACCTGGCCCACAATCTAGGCATGTGCCCTGACTGGGAATCGAACCAGTGACCCTTTGATTCATAGGCTGGCACTTGATCCACTGAGCCACACCAACCAAGGCCACCTTCAAAATTTTAATACAAAATAGTAATAGTGTTAATATTGGGTTGACCAAAAAGGTTTTTTTTTTTTCCGTAAGATGGCTCTAGTAGTGCTTAGTTGTCTGTACCTTCATTTGAAACAATTCTGTTAGATTGTATTGTGTCAGTTGTCATATCAGTGTGCATTTTTAAAAAATCCTATCAAAATTGGTGAATTTTTGTGTAGCCATTTTAATATTGAATATGGAAGAAAATATGAAAAAATTTTGGCGTATTATGCTTTATTATTTCAAGAAAGGTAAAAAAAATACAACTGAAATGCAAAAAAGGATTTGTGAAGTGTATAGAGAAGGTGCTGTGACTGACTAAGTGTGTCAAAAGTGGTTTGTGAAGTTTCATGCTGGAGATTTCTTGCTAGATGATGCTCTGTGGTTGGGTAGACCAGTTGAAGTTGATAGCGATCAAATTGAGACATTAATTAAGAACAGTCAACGTTCTGTCTTTCAGGAGATAACCGACATGCTCAAAATACCCAAATCAATAAAGTTATTGGTGAAATTGAAAGATAGTGAAATTGAAAAATATGTTTTATTTTATGGAAAAAATTAAATGGACTTTTGGCCAACCCAATATTTATAATATTTATAGGATACTGTTAGTATGTAGAACAATGAATAAAACATACCTTAAATAAAACTCCCTGAATTTTATGGTAGAAAAGAACATTTGAGTCTGAACTCTTTTTCTTTTTTTAATTTACTTATTGATTATTTTTATTGATTTGAGAGACAGAGAGAAACTGATGTGAGAGAGAAATATCAATTGGTTGTCTCCTGCACACACCCCAAACAGGAACTGAACCCTCAACCTAGGCATGTGCCCTGACCAGGAATCGAATCCATGACCTTTCTGTGTATGAGATGACGCTCCAACCAGCTGAGCCACGCTTGCCAGGGCTGAACTCTTTGGTTCTCTCACTTCTAAATTAAACTGATCAAAGTAGATCTCATAATTAATTTTTTTAATTCATCTTTTGTATGAAGTTATTTTTGAAGTAATTATTTTCTGTTATATAGTAATTATCAACTTTATGATTAACATAATAATTATCATTGTTATTTTTATTATTGGATAATAGTTATTGAAGATTTATAATCTCTTAAATGCTTTACATATATTATTTAATACTCACAACAGCATCTATTATCCCCATTTTACAAGTGAGGAAACAGAGGCTTACAGTGCTTGAGTAGGTTCTCCTATAGCACATAAACAGCAAAGCTGGGATCTGAACCCAGATCTGTCTCAGTTAAGAGCTAGAGCTCTTACTTTGCCATATGGCTTCTCAAATTGGGGGGGGGAATACATAGAAAGAATGAAAGTGGAATTGACACTTATTAATCAATAATTGGGTACATAATTGGTTCTCCTTTGAGGTTTTGTTTTATCTTAACGAAGGGGCTATCAGAATAAACCTGAGAAGGATTTTATAATCTAGCTGAGGAGCCAACGTAAACTTGCATATAGGTCTCATATTGTTCTAGGACATGAAAGGCTCAAATTTTATTTTCATTATATGCTATCAGTAAATAATAAAGTGCTAATTACAAGGAATACATATGTATGTATGGAATTAGTAACACCACATCACACCTGTTAGGATGGCAACTATTAAAAAAATAAAATAAGTATTGTAAGGATGTGGAGAAGTTGTAACCCTTTTGCATTGTTTGTGAGAATGAGAATGGTGCGGCCACCGTGAAAAGCAGTATGGTCGTCCCTTAGAAAATTGAAAACAGAGTTAACATATGATCCAGCAATTCCACTCCTGGGTATATATCCAAATGAATTGAAAGCAGAGTCTCAAAGAGGTATTTGCACATCCTTCTTCACAGCAGCATTATTTATAATAGGGAAGAAGTGGAAGGTGTTATCAACAGGTGAATGGACAAATAAAATGTGGTGTATGCACACAATGGAGTATTACTCAGCATGAAAAAGGAAGGAAGTTCTGACATGTGCATTATTAATGAAGCTTGGGGACATTACATTGCTAATTAAAATAAGCCAATCACAAAAAGACAAATACTGTATGATTCCATTTATATGAGATACCTATGCAAGTCCAGTTTATAGAGGCAGGCAGTAGAATGATAGTCGCCAGGCTCTGGGAAAGGGGAGAATGAAGAATGAAAAAGAGTTATTTTATGTGTCTGTAGTTTTGCTTTTGTGAGATGAAAAAGTCCTGGAGATTAGTTTTATATAACTGTCGATATACTTTACTGAACTGTTCACTTAGAAATGATTAAAATGGTAAATTTTATGTTATGTTATGCTATATCACAATTACACATTTTTTTAAAATTAAAGAATAATATTAGTGTGCATAGGAACCAATGTCCTGTGTCCTTCAGGTGAACGGTGAAAATAATAAGTAACATTTTGTCTATACTTACTGTATGTTTGGGCAGCATAATTAGAATTTTATTTAACCCTCACAACAGCCCCGTGAGGTAGGTACTAGTGTTATCTCCCTGAGTGACCAAGGAGAAGAAAGAGGTGGTGACATACCTTGGCCAACGTTTTCACAGAGTTTTTTAAGTAGTGGAGTCATTTCCAGCGGTTTGACTCCAGAAGCTGCGCTTAACCATTACATAGGCTGCTTTTCAGGAGGATGGTTTGGTACATTTTTGCTATAGTTAGCTGTGAAAAGTGAAGTGTGTTTTGCTCACCAAGTTTGCAAGTTTTGTTCCTGTGTACTATTGCAAAATGTGAAACACTTATTAATTGTGTTGTCAGCTGAATTCTTCAACTTCATAATGAAGAATTATGAAAAGAATGTAAATTATATAATTGCATTTTTATCATTGAAATTATGTCTATGTCCCACCCCCCAAACTTCAAGGTATTTCCTCAGTGCAGGATTAGTTACAGTAGGATTACTTGTTTTAGTTGCACTGTCTCAGGAGATCTGTAGCTGTCTTGAAGTATTTGGAGAATATATGTTTATGGTATTTAGACTTAAGCTAATAGTTGGAAAACAAAGGCAAGTCATAGAACTAAAAGCCTTTCTTTATAGGTTGCAGATTTGGATGATGAATTTGCTGACTTGGTTTTAGGAGAATTTAGTGAAAATTTTGATTTGGTACCAGCTGAGAAGGTAAATTTTATTATTCATTTACTATAACCAACTTTTACTAATTGGATTTGCTTTGCTTTCTCTGGTTCCTTTTTTTCCCCCTTCAACTTTGCATAGCATTGGAAACTATGTTGACTTAAACAAACATTAGTAAAATACTAAGATAAAGTTACTCCTAACACAAAATGTTGCGTTAAATAAAAATTAGGAGAATGTAAAGATTGAGCCACTACTAATACACAGGTACTTAATAATGGCAGTGATTGACTATTTTTGGATATACTTGACAAAATTAGAAATGGAATCATTTTTACTTGTATTTAGTCAAGAGAAGTTAAGTGTTCATTCTCAGCCTTTTTTCTTCATTGCGATCATTTCTCTTGAGTATTTTAGGGAAACCATAGGTAGAAATTTGTATTGAAAATTTACTGGCTTTTAAAACTACTACAATGATCATTTTAATCAGACCATTTTTTTTTTCTGAATCTGTTTTAATTTTTAGTGGAAACTCATTGCAGGTCTTTGTGTGTGTGTGTGTGTGTGTGTGTTTTCTTTTGAAAAATATTAAACCAGAGGCTAGGCAAGTAGAATACTGATAATAATCGAATTATGACAGATTTCTTCAAGGCATTCTTGTTTTTTGGGTTTTTTTCCTGCCAGGGACCTTTCCCCATGAATTTGGCAAACTTACTCTTTATTTTCCTTCACGAAACATAAGAGTTACCAAAGAAAGTTTTTAAGTGATAATGTGTATGATATTGGGTTGGCAAAAAAGTCTGTTTAGTTTTTTCCATAAAATAGAAGACACATTGTTCAATTTTACCAATAACTTTATGGATTTGGATATTTTGAGTATGTTGGCTATCTCCTGCGTGATAGAACATTGATTGCTCTCAATTAATGTCTTGACTTGATCGCTTTCAATTTGTCTACGTGACCATGGAACATCGTCCAGAAAGAAATCTCCAGCATGAAAGTTCACAAACCACTTTTGACACGTTCCGTCAGTCCTTTTCCATACACTGCACGAATCTTTTTTTTGTGTTTCTACCTTTCCTGAAATAATAAAGCATAATATGTTGAAAATGTGTTTTCTTCCATCTTCAATATTAAAATGGCTACACAAAAATTCACCAATTTCAATAAGTTTTTTTAAATGCACGCTGATATGAAAGCTGTCACAATACAATCTAACAAAATTGTTTCGAATGAAGTTAGAGACAACTAAGTGCTACTCGAACAATCTTACAGAAAAAACTAAATGAACTTTTTGGCCAACCCAATAAGGTCCAAGATGAGCCAAACAAATTTTACTTAGTTATTTTCCCAAAAAGAAAAACATGAGATCTAATTGTAGATTAATTTTAAGCCATTTAAAGTTATTTGAGATGGGAAAAAAGTATTTTTCTTTTGAATGAAATGCCATAATTTTGACATGTTTTATTGTTTGGTATTTGAATGCTGACGTGTGATGTTTACTATGCCCTGCAACAAGCATGATTTCTGTTTTCAAAGAGCTTATGCTCTAAGGTAGAAATGACCCACCGTTTCTCTTATCAGGAGCTGGCAAGTACACCCGAGCTTTTCTTGTTTATTGAAGTCTTTCAAAAAAAATTTCCAACTTTGATTTCTCATTTTCTTTTGGATTACTGGGATCCAATCCATTTGAAAAAATTGTAATTCCTATTTATATCTTTAATTTCTTACCAGTTTCTCTGTTAGATTGACAAGGTTAAACCATAAGTATATTAATTCTTTTTCAAGAAATATTTTCAAATACCTACTTTATTTTAACCACTTTTCTAGTTTCTGGGGACTTAGCAGTGTTTTATCAGACCTTACTATAATGCTCATATACAAATTTAACATTTTGGTGGAAGAGAAGGCAGACAATAAATGAATAAATATGTATTTAATGTATCAGTTAGTGATTAATGTTATAAAGAAAAACAAGGAATAAGGCCATAAAGAATGAGGGAAGTGTGTGAGGAGTGCTATTTCACATGGTTGGTTAGGAAAGACATCTAATTCTGAGCTATTTTGGTTGGAGACCAATACACTGTGTATGTGACCGTCTTCTGGTCACAGAAAATACTTACCTATACCTCTGCTTTGTAGCTACAGACTGCAATCCACAGAGTAACACTGGCTCGGACAGCAGTGCCTGTGCTTTGTGGGAGTGCCCTGAAAAACAAAGGGGTCCAGCCCTTGTTAGACGCAGTTACTATGTATTTGCCTTCACCCGAAGAGCGCAACTATGAATTTCTGTGAGTATGCAAGTACGCAGATTAAAATCTTATAGCCTTGAAAAACAGGTAGGCAAATAGATCTTTTTTCCCCACAACGAGTAGTTGAATCACCATTTTTTAATCAGATTGGTGAGAAATATCATTGTAAATACTATAATATAGTACCATAGTAGTTTTTAATTTGAAAGGGACATTTGTTACCTTTGTAACCTGCCACCTTTACGCACGGAGCTAAGAATGTGGATTTAGTGATGTGTAGAAGTATGCTGACCTGCCATCTCGGTTGTTTATTTATTTATTTAGAAAGTAGTATCCTAGGGACATGTGATAAATATTCTGTAGCTATATTTATATCTATTCTAGATTTCAAGATTTTTCATAAGCTCAAAATATTTTGTGGCTGTAAAGAAAGGTCAGTGTTTTACTCCCATTGTCACTGACAACTTTGTACTTATTAATAAATCTTCTAAAATCTGAGTGAGTGTTGTCCAAAATTGCAGCCAATACTGTACTTCAATCCTTTTAACGAGGACATTACCCACTTTTCCTCTCTCTCAACCGCAGAGGCGTACAGTAAAGTGATTCTAAGCTGCGCTGTGTGCTACCTGGATTTAAGTCCCAGCTCTTCCAAGGTGTTTAACCTCTCATCTATGAAAGGCAGAGAATAGGACCTATTTCATAGGATTGTTGCAAGAAGCAATGAGTTAATACTTACAAAGCACATGGAACAGTGCCTAGAATATTGTAAGCTTTATAAGTATGTATTAAATAAAGTTAAAAACTAGAGGAATAATATTGGAGGTGTTATGAAATACAAACGTCTAACCTACTTTCAATTGTGGACTTCTTTGAAACTAGTGAAAATACGGAGCTTTTCCCAAGAAAAACATACTTGTGTACAACATTTGGCAATTTCAGAGGGTTCAAAGTTTCTGTAACCTATTGATGAACACCAGTTAAAGGACATCATTCTGTAAGAATGTTGGCGTGTAAACAAGCTCAGATTGTAGTATAAATTTATATAGTTACGTAACTGGAGAGAAAGTGAGAGGAGAGTATAAAGGCAATAATCGGAAAGTACCTGTTTATTTACCCTGTATAGGTTTTTTCGAGAAAGTGGTGTGATGTTCCTAGGTGTTTTTTTTGAGGAGGGAACTCTTGGCTCTGGAAGTATTTGCAAGTAGACGTAATATTTGGAAGAGGCCCCATTGTTTTTAGTTTTGAGGAATTAATGGTAAGATCTCCATAAAATAATTTATTCCAATGGAGGAAGAGAGGCACTGGCATTATTTAATCAGTCTGGGTAGCTAACCTTGAAGATATGAAGGCTCTTTGGAGGACTTCAGGATTAAGTTTGTGAAGTGATTATCATCTGATCTGTATAAATACATAGGAAGTGTCTTTTAAAGGCTTTTCTGGGATGTCTCCTTAATTTTTATAGGCAGTGGTACAAGGGTGACTTATGTGCACTGGCATTCAAAGTTCTCCATGACAAGCAGCGGGGACCACTGGTTTTCATGCGCATTTACTCAGGCATGATAAAACCCCACTTGGCCATCCATAATATTAATGGAAACTGCACGTAAGTAGAAGCTTCAGTTATTTTTTAAATTGTATTCGCTTCTTTAAAAGTACTTTTACTGATATATATCATAGTTCTACAGGGAGAGAATAAGTCGTCTACTTTTGCCATTTGCTGACCAACATGTAGAAATCCCTTCACTGACTGCTGGCAACATTGCTTTGACTGTTGGGCTTAAACATGTAAGTGACTGAATGGTTTCTCCAGGAAATGACAGCTTATGTATTTAATTAAAAGTAGGTATTTTATAATAGCAAGACCCAATAAATAATCCAAATGTCCATCAATAATGGAATAATGAATATTGTAGCATATTCATCAACATGGTTGAATCTCATAGAAAGAAAGAAAAGTAAATTATGGCTCAGTGGATTGAGCTCCAGGTTGCAAACCAAACGCTGCCGGTTGGATTCCTGTTCAGAGCACGTGCCTGTGTTGTGGGCCAGATCCCTGGTCGGGGGTGTATGGGAGGCAACCGATCGATGTTTCTCTCACACATCGATGTTTCTCTCTTCTTTCTTTCTCCCTCCCTTCTCTCTCTCAAAAAAACAAGTAAGGAAAATCTTTAAAAAAAAGTACAGAAGGCTATAACAATATGAATTGTATTTATTCAAAGTCAAGTAAAATAATATACTACTCATGGATACATACATATGTTTTAAGATTACATAAAACGTTGTTATTTCCATTGGATTTGTTTTCCTGTTTTGATCCTTGCACACAATTTCATCCAACCTTATAACCGATCGGGTACTAACCGAGGACGTTTTGCAGTGAAGGCTCCGTGAGGGCACGCATTCCTGTCTCTCTCATTCTCTGTTCTCAGTCCTCAGACCAGTGCTTCAGGCATTGCGTGACTGTAGGATGAAAATACTTGTGGCATCTGTGTATATTTTTGGTGGATTAAAGCCAAGGGCATCTCACTTATATATGGGTTAGGTAAAATATAGTTTATCATTAAACTTTGGTACATTTGACATTAGGGTAAACATTGTTACTTTGAACTTTTTTTGTTTTAATAGTTTATTAAAATATAAAAAGAAAATTTTACCTTTTGCAGCAACATGGATGGACCTGGAGAACATTATGCTAAGTGAAATAATAAGCCAGTCAGAGAAAGACAAATACCATATGAGTTCACTCATGTGTGGAATCCAATAAACAGCCTGAACTAACAAGCAGAATAGAGACAGATTGATTGATAGAGACAAAGCAGGCTGACAGCTCTGGGCGGAGAGTGGGAGGGTTCTTGGGAGTTGGAGGGATAGAGTAAAAAAGAAGAAGGACTCATGGACACAGACAACAGTGTGGTGATTGTGGGGGGTGGGGGGTAGGGGTTGGAGGTGGAAGAGGATATAGGGAGATAAATGGTAATGGAAAAAATACAATAAAAAATAAACTTTTAACATTTTTAACTCTATGAAATTGCAGGATTTAAAATCTTTTACAGAAAATTCCCATGTTCCGGAAATTGGACTTCTAGCATTGCAGTGTCCTGTCTACCTGGAGGCAGGAATTCCTTTTCTGTGTTTGAAGGAGTTACAGAAATCTGTTTGGGCTAGTGCTTCAGTAGGAATATCTTTATAGAGATGGAAACTGGCACAGAGCTTCATAACATATATGTTTAAAACTAAAATTATAGCCCTGGCTGGTGTGGCTCAGTGGGTTGAGTGCTGGCCTGCAAACTGAAAGGTTGCCAGTTCAATTCCCAGTCAGAGCACATGGCTGAGTTGCAGGCTGGGTCCCCAGTTGGGGGTGTGTGAGAGACAACCAATTAATGTATCTCTCACAAATCGATGTTTCCCTCCCTCTCGCCCTCCCTTCCCCTCTCTCTAAAAATACATAAATAAAATCTTTTTTAAAATAAATTAAATTAAATTTAAATTATAGTTTTGCATGGTCAAGGGTATTCTGTTTAATTGCATACTTTAGTTAATAGAGGCTTTTTTGTAAAATAGTAATAAATTTTTACAGGTGATAAAACCCTATTGGACTTCTACCTAACTTGTCTTTATATGATTGAAAATTTGGGAAGGTACATTTGTTTTACCAAATGAATTTTGGGTATGTATTGTGTGTGTGTTTTATTGTTAGACGTATTACAATAGTATTTTGGATAGAATTCTTATACACGTTAAATTAGATTTACTTGTGCATTGTTATAATGACCTTTACAAATTTGTCTTTCTTTTAAGTACTGATGGAAAGAAAGTGCTACATTGAATTTTTTCTCATTCCATGGTTCTTGGTGGAAGTTGAGTGCTTGCCAACAGCCTTTTTTATCCCAAGGAATCTTCTTTGCTTGCAGACAGCCACTGGAGACACCATTGTCTCATCCAAGTCCAGCGCATTGGCTGCAGCTCGCCGAGCCGGAAGGGAGGCAGAAAAGAAGCGTAAACAAAACAGTGAAGCAGAGAGACTCTTATTGGCGGGGGTGGAGATTCCAGAACCTGTGTTCTTCTGTACCATAGAGCCTCCATCAGTGGCTAAGCAGCCAGGTACAGAACAGTCTTGGTGGATCAATTAATTACTGCTCTGGTAATTCAGATGAAACAGTTACATTACACCCTCAAAAGATTTCATATGTGATTGAGTTTAATTTTATCAGAATTTATTGGTAAACATTTCTTATGTAGTCTAGTTTTTTATTTAAGATGTTTTGATCTTTACAATCTCCTTTAATTTTTGTCTTTTGTTATATCTTGGCCATTTTTCTCATATCATATTCTTCCTTAGTTTTATTCAAGCACAAACCCAGACTCTTTAGTATGGCATATATAGCTCATTATTCCAGCTGTGTCATTTCCAATTAAATTTGATTAGCTATAGCAGAAAAATCCTCAAGTGGCAGTTGCTTTAATGATAAAAGTTTATTTCTCTCTGTTGGAAAACATACCTTGAGTTGCCAGCCCAGGGATTGGAGGATGGCCCCACAGTCTCCTCAGGCACTCAGGCTCCCGTCTTTTGTCTTGCCTGTCTGAGTGGACAGCTCCTGTCCTCAGTCGTCTCATGATGGCTGCTGGAGCCTTGGGCATCACGTTGGAGCTCCTGGCAGCAGAAAGGAGTAATGGGGAGAAAGGAAATGGACCCCTTTCCCTTTTAAGGTTTCTTATATGTCATTGGCCATCACTTGGAATCTATATGGCCACCCAGTTGCAAAGGAGTCTGGTAAGTGCAGTCTCTTAGCGAGGCAGCAGCGGAGTAGAGTGGGAGGCTGCCCCTAGTCTTTGACACCAGCTCTCTTGACTGGCTTCACTTTTTGAAACTTCCTCCTTTGTTCTGACCCCTCTTCTTTCACCCAGACAAAAATGAAAATAGACTAACTGCTGCCACCTCACAGTGCCATAATAAAGTGGTTGTGATATCCTGAAGGTGCCATGCTTTTTTTTTTTTTTTTTGCACTGCTGTTTCTTTTCCTGTGTTCTCTCTTGCATTATGATGAATTGTCTGCTTGGAAAATATTCACTCTTTCTTTAGGTCTCAGCTGAAGCCCTCACTGAATTCCTCTATTAGACTGTTAAAGGACAAACTTTCTAGTTCTACAGGTGGCTTTAGAAGCCCTTTTCCCCATTGAAAACAAGTTGGACTCACGGAAAAACAAAGGCAATCTTTATTGCCTCCCATGTCTTTTTGAGTACGCAGTGGGAAAGAAAGGATTCCTACCCAAGTAGCAGTTCCAGTTCCTCACCTCTCCAGCTAAAGTTCACCTGAAAGGAATCCAAGTACAGGTGTAAGCCGCCAAGTACTGAAGGAAACGGTGTCGTCTTGTCCAGTTGATAAAGGAATGGCATTTATTTATTTATTTTGTGATTTAAATTCAAACAGCTGTGGCAGCAGTTTTCTTGTTACCTTGAAATGCCCTAGGCCGGCTGAAGTAGTCTTGACTTTGGGGACCAGGTGACATGAATGTGGCTCTCAGTTACATCAAGGGGGACCAAACTAGTTATATCAAGTGTGACCACACACTTAAGGACAGGGGCTCTCCTGCAGAAATAACCTTTGAGTTCTTTTGAATGTATTTGAAACTCATGTCACATGTGAAATGCATTGTGTCCACCTGTATTCAAAGTGCAGGATTGTGGTTAAGTTGTACCAGCCAGTTTTAAAATCCAAGGCCCCGATCCATAACTGCTTTAGGAGAAAACCTACTTTAGGTGTCCAAAGAAAGTCTAATTAATGGGCATTAGCTCAGACGTCCTGGGCCCCAGAGAGCAGAGACTTCCCAGAGCCGCCCTTTCTCAGACTTCTGACAGGCAGATCCACACACACTTTTCTCTGCGCTTCCACTGTATTTACCCTTTGGTCCTATCGTAGGACTTGACACCTTGTGTTACAGTGCTCTCTGTTTTCACCCCAATAAACTCCTGAGGGACGTATTCCTTATAAATATTTTTGAATGAATTCACTTTTTTGTAATAAAATTACCACCTTGTCATTCTAAAAGCCACAAAGTGTCATAAACATTGTTACTTCTTTGTCTATAGATGCTTAAAAATAAATTATTACCTAAAATAATGCCTCTCAATGTTGGATGTGCATATCCATCTCTTGGGGTTCTTATTAAATGCAAACTCTGATTCAGTCTAGAACCTGAGATTCTATATTTCTAACAGGCTCCAGGTGATGCCGATATTGCTGGTCCTTGGACCCAAGTTTGGGATATTGAGTCTAGAACGGCATTGTTCAGTAAAAATATAACATGATCCACTTACATCACTTAAAATTTTCTTACAGCCACATTAAAAACAATTGGCAAAATTAACTCTAGTGATATGTTGTACATAATCCAGTATATCAAAATATTAGTTGAATATATTATAATCAATATAAAAATTGAGATATTTTACTTTTTTCCGTAATAAGTCTTTGAAACCTAGTGTGTATTTCACACTTACAGTGCACATCAGTTTGGTCTTACCAATCGGTAGGATTGGTAATACCTACCGATGGCTAGCGGCCACCACCCGAGTGGCGGTCTAGAAGGCCTGGTTTATATATGTAAGAGCTTAAATGTGTGACTGATAACGTCGGTTCATTAATCCATTGCTCAGTTCTTTACTTCAGCTACACTTTGTGGAACTTCTAACATCTTTTGTAAAGAGGTAGGGTATACATATGAGTTAATTGATTGTATTAAAGTATCACTTTTGATGGTATATTTAATGAAAATAATATGTTCTTATTTCCTCTTTGGTTGTGATTGTCACAGAGTGATTAGATTACCACCTCCTTATTCATCATGTAATTTAGCTTCCTTTTCCAGTTTCCCACTATTGTCTGTGTTTCCGAAGGCATTTTGCTTTTTTTGTCAGCTCTTAGATTGATCTTTGCAGAGCAGAGTCAGATGATGTTGCTGTCCCACTTAAACCCTTTGGTGGCTTCCCATCACAAATTCAAACTCTTCACCATGGCCTATAAGACCTGCAACATACCTGCCTTCTCATGTGATGCTACCCTTCCTTCTGCCCACCAATATCAAGCTGCACTGGCCTTCTCATTGTTTTTCCAATAGCGGATTATTCATTGCACAGCCATTTCCTCTGTCTGGAATTCTTTTTCTTCAGCATTTTGCTTATAAGGTCATTTTTTAAATGTCTTTACCCAAATCATTGTGGGGAGGCCTTCACAGATTGCCCAGTCTCAAGTAACCTCCTATCACTGTCTTATCACCTTATTTTATTCTCTACAAAACATTTATGGCTGTTTGAAATTTTCCTTTTCAAAATTTGTTTGCTTGCTCATCTATTTTCCCCACTAGAACATATGGTACATTATCTAAAAAATGAAATGTAAAGGTAACTGTTTTTGTTTATCCCCCAGATTTGGATCATGCATTGAAGTGCCTTCAGCGTGAAGATCCCAGTTTGAAAGTGAAGCTTGATCCTGACTCTGGACAGGTAGGCATATTGTTACTTAATCCCAGAAATATGTCAATAATTTAGTGTGTGTGTGTGTGTGTCTATGTGCGTGAGTGTAAGTGATTACATCTGAAACATTGCTTTGGTCTATGGCCCTGAAAAAGAAACTGTCTTTATTGGTTCTCATAATACAAACTTCTGATTATTATGTTATTTTGACTGTCAAGCTGAATAAACAAGTTCTCTCTAATTCTTTAAAATAATTATACCTGATTTATATAAACTACTCTGCAGCATTTAGACCATGGTTCAACCCCAAGACAAAGCCGTGAGCCTCTTATGCCAAGGCTTATAGAAGCGGCATACTAAAGGGAAGGTGCAAAGGTGCTTTTAGTGATAATGACACACATAAGGTGGGCGAGAAGTGGTAGGTTACAACCTAGCAATGTGGGAGGAAGTAGAGTTCTAGAGTAGGTACAGAACTGGGCTGTCTGTCACAGCACAAAAGGAGACAGATATTTATTCTTTATCTTCATTTTAGGAAGGTGGGTCTAGAAGGCCTGGTTTATATAACTAAGAACCGTTTAAATGTGTGACTGATAAGGTTAGTTCATTAATCCATTGCTCAGCTTGTCAGCTACACTTTGGAACTTCTAATGTCTTTTATAAAGAGGTAGGGTATACATATCACTTCATTGATTCAATTAAAGTATCACTTTTGATAGTGTATTTAATGAAAATAATTAAATAGGGTAAAGCTTACATAAGATTTTATAAAAAGTTCCTTAAAATGATTATAAATTTGTCTTAAAGAGGATGAACTTATTTAGTTAATCTGAAAAATAGGGGGTACTTTACTTTCCCAAATGCCAGGTAAGTGAGCAGTAATTTAATTGATCCTGAATGCTATAATAGCAATTAAAACAGAAAGCTTTTTATTTAAAAAACAAAACAAAACACCAATACATATTTTTTTAAAAGAGAAGAAATAACATGCAAGCGTACAGATTTAAAGAATTTAAGTTTCCCTGCCTCTCAATCCTATTCTACTCAGGTAACCACTATGAAAACTATATGATTATAGCTTTTCATACTTTTTTGAACATTTGTTCTTCTGCTGTGCTATGTTATAAGGCACCATATTTTTTCCAAATAATTCACTTCTTTAACCTTACATTAAAGTATAACAACCATATACCAAAGTCTTTTGCATTGTTGTTACAATAAAATATAATTAAAATATAAATTTTAATTAAAATATCATTATAATTGTAATTAAAATATAATTGTATAATCCTTGCAATTATATTTTTATTACAGCAAAGGATAGACGTTAGAACAAACAAAGGAAGACACTCATAGGGCAAAGTCTGGGACAGTTCTAAATGGAAAGCTTTCTTCATCCTCAGGGACGTGTTACCCCCCGGCAAAGAGTATGGCCAACCACAGAGCCCCACCTGGGCCTTTGGTGTCCAGTTTTTATTGGGGCTCAAGTACATACTGCCTGTGTGGTTGACCTGTAGCCTTTAATACCTCCTGTAGGTTTGCACTGATACCTTTACTCTCCAGGTTGGAGCTGATGTAGCTATTCCAAAGCCTGAATCATAAATCACATTGTTTGACCAGTGGGTGGGCAGAGCTCCCAGACAAGCAGAGACACTTCTGTCAGGCAGCATCCCGGCCCAGATATAATTTCTCAGTGCTGAGGGCAACAGCCAGATCTCTCTTTGGGTAAATTCTTCACTGCACAGATGGCATATGAATAAAATGGAGCAAATATGGATTTTTACACTATACTCTTTCTCATTTACAAAGACCTTATTTAGGAATAGCCATTGTTGCTAAAAAAAAAAAATAATAATAATAATGCATGTCTTGATTGGTTTTGATACAAATTTGGCTTTTCTAACAAGGGCCCAAAGTAACATTGGTTCTTAGACAACAAAAGTCAGTTTCTCTGTCATGAGTCTGGAAGTTTGGACTGACCACAAAGCTGTGAGGTGCCCAGGACAGTTGGGAAATGCCCATGTGGTTGGGAACGTTTGGAAAAAAGGTGATTTCTCCCATTCATAATATGTTGCCTTTATCCACTTGTTTCAAGACAGTTGCCTACTTCTTCCTTCAGAGAAGGAATTTTTCTTTTCCTTACAGGCACAGCCCAAAAGTTGCTAACATCAGCTACATTCATGTTTCATTGGCCAGAACTTAGCTATGTGGTTGGGAAGTGGAGTCCTCACTAGATGCCACTTGCTTAGCTGATAAGTCAACTGTTATGGAATCATAATACAGAAGAGAATGGCCTAGTAATTCACTTTTAATTGATCATTCCAATCAGAAAAGTTAAAAACTTTTGATGTAGGAGCCAAAAAAATATTGTAAAAGAAACTCAGTTTATGATTAATGAAAAATAACCTAGACTGGTGTGTGTATACCTTTATATAGTATTTTGTGATAAACATAATTTTCCTTGATCTTTGTTTTCTTTCTTTTTTTTAACTAGACTGTCCTATGTGGAATGGGGGAGTTGCATATTGAAATTATTCATGACCGCATCAAGAGGGAATATGGACTGGAAACCTACCTGGGGCCTCTTCAGGTGGCATACCGAGAGACCATCCTAAATCCAGTTCGTGCCACAGGTAAAAATTAAAACATTCGCTGTTTTTGTTTATCACTTTCTCTCCAGGATCCTTTTTCTGAATCTCTTAATTTAGTTGCAAGCAGGATTCACAGTCACTAGTGTTTTTCATCAATGGGGATAGGTTTTATACGTGTGTTTTCTTGTTTTCTAGGATTTTTACATTTTAAACACAGCCCTATTCCATTACCACTCATTGCACTTACTGGATGAGCCACTCATCCAGCAGATGTGCTTTTTGGTGGTCATGGAATAGAATAGCCATTGAAGTAGAGGGCTCGTCCCAATCCTTACTACCAGAATGAGTATATAAATTTGAAGTTGAATCAGATGCATTCAAAAGAAAAAGGACTACTATATATGTGAAACTTTCTTTTTCGTAAACCTAAAGGTACCCCCCGCAAAACCCTACACTGAGACACATAGATAGCTTTAAAAAAAGGAAACAGAGAAATGAAGTTGATGTGTTATTTTTGCACTATAAAGTGAGTGGAAAGTAATTTCCACTATTTAATAAATATGGTAATCTTATGCTAATGAAAGTGTAGTTTTTATATTTCTGTCACAAACTGTAAGAATTCATGATTCATTATTTTAATTCAATTCCCTTAAGCAAAGGAACATGACATTATTACTAGTCTTCCCAAGGGGAAAACACAGACAGGTTTGTTTAAAAATATAGAGAAAAGATTTTAAATATAACCAGGTGATTTTAAGCCACTCAGTGATTTCTTAAAAGGGCAGGTGGTTACTTTTCACTAAAACCTGAAAACTAAACAAATAGAATGTAGGAACAAATGACATGAGGATATCTGTTTCTGAACTTTATATCCATAAAAACTAAAAATACTGGTAACATGTAAGTGACATCTTTAAAATTAAGTATATTTATTGTTTTTAAGATCAAAAAACTGTGGTACATTTACACAATGGAATTCTATGCAGCAGAGAGAAAGAAGGAGCTCCTACCCTTTGCAACAGCATGGATGGAACTGGAGAGCATTGTGTTAAGTGAAATAAGCCAGGCGGTGAGGGACAAATACCATTTGATCTCACCTTTAACTGGAACCTAATCAACAGAAGAAAAAAGCAAACAAAATATAACCACAGACATTGAAATTAAGAACAATCTAACAATAACCAGAGGGGAGGGGAAGGGGACAATGGGGGGAAGGGTTTTCAGGAACTACTATAAAGGACACATGGACAAAACCAAGGGGGAGGGTAGAAGCAAGGGAGGGAGGTGGGTTTGGCTGGGGTGGGGGGGAGTGATGGGGAGAAAATGCAGACAACTGTGATTGAACAACAATAAAATAATTTAAAAAAATAGAGAATAGAAGGTATTGGTAAGGAACAAAAGACTGTCAAAAATTAGCAGGCAATGGAACATCATGTGTGTAAGAAAAAAGAAATGCTCAACAACAACAAAAATGATGAGGGCATGTCATAAGGACATAGGAATTAACTTGAAGAGGCTCCCCTGGCCAAATCTGGTTCATTTGAACACCAGAGTAATTAAACACAGCAATTATAAACCATTGAGAAGAAGTAGGAATTCGTGGGTCTCTAATGATAATAAACAAATACGTAGGGAAGAAGAGAGGGTTCTTCCTTACAACGGAATGCCAAATGCTGTTAGTTGTAGAGGAGGCAGGAAAATAGTCATTTTGCAACTGTTGTGAATACTTAATATTGATTGGCTATATTGCACGGTTTTAAAGTATGTGCCCACTGATTGCTTATTAGTTACAAGGTAAAAAACATAGTACCTAGGTGCTTCAGCAATCAGACCACACCTTGACTGGATGATCAAATCACTAGTGATAATGATGGGCAGATTGACATTGTGCAGATTGAACATGGAGGCAGATACTTTCTTGGCAGAAGTACTTGACATTTTTATACTGTACTTAGTGCCCTTGTAAACATTTTTCCCACTTTGTATTTCATGAGAGCTTGAACTTGTTAATTGCAGTTTTCCAAGTAGTGGCACCTTGACACCTTTTCAGAACAGATCTCTGAGGTACTACATTCAATTTGTTGACAGATACCTTAGATAGAACTTTAGGAGACAAACGGCATCTTGTGACTGTGGAACTGGAAGTGAAACCAATTGAAACGTCATCTGTTATGCCAGTTATTGAGTATGCTGAAAGTATGAGTGAAGACATTTTGAAGGGCTCCCAAGAGGCCATTGAAAATGGGATTCACAGTGCGTGCCTCCAAGGTAAGGTACGCAGATAAGAGTAAGCGCCAATATCATACTCAGCCATTCAGTCACTCCCAATACTACAGATTTTTCCAGTTTTTTCCCTAACTTTGCTAGAGTTTTCTCCTTTTCTCTTCCTATTATGTGTGTGTTACCTTTTGTAATTATTCCATAGTCATTGGATATCCTGTTCTGTATTTTCAGTCTTCTGTTTACTTTGCTTTTCAGTTTTGGAGGTTTCTGCTAACTATATAACTGAGAGAGTCTTCCCGCGGCCCAGTCTAGTCTACTTATAAGCCCATCAGAAGCATTCTTATTTCTGTTACGGTGTTTTTGTACTCTAGCATTTCTGTTTGGGTTTTTTGTTGTTTTTTAAATTCTCACCCAAGGACATGCTCATTGATTTTATTTTATTTTATTTTTTTAAGAGAGAGAGGGGAAGGGAGAAAGAGAGAGAGACATTGATGTGAGAGAGAAACATTGATCAGACATCTCCTGTACAAGCCTGGACTGGAGATTGAACCCATGTCCTAGGCATATGCCCTGACTGGAAATCAAACCCTCAACCCTTTGGTGTACAGAACAGCACTCCAGCCCACTGAGCCACCCAGCCAGGGCTGTTTGTTTCTTTCTTGGGACTTCAATCTCTCTGCTTTCATTTTCCATTCATTCTTGCATGCTGTCTACTTTATCCGTTAGAGCCCTTAGCATGTTAATCATAGTTGTTCTATGTTCCTGGTCTGATCATTCCAACATCCCTTCTGTGTCTGGTTCTGGTGCTTGTTCTGTCTATTCAAATTGTGCTTTTTGCCTTTTAATATGCCTTGTAATTTCTTCTTGATAGCTGGACATGAGGTACTGGGTAAAAAGAGCTACTGTAAACAGGTATTTAGTAATGTGGCAGTGAGGTGTCAGAGATGGGAAGCATTCTGTAGCCCTAGGATTAGGTCTCAGTCTTTTAGTAAACCTGTGCCTCTGGACTGTGAACTGCACAAGTGTTTCTTAGTTTCATTTTGTTTTGTTTTGTTTCCATCCTCCTTAGGTGGGACACAGTGGCCTGAGTAAACTGGAATAGGGGACTTCCCACATCAGACTCTGACAATGATCCCCTTGCAGGTTAGGTTCTGGTTAACTAGGTTCCCCTGACAGCAGTCCTTGTTGAGAACAGAGTGTTCTGGCCCTCCTCAGGTAGCTCAGTTGGTTAGAGCATTGTCCTGATACCCTAAGGTTGCAGGTTTGATCCCCGGATTCAAATAAGAGTCAACTAAAGAATGCATCCATACGTGGCACAGCAAATCGATGTTTTTTTTTTTTTTTTTCTTTCTCTAAAAATCACTAATAGTACTAATAAAACCAAACCAGTGCTCTGAAGTACTGTTTTTGATTTGAAGTTGGTTGAATCCACAGATGTGCAACCAATGGATACAAAAAAAGAGAAGGGTCGACTCTAAGTTTTGGAGGTGTCAAGAGTTACTTATATGCAGATTTTCATCTGCTTGGGGGTCAGTTCTTTTAAGTCCCCCATGTTGTTCAAGGGTCAACTGTATTTCAGAATGGTTTCTTTTCCCCTTCCTCTGCCGGAAGCACAAGGAGACTTTTCTCTGATATTTACTGTGAGCATCTGCTTGAGCTGCTAGAGGTAAATCTCACAAAACTATGTCCCCTGCCTCTGCCCGCCCCCCACCCTCCTGCCACAAAAGACCAGGTACCCCTGGAGTTTTTAACTCTCAGACTTGTCCACACTGAGCCTCCAGCAATTTATCAATTACAGTTCAGGTTTTCCTACCTCTGCACTGGTTCCTGGGACATATTCTGCTAGTGAGTCTCTGCTCCAGGAGCTTTGACTCCCTGTGTTTGCCTTCTCTCCGTTCTTGGGGGCAGTGGTTTGCCCTGTGTTCTCCCCTCTCTTACAGAACCGAGAAGAGTTGTTTTGTCAGTCTGTTTTTCTTTTACTTGTTAGGACTGAGTGATGACTTCCAAGCTCCTCACACGTCAAACTGGGAACGAAGTCTTCTCCCTCTTTCTTTACATTTCTCAGCTACTCCTCACTGCATATTGAGTCCTAACACAATGTTCTTCCTGGCCTAGGACCATTGCTTGGATTCCCAATTCAAGATGTGGCAATTACTTTACACTCACTGATAGTTCACCCTGGTACCTCCTCAACTATGATTTCTGCCTGTGTCTCAAGATGTGTACAAAAGGTATGTAACCACCCTAGTGCTTTTCGCTCTAAGGTGACTCCTGACGGTGCATACTGACCCGCAGACAGCTGTGCTTGTAGTGCCAACCGTGTGTCTTTGCTCTCTGAGCCTTGCAGTCAATGAGAGTTTTTACCACGGAGAATGTTCGATTTCTTTAATCACCAGGGTTTTATTTGCAAGATGATCTGAGACCTTACTGTTTAACATAGCTAGTATGAAATATCCTCTGACGCTGGCACATAGGCAGGTTTCCTTAAGTGGCAACTCTGCTTTCCCCATCCCAGACACAAAGCCACCGCACTGTGAGATCGGTCCCAAGGTGCCTACTTTGAAGGGGACTGAGGCGTCATTGTCCTTTGTACAATGTTTCTTGCATCTTGTATCTTCTTCAATAAATGTCTCTATTTTTCATGTTACATGGCTGATACCTTCTGGACAAACCTCATATGTTGAAATTCCTACAGTTTTAAAAGTTTATGATTTAAAAACTATACTTACAAAAATAAAATTGATATCGTTATATCAAATATATTATATCAAATATATTAGCATTATATGCTAACTAAGCATATAGTTAGAAATATCACCTATAGTCATGATTAAATTGTTAAGAAAACATTTACCTTCCGGTAATTTTTAAAGTTCTTCTGAAATTGGTTTTAATGTTGAAGTAGTGATAACCTGAAAGATGAGTAATGTTTCTAAATTAACCCCAAGCCCCAATATATTGGCCAGTCCTTCAAAATCTAATATGCCTTCTAAAAATAAAATTATAAGTATTTCGGAGTTGGTTAGCCTTTTTATTAAGATCATACTAGAAAACAATGAACTTTATAGGGCCTTACATTTAATCTTTAGTTTTAATTCATTACTTCAAATGAAATATTCCTAATGAAAGTACTCCAGCCCTTGTTAAGCTTTAGCTGGTGGGGAAGCTCCTTCCCTCTGCTTATGAGAAATTAGTGATGCTTTGTATATTTGTTGAGCCATCCGCGTCGTGCATACAGTGTATAGGGTCCATACATTTTTCTTGACCATTGGGAGCTTTAGATTTAAAAGGGAATTAAATATAGCCAATAGCCAAAATATTACGTAGAACAGACTAAAGGATAAAAGCTGAGAAGTGCGATTTGGGTGGGATTATTGGAAATAAATTAATATTTGAGCGGTGATGATTTGGTGAATTTGGGCTCCGAGGGGAGCATTCCAGACAGGGAGGAATTAAAGAGTCCCTTTAGCTATAGGCATCAGATGAAGGCAGGAGAGTAGTGAAAAACAGTGTTGGAAAAGTAAAATAAAGTCAAACTGTAGAGTAACCTTTTAAAAGTACAGGAGATTGAGGCTTGTTTTTAGAACAGTGATGAATGGTTTTTGAAGAGGGCAGTATAGTCATTAGAACCCAGGAGGGACTGGAGGAGGAAAGAGCTAGTTTAGGACAGGGAATGGACTGAACTAGGTCTGAACTAGGACCACAGGCATGGAAATGGGGGTGCAATGGGAATGGAAGTCTTTCAGGTTACCGTTATTTTGCCATGTATAATCCGGACCCATGTTTTTGGCTCAAACTTTCAGGAAAAAAATCTTTCATTTTAATTTTTTAATTCAATTTTTATTTAAATTTAGAAGCAAAACTGTATCATATTCCAGGGGAAAATATCATATTCATATGATATTTTTAAATGTATTATCCCAGGACAATATGTTTATCATATTTTGCATACAGATATTGTTATTACCTTCTAGAGTTATACTTTTAACACATAAGTATAAATATTAAAAACATTTATATAGGTACAGAATTAATACTACTCATGTATAATGCTCATCCTTATTTTTCCCTCAAAAATTATAATGGGCCAAAAAGGGTGCATTTTAGTACATAGCAAAATGTGGGCTTGGGCTTGGGGAAGAGGCAGTCAAAGATGCATGTCCAGGTGAAGAGAAGACTGGCGATGCCATTAATAGACGTAGGAGAGAATAGACAAGAGGGTTGGAAAAGGAAATGACGAGCTTAGTTTGGGCTGCTGTAGGTAGGCTTTTGAGACACCGTCCTCCAGTAGGCCAGTGGCGTACAAGGCCAGGACACTCAGACTGGGAGCTGGGTGAAGTTTAAAGTTTTCGAGGAAGCTATGTAAAGACATTTGAAGTTTTGCAATTAGGCAGTGTTGCCACGGAAAAGATTGTGAAGAAAAAAGGACCAAGGACAAATCCATGAGCACAGCAGATTTAAATTTATTATCCTATTACAGTTACACAGAACTCAACGCTTCCCTTAGTTGTAGCATTTTTTCCTCTTAATTTGTACCTTTTCCCACTCTGTTCTTTTGTTCTAAAAGATATGTGAAGTGGCACAAAACTCTCAGTAAGAACTGACAAAATACAGAGGATATAACAGTTCAGTGTTTGCTGTTGCCTTTTGTCATTTTTAGTAACATTTTTCATTCAAAGACTATTAGATACCTTTTCTATAGATGTCATTTCAGTTGATAATGATTTTAAAGGCTTAACTAGCTATGAAGAACTGAAAGACTTTTACCATGTGCTACTTTTTTGAAATTTCTTTGATAAACAGAATTTCTTTGATTTCTTTCTTGATAAACAGAATATACTCTTAGTTTTACTCATCTGTCCATTTGGCATGACTGTGAGAGTAAATAGGGAGGGGAGGAAGGAGGCGTTGAGGTGTCAGGGACAGAAGGGTTAGAGACCCGGAAGAGATCTTTGACGGTACAAGTGATGCGAATGGCCCCATTGAAGGCCTCAGTAATAATGAGAAGTGCGTGGTGCTGTGGGAGCAGAAAGAAAGATGATCAGCCAATCCCAGATAAAGGTGAGGGCACCTTCCAGAGCCAAACTCTCTTGTTTATGTGGTTCCCATTGCTAATCCTAAATTTATTACATCTGACCTGATGACCAAGCACAGACTCAGAATTTATAGGTAGTTTGATTTGTCACTTTGTGAAGTCTGGCAGGTTGGAGAAGTAGGGTAGCTTTTTAAATCAAACTCACAGTACTTAATGGTATTTTCAGACTCCATCCAAAGCCCACTTACCAGGTTGTTTGGCATAATGATACCGTTAAAGATGGTGTCTGCCTGGGGGCCCCAATAAGTCTTTATGTTGCTGCTACTCCCCCAGTTTTTGTGCACTTCCTACTTGCCCTACACTATTTTCGACTTTTTCAATATCCATATTCTTTTCTTTATGTGCTTGTTCTTCTTGGCCTTTGAAATCTAAAATTCTCAACAGATAATCTACAGGAGTGGGCAAAGTCGGTTTATAGTTGTTTGTGTGGAAATTAATAAATAATACAAGAATAAACTGTTTCACGTATTCACAACTGTAAACCTACTTCAGCCAAACTCATATTTTAAATAGATGAAGTGTTTCTACCAAATTATTGTGTTAAATTTCTCTATTTTAAGCTCTTCTGTTTCCCTCTTTGATTGCCTTGATACATGTCATGGATTGTACTATAGGCATCAGGAACAAAACAAGACATTTAAAAGTGAAGAAATGAGTCTTTGACTGAAGGCTTATTTTCCTTCACTGTACCCCTGACCACAAATGCCCAGGTGCTCCACATGGTGCGGCTTCCCTAAGCGCCCCCTTGCCATACCCCGCACGAGAGCTCAGATGTCCTGTTGTCGCCCCGCACAAGTAAATGTTGACATTTTTCACTTCTTATAAAATGTTATCTTTATAGAGTTAAAGTAGGCATATGTCTTTTTGCCAGGGTATGGGAAGTATTAATTTTTTATGAATTAAAAAAAAAATTTGATTTCCAGTTTAGGGAAGAGGGATTAACATTCGGTGTTTTTTTTTTTTTTTTAGGCTCTGAAGAAAGCTGACAAGCAAGTTTTAGAGCCCTTGATGAATCTTGAGGTTACAGTGACTAGAGATTACCTCAGCCCTGTCCTGGCAGATCTGGCACAGAGACGAGGGAACATTCAGGAAATCCAGACTCGTCAGGACAACCGAGTTGTTATTGGCTTTGTTCCCTTAGCAGAAATTATGGTAGGTACTCTGTGATGGAAAAGTATGTATTTTTTTTTTTAATATGGGGGACATTTACACTAAGCATAAGCAATCAGTGACACCTGAAAGAAGCATCAGGGCTCTGATGTGGCAGGTGCATGTTAGATTCCAGCCTTTGGGAACCGAGGACTCCGGATTTAATTGTAGGGGAGTCCGGGGCATTGCAGCAGCACGGGGGCCGTTCTAGTCCTCCACAACGGCAGAGGTGTGCTGTACCGAAGTGGGGCACCGGCCACGATCTTTTCCCTTCCAAGCTCTTACCCTGTTTCTACAATGGCCAGTTTTCAGGCAAGTGTCATTCTCCCCACCAGCCTCTTCCGCTGTAGAACAAGCACCTGGGTGCCGGCAGAGTCCTCTTTCCAGCTGCTGGGATCAGGGAACACATCCGAGGCATACCCACACTGCTGTCTTCTGTCCTCACAATATTTCCACATCGGGCTTTGCCTGAGAAAGATGACCGAGTGACCCATTTGAAGAAGTGATATGGTTAAGTTACATAATCGTTTTTCCTGGTAATGGTCAAAGGATAAGCAGCAGGAAGAGAAACTCGAGACTTAAATTGGATGAGATAACTGATTTAAATTATTTTGATTAGGGTTATTCAACGGTGCTTCGGACGCTAACATCGGGCTCAGCTACTTTCGCCCTAGAATTGTCTAATTATCAAGCCATGAACCCTCAAGACCAAAGCACACTGCTCAGCCGCAGAAGTGGCTTGACCTAAGTGCTTCCGGGTCCTTGGAGAGAAGTTCAGGAGCACCTACCTGTTCGTTATCAGTAAGAACAGTTTTTATTGCTTTATTTATTGGACAAATAAATTACCGTTTGAATACATTCAAGGAACTGAAAGAGGAAACTTAAAACTGACAGTGGCGCTGTAGCTGCCCATTCCTCTTCACGCCACGAGAATGTGCTCCGATGTGGAAAGTCAGTAAACCTGACCTACACGGGTATGTACGAGGTCGTTCGTGTCAGTGAAGACGCGGCCCTTTGGAGTATATTGAATGATATATTTTGTTGTTGCTTTTTAAAGATTCTCTCACAGAAAGTTTCCAGGCTTCTGTATATAATGTAGAAGATAGAAGTTCAATCAATACAAAGATATATTTTATTCGAAAACAATATGCCAAATCTTAATTTACATGATTTCAAAACCAAGTCGATGGTGGTATGCTGCTATGGGCTTTCTCCCCTTCTAGTTCCAGCTCATGTGTCACAATATCCAGTAAAAAGAGGTTCTGCAGCTATTCCACGTCTGTAGAAGATAAAGGATGAATAAAAGATTGTTTTAGATTGCTATAACTCATCTCCATTTTAAAGAACTTAGTAGCCTAAGTTAGAATCACCAGCTATAGCACTAATTACTGAGAAAAGATTGTTAAAGTCAATCGAGATGGAGGTCCAAGTCATGCCTAAATTTAACATAGCTATAAAACGGTTGTGAGTCCAACTATATTTTCTCCTCATAGGTATTCCCAATTTTTTTCTAATTAAATCACTACTTTTTAGGTGACGTACATTTCTATTCATAGCAGAAGTGCCCAGGAAGCTAGCTCCCACTAAGGTTGAAAGTCACCCTGGACTTAGTAGTACCCAGCTCGAAAACCAGTCTCACCTGACCATTCTGCAGCGGTGAGCTGTTAGTCTTCTGTAGGCGTCGTCTACATTTTTGATCTCTTTCTGACTCCAGAGTCTCTCACCAACAGCACTTGCCCGAGGCCTAAAATTTAAACCACATGTTTCCCAAAGCAGTTTTAATTTATGTTTTCTTAAAGAAGTATCTAAATTATACGCTTGGGGAAATTCTTAATGCTTTCCGACTTGGATGGAAAGGGGAAACTAAGGCACCGTAATTCAAATATCATCACTGAAATTCCATACCATAGTCTTGGAGTGAGGTTAGTTGCATCCACATATTCTCCCCACAGACAAGCTTCTCCACCAAGGACAAGTTGTTTCTGTTCCTGAGAACCTACATTAAAATCATTGCATCGGTGTAAGTTAAGTGGTTGTATACAGGCTTATATACAGAGGCGGAACTGATTTCTCCTTCTGTCTTTGTCCCAGGGCAACACTTTCCTCCTACAGTTAGCAGGGCCCTGGCAGGTGTTCGTGGCAGTGGCACTTTATTCTCACCCCAGCCCTGTGGTTCACGCAGTGCTTTTTAGCATGTGCTGGTATGAAAGTTGCTGCCAGAAACTTTTGGTCACCAGCCACTTTTTTCCCCCTGTGAATAGTGTGCCAGGGAATAAAAGTTGGAATACTAAGGACTACCACTGCTGCCTTTAATGTCTATCTCTTGGTAGGAAAAAAGAGACTAAGTACCTAATATTTTGTTTTATAGTAATTATGACTTTGATTCTCAGAAAATACTTTCCAGAGAGAGTTAGGTCAATTCCTAATAGACCTACAGTTTTGAAATTTTTTAAACAGCACAACCCTTTTTCTCGAAATTTTACATTGAAGTCTAGTATACAAAACAGGACAGAGTGGAACTGTTCTTAACAAAGAGGGTCTGGGAGCCTGAAGCTCCCTCTGTGCCCACTCCTCAGAACCTTACGACTGTACCGCTGGAAGTCCACTGAACTAGACTGTAGCCTTGCTGAGGTGTCTTTCATTGGAGAGGCAGTTCAGAAGAGGAGATACAAGGTTAACATAGTCAGACATCTTTAAAATGCAGAGAGTAATAAGACTCACCTGTAAAAATGGAGATAAAATCTAAAGGGATCTACTTTTCAAGTTCTTTTATTTAGGTAAGGATTTGGTTTCTTTCACAAAGTTTCAAATGATACTGAGGCCCTTCGTTTTAAGTAAACACAAATAAAATCAAGGATTAAACATAAGAGGGAGGCTAGTTAGTAGGTAATATCTAGGTAAGGATTTCCTTGTGGGAGGGTAGGGAAGGAAATCAGGATAATGCTGGTTGCTTCACTTACCTCCAAAATCAAGAGGTTCCACTCTATAGTATTTTATCCAGTCTTGTCCATAACTGATATAGTCTAAGTACCACGGAGCAGAAAGGATCGCAGGGAAGCCAGCCTCCGTGATTGCATTTAGTTCATTAGAGTACTTGTCCTGTTTCCACACTTGAATGATAGTGCCTTTCTGAAGCTATTAAAGTTAAAAATTGCAATATATATTGTTAGGTCTACCAAATACAGTACATGACATTTAAAGTGCAAGATTTATAGCTAGAAAAATAACTTTAAGATCCTTGAAAAACCACATGCATCATCTTCTTTCCCCTTTCCCCTCAGAGTTAGTGCCAAATGCTGTTCCTTATAGCAACTTAAAATTAGAAGTTACACCAACCTCCAGGTTGGAGATTTAACATTTGCCTGTTTATGATATGATGTAGGTGTAATGAACCAAGGATTTAGTCCCATCTCTACCACACTGCTGGTTTACGTGCTCTGAAACTGAGAATGTCACCAGCCCCTCTGGAGAGGGAATACTAATAGCTGGACTTGCAAATTCGCAGGTGCCCCAAAGGAAAATAAAGAATTCTATGTTAGAGAGATGCCATTTAAAGTAAAAAGTGTACATTGATAATTTTACTTAAAACTACCTTACTAGCAATAAAGACTCATTTGTTCTTATCTGTTTATTTCGTCCTTTCCTGAAAAAAAAGGAACTTACTTCAAAGTACTTCAGTTTGTGATTAATGAGATAGGAGGGGAGTGATGAGAAGGAGGCACTAAAGAGTGAGGTAAATGGAAGAAAAGAAACAAACACCATTAACACTGGACTCAGTCCACAGCTATTGCCTAATAAAAGTTTAAATGGAAAAGGAAGCTAATTTCTCCAGTGTTAGGGAGTGCCTCCTAAGGGTTTGTTACAGCCAGGATGTTAGAATATCAAGCCTCTTAGAGTATCAGAATCAAATGCAGTCTTCATACTTCTCACCTTCACACCATCATCAAAAACTTCTTGCCAGACGATGGATCCTTTCTTTACAGTTGAAATAATATCCAAAAGCCTAGCATTGAGAAAAAAAAATTAAGTTACTTCGGATCACAAGGTTAACAATCTGCATATTTTCTACCAAGGACTTCAGTGTTGATAAGTACCTTTCTTTATAGCACAGCTTTATCGCAGAACCAGGTAATGTGGGTGGTAAGCCATGCGGCTCCTTCTTTCTAGGATAAGCCTCAGACACTGCCACAGCAGAGGGGTTTAATAGTCATTTGCTGAATGAATGAGTCTTTAAGCATGCCCCCAACACAGGAAGACATGCAAGTCATAGGGCAGTGTAGAAACAGCAATCTCTAGCAATTTCATGGGTATCTTAAGATAAAAGAAACTATAATCTAGTTTATAATGTCACCTAAATAACATTCAACAGTTGCTGACAATTGGTCCACAAGTATTTCCTGATGCTTAGACAATGCCAGGTACTCTGCAGGATGAAAAAATTAGAATGTACCACATGACAAGCTAAGAAGGAAAAGGCTGGAGTCTGGGCTTGCCCAGGGCAGGGGTGGGCAAACTACAGCCTGAAGCCTGTTTTCTGTGTGGCTTATGAGCCGAGAATGATTTTCACATTTTGGAAAGTGGTGTTTAAAAATGAAAATGTGTAACCAGGTGGGGCCCACAAAGTCTGAAATAATCACTATTTGGCCTTTACAGAAAAAAAAAGTATACTGGTCCCTAGTATACAACAGCACTGCCCCGTGGAACTTTATGCAGTGATGGAAATGTTTTGTACATGTACTTTCCAATGTGGGAGCCTCTAATTAATGTCATCCAGCTACTTAACACTTGAAATGTGGCTGATGAGACTGAGGAACTGAATTTTTAATTCCCTTTAATTTAAATGCAAAAGCTGCATGTGGCTGTGGCTACCATACTGGATGGCATAGGTATAAAGTAATTTTAAAAAAGCACCTGGAGTTGACACAAGGGAATGAATTACAGGGGCAGAGGTGAGGAAGACTTCAAAGAGTAGCGAGGGAGCCTTCTCAGAGCATGTGACTGCTGTCTTGTATTTTAACAATTACTCACTGCAAAAGGCTTAGAGTTACTATGTTACTGATTTGAAGAAAGCAGTGGATATTGCTATCTTTTGTATGATTTTTTTATACAAAGCATACAATATCTAAACTTTAGCAAGGGGGCAGAGAAAATGAAAAAATAAAACAGTACTAGTAATAGGTAAACTATTACAAAAGGCAACAATGAAATAAAAACAAAAGTAGGCTTTCAAGTAACTTACTTTTGAATATAGAAAGATTCTAGTTTTCTAAAATCTTTGCCAAAGCCTGTCTGCTTCATGAAATCCTGGATATTTGGATTGGACTCCCTTAAAAAAAATAGAACAATGATTAAAATTTCATTAAAAGTTTCATATGCCTAATCTATTTAAAGCAGCATACCTCCTTACCATCATTAGTGCTTAAAACTATCCAAGTTGCAGCAGCAATTAAAATAAGCTTAAAAACTTAAGTTATGAGTTATCTTTGTGTTCCATTGCAAATAATTTTTTCTAGAAGCTGATTTTTTATAAAAATGTCTTTCTCTACCTCCTGCCTCCCTTCTCCACCTAAGGTTATTTGTAAAGAGAATTTTTTTGAGAAATCTCCCCCACTTACTCACTGCCTTCTTTCACTAAAGCTGTTCTCATTCACTATTGTCTTTTTTTTTAATCTCCATTTTCTTCTGCATCTTGATTCACCTTCCTAAAAGCTTTTACTTTCTTCTACCACTCCAAATCCACCACCTCAGGAGTTCTGTTGTCAGGGTAAAGCCGTGCAAGCAGAGGTATTGCCCCCAATCTTTCCTTTTCATGTGAAGACCTTTAAACCTACTTCAAATGCAATAGTTAAAGAAAATGTGGGTTTAAAGAACTGTCATACCAACAAGCAAATTCCACTTCATCTCCTCCCAAATGAATGAACCAATCTGGAAATACCAAACTAATTTCTTTGAAAAATTTAGACAGGAAGCTGTAAGTTGTATTCAAAATAGGGTTTATAGGTCCAAAAGTCCCAGGCTGACGTTCATTGTAACATGGAGTTAGGAGATCCTTCTGACCTGGAGGAAAACATGAAGATTCTTCTCTTAAAAAGTATTTTAACCACAAAGACATAGCTTAGGACATGATTATACTATTTTATTTTGTTGAAGCTATAAGAGATTTTATACAAAGAAAGACAAGTATGTTTACTAAAAGTTGCTATGGTTATTTCTTCCAAATAAGATGAGGGAGAATTATCTCCTGAACCCTACCCCTGTACCCGTTTCCCTTTCCATCAGCCACTCAGATTTTATTCACTTCAAATATTATCTTGAATATGAATGACTCCCAAATCCTCAGCTTGCCCCAGCCCTTTTTTCTTGAACTTCATATTTCAGATTCCCTGATGAACACAATTAGATATTTTATCTGCACTTCAAATACAGTCTCATAAAAACCCAATTTTCTGTTCCCTAAGCTCCTTCTGTAGCGTCTCCTGGTTTTTGTAGTCTATACCTCTTTCCTCTCTTCCTGAAGTCAGTTACCAAGTTCTGTGACTTGATATTATATTCCAGAATGTCTCTCAGTTCTCTACATTCTTTCACACTTCTGCCGCCAGCAGTCTGATCTAGGACTTCACTTTCTTTTTCCTTCCGTTGTGTTACTGTAGGTTTTCCGGAAGTGTGGCTCCCTCCTGTCACTCTTCAGCTCCATAATGTTCACTGGTTTCCGTGTCCCGATGAAGCCCACATTCCTCCCTCAAGGCCCTCTACATTGTACTTTCCAAACTTATTTCCCACTGTTCTCCATGTCTACCATAATAATATTTACTGAACAACTATAAATGTTAGATGAGATGCTGTGTGCTTTACATTCATTATTTAATCCTCAAAAAAAGAAATGATATCTACTGCCAATACAACCCATTCTAGAGATGGGGAAACTGAGGATGAGATGTTCTATGACTTGCCCAAGGTCACTCAGTTTATAAATGGCAGAAGCAGGACTCAAACCCAGGCAGTCTGGACCCAGGCAGTCTGGCTCCAGAGCCAGCTCTTAACCACCCTGTAGTGAAAACCCCTCCTACCCTGCCGCACAGTTCTCCAGCTGAATGCCTGCTCCAGGCCATTCCCTTTGCTGGAAACACGACTGTATTCTTGGACCTCTGGAAAGCATTTTAGGCGTTACCTCATGAAGCCATTTCTTGAATTCACTTATTATGTTCTATCTGTCGCAGACGTTTTTTGTTTCCCTTGTCCCTTGTTTGATACTTTAGGCAGTACCTAGACACAGTGACTTGTTCACAACAGACACATAACAGCTATTGAACTGTATCTGTCAACAGTGCTACCTTTTGTGTAAATCACAACTAAGAATAAAATGAGCAAACACCAAGTCATAAAATAAGAGGTACAGAACCTCAAATGTTCATTTTTGTGAACTCATAAAACACTCACCTTTCCCCCAAGACTGTGTGTGTCCAGGGGTATCAAATTCTGGTATGACTCGAATCCCCCGTAATCGGGCATATTCAATCACCATACGGACTTCATTTGGTGTATAAACATGAGAAAGAGAATAGCTTCCCTGTAAAAGCCACATTGATTAAAATTAAAATGTACAAAATGGATTTGGTTCTGAAAACTGTTAACAGTTCTGTTTGCAGTTTGGTATTTCATAGCTGACTTTTCTAGTATCACAATGTATTAAGTAGTTCCGTGTGATGTTGGACAACTCATTTAACTTGTTTGCCAGATCTTATCCATAAGCTCTCAGCACACTTTAATTCCACGTTCACTGATAGAACTATATATCTAAATGACAAATGACTTAATTTCTTCATCAAAAAATAACAAATTATAAGAAAAAAGATGTGCACAGGTGGGCACCTAAAGGTCAAAAGAGAATTAGTAGACATACGAACTGACCACAAATACAGACCTTACTTGCAGCCCAATGCAAAAAAAAATTTTTTTTCTAAAGAAAAAGGCCTTGGGGAAATGTAAATAAAGATTGGCTATCTGGGTTTTGTTAATTTTTTAGCTGTAGTAATGTTTTGTTTTTTAAATAGGCTTTTTCACAAATGAGGTATGACATCTTGAATTTGCTTCAAAGTAATGGCGGGAGGAAGACTAGGTGATACAAGATTGACTATGTACTGACTATTGAAGCTGGGTGATGAGGACATGGAAATCCATTAAATTATTCTATTCTTTATATGTTTAAAATTTTCCATAATAAAAAGTAAAACAAAAGCAAACAAAAACAGCAGTGCTACTAGCATTTTGGCCTATGCTACATTATAATACTGGAGAAAGCTTTGGAATTATGGCCAGAGAATAACATTTTGAGTCCTGGCTCTACTCCTTTCTAACTGCACCTGTGGACAAGGCGCACAGCTTCTCAGTCGCCGTCTTCGTATCACGGCGGGTTAAAGCAGATGGCACTGAGGCTCACTCCCAACCCCGCCGGTCCACAACACAGTATGAGCACTTCTGAGACTACCATTGTTTTCTAAGAAGCTCTCATTTCTAAAATTCCCTACTTCGTGTACTTTTTCAGAGAGAAAAAGAAACGGTCATTTAGAGAGTTCAAAATAATTGTTTAAAGCAAATACACAGTTGGACTACTTTAGAAATATAATTAATTAGCCGTATTTAAATCATGAATGTGTCAGGTCTCCTACATTCATTAAGGTTTTAAAATCTTTTGTGTATAGCCCCTACAGATTGTTTACATTTATGATAACAGTTACAAAAACAGAACAGTTTTATGGATCTAAAATGCTAAGCCACGGCCTATTTAAAAAACAAAACAAAACATTTAAAACCACAAGTATCTAACTTTTACACTTCTGTCCATAAGAAGAAACATTAAAGCTACAAACTTCTAGTGAAACTACCAAAAATTTTAGTAGACACACATGAATTACTCACTTTATTGCTCAACTCTGGGAAAGCGATGCTCTGATACGGGAAAGACTGGTCATCAACTATGTGCCAGTGGAGAACATTAAACTTATTGAAAGCCATGGCATCCTGCAAAAACATGGTAGAAATTATATACCGCGGATAACACACAGTCCAGTTTCTGTGTCTCCACTCAGGAGTGTTTCCAATGTGTGTGCTTCCTTTTAAATTTTTCAGTGAACGAATGTGGAAGAATGTGGAAGAAGTTTTATTTTATACCTTATATGGTTTACATGGCACGTCACGTTTCAAAAATTCTCTACAGAATTTGTATTCATTCTAAACAGTAAGCTATAACTTTGCTCAATGGGGAAGGAGCAAGCTTATAAAGTCCCAGTGAGTACTGAGGGGTCGGCCAAGAATGGAAAACAGTTCTTGGCTGCTACCACTACGTTTGGAAATGGAGCAGAGGAGGAATGAAGCATTCATATAACTACCAGGGCTTATAATTCCCACAATTCTGAGATTTGATTGCTAACCCTTCCTTACCAATAAAAGAAATATGGTACAATTTAAGAAATATGGTATAAATAAAAGAAATGAGGTACAATTTAAGAAATATGGTACAAATAAAAGAAATGCAGTACAATTCCAATCAAAATTCTTAGAAGTTTTGGGGGAAATTGACATGTTTACTCTGGAAGAATTAACAATACAATGTTTATATAAAATACAAATAGATTATTCAAAAAAGAAAAAAATAATAAGGGGGAATATTTGCCGTACAAGATAATCAAATTTAAAGCCTCCCTTCTCCTTCCTCAGGGCTAAAGGGATTGGCTGATGCGTTTCGGAAGTGGCTTACATACAAGGGAATTGTGCAAAGAAATAAGTATGTGGAGGATAATGGCAGGGTCTGCATTGTCAGAGAAGCGCATTCCTTGTGGCTTTTTACCAGGAGATGGCAAAGGCACAGATAAATATTTTGCTATCGGAGCCATAGAGTTATCACAACTGACCTGCAGTTGCAAAGGAAAGCGATATGTAAATGGATGGACATGGCTGTATTCCAGTAAAACGTCGTTTGCAAAAGCAGGTGACAAGCTGGGTTTTGTCCTTGGGCTGTAGTTTGTCAACCTCTGTACTATAGTTATTGAGGTAAGTGCTGTTTTTTAGAAAATCCAAAAAGAAATATTAAGGGGTATTGGAGCATGTTATTTGGAACTTGCATATGGTTTAGGAAAAGTATGTTTAAATAGAAAGGAAGAATAAGGCAAATACAACAAAATTTTTAAATCGAGTTGTCTGGGTAAACAGTATATGGGAATCCTTTGCACTTTCCTTACAGTTTCTGTAAGTTTGAATTACTTCAAACATACAAAGAGAAAAAATCTTCTAAAGCTATAGGAATTAAAACCATCTATAGTGGCCCAAGGAGATAAACTGGGAAATAGGACAGATTGAGAGTTCAGAAACTCGTGTGTGTGTTTATGGAATTTAGTGTTTGCTAGTCATGGTATCGAACGCAATGGGGAAATTACAGATTGCTCAGAAATGATATTGGGACTACAGGCTAACCATTGGGGAAAAATAATATTAAAATAATCATCTACAATGCACTAAATTCTAACTGAATCAAGAATTTAATAAGAAAAATACAATATTAAAAGAAAATTTGAGAGGCTATTTTTCTATTTATACCCTTGTTTTAAGGCCTGTCTTAACATACCTCCCAAGGTCAAAAACAATAACAGACAAGACTGGAAGATAATCAATTTATAAAGTTAAAGCTTTTTAACTTTATAAAAAATTAAAACTTCTACAGGCAAAAGACACTATTATAAACATGGTTTAAAAATCAAATTTAGAAAACTCCACAACAATATGTGATGGATAAGAACATCATATAAATATAAGCAAATATAAAAGTATTACTGACACATCTATAAACAAATATAACAGTAAAGAGCTCTTAAATCAACAAGGAAGAAATTAATGTTCTACAAGACAAAGTGGACATCAAAAATACACTTGCAGTTTGCAATGCAAAAAATACAAATAGCTAATAAGTAAAAGAGGCTTTTATTCACTAAAAGCCAAAGCAATTCAAATTAAAACAAGGAAATACTTTATCGCCAGGTTAGCAAAGACTGTGGCGAAGGCTGCCGCACTGTTGGCCAGGCGTGCAGTGGTGCGGCCTCGCTAGAAGTTCGCCTGACAGCCGTACGGAAAGATGAGAAGTGCATGGCCTTAAGCCCAGAGATTCTCTTCTAAGAATTTGTCCTCAGGAAATAATCCTGACAAGTGTGCAAATATAAAAATGTTTACCATGAAGTGCTGTTTGTGATAATGATGGACATTAACCTCAATGTCCATCAGCAGGAGACTGGTTAAATACATACCACAGTACATAAAAAAGAATGTTCAGCTGTTTAAAAAGATGATGTAGAACTTACACACTGTCATAGGAAAATGTAACAGTCTCTTTTAAAAGTAGCAAAAGTATAATCCCATTTAAGTTTTTTTAAAAGTCACATTTGTTAATATATTCATTTTTTAAGTCTGAATGAGATAAATGGGACATAAAAACTTACGTTCATCTTCGGTGAATTATGGGATACGTAGCTCTTACAACCTGAGGTTGCATATTTCGTTGGAACATTCCCGTAGGTGTAAAGCAACCCCCAGACTCAATGCCACCATAAAGAAAGCAAGTGGAGGTCACGAAATGAAAGCACATTTACTAGAGGTAGAGTGACCACATACTCCTAACCAAAAGTCTAGACCCATGATTTGACAAGTGGAAGTATACAAAGAGGGCCAATAGGAAGTATTAAAACAGTCTTTCTCTTAATCCTGGCTAGACTTGCTGAGTCCCCCTTCTCCCCCTTCCCCATGAGAACAATAGGGGAGCCTCTACCTCTAGCTGAGGAAGTATACTTTACAGAGGAGAGAGGGAAGAAAGCCCAGTGCTCACACTTGGTACATGAAAAATGAATCCCCCATTCCAACCTGTATAATAGCATAGTAACCAATATAAAGCAACAACATAATAGGACACATCTTCAGAATACACAATGGATTAAAATATAAATAATTACCTACCAGAGTTTTAAGAATAGTGTTAACTGGCAGGTAGTGTCTGGCTGTATCAATTAAAATTCCTCTGTGAGGAAACCTTGGAGAATCATTAATGGTGGATTCATTGATGGTGAACTGTAAGACAAAATAAATTGATTTATTTTTAAAAGTTTCTCTTGACTTGAGCTCAATAAAGGCTACATCTGTCTATGCAAGTATTGGATTAAAAAAGATTAATTTAGAACAAAAAAAGTGAAATTTACATTTACCATCTAAGATAAATATTTGGGGAGAAGAAACTTTCAGGAAGCAGTAAATAGCTAAAAAGCTTGCATTTTTCTTGTAGCAATGTGTCTATCCAAAAATGTTAGTAACCTGTGATAATCATACTTACAGCCCCATAAGCATCTTGATAAATTAACTGGCTGAAGGTCTCTAGACCTAGGGAAAGTAAAACGTATAATTTATTCTATAATTCATAAAATAAATTGAAACAATAAATGTTGTACTATCTGAACAGAACCATAACCAGGTAAGGCAAATAAAATTAAATATAGTGTTATACCCTTACCCTCTAACACATTTGCTAAAACTAAAGCTCAGTTTTCAAAAAAACCCCTGTTGCTACTAATAAAAATGCTTTACTTCATTGTTCCCATGGCCTGTGTTTTGTTTGAATGATAAACATAAAAAAGGACAGTTATTTAATAAAACAAAATACCAGTTCCTAATATATTTATGGCATTATGAGTAAGACTTTTATGATAAAATATTACAGAAACTTTAGAAGGTACCTAAACTTAAGGCAGAAAAAGCTCAAAAAAACACCATGAAACTACAAATAAAGGCCCCACTTACAATGATTTACTCATAGCCACAAAAACTATCTCCTGAACTTGTTTTTACTCAAGTGATTACTCCTTTAATACAATATGTTCCAGGACAGTTCCTGTAACTGGTCTTCGTGAGTTTACTAAAATTTATCATTCTAGCTAATCACTATATAGCCAGGGAAAAGTTTAACCTAAGAATAGTTAAAAGTTAGAAATGAGAGGGGAGGGGTTAAAACCAATACCATAAGAGACTACTATGAACAATTAATTGTATGCCAACAAATTTGACAACTTAAAAGAAATGGATAAATTCTTAGAAACATACAACCTCCCAGGACTAACATTTTGAAGAAATAGAAAATCTGAACAGACTAATTTACTAGGAAGGAGTTTGTATTAATAATAAAGAACCTCTCAACAAACAAAAGTCCAGGACCAGAAGGCTTCACTGGTGAATCATACCAAACATTTAAAGAAGAATTAATGCTAATCATTCTGAAATCTCCCACAAAATAGAAGAGGACGAAACACTTCTGAACTCATTTTACAAGGCCAGCATTACCCTGATACCAAAACCAGACAAGGACACAAGAAAAGAGCATTACAGCCCAATATCCCTGATGAACACTGGTACAAAAATCCTCAATCAAATTCTCAAAATTAGCAAACCAAATTCAATAAAACATTAAAAGGGTTATACAGCATGATCAAGTAGAAGTTATTCCACAAATGCACGGACGGTTCAACATCCACAAATCACGCAATGCGACACATCCCATTAACAAAATGAAGGATAAAAATCATGATCCTCCCAGTAGATGCCGAAAGAGCAGCGGAAAAATTCAACATCCATCATGACAAAAACTCTCAAGAAAGTGTGTATGGAGTGAACATACCTCAACATAATAGTGGCCATTTGTGACAAATTCAGTAAAATTAGGGGATACAAAATCAATGTACAAAAATGTAATTTCTACACACAAATATCACAGAAATTAAGAAAACAGTCCCATCAAGAGAATAAAATACCAAAAAATAAGCTTAACCAAGGAGCTGAAAGACCTCTACACTGAAAATGATGTCGATGAAAGAAATTGAAGAAAACACAAATAAATGGAAAGTTATTCCATGCTCATGGATTGGAAGAATTAATATCGTTAAAATGTTAAATCTTCCCAAAGCCATCTACATATTCATTGCAATCCCTATCAAAGTTCCAATGGCATTTTTCACAGAAATAGAACAAACAACCCTAAAATTTGTATGCATCCACAAAACACCTCAAATAGCCAAAGCAATCTTGAGAAAGATGAACAAGGCATCACACTCTCTAATTTTATACTATATTACAATGCTATAGTCATCAAAACAGTACAGGATTAGCATAAAAACAGAGGCACAGATCAATAGAACAGAATAGAGAGCCCAGAAATAAACGCACACATATATGGTCAATTAATGTACAACAAAGAGCTAAGAATACACAATGGGAAAAGGACAGTCTCTTCAGTAAATGGTGCTGGGAAAACTGGACGGTCACCTGCAAAAAAAGACACTGGCCCACTCTGTAATACGACACACAAAGTTAATTCAAAGTGGATTAAAGCCCTGGATGAAAGACCTGCGACCATGAAGCTCCTAGAAAAAACATAGGTGGGTACGCTCCTTGCCATGGGCCTTGGCAATGATGTTTCTGGATTTGAAATGAAAAGCAAAAATAAACAAATGGAACTAACTCAAATGTATAAAACTTTAGAGCAGACCTCCCCAAAATGTGCCACTTTGGCACAGGAATTATTTTGAGCTGAAGACAATCAAGACCCTGCAGGCCCATGAGAAACGTAACTGTCCCTTAAAAGAATTTAGGGGCTTTGCCCATAAGAATTTTTACCAAAACTAACTTTTTTTGACTTATCTTTATGACAGGGAAACATATAATTACTGAACATCTATTCTTATCACTCTGCAATGACCTTCCTCCCCTCTGGAGCCCAAGACCCTTTAGCCCAGAATGTCACGTACAGCTCATTTTACCTCTCTTTGAGCCTCTCATGCACGTGGGCTCTGACTCTCACATGTGCTGGCTTACCGTGAATACACATGAAATTAAGTTTGGTTATTTTCTCTTGTTAATCTGCTCATGCTGATTTAATTTTTACACCAGCTGAAAGAAACCAGGAGTAGAAGAAATTTTCTTCCTTCCCACATAAAACCATCAACAAAATGAAAAGGCAACTTACCAAATGGAAGAAAATATTTGCAAATCACTTACCTGATAAGGGGTTAATATGCAAAATATATTAAGAACACAATGACAAAAAAATAAAGTCTGAATAAAAAAACAGGCAGATGATATGAATAGACATTTATTTTGAAAAGACAGATGGGCAACAGGTACATTAAAAGGTACTCAACATTAATCACCAGGGAAATATAAACCAAAACCATAGTGAGATATCACCTCATAACTGTTAGAATGGCTATTGCCAAAAAGAAAAAAACAAGTGTTGGCAAGGATATGGAGTAAAGGGAACCCTTGTGCGTTCTTGGTGGGGATATAAATTGGTGCAGCCACTATGGAAAACGGGATGGCTGTTTCTCAAAAAATGAAAAACAGCTACCATATGATCTGGCAATTCTATGTCTGGGTATTTATCTGAAGAAAATGAAAACGCTAACTCAAAAAGGTACATCCTCCCCACTCCCATGTTCATAGCAGCATGACTTATAATAGCCGAGATAGAGAAACAGGCTCTCCGTTCGTGGATAAGTGGATAAAATGTGACACCACAGGAATACTATTCGGCCATAAAATAAAGAAAATCTTGCCATTTGCAACATGGACAGACCTTTAGCGCATTATGCAAAGTGAAATAAGTCAGACAGATAAATAACCGTATCTCACTTAGATGTGGAATCTTGAACAAAACTGACCTCACGGATACAAAGAACAGACTGGTGGTTGCCAGAGGCAGGGAGAGGGGGTGAAATGGGTAAAGGGGTCAAAAGGTACAATCTTCCAGTTATAAAATAAATTAAGGTCCTTGGGATATAATATATAATACTGCATTGCATACTTGAAACTTGCTGAGTAGATCTTAAAAGTTTTCATAACAAAAAAACTCTTGTAACTATGTAAGGTGGTGGATGTTAATTGGATTTATTGTGATCATTTCACAAAATATACAAATATTGAATCATGTTTTATACCTAAAATTAATATAATGTTAAATGTCAAATTATACCTCCAAAAAAATTAGACAGGAAATGGAAGAAAAATTCAGTCATTTTTGCTATTCCGTCCCTCTCAAATACAGGCTCATACTGGGAAGAAAAACTTTGGAATTTTCTGGTTAAGTGGCAATACACTCAATTGCCACTTAAAGCTTGTTACTTTGAAGGTCTGATGGCAAACAGAAAATTAGGACTTAGACTACCATCCAGTCACTGAATGTTCTCAAAAGTCCTTTCCTTTGATGTGGATCAGTACAAAACATCAATAAAGCTCCATTTTCCCGAACAGACCCCACACAAAACAGGCAGGTCAGACTAATAAAAGCTTGAAACCACATGACATTATATATAAATGCCCTAGATGGTAATGATTGCAGTTAGGTTTGTAGTAAATGTCTGTTGATGTTTTCATGTTCTATTTTGAAATAGGATTATAATCACGCCATTTTTATTATGACTATAAAATGTGATGATGACTGTATTTGCGAGAATGCTCGACCAGAGTCAGACCCAAAGCTGCCTTCATTTTTAACTACGGTGCCATAATTTTGGTTGGTTAGCTCACATTGAAGAAAATTATCATTTTTTGAAACCCTACTATTTGGAAGTCAGTACAATATCTTACCTACTAAAAAGAGGTACAAGAAGCTTTTGTACAGCACAAGTAAATGACCCAAAGCCCAAACTTTGAAGTTCAGACTGTAAAATTCACAGGAAAAGCAATTAAGGTTTTTCTGCCCACTGCTTACAGAGTGTTCCAGCCACTCTTTATCCTCTCACACTGTTCCTTTAAACTCGGTTATGTTGCTAAATCCATAGGAACTTAAAATGCGGGAAGGGGTCTCTCCCTTCTCTGTCATCGTGGTGTGACTGTTTACTCTTCCTTACCGAGTTTGCCCACCAAGAGAGAAGGGCAGAACTGTCCCGTTCCTCGGGGCATTCCGATGAAAACTGGTAAGAAGACCAGGTATGACTTCAAGAGGAGACACTAGAGAATGACCAAGCGGAGTCTCTCTGGAATCCCACATGAGATGGCTCATGTATTTATGCTGAGTCAAGGTCATTAGCATCTTACCGTATCAAGCTGAAATCATTGCTGCTTTATGGACAGTTGGACATGGTATTTTTTTGGGAAACGGTTTTTCAATTTTATTGCTACTGCACTGGTAGGTTGGTTTGGTAATAAATTGGGAGAACTTTTTGTCTTAATAAACAACCAAAAATAAATAAATAAATAAAGGGGGCGGTGCTTGGTATTGAAGACAGCAAGAAGGGACAGTGAAACAAAATCCCCTAGTCAGGGTGGGTTGAGGCCATTTATAACTGGAACGTTACAGTCCCAAGAGCATCAGTTAATTATAGCACTGAATGTAATCACCCTCAAGCATTTCTAAAAAGTCAAATGGAAATCATTTTGGAAATGCCCAATAAACCATTCTGTAAAGTGTTTAAGGAAGCAAAGCTTTGCTGTGCCTGATTTCCCAAAGCAGAAACTGGAAATATTTCTTTACTAAAAAATAACAACAAAAGTACATACACCTTACCTCGTAATACTCCCCAGACTCTATTGGCCTTGAGGAAAGCCACTGGTCCTTTCACAAGTAAAGTATCTGTATTGAAAAAAAAGGTTTGTTAATCCCTCAGGGACACACAATAATTTCCCAAACATGCAATTGGTATTTCTGGACCGTTCTCTTCTGAGCTCCGGACCTGTTTTCCCCAGGTGCCTCCTGCATATCACTGGGCTGTCCCGTAGATTCTTTTTGCTCCATGTGACCAAAACCGAACTCTTCCCCCTTTCCAGCTTCTCACACCTCACCTGCCGTCTCCTCTGCTGTGCGTCTCTGAGTCACAGCACGGCCTTTTAGCCAGCTGAGTTGTTCAAGTCAGGAGCTTGGGTTTTATCTCCACGATTTCTCCTCCCCACCCCCCAGGACAGCTACCGTCTCCAACTGCCCCTCAATGGAGCAGGGTCATAGTTAAGCTGAGGTTTCCTTTGTAATGCCTCTGGGATCACTCAGATCTTCCAATCCTTGTGGCCAGAGAGTTATCTCTGCTCTTTCCCTTCTCCTTCTGTGCTTCTCCACTTTTCCTACACCTACCTTCCCCAGATACCACCCTCAATCTTCCTTAAGTCTCACTTCTTAACTCACTTTAGCTTAATTCATCTTTGTCCCACTCAATAAAAAGTTCACACTCATCTAGGGGCTCCAGTTGGCTGCTACTAGGCAAAGGGGGTGCTAAATCTTTCAGTCCTTGAATCATACTCTGCCTAAGGTGGTCCCAATAGTCATTTCAGTCTTTTACATTTGGGGTGGAGTCGACCACAACCCAAGTAAAGCACCGTTCAGTACAGAGACTGAAAACGCAAGGGAGACTGATGCAGACTGTGCCACAGTGAAGACACTCAAGGGCTGCAGGTTAACGATTTAATCGTGTATCTGGGCCGCGTCATCACCCTCCACCTCCACCTCCACCACCCAGACAACCACAGGATACTTGGCTGCAGGTTGGGAAAAAGTTCTATCAACAGCCAATAATCATGTGACCCTCTCAGTGGACAGTCTTCCGACAAGGTAGCCTTTTCCATCAGAAGATGGAGGGATGACTTAGTTGAAGTTCCAGAGAACAGTACCGCCCTTACGGCTACAATCTAATCATGACTCCTCACCATCCATGTCAAATCTTAGCTACCTAGAACCCACAGATCCATTAGTCACTGCTGAAAAACATGTTTTTGCCATGTTATAGTTTTGAGATCTCCCAGAAACAGCACAAAGAGTCACCTAAAAACATTAACATGTTGCATGTGCTTGATGCCAATTATTTTCCAATACACTGAGGACTGGCTGATATTAAAAAGGACTTTGATTCAACTCAATGCAAAAACCACAAATACAAAGCAGTTGGAAGAAGATTTTGTTTTCTAAGTAAATGAACACACAAGATAGAGAATTTCAATTTTTATTTCAAAACCAAATTATCAGTGTTAACAGCGATCGCCTCCCTGACTTGGAATGGGAGTGGCATCTTCGACCTGCCAGCTGTCGCTTTATATACTTCTGCACCATCCTTTTGTTTTAAAGGGTGTACATGCAAATAACATCAATATATTATCCTTTAGAAACTATGAAATATTACAGATCTCCTTTGAGATGCCCACCCAATTCCCTTTTTTGTCCTCAGAGAACACATTATCAGGCCTTTCCTAGGCATTTTCATACCCATATGTATAACAGGAAAATACGGTTGTTGTTTTACATCGTGTCCCTGTTGATATATAAACACATTTCATTGAACATCCTTGATATATGTCATCATTTCTCTGTGGTAGAAACTAGAGCACTTTTGGTTCTGAGGGGATGCAATTTTTACAATTTTTATTAGGAGATAATGTCGTAACACTCGTTGCTTCCCTTGACATTTCCTCACACTCTGGAACAACAGTTGATATCTTGTTATTTCCATTTGTGCGTGTTACTTTTTATCATCATCATCATCATCATCATCATCATCATCATCAACTTGTTGGAAACTTAAAGCTAGTTTATCCTTCCATGAGAAAATTTCACAATCAACTTGTCTTAAGAAACTTCCTTTCAGAATAAAAAGTATTAGCAATAATAACTATAACTCTCTATTTTCTGGAATGTGTAACATGTCATTGCATAGGCAACAGTCAGCAAAGACTCCTTGCCAATTTAATGGCCGTTTTACCTTCATTCAGGTTGCAAAACCGAATCCATGCAGTGTCTAAGTGCCCACTGCCATGAAATCACACGGTCAGTGTTGGCAAAGCGCCCTGTTCGCCTTCCGGGGATGGCACTGATGGAAAACAGTTATTCTTTCGAAGAGATGTATTATTAAGAAATGTCATCTATGCCAAGAGGATGAGGAGATGTCCTACGTGTCTGTGAGCTAAGAACAAAGGAGCCACTCTGTTCTCACACACAGTCTCCTCCCTGTTGTTACACCCAGCTCACCAGTCAGCTCTCTGTGCTATTCCATACTGCCTGTGTCCTCGTGTTGCTCCCCTTTGATCCCCTGGTTCAGTTCATCATTGTGCCCAGTCAGAACACCCCATGGAAAAGGCCTGCCCGATTGTTTAGTCCATCCAAAAAAAAATTAGGGGAAAGCCTAGAAAATATTTGAGGCAACAAACAAATCTTGTAGCTAAATCTTGATTATATCATTGAGCAAATGAAATAGCTGCCCCACCTCGAGTTCTGCATTATCTCTGTGTCAGATTAGATTATAAGTAGGGATCATACATATAAGCACAGATATGTCATCAAAATAAACGTTAAGAAATTACCTAGATGTCCAAAAATAAGAGATTAGCCAAGTTAGTTATGGCACATCCAGACAAAAATATTTAGTGAGATACATGTTTATAATGTACAAGATTATTACTTAAAAAAAGCAAAATACACCACCACATATATAGAATTAATGCCATTTTCATGCTTATATATATGTAAAGTATCTAAACTTATTGCTCTTTTAAAAAATCTGAAATAACCAGGGTTAACTGAGTGCTGGAATTATGAGTGACTTATTTCCTCCTCTCCACTTACTGTACTTTTACCGTCAGACTTCAATGGTAATTTTAAAAATAGGAATTAAAAACTCACTAGCCAAGAACTCACAATAGTTCATGGCACGGAGACTGCTTTTGGCACTTAAGTCTGCAACAGCTTTTGATACGGTGCGTTCGCACTACATAGGTACTCACAGGACTCATCTGAAGAGACATTGGGGAACGTATCACACTCCGAGTCCAGGACCACTGAGACGAGAAGTTGCTGTAAGTCCGTTTTAACGTGAGATTTGGCAAGGCGATGATGCCACTTGTGGGAACCAAAAATATAGTCATAATATCTGTGTGAGAAATACATTCAAACAGATTTTAAACGACTGCAGCCAAGTTTTAAATACATATGTGGTAGTAGACATTGTAGGTGACCCCTCGAATCCATGCTGCCCCATATCAGTCCAACTAGAGGCTCTCACCCCAGAATGCACGTTAGAATCGCCTAGGGAGCTTTTTGAAACTACCGACACCCGGACCTTCAGCATCAGAATCTTGGAGAGTAGGATCCAGGCATGGGAACTTTTAAAGTTCTCCCCACTCCCAGGTGACTCACATGAAGTCCCCAGTAAGAACCAGCAATCAAGCCAATGAAGGTAACCCAATCACCCTTGTGTGTACAAGCCCATTCTGACCAGTGATGGGGTGGGGGTGGGAATGTAGGAGGAAGTTTCCTAAATGAGCCACGAGGAGAAAACTTTCTCTGCCTATGACACCTGGACCAGTTACACCCACACTAAAGATAGCTGAGCAGAGATGGAAGGAATACCGATTTCTTACTCACCCTGTTGAGCCACTTGGTCAACTAGCCCTGAAATCCTCCCTGCTTTAGGACTTCCTGTTATGTGAGATAATAGATTTTCTTATTATTAAGGCAGATTTAGTCACGGTTCCTGTTATCTTCCAACAAAAGCATCCTAGCTAACACATAAACCTCCAAGTAATATTGCCAGACCAGAGATTTCTCACTAGGGCCTTGAAAGCAATTGTTTAAATAGTATTTTATAGATGCTGATTAGCCAGACGTTGTGTATGCTACCTATGTGTAAGAACACCTTGTGTTTTTCCAGAGGAGTAAGGAGAGGTAGGCACGTTCCGATGAGTCTGGAAGTGCAGGGGAGTTAACCAGTGGGAGTGGACTGGAGGAAGGTGCTAAGGGCCCTTTTCACACAAAAACCTCCAGAGATTCAAAAGGAACCTTAAGATCATGGAACTAAATCTATACTTTAAAATGATTAAGATGGTTAATCTTATGTGTCTTTTACCACATTAGGTGCTGGCTTGTCCCACGTAAGGAAAATCTTGGCCCTGGGTATTAAAACCCTAAAGCAAACCCAGAGAGTTCTGAGGCAGCCGTGTCCAAGGTACAGGCATACCTCGTGTCATTGTGCTTCACAGATGTTGTGCTTTTTACAAATTGAAGTCAGCGTAAGGATTACAACGCACTGTATTGCAAGGCTTGCTTTATTTCTGTGGCTGGCACTGAACCCGCACTATCCCTGAGGTGTGCCTGTACCTGGGTTAATTCAGCATTTCAGGAACTGAGTGAAGCTACTTGTTCCTTAAACAAATGCCTAGCATGTGATGGACCTTGTTCTAGAAGCTGAGGGAGCAGCCTTGTACCGAACACCTCTCTGCCTACAAAATGCACTGTTGCAAAGCAGTTTGTGACAGAAGTTGGGCTCCTCAGAGACAGCGGCCACACACGGGATTCTGAACAATCTGGGTCCCAACTCCCAAGATGTGTGTTCCCAACTGCCTGAAGCTTTGGACCAGCTCCATCACCTCTGAATCTTTCCAACCCCCTCACGCTTTTACTTTGAAATAGATTCTGCCCCTCCTGACTTCCTAGAACACTCCCCTGAATGCTTTCAAGTCTTAGCCATAAGGGCTGTTTTACAACCTGCTTCCTAACAATGCAGCATGTAATTAATAGTTGCTTCACACCCAGGGCACAAATTAATTCAGCAAACTCCAGATTACCTGCGCTGCCTTGGAATGCCAAGCCTTGTTTTTAAACTGTCTCACAGCTGATTCAAGTCCTGGTTGTCTAACCATTAACTTGTCATCCATGCTTGCTTGCCGTACTCATACCACTTCAGCGTATTACCAAGTTCTTGTTTTACTAGTGGTATGGCCCAGAAGGAAAATCCAATTTTAAAAACTACGTCCCAAAGCAAATATAAGGAAAGGATAAGTGTTGTTTTTTTTTAAATCTTCACTCAAGGATACAGCTTTTATGGTGTGGTGTGGGGAGAGAGAAACATTGATCTGTTGCCTGCTTCATGTGACCCGACTGGGGATAGAACCCACAACTTAAGCATGTGCTCTGACCAGGAATCCAACCAGAAACCTTTTGGTGTATGGGATGATGCTCCTACCAACTTCGCCACCCAGCCAGGGCAAGTATGTTTGCTTTTAAAAGACTGTCCAGCTGTGATCTTCCTTTAGATCAGGGGCCCCCAACCCCAGTTACTGGTTCACAGCCTCTTAGGAACCAGACTCATAGCAGGAGGTGAGCGGTGGGCTAGCTAGCAAAGCTTCATCTGTATTTACAGTTGCTCCCCATCACTTCCATTACTGCCTGAGCTCCGCCTCCTGTCAGATCAGCAGTGGTGTTAGATTCTCATAGGAGAATCTGTGCACTGGTCATCCCGAAACCACCCCACCCTGGGTGTGTAGAAAATTTGGCTTCCAAGAAACCAGCCCCTGGTGTCAAAAAGGTTGGGAAGCACTGCTTTAGATGACCTTCAGGTACTTTTTCCTTCTCAATATCCCAAGGAACCAACCACCTTGTTTTTACTTCTTCACCTGGACTCTAGCCATTTTGACCTATTACTAGGTTCAATACCAAAGGCTCATTAGGGTATGTGTCTAAAATGAAGGTAACAACATCCACGTAGTTGTACAAAACTGAAGAAGAGAATGAGCCATCTCTGCTATCAGCATCTCGGGGCTGGGCTTCTTCAGCCAGGGCCTTAGTGCCAGGCCTGTCTGGGGCCAGCAGGTGTTAAGCTAGTTTTGCATTTTTCACCAGCTGTTTGGTGTCCTGCAGGTACGATTAAACTATAAGGCCCACTAGGAACAGAAATAAAATTGGAGGGGCTGGGGGTTGCAAAACAAACAGGACCAAATTACAATCCTTCCGGGCATTGACTCACCTTCAGGACTGGCCCAGGCACACTGGGCTCACTGTGAGGGAACAGCGTGGTGTGTGGCTAGCAAAGCCCGGCTGTGGGCTGCTTTCCCTCTTTGCAACTCACCCTGCCTGTGGGCCGCTAAACAACTAAGGAGAAGCTGGGAGAGCCAGCATGTGACTGGCGTGGGGAAACAAAAAATCACGTATTGCGTTGCACTGACCGTATCAAAGTAATTAGATGAAAACATGGAACATTTCATGTGGAACAGATTTGGGACGGGAAGGGGAGTTTTATGTAGTGTGCTGCACCCTGTGGACTTTCTGCCATCTGAATTGTTAGCAGATTTGGGGGTGGCTGGTGAGACGGCCTACAAATAACAGCCCACTTTGGGGAATCCCTGGTCCCCAAGCATGAAGCACTCTTCCTCCTAGAAATCCAAATAAGAAGCTGCCTTTTCCCTCCCTCCCCCGCTTCCATCCATCCTAGACTCCCTTCCGAGGCGAACTGGCCAAGGATTCGGAGCAACCTACTCCCACTGAGTATCCCACACGCAAACCAGGGCGCCCAGGATGTCCCTGAGGATGCAGGAGGGAAGGGGAAGTGCTTGGGTGTCGTTCCGTGTTTCGAGCCGGCTCTGCCATCTTCTAGACCTTTGACTTTAGTCAAGTCACTAACGGGCTCCCTCGACTTTCCTCTGTCAAATGGGGAAAAGGCGCTGGCGTGGCCCGGTGGCTGTCCAGGCGCTAAGAGGCGCCCTCCTTCCCCTCACATCTGTGCCCGCACAGCGTCCCTGGGTGGTGCGCCCGGGGGTCCTGGGGCCCCTTCCCGCTCGGCCTCCGGGCAGGACCACTCACCGCCTGAACGCTTCCTGAAGGAGGGCGCAGGAAGGGCCGGCCTTGGAAGAGGGGTGGTGGGCGATGTGGAAGTTCTCTGGGGAGAGGTACAGCAGGCGCGGGGTCATCTGCACCGACAGCGGCATGGGCCACAGAGCCGGGCCCTGGGTGGCGAAGGCGCTGGGTACCTGCTCGGACTGCAGCGCCAGCAATGCCAGCGCTGCCAGCAGCCCGCGCAGCACCATAGTCCCTAAGGTGCTCTCAACCCTGGCCCACCCAAGTCTGCTCCGCTGTATCTGACTGCCCTGCTCAGCCCCGGAGGAGGAAACACAGGATCTGAGAGTCACCGAGTCAGCTGACTGCGCGCCCCGCCCTGACTCCTCCCTGCCCCGACTCCGCCCCCTAGGCGGGTGGGACCCAGGAGACTGCCCGACCCCTGCAGACACCACCCCTCCCGTTTCCACCCAGCCGTAAGGCGGAGCACTGCGGCTTGAGTTCAGGTCCTAGCCCCTGTTTGCACTGCCTCAGGGAAACTGCAGAACTCGAGCCACGAAACACCCCGTTTACCCCACCTCCCCGCAAACACCAGATCACTGAGGTGGTGATTTCGTTTATTTGTCCCTAAATCTAGGCTTTGCTATAATGCCAATTCAGCTTTAATTAATAGAACTCCCCAGGGCAGAGTTTGAACAGGTGGGAGGTTGTAAAATCATGAGGAAGATACTCCATGAGCGATTATCTTGGGGGCAGGCAGGGGGTGGGGGCAACGGGTGGAGGACTTTTTAGAACTTCGAAAGGACACCGTGGACCAAATTAATAGGCAGATGGTACAAAAAGGGGAATATATTTGTAATGAGGGATTAACACTGTCAGTATAATTTTCAAAGAAGTTAACATGACGCTATTACAAAATAGAATGAAAACCTGTCCATTTTATTCAACTCATTAATTAGGCAATTATTATAATAAGTGTGGTTTAAAGGCAATTTAATAAAGCACAGTTAGAATAAGATGGCTAAATAGTTCAAAATTCTGTCGTTTGCGGAGTGACTCAGCCCTAAGTATCTGAGCCTGGGCACTCCCATCCCCACTCCAGAAAAAAATTCTGTTTATAATGAACTCCCAAGGGCAACTTAAATATTTATGTGTGATAGGCCTTTCTGTATATAAATTTGGAGATAAGTAGCAGATTTACAAGCAAGAAGAAGCAATGTCATTGAATCAAATGCAACAGGGATTCAAAAGTTCTCTCTTTCCATCTTTCCTCTTCCCCCTTTCCCCTCCCTCCTTCCCTTTCCTTTCCTCTCCTCTCCATATATATCTCTATCTTTCAACTCAGGTTTTTTGTTTGTTTGTTTGGTTGGTTGGTTTTGGTTTTGGTTTTGTATTGGCTTCATTCTCAGACAGGCTCTTCTTCATTGTGATATTCTGGGTATCAAGGGCAACCCCTCAAGAAAGCTCTGTTCCTCACTGCTCCCTGTTGGTCCTAGTAAAGGATGGTAACTCACAAGCTGGATTTCACACCCACCCTTAAGCTGGAGCTAGAGAAGTCACATGACCAACATGAACTAGAGATCCCAGTTTTCCCAAAAGAAGAGCGTTGTTTCCCAAGAAAGAGAAAGGGGGGTTAGGCCAAAACCACAGATCTACTACAGTTATTATTCTGAAAATGTTGGTGAAAAGCTGCCAGATAAGACTTCAGAGAAACTTTATGGGGCATGCTTCAAGTTCCATAAAGCCAGCCTCAGTGTCACACTATTCTCTGCTCTTCATGTAATTAACATCAATTTTATTTGCAGTACCCTTTCTGCCAGTTTTTTACTATTAATTGAAGGCTAACACAGCTCAGTGTTTCCAAGATTCGATCTCCAGTTCATATTGTTGAAATTGCCATGTTAATGACGACTTCACCTTGTGTGTCAGTTACCTACTGCTGTGGAAAAGATTACTCCCAAACTAGGAGCTTAAAACAACAACCAATAGTAAATTATAAGATAATCAACGTCACAGTTTCTGTGGATCAGGGATTCAGGAGTCTTAGCTGGGTGATTCTGACGCAGTCTCTCAAGAGGTTGTGTAATGGGGTACAGTGTGGGAGTCCTGGAAAACAGCAGAGCATATTCCCCACAAAACTTAACTGGGGGGAAGGAAGGAGTGGATGATACTTTGTGTAACATTGGCAAGCTAATAGCTGTGCCGCTGCCCCGGGCAAAGGTGTATGTGACTTTAAGTGTCTAGTGACTCATGACAGAGCCAGGGGAGGTGGATGCCCCTGTGTCACAGAGAGCTCTTGCCCTGACTAAAGATGGCAGCCAGAAGAAGGTAAAAGATACTGGGGAACTGGCAAAAGTAGCACATCATAAGAGGGGCCGTATATGAGGTCACATAGGAAGTTCTGGGCTACCAAGCATTTAAAATGAGGGCGGGCTGAAAGAGAAGGGGATTCCACCATGAGGTCTGAAAGAGAGGAGGAAGCTCTGCAGGAGGAAAGGGTGTAAGGGCAGAGCTGATGGAGCTGTGTGGCGACCTGCCTAACGGAGCATGGATCCATGGGAGATGCTTAGAGCTGAACTGTGACTGGGAACGCTGAGTCGCAGACTTCTGCTTCTCTGAAGCATTTATGGAAAAGCCACTCTCTTGGGAGGTGTGCCTCCCTGGACTCCACCATGACCCAGGACAACATGGCACATGTTTCCCTGACACTGCACAGAGGCTGAGAACAGCGCACCCCAGATCCTGAAGAGGAGAGCCGCTGTGAGAGGAAGGTGACTCTGAAACCCACAAGGGCACATTCCAGAGGGGTGGGGACCTGTTTGTGTAGCCGGCTTAAGAACAGATAAGGACATGCGGAACTTCTGGGCATGGTTTTGGCTTGTAGTCTTCTGGGGAGCAGGGGAGGTGCTGGGTCTTGTGGGAGAGGAGGGCTCTGAGCAGGAGTGTTGTAGGCTCCCTGAGGTTGGACCCCTGTAAGTAAAGACCTGTTTCCTTCAACACTAATTGTTGGGTCACGTATCAAGGTGCCACATGGCTGAGCCCCAGTTTGCTTGTTTACAGTGCCAGTCATCTGAAGGATTTTTTTGAAAGCTTGGCTGATGCTGGAGGATCGGATACTAAGGTAACTTCTATCCCTGTTGGCAAGAGATCTGAGTTTTTTTGCTGGCTGTTGGCTGAATCCCTCAGTTACTTGCCATATGTGCCTCTCTACAGAACTTCCTGTGCATACTCACAACAAGGCGGCTGGCTTCCCTGGGAGAGAGAGAACAGAGCCCACACACAGAGGAAGAGGCCGGGATGTCTTTATCACTTAATCTTGTTAGTGACACTTCTGCCTTTTATCCATTAAAAAGAGTTACTAAATACAGCCCACATTCAAGGGGAGGAAAATTAGGCTTCACCTTTTGAAGGGAAGAGTCCACTCTCTGACCACAAATTATTTTTATTATTCCCACATGCAAAATACATTCCCTTCCTCTCAAGAACCCCAAAGTCTCATCTCTTTAGAACATTGGCTTGAGATCCGGAATGTTGGCATCTAAATTAGCTCTTGGTATGCATGAGGCTCCTTGGAAATATCCTTAAATATCCTCCAATAAAGTTCTCCAAATGTGAAGACCTGTGAATAAAGAGACAAGTTGCCTGCCCCCGTGCATGTAAAATATGACGTGGGACAGACATAGGATAACCACTACAGTCCGCTCTATTCAAAAGGGGTGTGGAAGGGTCTGCAGCAATTCCAGAATCTAGCCAGGCAAATGTTGGAAGGTCCTTGATTAGGTTACAAAGCCTGAAAATAATCTCGATGGCTCTCTGGGCTTTTGGTTCTGCCTTCTGATTCCTCTTTCTTTTTTCATGAAAAGTAATACGTGTTTGCAGCTGAGTAGATTTCTCAGTCTGCTTTCTACTTGTAGGATTTGGGGGATGCAAAGACCTTTTTTAATTTGGTACCATCCCAATCCCTTTCAGTTCAAACTAGCAGTGTTTCTGCTAATATAATTCTGACGAAAACTGTTGACTTCACTAAGGTTCATGCCACCACACAAAAACCACACTGACCAGTCTCTTCAAGGTATCTCGGGCTTCTGTGAAGGGATGACACCTTTAGACACCCTTCAGTTTAAGTGAAAGGATCTGTCAGGCACACCCTGAAAATACTCCGTTGACCTGTCTCACTGACGATACTCTGAGACATCGCAATAGATCTTCCTGGGGTCTTAAGGGATTTTACACTCACAACCTTGGTTTCATGTTTAGACGATGTTTTCCTGAGAATGCCTGCACTTGATCTTTGCCTGAAAGCCAAGTCTTCATTTTAGTGTCATTCGCTGCCTAGAGAGTCTGGAACTTTTTAAAAACAATCAAGTCATGGCTCCTTTATGTTTAACAGCCCTTCCTTTTGCTGATCTTGCTCCTTTCACGTTTTAATAGAGCAGAAGGATGAAGCCAGGAGGCACCCTGACGTGCTAGCTGGAAATCCCAGTTGGACCACCCGTTGATTAGGTGGGCACAGCCTCTACTTTCCGCATTGCTGCAGGCCGTTGTGTGGCTAACATTTCTGCCGGGACACAATAGGGATCTGTGTCCTCTGGGTTCCAGTAAGATTTTCCTCACTGTCCTTTACGTGAGCTTCCTCAAGTCTGTGCTTCTGCAGCTTTCAAGGCACTTGATGCTTTCACTAACCCTGTCTTCAGAGTCTGTCCAGCTTCTGTCTATTGCCTGATGCCAAAGTCACAGCCACTTTGCAGGTGTTTGGTATAGCAGCACCCCACTTCCGGGTATCAAAATTGGTATTCATTATCTGTTGCTGTGTAACAATTGACAAAAACTTAAAGGAGGTGTACAATTAAAATTTTGATAGGGAGCACCAAATTTCCCTCCGAAACGGGTAAACGTGTATGAGTGTCCATTCCTCATAACTCATCTCAATATTAATTATTAATCTTTCTCAGTTTGCTAGGGTGTCTTAATTTGTACTGAGTTATTTCTGAGGTCAAATAAAATGACCATTTTATATCTTCTAGTGAGAGCCTCTTTATATCTTTTGGGTTGCTTTCTCTCTCTAATAGTTTGTTATGGGTGATTTTTAAATTATAGATAGTAATCTGTCCTGTACATTGCAAATATTTTCTCTTAGGCCTTCAGCTTTCTTTTATCTTTATTTACATGGTTTTTTGTCTTACAGTGGATTTCACTTCTTTTGAGACCTAATTTATCAATCTTCCTTTTATGGCTTTAGGATTTGTCTTGATTAGGATTCAAATATAATAAAAACTCTCCCTTTAATCTAATCCTTGTATAGTTTTGTTTCTGAGTTGCACGCTGTACTCCAGCTGATGTTTACTTGTGTGCATAGTTACGGTAAGGCTGTGAGGAAAGAGTGGAGTTAGGAAACGTATAAAATGGAGTCACTGTGGGCAACACTGTGAAGGTTGGGGCATAGGGAAGGACTCTGTTGTTGCTCTAACTAGCCCAGGAACTTAAACTTTTTGAACTTTCCAGCCCTGTGTCATTGCCTGGATATACATCTGGACAAACACTACATCTCAGATAACCCTGATTAACGCCAGGAAGGACTCATGTATCCAAACCACCTAACATCCACCTGACATGCATTACCCAGACCGCCAGCCATGACCAGACCCCCTGGCTGTCATTCTCTGGACCACCTGGCATCCACCTTCCAGACTGCTGACATCTGACAGACAACCGTCCCAGACCAATTCATTTTAACAAGTGTCAGAATAATATTTTCTTTAACACACTTATTTAGACAATATTTGTGAGAGGAAACAGAGTGTTTAGGAAATTTATCTTATTTATACCTCAGGCTTATAGATAGATAATTGATCAGTCATTCAAGAGTTAGTTACAGGGAACAAAATCTACTCTAGCTGTTTTTGGCAGAAATGAATTAACTGCAGGGTAAGGACCAAAGAACCTGACTCTTGGGTGAAATTCCTGGAGCAAGTGCCCCTTTCGTGACCCGGAAACCGTATGCTGAACAGAGAAGCCTATACTTATAGCTGCTCACTGTGGAGGCACACCAGTTCAGCTCCGATCCGCACCAGTAAAAGGGACACCTCATCCCCTATCTCTGTCAGTACTTAACTCACTTCTGAATTCAAGTGTTAAGTAACCACATCTATTTAAGAAACCAAAAAACCTGCAATCCCAGCAGTAAGGGATTCTGGGAAATGTAGCTTTCAGCCTCTGTTACCAGGGGGCAACACTAGGTAGGAGGTTGAAATGGCTGGAGCCTGAGCGAGTGAATTTAGCGTCCTCAGAGCCAGTGCTGTGATCGACTGAGATGAGTGGACAGCCTAGGGTCCCGGCAGACAGGTGGGCAAAGCCACCTGACTCCTAAAGAAGCGTGAACAGTCTGTGGCAGGGAGGAAGCACCTGACAATGGATGTGGCTCCTCCCTCTGACTATTATTTCTCTGCTCTCATGCCATATCCAGAAATAATCCTGAAATTTTTATGAATTCTGCCACTGCAATCATGAAAACTGAGAGTGAGCTCCATTTAGCATAGGAGTGCTAAACTGGGCTTTTTCAGAAGTTCAAGAGGGTTTGGAATTACGTCAATCTGTTCTGGCAACTTAGCCAGCATTTCTCCTTCTGTCGCCAAGATTAGCCATATAGAAGCAACTCTCTTACTCTTTCATCTTTTAAACAGTGCCATCTGGTGGCACATTTCTCTCCTTCTACTCTCCACCTGCACCTGCTTCACCTGTTTCTACTGATAAATAATATTTATATAAATTGGGTATTCATTTAATCTGTTAGTGCAGGCCAAGTACCAAGATGCTAAAAAAAATTCCAAATCCACCTGGAAATCTTTTGGTGACCAAAGGCTGCTGTGATGCCGCAAAATGTAAAGATCACAAGAAGCTAAACTTCTGAGACAGGGGTGTCAAACTCATTTTCACCAGGGGCCACATCAGCCTCGAGGTTACCTTCAAAGGGCTGAATGTAATTTTAGGACTGTATAAATGTAACTACTCCTTAACTAGGGGCAAGGAGCTGGGCGCTGCCGCCGGGTAGAAACAAGGTGGAGGGCCGGATTCGGCCCATGGGCCTTGTGTTTGCTACCTGTGTTCTAAGACTTCTAAAACCCTAATCTCTAGATTGGGGGCAAAGGTCATGTTGATGACTGCCTGTCTCCTACCCCTCCTATTGTCTTCCACGCATCCTCCACTATTGGTAATGGAATGTGAGATATTGTAATTATGGAGGAATCTGAAATGGGAGGGGACTGAGAAATGTAATGGGGAAGGGACTTAATTTGACCTTATGTAAGTGAACTAGGGAGTGTGAGAGGACATCTCGCAGGTGAAAGGAAACGGCACCAGCTGCACAGGCCCGGGTTTACTGGGAGGGGCCTTCATGTCAACCTGCCCTACACTCCCTTGTGAAGAGGTCTAGAGAGAGATGGGGGACTTTGTCTTCTTGGGGACAGCAAAGTTCCTGGGGGTGAGAGATTGGCACTTGGTTTGGTTGCCTGCCAGAGGCATTCAGTCTGGCTGGTTGCTTCACAGGTTAGGAGGCCCCACGAGAATCACCCACAAAACTTGAGGTTGACTCTGGGGCATGGAGTGAGGTTCAGTCCTCACTGGGCCCTGTAGGCAGTTGACACTTGAAGGGTCCTGGGCAGTGTCGGCATGAAGAGCTGTGTGGTGTGGTGTCGCGTGGGGAAGACCAGAAAGCTCAGCGAAGGCCTTTGGGAGGGTGCTAACAAGCACTCCTCCCTTTTGCTGAAGATACGCTGGTTAGGTAAAGGAGCTGTGGGCTGCTCCGGAGTGTGGCCCACCTGAGCAGGGGACGCGTAGCATAAATGGCCTGCAGGTGCACTGCAGGCAGGGAGATGAGGGGAGACGTGGTGACCTTCTTAGTAGTTTATGACGTCATGAGGCCAGAGCAGGTTGGGGTGGGGTATGGCCTGAGAACAAGCATAACGCACATCGGGACGAGATCAGCCAGGGACCTCCGTGGGAACGACCCATGCCGGCTTCACCATCCCTGACTCCCCGGGTGGCGACAGAGGCAGGAGTAGCCAACAGCAGAGCAGTGGCCACTTCCTGGTCTTACCAAGGTGCCGGACTCCACATGAGCAAGAAACTGCTTTCCTGATTTCCATCAAGGAATACTCCAGTTGCAGACAGAATCTGAGAACCAAGAAGCAGCTCGGATATGGCCGGGCCAGGGGTTCTCAACCTCACTGCGCATCAGGCCTGCCTGGGGGGCTTATTCAATAGACTGATGTCTGCATGCTGCCCAGGTCTATTAAAGAATCATCAAGTGTAAGACAAGGGCAATTTTTAAAAATACAACTTTGTTGAGTATGATTGATGTACCACAAACTACATATATTTAAAGTGCATAGTTTGGTTAAGTTTTAGGTATGTAACAGTGGAACCATCACTCCAAGCAAGACAATGGACATTTCCATTATCCCCAGATATTTGTTCCTGCTCCTTCCTCCTGTCCCCGCCCTCCTTATCCCCACCTCACCTCCTATCCAGACAACTGCTGATCTTTCCGTCACCATAGGTTAGTTTGCACTTTCTAGAATTTTATAGAAATGAAATCATATGTTCTTTTCTTTGGTCTTGTTTCTTTACTTAGCATAATTATTTTGAGATTCCTGCATGTTGTAGCATGTATCGATAGTTCATTCCTTTTATTGCTGACTGGTGCTCCATGGTATGGATATACCACAATTTCTTACCCATTCACCATTTGATGGGCATTTGGGTTATTGCCAGTCCAGCAGGGGGTCTGCAGAGGTGAAGTCCCATCTGGGTTGGATGAATGAGGGACACTTATTATTTCTACTGGCCCAGGAGCACTTGGTTGGTGATGCTCTCGTAGCACTGCCATCCCTTCTTACAGCTGGCTGGTATTTTGCCATCTGTTTCCGTGTATTGCCCTAGCCCTTGAGGACAGTAATAATTGTCTCCACAGCTGTAGGTCCCCTACTCATTTCCCACAGGCTGCCTACAGGGATAGTTACTTTTCATCTTCTTATGAGGCCTTGAACTTCCTGTTTGCCCTGTTTATGTTCAGACCACACTGCCTGTCCTGAAAGTCCTTCCCTCTGCTCTGCCAGCCTCCTTGGCTCCCTCTATCACCCCGACTCCGCTTATCAACTTTCTACAGTCAGCATGGTGTCCAGCCGGGAGGAGGCAAAGAGGTCGATGAGGTAGAATTGATGACCCTGATTCAAACCCCAGCAGATTAGATGTGAGGCTTTAATTTATGCTGGAAGAGGTACCCCAGGTCACAGCAGCAGACAAGGATAGTCAATAAATGCCATAGGAACAATCGATGAGCTCCCTGGAGGAAAAATCAATTTAGATATTTATCTCTGCCCTTCTAAAATGAATTCCAGATTTATTGATGGGGTAAGTAGGTTTTAAAAAACCCAGAAGAAATTGAGAGTGAATACTTATTAAATCTTAGCTTAGATTTAGGTGATGTTCATAAAAGAAAAAAAATCAGTAGTTTTTAAAAATCTATCAAACTTCCCACACATCAAAAAAGTAACCCAAATTAAAATGTACTGTTTGAACTTTAAGAACATATTGTGGCAAATACAGCTAGTAATGGCACAATATATTATAAAAAGTACTTACACAGGCCAATAAGCATTTATAGAAAAATTGCTAGAGGATGTGGCCAAATAAGGAAATGCAGTTGGTCAACGAACGTATGGACAAAAGTTCAACCGTATTTGCCTCACTCTAACATGTGTGCAATTAAAAAGGAATGAGATACGATCCTCTGTAGATTAAATTACTCAAGACTAGAAACAATGGGAACACTTAATGAATTACACTACAGTTACCTGTGTGTCTCTGTAAGTGCTCGCTCACAGCAGGAAACTTCTGGGGGATAAGAGAGGCTATCACTTTAAAAGCTCTGCTGTATGCCAGTTGCTTTACACACAGTATGTAAAACCATTATGACAACCTTGCAAGGTACATAGCATTGGTCTTATTTTGCGGACGCGAACAGTGAGGCTCAGAAGGGCCCTGCCAGCGGTCTGAGAGCCGGGATTGAACGCCAGCTGCCTAACTACACACCCTGTCGTCGCCCACCCGGGCAGGCTGCCTCTCGGGAGGCCTCTTACCTGGCGAAGAAGAAGGCAGCTTCTGCCCTAGGCCTGGGTCTAAAAGAACTGCTTTCCCTTTCTCCACTCCTCTCTAGTCTGCAAGAAAGATGAACAAGAAGTTATAAGAAAACACAATAAGGACTGAGAAGAAAAAAGCAGAATTCAAAATCAAAGGACAAAGTGCAGAGAAAAACAGAACCCAGCTGGCTGCTGGGTGAGGCACCTTGCTGCAGCTCTTGGTAGCCCTCCCCCCACCCCCCACCACCACCTCAGGTAACTGTTCCCTGTGGCCACAGGTAACCCTGCTTAGACTGGGTTCTGGCCTCTGAACCTCAAGGCATTTTATAGCTGAACAGCAAAGAAACAGGCTTGCTGAATATCCAAGAGCCAAAGAGCCATCCCTCTGTGGAGCAGCAGGGCAGGCTGTCTGTCCTGAGAGGACTTTGCCCTTCCCAGTTCACCCCTGTGCAGGGCGGATGACATGTGACGAACCTGTTATCAATGAATAGCATGCTGTAAACGGCGTGTTGTGTGTGCGGGCGGTTAGTGTTTGAAGACTCCTACTACACACTTCAGGGATGACTCGTGAGCGTCCGAAGTACGCTCATCAAGGAGATATACTCCAAAACCATGGGTTTCAATATTGTTTTTGAAACCTAACAAGGGAGGGGTGGTTAACTAGCACGAGGAATGACTGGTCTGATTTCCCATTGGTGAAATGCAGAGTTGAAATCTGTGGCCGACAAGAAAGACCTTACGGGCCCTGCTGCCCTCACCCGAGCAAGCATGAGAGTCCCACAGGCCCCGCCCAGGCTTTGAGTAGCACTTGAGCCTCAGAGGTTCGCTTGACCTGTGTTCTTCCTTGTCCCCATGGCCTCTGTTTCCTGACCGAGCTGGAAAGATGGCTAATCCTGCCGTAACCATATCGTTCCTCCTTGGAGTGCATCTCTCAAGCAAAGTGCTAGCGGGAATGCCTGAAAAGACATGCGACCTTTCCCCAACTCACAAGAATGGACTGTCTGATCATTTTTATACCTGCTACTTAATAAACACTGGCACGTTTAGAAGACTTTGGTCTCAGATGCCCTTTTATTGTAATAAACCACATGGTAGCAAGGTTGTCAGGGAGGGGATGTACAGACCGCACTGTCTGAGCTACCGGCATTTACAAGAATAACAACAACAACACGTTACTTACACAACACTGGCGTGTGGACATGTGGCTTAGGTCAGTTTGCAGGCGGCCCTTTCAGCCAGAGAACACATCTCCATGATGCCCCGAGAGCCTTTTCCTACCTGTGAGTGTGAAGCAAAGACAGAGAGGCTGATCTCAGAGAAGGGAAGCTAAACATTCCACTCCCCACCTCCCAACCCCTACTTTGATTGAGAGGAGGGGAGACGTGATCACAGGGAGGGGCCTTCCAATTAGCTGCAATGACTGTGGCAGTCAGGGCCAGCGACCCTAATGCCCCAGGCTAGTAGTGCCCTGCAGGCTGATTGTGTGTGTGTGTGTGTGTGTGTGTGTGTGTTGGAGAAGGGGGTGCTTACTGGGGAAGGGGCGGGGGAGGTGACACCTGCTCTCGCTGAACCCGATCATGTCTAGACTTCCAATTGGTCCAAGTGAGAATTTTGCCTCCCGTAGACAATGAGAACCAGGCCTCCAATCACAGCCAGCCCTGGCCATTTTCAGCGTCACTGCCAACTTGACCTACTATTATGGAAATTGCTCCAATTACTAGCATAACATTTGCATGTGAAAGGAAAACTAAGTGCTTGCCTAAGAGACAATTTTTGTAAATGAAGCTGGGCGTTACTAAAATTGGGTATTTTGTCCTTTGTTGGGATTATTTGTGACCCCGTGAGAAGAGAGCCCTCTTCAGGAATGGCCTCTTGGCCTGTCATAAATTACTTGTCCCTCAAATGCTTCCTATGGCTTGCAGACAACCCCCTTGAAATAAGTGGGCTTCAATCACCAGTTTCAACAATTCTCCTGTCTCCAAGTAATAAAACATCTGGAAAATTGGGCTAAATGGATAAAACAGTCCTCTGTAATAAGTATCTGGCGTCCTTACAACTCTGTACAATGTGTGTGTGTGTGTGTGTTTATGGCCAGATGTGGTGCTTCTCTGTTATGAAGAACAGAGGCATGTTTTGTCATACTTTTTATTGCATTTAAAATGCAAGGTATATTTTCATGGCTCCCTGGAGAATGCTATCCCATCGACTGGGAATTTTTGATGTGTTGGTTTACAAACTTGAAGAGTAAGTGAGCCGCTCAGAAAATTGCAGATATAATTTAAATGGTCATTAAACTGGACACTCACAGGGAACTGGATTAGGAAAAGGAATTCAGTCCATAAATTTTCCCTTCTTTCCTGGTGGGTTTGTTTTACAGAGTCTCTGATCTCGTAGTCATTTATGTTCTTATCTGTCTTCTGTAACATTTATGGCTTTGTGAAGAAATGATTTCATCAAACTTGCTATTCACTTCTTCCCAATTTCTCATTAAGAAAGCTTAGCTGGTAACCGGCCTGTGTAGTCTCCATTTTATAGTCCTTTGTGGGGTTCCCACAAGATGTTTTTGACATGTGTGTGGCGGGGGGGAGGAGATGGTCATATCTAGAACACGGTGCCCTGGGCCACTCATTGTTCTACAGATTTCTCCAAACACTACGCCAAACACAAACACTGTTTTTTTAAAAAAAGTTTGGAAAGCACAGAAAAAAATTTTAAAAGCCCTAACAAACCCTGTAACCATATGCAGTTATCACCACTGTTTACATATGTACTTTTCATTTTATAAAAATTACAGCCCTGCTCTATATACTGTTTCATCACTTCAAATACCACAAACATTTCCCTTTTATTGACTGTCCCTTTAAAATGTGTTGGGTTGGATAGACCATTTTTACTGAACTCATTTACGGGGGGACATTTAAACTTTCGGAAGTGTTTACTACTGTAAATATGATAAATATCTTAGGTAAAAATCATTTTGTAGGCCCTGATTCTTTGTTGGAAGTTGAATGGCTAGGTCAAGGCACGTGAGCTTTTGTTTTTAAGACTTTTTACATTCTGTCCCCGACGTTCCTCAAACAGGTGTCTGCGCCCACTGCGAGCGTGACGTGCGTCCCGGTCTCCACGCACTCTGGGTCTCTCATTAGTGACAGTTCCGCAGCGAAGCTGTGCTCCTCCGCCTGCTGCCCACGTGGCCACTGCTTCCCTCATCTGATATTTATTTCAACTTGGGTGATGAGCTGGAAAATTTCAGTTGTTCTGCCAAATTTTCTCCGCGCCCCCCCCCACCTTGTTTAGAAGTTTTAAACTCTCTTTCTCTCAAGTTTTTGTTTATGGGGTCTTCTTTGGCTTGTAAAATTTCCCAACTTGAAATTAGATTCTAGATTTTGGTTTCTCTTATATTTATGATTTTCTAGTTCTTCAATGGAGTCATTTTTATACTTAACACAAAACTATCCAGAATTGATTCTGACATTTTGCTTGATGTGGGGAATCACACTTATTCTTTACCAACTGGCTAATAGATTGAGTTGGTGCCATTAATTCAATATTCTGTTTTCAAATAATCCAACTTTTAAAAATTAAAAGCAATGATTGTGTTATTTCTCTGTCTAGGTCATACTCATAGATAATCCAATGATATTTGTTTTTCCATAGTCAATCTCTCCTTCCCAGTATAGGATTTATCTCGTTTCATTGACTGCAAACCACAGCCCTGCCTGAGACTCCAAAACTCTCCACTCCCAACAGTTCTGTTTGGAATTGAATTTTCACTTTTGCTTCTGGCTTGCCCATTGTATTTCAACACAATATGTATTTCTGTGGTGTAAGCATTAAAGCGTGAGCCTAAGAGAAGCGAGCACACAATTAGAAACAGTTCATCTTTCTAGATGGACAGTCGATTCTGGGTCTACAACAAATACCCATGTGAATCTGTGGGCCTCAATGTACTCAACTGTAAACTGGCGGAGGAGCTTATGAGCTTGAAGTGCGTACTTTAAGAAGTACTATTCTGTGCCCTGCCCGTTGCGGCTCAGTGGGTTGGGCATCGTTCCACAAAGCGGAGTGTCGCCGTTTGATTCCCAGTCAGGCACATGCCTGGGCTGTAGGTTCAGTCTGCAGTCAGGGCGCATGCAAGAGGAAGCCAATCAATATTGCTCTCTCACACTGAAGTTTCTCTCTGCCGCTTTCTCCTTCACTTCCTTTGTCTCTAGAAATAAATAACATCTTTAAATTAAATAAAGTACTTATTTTATTAAATATTGCAGGTAGGGCTGAGGAGTTAAAATAAATAGTGGTGGTAGATCGGGGGAAATTATTGTACTTATGAAGGTCTCAAAAAGCTTGAGTTGGAGTCCTCACTTCGCCAGTTTAATAACTGTAGCCTTGGGGAAATGGTTTAACTTTTGCTAGTTTTTCCCGGTTGACAGTAAAATCAGGTTTTTTTCTGGCATGGGACCAACTCTTTCATAAAAGATGAACTATAACTGGTTAATAAATTTCTGGAAAGATGTACCAATCTCAGTGGTAATAAAAATATATGTTAATATTATAGTGGGATACAGTTTTTACTGATAAATAAAAAAATATTTTTAAAAATGTCCACTCAGTGCTGGTGGACACTTTGGGAGTGTAGATTGGTACAATCCTTTTGGGGAGCAATTTTACAATTAAGCATCTTAAAACATTCATTCCTTTGGACCAGTAACTTCATCTCTAGTAATTTAGCCTCAAAAAAATTCACCTTTAATACGGAAAAAGACGTACATAAAGATGTTCAATGCAGAGTGATTGACAAGAGGGAAATCTCACTGGTAGGGAGGATGATTCACTTGGTAGATTTTATAATGACATAATTCATTTAGATTTTTGCTTAAATGACAGCAACAGAGTAATGCAAAATAAAATAAGCGAAGTATTTCATGATCAGAAGTAAGGAAGTAAATGGTAGTGTGTGATCATAAAAAATGACATTTAGTAAGAGAATTGATGTCCTGAGAAGATACACATGGTAAGTGAAAAAAGCAGAAAATAAAACAGCCTACTCAGTATTATCATGCCTCTGTAAAGATAGCATCACACCACAGAGACTGAAGAAAAGTTTATGGGGATGCAGCATGCAGCGTGGGGACTGCAGTTAATAACACTGTACTGTACACTTGAAAGTTGCTAAGAGAATAGATCTTAAAAGTTTTCAGCACAAGAAAAAAACTGAAGCTACGCGTAGTGACGGATGTTAACTAGACTCACTGTGGTGATCGTTTTGTAACGTACACAAGTATCACTATGTCGTACACCCGAGTCTACAATAATGCTTCATGTCAATTACATTTCAATTTAAAAGTTATTTTTTAAAAAAAGCTTAAGATCATGGTGTTTTTTGTGGGGCATAGAGGATTTTTTTCCCTTTTATTTCTACTTTTCTATATTTTCCAGTTTTCTGCAATAAATACATATACATTTTATACTCAGTTAAAAGGAAAACTTGTTTTAAAAGAATACATGGCTTTTTTTTGTTCAGAGGAGTGGAGAGGAAACACCTGCTCCTCTCGTGGTCATGGGGCCATCACGAGGACTAAGTAGACCGGTCGCGGGGGCAAACATGCGTGGACGCGGTGCATAAGGTGTGAGGCGCTGCCCGCGCGTGCCAGGTGTCTCGGCTGCACACAGACGTGCTGCCGAAGAGCTCCGCTGGATCAAAGCTTGGAGTAAAGGTATGGAGAAAGCTCATTTTATGCAGAAAACTGCAGTGTGTAAAATGAACTCTCCATCCATAATGTGAATGATCTTTTAATTTGTTTTGTAGGTTTGGATTTCTATGTGTTGTGTTTTCCTTTAACCAGAAGTCGGTTTCAAAATATATCATATTGATATATACGAAGATCAATATGCTGTTCAGAACTCAAAGAGAAAAGACTTCTTAAGGTAGAGGAAGAGCTGGGTCCTCAGCTGTGTTGTGTAGCACCTGCTCCTTTTCTGGTTGCACTCTTGCGCCTCTCCCCAATCCCTGTTGATTTCCCCCCATTCGCATTCCCATTCAGAGGGTAACTTTTGGGGTCAAGGACTGGACTTCAGTTTCAGCCTCCAAAACGCGTGGGAATCTAATGAGCCCTTATTACAAGTGTAGTTGGCCTCTACTAAAGCTCTGGGCTTGTCATGCTGAGCGCCAGAGAGGGGACCAGTTACTCCATCAACACCAATAAGTGTGGCTGCCCGTGGCTGCTCCGTGGCTCTGTCTGCTGCTGCCTGGCCTGAAGTGTGGAGGCCCAGCAGAAGTGGATTTCTCACCACCACTTTCCCTCTGTCAGAGGGATGCTGGGTGTGCCCAGCTGCCTTGCCATTTCCCATGGCCGGGCATTCTCGAGATGACCCTTTCTTCCAGTCACCGCCTTGCCTTTCCTACCCATGCTGTGTTTGCGTCTCTGGCCTTGTTTCGTTCCCAGACTGGGGTTCGTGGAGCCTGGAGGATCAGAGACCTCTTTGATGGGATCCATGAGCTCTAAGACAATTAAAAAGTTTTTTTGTAAGGGTTTTTTCAGTGATAATCTAAAATATAGTTTTACCAGGTATAAGAGCAATAATCCAAGATTAAAGACATTTTTGGGGGAAACAACTTTTGTATTAAAGCTGCATTCAGTGGCTGCTAGGAAGAACAGACACAACTTACGAAGCTTAAGCAAACAAGTTCTAACTTTTCTTACTTAACCAAGAAGCCTAGAGGTGGCAGCTGCTGGCTCAGTTCAGTGGCTTAATGACATCAGAGCTGGTGTCTCTGAGACTCTCGGGTCTTGTCCCTCATAGCTACAAGTTGGCTGCCGCAGCTCGGCATCAAGGTCTGCGTTGGAGGCAGGTAGGAGAGGGAAAGACATGGCATCAGCCATATTGGTCTCTTTTAACAGAAGAGCAAAATATTTCCCAGAAACCTCTCAGCAGGCTTCCTTCTACATTTCATTGGTACCAACTGAGTCACGCAGCTACGCTAGCCAAGAGGGGGCCTGGGAAATGACCGCTTGGTAGAAGGAACAGGGTCGCCACGACTGCCTTAGGCTGATCACAGTTCATGCCTTGGGGCTGTGCACACTGTTTGGAATAGAGTCTGGGTCTCAATGGCTGTTGGGCATAAGGTGTGGGCCCTGCTAGGTGGAGGCCTCTGTACCACAAGTGCCCTTTCCTCGTGCTTCCTTCCCAAATGACCCTGGTTTCCTTGTCCAAGGTCAGAGTCTCTCCTCTCCCTTTGCTTCTGGCTCATTGTGGCACCTCCTCCCTGCCTTTGGGCTCCTCACCCCCTTCTCCATTCCATCAATTACACACAGAAAATTTCTGGTCATTCCCCCCGCCCCCCTTCACTCGAGGGCGAAAAAGAACATTATTTCTAAGATCAGAGCCTTCTTTGACTTCAGAGGTATGATACTAAATTCTAGATGTTTATCAGGCTCTTAGGTTTAGATTTCATTAATTCTCATTAAAATGCAATTTCCTGGATTGAGGAAGAACTTCATGCTCAGATGACAATAGGGCAATGCTGGGTTGTTTTTTTTTTTTTTTTTTGGCTAAATGCCTCTAGTGTTAAGTGTTGGCTGATTGAAAAGCTTAGAGAGAAAGAATTCAGCATAACCCTTTGTTTTTCCTCTGGGGGCTCACACCTCCTCTCCAGAGTCCCTGGCCCACTTTCCTGTGTTCGGTTTACTAAGTGCCTCTGTGTCTTTCCTCATCCCTACTTTCCCCTTGGTGTTTCTTAGCTGTTGCTGGCTGAGACCTCATATTTTACCTTGTGATGCCTTTGAGTTCAGAATTGCCTGGGCCCCTCTTCATCATTTCTGTAATTTTCCCGAGGCAGACAAGTCCTTCTGCCCCCTCCTGGCTCAGCCACCTCGCCTGCTCCCTTCTGGAGGTCGTGTGCTTCCCAGTGTGTTCTGGGATTAATGTGTCCCTGGCCCTGGCTGCGGCTGGCTGGGTTGACTGAGAAATTGGGCACTGCATGTTCTGTTCCAAGTTTTGCTATGAACTTTGTGAGGTCTTAGGCAGGTGACTTAATTACGCTGAAAAAAAAAATCAATACTGTGCTCGAAAATCATTTTGACATTCAATATTTTAAAGTATCTTGGGACCTGCAGAAGTATTACATAAGTACCAAAGACATGTTTTCCTCCTGTTCTAAAAGTACCTTCTTCCGTGAAAGCTTTTAAATATGATATAAAGAAATATTAACACACAACTTACCACTAAAAAAATTGATTAAAAATGGGCAGAGGACCAGAATAGACATTTCTCCAAAAAGGACATAAAGATGGCCGACAGACCCATAAAAAGAAGCTTAATGACACCGATCGTCAGAGAAATACAAATTGAAACCACAATGAGATATCACTTTACACCTGTCTGAATGACCATCATCAGTGAATCAACAAAAAAACCAAGTGCTGGCGAGGCTGTGGAGAAAAGGGAGCCCTCATGCACTGTTCGTGGGACTGTAAATCGGTGCAGCCACTGTGGAAAACAGTACGGAGGTTCTTCAGAAAATTCAAAATAGAACTACCATGTGATCTACCAATTCCACTTCTGGGTATTTATTTGAAGAAATCCAAAACACTGGTTTGAAAAGATATGTGCACCCTTATGTTCATTGCAACATTATTTACAACAGCTCAGATATGTAAGCAGCCTAAGTGTCCACTGATAGACAAGTGGATAAAGAAGCAGTGGTGCACACACACAGTGGAATATTACCTGGCCGTAAAAAAGAGTCTCGGCATTTGCAACAACATGATAGACCCAGAAGGTATTATGCTAGGTGAAATAAATCAGACAGAAGAAGACATATACCACGTGATTTAACTTGTATGTGGAATCTGAGAAACAACATAAAGGAACAAACAAGACAGAAACAAGATTCAGAGAACAAATTAATGGTGGTGGGGTTGGGGGGCATGGGTAAGAAAAGGTGACGGGATTGAGGTTACAATTATAAAAACGGTAACATACAGCACAGGGGTACGGTCAATAATGTAACAACTATGTGCGGGGTCAGGTAGGTACCAGGCTTACCAGGGTGATCACTTCCTAAGGTATATTAATGTCAAATTACCATGCAGTACACCTGACATTAGTATGTCAATTATCATTAAAAATTAAAAGAATAAAAAATATATATATTTTTTAAAAAAGTTAAAGTCACATGGAAAAAGAAGGATGCGCGTTGCACTGACTGGAGACACCCGGGAGCAGAAGCCCCAGTCTCCTGGTGTGCAGACGCTCCGGAGTTCGCCAGACTGCCAGGCTGGACGGCACCGGCCCCGAGACCTCCTCACTTCTCACGCCACCTGCAAGTGTGTGGGAGGGGTTCCCCAAACCACCTTTAGCTCTGATAATTCACTAGAAGGGAGGACAGACAGAACCCACTGAGAGCTATAATACACTCACAGTATGGCACATGAAGGACAAATGTACACATTAAAGTCAGCTGAAGGAAGAGACACAGAGAGCAGAGCCTGGGACGGTTCCAAAAACAAAGCTGTCTTCCCTGGGATGTGTTACCACCCTGACGTGGACGTGTAACAAACCCACGGAATGCAACCAGTGAAGCTCACCTGAGTCTTGGTGTCTGGAGGTTTTATTGGGGCCCTATTGAGTAGGCATGATTGACTGATTGATTGATTTCCCACCAATCGATCTCAGCCTCCAGCCAAAGCCCCCAACCTAAGCCACATGGTTGGTCTTCTGGGCACAGTGAGCTCCCACCCTGAAACTATGGGCTCTGGCTAGCCTTACCCTAAGATCTGTGGTGTCCAGGCTGTTCCCAAACAAGGACACTTCTATTTGAATGACACAGATTATCTCTTAGAAGCAAAGGCAAGGGCCGGACCTCTCTCTGGGTGAGGCCAGTTCTCTGCTACACAGGATGCTTTGCTTCTTGCTGGTTATTGGTGTTGGTGGTGCTGCCTCCAGGAAAGTACGAAGTGAGAGAGGCATCAGGGACACCCTGGAGGCAGCAGTTTGTGTGTGGGTGCTGGTATTTAAACATAGTGACTTTGGGCCCATTTTCTGGCTCACCAAAAACACCCTAATGATACTGGGCAGCACATATACCAAAGCCCCAGCGCTGCCCCTGCCCGCAGCTCACAGGCGGCAGGGCTGCTGGCAAGGCCAGGGCCCTGAGACTCCTGTGTCTCCAGACGCCCATGCCCTGGTGGCTCAAAGACTGTTGACGTTTCTGGAAACCAATGACCTCTCAGAAAGTAAGTGGACAGAATCTGTAAATATCTGAACAGGAGATTTTGGGGGAGGAAAGCTCTAGGGGATTCAGAGACCAAGCAGCATGGAGACTGGACAGGAAAACCTGGACTTTATATGCAACACATGGAGATATAGGCTGGCAGTGGACCACCTGGCACATCGGGTGCAGAGTCAGTAACAAGAACAGCCACAGGAGCTTATTGGCACAGAGATTTGTTAGAAAACATGTGACTGCCCTGGCTGATGTGTCTCAGTGGGTTGGGTATCATCCTGTACACCAAAAGGTTGCAGGTTCGATTCCTGGTCAGGGCACATGCCTGGGTAGCAGGTTCAATCCCTCATCTGGGTGCATACAGAAGGCAGCCAATTGATGTTTCTCTCTTACATCCATGTTTCTCTTTCTCTTCCTCTCTTTCTCCCTCCATTTTCCTCTTTCTAAAATATACATACATATATATGTATATATGTATATAAAGTATACATACATATATGTGTAAATATATATAGAGAGAAAACGTGGCTACACAAATAATTAGTGTCAAGTTTCACAAGGAAAATACATTCTTCATTACTTGAAAGATTTATTAGCCCTGTACTATGATTTTGATGAATAATTATTACCCATCCACTTAACAAATATTCATCAAATATTCACCATGTACCATGCAACATTCTAGGTGCTGAGAATTCAGCAGAGAGCAGAACAAAGTCCCTCTCCTCATGCAGTTTGCTTCCTAATGGGAGGTATACCTACTAAATAATCAAAACCAGTGTGAGGTGGTGATAAGTGTGCTGAAGAAAAATAGAGCAGGAAAGGGATGGAGAGAGAAGCTCTTACCTTAGACTAGGAGCTCAGGGAGAGCCGCCTCACCAACCCTGAGATCTGAACAAAAGGAGGGACCTGGCCGTGTGGGCATCTGTGGGAAAGTGTTCTAGGCAGGAGCCTAAGTGCAAAGGACCTGGGGCTGGAGAGCTGGAGAGCGGCTGGTGATGAACAAGGCAGCTAGTGTGGCTGAAGTGGAGGTGAGGCTGGGTGTGGACAGGAGACAGAAGCCACTGGGGGATGTAAACTGTTGAGTTTTTGTGACAAGGACAACAAAAGTTCACGTAGCCCCTCGCCCCATCCTCGGCCTGAGTTCCGTGCTGCCTCGAGGTCCCATCGTTGGCTTGACCAGGGGTAACTGTGGGAGAGTCTTGGAGGGAGCCGGCAGGCTAACCTGGCTCGTGTGAGGAAGGATGCGGAAGGGTGTGAACTCTAGAAGCACTAGAGGTGGGGTGGCCAGCCAAGGGGCAGGTGGGGATTGAGAGAGGAGTACTGAAGGAAATCTTTCTGGGAAGAGCGACGTCAGGGGGAGCGGCTGCGGAGCTAGAGGAACCCTGGGAAAAGACTTTAGGGTGTTCCTCCGTGTGTCATGCGGTGTGGTTCCTCCTTGCTGCTTCTCTAAGAGACTTCCTACATTAGGCTGCAAGGCTCTTTTAGAGTCGGATTCACGATTCTTTTGGATACAATACTCTGTCCAGACCAGCCCCAAGGTGGCCCAGCTTTATTCAGGTCTCATTTATTATTTCTTAAAAAGATTTTATTTATTTATTTTAGACAGAGGAAGGGAAGAGAGGGAGAGACATTAATGTGTGGCTGTCTCTCACACGCCCCCTACTGGGGACCTGGCCCACAACCCAGGCATGTGCCCTGACCAGAAATCAAACTGGTGACCCCTGGGCTCCAAGACCGGCACTCAATCTGCTGAGCCACACCAGCGAGGGCTAAATAAATAAAATCTTTAAAAAAAAACATACTCATTATGAGATTTTTGTATGCGTGATTACATCTCACAATATATTTACTGCGTGGCCCCAGACAACTCTTCTCTTTCCAGTGTGGTGCAGAGGCGCCAAAAGGTTGCACACCTCTGCTAAATGCTGCCAATCAACTTTCCACCAACCAGCGGATTAGGGGCTTCTCATAAAAATGGAGTTCTAGTCTAGAAAAATACAATTGCCTTTCTTGCATTTCTAAGTTTGTGTCCAAAGATTCATAATTACCACCAAGACTAAGAACCCCCTTCCGTATAAAACATTTTGCAGCCTCTCCCCCAGCGTGAGAGCTGCTGTACCTTCACTGTCCTTCGCCTGAGAAAACCCGTGGAGGCAACAACTCTTCTGCGTTCAGGAGCGGCTCCGCGCTGCGCTGCCGGCTTCCTGGCCTGCAGGCCCTCAGGTGAGGAAGGACGCCGGCTCTGAACAAGCAGCCTGGGTTTTGGGGTTTGCCACTTACTGACTGTGGGCACGGGGGCAACTGTTGCCCCTGTCCCTCACTCACAGCACGAGACAGTGGCAGTATCTGCCTCACAGCAGAATTGGGAGGGCTCAACACACTCCGTAAGCCCCGGTGTGACTGTACATGCGCATAGGTAGTGTTTATGGATGACCCATGTACATGTAGTAACTGTGGACATAAAAGTGAGCTTCACTTTTTATTGAGCTACACTTAATTACTGTGTAGACTCCTCCTTCCAGACTTAAGTATTAGACCAAGCAGCAAATGTTAAGCTTAGCCTTTTTTAGAAAATTCCTAGTTTTTCTGGCATGAGGGTAGTTTTACACAGAGCTGGGGAATAGACTCACCTACCCGACACAGGCCAGTGGGGCTGTGCCGGCCGTCAGAATTCACAGCCCACTGCTGACTGTAACCTTCCCACTGGGCGACACCCTCTGCTTTTCCCTGACCTAAATCTTATTATTTCTAGACCCATTAATCACCAAGGAGCAGAAATAAATTGTCGCCTTTGGGTGACTTAGTCTCTGGGTAATTGAACCCTTCTCCTGAGAGGAAGAGCACAGAGAGCCTGGTGTGCTCACAGTTGGAACGGTCCATACTTCCAGGGAGACCCAAGGTATTTGCAAACTTCATTCATCATATGCTGATGACGGTCCTAATTTGGAGGTTTGGAGGAACTTCCTTCTAATTCAAGGCTCTGAATGTGGTTCTACATCATGAGGCATCCAGTGAAATTCTGATTGAGCAAACAATCTGGAAATGGGGTTTTGCAGAGAATGTAAACCAAGTCATATGGGTTTCACTGAAGTTGAAAATGATTCAAAATGCTTTGGTAAACTTTCTTGTCTTAGCAAGTACAGAGCAGTGAGCATACTTGGGACATTTCTTTGTGAGAGAGTTGCAAGGGTCATTCATTCATTGGTTAAACCATTTCTGTAGTCATTCTACAAATACTTTTTTGCATGCCTACTGTGTGCTGGGCTAGGGACTGGACACACAGCGGGAGAATAACAAAGGTAGCTTCACACTTTACTGGAGGCTGAAAGGACCTGTGTTCAGGCCTCATCACCACCACTTAGCAACGACGTTGCCCTGGGCAAGGCTCTCGTTCTCTCTGACTCAGCTCCTCATCTGGAAAACAGGGCCCACTAGTTATGTCTAGCTTGCCCAAGATATTAGGGGATCACGAAGCACAAAACACTCTTAACAACTGCAGTTTTCTGTGAATGGTCATATTATCTGATGCCTGAGAATCTTGCATCACTTTATGAAAAAATCATTCTGAATAGTCCAAACATTAGATCATTTTAAGAGATGAAGCTATTTCTATGCTGACTCTATATCGTATTTTGTTCAATTCCTTCCTTTTACAAATTGGGGATCCAAGGCCTCAAGAGGTGGACTGACCTGCTCAAGGACCCTGCTAAAGGTAAACTGAGGCATATTAAACATTTTAAGAGTTTATTTGAGCAAAAATGAATTGAAATTGGGCAGCATCCAATCTAGCAAATAACACAGAGCTCTTAGGAGCTTTACAAAAGTGAACGACTTTCATAGGCAGAGGGGAGCAGGGGGTGGAAAGGAAGTTATAAAAGGTAAAAAGTGGATTGGTGACGGCAAGCTTACTTTCTTTTGGGACATGGAAGGGGCCTGTCAGGCAGATGCCCTAACGAGTGTTTTTGAGGCGATTCCTAATTGACCGGCCTAAGATTCCATCTCTAGAAAAGCCAAAATTGTAATTCAGTTAAGTCTTGGTTTGGTGATTTGGGGCTTAGCATAAGTGACTCCATTTTTGGCCTGTTGTCTTGTTTTTAACAACCCACAGAGCTGGGACTAGAGCTCAGGCCACTCTTTCTCTGACCCAGTTCTCATCATTCACAACTATATACCAGACCCACAAAACATAGGGTGATACTAGCTGACAAATAACAGTTGCTTGCACCTAATACTGGGTTACAACTTCTCTCCACTTGCATCTGTCTTCAAAGAAGAAGAATATCATTATTGTCCCTTCAACCCATTTCCAAGGACTGTTGATTTTATCTCCCTAAGTAAGCTTGTGTGGTAGACAGAATTTTGTCCCCTGTGGTCTCTGCCCTATGATGTCACGCCCATGGTTACATTATATGATGTGGCAAAAAAGACATTGTACACATAATCTAGGTCGTTGGTCTGCTGGCTTTCATAGGGAGATTACCCTGTATTGCCTAGGCGGTCCCAGGTCACTGTGCCAGCCCTTCAAAGCAGGAAGGGAGCGAAGAAGAAATCAAATAGATGCAACGGAAGGGAAGTTGGAGAAGGCTTGGATGCACTATCGTTGGCTTGAAGATGAAGGGGGTCATGTGTCTAGGAAATGGGACCACAGTCGTACAACCTCAAGGAGCTGAATTCTTTCGACAACCTGAAGTGAGGCGGGATGTGGAATCTTCCTCAGAGCCTCTAGACAGGAGAGGGGCTGGCCAAGTGCTGACTTTGGTCTTGGAGGCGCTGAGCCACTCTGTGCTGGCACTTCTGACCTGTGTGAGATACTAAATGGGTGGTGGGTTTTTTTTAAAATTATTTTTCTAGTTGACCTTTTAAAGTCTCTATCACCGATCAAGGTAGTTAGTGCACGTGAATGAATGCACAAATAGCACAGAGGGACAAGAGGAAGGACAGTGGTGCCTGTCCTTGTCTTTAATATCTTTCCTCCAGTTCGGTACAGGAAAAGTGTTCTATTCATCATTCCAGTAAGATGGCTTCTAGACGATTGAGGTTTTATCGTTTTGGTGAAGACACCGTAACATGCTCAAGCAGGCTCCATGCCTGCTCCCTGACAACATCTTTCCCTCCTGGAAACCTGGAGGGCCTAGTACAGCCTGCCCTCCATAGCTCCTGGTTGCATCTGCACATTCAACCAACTGTGGATCAAAAATGGTTGGGAAAAAAGTTACATGGTTGCCAATATGTACTCTATGGTTAGGCCTGTGATGTACATGAACATCTGAACAACTGAATGGTGTACAGACTTTTTTTGTTGTCATTATTCCCTAAACAATACAGTATAACAACTATTTACATAGCAGCTACATTGTATTAGGTATTATAAGTAACCTAGAGACGACTTAAAGTATAGGGGAAGGTGTGTGTGGGTTCTATGCAAATACTGTGCCATTTTATATAAGGAACTTGAGCCTCCATTTGGTGTCCACAGAGGGTCCTGGAACCAATCCCCTGTGGATACTGAGGGACAACTGTTATAAAGATTTCAAACTTTAGCATAGTCTTCATGTCTTGGGATTTTAACTACGATGTCACAGTTGCGGAATACAGTCAAAAGTTAAATGCTTCCTTTACTTTTCATTGTGTTTTCTCTCCAAATCCTTCCTGGAGGACGCACAGAGCTCCCCCGGATGCTTGGACTGCAGACGTTTAGCAGGCAGAGGCGCGACTCTCAGTATTTGGAATTTAATCATAGCTGGGGAAACAGTGCTTCATTACATAGTGAAGAAACTATGTCTCGATGAATTTTAAAGGAACAATTTGATTAAGACATTGTTTTGCTTATAAATTGATGTAACAATCTCTAATGGGTATAATGTGCCAGAATGAACGATCTGGTAAAACATTTAATCAACTATGGTTAAAGGGTAAAAATGGATTTTAAAAGAACATTTTGATTTTAGTTAGTTAATCCTAGCTTCTCATTTGTCACACTTTTATCAGACCTGTCCACATGAAGCCAAACAATCCAAGCAATTAATTTCTCCTCCTCCTTTTGTAAATTCGCTGCACGTGTAAATTTGCTCAACGCTGGCGTCCAGGGGACAGAGAGACGGGCCCTCGCTGATCTGGGGAAGAGAGGAGGCCGTGTACGTCAGTGGTTAGGACCCAGCTCTAGTGAAGTGAAAACCACTTTGGTTCTGCCTTCGCCCGAGGACACTTTTGGTCTTTCAGGGTCGCCTTGGGGGTTAAACGAAACAGGCATATGGAGAGCTCAGCTCGTGATAAAACTAAATAATGATAGGGGCTCTAGTCATTTTTATTTGCTCCTGGATCATCCTGGTGGACAAATGGGCTCCTGTCCAGCAGCCCTTGAGGACAACGTGTATGAGCATTGTATGCAGAAGAGACAGAGGCACTAACTAGCCTGGCTGGTTGGGATCGCCCGATCTGTGCCGAGGAGGCAGATGGTCCCACTGGGCCCTCTGCTCGCCAGTCTGCGAGGGAGCACAGGAATGGAATCACATTGTTGCAGTCTGGGAGCAACAATGTGACACTTTACACTTGACATTGCTCATTTGAGACATAACCTTTAGGGGTGTATAACTGCTCTAAAGACTTTACAGGGGTTTACACACCCTGTTCACTTTTTCAATATGTTGGATTTATTTTTTTACCGTTTTACTTAAAAAAGAAACCACTTTACTGAGGTATGATTGACATGCAAGGAACTGTAAAGATTTCATGCATGCAATTTAAGAGTTTGGGGGTAAGTATGTATCTGTGAAGCCATCAGCACAATCTACGCCATAGGCATATCCATCACCTCTAAGTTTTCTCCTGCTGTCTTTATTTGCTATTGTTGTTGTGGTGAGAACACAGCATGTGATCTACTGCCATGGCAAATTTTTAAAAATACTTTATTTATTTATTTTTAGAGAGAGGGGAAAAGAGGGAGAAAGAGAGAGAGAGAAACATTTATGTGCAAGAGATACGTTGATCGGTTGCCTCTTGCATGTCCCCAACTGGGGACCTGGCCCACAACCCAGGCATGTGCCCTGACCGGCGACTTTTCAATTTGCAGGCCACACCAGCCAGCGCTGTCATAGCAAATTTTTAAGCACACACTACGGCACTGTTGACTGGGGCTAGGCTGTACAGTGGATCTCTAGGGCTTAGTCATCTTGCATTTTGTCAGATTCTTCTGTAACTGGTTCTTGTTGTAGCCACCGGAGGGCACTGTTGCTTCACCCAAATTCTGCACTGTGGCGGCTGTAACCCTGCATCTCTGTCCTGTGCTCCTGTGTCCCATTTCTGGCTTTGTTGAGGGATGGCAGTTCCATTTTTTAGTGACCAGCAAGGAAAAAAGAGAACAAAACAAATAAGAAAACCTTTTGTCTGTAGCAGGACATATACAAAAGATATTGAGACGACAAATGTTTTATATTTTTTAAGTTACGCAAAATAGTGTATGAAATTTTGAAATAAGTGAGACACAGAAAAATGCATTCTGATGAATTTGATCAAGGATCTGCCCGGAAAACCACTGTCTGAGAAATTAGAATGTAACTTGGTGTTCCTGTGGGTTCTGGGCGTCAGAAGTGTTTGAGAAGCCTGGGACGTTCCTGCAAAACTGACGTCACTGTGAAGAGGAAGGGGGGTCCAGTGTTGACGCTCGCCCTCTACTTGTGCCTGTGGGGTTTGCCTCCTCCCTTCTTGGCCAACGCCTCATTAGCCACTTGGCCTTTTCACAGGCCAGTTTTTAATACGGCAACAATGGCTTCATTTGTGACCCTTGGGTGAAAAGCGGCAATTGACAAAGCCCGTTCACAACCCTGGCGGCGGGCGTTCTCCTGGTTCTCTTCTCCACTAGCAGTCTTGTAAGGGTGACAGACATTGAGCTTTTTTTCTGCCTATGTTTATGTTCTTTTTCTCCTCATTCCTCTCAAGTTTCCTTATATATGACTTCTTTCCATGGTTTCAGAGTTGGAAGGAGACACATTCAAAATGCAAATACATGTACGCTGATGGCGAGCCAAGCCTGCACATTGTAAAGTCTCCGTGAAAGGCTGGAAAAACCCTAGTGGAACTGGGGAATAACCCAGCACCAAGTATTAATACGACACCAATAAAGAGCCATTCGCTGCGTAAATGATCCAATGATCAGCTGAGTGAATCTAAACCCCAACTTCTCAGACTGTTATGGATATAAAACCAAATTTATGTCTATTTGAATAAACATAATTTTTTAAATGTTACTCTTTCCTCCTAAGCTCCCCACATATCCTCAGATAAAGGAATAGCAAGTCTTCCAACTTCATTTGGGATCTTACGGTGAATGCTGTCTAGAGTTCCTCGTGAAAAGGAAGGGAAGGTGGGGAACACTCTGTATGGGAGCTGTCCCTGCTCACGCTGCATTTTCGCCGCACTGAGGACGAACGGTCCCGGGAACTTGAAGACAGCACACACACATCAGTGTCCCTCTCTCCTTTTCCACTCTTTCTTCACCCTGGTAACATTCACTCGCAGCTTGCAGACCCCTGTCGAAGCCGAACTGCATGCAGTGAGTGAAGTCTGTGCTTGCAGAGTGCCATAAAATCCTTTCAATATTCATTCGAAGGTACAAGCTCTTGGACCACAAAGGTCCCTTCTTCTGGTCCCTTCTTCACGCCCAGACATGCTCCCAGACTTGGCATGGTGCCCTGGAAGCAAAGCACACAGGCCAAACAAAACCTCATTTTCACTGCTCCGAACAACGGTCAATTCTGTAACGTAATTGCTTAGAACAAATTAAGAGTTTAGATCCAGGAGCCTCCAGGCACTCAAAAGAGTATGGAAAATAGGGGAGGGATGGCTTCGGATGCCCCTGGGCTGTAAAAGGCCAAACCCCATGGGGGCCTGGTGTAACCCTGGTGGATGTGAGCCCTCACCGAGTGCGCCCAACAGGTCACCAGCGCGGGGAATGGTTGGGCCTGCATTCCGCGTGTGCTGTCTTGGCCGGCGGCCTTCTGTTCAAGTGTGATTTCTTCAATGGAGAGTAAAAAGTCCTTTCTCCACTATCGACTGAAGACCGATGGCCCTAGGACAAAGCACGAAGATAGTGTCAATGAGAGATGGAGAAATCCCATGAACTTGAGCTGTTACTGCACAAGCTGTCGGGTTCCTGGGCGCCCAGGAAGAGCAGAGTCTCAAATACGCACTCCAAGAGTGTGAAGGCAGGACGTGCCCCTTAACCCAGTGCTACTGGGTAGATATGGGAATGGGGACTTTTTAATTATTGTTTTAATTTTTATTTTTAAAGTGAGGGGAAGGGAGGGAGAATAAGAGGGAGAGACGTAGATGTAGATGTGCAAGCAAAACATGGATTGGTTGTCTCTTGCACACCCCCAACCGGGGACCTGGCTTGCAACCCAGGCATGTGCCCTGACTGGGAATCAAACCGCGACCTTTCAGTCTGTGGAATGACATCCAACCCACTGAGCCACACCTGTCAGGCCTGAGAATGGGAATTTTGAAAAGGATTCAAGGCACTTTTATTTAGGAGAGTTACTAGGAAATAGTTATGGGGTTATAGGACCATTCCCCTCCAACAGCTTACTAAGGAATCATAAAAGCAAACATTACGTGCCGGGCACTGCTCTGCGTGCTGAACGAACCCTAGTTTACGTCACCTGCAAGGCAGCCCTCTGCGCCTGGCACTGTCACTGTGTCCTATTACAAACCGGGGAGCTAAGGCACCAAGGTATTGCAATGCCTGCTCCCAAACACCCTGCTAGTAAAGGTAAAAGCGGGAATTCTGGCTTGGTTCTAGAGACTCTGCCCTTAAGCACTTAAGTGCTAAAAATAAAAATACTATGGAGACACCGAAAGACTAGACTGTAAATGCTAATGTCCTTTTCTCAAGTGGTGGGTTTATGGTTAATTTTTTCTTTTACAGTTTTGCGTACCCCAAATTTGCCCCATGCATCGCTTTTGTAATCAGAGAGAACACGATCAACGCCACTTTGCAGTCCTGACTCTAAAATCCGCAACTCACAACAGGCCGGGAAGACCCTTGTCTCGAGGGGCTCTGAGCAGAAACGACATGAGCAGCCTAGACTGTTTGATTTACTAATGGCCAGACTTTACAGAGTGAATAGTCACCAAGGGAGAGTGACAGTGTGTCCCTCTCCAGTTCCGCAAGCAGCCAATAAACTGTCCACCCCTTGCATTGCCGCCTGGGGCTGTGTGAGGCGTCAGAGCCCCACAGGAAGAATGCATTTACCAGCTCTAACGGCCCTGAACAGAGGAGCATAGCGATGGAAGGACACAAATACACTTTCGCACAAAACATGCCATTAAAAGCCATAATGGCAAAGTCCCTTGTATACTATATCAGCAGTGAAACATTGAAATTTAAAAGTCATACCATAATCCCATTTAATTCATAAAATGCATATAATAAATGTAGGAAGTAATTGAAAAATTTAAATCTGACCAAGCCAATTTGGATACAATTTTAAGAATACTCTCAAGGTTTATCAGAACAGATATTTAATACGAGTTCAGTTGAAAAGGCATAAATGCAGAAGGTGGAAAACTAAAATTTCAAAAACTATCAGTTAAGCTCTCTTGTTCGTCTCAGAGACAAAAACAAGTAACTTATCCAATGCTGGTAGCGATTACCTTCCTTTTTCCTTATCCTTGTCTTTAAAAAATACACATACATATCGCTCTTTTTGAAAGTTAGGGGGGTGCTGATAGGAGTTGGGGTCTCATTTTCCCAGGTTTGTGCTTCTGTGTGAGGCTGGGATGTTGAAGTGGGTACCCCCCAGATCTGTGTTCCTGTGAGAACAAAGGTCTTCTTCCCCCCGCTTTGGGGGTGCTGGCAGGAGGCGACACCTGTCTGCTCTCTGCCTTGACGGAGGCCTTGCCCTTTTCCTGGGCAGCCTGCATTCAGAAACTGGGAACACCACCCCAGAAACCTGGCCTCACCTTCACTGGGGACAATATGCAGGGTACTCCCCACTTGGCTGAGACTGGTACCAGGTTAGCGCCACCCTCTGCCCATCCTGCTTCCCTCCCTTTCCTTCCACAGCTGCTGATCCCAGGACGCAAGTGCAGCCAGGGGGTTGTTGCCTCTGGCTAGGTGTCACTTCCCAGCATGAATCCGACCGATAGGGAGGGAGAACACAAATCTTTGGCTGCTGCTGGCCCCTCTGCCACACTGACTCCAAGGCCACAGCCTTGAGGCCCATCTCACAGATGATACAAAGAAGGAAGGCTGTGCATCTCCACACAGATCCAGGAAGTGGATCAAAGAACAAAGAGGGCCCTTCTGGAAGACTGGCAGGGAACGTGTCTGAAATTCGGGTGGGGTTTCAGGGGACCCCGGGAGGCAGGATGGCAGCTGCTTAGCCCACTGTCTGTCCCTGGTACCATGGTCGCACCATGCTAATTAAATCATTCTCATTAATTCAGCCTGAGTGTAAATTAGGAAGGAATGAAGATAAATTAGGTTTGAAGGCAGCTAATACATTTAACCCCATGCTGCTGATTTTGCAGCCTAACAAAGTAACGTTGTTAAGGGAGATAACAAGGCCAAAGCCATGGGCACAGCTTAATAGCATTAAAAATGAGTCCTTGGTTTGGTGCCACAAGGCAGAGCCCAAGACCAGCTCCCAGGAGCCCGCAGGACAGGCCTAACATCTCGAGTGAGGTGGTGGCCACTGAATAACACGGGCGTCGCGGCATTTCCTGAGTCGTGGGTGACTCAGACATCTGCCATGTCTGTGGTCGTCCAGTTTGACCACAGGCCTGTCCATAGAGGGTTTCTTCCTGCACAGAGAGAAGACTTGCTCATTTTTTTCTTCCTTTGGGTGAGGTGACAAGAATTACCTTTAGAGCTGGCTGTGAAACGTTGGAGAAATAACACAGTGTGTGTTGCTGTGATCATAAATATGCTAAACTGCAAATCGCTTTCAGCTGTGAAATAAACATTAGAACCTGCACACAGGCTGAGAACTTGTCACACGTGGGTTCGAGCAAACCGGCGTACGTTTGGGGGGAGGTCATTGGCGGCACACAGTTTCCCCCGAATGCAAGTTTAGTTCCTGCGTCTCTCAGCAGGAACCTGGTTTTTAGTTTTGTAACCCATTGACTCTAATTTCTTCTCCCCACCACATGTCGATTATCTCCCTGAGGCAGATGAAGCAAATGTGTATGGCCACTGAATACATGTCAAGATTTTCCAGGCTACAACATTTTCCCCTCCTGTTCTCTGGAAGCACGGAAAGGGGGCAGCATCAGATAGAGCAGAGGCAGGAAAATGGCCTCGTGCATGCCTCCCTCTCGGCATAGCCGTTTTCCAAGGGAAGTAAACCTCGCTGCCCCCTTGATTAAGGACACTGCAGCTTCCAGGTGGTGAAGAGGCAACACAGGCTGGCCTGTTCCCAGCTCAGCGGCCTCCTCTGACGAAATCCACACCCGGCCGGCTGAGCTGTGCTCAGGGTTTATGCTGGGCAGGGTCATCTGGGTGAAGTTCTAGGTAAAGTTGGTAAGTGATGGTAGTAGAAATACCGGTACTTCTTTCTGAGAGAAAGTGTTATCTCTTAAATTAAACAGAGTATTTCCTCCCAAAGGAAGACATTAACAGTTGGTCTTCAAAACCCGCCTGCTTGTGTTTGACCTACCACCTGGACAGACAGACAGAGCACTTTTCCCAGGGGCTGGAGGCCCGCTGATCAGTCTCCCCCCAACCCTGTGACAGGCCGCAGAGGCGCACTTTGAAGACGTGTGCAATAGCTACACATTCCCACCCCCCACGTTTTCAGCACCCATCTCTGGTGCCCACAGCGCTCCTATTCTTTTGGTCTCCCCTGATTTTATCCACGGCTCCTTCAGGAACAGGGTCTGCTCCCAGCGCTCTGCAGTCGCCACGCGTGATTCCTACGGTGAACGGATCCAGCCGCCTCTGGCTTTGTGAAGCTGCGACTCCACATAGGAATTTAAAATATGAAACAGATTTGTAAAGGCTCATGGTGAGGCTGACGATTTAATGCTAACAAAGGACTTCAGAGGGCACTGTCTTTCTTTGTTTGCGAGGAGCTCGATTCCTCAGTGCGAATACCAGGAGAAACCGCGGGTAAAGAAAAGTGGGATTGCAATAAAGAACAGACAGTTTGGGTCTCAGCAGTCTCTGGACTCTGGGAGCGCCAGGCAGAGCCCCCTTGGCGTGTATAAATCATTTCTGCGACTAGTATTTGAAAGAAAGCTGGGAGATGGGAGCGCGGGGATCCCAGAGCCGCAGGGCTGGGCCTGGCTCTGTGGCTGTGTTATCTCGAGTTGGGCAATTCACAGTTACCTGGGCCTCAGTTTCCTGACTTGTCAAAGTGGTGGGCTGGACCCTAATTTCTACAGTTCGTTCACGGATTCAATTCCATATCCTAACAAAACAAACAAACAAAACAAAAACAACAGCCGTTTTTGCTCCCAATGGGAAGACAAGTACAAAGCTCAGAAACGGGTTTCGTAGGCAGTGATCGGCAGGCCCGGTTATTTTTCGAATCGCCTTTTTTTCTCCTGGCACGCGGCGCTTCAGACCTGTGCGTGCCGGGCCATTTCTTTGCTGAACTCCAAACCAGCACAACTGAGCGATAAAAGACAGGAAGGGTCCATTCCGAGACGGCCATTGAGGTTTTATCGCTGGCAAGAGGGGGCGGCGTAGCGGCTCCTTTGAGCAGTTCGCTTTGAATCAAGCGGCCTCTGCGATTGGCTGCGAAGCACGTGGGCGCGCCCCGCGGACTGCGCCGGGCGGCCGCTCCCGGCGGCGGGGTGCAGAGTCCAGGGCCGCACCCACCAGGGCTAAGGAGGCAAGGCTTCGGGGAACGCCTGGGGCTCGGGTCTGTGGGTCTCTCCTGCCTAAGAGAAACTCTACGGCCCGGCTCGGCCCAACCTGCAGTGTCCCCGGAGTGTCCAAAGTTGGGCCCCTTCTCCTTTCCAGGTGTCCCACCCAGCGCGCGGGCTGTGCGCGCCCGGGGCGCGTGCCGCGGACCCCGAGCTAGCTCCTCGCCACCCTTTCTTAAGCATCTCGCGGGCTCTAGCAGCGCGAGGCGCGCAGCTCAGGGCTGCACTCCCCTGCCTAGAGTCCCTGGGCTCCCGGGCTATCCATTCAACGTGCTGAGCCAGAGCGGCTCAGACACTCCGACCTGGGAAAACTTGTTTCACTCGCGGTCCCCAAGGGCTGCAGCTGCTCGCTAATAGCAGAGATAGCGCGTCCGCTTTGTCTCCACGCTCCACAGCCCCCCTCCCCCACTTCCTCTCTCGATTAACTCCCCCGACAAACAGTCTTCTCCAGCTCTCTCCCTCTCTTCCGCGGGCTGCCTCCTAGCGCTTCCTCCCTCCCTCTCCTGGTGTCACTCTCGGCAGACGCACCCTCTCCCCTCCCCTCCTCTCCTCCCCTCCCCGCCGCACCGCCCCACTTATAGCGCAGCGCACCGCGGCCCGGCGCAGACTGCTCGGGCAGCCGGAGAGGCGGCGCGGCGGTGGCGGTGCGGAGACCCAGTCCAGACGCCAGGCGGCCGCCGGCTCGCAGAGCTCTTTCCAGCTCCCTCCCCCGAGTTTACACACTGCCCGTCTCCTTCGGCGGCGCCTGTAGCCGCAGGCTCTCTATCCCCTCCCGAGACTCGCTCCGGGAGCCTCTCCGCCGTTCGCGGACCGAGTCTGCGGTGTAGGGCTCGTGAGGCCGAGGCGAGCCGCCAGCTGTAGCCGGCCCGAGCCAGCGCCCCGGGCGCGGTCCTCTGCTCGGCCGGCGCCTCATGCGCACCCCTTTCGCCCGGGCAGTCGCTACCGCTCGCAACGACTGAGACGTCCGCTTTGTCGCCTCCCCGCCCGGTGACCGAGGCAAGAACTCAGCTAGCTGTGCACTGAGGCCAGTCGCCCCTGCTGTAAGTTTTCCCCAGTGCCCCGGACCTGTTGCGGGCGCCGCGGGTTTCGGGGCACGCTTGGCCTGCAGGGGTGTGTCCACTAGGGAGTATGCATGCGCCCCGGAGTCCGGAGCTCCGACTTAGGCGGAGATAGGGAGCAGTTGTTGGGGCGGAGACCTCAGTGTTCGCTGCCCTCCACGGAAAGCTAGGAGCCGGGTATCGCCGGAGGGGCCTCCTCTCGGCGGCGCTGCGCCTGGGCGAGCTGCTAGGGGATCGAGGAACAGGGCCAGGGTGCGATGACTCTCGTCCTTCCTCGGAAAGCACTGCTTCCCTGGGGGGTGGATTTCCCGCTGCCTCGTACTTAGCAGTTTCCAACGCGGGGTTGTTGGCCTACGTTGCGCCCTACTAGGCACAGGGAACATTGGGGCCACGCACGGACATCCCTCGCGAGGGCGCGTTCGCCCTTGAGAAACGTCTGTAGGAAATGAATGAAAACCGGATTTTTTCCCCTGGAAATTAGTTTCTTCTCATGCAAGTACAGTATTTGGCCTTTCGTGTAACATTATTAGTTTCTAAGGACAAGAATTGCTGGGCGGGGTGCAGATGAACCATTGAACTTGTTCGGCTTGTAATTTGGTGTCGCCCTGAAAGGCTCGGCCAGCATGTTAAAGAGCGTTGCAAGTGTTTTAGGGGACTGCATGGTGAATTGACTTTCTTGTTGACAAGATCTTTATAGTGTTGTTCCATTGTCACCAATAACGTAAAATGCCCCAGAAACTCTGCTTAGTTTCTCCTTTGATTTCGTTGCGATCAGGTGAGAAGCCTGAAGAGATGTGGCTGGGACGGGCAGCCTGGTTAAGGAGCTTTAAGGGAGCTGAGGTTATGTAAGTGGAAGCCCTTTTGATGTTCAGGGTAATAGCAGCCCTTTTGTCATCTTCTTTGTAGATGCAGGTTAAGTATATGTGTGCATTTTTTGGACACTACTTGGCATGCAGATATTCCTGTGGGGGCCTAAAAAATGCCAGAAGGATGATTCATTTTATGTTGAAGGTGTGCTTAGCGACTATGTAAATGATTTCTGCTGATATTTTGATGTTTGCATAATTCTAAACCAGAAAGCAACTTTTCCCATGGCTCTTTGAGTGTACCTTTTATTTTCATCAAATACTGCTGCAAGGATGTTGACTTCTGACCGTGACATGCTTCTCCATCTGGATGTCATCCAAGATAACAGGCTAGGTTCTTCCTTCTGGCTTTAGGGGCCAACCTGGAAAATACAGGCACATCAGTGCAGGATGCATGGAGATGCAGGTCCTAGATCCTGAGGTCTTCAAGTTGTCTGAAGTATAGGTCTGGTTGTGAGTGGCATTTGACACGGCTCGGTAACTAGTGCTCAGGGAACCTGTGTTCTGGGCTCCTGGGATTCCTGCTCAGTGTGCTTACAGTGCTGTGTATGCACCTTGTGCGGGTCCCTCATTCTAAAGCGAGAGCTGCGTTTGCTCTTAGCCTGAAAGGAGGCAGCTTTTGAGGTTGCTTTGCAAACGTTAGCTTTAAAAAAAGTATAGCTACTCATTTGGAATTTTTTTAAAGTATTTAAACTATCTTTTGAGGTTCAGGCTTAAAATCTTCCTCAAAGTGCTTCAGATGGAATCTACTAATTCGAAGGACAACTCTAGTGTCAGTGATGCTAATATAGGTTTTAACACATTGGAAACCTAGTGTGTTCACATAGGATCATACCTGTTGTTGTTCATAGCATTGAGCACTAGTTCTGAAAAAAAGAAAAGGACTGGACTTGTAGAGGCTTAGCTTGAGGTGGGGGCCAGGCTTGGCTCCTCACCATTTGTTTGTTATATGTAAGAGACTAATGGATGTTTGTAAAGTCTTTGTAACACCAGAGCTTGTGACTTTGTTGCTTGTTTTCTTCCACTAACCCATATTTACTCACAACGCAAAGTTACATTCCAAACTAAAGGAAAACAAGTTGCATCACCTACTGGGATGTAGCCTGTGTGTTAAAGGCAAGTTAGGCGCCTGCTTTTGTTTTCTATGCCACAGTGGGTCCGGGAAGTGCCATCTAGTATCTAGCCCATGAACCTGTGGTAAGTTATTCATTTGCATTTATGAATAATTCCTGGGATATAAATTAAAAGTAAATATCCGAATGGTGGAAGGAAACAAGCAGGCCATCTGTTTCAGCTGTGCTGTAAGGACCTACTGTTCTCAGTTTGGAACGGACACTGTAACCACCCAGTTTTCTCTTCTGGGATAAACAGCTTCCTTAGGAATCCTCTGACAGGCAGGTGCTGGAAGCCTTTATTCCTTTGAAGTAAAAGTGAGGTAGGTTTTTTCTTTTTTTTCTTTCTTTTTTTTTTTTTGCATGTTATTCAATTTTTGAAGATACATGGTAGGGATTTCCTATGTCTTTAGGCTACAATTTACTTACTGAGGAAAGCCAAAGATAGCATTAGTTTCGATGTCAGTTTAGACACTGAGGAAAAAAACCACTATAGTCAGCAAATGGATTCTAGGATGGCCCTAAATTAACAATGACTGGCAAAATACGCACATGCATGTGTACACACACACGTGTGTGTGTGTTTTGATTTAGATACAGTAATGTTTGCACTTTGAACTCCCTACATGCAGACCAGCATTAGCAGGGACACAAGAATGAATGGTCCTGGTGATGTAGTATCTAATCAAAAGAGAGGGGCAGCTAGATTCTTTGTTGTTGCAATTTTTCCAAGAATGGATAAAAGTAGGAAGAGCACAAAAACAGCAGTCATGAGCATGCCAGTCCAAATACTTGTCCCTTTATGTGCCCGGACCCCCGTTTTGGAGTCCGTCCAGCAGGAAAGATGGGTGGTGACGGTGGTCAGGATCTGTTCTGTGTTTTCCCCGAAGCCTGCTGGTTCACACAGTAATGTTTCTGTCGGGCCTGTTTTACTCTGTCCTGGTAGAGTTGTCTGGTTAAAAACGATCTGTAACCTTTAAATCAGGGTCCTATCATTGGAGAGGTTGCCTAAGCCTGTGATTTTAATGTTACATTTCCCATTTATTGTATTATGGGGAGACCAGATCTTACCAAAGGAATTCTTAATGGAATTAATTAGTAGGTATTTGTTTTACACATGGCTTTATGTTGCATAGGGCATTAAAGCTGGTGCCTGTCCTGGCGTTATGAGAGCTGGAGGCCTGGCATTTTCAGTCGCCCGCAGTGAATCAGCTGGACAAGCACAGGGAGCTGTGAGAATGATGCCTCGCTCCTCCTGGCTTGTGCTGACATACGTTCTCAAGGACTTCAATATCCTGAAAGTTGGCAGTCAGGTTTTCCAAGATGGACCTGCTTTCAAGCAGTGATTTTTTTTTTTTCTAACAGTGTATAGTGCCAGTAGCTCACACAGTGTGACCATGAACGCCTCTCCTTACAGGTAGTTGTCTCTGACTTTGTACAGGAACGGCCATCCATTATTCAGAACAGTAGGCAGCAGAGCTACCAGAAAAATGTCTGTTTTCTTTGTCCTAAAGGATTGCTGCTTTTTTCTGCTGTCTTACACATCAGTAGCACCCTGCTCAATAGTTTTTTGTTTTGTTTTGTTTTTTGTGTTTTGTTCTGTTTTTAGGAGTGGAAACAAGATGTCAGTCAGTGTGCATGAGAACCGCAAGTCCAGGGCCAGCAGCGGCTCCATTAACATCTATCTGTTTCACAAGTCTTCCTACGCTGACAGTGTCCTCACTCACCTGAACCTTCTACGCCAGCAGCGCCTCTTCACCGACGTCCTTCTCCATGCCGGAAACAGGACCTTCCCTTGTCACCGGGCAGTGCTGGCTGCATGCAGCCGCTACTTTGAAGCCATGTTCAGTGGCGGCCTGAAGGAGAGCCAGGACAGTGAAGTCAACTTCGACAACTCCATCCACCCCGAAGTCTTGGAGCTGCTTCTTGACTATGCGTACTCCTCCCGGGTCATCATCAATGAAGAAAACGCGGAGTCGCTCCTGGAAGCTGGTGACATGCTGGAGTTTCAAGACATTCGGGACGCCTGTGCAGAGTTCCTGGAAAAGAACCTGCACCCCACCAACTGCCTGGGCATGCTGCTGCTGTCCGACGCGCACCAGTGCACCAAGCTGTATGAACTCTCCTGGAGGATGTGTCTCAGCAACTTCCAAACCATCAGGAAGAACGAAGATTTCCTCCAGCTGCCCCAGGACATGGTAGTGCAGCTCTTGTCCAGCGAAGAGCTGGAGACAGAAGATGAAAGGCTCGTGTACGAGTCTGCAATTAACTGGATCAGCTACGACCTGAAGAAGCGCTACTGCTACCTCCCAGAGCTGTTGCAGACGGTGAGGCTGGCTCTCCTGCCAGCCATCTATCTCATGGAGAACGTGGCCATGGAGGAGCTCATCACCAAGCAGAGAAAGAGCAAGGAGATTGTGGAAGAGGCCATCAGGTGCAAGCTGAAAATCCTGCAGAACGATGGTGTGGTGACCAGTCTCTGTGCCCGGCCTCGGAAAACGGGCCACGCCCTCTTCCTCTTGGGAGGGCAGACTTTCATGTGTGACAAACTGTATCTGGTCGACCAGAAGGCCAAAGAAATCATTCCCAAGGCCGACATCCCTAGCCCGAGAAAAGAGTTCAGTGCGTGTGCCATTGGCTGCAAAGTGTACATTACCGGGGGCCGGGGCTCTGAAAACGGAGTCTCCAAAGATGTCTGGGTTTACGATACCCTGCATGAGGAGTGGTCCAAAGCCGCCCCCATGCTGGTGGCCAGGTTTGGCCATGGCTCGGCTGAACTGAAGCACTGCCTGTATGTGGTCGGGGGGCACACGGCCGCAACCGGCTGCCTCCCAGCCTCCCCGTCAGTCTCTCTAAAGCAAGTAGAACATTATGACCCCACAACCAACAAGTGGACCATGGTGGCCCCACTCCGAGAAGGCGTGAGCAATGCTGCAGTAGTGAGCGCCAAACTTAAGCTGTTTGCTTTCGGAGGTACCAGCGTCAGTCATGACAAGCTCCCCAAGGTCCAGTGTTACGATCAATGTGAAAACAGGTGGACGGTACCGGCCACCTGTCCCCAGCCCTGGCGTTACACAGCAGCAGCTGTGCTGGGTAACCAGATTTTTATTATGGGGGGAGATACCGAGTTCTCCGCCTGCTCCGCTTATAAGTTCAACAGTGAGACTTACCAGTGGACCAAGGTGGGAGACGTGACGGCCAAGCGCATGAGCTGTCACGCTGTGGCCTCCGGAAACAAACTCTACGTGGTGGGAGGCTACTTTGGCATTCAGCGGTGCAAAACTTTGGACTGCTACGATCCGACATTAGATGCGTGGAACAGCATAACCACAGTCCCGTACTCGCTGATACCAACTGCGTTTGTCAGCACCTGGAAGCATCTGCCTTCTTAAATGCAGCACATCCCAGAGAAGGTGAGGATGAGGTAAGAAGTCAGTTTAGCTGTAAGTATGTGTATAATTAAGCAAGCTGTGTCAGTTTGTGGGTGGAGTGAGGAATGGCCCATACGGCTTACCCTATGGAAGTGTACTACAAGAACTACAAAGGTAAAAGAACTTGTACCCCAGAATTTTGTGTTGACCACAACTGCACCCTGCCCCCCACTATGACATACATGAGCCAGTGGTTCTCAGCCTTTACCTGAGCCTCAAAATCTCCAAAAGCTTTGCAATAACTGCCCAGCCCAGAGACTTAATTTCATTCCACCTGGGAGGGGCCCAGGAATTGGCATTTTGAGAGAGTTTCCCAGTGATTTTAACGCACACCAGGTCGAGCAACCCGGGCCCATGTTAATAATGCCAACTAGTATTTAGGGAGCCGTCGCTGTGTGCCTGAAGCTGAGCTGTGTGTTTATATGGGTCGTTTCATGTAATAATATCTCACAACAGCCTTGTGAGATATTATTACTAGAGCATTTTATGGATGGAAACACAGAGGTTAAGCTGCCCAAGGTCATAGAGCTAGTAGGCTGAAGAATTGGTCAAGAAAGCCACCCAGCCAGCCTGGCTCCAGAGCATAAGCACTTGAACATCATGCTGAACTGCCACTTAGTAAACTTGAACTTCATGTTGGTGTCACTGCAGGAGATCCTTGTTGATACTCAACTTTAGCTTCCACAAACCCTTTCTGGAATGAAGTATGGTTTAGAAAAAGATGAATGTTCAAATTTATTTCTAGTTTATTCTCTCCAAAATTATTAGCTTACTTTTTTCTGAAATGTATTAAGTTTAGAAGGAAATTTAGGTGTGTCCTTGTAAAAGGTTGCTCCTGTGTTGTGTGAGTTGGTCTGATGTGTGGGTACACCAGCCACGTCAACGGTGCGACAGCAGCGTTTCAGAGTTAATCAGACGGGCCGACCCTATTGTCAGGGCTAACAAAGTTGTGTTTCTGTGCCCTCTATCTGAGTGCATAATGGCTGTCTTGTGTACTTAAGAGCATACGATACTCTTGGCTCAAATAATTAATAGGCCCACACAGTTCAGCGTTCGCAAAGCTAATGGCCGCTTTGCTGCGGGGAAGCCTTCCTGGGCCTGGCCCCCGGCTCACTTAGGCGCACGGCTAAATGCAGCCCAGGGCACACAGAGCGTGCCGCTCTGTTTCGGTGATTCGTGGGCTTGTTACATTGCTAATAATAAAATTGAAACTCTGCTTTGGAGGAACGGCAGTGAAAACTAACTCCTCATTTGGGAACTTTCGTCTCTATTTGCCCTAGGAGGTTTCACACCTTTGAAGGGAACTTCCAAAAGGGAAAGCAGAAGAAATCAGGGGTCACTGCAAGCGAAGCAAAGTGGGATTTTGACTTACTTGTCTTTTCTTTCCTCATTTCTCTGAGCTCATTTAAAAAAACAACCATGATAATTGGCCTCACTTTCACACTTAATCTTTCTATTTATTTCATTTCTGCAGTTATCTCCTCCAGCCTATTCCAGGTAGTAGAGTTCTTAGGAATATAATGTTTCCTCGGGATGAAACTCCTCCAAACGCACAGGAGCAGTCAGAAGCCTGCTCTGGGGAGCAACTGGCTCACAGCGCGCCACACCAAACTGGTTTTTGCAGCCTTGCTGGCAACTCAGTAATCCTGAATAAACAAATGCTCTGAAAGTGGTTATTTCATTTGTGATATGAATGCATGACTCACCTCTAAAGCTGGTTTAAAGAACCTCCTAGGGTAAAGCGTCAATTAACAGCACCTAGGTTGGGTGTTCGTCCAGAATTGTCTCTATTTGCATAGGGGAGCCATGAAGGTTGCCAGTGGTGGCGGCGCTTCCTAATGGTCACTGGTAGAGTGGTTGGCATCCTCGGAACAAGGTAAGGAAGTTGAGGTAGAGAGAGAGATCCCACGTGTGTTCATTCCAGTTCTGATTCTAAGCTGCAGTCTGCCCCTTTCTGGACACTGTTCCTCTGCCAGATGAGTGGTCTGCATTATGGTTTCCCTGAGGTCTGTCTCAATTCAGACTTGGGTAAATTGATAAAGGAGCGAGGATCAAAGAGTGGGTCGAAAATACCTAGCCCAGTGCCTGGCATATGTTCGTGTTAAATTGCCTTAGGTTTCCTCTCCTCAGTTTAGACCTCAGCTTGCAGTGGAATTAGCATTGTGTGTGGTGGGAGAATGAGGTTTCTTGGACTGTTATCTTCTTACTGTCTTTCTGTTTCATTTTTGGTGCCGCCTTTCTCAGGCCAGAGTACGTCAGCAAACACTTGAATTCATCCTGTCCCGAGTATGTGAACCTCCTCACACACTTCCAGTCCTGTGGAAATGGAGCAAATGTATTAGTGTTAGGTTCTATGTGAAATCACATCCTCGCCACCCTTGGTGCTACCTGCCAGAGTCAAGCACATGACAGCGGAATTTCACAGGGCCAGGGTCTCCTTTTTAAAAGGCAGCGTGGGCCTGATCAAAGCCCCTCTTGCCGTTTCCCACAGGGAGGATGTTGATGTAAATCGCTGCAGTTTACTGCGCAGGGATAGTGCTAAAACACTTAAGCTGGAGGGAGGGGCAGGGAAGAGGCGCTGTGTAGCTATCAGTCCTAAACTGCAAAAACTTCTGGGACACCTCTTTGCTCCCCGAATGGACACAGTGTTAACAGAAAGTTTGCCCTGGTCTGCAAGCTCATCCATCAAGGAGATTTTAACAGACTCCTGCTGCTTGCCAACAGGTGGGAGGGGCCGAAAGGAAATGACTTTTGATTAGTCTGCGTTTTCATGGTGCTGTGTGGCCCCAACCTGACAACTCAGATTGTGATTTGTTTCATTTCTTCCCTTTTTGGAGTTTTTATTTTCTTTCGGTTGTTTTTCCCAGTGTGCAACATCTTTAAATTTTATATTGTTACAACATATTTCTTTTGGCCTGATGTTGGTATATAGGTTACGAGGAGGTGGGGCAGAGGGATGACACCGTGCTGGGAAAGCTTGAATCCCTGTTAGGAAAGGCCAAAGGAAACAACTAATGAAATGAATCAGACTTCTAAACACACAAAAGCAGGAAGAATTCAATGCAAAAAACAAGTGGCCCCTCCTGAGTTCCCTTTGTAGAGCTACAGCAGTGGGGACGCGGATTCCTACCTGGGCTGGAAACGCACTCCAGGAGGGCGAGCCTTGGAAAGACAGGCCACCGGCAAGACTTCCCTACGTCAGATGAGACCTGAACGGACGGGAAGGGTGGGTAGTGCGAGGAAATGCCAGCTCCCGTGAAAAGTGCAGGCTTCGTGGTTATGGCACCTGAATTTATAGTCACACTTGAGGTTGGTAGATTCTGTAGGTAGTAACACTGCGTTCCATAGCTGGTGTCCCCTGAGTGTGGACTGATGAACTTGGCGAGTAAACCCCAGCCTCGGGCTGTTGAGACCTGGTATGTTGTCATAGGAAAGGAAGCGAGACTGATTTCTGCCATAAAGCATAGCAGAGACTCATTTAAATGAGAGGATTAATATGTCTGCCATCTATACGGTGAATAGGTTGAGGCTGGAATCCTTTGTGGTCCCTGGGCTCGGGTAGGTTTGCACAGGGACCTTTCTCGACCCTCTGTTTAACCCCGGAGAGGGATTCCGCATGTTGGAGCAGAAGCTGGCAACTGACAGCAGGTTTGAGTTAGGACGTGTATGTCTAGAAAAGGAGAGGAGACCCCCCTTTGGACACCGTGGATTCGGCCAGGCCGCGGCCACCTGCGTGTGCATTGAAGACGAGCACTTCCCAGGTCCGCACTCTTCCTGAACGTGTGGTTGAGACCTTTAGAAGCAATATTGGCCAGGCTCTGTCCTGAGTGTTTTATTTTATTTTATTTTTTTAAGATCTTGAGACTACTAACAAAAATCTTGTCCCTCTGTTTTAGCTCAAGAAGCGATTTCTATCTTGGAGAGGCCAAATTCCATGAAGAGAAAGAAAAACAGAAAAGGAGTTGCTGCGAGACTCGGATTGTGCCATCAGCTGCACCTTGTAAATGCTCTAACTGGACGTGAAGGACGGGGTGGGGGAGGGGTGGGATTTTCAGTGCGAGGAGCACATGGTTTAAATATGAATGAATGAACCTGTGATCTAGTCCTTGTCTTGTAATTGTGGATTAATGTCAGCGTTAATCAGCTCCTCAAAGGGAGAGAAAAGCCGCGCCTTTTCCCTTGCTGTAGCACATTCAGCGTTTGATTTCCATGGGCTCCACCATTTATGTGTAAAATTTGAAATGGTTGTCACCTCTCTCTGAGGAGCAAGCTGAAGCCTCCACACCAGCTGCTGTTGGAGATTGAAAGCCCGACTGTGGGGCCAGGAGGGAAGCTGGCTGTGCTGGCTGCAGAGCGAGGACCGGTGGACTCCGCTAATCTCTGAGGGGTTGTGCCCCCAGGGAGGTTTCCGAACAATGGGGACATTGTTGGTAGCTGTTTGGTAGATGATCTTTTCTATTTATAAGTGACTTCAAACTTTGCCTTGGCTGTTAAGAAATTTGTTATAGATTTAGCTATTTATTATTTGATGCCTGCATGCTGAAACAGTGCTTACAGTTGTCTTCACGTGTACGGACGTGTGTGAGTGGTTGTATGTTTTGCACAATTTTGTGGCTGTTGTGATGTGCTTTGCTGCACAAAATGAGAACTTTGGAGTTACAGTTTGGAATATAACTGGAGGGTGGGTTGGGAAGGGGAGGGATTTTGTAAATGTCAGGACAGGGAAGGGTTACAAAACGGAAACTCACATTACACCCTAGAGGGAGAGAAAGCACGGTTCTTAGACTCACCAACTTAATGGGGTTTCAGGGGCTCCAGTCATGCTGATGGCTCATGGGGTGGGAGTAGGGGGAGCGGGGGTGGGGGGGACTTCTTTTTGCCTCTTCCCTTCCCATCTGATTCACCTCCTTTGGTCTCGGCTACTGAAATTTGGAAAGGACCAAATTGCTTTGCAGTTTTTTTCTTTGTGTAATATCCTGAAATCCTGGAAGATTCTATGGAATAGTTCTGTATATAGGGCACACAGGTAAAGACATAGCCCAAAGTTTGTTTATTTATTTATTTATTTACCCTGTGAGAATGCTTGGCCATAACCACAGTTAACAGGGGAAAAAGTGAATTATCACAGACATAAATTAATTCCCTCACCCGATTTGCTTGACCTGGACCCTTTGTTCTCCTTGCTGTACAATTTAGCAAGTGTGACAAGTTCTCCACGACGACATTCACATGGGTACAGTGTACACCTTAGTGCTCACCTGTAGGTGCGTCTCCATAAGAACTCTTGGGTGCACGAAAGTGACCCATTTGGCCACAACACACCAAAGAGTTGTAAGCAGTGGCCACTGTTGAGGGTTTCCGGGAGAGTTGGGAATTGGTTGTGAATACATTCTTTGCTAGTCTGCGGGCTTGCTCACTGGACATGTGCTGTGATAGGTGTTAATACTAGACTCACATCGGAGCTCCCTCAGAGGCGTCTGGGGAAGAGCAGAGTTCCTGCTCTCGCACTGCTTTCCTTGACATTGCTCACATTACCGCGCTTTAGAAAACTAGGTGTGAGACTGATACCAACCTTTTTACATTGAGTGTTTGCATTGTCTGATGACAGAGAAACCCATAGCATTTCTTGCCACCTGAGAACTAGAGACTAATTGTGCATGTCCGTCCATGCCATGAATAAGTGGGCTAGAGTTGGACCAAAATAAATGAGCTGTTGGAATAAAAGAATCACAATACTTTCCAGCAGTCAGTCTTTCACTGCTAGATGTGTTCTAAGCAATGCAAATGTCTAAGTGTACAATGGCGGCGTGGCCGGTGTCGTTATATTGTAGCAGTTACAGCTCTGTAGTTTATGATGCAAATAGGCTGAGCTGTATGTGTCACTGCATGGCTTCTGAAAGCGGGATGGATTTTCTACAGCTGTTTCAGAGTCGTGGTCTGTCCTTGAATCCTCTATTATTTACTGTGTGTGAGCCAGAGGGAGCCATGGTCAGGGTGGGCCCCCAGCCTGCAGGGAACTTTCTGGACTCCCGCTCTTTGAATTGATGTAGGCATTTGGGCTCACTACTTGACCATTCTCACCCTGTGAAACGTCCCACACTTTGAAGCAAATACAATTCACAGCACAGTGCATACAAAAACCTTGGCATAAGACAGAGAAGGTTCTTCTTTTTCTGTGGACGGGTTGCTGTGGAAACAAATAACAAAGGGCAGCCTTCCACTTCTGCTATAATTGTGCAGCCCCCTTTTCTCTGGGCCTGACACCTGTCTGAATAAGGGTGATTAGAGCTGAATAATACCCTTCTCTTGGCTATTGAGTATGTGGTTCACGTACAAAACTGTGTAAGTTGAAGAAGTAAAGTGTTCATGTTCTTATGTACTTGTTTCCTACTGCTACATTTCTGAGGTTTTGTAAAACTGTTACTTTTTTTTTTCACAATGTGAAACTGAAGGTCAAATAAATTATTAGAGATTTTCTCTTCATTGTGTGTGTGGATCTTTAGTTAAATACACATAATTTTAGCCATTGAAAATGTGTGCCTTTTCTAGTTTAATCAAAAGGAGGATTATTTCAAATATTTTCTGAGTGTCCTTTATTTCACTATTGAGTTGCATACTTTTAGTGAAGCAATTTTACACATTAAGTAATTTTTAAATTTTATCTTGTAGGATATTTCTTTAAGCAAGGCAAAGTATGGGTTATTCATGGTTTAGAATATAAAAAGTCATGTACCATGAAATGTTAAGACAGCATCCTGGGGTAGGGGGGATAGAGGGTAGAGGGGGCCAAATGCGTGGTGATGGAAAATGACTTGACTTGGGGTGCTGGGCCCCCAGGGCAACGCAGAGAGCGTGTGTCATAGCACGCCTGCAACCTGTAAGCCCCATTAACCAATGTTACCTCAATAAATTAAATAGAAAAGAATTTGTTCAATGTGAGGGCCTGAATGTTTTTCCTACAGATAAAGTACATGAGCTTTAGTTACAAAAAAAAAAAACAACACCCCAAAACCCAGCATAATTTATGTTAGCAGGAATTTAATTTTTGTCTTCCTTGTGGGTTATATTTGGACAGAACCTATGAGAACGGTCTAGAGTTTAATCCTCTTTTTGCCTGACAGTGCCTTAGACATCGTTGGAAGTAAGTGGAACTGTGGGCATCCCTGTTTCCCTGGGACAGCACAGGAAGCCACAAGCTGAGCCCCTCTAGTACACTTCGCTTCTTCCCAGGTGAAAGCCGACAGCCCAGCTGGCTCCAGCTAAAGCCAGAGGAAGCCTCTTGTCCCCGCCTCGTGGTCTCTTCCCGTCACAATGAGATGCTCCTTTATCATCTTGGGTTAGACCCCTTGCTGTTTTAATGTGCAGAGTAATGTTAGGCATAATCATTTTGGGATAGAAAATAAATGCCACCTAATTAGAACTCTGAGAGAGCTCACAAGTAGGCAAAGTGCAATTGCGGCCTTTGGACGTTGCCCAAGATGCCAGAGCAGACGCCTCAGGTTTTACAGGAGGATCGCTCAGCTCCGTGCTGGGCGCGGCTGGCCTAGAGCCAAGCCTTGGGAACAAGTGTCCTCAGATCCCAAGCGCACGGTGCCGATGACCTGTGGAAACCCTGTTGGGGACACCACGTAGGACACCACATGAGGGGGAAGAAGGGAGAGTGTGACTGGGAATCTGACACTTAGATGCTGAGGAAAAGCTTTGGTGTTCCCTCTCAGGAGGGCTGAGTGATTCATGCAGAGACAACTGGGAACCAACTTCATTTTCTGGAGTTCTCGTTCTTTGTTGTCTCAGTTGAAACATGCAGACAGATTGAAGGAAAGAAGACATCACCCACACGGTGGCTGTATCAGTTTGGATTGCCTTTGTTCGGCTGCATGGAGTGGAAAACTGGCCTTGGGGGCTTCACCACAGTAGTTGAACTGTTCGGAGGCTGGCCATCCAGGGCTGGGACAGGACCCTCCCAAGGCCACCGGGGATCTGGGCTCTTCTTTATGCTTTGCCGTCCTGGACGGGGCCCTTGGTCTCATACTTCACAGTGGGCTTTCCATGCAGTGAAGAAGTGGGCAGATGAAAGGGGAAGCCCATCCTTTGGGATTGTGATGCTTTCCCCAAGAGGCCCACTTAGGAGGGAGACATCTCTCATTGGCCAGGACTAGGTCACATGAACTTCCAAAGAAATGAGGGAGACAGGAAAGTGGAGCGCATTGCCACATCACACAAAGCTGATTTTGTCAGCACGAAAGGGAGAACGGATGTCGGATGGGCAGCGGCTGCGCGAGGTCTGTCATGGTGGATAAACAAGGGGCCCTTTTCAACAATAGCCCTGGAGACTGAGTGCTCAGGACTGCGCTAAGGACATGCTTCACAGTCATCTCATTTAATTCTCACAACAGAGCTAGGCCAGTATAGAGAGGTCTCTCGGCATCTCGGAGCCTCCACTCCTTTGTCTATAAAACAAGGATGATTGATATTCTCTAACAGAAAGATTTAACATAGATGTAAGAGGAAGCACCAAGCTCAGTGCTGGCACATAGTAGGTTTTCAGTCATTTTCAGCTCTCGTTTTTTTTAAAAATCCCAGTGGGAGAAATACACCCGGGAAGTGTCCATCTGATGGCCTGTCTGTGCGAGGGCTCGTGCTCAGGTTTGTGTGCCCGTCACTTCACTTGGTCTTCGCGGCGGCCGTAGGAGAGCAGACACGGTTGCCACCCCCGTTTTGTAGATGAAGAAACAGGTTTCGAGAGAGTGTTATCGCCAAAAGTAGTGGTGGAACTGGACTTCCAGGCCCACGATCCCTGACTTGCTCCTCTTGGTCCAGGATTTGTGGAGGAAGGTGGTTCCCGGGGCTGAAGCTGACTGTGGGAAACCTCCACGGCCCGTCCACGGTGTCTGGGCAGACTTGGCTTCACAAGAAGGCCCGAGGAGGCCTGTAGCTGGTAAGTCCCACCCCTGGACACGAGGGCTAAAGAAGCACATGGAGAGAATCTATAGCAACTCCAAATGTTCCTTGACCACAGGGTTCTGAAGAAAAGATGGTGCAGCATTTAAAAATAAATGGCGGTCCTTGAGTGGTTGTTACAGAGTCATCCACTGAACCGTACACTTACGCTTTGTGTACTTTTTTGTACGTTTAATGATTATCGGCTAAGAGACTGAATATGTAAACGGACAATGGCCAGACCATAATAAAAATAGAAATCTGACCCACAACTTGCAGAAACCAGCCCAGGAAAACAACCCCTTATCTACAGAAACTAGCCCAGGAAGCCAGCCTGCAGTCTACAAATCCATCAGACTTGCTGGAAGTCGGACCACTGTCTCTAGCAACTAGTCCCGGAAGTCGAACAATGCCCCCTATAACAACCCGCACAAAATGGCCAGGACTTGATTTATAAGTGATAGCCTCCCTAACTTGTACCTGCTTCCAACTAAGGACCAACCAGAGAAAGCCAGATATTCACCCCTAGCTATCACACAGGAGCCCCGCTTCCCCTGCCACCAGCATCCAATCAGGGCCGTCCCTCTTCTCTATAAAATGTTCCCACCCCTCTGCCAAAACGCAGGCAACAGTGGCTGCCTCCCTTGCTATAGCTCCCTCTGAACAAATAGGCTTTGCTTGTTCTCATTTGTCTGGTTTTGTTTATTTCCACAGACTAATGTTTGTTGAATAAAGTAATTATTTCCCCTAAAAAGTTTCATAAAAAGGAAATGGAGACCAACATCGTGGACTCTGGGTAAGCTGGGTTTTCAGAAGGACGCTGTCTTCATCTTGAATGGCAGAGTAAATGAAACGTACCCAATAGGTATAGTATGAGGAAAATGGATTTTGAGTTAATGAGGTTGAGATTAGGGCATCTGGTTTGCCAAAAGGAGAGCAGTCGCTGTGTTTGCGAATATTTTGAATAATGCGAGAAGACTTAAATAAGTTTCCAGCCATATTCGTGGCGCACGTGAGTGGACAAATGAATGCAAAAACTTAGCAGTTGATTCCCGCACTGGCCTGTCACAGATCTTCGGTGCCTGGCCTGTCTGACACGTACTCAGACAAGCCATCTGTCCTGCATTTGAGTTTAATCCGAGACAGTGGACGTTAAAGCTCTGTTATTTGTCAGACATTGGACAACTATGGGCAAGATCTCACTTTCCGAGGAAAAAACATCTACATCGAGGCCTGACTACGAATGAAAAGCAATTTGACTGAGTAAATTATAAATCTACTATAATCTCATCCAGCTCTGCTTACAACCGTCTTGCTTTGTGGGGCTGGGGGAGACCAAATGAGACAAAGTTTCTGTCTTTCTCTCTCTCTCTCTCTCTGGTCCTGTTTCCTTGGCAACCATAATCTCTATCTGCACAAAGATGGGAGACTGCATCCAGGAAAGGCAGTTGGAATTTCAGCAAGGTCTCTCTCTAATCCTTCTCTTGTGTTATCAGATGATTTGTTTTGTTATGAAAAGTTATTTTACACCCACTTTTTAGATGGTGCTGGAAGTGTGTATCAGATATCCTAGAAAGGCTGAGAGGATTTTTTCCCCACAAGATATGCTACCACTGCAACCACAGCGAAGATGAAATCAGCCTCAGCGTAGACGTAAACTGGGCGCCTGCGAAGTGAGGACCACAGCGTCCCTCTGAGGCTCTGACATACACACGGTGGCAGACCCCCCACCCCACTCAGCTGCCCACAGACATTCTGGCCAAGATGCCGCTGCCAGGAGAGCCATGTGAGAGAGCAGATTTTGGAATTTTAAAAATTATTATATTTTATTGATTATGCTATTACAGCTGTCCCAATTTTTCTCCCTTTGCCCCCCTCCATCCAGCACCCCCCACTCCCTCAGGCAATCCCCCCACCATTGTTCATGTCCCTGGACCCTGCACATAAGTTCTTTGGCTGGTCCATTTTCTGTACTGTACTTTACATCCCCCTGGCTATTCTGTAACTACCTATTTGTACTTCTCAATCCCCCCACCTCTTCACCCATTCCCCCACACCCCCCTCCCATCTATTTCCAGAAGAGCAGATTTCCTCTTCTTGCTGTGAAAGAAGATGAAGGGGGGCTGAGAAGTGAGCCCACGAAGGGGAACCCTAGTCTGAGATGGCTGCTACTTGTGCTGGGCTTGGAGATTCCCAGGCAAAGCCAAGCTGTGAACTGAGGCTGGCTGCTGCTAGTGTTGGGCCTGGGGCCACTTAGCAAGAGGTTATGGGCGCTGGGGGCTCACTGAGGTCAGCTGTTGCTTGTTTGAAAGGATTTAGGAAGTTGTGAGGCAGGAGCTAAGACCAGCCATTCACGTGGAAAAGCCACTGTTAGCAGCTGTAAGATGGGTGGGACTGGAGCCTCAGGGGATCTCCAGGGTGGGGCAAACAGTGTTAGCCAGGGTGATGGAGTCTCAGATATGTCACCAGCCTGCCAGTTCTGTGGCTCTGCCTGCCTTTCTGTCTGGGAGAAAGCTATCCCCAGCTCTTGCCTTGATGCCAGCCACTTCAGTTCCTACCTCTGTGCCACTGGTGCCTTTCAAGCTGCCACCCCAGTGCTGGAGCTCAGAGGGAGTGAGTTTGAGTAAGTTTATGTGTGGGTTCTTTAAGAGGAACTCCTTGGGATTCCAGAAGTTTCTTCTACCAGCTCAATCCCTGCTGGTTTTTGCAGCCAGAAGTTGTGGGGACTTATCTTCCTGGTACTGGTACCCTGGGCTGGGAGGCCTGGTGTGGGGCTGGGACTCCTCACTCCCAAGATATTCCTTCCAGATTTTTATCCACCACAAGGGGATGTGGGACCAGCCCGTTCTGTATTCCACCCCTCCTACCAGTCTGGATGGATGGATGTGGTTTCTTTAATTCCATAGTTGTCAGACTTCCCTTCAACTCGATTTCTGACAGTTCTGAGTGATGGTTGTTCTATGGTTTAGTTGTAATTTTGAGGTGGCTGTGTGAGGAGGTGAGCTGTGTTTACTTGTGCCGCCATCTTGACCAGGTGTACCAAATCTTGGAATTTTGAAATCATTTGTACACTCAGAAGGGAAGGAAGGGAGACTAGCGGAAGATGCCCTCAGGGAGACGTGTCTGGTGTGTTGGGTGGCCCCCTTTACACCCCTTTCTGGAACTTCCTCAGAGTGCACCTGTGCACAAGATGCAGGGGTTCAACCAGCACCGTTTTTTCAAAATGGAAATACCTAAGCCCCATATGGGGGGCTGTTAGTCAATCATATGTGTGTGAATGGCTATAAGCCACTCTGAAGGGTGGGTGGGGGTTGGGAGTGCTGAAAAGCCTCATCAGAGAACCCTGGGGGTGCTTGCTGAGCGAGACTCAGACACTAAGACACACCCAGGGGAGAACCAGGGGTTGGGGAGCCTATGGGTGTGGTAGTAGTAGCAGGTGGGAGAAGAATGAGAAAGGCAAAATTTTACTTCAAAATATTATGATTAGGGAGGAGGGAGGGCTGAACACGTAAAGAACAGCAGATGTTTAGGGCCATGAAACTCTGTACGAAAGTACAACGGAGGGTGCGTGTCACGCACGTTCAGACCCGTAGAATCCACGCCACTGAGAGCGAGCCCTAGTGCACACTGGGGCCTTCAGGTGATGGTGACGTGTCAGGTCGGCCCCCAGCAGACGCAGACTGTAGCAAACGCTCCGCCGTGGTGCAGGGTGTTGGCAGATGGGGGTGGAGGGGGCATGGGAACTCTGCACTTTGTTCTCATTCTTGCTGTGACCTGAAACTGCTCTTTAAAAATGTCTATTAAATTCCCCCCCCCCCCATTATATTAAAAACAAAAGTCTTTTGGGGACATCAAATATATCCTTTTTTAAAAAAGATTTTATTTATTTATTTTTAGAGAGAGGGGAAGGGAGGGAGAGAACCATCAATGTGAGAGGAAACATCAATCTGTTGCCTCTCGCACACCCCCAACCAGGGATCTGGCCTGCAACCCAGGCATGTGCTCTCCCTGGGAATCAAACCAGCGACCTTTCACTTTGCAGGACAATGCCCCGCCCACTGAGCCACACCAGTCAGGGCCAGATAAATCCTTTAAGGAAGCATACGTGTATATATATCTACTTAAAATGGTACCATGAGTGGACTCCATGTTCTGGAAGGAGAGAAGACTCTTCCTCCCACACCTGCATTCGTTGTCCTAGGACCTGGGGTCAGGCCAGCACCGTTGCGGGCCCAGGAAGTGGAGTCACGATGGCTAACTGGGGAACCGAACCACAGTGAAGTCATCGCTGCTAGGAGGATGTGCTTCCCACATTCCAAGCTATCAACTCACTCCTCCTTCTGTCAGAAGCAAATCGGTCCTAACTTGATGACAGCCTGGGCCTTGGCAAATATACCCACACATGAACATCCGCACTCACTCGTGTGCGAGCACTGACTCGGAGAGTTTTGTTTCTGCAATTTGCTTTCCTCCACAGTACTTACTTAGCGTTTGAAATGGAATGTACTTTTATTTTCCTTTTCAGGTATTTCTCCGAGCAGAAAACTTACTTCATAAATGGCAGTATGGGTGTATCAATGTGCATAGGTGACTGGAAATTCATTTCTCCATGCATTAGTTTATTTGCTAGAAAAATTAAAAAAATAAACAATTAGAGAAGAGATAATAATCTCACATGGAAAGTAGTAACGTTCAAAGAAATAAACCAAACCATTTGGGAAGAACAATGGGTCTTTCAAAACAGTCTCCTGAAGCCGATTAAAGATCGCTGGTGGGAAGCAGAGCATTTCTCTCAGATGGCAGGAGGTTGGTCTTGCTGGTCTGTGCTCCTCAAATTCTCTGTGAGGCACCTTTCAGCTTTGGGATCCGCCAGGGTGGAGAAGTCCAGGGTACAGAGGCTCAGTGTGGGGGAGGGCTGGTAGAAGTGGCTGGCTGCCCTGAATTTCCAGCAAACGAGAGAGAAGGCTGTTAGGAGGATGGGTCTAGGGCAGTGACTACCTGTATAATCTTTGAATACCCTCCAAAACCCGTGTCCAAGAGCAGAGAACCAAGGAGCCCTGAGGTCTCTGGATTGGCTCTGCTTATGCTCCTACATGGAACATTCAGGAAGGAGCACAGGCTGGGGCTAGTCTGTCATTAGAAGGGCCTTTCCTCTCTGAGAACAAGGGACAAGCATGATCCTCCTCTGTATCTCTTAGAAGGCTTATAGGAGCTTTCTTGGAAGCAGAGAGGAAAGGAGGGGGGGCATGGGGCTTCTGTAATTGCACCTGGAAAGCAGGGACCAGGCATCAGTCCTCAGTGGGGAGCAGGAAGCAGGGAACCAGAGACAGAGAAAGGAGAAGATGGGCCCATCTCTCCTCTCTCCAGGTTTGGCTTACACACAGACATCCTTGTTCACAGGCAGGCCTGGAAAGGCAAGAGAGTGTGTGATGGGTATAGCCTTGGTGTCTGTAATGGATGGCACTGGATAGAACCTGCAAGGCAGGAAAGGTGAGAGAGAGGAGTAGATGGAGCCGTTCATGCCCACCACAGGAGCCCACTACCAATGGGAGACGTCAGTGTTTAGGAAAGTACTTCTCTCCTCCCTTCCTGCACAAGGCTCAGACCTGCACTGTGGTCCGAATGCTCTCCCGGGCTTCTCTGGTCCAACCACTCAGGCTTCGGAGGCCTTTCCCCTTATGCATCTCTTGCTTGTCTAATCCTCTGTTGACATATGTTCATGGAGAATCCAAACTAATGCAGGAGGGTCACAGCTGAAGACTAAGATCATAATTGCCCCTTGCCTATCACGTCACCCTGTGGCACTGTGATTTCATGTGGGCAAGGCCGGTGCGGTGCAGGTGACAGAGGGCTTTTAGGACGGATGCGATCACCCCAGTGGCCCAGCTTTTAGCATCTCCGGTTCAGAAGGCTACTTTCTTCACTTTCATTTTTATATTCGGGGAGATGACTAAATGTTTTTGAAAACTTCTTAGTATTTGGCAACCATCTGCCAGAGCAAGGGATACGATTGCTCTGTTTGCAACCGAGCTGCAGTTTTAGGCAGAATTTTCAGAGCATCTCAGCATCTAACAACTCATGAAAACTTGGCGGTAATTTCAGGATACATAACATCTGCTTATTTCATTTTGTTACAAGTCACCTGGGCGAAAACTCTTCCTCACTCTGCCTCATAAATGAGCTAATACGCAATTAGAACACTCTGGTTAATAGCAATAGCGCTCGTCCTGCAGCTTTCCATAACAGCGCCTTAAAGGAAATGGCACTTCTCCATGCTAACAAAACCAAACCATTATTTTTCTTTGTAGCTCGAATGGGCTGTTTGCTAATGTTTTACCAGCACTAATAGCTTACTCTCTGAGGAGAAAGTAGTCTTGCTTTCTTTAAGAAGAAATGACTTCTTTTATCTGGGGGTTTTGAATAAAAGGATTTGGGAGCCATTTAGCGTGCGTTTTAAAATAACGTGGTTCTATAACAGCACCACGGCCCACCATTTCTGATCGTTTTAACAAGCACGGCTATTACCTCTATTCAGGATTTTCCAAAGGAGACCTTTGAGCATTGTTATGAAATAAATACCTAGTGCCTGAGTTCCACAGTTATTTTTCTCCAATTTTTTTTCAATCTGCTATAACGTTACTCAGGGAAAGTATGCTGATTCAATGTGTCTGTGAGCAGCTGCCTGCTCTGGAAGCAGCAGGAAGCCCACACTGATCACCTTCGGTGTGTCAATATCCTGACCCTCAGCTATGTCTTTCTTCAAGGCCAGGTTTCTGTTTCTGGTACTTTGGGAAGATGACCAAAGGACATTGCGTTGAAAAAGACCACTAATTGGTGCCAATATCGTGACACCTTCGGCCAGGGCCTGCTTTGCAGCTACAGCTCCCATCCTACCTTGGGGTCCCTCAGCCAAATTAGAAGAGGGTGGGAAAGGACTGGAAAGAGTCTCAACCAGGGCCCAGTGGGAAAGTGGCAAGTTCCCATTCAGGGCTCCACGCAGGCTTTCCCTGAACCCTCCCTTTACCCCTAACACAAAGCTCTCACAATATCGTGGGATCGCAACTGATTTCCAGTCTGGGTTTCATAGTAGGCCTTGAGTCCTGACTCCAACCTATGCTTAATTTTCTGTGGTGACAATAAAAGCTTATTAAAGAGCTGACGCAGTGTTTTCAACTTTCAGCTCGTCACTCTGATTCACTTAAAGGTCTTAAGGAAGGAGAAGAAGAAACCATATTAGTCACAGGGAAAAAAAAGTTTGGAGCCTCCTTGTTTATGTCAGGAAGTTATTTGTAGTTTGAGAGTTATTAAATGACTTCTGCTAAGAGCCCCGTCTGTTGAAATGTGAACAGCAGGCGATGGAGCTAAACCCAGGCAGTGTGCTGTCCTTCATCCACTTGAAATGTTATTGAAGAGCTAAAATAGAATCACTGACAGCCACATGCCTCTTGCAAATTCAACCTTAGAATTTAAGCAAAGGAGAAATAACAGATGATGAAGAAGAGGTTTTTATAAATCCAGAAAAAGTTGACTAGAGAGTTTTCATGTTTCAGCTCGATAAAAATAATGTCAAATTTCTTTTTACCAAAATTAAAATATCTAAGCAACTTGGTTGGGCTGTTCCCTTTACGGCGTGATGAATAAAGCTAGGTTTATTTAAATAATAATAAATACTCAACTTGTTATTTCCCCTGGTAGTCACAGTCCCAGGTGAGAATACTTTCCCGGGAACTGGAAGACATGCTTTGGAGGTGAGGTTTGGGTCGCCCTGCGGCACCTGTGTCGGAGGGCCTGCAGACATGCGCCAAAGGCCCGAATGAACAACGATGGGAACACGTTAGCTTGCTACTGGAAAGTAATTTTTAAAAATTACCCAGTTTTTGAAAAATAATAAGGTTTCTCAGTTAAGCCATTTATTACGTAAATAATTTTTGAAAGCCTTTAAGAATGACTTAGGCTTAAGAGATGTTAAGTGAGAATTGTTTGAAATTTGGGACACACCTTTCCACAGAGAGGGCGTTATCCTTGATGGGCGGAGTTCCTACGACAGCCTGGAAGTTGCTAGGGTCCACACAGAGCTGGTCCTCAGTACTGCCCATGCTTGGTTTCTGACGAATTTTGTCATGGGGGGAAGCAAGGAGGACCAATTATAGCCTACGTATTAATCTAAAACCTGCATTTTTCTCTTAATATGCCATTGAGTTCTTTCCATGTGAACATTTTTCAGATTGTGTTCTCTCTTCCCTGAAAGTGGCGGGGCATCTTGACATGAGTGGAGCAGGCACCCCAGCCTTGCTTCGGTGTCACTCAACCAGCAGGGGTAGCTAAGCAGGGACATCCTTGCGCTGTCCCCTTACACATCCTCTGGGCCCCCTCAGTCTGAGCTGCCTAATCCACACTTGTGCTTCACTTCTAACTGCCTGCGCTGGTTCCCTTGCCAGTTCAGAGCTGGAACTCCAAACATATTTGAATGTATGAAATCAGAGAGTATCTTCTCGGTGGCTCGGCTATGAATAGAACTTTCTAATAAAATCTCTCATAAGCATTATTTTACAGAAGTAAAATAATGTCGTTGGCAAAAAGCTCAGACCTTCAAACTACTGTGCTTGATCTTTTTGCCGTGTATCTGATACCACTGTTGTGGCTTGCAGCTCTGGCCCTGCTAACCCCCCCACTGTGGTGTGCTGGGGTCTACATCTGATGGGAGATGCTCAGTTCAGAGCTGATGCCTGGGTCAGCAGAACAGATGTGTTGCCAGTTATACCTGTGCCCCAATTATACACAGGAGAGGAGAGAGTGAACACACAGCATCAACTGCTGGACCTTGCTGTATATTTTTATACAATTCTCTCAAAGTACAAGTGACATGATGAAAAATAGATGTGCCATTTATTACTTTTTAAATTTTTAAATTGATTTTGAGAGAGAGAGAGATTGATTCATTTGTTGTTCCACTTATTTATGCATTCATTGGTTGATTCTTGTGTGTGCCCTGACCAGGGTCAAACATACTACCTTGGTGTATCAGGATGATGCTCTATTCCACTGAGCTACCCAGCCAGGAACCATTTATTTTTTAAATTTATTTTTAGCTTTAGATTAAATAACTGGAATAGAATGGTACACATCTGTTTGTTGATAAAATGAAAGTTGAGGCCTGGCTGGTGTGGTTCAGTGGATTGAGCACTGGCTTGCTAAAGCAAAGAGTCCCTGATTCAATTCCCAGTCAGGGCACATGCCTGGGTTGCAGGCCAGGTCCCCAGTAGGGGGCACAAGAGAGGCAACCACACATTGACATTTCTCTCCCTCTCTTTCTCCTCCCCTTCCCCTTTCTCTAAAAATAAATACATAAAATCTTTTTAAAACAATGAAAGTCGAGTGGATGCAAGCACTTCTTCCTCAATTGGATGCATTCTTTCTTGAGCTCTAGGACTTCTTGTATCGAGGCAGGCAGACCACTGAGAGCGAGGCAAATGGCATTACTCCTGCATGTAGTAGGAACACTGGCTGAATCTTACTTCCCTAGTTGGCAATTCCATCAAGCTGTGTCACTAGAAGCAGAGTGTACTCAGTTATGCAGTGTCCTCCATCTGGAATGTCTCTGTACTTAAAAAACATGATCGCTTTAATTATCACCACACCCCTAGGAGGCACCAGAGGTGGAAACTCTGGCCAGCATCCAAGTGTTACAGGTGAAGAAGTTACAGAAGAGATACTGGGTGATGAGGCAGCTTCTTCTACCCGGACAGCCTGAGGCAGCATGCCGGCAGTAAGGAGCCGGGTTTGCACGTTGACACTAGTCTGTATTTTCGTGCTGAATGTCCAGCGAGTAAGATAGTGCATGAGCCTGTGGCCCACTGAACGATATCAACAGTTGATCTGAATGGAGTCACAGACCCAGGTAAATACAGTAGTCCCATTGTCCTTGGGGGGTGCATTCCAGGACCCCCAGTGGATGCCTGAAATCGCTAATAGTACCAAACCCTATACATACTATGGTTTTTCCTGTACACTTACACAAACGAAAGAGTTTAATTTATAAATTAGGCATAGTACGATTAAAAACAATAATAATGAAATAAGAAGTTATAATGACAAGCTGCAATAAAATGTACGTGAATGTGGACTCTCTTTCAAAATTTATCTTGTTGTACTGTACTTACCTTTTCACTTAAAGGAAGCACTTTACAGCTCCTCTTTGGCATATCCGAACTGCCAGCGTCCTCACTCTTTGGGGCCGCTATTAAATAAAATGAGGGTGCCTTGGACACAAGCACTGCAGTACCTCCACGACTGACCCGGTAGCTAGGATGCCACTCAGTGACCAACGAGTGGGGGCGCACGCAGCGTGGACGCCTGGGCAAAGGGAGGATTCCTGTCCCCGGGGGGACAGAGCAGGCCGGCTTTCATCAGGCTACTCAGAATGGCATGCAATTTAAAACTTATGAATGGTTTATTTCTGAAATTTTCCATTTCATGTTTTCAGACTGCGGATGACTGTGGTTAATTGAAACCTTGGAGAGCAAAACCGCGGGGAACAGGGGACTGCTGTGATTCTCATTCGGCTTCATTGAGTATAAAAGAACACTTTTATGGCATGAGGGGAAATTAAGTACCTTCAAAGGACTTCGAATCACTGCTTCCTAGCAGCCTGTTGCGAAAGCTAGACCAGGGGAACAGACGTGGTAGTCAGCGGTCTTGCTTCTGGATGGTCCTCCTCCAGGGTCCCTCAGGACAGCAAGCACTCTCGCCCGCACAGACACGCAGAGCATCTGCAGACACACACGCACACCCCACCCCTGCACACACCCTCCAGCTTTGGGAATCTTTTCAGTTGACAGTTACAGAAGAACAATAAGACTATGACATTAAGGATTAAATTAAAACTGTATTTCCTCTAAACAATCTCCAAGGACAAAGCGCCTCGCGCTCCTGAGCTGGCCTGTTATCGTCTCTGGGAGCTAAGGGTGCACATGGCCTTCAAAGGTGAGGCCTCAGGAGAGTGCAAAGGGCACGTGTGCTGGGCTTTGCTGGTGGCATCACACGAAGCTCGTACATATGGAGGAGTACCTGCCATGGTGGGTGGATAATCTTGAAAAAAGTGCTGATGTGAAGACTTTTTTTATTTAAGTGCATGAGAAGCGGTTGCATAAGGTGTCGTTTTGAGTTTTACTTACTTGTAGCCCAACAGGGGCCAGTGCGTTTCTGCCCTAAAGGGCAAGGTTTTAAGGTGGAAGGGCCTTGAAGAGGTCACCTAGTTCAGAGGCTCTCATGCCCATCACGTACCGTGCCTCTTTTTTTAATTACAAGTATTTTATAATTTCCCTCTTCACTCTCCTAAATTACAATTCCCACATAACATACTACCCAATGTCCAAAACCCCTTATAAGGCTCTCATTGTGCCAGGTTCACTAGGAAACAGAACTTGAGGTGATGTTAGGGGGCAGAAAGTATACGGGACATGCTCTCAGGACCCACGCGTGTGGGAGAGCGGCAGGACTGGGCACAGGAAGAGGCTGGGCTGTGCTTTCATGCAGTCCCACCAATGAGTCCGCAGATCCCACAGGGAGCTCTGGAGTTGGGGTGGTCCTGCAGAACTGTGCCCAATCAGACCCCCCTCCGCCCGCCACCAGCCAGTTGATGTAGGCAGCTCCTAGGGAGGAGTCATGAAGGGGACCTTGAAAGAAGCTGTTTTCTTGAGACCTGAGGGATTGCTGAGAGAGGGTGGTGGCATTCCACTGAGGACTGTCTGTGGTCACCACGCCAGCACCTGGGGGGTCCTGGAAGTGAGGATCTGGGTGGGGCACACAGGATACAGCACAAACTGTAATAGGAGGGAAAAATAATAGGAAAGTAATTTATAATAAAAGCATATGTTGCCCTGGATGGTGTGGCTCAGTGGATTGTGTGCCGGCCTGGGAACCAAAGGGTCACCAGTTCGATTCCCAGTCAGGGCACATGTCTGGGTTGCAGGCCAGGTCCCCAGTGGGAGGCGTGTAAGAGGCAACCACACCTTGATATTTCTCTCCCTTCCTTTCTCCCTCCCTTCCCCTCTCTCTAAAAATAAATAAATAAAATCTTTTAAAAAAAGCATATGTGTTTTTGGCACGACTAAACAAAAAGATATTATGAAGTAGTCTGAAACAACTATTTATATGGAATTAGTTTGGAGTTAAGAGAAAACAATACTCAGCTGAATCTTGTCAACACATTTTCTTTATATTTGGCGTTTTGAAATAAGGGCTGGGTACGGACATACCCAGCTGTACTTGAATGTGACTGTTACATGTGCAGACTGCTACACTGTCATCAGAGGGTTATTGGAAAGTTGATTCTCAGTAAAATGTCAAACAAAACAAGTATTTACACACAGCGGTTTCATTCTTGAACATTTCAGTGTACATTAAAGCTGTGAAAAAATACTTTGTATGTTAAATGCAGCTAGATATAAGGCTCGGATAATTTTATCAAGTTTTTCCCTTACACACTTGGACATTCATTTGCACTCAGGGCAGGATGTGGGAAAATTCTTCAACTAGGGACCATATCCTGCACTTTGCAGGGTGTTTACCACCTCTGACCCCACCCACTAAATGCTAATGGTGCCTCCCAGTCAGAACAGCAATCGAAAATACTCCCACAAATTTCCATACTTCCCCAGGGGGTAATGCCCTTCCCCTGAGAACTGAGTTGTCAATTCTCTGCTTCTAGTGTAAACACAACTGTTTTTAAAGCAAGCATGTGGCAACCTCGGTTAGGTCCCTAGTCAACGAAGCAGTACAAATTAAAGAGCCCGCACAGCTACGGCTACCTGCACACGTGGTCAAGACCCAAAGTCACACCTGGGACCCCACCACCTTGAATGAGGGCCTCCCTGGCTCTCCCATACGTCCTGGGGGCGTCGCCCCCCTGTGCTTGAGCCCCAACCAGATTGTCAAAGCCACAGTTAATGGATGACTGCCTCACACACGACTCACGTCCAGGAAGGGCTGTGTGCACCTTGGGCTCCCTTTACTCAGCAGGGTTTTTATTGCCCACTGTGTCTGCACAACTGCTTCTTGCTCCGGCAAAGCTGAATTTGTGGAGAAGACAGTGAATTCCTGGGACAACAAATCTATCATACCTGCGTGAACGCGAGCAAAGGAAATGGTTGTTTTCTCATGAGACCCATACGACCCTTAGTGGGGCAGACTTTGTGATTCCTCTCCTTCTCCATCAAACAGTGGGCCTCCACAAACACAGCAGACGAGGCTGCCCCATGCGGGTGATGAGGAACGTCAGGCCAAGGACCAAGGAAATGAGGTAGAGAGAAGGGGAAAGATTTCTAAGCTGATTCAAAACACAAGTCAACAGCCACTCCAATTTGGAAATTGAAAATGAAACCCTCTGACGTGAATTACTTTGTACAGAGTATTTTATGCTAATGCAGATGTTCAAATTTTACCTTCAAGTGCTCCCACAGCGAAACTGCTGACACAGTGACAGTCCAGCCTGCGGGAGGGACAAGGAGGCCCGACACAACTGCCTGGCCTGGGAGTCGCTGGCACCCAGAAGAGCCGCCCCCGAGGGGATGGGCGTGTCCTGTCTGCCCACCCGAAACCACACAGACAGATGGTCCTCGTTTGTTTAGGGGTGCCTTCCTTTACCACTCCTCCCCCACCATGCGGCAACCACTTCTCATCGTTTTCTTGTGTCCCCTCCGCAAGGGGCTGCCAGAGCAGCTCGCATCTATCTTTTTATGTTTTTGCTGATGATGTTTCTGATGCACTGGGTTTCTTCTTGTGATGAGAGAGAAAAAGTATTGATCTCCCAAAGACATTATTAGCTCATGGTTGCTGAGATACCCGAGAGCATTTTTTAAACAAATAATCAATCACCCGGCTGATTCTACCTCAGAAGATGAGCATCTTAGGAATTTATGAACAAAAGCGTATGGACAGAAGTGCCATTCTGTACTCAAGGGATCGCAGTGTGGACATTTTCTAGATGGGGTGTAATGCTTTTGTGGACTTGACTCGTTCATACCGCGTCAGGAAAAGCAGCGCTTGGAACTGCGCGCCCCGCGGGCTGCAACAGTCTCCTTAGACCTCACATGGCGTGGCCTTAGTGAGTTCGGTTTAATCTTGCTTTTATGCAACCTTTCTCCTCAGTGTTTTTTAAGATTTTATTTATTTATTTCCAGAGGGGGAAGGGAGGGAGAGAAACATCAAAATGTAGTTGCCTCTCACATGCCCCCCACTGGGGACCTGGCCTGCAACCCAGGCATGTGCCCTGAATGGGGATTGAACCAGCAACCCGTTAAGTTCACAGGCTGGCATACAATGCACTGAGCCACACCAGCCAGGGACGTTTTTCTTAATTTTTTTAAAAAACAGGAAATTCTGTGTATTTGAATTTCAAGTAAGGACTCAAAATGGACTTTCAAATGCAGATTTGAGAAGCAGGGCCCTCAAATTTGGTGGCTCTGGTTGTGCACGGCTGGCCGGTTCATGGAGACCAGAGTCAGGACCAACCTACGCGGGTAAAGCTGGACTCCGTCAAAGCAGGCAGCTTTAGTTGCCGTATGATTGATTATTCCAGGAATGTTCAATTACTGCACACCTCCTCCCTCACTTTGGTTTTCAGTCTCAGAGCCTGGGGAATATGGACTGATGGGGGTGGATGCATGGGGGTGGTCCGCTAGCCCTGGGGTGAGAGAAACTTTCTCCAAGGAACCCTCTCCAAGTAGGCCAAAATAGAGGACTAAGAATCGTAATCAGCCTGGGTAATATCATTTGCACTGAATGAAGGAGATTCACAAAATAATTCTAAGGCAATTTCAAATCAGGATTCTAAAAAAAAAGACTCATTTGGACTGAGCCCCTGTCCACCTTCTTTGGCCTGCGCAGTCTAGGGAAGCCGGGCTGCTGGATGCCTCCACGGAATGGTTGCTGGAACGTCACTCCCAGGCCACTCCGAGTTTTAATTTTTAGTGACTCTAGTATTGCCCTCTACATAAAGGTCCAGTTTTATCAGGTCTGATAGTTCTTGTTCTCTTAGAATTATACCTTCAGATACCAGTAACATTATAATTAGAAAAATTAAAGAAATCTTAGCTATAACAAGCTTACTGAACTGGGGATCTTCAGGGTTTCAAGGGAGAAAGGCACTAAAAGACAATGGCTTAGGCAACTCCTTTTGCACTGTCGGCCTGGAGAAAAGACTGCCCTGCTCCCCTACCCCCAGCTATTAGTGTCTACTCAACCTTAAGGTCTCAGACTCAGTATTACTTCCTCGTGGATGCTTTCCTTGACTCCTAAACTAGGACAGACCCCACGCTCTCCAAGCTACGCTGCCCCTCTCTTTCCCAGGACTTGTAAGTAGTGCCTGCATTCGTAATCATTAGTAAGCTTTCTTTCCTGCTGGACTCTGAGTCCGTGAGAGCAAAGGCCTTGTCTATTTTATTTATCACCATGTCTCCACTGCCAAGAACAGGAGCCTGGTATGCACTGGGTGCTGAGTAAATATTTGTTTAATGAGTGAATTTTCCGGTGTGATCTACTAAGGTAGAGAAAGAATGGCTGGCACAAAACCAAATAGTAGTGGAGATGGAGACATAAGTACTGAAAACTTTATTATTTTTTCTTTTCTTTAAAATCTTTACATATATAATCTCGTATCATTGCTCTAGTATTGATCAGACTTGGCTTTTTGTGTGTTTGAAAGTGATAAACACATGGTTTGGTTGGTTCTCTGACTGTGAGAATAGCAGACATTTGGAACTCCTCCAAAAATTTAGGCTAAATGCTCCTTAGACAAGTTCACCCACTTGAGCAGCGCTTTTATGTAAATAAAGTTTAGCACAACCTAAGAAGTGTACCGGAAGGCATTCTGCAACTTGTCCTCTCTGTGAATTGAAAGACCCCCGAGTTTCTTTTTCATGACGTTCACGATCAATTGCTTCACTTAGCACATCTGTTGTTCTGCCACCTCCACTTCCTCGCCTTTTGTAAAAGCAAAATTCTTGGAATTTATCTTACAGGCACAAATCACCTTGTAATTCTTTGTACTTAGTAGCTATTGAGCATGTAACTACAGAGCTTAACAATTACTATATACTGTAATCACGCAAAGATTTTAATCTTTCCAATTAGGTCTCGCCTTCACATTGGGGGAGAAAAGGAAATGTACAGGATAATTAGCTTATGGGCTAGTCACACTTCCAGGGATCGTCAGGGAGTTGTCTGCGGGAATGGTCTGAAGGTACAATTTATTTTTTGTTAAGTGCCTTTCATTAAAACTACCCCACATGCTTTACATTGAAGAGACTGGAGAAAAATTCTCCTCACAGTCTGAGTCAGCCCTTTGTCTGAATGGACCTTGGCAGAGGGTGGCATATTCTGCTATCCTTTGGGGTAAATAGTTGGTCTTCCATGTATAACAAGGGACTCCAGTCAACATTTTAAAGAGAGAGATGAAAAACTAACTAACTAAATAAAAGCCCACTTTATGCTTACTTTGCATGAGTTGGTTTCCCAGAAACTCTGGGAGAGAGAGTTTTGAGCTGCTACCTACTTTCCCTCAGACAGGAGCCAGCTCCATTCTGCCCGCTGGACCGGATTTCACACACCTCCCCTTACCTCTGCGCTGGGATGTCACGTCCAAAGCTGACCTCTGTTGTGGTGGTACCAACGACACCATGAAGATCTGCGACCGCTACAAATGTTACACAGTTATCAGCACATCACTTCCCCACACCTGCCCCCCTTCATGAGAGAGAAAGAGAGAGAGGGCGGGAGGCAGGGGGGAGGGGAGAGAGATTTGGGAAGAAATACACACAGGCACACACACAGACCTGGTAAAACAACCAGTAGAGGAATCCTGGAGCCAGAGCAGATGCTCAGTAAAAATAAAGGAATTTCTCTTTCCCTTCCACAGCAGACAAGAAGTGTGAGACCACGCGGCTGTACAGCTGCGTGTGGAGGTGGACCTGGGGCGGGGGGTTTGGGGGGTGGGCGGGTCATTGTGCCTATTGTAGCAGATAGATGTGGCATTTTCAGAGGTTGACCTACCAAGTGGGAAGGCTGGAGAGGAAGGGGGCCAGGAAACGCGGGTGAGTAGAAGAGAGACGTGCCCCGGCATGGCATCCACTCCTGCGAGCAGGAGCCTGGCTGCGCAGGGATCTCTCTGGGAACATTCTGCTGAAGTATACAGAATTGCTGGGAACTGGGTTCAGGGTTTTGGGGTGTGCGGGGGGCTTGGAGCAATTTATTTTCCAGAGATACAAAAAAGGGGGGTTGAACTTAATACTTGTCCAACTTTGCAGTCTCATTAAAGTCATACACCACCCTTTATTCACTATCGTCAGGACGAAACAATATTGCCCACCCAAATTGTTGAGAACTTGCATGAGGTGTCCCGAAGCTGGTGCTGCAGAGGTTCAGGGGAAAGAACAAGCAAGAACCTTATTTCTAAGGGTCTTATAATCTCATTGGGACAAAGCCAACTCACATAAAGTGGTAAGAGAAAAATTAATTGCTGGACAGTTTGATACTTGCTAAAAAAAAAGTCCAGTAGGGTTTTGAGAAGCTGGGGAGCACAGTAGGCAGATGGTTCTTAAAGACCATAATAATAGAGCCTTTCTGAGCTTCCATGCCTGCTAATGTATTTTTTCAGTATTATTATGAGCTCCATTAACATCATCAGTAAAATTATAGTACTGCTAAAATAGATCCATAATAATAAATTCTTTACTATGGTTATAAACTCATTCATCCTTAGACTACACCCCAAAGTGGATGAATGCCAAGTATTTTAAATCCCTGCTTTATACTTACTGAGAGAGTCAAGTTCAATACCTTGTCTCCAGCTTTTCATCATGTCAGTAGCAGAGCCGGGGGGGAAAAACAAAACAAAACCCAAGTCTCCACATGTGATCACTGGCTCTAATGAAAGAACCTGAAGAGCGACCCTGGATTTGAAGAAGGAAGCTGGGCTAGAGAAGTCCCGAATGACAGAGGAGATGAGGACAACCAAGGAAGTGATACACACACGCCTTCCGTGTGGAGCAGACAGGATGTACATCTGTAGGCCTTCAGACAGTAGGGAGGTATGTGGACCATATATGGAAAAATTGGAACTGTGGAGCTAAGTCAAGATTAAGGTGTGCACGTGGGTCTCTATCTCAGCAAGGAGCAATTCTAGGAATGTTTTAAAGATACTGGCAGGCAGGCCAGCTGAGAAAGTAGCTGTGGGAACTTAATGTAAATTTAGGGGTCAAGGACAGCTTTTATATCTGAGGCCTTGGCAACAAATTACAGAAAAAAAGGAACAAAAGACATATATATATATATATATATATATATATATATATATATATATATATGTATATATATATATATATGTATATATATATATTTATATTTATATATATATTTCCTAAAGAAGAAATTTAATCAGAACAATATCAGGTAGTGAAGACAGGAAGTACTGGTGTGTTTTAAAGTGACAGAGAAGATAAATAGAGCAGAAATGCTCATTTAAGGAAGATTGTCACATAAAAAGAAAATATTTAGTACCTGAAGAAGGGGATGTTAAACATCAAGGTATGAAAAGTAAAACTAAGCTCAATATTGAATGGGCTATAAGTTTTAGTTCAACTTTTCAGAAAATACAGGGAGAGCAGACTTCTAAGACCTAGAAATGCCAGTTGTTGCCTGTCACGCCGTGGTTGTGCCAGCCGCTCCAACCAAAAGATGCTGCTAGAATGGCTCTTGGACTTACCAGACCTCTTTATCCAGAAGAACATAGGAATTCAAATCTTGAATTCCTTCCTTCCTTCAGTGTTCATTCATTTAATTTTCCGTTCATTCATTTAACAAATATTTATCGAGTGCTTACTTTGTGTCGGTCTCTGTGCAGGCTGTTGGGGATATAAAGATAAATAAGGCCCACATGGCCCATGCCCTTGAGGAGCTCTCCATCAAGCAGACAAAACAGATGGCTTGGGAAATATGTAATTAGAAAGTAATGTAATGATGTGTTGTAATAAAAGAAAGCTCATAGACAATTGCACCGTCTTTTGAAAAGGGGCTTCCATTTCATTTCTGAAATTATATGTTGCTTACCCCACATGAGAGAATTATCCAAGCTGTTCACACTGCTCAGGGAGGACTCCGAGGGCAAAGGAAGGCTGTCAGAATCACTCGTCATCGAGCAGAGATGGCACCGAGATGACAGGGAGATATGCGACTGGCATCTGAAGGAGATGTTTTGTTGGAGAAGCTTTTATTTTGACAGCATTCAACATAGTTCACTACCAAGCAGAATTGCTGCAAGAATACCGGCATTCTTCCTTATCTAGCAGGGCAGCTCCGGCCAGGTGGCCTTTCCGTTCTGCAAAATGACACGTGCCATCCTCAGACAGAAAGGCAAAACTCTCCATTGAAAAGTCAGATTCAGTCAACCAATAGGTCACTTGTTATATTGATATCAAACAAGAAATTTTATTAATTTTGGCACTGAAAAGACATCTTTGTATTCAGAGAATTAACTAAATTTCAGGGCATTATATGGACAACCAAGTATACTTTTAAAATCTTGTTCAAGAAGGGCAAAGACAAAGCTTATAAACATTCCGCATTATGTTGGAAAGATACACCAAGTGGAATAAGCATAGAGGATAGGATTGAATCTGTAGCATAAATCGATAATACTGAAAATTTCTTTATCATAGGGTTCGTCTCAACTTATGGTCCATGAATCTGGCTAAATGGCTTCTTTCTATACACTTTGTGGTATAAAGATTATGTCATTGTCAAGCAGGAGTTTGAGAAGGAGATCACATTCTAAGTCAAGGAGTAGGCGATGATCCAAAAGTCCAAGATAGAGAAGATCTCATTCCAGAGAGAGAGGTCGAATGTCAAGAGCACATCAAAAACCAGAGAAACAAAGAAAGAAGACAAAAAAAAGAAACATTCCGAAACACCACTAGAACGTTATAGTGCAGATGGTCCAGAAGTGCAAGCAGAGCGAGATTACAATGAAGAAGCCGGAGTGCCGCAGACCTCCGACAAAGCCTGGGTCTCCAGGGAGAAAATTGTCTCGCTCACCCTCCCCTAGGAGGCATAAAAAGGAGAAGAAAGAGAGAGACAAAGGAAGAGGCAGATAGGAAAGAGAATGATCAACAAAGAAGACGAAAAAAAGTAAAGATAAGGAAAAGGAAAGAAAATCCGAGAGTGATGAGATATAAAAGCAAAGCAGGTTACCCCTGGGGCGGGTGGGGGGGGAGAATTATGATGAAGAGGATCAAGGGTGTGACTGCACGGGAAAGAGAAAGAAGAGGGGAAGAAACCAGCAGAACCAGGTTCCCCTAACACAAAGGAAGTTCTGAGGAAAAGGGACCTGGTGATGCAGTGGGAGACCTAAAGTGAATGGGGAGACCATCATGAAGACGTGGGTATGAGTGACTGAACGTTGCCTCCTCGGGAGTCCAACCATGTACACGTATCGGTGTCATTCCTTCGTGGTTTCTCAATGCTGGCTTGCTCATCTCAAACCTTAGATGTATACAGCTCTAAGCTATCAATGGTTATAAATCTCCTGATATTGATTAAAAAAAAAAAGAATATGTCATTAATAAGGCCCAAGTCAGGAATGATTCAAGTATCCTATGAACAGAGGTTGCACATATTCATACAAAATGATGTTAAGAGCTGAAGCAAATTTCCAGATAATTCAATAAGAAAAATATCCAGAGCCCTGGCTGGTGTGGCTCAATGGATTGAGCACTGACTTGCAAATCAAAGGGTCACCTCAATTCCAAGTCAGGGCACATGCCTGGGTTGCAGGCCAGGTCGCCTGTGGGGGGTGCACAAGAGGCAACCACACATTGATGTTTCTCTCCCTCTCTTTCTCCCTCCCTCCCCCTCTCTCTAAAAATAGATAAATAATTTTTAACAATTAAAAAAAGAGAAAAATATCTAGTTTTCCATTTGTATATTATAAGGGAAGCACATAGACATTTTAGGGGTCTGGCATTATTGTCATACCACTACCTGATGCTCCATGTTTATAGTAAGATACTGTGTTTACTCAATTTATATTTTTTTGGTGGTGACTGGGGGAGGTTGTAGCTATGGAGATTATTGAGGGGGAGGTATAAAACACTCTCAAGTTATCCCTTGGTCCTGCCCCTCTCTGATGGCCAAACTTGGGAGTAACTGAGCCAAGGCAATCTTGAGAAAGGAGAACAAAGCTGGAGGCATCATGTGCTATGATTTTAAACCATACTACAAAGCCATAGTAATCAAAACAGTATGGACTGGCACAAAAACAGACACATAGATCAACGGAACAGAATAGACAGCCCAGAAATAAACCCATGGTTATATGGTCAGTTAATCTATGACAAATGAGGCAAGAATATATAATGAGATAAAATACAATCTCTTCAATGACTGGTGGTGGGAAAACTGGACAGCTGCATGCAAAAGAATAAAAAATAATGACTGGATCACATTCTTATACCACATACAAAAATAAAATCCAAATGGATTAAAGGCTTAGATGTAAGATCAGAAACCATAAACTCCTGGAAGAAAACATAAGCAGTAGACTTTTTGATACTGGTCTAAGAATTGTATATTTTGGGGGGTATGTCTCCCCAAGCAAGCACACCAAAATTAAAAATAAACAAATGGGATTACATCAAACTAAAAAGCTTTTGCACAGCAAAGGAAACCGTCAACAAAACAAAAAAACAATCACTGAATGGGAGAAGATATTCACAAATGACATATCCAATAACAGGTTAATATTCAAAATATATAAAGAACTCATACAACTCAACATAAAAAAAACAAAAAACAAAAAGTAAACAACTAGATTAAAAAATGGACAGAGGAGCCCTAACTGGGTGGCTCAGTTTGTCGGAACATTGCCCGCTATACCCAAGGTTTGCAGGTTCGATTCCCAGTCAGGGCACGTACCTAGACTGTGGGTTGGATCCCCAGTCAGGCCGCATATGAGAAACAACTGATGGATGTTTCCCTTTCTGTCTTTCTCCCTTCCTCTCACTCTAAAACCAATCAACATATCCTTGGGTGCAGATTTTGAAAACATGGGCAGGGGACCTGAATACACATTTTTTTTTTCAAGAAAAAAAAATATAGGTGGCCAACAGACACCTGCAAAGATACTCAACATCACCAATCATCAGGGATCAAATCAAAACCACAACGAGATACCACCTTACACCTGTCAGGCTAGGACAGGGAATATAGTCCATAGTGTCATAATAACTTTGTACAATGACACATGGGCCCTAGACTTATTGTGGGGATCATTTCATAAGGTATATAAATGTTGAATCACTATGTCATCCACTGGGAATTCATTCAACATTCTATGTCCACTATACTTAAAAAAAAAAAAAAAAAAAACCTTGGGAGAAACTGAATACTGTAGCTCTGGAGAGAATCCTAACATTATTGGCACATTACAAGGGTCTGAGGCACATTCCACTTTGACCCAGCATTTCCTAAACTTGACTTGCCACAGAACCAACCTCCTCCACTTTGTTTCCCTCCCCAACTCATACTGGTGTCTCAAGGAAATTGTGTTTCTTAAAACTCATTTGCTTGGCACTCCCAAAAGATGTTTCAGAAACTATGTACTCTCTTGTAAACATTTAAGTCAACATCTAACATTTTTTTTATCCTGGATTTAAAGAAGTTTACTCTTTGTTTATAGGAGATAGAAAATATGAAACATATTAGAATTTAAAATAAGATAAGAACTGACAGTAATAAAAATAAATATGACAGGCTTGATAAAATAGGTTTTAAGTGACTTCCTGAAATTCTGTTTGAATCAGAAAGAATTTAAATAGAATTTTACTTGCGGGCTTTGTCCTTAAAGAGTTGCTAATTCTAGGAAACATCCCAGGAACTTTTGCACGATAATATCACTAATCCATATCATTGGTTATTCCAAATTCAGAACCTCTCTCAAAAGTCAAGTTTCATCCTTAACAGAAGGAACTGATATGCCAAGCAAAGTCGGGTTGTGCACTCGTTTAAGGTGACTTGATGAATCAATGACCCACCATAGAGAGACTTGGCCATGGTGAAGGCGATGGCTTTCTTTTTCGAGTGTGATTCAGGTTATCAGGCAGTTTTAGAAAAAAGGACATACATATATAAAAATGTCAAGGATCTAAACATTTTTTTTTGAATTTTATTTTTAGAGAGAGGGGAAGGGAGGGAGAAAGAGAGGGAGAGAAGCATTAATGTGTGGTTGCCTCCCGCACGTCCCCTACTGGGGCCTGACGTGAAACCCAGGCATGTGCCCTGATTGGGAATCGAACTGGCAATCGTTTGGTTCACAGGCCCGTGCTCAATCCTCTGAACCACACCAGCCAGGAGGAGGACCTGGAAATTGATTCCCTTCAAATGACCTGTTTAGCGTATGCACCTTCTGGAAAGTCTTTGTGGATCCACAGTGTGTGCGTACCTCTATAAGAAGACCTTCTGCTGTAGAGCACACTCCAGGTGCTGCTGCCACAGTGCTGGGCACTAGTATCTGAATTAGTTTCTTGCCTAAGACTCTTTTTGCCCCAACCCAGTTACTTCCATTGCCCCCAAACAGCTTTTTTCTATAGAGTGAAACAAATTTCTCAGCTGGTGGGGAAGCCCCTCCACAATACCGTCTTTGCTCCTGTTTTCTTCCCTCCTCTTAGCCCCATGCCCTGAGAACCCTCCGCTCCAGCCCCAAGGATCTCCATACTCTTTCTTAAATGTGCATTCTCCTTCCTGCCACTGTGTCCTTGTCCTCTCTGTCTGGGAATGATATTCTCCAGATTCCTCCTTCTCCTCTCTGATGAGGAAGAGCTTGACTCACACCTTCAGGAGGGTTTTCCACACAGTCTCTGTCCCTTTGCCCCTTCCCTTGGTCCTTTGTTTGAACCTCAGTATATCTTCTGTGTCTGAGTGCCTCACACGAGTGTTACCTGGACAAGCGTTTGTCTTCTTCATTAGGGTCAAGTCTGTGAGCAGCGAGGACTCTACCGTGTTCACCTGTGCACCTCCCAGCACAGGGCTGGTTAAGTGCTGACAGAGTGATCAATCTAACCAGTTAAAACCCATTTAGTATACGAGAGGCGCACACAATTTGCAAGGGGAATGTTGCTCTTCTCTGTACTTGGGGGCCCTCTGCCCCAGGAGTTTGACATTTTGGCACCAGCCACTGCTGGGGAAACCGTGTGCGGGTGACTTGCCAGCTGGCTTATATTTGTGGAACAGCAGTGAAATTTGCAAGGCGACCCTCAGCAATACAAAGGCAAATGAATATCTTTTTGTTAAAAGAAAACAAAAAAGTCTGCATGCCCGAAGTATTTTAGGTGAATGAAGACCTTGGAAGTTCCCCATGAAGAACTTCCTTCCCAGTTGTCAGTAATGTCTTTGTGGCAGGTCCTAATCTTTTCTTTTTCAAATTTCCTTCAAAGGATGGTTAAGGAGTCTTTAATTAACTATTAAAATGGGTGTTCTAACATGGAGGACAAGATTTAGAAAATCCCTTTAATTACTGGAACTAGATTTTCAACTGATTTGTAAATACCAGTTTACTCTTCAACCAAATTGGGCTTTAATTAAACTGGGGTTGGGGGCCTAAATACTGAAAAGTGCCTTTATTTGCATCACCCCCCTCCCACTTCAATGAAGTTGGCTTAAGGGCGGGGATGAGAGACTCCTATGGTTTATTGTTTAAGCTGGAAAATCAGGCAAATTGGATTTTCTTTCCATAAAGGAACTCATGGAAATTAGACACACCCTTGCCACCTCTGATTTATTCAAATGCCTTTGCTATAGGATTACCACGGGGTCCCTCAGTGGTATGAGTTTATGAACCAGCCATGCGTTTCTTCCTCTGCTCCTCCCTCTCTCCCTTCCTTCTTCCTTCCCTCCCTTCCTTCCTTCCTTCCTTCCTTCCTTCCTTCCTTCCTTCCTGTCTCTCTCTCTCCCTCCCTGTCTCTCTTTCTCTCCCTCCCTCTCTCTCTCTCTCCCCCCACCACCCCCTGGTTACACGAATCAGGCAAAACTAGGCTTATGGTTGTAATGACAAGGAAAGAAAAACCAGAGCTTGCTCCACCCCTCCTTCAGTTTAATGTTTAACATTCAATATGGTGCACAGTTTGTTGAGAAAATAAGGCACATGTTTTGTCATTCCCCTTATGGATTTCAGTCAACACACGAAGGTGTTTGAAATGATCTGCTAATCCAGTTTCCTTTCCTTGAACCATCTGGTTCGAATTCTGTCTACCTGCTTGGAGCTCACCAGTCTCGTCTGCATGCACATATAAGGAAGTCACAACTCATTAACTGTTTAGGGAAAATCCCTGTGGAAATATACAACTTTACTATTGTGGTAGGTTTCCTCTTGGGAGCAAATTAGATAGGACCTTGATGTAAACCAAAGAAACTCGAGGGTTTTGAAACAGATGAATGGTTCTAAAAAATTAAACTAATTTGAAAGTTTTATTTTAAATGAGAACAGAGTTATTGCATACCATTGGCTCACGTACACCATCACTTAACTATATAAGTGGTCAACTGTAGCAGTGAGCAGAATGTGGCTTTACCAGCTTCATCAGGGGCCCTCAATCTAATTCCAGGAATGAGATTCCAGTAAAAATAAAATGAATGGATAATTATCCTATGGCAGATGCTTATCATTGGCTCAGCCAATAGACCTGCTTGATCTTCTTGTTGTCTCCATTTTAGTGGCTGGAAGAGCTAACCCTCTTTTACAGCCTTCCTTGAAGCATGTCTATGTCCCGTGGTTTTGGTCAATGAGTTACAAGTCAAAGCTTTCTGGGGGCTTCTGGAAAACACTTCTCTTTTCTGATAAAAGGGAAAGACATCACTGTCCTTCTCCTTCTTCTTAAACCCCAAAAGAAAGATGGAATGCAGATGTGATATCTAGAGCACAGGCAATCATCTGAGGACCATAAGGAAAGTCTGTAAAAATTGAAGACATCAACCTGACTTTGGTAAGGTATTGGGCCCAACCCAATGACTGCCCCTCTCTAGACTTCTTCCTGTCTATTTAAACTACTTTACTGGTTACTTGCAGCTGAGAGCAATCCTAACCAATCGGTATAAACCCTATACACTTGTATCTGCCTTGAGAAAGGTCTTACTGAATTGAGTAACTCAATCAACCTTCCTTCCTCCACAGTGGCACCTGGGCACTGGTGGGTTGGGCATCCACGCAGGTCTGGGAAGCAGTGTTTGGGCCTGACCACCACAGGGTTGGTGATACAGTGTGAGTTGAAGCAACAAGTCAAAGAACCAAAGAGAAAGATTAAAGATTATTTCCCAGCTTCCACCACACGCATGGGTAAGTGATGCAATAAGAATGTTGCAGTCTATCTTATACGTTGTGAGTGCAAATAAAGACTCAGCTCTTTGTGTAGTATTTGCAGCCCCCTCCCCCCATCACAGGCCCTTCTCTGACTCACTCAGATACCCCTCTTTCTCTCTACTTCTCTCTTCCTACTTCTCTAGCACCTGGAATCTCCTGATGCTGTCAAAGTGATGATTTATTTCCTTATTTGTTTATTTATTATGGCTGAACTTTGATGCCGGTTGACACCCCCTTCTCAATTTCCTTCACCTTTCCATTTTTCTTAAGCACTTTCCCTCAGCACCTGGTCTCATCTTACACAAAGTTAGTTCAAAAGTACGTGAAAATTTATGTGTCTGAAATTTTAGCCAAAAAACCGCCCCCAACTTTCGGTGATGATATAAAAAGAGAATCCTTAAGAGCAGACGCAGATGTTGCATTTCCTGATTTTAAATAGGACATAATATCTAAGAGCAAAGAGCTGTCAAAAACATTTTTGCTTTTCCTGAACTGGATTGTATTTTTTTTTTTTTTTAAAGAGTACTTCTTCTTGATCTAATATACAGAACGGAGGAGAAAATAAGCCTACAAAAATCTGGCTGTATTTGCTTTCTCTTTTTTTCCCCTCTTTTTCCCTAGAGGTGCACAGCTCAAGGACAAAGAATCTTTTCTGAGAGGAGTTCTTCCTCTGTCCTGGAAAAATTCCAAAGACAGACCCCCAATTCCGTAGGTCAAAGGCCTGCTTCCCCGAAGTCCCTGCTTGGGCAGGAAGCAGTGGATTTCCGCCTCCACGGGAACCTCTGCCGGAGCGGGGCAGGTCTGGGGGAAGGGAGGCAGCTGTTTCTGACCACTCACATTCAGAATTTAAATTGGCAGTGACCGCCCAGAGCTGAGATCCTGTCTCCAGGTCTACGGGGATGGAGAACCGCCTGCCTGCCTCTTTTTACAAACCCAGGGCAGCCCTGACAGGAAGGCTGAGAGGGAGGAGCCCCTAACTGCAGGGCAGGACCCTCCGAAAGCCCGAGAGACAGTGTTTCCCGAAGTGCGTCCTGGTGTGTCGTGCGACCTCGGGTCATAACGAGAGCTCGCTCTGCAAGACGAAGTTTCCTTGGCCGAATATATTTGGGGAAATGCCGACTTTTAAACAAGTTTCTTCACTACTGTGATTCTCTCAAAGGAGCTTTAGTATCCAGTATTTTCCAAATTTTCTTGATGGTATCATGAAGGAAAGTAATTTTTCTCCTATCCTTATGTTTTCTTCTGGATGGTCTAATAATTAAATTAATATGAGAAAGATTAATGGGAGAAAATAACTGAACTTGTCCCATGTGCGGGAGTTCCCTAAGAATATAAGACCCAGGGCAAATGGGTCGGCTGAGGCTTACATGCCATTCTGGACTATGGCTAAGGAGAGGGAGGCAGGAGCCTGGGACTTGAAGAGAAGGGAAGACAATTCACAGAGATGAAAAAGAGAAAATATTTGGTAAACAAATTCTTGCTGGGTCCACCCAGAGATAACGGCACACGGTGGGTGGGTGGGGCGCCCGTCAGACAGCTGCTAGATTCCTTCCTTCTGCACCGTTTTTCATATCAGGCTAAGGTGGTAGCTCCCTTCCTGTGAGCAGGTTTCTAGCTGAATTCCTTTACTCAGGTAAGGGGGAAGGTCAAAGTTTCTTTTTGAGTCTTTTGTTTCTTAAAAATAATCAGCCTAAAATTAATAATTAATATCTCTAAAAGGCGTGTTGTGAGGTGGCAAACTCAGCTTCCCCTCAGTGGCCAGCTTACCATTTTTGTTTTTCTTTTTGGTGGGGCAGCAAAATGCTCCTGAAATAGTAGCAAACCATTTCTGTAATGGAAGGAAATGCTGCAGTGAGAAATTTGTTGCTGGGGTCCATCTACCTTCCTTTCCTCAGTTTTCACCAGCTACATAAGTCATAACAGCTAACTGTATTTGGCTGCTTGTACTTGATACGTTCCCTAACCCAGTTCTCCAGCGAATAAGTAACCAATTCGTTTAATACCTGAAGACTTCTAAACGAACCTGGTCTCATGCAGACAGAATGTGCAGACTGAATACATTGTTCTGCCTCCACTTATTGGCAAAGCAAAGTTTGCCCTTCTGAAGGGGCGTCAGAGGACACGCACTGTTTACACAGGCACAGGGAATTATTGGCAAGACTGCAGCTGCATTTTCCAGAGCCCCATGAGCTACCCATTGCATTCAGTAGAAAGCCAATAGCTTCCCCCGACTTGTTTGGTCTTGAAACAAACCCTTGGCTAATTCCTTTTTTGGGAGAGAAAAGAATTTGAAAATGATTGTTCGTTTTAAAAAAAGATATGACTTTTTTTTTTCTTCTTTGCCAGCTAGGATGATCCCTGATTAAGATCTTTTTTCTTTTTAATATCCCTAAAGCACTACATATGCTGACAGCTTGCAAATTGAGTCCTCCAGCCCGGAACTTGCCTTCTGAGCTCCAAACCAAAGTATACAACCACCCACTGCACAGGCTGTCCCAGAGGCACCGCGAAGGCATCACTGTTCCTCGGTCTCCTCTGACTGTCCCCCCACCCTGACTAACGATGCTACTGTCAGATGGGCCCAACCTGGCACTTTCTCCCTCTCTCTCTCTTTCTCTCTCTCTCTCTTTCTCTCTCTGTCTCGATGACTTATTGCATCTAATTGTCAGGTCTACTTCAAATAGCTCTCAAAAATGTCTCCTCTCCTAACACTGCCTTTCCCTTGGTGTGGAAAAGACAACCCCTGCCTTGCTTATTACCTTTCAGGATCTGACTTCTCCAGCCCCCACCTCACCCTGCACTCTGTCTCACACTAGTTTCTGGACAGTTCCCCAGGCTCACCCTGTTGTCTCCCACTGCTCTGTGCTTTACCTGCTACTTCCCTTTCTTTAGATGCCATCCCCCCACTTTGCCTGATGAACTTCTTCCCCGTGCCTGGTGTCTGAGACCTCCACCACGTGCTTCTCTTCTCAGAGCCTTCCCTGAGCTCCCCGCAGAAATGGCCGCTCCGGTCTTTGTGTCACCACTGTCTTCACCAGAATCCGTGGTTTTACCTGGGTATGCAGAGTCCTGAGAAATAATACATGTTGGCTGTGTTGGGGTGAATTGGTATGCAGCAAAAGCAAGCTGATGCAGCCAGGCATGTCATAGGTGCTTAATAAGTGTTCAATGAACAAGCAAATTGAAAACCTGAGGGTATTTTATTTCCCCTCTACAAGATGAAAGAAAAGAAGACGGTATTTGTGACCAAGTTGTCTAACTTGGAAGTTGACTGATGTAGAAGAAAATCCTTGGGGGAATGCCAGGGACTTAGTCATCCTTTCTTTGCCGTCCTGGAAAGTTCAGTGGGCAGATGGCAGTGGGCTGCCTGCTCTGTCAGGGCCCTTCTGCGCAGGTGTCTGTGGTGCCCCGAACTCCAGTTTCCCAGAACTAGGACCAGTTGCCACCCAGCTGGCATCTCACCTCCTATACCCCGCTGAGCGTCTGGGCCTTTTAAATGATCCAGTAAGTGTTCAGTATCCTAGTACAAAGCCTGACACAGAATATACACTCGCTAAGAATGAATTTTCTAGTCTTGCCATTTTTTAATAGGCAAAAATACAAAACTAAATTTTTTTCTTGAAAATCTGGGCATCGGCTGTGGCAAGAGGATGAGTGCCAGGTTGCAGCAGGTTTTGCTATAGGTTTCTGCCTCTTTCTTTCTAACGCAAATCGTTCCTCCATCTACACCTTCCCTCTTTCTCTGGCATCCCCAACCTCTCCCTCGTCACTGGCTCCTGCCACTTTACCTGTGAAGAAGTTCAAGTTTCTCTTGTTGGAGAGAGAACTCCCCTGCATTCTGCTCCACACCCACTCAGGCTACTTCCACCAAGGGACCTAAAGGCAGGTCTCCTCTAGGGTCCTCTGCAGTCTGGGTCCCATCCTGGCTACCTCACTTATTTCTCCTGCTATGGTCCACTCTAAACTTCTCATTGCTAAGTTGAATGAAAACTTCAGTCCTTACCTAATTTGTGGAGTCAGCCTCCATCAAAACTCTTCTCTTTCTCTCTCTGAAGTCCCATCCCCTCTTGGCTGCTGTGATATCACCCCGGGCTAGTCTTCTCCCTCCCCCTCTGAGAGCAAAGTCTTACCCATCCTTTGAAACCCAGTTCAATTTCTACTTCTTCCAAAAACATTAAATCCCATTCCTAAACTTACTGGTTATAACTTAATTATTCTAATATTATTATTTCATATTAATGTTATTATTCCAATAGTATGTCCAGATGAAATCAACATTTTTATCTCACTGTATTTGTGAGTGGGTATTTCTTTCCCGATTGAGAGATCCTGAGGTGGCTGGGAGACGGGGAGGGGCATTGTTTAACTCCTCCTTTTATTCCTTTCCAGCTGCTGTCACATTCTATGCACTGACATTGCTCTCACTCATGAAAACATATTCTGAGTCATCAGTTCAATTTAGTTTATGCAATTCAGTTCGGTTCAGCAGGGTCACAGTGAACTGTCTGTTGAATGTCAGGCGTTGTGTTAGGCCCGGAGATGCACAAATGAATGAGGCTCAGTCTTTGCCCTTGAGCTCTGAGCTGGGCTGGAACCGGCTTGGGTAAGAAGTACTAAACGTCCATAGTGAATTTGCGATTTAGGCTTGTAGACTTCTGCATGGCTGGTCCACTGACTTTTGGTTGGTTGAAGGGATAATTCAATATGTGGCCGTAGCAACACAATGTGGCATCATGACGGCCTCAGTCTTTGAGGTGATTGTGCTCTGCTCCCACTGGTGAGATTGGTCGGGTGTGCTTTGTGCCCTAACATCTCCACCTCTTTGTGGGCACAAGGCTGATTCCACTGGCCAAAATCCAGGATTACTCCCCTAGGAAGTCTGAAGAACCTGTCTCCAGGTGGCTCTTCCCTAAGCAATGGAAGAGAGTTTCGACTAGGTGACCTCCATAGTCTCTTCTGACCTTAAAACGCTGTGATGGTATAAAAGCAGCCCTGAGCCACAGGCGTGAGTTCCGCCTCTGGCTGTGAGTTCGGCGGTAGCATTCATGTTAACCTGTTTGGCTTGTTGGTGTTAATCAGCAAATGGTTGCCGGGACAATATTTGAGGGGTGGATTCTAGTGGATTAATGAGGTGGGGGGCGGGGAGAAAGTGTGCTTTGAGGAGATGGGTAGTTCTCCACCTTTTCCTGGAAACCTTTTATGTTCTATGGGCCCTCAGCTCAAACAGCAACTGGCCTTTATAAAATATTCTGGACTTACAGCGTGATGAGCCTCTGACCACACGGCTCCTCTCTCTCTCTCTCTCTCTCTCTCTCTCTCTCTCTCTCTCTCTTTCTCTCTCAAAATCATATGTATTTAATTTGTAGCCCCCCAGGAGATTTTAATCTCTCTGAGATTAGGGACTGAGTCTTACACATGTTTGGGAAATGCCCATGGTTTCATGCTGAAGACAGAGTATGTGTTTCATAAGAGCTTGATTAATAGTGTGAAAGTGGAAGTTTCCAAGGGCTGTAGCTTCAGCCTTCTGTGGCGGGCGGGTGGACGAGTGGGCGGGCAGGGCACACTCAAGGCTCTCTGTCCTCGGCAGCAGCCCCAAGCGGAAAGGAGACGTGACCTGTGCTAGAGTTAGGTCACCGTAGTGGTGCTTTCCCTCAAACTTGGGGCCCACCAAATCTAATGGTGTGAGCTGGGTTCTTTCACTGTTGGTTTCTAGAATCAGCCAAGTATGGGCTGACAGACTTTGGAATATAGGTGGGAGCTAGCTTCCCGTTCTCCCAGGGAAGTAAATACTCTATGTCCGCAACTCTGATTCCCACCTCTAGTTCAGGTCCTATGGCCCTCTTGGAGTCCAAGAGCATCTGTGGGAGTGGTAGATGCATAGTTTTCCAAAATTTTATGCAAATTTGTGATGTATAATCTTATTGGAGAATGGGTCTGTTGCTTTGAACACCTACATGTTCCTCCAAATGCTAAGAAACACTGCCCTGCCTGGGTGGCTCAGTTGGTTGGAGTGCTGTCCTGTGCACCAAGGGTTTGCAGGTTCGATCCCCCATCAGAGCACATACCTTAGTTGTGGGTTTGATCCCTGTCTGTGTATGTATGGGAGGCAACTGATTGATGTTTCTCTCTCTTTCTCTCTCTCTCTCCCCACCTCCTCTCTCTCTAAGATCAATAAGAACACATCCTTGGGTGAGGATTTAAAAATGAATGCTAAGAAACACTGCTCACATTTCTGCTACAGAGGCTTTCTTGGGAGTGATTCGTATGGGAACGTGCACAGAGACCCTACGGGACAGTGGGGATAAGCTCAGATTTTGTTTTTTAAAAAAGACTTTAGTAAAAAGAAAAACAATTTTAGGTTCAAGCTAAAGAGATTTTCCTATTCTGTACACCTGCATAGCCACTCCCCATTTTCAACATTCCCGCAGCAGAGTGATATGTTTGTTACAAATGATGAGCCTGCGTGGACACGTTGTTATCATCCAGAGGCCCTGATTTTCATTAGGGCTCCCTCTTAGTGTTGCCCAGTCTATGGGTTTGGATGAATTATGTGTATCTATCATTACTATCGCATATAGATATTTTCACTACCCTAAAAGTCCTCTGTGCTCTGCCTGTTCATCCTTCTCTCCCACCTCACCCCTGGCAACCATTCATCTTTTTACTGTTTCCATTGTGTTGCTGGTTCCAGAATGCCGTATAGTTAGAATAACATAGTATATAGACTTTTTCATGCACTCATCTGCATTCAGGTTTTCTCCACAACTTTTCATGGCTGGATAGCTCATTAAGGCCCTGACTAGTGTTCCTTTGTCTGTATGTGTCATGGCGCACTTACCCATTCACCTACTGAGGGACAACTTGGTTGCTCCCACGTTTTGGCAATGATAAATAAAGCTACTGTAAACATCTGTGTCAGGCTTTTGTGTAAACTTTAGTTTTCAATAGTCCCTCTGGTTAAAAAGATTAGGAGGGGAAAGATATTTTTTTAAATAACTGTTAAGTAGTGTATTTTTCTAATAATAATAATAATAATGTCAGTGGACCATTTATTATACCCTAGGTACTATTCTAATTGCTTTCCATGTGTTAAATCAGTGACTCCTCACAACCATTATTATGCCCAGTTTGCAGATGGAGAGATTGAGGTGCTGAGTGATTAAGAACTTGCCCGAGGGTAACAGCTGGTAAGCAGCATGACCGGGATTCAAACACAGGCCACCTGCTGCCTTACTGATGCTGTGTTTCTCTTTAAAGTGTCTTGCTTTCCAGTAAGACTCCCCAAGTGGGTTGTAATGATAACTTTGGCCTTTGTGGTCTTTGGGCACAGGGCTCACTCATGCCACTGATGGGCTAGTAGACTCCTTCTTGCCCCTGATGAGGAAAGTGAGAAGTTTGAGGGAAACCACAGTCTTCTGCCAAGCATGTGCCTGCCTCTGTTCAACTTCTGGGCCACCTGTGTTGAACATACAGTATTGGATGAATAATCAGAAAGAATCAAAGTCCAGTGATCTTCTGACTTAATATATATTTCCCTTGTTTAATATGTATTTCCAGGTGGGCTAATGTTTTAGGGAATCAAAGCAAAATGGAAATCAGAAAATGTGAATGTGGTTGAAAATCTCACAAGCAGAGGTATGGTAGAACAAGAAATACAATTTAGCTAATGGCCTATTCCCTCCAAATAAACATTTGTTTTTATATTAAAAATGACCTACTCTTAAATAATTGATTGAGAGACCCCTCCCACACATATACTCTACAACCCTGCCCCCTCCAGCCACACAGACAAACAAACAGAGGACACTGAGACACACAGACACCAAAAACAGTGACAGGCTAGTGGCTGACGGGGCAAGCAAATTGCCTCCTAATCGATCTAATAAGCTTTGAGGCTTAAGCAAATATCTACTGGGCAGCACAGTGAGCTTTGCACGACCTAAGTAAACACGCTCTTTTGATGTTGACACTGCTCTCCAGGCCGTGGGCTGCCGCAAAAGGCACCGAGTCCTATGGCCCAAAGGGTGGGCTTTCCCACTGGCCTGCGTCAAAGAGCAGTAGAGCTGAGGGCGGAGCTGGTGGTGGGCTCCAGCTGACACTGAATTGATGCTTTTCTGGAGTCCAAGGCCATGAGGCTCTCTGCCCTGGCCGGGGATGTTTTCACAGAGCTGGAATCCCCTCCTGTTCTCTCTCACTCTCCTTCCTCCCACCCTATCTACCCTAAATGTGTCATTCTCACAGTCCTCTGTGGAACTAAAATGACGTGAGAGTCTGGGCCAGCCTCCCACTGCTTGTCCAACTTTGAGGTTCTGCATTTGGCCCAGTGGAGTTCCTCAGCAAGATTAAAAGCAGATTGTGTGACAGCAAAATGACTAAACCATTTCTCATGAAAGACAATTTAAAAAAGAAGATTGCATTGCTTGAAATAATTGTTATAATACAGTGTATTTTGAATTTAATAGTCTCTATTGCCCAGGAAAACTGTCTGTGGCCATGTGCATGCACTTGGGATGGAAGGTAGAACACATTTATGGGTGAGGACTGCTTCCTTTTGTAGGCTCCACGGCCTACCACTCACATGCTTCATCTCACGTAATCCTCACAAGTCACCTGCCAGATAACCAGGACAGTGTCCTTATCGCTGTGTCACAGATAGGAATCTGTGAGGTTGTGACCTTGCTAAGGTCCCAAACCAGTCAGGTATGAACAGCGACTCCAATTCAGATCTGTTGCTGGGTTCCTCATTCTTCCTGATGCACGGCCCTGCTTAAGTGCGTCATGATACAAATGGTAGCTTTTCTAGTTGTTTCCTAGAATTCTCCACACCTCAGAGCCGTCGAAGTTTCGTCCTATTGTAGTTTATAATGTCAGAGCCTTCATTTGTCACAGAAGTCTCAGCGGGAGGGGAGTGGATGGGCAGGAGAACCTTACTTGCTACATTTAATGTCGCGCCCCCTCGCTCCCCAAGTAATCTCTGACTAGCGAAGAGTGAAGTGGAGTCAATAGGTCATTCCTGATTCTAATAACATCCCATTCCTAAGCCAGGAACTTAAGTAATGAAAATGAATTATGCCATTCAGTTACACTAAATGTAAGTAATTATAGTCATCTCCGTCCTTTGTAATCTTCTTAACGTTGTGGTATTTCCTGACTCTGACATAGTATGGTGTGATTACATCGATCAGCTGGGACGATGACTAATTCCTTTAAGCTATTTTCTGTCTGTTCTTATTTGTAATGGGGGAGCTATCTCTTTGTAAATCTGCACCAAGAAGACCAATTATTATTATTACTTTTATAGCCATAGCTTAACACAGTGCCTAGAACATAGTTAGTGCCGAATAAACGGTGGTTATAATAATAAAAATTCAAGGTTTGCTCAGGAACCTGCTGAGCAGGAGAGTTTTGAAGCACTACAGTTACATAATAATTTAGGAAATCTGTGAAAGCTTTTGAAAAGTGGCCATATCAGAAACCCAAGGAAAAGCAGCCAAAGGGTTGGTTCACCAATAGCATCTTTTTATTTATCCCTTTCATGTCTTCAATTTGTCCATGAAAAAGGCAGAAAAGAACATTCCCAAATTAACATTCCCTTTAAAAATAGCCACGACTTTAGAATGATAATGTGGACATGCTTGCTGGGTTGGAAGGACTTTAACATCATCTGATATTAATAAAACCCCTCATGAAGGACCTTTCCAAGGGCTTCAGATCAAAGAACTTGCCCCAGCGGTAAACCAGTTCACGTCGGAGCCCAGCGAGGAAGCCTCTCGCTCGGACCCGGTGGGATTCTGAGGAAACCTACCACCAGGTTGCACTGTCTGTTACCACAGGTAAAGGAGACCCCGACAGACCAAAGGGCAAGATGCCCGGGGTGCCTTCCTCATGTGGACCTGCTGGGAAGAGCACAAGGAGACACACCCAGGCTCTTCCATCAGTTTCTCTGAATCTCCAAGAAACGTTGGGAGAGATGGACGACCGTGTCTGCAAAGGACAAGTGAAAGTTCAAAGATCTGGCAAAGAGTGACCACACTTGCTCTGACAGGGAGATGAAAAATTACATCCCTCCCAGCGGTGACAAGAAAGAAAAAAGATGCCAGTGCTCCTAAAAGGCCTCCAACTGCCTTCACTGTCTTCGGCTCTACGCACTGCCCAGAAGTCAAAAGCAAACACCCTGGTTTATCCACTGGGGAGATTGCAAAAATTGGGTGAACTGTGGTCTGAAGAACCAGCCAAAGATAAGCAACCCTATGAACAAAAGCAGCTAAGCTAAAGAAGAAGTATGAAAAGGATATTGCCAAGGGCGAAAGTGAAGTGGGAAGGAAGGGCCTGCAGGCAGGCCAGCAGGCTCAATGTCGGAGAGCGAGCGCAGCGGAGAGGAGCAGGAAGAGAGTAAAGATGAGGAATTGAAGGGTGTCCTGTAAGGATGCGTGTGGAGTGTGTGTGTGCACTCAGGCAATTGTTTTGCTAAGAGTGCGAATTCAAGTGCAATTATTAGCTTTGGTGTAAAAGCTGTACAGATTTTTGTAAAGCTGATAAGATTCCTTGTAGAAAAAATAGTTTTTTTCAGAATGTAGGTTGCAGCTTTCTGAGGTGCTACTACATGCAGTTAAATTTTAAGGCTTCAGATGTTAAATGTGTCTAAATATTTAATGGTTTCTTTAATTTCTTGACTTGTGTATGGTAGCACAGCGAAGTCATAGGAATTAATATCAATAGTAAATTTTGGGTTTTTTAGAATGTTGGATTTGGGTTTTTTTAATTGTAATAAAATTATGTATATTTAAAAAAAAAAGAAAAAGAAAAAGAACTCTCCCTAGAGGCTCACCCCACCCATTTGGTCCTGAGCTGTTTAGACCGAATTTGGCAGAAAAGGAAACATCCAATAAATACTTTTTCTCTTTTAATTTTATTTTTAATTACTGTTTACACTTGATATTATTTTGTATTAGTTTCAGGTGTCCAGTATAGAAGTTAGATAAGCACTTCACAGAGTGTCCCCCCAAATTTCCATTACCCCCTGGCACCACACACAATCATCACAATATTACTGACTATATTATCTACGCTGTACTTTACATCCCCTTGACTATTTGTAATGGCCAATTTGTATTTCTTAATCCCTTCACACTTTTCACCCAGTTCCGCAACCCTCCTCTCCTCTGGCAACCATCAGTCTGTTCCCTGTATCTGTGAGCCTGTCTCAATTTTGTTTGTTCATTTACTTTGTTCTTTAGATTCCACATGTGAGTGAAATCATGTGAAATCATATGGTACTCGCCTTTCTCTGACTGACTCATTTCACTCAGCATAGTACCCTCTGGGTCTATCCATGCCATTGCAAATGGAGAGATTTTATTCTTTTTTACGGCTGAATTCCATTTTATATAGGTACCACAACCTTTTTTCTTCAGGAAATTTTTATTACACTATTTCTTTGTTTTTAAAATTTTTTATTGTTGTTCAATTATAGTTGTCGCCATTTTCTCCCATTACTTTCCCCTGCCCTAACCACCTCTCCTCTCCCACATTCAACGCTCCCCCTCCCTTGTCCTTGTCCCTGGGTCCTTTATACCTGTTCCTCGGCTTCACTCTCCCCCCCCCCATTACCCCCTTCCTCCTTAATCCACTTATCTGTTGATGGGCACTTGGGCTGCTTTCATATCTTGGCTATTGTAAATAATGCTGCTGTGAACACAGGGGCACATATATTCTTTTGAATTAGTGTTTTGGGTTTCCTTGGATATACATCCAGAAGTGAAATCACTGGGTCATAAGGCAGTTCTATTTTTAACTTTTTGAGGTATCTCCATACTGCTCTCCACAGTGGCTGCACCAGTCTGCATTCCCACCAACAGTGCATGAGGGTCCCCTGTCCACATCTTCGCCAGCACTTGTTTGTTGACGTATTGATGACGGCCATTCTGGCTGGCGTGAGGTGCTATCTCATCGTGTTTTTCATTAGCCCTTCTCTGATGGTTAGTGACGATGCTCATCTTTTCATATAAACATCCAATTCTTATGAGCAGGGAAGGAGTGGAGTCACTCTTGAGTGCATGACGAGCTGCTGCCTTCCCACTTCCCGCTCTATGTGTCCACTTTCTGGTTCGGTGTCCAGTGCCCCCATCTTGAAACAACCTAGAGATTTCCGTAGCTGTGCTTCTGTCATCAAAATAGACGACACTGGCCCAGCATGAGCATGCACAGTTGCAATTTAAGGGCAGGACCGTGGGAACAATTCTCCCACGGTGCAAAAAGTAAGTTCCAAACAATAGACTTTTAATAATCTTATGTAATTGTCAAATGAGCACATTTGCATTTAACAAATGTGTGTCCTTTAACACACATTTTAATTTAATACAATTGTAACACACATTTTATTATTGTCCTTTAACAGACATTCCATGAAAATGGAATTTGACTCAGGACTCCTAGTTATACAATTGGCCCCCAGCACGGTTGGAATCAGGCCTACGTTTGGCTCCTCAGTTTGAGGTGATTGGGATGCTCTGCACTCCCTCGGGGCGTAAGTTAGCGTCTCCAACCCGGTGGCACCACATGTTCCTGCATTTAAACAGTAGGTTCAAGATAAAAAGGATGGCATAGTGATTGCAAACATGAAGAAGCACGATCACTTGGAGTTTTTTATTTGTGTTTAAAATTTTAACAGTGAAATAGTGTAAACTGCAAGATTCATTACTGTAATAGATCAATATGAACATGAGTTTTTTTCAGACTACTTTGATATTAGGAAGTAGAAATACACTGGAAACTATTAACACATTAATTTTTCTCTTTTATACAATTTATTGTACTTTATTATTTTCTATTTTTGCAGGCATAAATAAAAGAACATTTCCCCTGTCTTTGTTTCTTTTCTGGCCATTGTTATTATTAGATTTATTCCATAATTACTACTAAAAATAATTTTGTTGTTTGGAGAAGAGGGAAGGTGCTAAGAGCAATTCACTAGGGGTGTCAAGTGCCCCAGATATGACACTGAGTCTCAGCTCACTGTGCTTCCTGAACACTGTGGTTTGGCCTGTAGGCCATCCTTGCCCCCGAGGGACCCATTCTATCATCTATCTTGCTTAGTCATTTTATTTTTAGCATATTTCCCTGCTGAGGTACCAGCATGCCTTGCATCACACCTACTAGGGTTTTGACTCCTGAAATGTCAATGATTATCTCTCCCTCACAGCAAATGCCCAGATGAAAAGAAAATTCCAGTTAATCATCTAGATCTTCTGTTTACTCAAAGGCAGACATCTGGTTGATTGAACACTTTTATCAGTGTAATGATATGGTCTATGTCAGTCTGGCATAATTATATCTTTCAAGTACATCAAGGGATAGCAATACTGTAGGCATCGTTCTTATCAGGAGATAAGAAAGGATAGGAGCGGCAATGTTGGCAAAGATGGGTGTCCGTACTGAGGGGCGCTCTGACCGGTCATGACAATAGGACCCTGTCTGAGGTTTGTTTTGTCACTACTGGTTTCAAGAATAACTTGATTATCACTGGGGCCCCATGTGGGATTTAAAGAAACATTTGTTCAACAGAAAGATATCACTGATAGCAACTTCATTTTTTAAATGTAATCTTTATTGTATTTGTTTCCATTTCCATTCAGTCCCCTTGTACCCCTTTCCCCTGCAACTTCATTTTTAACTTATGTCTAGAGCAACTGCAAAAAAGACACAGGAAATTAAACCCTTAATTTAAGCTAAATATCTTTGAAATCTTGTCTTCCCATTCAGCTGCTCGTAGGGTGCTCTTTGCAGAAAAGAGTCCTTTCCCATCTCTCTCTCTGACTCTCAATTCCAAACCAAGAAAACAAACAAACAAACAAAAACTCCAAACACAAAATACCCCCAAACCAACAAGCCAAAACTCCCATACCCAGCTGGTCCAGCCCCTTTCTTCTTCCTTTGTGTCCTGTCTGTTCAGTTCCTTCTCCCCTCCAATTCTCCTTGAACTTCCCTCATCCTGCATCATACAAGCACAGAGACCAGAGTTGGAAGAGCAAAGACCACTTCTTTTTAAACCTGTAGGAAAGAAAGGGATTCTGTGAACAAACACTTAATGACTTTGTCTCATGAAGTTTCCTAGATGGGCTGCTGCAGAAGTGATACCTGTGTGACAGTGTGCGTGGCACTACCTGACCTACGTTTACTTTTGGCATTTCTCACAGGCTGAAGGGAAAAGCTTGAACATGGATGCATAGCAGTGATCAGAGACCCTCAGGAGGCACAGGTTTGAGAACGACGGCAGTCCTAGATGCCTAAACAAGTCACTCGATTCAAGCTTAACTCAGCCCCAAGTCACTTCCCCTTCGCAGTCGCTCAGAGGTCTGTGCAAAGCTGTTTGTTGGTCTCCGTCTGGTCATTGGTGGTCAACTGTCCGTGACCAGTGGCCTCGTTGTTCGACTGGGAAGCGTCACCTGCTGAGCTGTGTTCAATCCCCTTTCGTATTCCTCTTGCGAATATGAGCTCAGGTATTGCATGGTGGTTGGGGCGAAGTTTGGGAGAGGAAAGGACATTTTACAATGGGAAATTACGGTTGGCTTTGCTTGTTTTTTTTGCCCCAGGGGACCAGAAAAACAAGTTCAACCAGTGTCAAACTCCAAGGAGTGTGTAAAGCTGCATGTTAATGGCTCAGACTGGATGTAATAAATTGCCAAGAACAGTGCTTTTACAGGTTGTTGTGGATTCAGAGGCAAAGTGGCATTTTCACGGCCTCCTGATTATTCTGAGCCGGAGAACTTTTCAGACATTCTAAGGAAATATACAATTACGCTTTCCGCAAGGCTAATCTTTCCAAAAGGGTGTCCAGGGTCCTGTCTGGAGACGTTTAATCTTAGTTGCTGTGACGGCTTTTTGATCAGTGAACTTTTCCTTTTTTCCTTTTCTCCAGTTTCATGACCCAGTTTACTAGTTCACTTCCTCTCGTCCATCCACTCTGTCAAATGTAGTTTCAGTGACTGGCACTTCGTCCTGATCAAAGCTAAGGAGGATTTTATCTGTGCTGTGTTTCCTGGTTACGAGACAACGGGATAATTTTTAGGAGCTAACATAGAACCAGCCAAATGTATAATTCTTTACTCACTTGGAGACCAGGAAGTGAATTGTATGGACCTCAGGAAGGCCTGATGCAGAAATTATTAAAACAATATGAATTGGAATATGAGACCCAAGACAAACCAATACAACTTATTCCAAAGCTAATATATATGTATATATATGTACGTGTGTGAATATTGATCAAGTCTTTGGCAAAACAATGGGATGTTCTGTATCAACAATCAAAATAATGCTAACACCTTTGACACAGTAAGTTCTGTTTCTGGGAATTTATCCTGAGGAAATAATCCAAGAGAAAGAAAGGAAACAATGGGCATGAAGATGCTGTATTATTCAGTGGAATATATATGTAGTAAGGTCTCCACATCTCCATACCGATGTGAAAATTAAAGCTAGTGTGTTCTTTCCGGAAGCAGAGCATCACCTAGTAAGTTAGTTTAATAAACAGCAAACAAATCCACAGTAGATTTTCCTATCATTTTCTCATTTTTATTTTCTGCAGGGTCAGTGACCTGCAAGCCCCTTTGTGATCTCTGAGTTGGAGGGAGGGACGCAGGGCCCTGGTGCCTCCTCTTCTCAAGAAAATCTCCCGGGTCAATAACCTTTTATTTCTGACCTTTTAACCAGCTCTAGTGGGCCATGAAAACCGAAATGCCATTTCTTTCAGGTTCTTGGGAAGCTTGGAGTCTCTTGAATCTAATTCTCTAAGGGAGCTTTGCTCCCATATATTCAGGTCATTGATTCTGCAATAACAGTCTTAAGTCATCTGTGCGCGTCATTTCTCCAGGGAAGGACAGCTTCCCTGAATAGGAGGACGGGTGATGTCACTAGATCACCGTAGTCCTCTCCAAGGCCAGGAAGCTCACATTTCTAAGGTCTGGGAGCCGTGGATAAGCATTACTAATAGGGATGTGGATTGTCATCTTGGGGGAAGACTTCGAAAGATTAATCAATAAGTTCTGCTGCCGCTTAGTCTGAGACTTACTGGAGAGCCTGTGGGCAGCGCGTAGTTCTCACAACAGGAACACAGGTGGCACCCACTTTGTGAGGTGCTTCTGGTGCCCACATGTCCTGACCTTGAAATGATTTGTGTGGAAACATCGCGGGCGAGCCCTGACTGGAGTGGCTCTGTTGGTTGGGCGTTGGCCCACAAAGCAAAATGTCTCCTGTTCGATTCCTGGTCAGGGCATAACGTGCCTGGGTTGCAGGTTCTGGTCCTGGTTGGGGTGTGTGTGAGAGGCAACTGATTGATGTTTCTCTCTCACATCAATGTTTCTCTCCCTCTCTACCTCTTTTCCCCTGTCTCAAAAAATAAAGAAAAAAAATTTTTTTTAAAGTATTGCTATTTAAAAACCCCCCACAGGCTGTCACAATTGTTTGCTGGAACTAGTTGAAACAATCTGAAGCTGCAACACAGACCTGACCACCAAGAATGTAGCCCAGAATGGGGCAATTGGTCCACCCCTCTTTATGGGGCACTGAAGGTCCAAGCTAAACAGGAGGTCATTTTTATAAGACTTGACTAAATGACCAGCCATGTCATTTTCAGAAAATAAGTGTCCTTTTCCAATTTGGAAATTGATGTTTTACTAAATCAATTTTCTAGACCTTGATTGGGAATCAACATACTTGGATTCTAGCTCCTGGCCCTGTCAATATTTAGCCATAGGACACTGGACTCCTAACTCTATCACAGTTTCCGCACCTGTAGAATGGGAACACTGTTATTTGCTTGCCTACCCCATAGCGTTGTTGCAGCAACAGTAAATGTTAAAAGGCTTTGGAAATAATGAAAGCAATTATATCCATTGTGTCCTTAGAATTCATTCAGACTTTTCTTGACAACACCTTGAGTAAATGCTTTTTCACTCCCTGCTCTCTTTGTTCAGAGGGCTTTGGAAAAGATTGAATTTGTGTCTTTCAGACTTCAGTGTGAACTTGATACAGAGTGTCTCTTCCACATTTTATTTATCAAGAAGAGTTATCTTTGAAAATATTTGAGATTTCACAGCTGAATGGCTAAAAAATAAGCTAATCAATATCAAGGTTATAATCCGACAACAGTTAGCTCTGTGTTTACAGCTTCAATCATCCTTTTATTGTGCTCTGCAACAGGATATTGAACAAACAGTTCAGAGCTTATGAAAACCTTCTGTGAATTGTTCATCTTCCCCACTGCCTGCTGGCCGCCCTGCTGTGTGAGATGACTTACGCTCCTTGCTTCCATTTGATCAACATAAGAGAAAGGAGAATTATTCGGTAAAGGCGCTGTTAGTGGGAGAGCAGTGATTAGGGTTGAATCACTGCTGGGATTGACAAATTAATCTTTGTCTGCATGGTAGGTAGGTTCAAATTTAGTAAATGATTTGTGACTCTCAACAGGTGATGGGTTATTATAATTTGACCAGATGGTTAAGCCTGATTTCCTTAAAATATGTGATCCTCTGATTCCCTTAAATCTTTGCCTCAGGCTTTTCTTGTGTGACAAACAAAATGGTCTCTTGGTTGCCGAAAAGGCTGGTAAATGCCAAGAGAATTCTCCTGCTGTGAATGACATGGTGACAATGTACACACAGTGGTTTCGTCCAGTTGAGATTGCATATTGAAATAAGTCTTTCCAATAACTCCTTTAGAAAGTAAACCCATGTTTAGATCCATTCTTATGTAAAATAATCAAATAATACAGGAAAATCAAAGTCCTCCTGCCAAATGTACCATTCTCTCCAATGAATCAGACCCTTCCTGCCCTTTTTCTCTATTCATTTACATTTATTTGTATACATGTGCATATAAAAATACATTTGGTTTTGTTTGGTGTATGTGTATACATAAGTTAACGCAAATAGGGTTACATTTTCCCAGTAACTTGCTTTTTTTCTTACATCTTTTAAACATTTTTCCAAGTCAGTATATAAAGCTCTACTCATTCTTTTAAACTACTAGATGGTATTCTAAGTTATGGTTGTACAATAGTTTATCATAATTAACTCCGACTTCTTCCAGTGTTTTGTCACTAGAGACAATGCGGCAATGAGTACCCTTACACATGCCAAATCTGTGAGTGGCGATGGTGGATAGCCAGGTAGGAAGATTTTCACTTTATGAGACCAAGGGAAAGGTAGTAATGTTACGTGTGTGCCGTGGTGATGACTGTCTGTTTTGTTTGCGATAAAAAGAGGTTCTGGTTTCTGTTTCTGTTTCCGTAATTGTTTCCTCCCGAGCTCCCCTCAGGGCCATACTTCTGCTCATCTGCACCTGAAGAATGCGTCACTGCTCAAAATAATTTTGTCCCAGGAGCATGTGGGTTTCAGGGTCTTGGACACTCAACCATAAAGACACCAAGCAACATACAGAGACACAAGCGAATGATTCCTGTGGAAACAGAGCTCCTTTGAGTAAAATTACCCTAAACTTGGAGAAAGCCAGAGAATGTTTTGCTCTCCCCATTCGGAGTCGGCAGAGGGGCTGAGGACCAGGCAATGGTAGGAGCATGTCAGGTATAATCTTACGAGCCAATCAGGCCTCAGGGATGGCAGGTGGGGTTGCACGCCTGGCTCCTGAGGAGCGTGGAGACCCTACTCAGAGGACAGTTTTTCACGGCCTCCATGCGCTGGGTGAAACGCCCGAGTCCTGAGGGTGCCAGCCAAGTGGGTAGTAACATCATAGGGTTCCTCTCTAGGAAAAAAGGAATACTGTCCCGGAGAATGTCCCTTCTCTGCTCCTTTCCATGGACTGTTTTAAATATTTTAATCTTAAAAAAATATTTAATTAATTTATTTTTAGAGAGAGGAGAAGGGAAGGAGAAAGAGAGGGAGAGAAACGTCAATGTGTGGTTGCCTCTCACGTTCCCCCTACTGGGGACCTGGCCCACAACCCAGGCATGTGCCCTGACTGGGAATCAAACCGGTGACTCTTTGGTTCACAGGCTGGTACTCAATCCACTGAGCCACACCAGCCAGGGCTATTTTTATCTTTGATAAGAAACTTTTAGGCAGTATAATGTGTCAGTAGGGACCATCTTTTTAAATTGAGGCTTGGTTACATAAAAGAGAGAAATCCAAAGCAAGCTGGAGAGTGTATAAAGTGAAAATGGAAAAATCAACAGTGAATGATGATATGTTAGCTCATATATATTGAACGCATACAGTGGGCAATCACTTTAAAGTCATGTGGCTGGTAAGTGGTGGGAGCCTGGATTTGCATCTAGAGAGTGAACTGTTAACGTTAATCGTGGTTATACTCCTTTGCATCGTTGCCTCACTTGGTCTTCTGAGAGAGAATGTTTTCTGCCGGTATAGACGGATTGTCCGCCCCCAAATCCCTGACTCCTCTCCGCTTGATCTGGCCTATACCAGCCACGGTTCTCCAGGCTGTAAACTCAGAGGGAGGAGAGACCAATTCTAGCCCAAGTACCGGATAAATTCCTTTAAAGGAAAAAGGTGATTTCTCGAGTTGTAATATCTTGATAAAAATATTCTTCAAGTTCAACTCTCTTGGCAATGATTAGATTCATCAGGAAGCTTTTGCTATTATTTTGATTTTCCTGCTGGGATCAGAAGGTTCTAACAGGTTGACATGAGAAGTCCAGTCATCTCGGCCCTTATGTTTATCCCTCAAGTAATTAACCAGGATTTTGGATTGCCGGATGACCTCTTGTGATGTTGGTGGCTATGCCATGGCGACCATCTGAGCAAGGAGAGAGGGAGGAATGGGTGGTGCAGGAATGTGCCTTCTCTTTGACTCGAGACACAGGAGCATCGGTAGCTGGAGTCCTGTACATCTCTGGCCTTGAAGAGAACAGGCTGTCGATGGGCCTGGGGCTGCTCAGCTTCCCTGGGGGCCTTTGGCCCTCTGATTCTGTGGATTGGACTTGCAGAATGACTCTGCATGCATCTACCAGCTTGTGCTTAGTTTCATGTGTACGCTAATTTATTTCCATTTCATTCTACCCACTATTTTGAGTCCCTCTGACCTCTCACTAATCCCAGAGGACTGGAATAATCACTTGTAAAAATAAGATTCCCGCCGGCTCCTGCTCACGGAGATGCCACATTCAGACCACGAGGCTGTGACTGACTGACGGCTCCAGACCACGTCGAGGCCACAGCAGCCACTGTTCGTTTGTAAAAACTGACTCTCCCGCCAGTTTCCTGCCAGAGCCATAAATCAGTGTACTGGTTTCTTGACTAAATAACTTTTTTGTTTCCTTCTGCAAAAAGAAGTTTTCTGATGGAGTCAGCTCCAGCATCCTTGTGCCCCCGGGGAGGTGTAATCGCAGTGTGCCCCCCCAATACCGTGGAAGGAGATCACGGCTCCGCCCCCTGGCAGGAGCCCCACCCCCTCCCCCCAGCCACACTGCCTCCTGGATTCCAGGCTTCTTCATGCCCACGATTCAGTGGAGCAGAGGCCAGAGAAGAGCTCCAGCTGCACATACTGGAAAAGGCCAGGGTCTGCTCAGGGTGACCCACTTCTTATTCCTCTCCTTACATTCTCGCAATGCACCTGCACACACACACATGCACTTCTCTAAATAGGGCTCAAGGCCACAGTTATGCTGATATTATGTAAAATAAAGCAACTTTATTTTTCTTCTGTAACCTAGATGAGGCTTGATAATCCCGACTTCTTTTAGGTACAGGGAACAGACAGACTTAGGCTGGAGTTTATGGTCTTAGTTGAGCCAACAGGTTATTAAAGATGTCTCAAGCAGATGCCAATGTTGAGTCACATTTGCAAAAGAGTATGTATTTTTTCAGTATGGAAAAGCTGCTGGTTTAATTCCATTCCTCCCCCTCTTCCTCATTTATCATTTGGTTTTATCACAAGTCCCAAACAGGGGGCAAGACCAACTTGCATCTTTCAGTTGGCCATTCCTTTGCAATTCCTTTAAGCCATAATGATTTCCCATCATGTCATCCTTACCAAGATAAATGAAGGTGAATAACAAGCCTGGGTGGGGTAGTCTGCGAGCTAAGAGGGGGCGGGAAGACAGAGCTGAACATGAACGATGCTGCACATGCAGACTAACCTCTGGGCCTGGTCTCACATTTAGCAGCCAGTCGCCATGATTTACTACCCAAGATCTCGTTCCTTGCATCTTACGGTACATCCCCAAGACATGAAGAATGGAAGGAATGAAAATGTCATTCATTTCTCACATCGATGACTTACAAGTTTTTAAGGAGGTTCTCTTGGACATCAGAGAAAGCTGCCCTTGACAGATGACTTTGCTACTGTATTTGATTTCAAGTTCCCACCAAGGAGTGCCAAACAAAATCTGTTATGTTTTAAATTGTCATATAATTTCTGCTCCCTTCCTCCACTCTACCACACGCCCAGCCAACATATACATCATGCCAAAGTCTCTTAACCACACATTTTAAAATGAAACAAGCACAAGGGACATTTTTCAAGCCAACATCTGGACCCATCATTCAGGAAGAACCTTACCAGGTAATGCTTAGTTTTTCTTGACAAATTGCAGCATCCTGTCCCTTTGGGAGAGCATCCTAGGCTGGTCTGAGGAGGCTGAAGAGCTTCCTTTCGCATCCAATGCAGACAAATGACCTGCGCTAACGGAAGGGCTTTTAAACCTGTCTAGTCACCCCGAGTCAATTGAATCATCAAGCATGGAAGCTGCCTCCACCAAATGGTCCGGGCCCAGATGAGGCAGCTTATAGAAATAGCCATCTGAACCCAAGGAGACTAAAGATGAAAAGGGGGAAAAAATACATTTTGATAATTAGGCTTAGTTCTTTCTCGAAGTTCTGTGTTAGTGAATCTGAGGAAAATATTTTCTGGAAAAACATTCTCATGTCTAAAAGTTATGCAAGATAGTTAATTAGGAGGTGGGGTTTTTTTTTCTTTTTCTCCTTCTTCCTTTCCTTCTTACTTCCCCTCCCTCTGTTCTCTCTCTCCCCTCCCCTCTCACTTACCCCCTCTCTTCCCTTTCCTTCCCCCCTGCCTTTGTCTCTGTCTACATCTCATTCTCTCTCTTTCCTTTTTTCAAGACAGGATAGTCCTGGGCACACAGAAGGTGCTACATTGATATTTTTTATCTTACTTGATTTAATTGGCAAGAACACCTGGGTTGACAGGGGACAAGTGCCCTACTTGAACAGTGGCCATAGCAGGAGGCTCTAAGGACATTATCGTGTGCTGCTTTGGAACGAAAAGAGAAACCAGAGGGTGGGAGGCAATTTCTTTTTTATAATTATATTTTATTGGCTATGCTATTACAGTTGTCCTCACTTTTCCCCCTTTGCCCCCCTCTGCCCAGCTCTCTCCACTCCCTCAGGCAATCCCTCCACCATTGTTCATGTCCCTGGGTCCTGCCTATAAGTTTTTGGCTGCTCCATTTCCTATACTGTACTTTACATCCCCCTGGCTATTCTGTGACTAACTATTTGTGCTTCTCAATCCCCCCACCACTTCACCCATCCCCCCACACCCCCCTCCCATCTATTTCCAGAAGAGCAGATTTCCTCTTCCTGCTGTGAAAGAAGACAAAAGGGGCTGAGAAGTGAGCCCATGAAGGGGAACCCTAGGAACCAGACTCCTGGGCAAAGACATCATTAAACCCCAGAGGAAGTTTTCTAGGGAAATTGTGGATGAGGCTTCTGAGAAGAAGCTATTTTGAACACAGAATTTATAACCGGATCTCAGCTTGTTCCTATTTAGAGTGCATTGCCCACAGGGCCTTGTGCCTGATGATAACAGTAGTAAACTTTCAAAAATTCTTCTGAAGCGAATCAGTTGGCTAACATCTGGCAGGCCACGGGCACATGTGATTAGAAGTGAGGAAGAAATGTTGATGTGACTAATATTTTTATGGCGTGAGAGAGGGTCTCCACCTCATTCCTGGCTTCCCCTCCTTCTGTTGAACAAAGGGTTCAGCATTGCATGTTTTAGAAACCCGAAGATCATATGATAACACCAGCATGCTTATATTGGTTTCCTGGCCTCAAGGGAGGGCTTGTGGGTGTCACAAGTCTGGCTTTCTTAGGGGTCTCTAAAAAAGAACACTGCCGTGGTATTTAAAAACCTTTCATTATAGAAAAGTTCAAACACACACACACACACACACACACACAGAAAGCATTGTGTACTGACCCCATCTTCCCAGGCTGTTATTAATCCCAACTCAGCTATTATTAATCCCAGGCTGATTGTGCTTCATTTATTCTCCGTCTCTCTCCCCTCCGTGCCCCCAACACAGGATTATCTGGATGAAAATCTCAGATACCATATTTTTTTATTTGTAAATGCTTCAATGTGTATCTCTGAGAGCTATGGGCTCTCTCTTTTTCTCTTTGTAAAATATACCCACAATATCATTTATCATACCTAAAATATCCCAACAATAATTCCTTAGTGTCATCTAAATTTCATGGACTTTTTGATGTCACTGGTTTGGGGACTTTCAGGCTGGCGGGGTGGAGCTCTTTGGCAGGTCACTGGGTACCACATTAATGCCTCTATTATGTGGTGTCCACAGGTATAATTAGGCCTATGACCTTTTCAGATCCAGAGAGCAGCTAATGAAAATGCAGAGCAAGAGGAAGGAAAAAAAAAGCCCTGACTTAGCAATTCCCCTCAGGCATCCTCTCTTCCTTCTGTTATCTCACGATCAGTTACTACTTTGGTTTTCCCAAACCCTCCCTGTTCCCCTACTGTCTAATCACTTCCAAAGCATCACAGATGCTGACGGTGGTGTTGTGTTTCAAAGACAGTATTTTCATATATTCCTAAGTCTGTCACTTAGGTGAGCATCATTGAACTCTGGGAAATTTTCAGATTGGGCTTTAATTTTGGTGTGGGGTCAGTGGCTCAGGTGTGAAAGGAACAGTGATGTTTCTTAGCACGAAGGGGAGACAGGCGAGGACGAGGAGGCCTTTGTTTCTGGCATAGAATTGCTTCAGCACTGAAGAAAACGGCAGAGATTGACTGCTGAGTCTAGAGCTCCCTTCCGCATCTCTGACAGAAGTTAACTCCGTTTACGAGTGGGGTGACATGATTCTTTTACTTTCAGTCTTTGTAAGAAATGGTCACTATGGCTGCTGTTTGGTGGTCCATATGGGGCGTTCTGAACCACAGCAATGAATCAAAAAGCTCTTTAGACAGTTTGTGGGTTCATTTGTTTATTTTTTTCCTAATTTTTAGGCACAGCCACTGACATTTAAGAGCAATAATTGCGATAGGAATTGAAGTGATACAGAAACTGCTCTCTGTTGAAAAATGTTAATTTTAAATAAGGCCCTCAAATCTCTGTCTTCCACAGGTGGATCTGCATGGCTCGATAGGGGCCCCTCCATCTCCCTAAATCTGTTAGAAAAGTGATCATATGATTACATGTCTGCCATAGTGGTTCTACGCACATACCCCGAGGTGGAGGCAGGGGAGAGAGTTTCCCCGTGCTGGGCTGAGGCCTGCTCCTCAGTGGTCGCAAACTCCGTTTGCTCTCCTCAGGAACTGTACCGCAGGGTGGAACTTGGCCCTTTTTGCAACAGCGTGCACCAATATGTTGTATTTCCTCAAACCTCTGTTCTCTGCATGTAAATATTCAATGCAAATCAATGTAGTGAACTTAATGACCATCTCCTACTAAATGCAAGAGCTGCAGTTAGGTGTGAGGAACCAAGAAATAAGTAACACACAGATTTTTCTCTTCAAGGAATGAGACCAATCTAGATAACCTAATATGATAGGATACCATGTCTTATTGAGTCTGTCTCTTAAATACCACTTGAATCTGCCCGCATTTCTCCATAGCCATCATACCCACTCTGGACCCAGCTGCCATTATTCACGTGGATACTTGCAATACCCTCCATCTGGCCTCTGTGCACATCCACCCTTGCCTCTCTGTGGCCCCATCTACACCACACAGCTGAAGAAGCTAATTTTTCAAGAAGGAAACGGTGATTAGTCCTCCCTATGCTTAAAGGCCAAAGATGAAAATTCCTAACAAGATTTTAAAGCCACCCCCTATCTCTTTAGCCCCCGTTTGTTCACCTCCAACACAGCCACTCACTGTGTCATGTGGCTGCTGTGCTGTGGGTCAGCCTGCCTGTCCAGGCTGCCTCCTGCCACAGCTCAGCCTTGGGCAGGAGCCTCCCCTCTGCCTGGTGACCTCTTCCTTCCCGTCTAAGTAATTCCTGCAACTGGCAGCTTTCCAGTCAAGCCTCGCTCCTCAGGACCTTCCCAGGGAGCCACACAGCATCATGCTCTCGCAGTGCCCACCACAGTGGTCATTTCACTCTTCCTCTGTGATTATTTCATGTCTGCCTGTCTCTCTGCACCCGTTGGCTGAAGGGGATGTGAGGCCGGAAGACAGAAACCAGGGCTCTCCTGTTCACTGTGGCATTGCCCTGGCAGTGGAATGAGTGAATAAAGCAAGTGCCCTAATCAGAGGGAGGAGCAACACCGGGGAAAGGTGGTATGGTGGCACTAGAGGTGGAAGGGGTGTTAAAAGACAAACAGAGGCATATTTTAAAATTTACATGTTTTTATTTGCTCAAACATTGATTTGAAGCGGACAGTGATGCCCCAGAAGTGGTCAGGAGCACCTCACGGACAGGAGCTGGGGCAGAGAGACTTTTGACTATGATTGGCTGTCCTCAGATTTCGATTTCCTAAACTTGAGACATTTTACAGGCTTACGTTTGGGTTGCTGATGTCAGAGCTGTTAACGAGCATAGTAGAATGACCTCAGTCTAATGACATCCTTGTTTAATTTAACAGAAGAAAAGGAAGAAGAGATGAGAACATTTGTGGGGGCAGAATCGAGGTGACTTGGAAAGCGGCAAAGGTAAGAGGGACTTGAAGTGTTTATGAGCTTCCAGGCCTCGTGGCTTTTCCCCGTATTGTGCTCAGCACACTTATACTGAGTTGTTCCATAGAAGAAAAAAAGAGTCCCACGGACAAATACATTTGGAAAGTGCTCTGGTCTGTACCTCTTTTGGAGCTTCACAAGGCAAATTATCATATTAAAGACTCTTGAAGGTGACAGAAGGAAAACCTGTTTGAGTTGAAACAAGAAGTCCGAAGGAAGGGCTGTTTGGTTGGTGGGGAACAACGGGAAGCATAATTACCCTTTCTGATCTGTGGAGTGGAAATGCTGGTGAATTTCCACGTACGGAGGTGAAGCAGGTTGTTGCAACCGTGGGTCTGGAGATGGGAGCCGAGGCATGTGAAAACATCCTGAACATCATACAGCAGAACTATTACTCGGGCTGAACATGTCACTCTTTTTGACAGGAAGGGAATTTCTGCAAACACAGTCCTTCAAAACCCACAGACAAACTGTTTCGGAGGGAAGTTCTGACACGGGAGCAGATGGGATTGTTTGGGGGAAAGGGGGCATTTTGATGAGACGCTATTCAGCAGAGGGGTATGGTCTGCTGGTTGCCTACCCAATATTCCTTCTCTTTTTTATTTCAGAAATATACTATCTGGGGTGGCAAATGTGCTCACATTAAAGGCTACTTTCCCCAAGCTCCCTTGCAGTGAAGGGTGGCCAGGCAAGCTATTTGAAAGAGATCTAGCTGACATACATGTGTTCATAGAAGCGTTATTCTTAATAGTCCAGAGTGGAAAGAACCCCAATGTCCATTGACATGAATGGATTCACAAAATGCAGCATATACATACAACAGAAGATGATTCAACCTTAGAAAGGAAGGGAATTCTGACCCATGTTACAACATGGATGGAACCATGAGGACATTATGTTAAGGGAAATATGCCAGTCACGAAAGGACAGATATTGTATGATTCCACTTACATGAGGGACCTGGAGTAGTCAGATGTATGGAGAAGGTAGAACGGTGGTTTCCAGAGGCAAGGGGCAGGGGAAGGGGAAATGGAATTGGAGAGTCAAGTGTACTTGACTAGGGTACTAGTTAAATAGGGTTTAACTAATACAGAGTTTCAGTTTTACAAGACCAAGAGTGTTCTGGAGTTGGATGGGATGATGGTTGTACAACATTCTTAAGTGTATTTAATACCACTGAACTACATACCTAAAAATGGTTAAAATGGTAAATTTTATGAGATATCTACATCTCTGTATCTATCTATTTACCTATATCTTACCACAATAAAGAAAAAGAAAAAAGATTTTAAAATACTGGAGTTTTAAACAATGAAATCTACTTGACTCGGTGGGGTGCACTTTCCCTCTCCTTCTTTCTGCCTCTCGCAGAGACTCATGCTGGTGCCGTGGCAGCCCCCTTTGATTCTGAGGCAACCTCGAACATAGAAGGAATGTAGAAAGAGATACCATGAGCCTGGGTCCCTAGTGGCTATGGAACCCTCCTATTACTTAGGTTTTCTTACCTTTCTTTTGTGTAAAAGAGAAAGAATGCTTTATCTTGTTTGAACCTCTCGTTTTGGTTTTCAATGATGTACAGCTGAACCTAGTCTTAACGACTACATTAGGCAAACACTCATGCTTTACTTGTTGGCTCATTATTTCCCCAAACATTTACTGGGCTGCTACTATGTTTCCGGCACCAGGGGTACAAGGTGAAAAGAGGTGACCCTGTTCTGAAATGCTCGCTTTCTACAGGGAAGAGAAACAGCTAAAGAGCTATGTGTGAGCCAGGGAGGCCTGGATGCTTCTTGTTTGGGAAGAAGAATTATGCTTTTCATATAATTTTTTTCCTTAGGTAAAACCTTTTTGCAAAGAATTCAACAACAACATAACTTTTAGGGGTGAGACTTTGCCAAGTTCTTGGCTACAACACATGGTTGAGTATTAGTTGCACTATCTATGATTGGGTTAATTATGTGTTACCTACACCATATGTATATTTATTCAATATCATCCTACATTTATTTGAGTTCCACTTTGTACTCACAGCGAGCAGCAAGGAACAATAGGCTCAACTGAAGCAACAGTGATGGATCTTATTGCAAACCACAAGCTTTTAAAATTCCCCATTAAATGCAGGGAGTCTTCATGGAGGGAAGGAACTAAGATCCCTATTGATAAATACAGACATCACGATGACCTCATTGCCTCTGACTCCCTCCACCCGCCAGAGTGTCTCTCAAGGTCCCCCAGGGTAATTGTGACACTAATAGGCTTCTTTGTAGATCAGTCATTAATTTTAATTTAAAAAAATGTCTTGGGATTGCATTGAGCTCAAAGCTAGAAGAATGAACCACCTGCAACCGGGAGTAATTGAGGAGCAAGTAGGGAGTAATGCAGGAGTGACCTTGGGCAAGTGAGTCTCTTCTTCGCAAAGCCTCCGTTACTCATCTGTAAAACAAAAGTGTTGGCAGAGTTTATTTCGGGAAACTTCCAGAGCTGATGTTCTGTGATGGTACTTAATGAGCTACTTAAATGAAATAGCAGAGCAGGAATTTTGAAATTGTGCCTGCCAGGAATGCCAGAGCCCCAAGTCATAGGATATTCCATCATTCTTTACTCGTTCATATTTTCATCCACAGAGCATTTATCAAGTGCCTGCTGGTGCCTGTTCTTAGGTGCTAAGATTGTCTTGATGGTACGCTATAGTTCTTACCTGGACAAACTTGGGGTTCACATGGTGAGGCACCTATGCAGTGATAAGAGTTCTAATAAAGGTGAGAACCCAAAGGAGGAAATTTCTGAAGTAGGTGGGGAAAGCTTTTGAGGTTTTTTTTTAAAATTCCTGAAGCAATTAAATGTGAAGATATGGTCTTGAAAAAAGAATAGTGTGCTCTAGGCTGGGAGCTAGAGAGAGACTGAAAGTGGTCAGGTCATAAGGGACCTGTCATGCTAAGAATTTTGGTCATTTTCTGGTTGAGAATAGTCAAGAAAATCATCACATAAACAAGGATTATAATCAAATACAGAAGACAGTAATTGAAAGTGGTTGTAAAAGCACCCCCATTTTAAGGAGAACTTATGATACTATTTTGTAACGTATAAAAATGAAATTCAGATTTTGGTGGCCATAGATGAGGTTTTCCTGGAATACACTCATGTGCTGTCCTTTCACTCACCTCTTGCCAATGCTGCTTTCATCACACAGCTGCGTAGTTTCAGCAGAGATCGAGGCCCCTAAAAATTTTGTTATCTGACCCCTTATAGAAAAAGTTGGGGCGGAGGAGCTCTGCTATACAGATCCCTGCTAAAACAAATTGTGTTTTTGTTCTTATTTCTCCCTCCTCTTCTCCGTGAACTAAAGACCCTTCCAAAAAAAAAAAAAAGGAGTACTAAGGATAAGGAAAATCCAAGAAGTTACTCATATTGACAACCTGGTGGAATATGGCCACAGAAACTGTAAGGGGTTGGCCAGGAAGGTTCCATGAGGCTCAATGGATAATCAATCATTCCTCCTGTCTCCTGCCATCACTGTGACATAGTAACATGACTTATCATGTCATAATCCAATGTTAGAATGCTCTTTTTAGTTCCTTCTTTTCAGTGGTGCCAGAATTCAGTAGGGTAGCTTTGTATCTAGACCCAGGTCAAATCCCAGTTTCATATAACCTTAGGCTAGTTACTTAACCTCTCTGAACCGCAATTTACTGGTTCATAAAATGAGGATAATATTGCCTACTTTCCGGGGTTATGGGAATCAAATAAGTCAATGAGTAAAGTATTTAGTATTTGCTAGTGCAATTATATGAGGCCTATCCAGAAAGTGTGCAGTCACATACTATGAAAAATAGAGACATTTATTGAAGAAGATACAAGATACAAGAAACATTGTGCACAGGACAATGATATCTCAGTCTTCTTCAAAGTAGGCACCTTGGGAGCTCACACAGTTCTCCCAGTCGCCATCAGCTGCCCTGTCTGATATTTTCCTGAATCTTATCGATGGTCTGAAATCTCTTCCCTTTCAAAGGTGATTTTAGTTTTGGGAAGAGCCAAAAGGTGCAGGGCACCAAATCTGGGCTGTATGGAGGGCTGAGTCACCTGGGTGATTTGAAGTTTCATCAAGAAACTCTGCACAAGATATGATGCATGAACAGGCATGTTGTCATGACGAAATTGCCAATCACCAGTTGCCCATAGCTGTGGCCTTCTGAATCATCTGAGTAGTTTCCACAGAAGCATATTCAAGCTTAATGCAAAATCTGATGTAGATTCATTGCTCTACTTGCTCAGTCATTTTGAGTATGATGGCCATACAGTACACATGCTCCCCCAACCATGTCTACCGCCCCCACTGACTAGTACAGTGAAGTCATCATTGTTCATGCATGCACATTCCAGTCCCCTCTCCTTGGCTGCCAGGTTACATCAATATTGTCGTGCAATATGTTAACAATGGATGGACTTTTTCCAGACACATCTCATATACTTATATCTGTGATTATTAATATTGAAATCTCTTTCCTCTCTAGATTAGAAGTTCTATAAGGGCAACGACTCCCTTTTTACTTGTCCTTATACCTACAGTGCCTAGTACAGTGCCTGGCTTACATTAATCAGTGATGATAAAGGTGATGATGTTTTCTTGTAAAACATATAGAATGATAAGAGGGGAAAAACTCCTATAGGATATCCCTCTAAAATTTTCATTAAACCCCAGAGTCAAATGTGATAGTTCGCTCTTTAAAAAGACCTCATTTCTGGGCTCCATTCTGCCATGCAAGGTCCTGCAAAGACATCAGTTTCTCATAGACTCAGACTCACAGTGTCAGCAGGGAGAGAGAGTCCCGAGGTTGGCTGGCTCATTTCCTGTGGTAAATGCAGCCATCTGTTGTCATCCTCACAGTCAGTGTCAGATTTCTTGAAAGATGTTCCCTCAATCATAAATTTATATTCCTTCATGTAGGTCTCTATAGTAACTTAAACTTTTTTCCAATTTATTGATGAGAGAGAGAGACTTGCTGTTCCACTCAGTTATGCATTCATTGGCTGATTCTTGTACATGCCCTCACTGGGGATCAAACCCGTAACCTTGATGTATCAGGATAATACTCTAGCCAACTGAGCTACCTGATCAGAGCCTCTTTTTTATTGATAAATTAAAATATATTCGACACATAACACCCCCATGTATGTATATATGCATGCAAACACACACACACCACACATTATATATAACACATAACATGCCACACACAACACATATAACACAGCACACATGACACACAGCACAAGCAACACACACAAACACAACACGACACACATGCGACACAGCACACGTGGACACCACAGCATGCCACAGGCAACATATGACACACAGTGTGGCATGCCACAAAACACACCACATGTGATGCATAACACACAGCACACATGGAACATGTGCGTCATGTGCAACACGGTGGGTCACATGCACCACACCATGCCTGCCATGTATGCACTATACACGGCAGGCCACACACCACAACACACATGCACAACACAACACAGGTTATGTGCAATACACTAACAGCACACATACCACACGATGCGCTGTCAAACACACACACCACACATACAAAATGCCGCCACACAGGAAACACACCACATGTAACATGTCATGTGTCACACATGTCATGCAGCACACACCACATAACCCGACACATAACATATAGGATCTGTGGCACACATCACATATGTGTTATATAACATGTTGTATGTGTGTTGTGTGATATTATATATAACATTTCCTCTAAGACTGGTCCTTCACCTAGACTTTTTGGGTTCACCCTCAAGATTATAGTGTCTTAACAAAAAATATGGACTGCAGAGTCAGAGAGATGTCAGTTGCAGTCTGGGCTTGCTACTTATCAACTGTAAAAATGTGAGCAGGTGGCTTAGCTTTATTGTGCTTCAGGTTTATCATCTACAGAGTGGGAATAATAATGTCCACTTCGGAGGGTTATTATGAATGTCACAAAATGTAGAACATTATATTTGCCTTACTTTCTCTCTTTTTAAAGATTTTATTTATTTTTATGGAGAGGGGAAGTGGAAGAGAAAGAGGGTGAGAAACATCAATGTGTGGTTGCCTCTTGCACGCCCCCTACTAGGGATCTGGCTGCAACCCAAGCATGTGCCTTGACTGGAAATCAACTGGTGACCATTTGGTTTGCAGGCCGGTGCTCAATCCACTGAGCCACACCAGCCAGGGCTGCCTTAATTTCTCTTAATAGGGAATATTATATTTATTTGGAAGAAATATTTGGCTAAGCCACTCTGGGCAGAGGATGACATTGCAAGGGCAAGCTCAGGATACCTAATGTGATGGATTTGTTGAACTGTGTGAAGTAAGAGGACTTCATTTAGCTCATAAGGGAAGGGCTGGGACAGGAAATGGGGAGAGAGTGAAGATATGAGGTGGCGGAGGACTCGGTTTTGTTTAATTAGGCATATCCTGAAAACCCTTCCTTGCCACCTAGCAAATCTGTACATTTGATTAAACTCACCGGAATGGTGTGGAAACAAGCAAGGGGGCTGACTTTCTGTCTGGAGTCAAAGAAGGAAGCACGTGTGAGTGCAGAAACCAGATACAAGGAGATTAGACTCTAAAGCCCCCAAATTCAGAGAAATTGAGGGGGGAGGCTTTGAACTTTCACAGTTTTTAGAACTGGGAGTTTTAAACCAAATGTACTAAAGCTCATGGGGCAAGGAAATCCCACAGGAGCTTGGGTGCATGAGGGTTTGAGTTAATGTACCTGAAAGCTCTCTACAATGTAGTGTTCATCTAAACATTGATGGCTGCCGTCCTTGACTACCCCCAAATCGGAAGTTGCTTGAATTGGCATTTCATCGCTGGACTGAATCCAGAACAAGAAGTTAGACATAAGGAGAGGACTTTGTTTTACTTAAAGAAGGGTGGGGAGGGGAAGGAATAGAAAGAGAGAGCAAAGAGACACTTCATGCCCAAAATAGGTACCTTCTGCCCATCAGCCCTTTGCTTGGTGTGAGAAGCCTCTGCCCCTGAGTTCTCTTCACTCCCTCAGTAACTGGCTGGGGAGGTTTTGGCATATCTGCCAATCTCTCAATCTCAGTTTTCTCTCTTTGTAAAATGACCTTGCCAATGTGGGCCTCGAAGCAGCATTGTCAGGTTGAATGAAATAATGGAATGTAAAAGTGCTTTTCCAACTACAAGGTGTTATAGAAGAGTAATGGCAAAGTGTTATCCTGGCCACCATGACCACCTAGCCCCGCAAGCTGTAGGACAGCACAGGCTTGGTCATGGCCATATCTCTTTGGCTAAGGCAATGCTCAAAAAGTACTTAATAGCCCTGACTGGTGTGGCTCAGTTAGTTGGGTGTTGTCCTGCAAAGCAAAAGGTCGCCAGTTAGATTGCCGGTGAGGGTACAGGAGGCAACCATTCGATGTTTTCTTCTCATATGGATGTTTCTCTCCCTCTCCCTTTCCCTTCTCTCTAAAAATAAATAAATAAAATCTATAAAACAAGAAGTACTTAATGAATGAACCAATGACTGTATTTAGCATTTTTCACTTATCAAATAACCATCACATCTGTCTCCATAGCACCTATGCCGATGCTTCTCTGTCCCTCTGAACCCCCCTCCCATCTCTTCTCTTTCACCCAGTGACTTCATCCACTGATGTACAGAACACTAGAAATATATCAGGTGCCGCAGTTCTTCTTGAATCAATTCTGTGCACCTGGGGTTCTATGTTCTTCCCCATAAACCCAAGCAATCTGGTCTCTGTCCCACACTCAGCTGAAATTGTTCCCAGTAGTCAGTGTGAACTCACTGATTGGAAAGCCCAATTACCTTTTCTTAGACTTTATTCTTCATGACATCCTTGCAATACAAGACTGTCTGGTCACATCTGGTCCCTTGAAGTTTCATCCCTTTGCTGCTTGACTGTACCACACTTGACGTCTTTGTTGACTTCCTTCCCTTCTACTATCCTGCCCCACCTGTGGACTAAATTCTCATTCTCTCCTCACCTGGTCTTCTTTGGTTTCTACCTTTTCAGCCTATCTGACACATGTGCCCTACCTGCTTTGCGCACCAGCATTTGAATTATCTTCCCACACAGATGCTATTTCCCTGGAGCTCCCACTTGCTGCTCAGTTCTTCAAGGAGGACATTCTGTATTCTTGGTGCTTGGAATCCACCTCTACCCCTAGGCTGAGCAGGCCCCCTTCCTGAAGCCGGTGGGTAATAGCTGAGGGTAGAGATGTTGGGACCATCTCTTGGACCTTCCCTTCTCTTAGAATGTATCACAAGGTCCTTTATGATTTCTGTCAGATGACTTGCAGACCCACCTCTTTGGCTTTAATCTCACTCTCAGACACCAGTCCACATTTCCTGTGGCTTCCTAGATATTGCCATTAAAAGGCCCTGACACCTTCTTAGACCCAAATCTTCTAAAATCAGATCCACTTTTCCACACAATCTAGATCACCCTCTTTATAATCAATGGCACCGCCATTTCCCCTAATTTTTTAAAAGGTTTTAAAAAATATTTTATTCATTATTTTTAGAGAGATGGGAAGAGAGGGAGAGAGGGAGAGAAACATTGATGTGCAAGAGATACATTGATTGGTTGCCTCTTGCACTCCCCCAACTGGGGAACTGGCCTGTAACCCAGGAATGTGTCCTGACCTGGAATCGAACCAGCGACCTTCGGTTTGCAGGCTGGCACTCAATGCACTGAGCCACACCAGCCAGGGCTCCTCTTATTTTTTAAGTTCATCTTTGATTTTTGTTTTTCAAATTCATCTTTGATTCTTCCTGCTAATTCTAATTTATGTTTGCTCAATTTGATTATCCTAAAATAACTTGTTGCCTATTTGTCTCTCCTCTAAATGTTCCTCACATTTTCCCTTCTTTCCTTTCCCACTCTATTTCCATTCTAACTCCACTCTGGTTTAGGCTGTCATGTCAGGGCTGAATAAATACAATATTCCACAGCTTATCAGTAGTGTGTGGGGTTTGGTTTTGTGTTTGGAGTTGTGCCTGAGTTTGCATCAAGGCCTTATTGTTTCTTGCTATGTTTGAAGGAGCTTGTCCTTGTGCTAAATCCCTGGCCAGAAATGCACGGCCTGCTCCCTTTCACTGCTCAACTCCTAACCCTCCTTTAAGGCCCAGGTTGTCTCACCTCGGCCAGGCAGCCTCCCTGATGCAGCCAGCTCACACTGCTTTCTTTCTCCTCTGTTTGAAACACATTAGCTCTTATGTATTTTCAGTACCATTTCTGGTTAGAAAAGCTTATATTGTACTACAATAATTCATTCAGTAAATACTTACTGAGTACCTTCCTAGACACTGTGGAAACAGTGTGTGGAATGGGACTTATAATAAAGCTTACATTTTAATTGTGTTGTGTGTGAGAGAAGTAGTTAGCAATTGCATAAGTAAATCAGCAATCAAGAAAAATCCAGTGATAAGTGCTAAGATGAGAATTAAACAGGGATGGATTGAAAGTGGTTGATGGGCTGCTTTGAACTAGCAGTGTAGAAAACGACTTTCTGAGGAGAGAACGTTTAAGCTGAGGTCTGAATCATAACAAAAGTCAACCCTGGGATGATCCAGGGCAAGAATGTTCTTAGTAAAGAGAACAGCAAGTTCAGTGCTCCAAGAATGGAACAAACTTAGTGTTCAGAGGGGCAGAAAGGAGGCCCATTTACCTGCTGGGTCTAGAGGGAGGTCGATAAGTAAGTGCAGCTGTCACAGGTGCACGGAGGCCATGGCTCAGGCACGGCTTTGTAGCCTCAGGTAGGAAGTGTAGGTAAAATGGGAAGACATTTGAGGATTATAAGCAGAAGAATGATATGTTCCAATTTATTTTTATTTATTTATTTTTTATTTTGTTCAAGCACAGTTGTCTCCATTTTCCCGCCACCATTTCCCCCTGCCCTGTCCACTCCCCACCTCCCACCCTCAATCCCACCTCCTTTTTGCTTTGTCCGTGGGTCCTTTATACATGCTCCTTGATGACCCTTCCCCTCCTTTCCCCTGCTATCCTCCTTCCCCCTCCCTTCTGGTCCCAGTCTGACTGCTGTGTGGAAAAATAGTGGAGGGACAACCTAAGGAAAGCAGAGAGGCTGGTTATGAGGCCATTGCAAAAGTCCCAGGCCGGGATGGCAGCAGAAGCAGTGACTTGTTGATCGAGTGATGTAATCCAGAGGGGAAGTGAGGGACCAAGGTTGATGCTGTGGTCTCCACTTGAGAAGTTGGGTGGTAAGAGTTGCTGTTTACTAAGATGAGGATGACAGGGGTCACCTCTGTAAGGGGGGCAGAGGTGAACGTGTTTTCCAGGAGAGAGAAGTCAGTGTTGGCTGGAGGGGCAGGTTGGCTCCAGAGAGGGGGAGTCCAGCGGAGCCTTGAGGGATGATACAGAGAACAGTGAAAGGGATGAGTTGAGATCCTGGCAAAACTACGGGTCTGTTTTGAACACGTTAAAGTTTGAGGTGTTTCTTATTCCTCCATGTGTGGATGGTGTCAGGAAGATGGATATGGATCTGAACTGATTTTATTCACTTTTTGATGTATGCATTTCTTATTTTCCAACCTGGAGAGCAAGCCACTCGGGGTCAAGGATCATGTGTAATTTTTTTTTTTGCATTCCTCTCAGAGCTGTGACAAAACCCTGTGAACAGTAGGACTTTCAATATTTTAGAATAAATGGGTATATTTGGTGAGGAAACTAAGAACAGAGAGACCAAACATACAAAAACCAACCCTTTTCTAATTAGCTCCAGTGATTTTCTAAACTCGAATTCATTAGGCTCTGGCACTCCACTAGCTCATGCAGGGTTATTATTGGGGAGGGAAAACACAGAGGTTTGAAGACCAGAATCCAGAAACTTCTGGAACAATCTCTGACTTTGTGCCATCCCTCAGACTTCCAAAGGCTTACCTTTTCTATTCATATCTGCGCTGGTTTTGTCTGACTTGTCTCCTCATATTTGATGGCACCCCTGTTTCTTCCCCTGGGGGAGTCTCATTTAATACTCCACACCTCACTGATCTCCTGTCTCCATTGCCTGAGGAATTGTCTTTCATCATCAAAAGCATTTTTATCAGGCACCTGTTTAGCATCCTGCTCTGTAGTAGGAACTAGGCATGTTCCTGGCCTCAAGGTTTCTGACAGTTCTTAAATTCCTTTTGTGTTGTGCCTTTTTGCAGAAATTGCCACGGCCATCTTTGTCTGCATCATCGTCTTCGCGAGCTGGCGTCCGGCGGCAGACACTGTTGGGCTGTGTAGCATGTGCTCAGATACAGGTGTTCATTAGAGAAAGTGCACCTTTCCCGGGCTCTCTGTGTTTCACTGAAGTGGCTTTGAGCAACGCTTGCGAGTCAGTGCAGGGTTCGAATCCTTACTGCCACTTTCTAGCTGTGTGATATGAGTGACAGTCTTCGTTTTCCTAAATCAGTTTCCTTGTTTGTAAATAGGCTATTAAGCACCTGCTTTGTAGCGTTGTCAAGATGTAGATGAACTAATGCGTGTAAAGCCCTCAACACAGGCGCTTCTGTTATTATTGATAAATTGACACCAAGAAAAGCATTAACAAGGGAATGAAAAACAGACACAAATACAATGAGAAAGTGATGATAAAATCTTTCATATGTGGAAGAGGCCAAAGCAGAAAAGAGAAACGGTGTTCAGCGAGTAAAAGGTGAGTGCTCACAAGAAAATCTGAAGGCTGGTGTTATCAGACTGATTGATTCATGGGGATCTGATAAGGGAAAAGCAATCTTACTTCCCAGGACCTGCTCCATCAGGAACAGGAAGGTAGATGACTTCCCTCTTCCCTGAGGATCACAGAGGCAGCAAGACAAAGGGTGATTCCCATCCCCACTCCCCAACCATTCTTTAGGAAGCTTGTCGTCAAGGACAGAATCTCTCTGTAAAAAATCCACCCAGGGGGCTCTGGCTGCTCTGGGAGTCAGGAAGCGGCTCTCTGAATGGCCTTTTCTGCTTTGCATCTGGTGTTGGGGCTGAGGGTTGCATTAAATTCCTAGAGTTAACCTGTCGGTTGGCAATGAGCCTTTCTTCCTGGATAGCTGAGTAAATTTTAGATGATCCAGCTGGCACATTGCAGAAACTGCTGATGAGTCAGGAATGATCTTCTAAGGCTCCCCCACGCCGGACTCGGCTCAAGGATACGGAATATCCAGGAAAGCCAGTGAAAGATTAATGAGACTAATCCTGGAAATATTTTCTTCCCCATCTATTGTCTTCAGCGGGGTACCAGCAGCAGTGGGTTTGGGGTGTGAGGGGTAGAGGAAGCAAATTAGAAGGGGACAAAGACAAGACTCCTGCCTTCAAGCGAGAGCTGGAGAAAAGAGAGAGTACAGAGCCAGCTAATGGGGATTCTCCTGACAATGAAATTTTCAAGATCCTTTTTGGAATGTGCCTGCCTGCAGGCCCCACAGAGGCTCACAGGTGAATTCGACAAGGAAAATAGGTGCAGGAGAGAAAAAGCTCCACTCCAACTCTATGCTGGAAGGGGTCTGACGAACTAGCTCCTGTGTCTTCAGATGACGATGAGCAGGAGGAAGGGAGGAGGAGGAGGAGGAGGAGGAGGAGGAGGAAGAGGAGAGGCGTGAGGGGGAGGACCAGGGGAGGAGGCTGCGGTGCTGTAGCTGGAGGTGTTTTCCGTCACCCGCTAAAACTCCTTTTCACTGCCCGCCTGTTGCTGCCTCTTCTTGGAGGGAGATGACCTCTCCATTACATGGTGGGCTCCTTTCCAGAAAGCCCAGTGGGTATGAAACTAGCCACTGGAAGAACACCTACAAGACAATGCTGCTCTGGGGGGAAAAAAAAGTTATTCAAAAATACACATTTTAAAAAATATAAAATGGCAAAACAGAATAACAAGATTCTATAGGTTTGGTTCCGTTTCAATCACGCAGGGGTCAAGGGAACAGACGTGGCAGGCATGATTTTGACTGATATATTATCCAAAGGCCTTGAATCTGCCACAACATGAAGGTTTCTTCTTTAAAAAATCTTTTACTTGTAAAGAGTGGCAAAGTGAGACTATTAGAATTTCACCTATTGTCTTCCCCAGCCAGCAGCGGCCAAAGAGCCCGCCAACATGGGAGGAGGTGCCAGAACCCATGCGTGAGTAATCAAGAGATGGATAAGCACAGGGAAGCTTCTCTTCTTGTGAACAAGGATTTCCATTCAGCATGGCCGTTCCTCCTGGGTTCAGGTAAGCACCTATCCCCAAGTTCAAAGCCTCCTAAAAGCTAGGAGGCTGGTTGGGGCTAACTTTCAGTTTGGATTCTTCTCAATGGTCTTGCCACAGGGGTCACTTTCCACCTCCTTCTGCCTGCACCCAGAGCTTTCTAAACACGGATGTATTGTTTAAGAAGAAAACCAGACATTTTTATAATATAATTTGCTGTAACCAATGACAACTGTGGTAGCAAAAATGGTATTCACACTATTTCCCTCCCAGAAATTTCTGAGTGGTCTGCAAAGGCTTCAGAAGTAAGACTCTCATTTTTGTTAATAAGAGGAGTTTGACTGGATGAGTCCACCACTGTGCTAATGTTTAAATTTTGAGTATGTCATTTTCCTACATTTTAAGTGGACTAGCAAAAGCATTCAAACACCAACCAACTTTAAATTGTTATTGTGGCTTTTTTCAATATTAAAATTCTATAAAGTATGTCCTTCCCAGTAATGTGAAGTTTGGGGATGGCTATGTGTGCACCCGTGTACGTGTGCGTGCCTCTGTGTGTGTGCGTGTGCATCTGTTTCTGGGGCAGCGGGGCATGAGGAAAGGGCTCAGGGATAGGTAAGAAAACTGTCGTTTGACCACAAGCTTCAGGTCCTGACCATATGTCTCAGATTTCTGGGGCTGTCCCAACGCCAGAAATTCGGGGCTGTAGTTTAGAAAATATGAAGTCTGCTCAGGGAAATAAGCAGGTGCTTTGTCACAGCCCTAGTTTGCATTTTACAGTTTCTTTGTATGTAGGGCAGACCTTGGGCAGCCTTCCAAAACAACAGTATCTGAATTATCTGTTTAAGATTGAGAAAAAGACCAAGTCGCCCAACGTCAGATCTATTTCCAATTTCTTGTCATTGGATTCAAGATGAACCTAAACCTAATCTATTTGATAAACTGCCTCTGTTTATGTAGCCAGCCCTACAGATGAGCAATTATGATGAATTCAGAAGAAATTCAATGTAACATGTATTCCTGACTGCCGGGTATGCCCCGGTCCTGTGGCAGGGGCTGGGCACCCAGGTGTGCGTCACACAGTCTCTGAAGTATGAGGTTGCAGCATGTTGCTTTTCCTTCCGAAATCAGAAATGATAACAATTACCCCGGCCGGGTAGCTCGGTTGGTTGGAGCGTTGTCCTGATACGCCAAGGTTGTGGGCTGGATCGCTGGTCAGGGCGCGTATGAGACACAACCAGTGAACGCACCAATAAGCAGAACAAGGAATCGACGTTTCTCTCCCTTCCTCTCTTTACCTAAAAATAAATAAAAGAAAGAAAGAATGACAAGCAAACTTTCTGCCACCTAGCAGAAGAAGAAAAAAGGAAAGAATAACAATCAATAATCTTCTGATAGTGGTTCATTCCACACGCTGTCCACTTATCTTTTTTTTTTTTTTTTTTAAATATATTTATTGATTATGCTATTACAGTTGTCCCATTTCCCGCCCCACTCCACTCCATCCTGCCCACCCCCCTCCCTCCCACATTCCCCCCCTATAGTTCATGTCCATAGGTCATACTTATAAGTTCTTTGGCTTCTACATTTCCTACACTATTTTTACCCTCCCCCTGTCTATTTTCCACCTATCATCTATGCTACTTATTCTCTGTACCTTTCCCCCTCTCTCCCCCTCCCACTCCCTTAATGACAACCCTCATGTTCTAGTTGTTTGCCTAGTTTGCTCTCGTTTTTGTTTTATGTGTGGCCGTTAATAACTGTGAGTTTGCTGTCATTTTTACTGTTCCAATTTTTGATCTTCTTTTTCTTAGGTAACTCCCTTTAACATTTCATATAATAAGGGCTTGGTGATGATGAGCTTCTTTAACTTGACCTTATCTGAGAAGCACTTTATCTTCCCTTCCATTCTAAGTGATAGCTTTGCTGGATACAGTAATCTTGGATGTAGGTCCTTGTGTTTAATCTTGGGTAATGTAATGATGATGTGCCTTGGTGTGTTCCTCCTTGGGTCCAGCTTCTTTGGGACTCTCTGAGCTTCCTGGACTTCCTGGAAGTCTATTTCCTTTGCCAGATTAGGGAAGTTCTCCTTCATTATTTGTTCAAATAAGTTTTCAATTTTTTGTTCTTCCTCTTCTCCTTCTGGCACCCCTATAATTCGGATGTTGGAATGTTTCAAGGCGTCCGGAAGGTTCCTAAGCCTCTCCTCATTTTTCCAAGTTCTTGTTTCTTCATTCTTTTCTGTTTGGATGTTTGTTTCTTCCTTCTGGTCCACACCATTGATTTGAGTCCCAGTTTCCTTCTCATCACTATTGGTTCCCTGTACATTTTCCTTTGTTTCTCTTAGCATAGGCTTCATTTTTTCATCTGTTTTTCGAATAGATTCAACCAAGTCTGTGAGCATATTGATAACCAGTGCTTTGAACTGTGCATCCGATAGGTTGGCTGTCTCTTCCTCGCTTAGTTGTATTTTTTCTGGAGCTTTGAAGTGTTCTGTCATTTGGGCCATTTTTTTTTTTTTGTCTTGGCGCGTCTGTTACTTTAAGGGGCGGAGCCTTAGGTGTTCACCGGGGAGGGGTAACGCTGGTCGTTGAGCTCTGGCGCTGTACGAGGGGGAGGGGCCGAGTGGGAGCAATGGCGCCCGCCTCACTCTCCTCCAGATTTCAATCCTTCACTCCGCTACCCACAATCAAACTGGGCCACTCTGGTGCTGGTTCCCGAGTAAGTGGGCCTGTGCACACTCTAGGCCCCTGTGGGTCTCTCCAACAACCTTTTCTGTGAGGCTGGGAGTCTCTCCTGCTGCCGCCCCAACCCCCAGGGTCGCTTTCAATCAGAGGTTTGAGGCTTTATTTCCTGGAGCTGGAGCCCTGGATTATGCGGTCTGCTCCCCGCCGTTCGTCAGGTTTATCTGTGGGCAAATTTGGTGCTGCGGGGTGCTACCCGCTGCTCTGCCTGCCCCACTCTCCGCCACTCTGAGTCCGGCCCTCTCGGTTTATCTGCGCAGATGTGGGGCCGCAGGGTCTGCTAGTGCTCGGACTGCCTGCGCCATTTGTCCCACACTCCGCCAGTCTCAGTCCCGCCACAGCCACTCGAGTCCTCTCCACCCCGGTGCCCGTCTCCGCCCCTCCTACCAGTCTGGATGAATGGTTATTTTCTATTTTCTTGGTGTTGGTCCCCCTTGCTGTTCGATTCTCTGTCAGTTCTGGTTGTGCGAGGAGGCGCAGTGTGTCTACCTACGCCGCCATCTTGGTTCTCCTGAATATTTCTTGTCCACTTATCTTTTAAAGGAAGATCGACATGAATTACCATCTGAGAAGCGGAGCCACAGGGCACACGTTCAAGATTTGATTGTGAGAACAAAACTTTTAATTAAGAGTTTTGATTTTTTCTCATGAGATATGCAGGATTCCAAACCTTATCAACACTTGGGAAAACCCAGTGGGATAGTTTTTATATAACCCCATGTTCTTTGTTAACAGGAAACAGAAAGAGACTGATTTAAAAACAAAATTTGGAGCTGGGTCTGCTGTGAATTAGAACGACACCGCCCATGCACTTCACATGGGCTACTAAACAGCTTCAGATATACTTGTAAATTACTTTCAGTGCTTTCCCCCCCTTGTCCTGAACAGAAGCTTATGTTTCCTGCTGATTAAAGAAATAAAGCCACCGTATTTACCAACATCTCTGATCCACCCAATCCCTCTGGTCTTTGTGTTTTGAAATAATGTGGAGTCAGTTTGAATCTGAGGTAGGCTCAGAAGCAGAGGTTCAGACCACCCACTCTTAGGACCCACAAGCCTTGCCAGGGTTAGGCTGAACCGGGGCACTTCGTGCAGGGCCAGTTTTGACCCCCTGAGAACGTGTTCTGCAGGCATGTTCTCGTTAGCCTCCTCCAGTGGGTGCGGGTGAGCCAGGGCCCTGGACGGCCCATACCGTCTGCATCAGGCTGCCTACAAATGAGTTTCTTTACAGTTCCCTGGCTTCTTAGCAAATGCAAAATGTATTTAGGCTTTTTTGTTCCTTAAAAATAAAAAGGATCGAAATGCCCATTTTCCCATCAATTGCCTATTTTATGTCTCTTCTAGGAAAACTATTTAAATCAGGGATGCTCAACATTTTCTGCTGACGGGCTAGGTTTGAGTTTGCCACGTCATAGAATTGTAGATTAATCATGGGTCCTTGGTTAGAATTCTTTTGTTTTACTGGTTCAGCAACAGCAGTGACAGTGTGCAGAGGGACAGGGATCTGCCTAAAGCAATGGTACCACCGATCGTTTGCTTACTCACTTGTTCGTGTGTCAGATAATTTGTGCACATCTCCTGTGTCCTGGGCACTTTGCTAAGCCCTGGGTATACCATGGTCCTTAAGGAGTCTGCAGTCTGCTCAGGATAATAGATGATAAGGAAACAAACATTACAAATAGTGATGTATGTAATGAATTAAAGGAACAGGTGAGGGGTGGGGAGAACCTCTCTTGGGTGCAGTCTCTCAGAAGTGATGTTTTAGCACCGGGGAGAAGAAATTCGGGTGTGTCTGGGGTGCCTCGCTGACAGAGGCAGAAGGAGAGTTAGGCAAAGAAGCAAAGACAACTGCAGTCCATTGTTCATTCTCGATTCTCCGGCAGGAATCCTTTTCGGATTTTGGGTGTACTAGTGGATCTTGAATAAACTTCAGGGGGGTTTATTATTGGATATCATTCTAAATTATTTCAGAGGTCCCCACTTTTTCTCTCTCTCTCTCTTTCTTTTTTTTTCCGTCTATCATAGTAGAAACAATATAAAGACTAGAGCAGGTGAGATTTTAATGTAAAGTACTTATTCCACTATGTCCTGGCATGGAGAAGGGATAGAGTTCACAACACCAACAGGCTCACACTTATGAAACCAGAGATAAATTACCCCGCATATAACACACAAGGGTAACTCAATACAGCCCAGTTCCTCACTGCTTGCCCTCAGCTGGAAATAGCCTTCCCTTGCACCTAGCTCGGGGTCTCTGTAATGACACTTAGGACGACCTGGCTTTTATGTGCATGTCTAGCCTCTACGATGTCTTGCCTATCCCTTGAGGGTAGGACAGTGTTTGATTCATCATCCACTAGCAAACCCAGTAGCCAGCAGATGGCCATGCCCATGGAAACTGCTCAGTGAATGTCTGTTGACTGAATCACAGACAAGGACTTAAAAATAATCTTTAGGGAGACAAGTTGTTGGAAAGGCAGTGCCACTCTTTTTTCTTTCTGGCTTTTGCACAGTGGTCAGTATAAGGAGCCTATAATTATTGCTATTTACTACCAGTAACAAAAAATAATGGCCTTAGGTAAGGATCCTTGCTTAATTCCTCTGATGAAGCCATTGGCTTGGTGACAAGAATATCACTGGGGCTGAGAACCAAACGCTGAGCTGTTTACCGGAACCCGCAGCAGGGCCATCGTTGCACCATCCTGCTGACCTGTGAGGTAATGTCTGAGCACTCGGTTCCCAGCACTGGGCCGGCTCCGTCTGCCCCCAGATAGGCCCTGCATCCTGTCTCCTGACCCTTGCTCTGTAGGCTCCCAGCCAGTCCCACCAGAGGCGAGCTGGAGGCCAGGCCCATCAGGGAGTGCACACAGTCCCGAGAGGGTCTTGCAAGCACAGGTCAACACTGCCTGCCACAGAGAGTTTGGGGGAAGCTCCATCACCATCACTGGCAGCGTAATCCTTTCCTCTAACTCTGTTCTGGCCCCACTTGCCAGCACAGGGCAAGAACGGTGATTTCTTGAAACTTCTGTGTCATAAGGACATCTCCTCAACTGAACACCAATGAAAAATCCCAGGTCAGATTCCTGTTTATGCCAAAGCAAAGAACTTACATGGAACTAATTGTGGGGGGTGGTGGAATAAGAGATTAAGGAAGTTGGGAGCAGAACCGAGAGGCAGGCTGTCCCTGCCTGGCGGGGGCGGCGTGGGTCCCTCCATTGCCACTCCACAGTCGCACTACTTCACTCCCATGAGGAAATTCATTCTTAGTGGTACAGGAAGGGCTCGAAAGCCCCAGGATCTGAGCTGATGATGTGAAGGTGTTGCAGGTCAGAGGTGGGAGATGAAAATAAAGATGATAGAAAGGATTGATGTCAGCAATTTGCTGATTGGATCTCTGCCTCAGGTAATCAGCCAGCAGCCAGGCAAACTGGGCCACAGTTAGCTGGGCATTTGGGCCACAGGCACTGAGAGGTGCTTATTATTTATTTATTTACTTACTTTTAAGATTTTATTTATTTTATTTTTAGAGAGAGGGGAAGGGAGGTTGAGAAAGAGAGGGAGAGAAACATTAATGTGTGGTTGCCTCTTGTGCACCCTTACTGGGGACCTGGCCTGCAACCCAGACATGTGCCCTGACTGGGAATTGAACCAGCAACCCTGTGGTTCACAGATTCTCAATCCACTGAGCCACACCAGCCAGGGTGAGGTGTTTATTATTTAATGTGGGGTTCCTGTGCTCTTGATGAAGACTTCAGGAATGACAAACTTCCCTCCTAATTCAGCTCTTCCTGAGGACACTGTACAGCCTGGTTTCCTTTGGGGCTTAACACCCTGTAATTACTGTCAGATGCAGACAGAAAGACCCATTATATTTCTTACTACTTTCATTTCCCTTTACCCTTCCCTAAAACATGAGCTGAAAAGAAGAAAAAGAAATAAGAAACCCAGGTAAGAAGGGCCCAGCACTTTGGACTAGCAGTGAGGGCAAAACCTGTACAGTTAAAAAGAAACACTAAAAAAAGGCTATTGTGTGTGAGGTTGGAATCACCCAGAGACCAATTAACACCTTATTTTGGGGATTAGCTATTGTGGTGTTTGCAGATAGTTTCTGAAACAGTGGTGTTTGGAGTCCACCCTGTAGGAGTAACCCAAGTGTTGATAAAAGGGATTCCAGAACAAACAAAGATTTCTACAGTAGACACGGGAGGAGGTGTGTAGGGCTCTAGTCTTTGGGTTAACAGCTCAGCACTACATTTATTGCTGGAAGATTCCAAGACTCATAAAAGACTGCTTTTAAAGGGAACACTCTTGTTCTTAGAACTAGTTAGCAGTCTGTTTGTTCTCCCAAGATTCCATGCAGTTCTTCCAGGGGCCTGCATCTCCCAGGATTGTAGCTTGTCTGTGCCAGCTGGCTTTGGGCTGAATCTGCGAGATTTAGGCTTGGGAATCAAATCTTTGCTTTTGTTCTTGGTTGCCACCATTTTTATTTTAAATTGCTTTGTGTCATTGCCAAGGCAGTTTCCAATTAGAGGAGCTCTGCTGCCTTTTCTTTACTCGCCCTTTGCTGTATTCGTTTGGTAAGTTTCTCACTAGGGAATGACGTTTGCAACTGGGAGGGTGGAGCTCTGGTTCGGAGGGGCAGTCCGGTGCAGAATCCGGAAACAGTGTCCTTGCAACCCGAACGCTAATGCAATAAGTCCCAGAACAGAAACCGTCCTGGGTGTTCTCCTGTGCTTTTCCACTGCCACGCCCAGGGGTAATAAGAGGAGCTCATCTTTCAAAAGAATGCCTAAAGATGACATTAATTACAGGCCCATGCTCCCATTACTTGAATTTAGGGAGCCCCAGAACATTGCATTAGAGCTGGCAGGGATGAATCCAATCTTATTTTATAGATGAGGAAATTTAGGCCTCGAATGGAAAAATAATCTGTCCCCCTACACACAGTCCTCACCTCCAAGGTCTTCAAACTCCTTACCAGCAGAGCCCTGACCAGTGTGGCTTGGTTCGGTGGGTGTCATCTCACAAAACAAATGGTTGCTAGTTTGCAGACCAGGACACATACAAGAGGCAACCAATTGCTGTTTCTCTTCCTCACTTTCTCCCCCACCCCCGTTCCCTCTCTCTAAAAATAAATAAATAAAATATTTAAAAAAAAAAACAGTTACCAGAAGAATTGGGACAGAAACCACATCTTTTGAGTTCTAGACTAATATTTAGCTCATTAATTAGAACAACCATAGTTCCAACCTAGATCTCTCCCAGAATAGGTGGCTCAATTTTTCTGTTTGGTGTTGATTTTTTTTCAGAACTACCTAGATAATTTAGTTTTAGTCAAACGTTTAAGAAATTATGGTCTTTCCACCACCCGTATCAGAATTTCTTGTTAAAAATGCATATCCCGGCCTCTCCCAGCCTTCAGAGTCTCTGAGAGTTGTATGCAGGGTCTGGATTTTCTAAATATCTTCCCTAGAAGAGTCTCATGCACTTGAGAACCCTTTACCTGGCCCAAAGTCAAATTAATATATTTTATTGATTTAAAATGCTTACTTACCTTTTCATGAAGATGGCACTGAAAAGTAAAGAAGGAAGCCCCTGCCCCTCCCAAAGCCAAAGCCAAAGCCAAAGCCAAAGTAAAGGCTCTGAAGGCAAAGAAAGCAGTGCTGAAAGGCATCCACAGCCACACACACAGACACGCAGAAGATCCATGTGCCACCCTCCTTGCAAGGCTGAAGACACTCTGGCTCTGAAGGCAGCCTATATATCCCCAAGAAGAGGACCCCCAGGAGAAACAAGCTTGACTCCCATGCCATCACTGAGCTCCCCCTGACTACCAAGACAGCCAAGACAATAGAAGACACCACTACATGTGTGTGCATTGTGGAGGTCAAGGCCAACCAGCACCAGGTCAAACAGACTGTGAAGAAGCTCTGCGACATCATGTGGCCAAGGTCAACACCTGAGCAGGTCTGATGGAGAGAAGGTGGCATATGTTCTATGTGCACAAGGGCTTGGCGAGGACATGCAGAAAGGGAGCCCTTGTGCACTGTCGGTGGGGTGGGGAAACGGTTCAGCCGCTATGCAGGACAGTAATGAGATTCGCCAAAAAGTGAAAAATCTACCTGCCATATGATCTAGCTATCCACTTCTGGGCGCATATCCAAAGGAAATGAGAGCAGTTTATTGGAGAGATTTATGCATTTGCATTTCCATGTTTATTGCAGGATTATTCACAACAGCCAAGAAGATATGGTACATATATATAATGGAATACTATTCAGCCATGAGAAAAAAGGAAATTTGCCATTTGTAACCATGTTAATAGATTTTAAGGACATTATGCCAAGTGAGAGAAATCAGACAAAGACAAATACTGTATGATATCTCTTATATATGGAATTAAAAAAAAAAAAACACCTCACAAACGCAGAGAGTAAATGGTGGTTACCCAGAGCTGGATGGTGGGGGAATAGGAGGGATGTTATTTAATAAGGGTACATACTTGTAGCTGTAAATAAATAAAACTTTGTGATCAAATACAGTATGGTGACTACAGACAATAAAACTATATTATGAACATTAAACTTGCTAAGAGACTAGATCTTAATTGTTTCCAGCACTGGAAGAAATAAAAATATGTGACCACAGCTAGCGCTACAATGACAATCATACTGCGATTTAAATGTATCAAATTAGTGCATGTATACTTAAACTTACACAATGTGTGTAAAATGTATCTCACTAAAAATAAATAAATAACTAAATGCTTACAGTTTCTGAAATCAAGTGGCACCTTGTAATCAATGATTAACATAGGCAAAAAAAGTGTTTAAATGAATGATGTCTCATAATCAATAACATTGAATTGAGGACATACTACGTTTCTATTTCAAATCATTTAGTTACTGAAGAAGCAACAATTTTAAGTTGCATCTAAATGCAATCTTGGGGAGAACCAAGATGGCGGCGTAGGTAGACACACTGCGCCTCCTCGCACAACCAGAACTGACAGAGAATCGAACGGCAAGGGGGACCAACACCAAGGAAACAGAAAATAATCATTCATCCAGACTGGTAGGAGGGGCGGAGACGGCACTGGGGTGGAGAGGACTCGCGTGGCTGTGGCGGGACTGAGACTGGCGGAGTGTGGGACAAATGGCGCAGGCAGTCCGAGCACTAGCAGACCCTGCGGTCCCACATTTGCACAGATAAACCCAGAGGGCCGGACTCAGAGTGGCGGAGAGTGGGGCAGGCAGAGTGGCGGGTAGCACCTTGCGGCACCACATTCGCCCACAGATAAACCGGACGAACGGTGGGCAGCGAAGCAGACCACTGCGCAACCCAGGGCTCCAGCTCAGGGAAATAAAGCCTCAAACCTCTGATTGAAAGCGCCCCTGGGGGTTGGAGCGGCAGGAGAGACTCCCAGCCTCACAGGAGAGGTTGTTGGAGAGACCCACAGGGGCCTAGAGTGTACACAGGCCCACTTACTCGGGAACCAGCACCAGAGTGGCCCAGTTTGATTGTGGATATCGGAGTGGAAGATTGAAATCCGGAGGAGAGTGAGGCGGGTGCCATTGCTCCCACTCGGCCCCTCCCCCACGTACAGCGTCACAGCGCCGCGACAAGCATTACCCCGCCCCGGTGAACACCTAAGGCTCCGCCCCTTAAAGTAACAGATGTGCCAAGACAAACAAACAAAAAAATGGCCCAAATGATAGAACACTTCAAAGCTCCTGAAAAAATACAACTAAGCGACGAAGAGATAGCCAACCTATTAGATGCACAGTTCAAAGCACTGGTTATCAATAGGCTCACAGACTTGGTTGAATCTGTTCGAAAAACAGATGAAAAAATGAAGCCTATGCTAAGAGAAACAAAGGAAAATGTACAGGGAACCAATAGTGATGAGAAGGAAACTGGGACTCAAATCAATGGTATGGACCAGAAGGAAGAAACAAACATCCAACCAGAAAAGAATGAAGAAACAAGAACTTGGAAAAATGAGGAGAGGCTTAGGAACCTCCAGGACACCTTGAAACGTTCCAACATCCGAATTACAGGGGTGCCAGAAGGAGAAGAGGAAGAACAAAAAATTGAAAACTTATTTGAACAAATAATGGAGAACTTCCCCGATCTGGCAAAGGATATAGACTTCCGGGAAGTCCAGGAAGCTCAGAGAGTCCCAAAGAAGCTGGACCCAAGGAGGAACACAACAAGGCACACCATAATTACATTACCCAAGATTAAACGCAAGGACCTACATCCAAGATTACTGTATCCAGCAAAGCTATCATTTAGAATGGAAGGGAGGATAAAGTGCTTCTCAGATACGGTCAAGTTGAAGAGGCTCATCATCACCAAGCCCTTATTATATGAAATGTTAAAGGGAGTTACCTAAGAAAAAGAAGATCAAAAATAGGAACAGTAAAAATGACAGCAAACTCACAGTTATTAACGACCACACATAAAACAAAAACGAGAGCAAACTAGGCAAACAACTAGAACATGAGGGTTGTCAATAAGGGAGTGGGAGGGGGAGAGGGGGGTAAAGGTACAGAGAATAAGTAGCATAGATGATAGGTGGAAAATAGACAGGGGGAGGGTAAAAATAGTGTAGGAAATGTAGAAGCCAAAGAACTTATAAGTATGACCCATGGACATGAACTATGGGGGGGGAACGTGGGAGGGAGGGGGGTGGGCAGGATGGAGTGGAGTGGGGGGGGAATGGGACAACTGTAATAGCATAATCAATAAATATATTTAAAAAAAAATAAATGCAATCTTATGGCATTTAGTTCTTTCAGTGCTTAAGTTCTCCTTCAGTAACAAAGAAGGAACATGGAAAGTTTTGTTTCCTCAGGTTGCCGGCAGCCTTTAGGGGAGCTGCTATCTTTGCAACTCAAGTCCTGCCCTGCACATTTTTTAGGCCATTTATCGGAAGACTCTGGACTCCTCCTTTTTAGTTTTCACTTCCTATCATTTCATCAAAATATTAATATGTATATTTATTTACTGTGAAATTTGTAGGAAAATTTAGATTCATCTACTATATTTTCTTCCTGAAAGATTCAAGGAAGTTAGCATGCACTTCCTGCCACCAGCTTTCATAGCATCACTTTGTAGATTTTTAGATTTACTTTCTTAAAACATAAATGAGGCCCTGGCTGGTGTGGCTCAGTGGATTGAGTGCCAGCTTGTGAACCAAAAGGTTGCCGGTTCAATTCCCAGTCAGGGCACATGCCTGGGTTGTGGGCCAGGTCCCTTGCAAGGGCCACATGAGAGGCAACCACACATTGATGTTTTTCTCCCTCTCTTTCTCACTCCCTTCCTCTCTCTCTAAAAATAAATAAAATCTTCAAAAAAAACCACATAAGTTAGTTACTTAAAGTCAATGGTTAATTATATTTACCAATATATTTCATCTATTTTGGGGCTTAGCATATGAGTGATAAGTCTTTCTGCCTGAAAATGCTTTATTTTACTGTGTTATGAATGAACTGTAGTTTACCCGGGTATAGAATTTTTGGGTGATAGTTGTTTTTTTCGCAGGGTTGTGAAAAGATTCCTCTTTTGCACATAAGAGTTAGTCTAATTGTCTTTTTTACTTTTACAGGCTAATTTTTTTATTTCTGGTAGTTTTTAAGATTTTCTCTTATCTTCAATGTTCAGCAGTTTTACTATTAAAAGTTTTTGGTTAGATTCATTATTATGTATTCTGTTTGGCATTTGGTGTATCCTTTTGCACAAGTAAAAGGGTACACATATTATTTTCTTCATTCTGACGGGTTCTTAGCAAGTGTGTCTTCAACTATTGATTCACAGACATTTTCCTTTATTCTATTCTAGAAATCCCATTAGACATATATTAGAACTTTCAATATGTCTTCCCTTAATTGCTATTTCATGTTTTTTTCTCCTCCCTCCTGAAATCTTTACACAGCATTCTAGGTAAACTCCTTAATACTATCTTCCAGTTCACAAACTGTCTCTCTTGTAATATCTGAGGTGGAATTAATCCTGCCTATTGAGCTTCTAATTCAAGTACTATACTTTCTATTACCACTTCCTAGTCCCAGGATTTTTAATGTTTTTTTTTCATATTCATCTGTTCTTGTTTCATTTTTTTACTTTAGTTTCATAATTTATACTCATTTTAAGGATATTCTTTCTTTCTTTTTTTCTTTGAGGATTCTAAAAATTATTATTAGAAATGAACTTTCAGATTATGCTATTATTCCATTTCATCGGAAATGAAAATCTCCCAAATATTGATTTTGTTGTCTCCATTTCTTAGTGTTAGTTTTCTTCAAGCGTTTTAGAATTTGAATTTTTAAGATGTACATCAGGAGCGGCATCATTTCCTCTCTTTTCCTCGTTATCCCTCCCTCTTCCTGCTTACTTCTTCCTGGCCAGCAGTGTTGTCCTGGTTAGGGCCCCGTCCACAACCTGCGCTTGTGCCGACGGCTCTGGACTCCCATCTTATGATAATATGGGGACCTTGTAGACTCAGCCCCTGAGCCAGCTGGCAGTTTGGCCCAAATCCTGGATCATGCCTGCTTACTCCTATTTTTCTAGATTCACTTTCTTCTCAGCCCTCGCAACTCAGGTAGCGTTGTGGCTTTCTTTCAGTCAGGAATTCCCCACTCCATCCCGGTTCCAGCAGGAAGCCTGGATCCTGGCTCCAGCCATCTAACGCACCTTTACTAACCACTATGTGTAGGCACTGTCCTGCCTGTCTCTGTGTGCCTCCAGAGCCTGCCAAGCTCACAGCTTTAGGAACTTACTATGTTATGTTTCCGTTCAGTTTTTAGTGGACAGATATTTAGTTCTTTATGTATGCATTATATATACTCATGCCTTACCTTCTCCCCTCACCATCTTTTAATTTTAGTCTTTAAAAATATTACCTATAATCTCTTAGTGTTCAGAGTAGAGGGAATGACTTCAAAGCTCGAGCTCACAATGCCATCTTGGTCCTCAGACTGTGGCTTTGAGGTGGCAATAGCAATAGTTCCCATGACACTGTCTTGGAGACATCTACCGTTCCTGCCACTGCTAGATGGCCGTTGTCCTTGTTCCCCATCTAACACGTGTCACTGACGGAATATGGCTCGGTTCCTGACAAAGCCCGCTCAATAGAGACGAATTCTCTCTTAAATGACTTTATTAAACCCATCAATGATTCATTAAGCAAGAACTTTTATAATAAATTTGTAATATCCTCTAAAGAAATGGATCTGGAGGAGAGCCAGGCTAATTTAGGAGGGAACATGGTTTAAAAATGAGTGAACCATTCTCAAAAGCATACAAGATAGCTATAGAAATATATTACATGCTTTTTTTAAAGATTTTATTTTTAGAGAGAGGGGAAGGGAGGAAGAAAGAGGCAGAGAAACATCAATCTGCTGCCTCTCATGTGCCCCCAGTGGGGGACCCAGCCCGCAACCCACGCGTGTACCCAACCCGGGAATTGAACCAGTGACTTTTTGATTCGCTGGCTAGCACTCAGTCCACTGAACCACACCAGCCAGGGCTATATTAACATGTTTTTTATCTTTCCACAGATTAAACTAAGATCTTTGAAGATAATAAAACAAACAGAAAATTCCTACAAATTAAGAATCCCAGCCAAGATTTTAATGAGTTTATTTGCTTTAGCTTGGAGAAAACAGTCATGATACAGTTCTGACTTTCATCAGTGAGGAACCAGGGGTGAGACTAGATTTGTTCTCGAATCCCCTCAAGCATTGCAGAGTGCAAATCACACAACAGCACAGAGACACATGGATTACGCAAGATTGTCTTAGGACTGAGGGATTCCCACGAGAAACCTCCATTTCCTTTATTAAAAATGGGTTATTATCCAACTGAGCCCCATTAGCCAGGGCAAGTTTTCTATCTTTCGATGACTCACTCAGAGAGGTTCCTGTGATGGTGGAGAGAACAGTTTTGGTTCGCAATTGGCCTGGGGCCCACACAAAGGAGGTTTGGCTTCTCTGGTGACAGAAGTTGGGCTGAGAAGTAGAGCTTAGAAGTCACATCCTGTTAGTAATGGATCAATGGGTGCCAAGTTGACCTAAGGAGCCAGACTGCGTGCCTGCAGTTTTCCTATCTTTATGGGGCTCACACCCTGAGATTTCTTTACACTCTGGCGAAGTAGCTTCTGTGTCACAATTTCTGAGTTTTACAGAGCTTTCCAGAAGCAAAGGGCAAGATGGCAGTTGTGACAGCTCAGTCTACGGGTGGTGGGGGCGGGGGGAAGAAAAAAACTCTTCTTTTCTTTTTCCTCATTTCTTGGCAATGGAAAGAAGACACTGTCCCTATAACCAAAATGCTCAGGGGGCCTCTTCTCTGGACTTTAGCATGAAATGCTTTGATCCCAGAAAAGTTTTCCATGTCAACTTTGGCCTGTTGGTCTGGGAGGAGCACAGGGTAGCTGTAGATGGGAAAAGGCAGATCCCAGAAATAATTTAAATTAGGGGAATCTTGTCTTCAGTATGAGATGTGTGTTCTCCAATCATATCATTCTTCTGGCTCCCCATTGCACTATTAACAACAAGCTTATTAGTTTCAATAATATTTGTTTGTCATTTATATCTTTCCCTAGATTAAGAGTTTCTTGAAGATATGACCTCAACCTTATACATTTTCATATTTTCTAGAGCCTAGTCCAGAGACTGGCCTTCAATAAGACCTCAGTGTTTGTGAGTTGGATGTGAGTGATTTTCAGAAACTTCCCTATTCTTCATGCTTCCTTCCCTACCCTCTCCCTTCACACTTACTGATAGAGGAAGGGAAGGAGAGCATATTCAGGGATCTAATAAGCCAAATATCTTTGTATGCCTTATCTACCTGTGATCCTTCCCCAGAAAAAAATCTAATGCAGGAAAGTCTCTGAACCTCATTATTAACATTAAGGACTCAATGAGTGATAATGGTATACTTCTTTACTAAAATTTTTTTTTTTGTTGATCGAATAGGGATCTAACATAATTTTTCTTTTCCTTTTCTTGTTCTCCCCAAATTCTTTCTAATTTCTTTTGCATCTCTTCCTAGTCATTTAGTCACCAAGAGCTTCAATAATTCCCACCCCCTTTGGGTTATTAGTAAACTTCCCTTTAGAAGTTTTGTAAAGAGAGAAGCAATGGTATGTAGTTATATGAACAAACCCAAACAGATGGTGTATTCTGTAAAAGAAATCCACGTTTAAATAAAAGAAAGCAGTGAATCTTCCAAGGGACAAAAGAGAGGAGCTGTAAAGGAAGGAATCTGGGCCCACACACCTGCAGGCAGGCCCAGCCAACATGTGGCTAGACTGTCTTGGTCTTAGAATCGGTAATGTGCACTGTACTTTGATGTTGCTTTTTTTGTATGCACGTTATTTCCCTTTCTAATTTCTCCTCAGATTCTAGTGAAATTCTTTTGAAACGTGCAGCATGTGTTGGCTGAACTGAAAGAGGAAGAAGAAAGGAAGTTTTGTGTACATTTAGATTTGAAAGCAAGACTCAGCACAAGCGTTTGCTATACCTTAGGGCAGTGATTCCTAAATTTGGGGAGGTGCCAGGCTCCTGTGAGAATCTTCTGAAAGCTATGTACTCCTTTTGTAGAAGAATGTACCTATGCACAAGAGTTTGCATTAGTTTCGGGGAGCTTGAAGGCTATGTAGAAGTAACATCCGGTTAGTAATGGATTGATTGGTGCCAAGTTGGTCTAAGGAACCAGACTATGTGTACAAGAATCCCCACCTTGGCAGAAGGGGCAAACTGAGGGTGATGTCCTTACAACCTGAATCAATTCCTTTGTGAGCTCACTATTTTTTACTGCTTGGATTGTTTTATTTCATCAAGATCATTATGATTAATACTTTAGATGTATGGAATATTTGTTAACACATGATCTCACTTAATCCTGCCAACAACCTCAGGAGGTAACTGTATTATTTTCATTTTGTAGATGGGGAACCTAAGACTTAGCAAGGTTTAAGCAATTCGCCCAAAGCAAATCATCCACATCCAGCCCCTGCCCTTCCTTCCTCTGCTCAGTACGTCCACGTGTTTTGTGTTCTGCTGTATTTGAGGGTGAGGTTTCCTGACACATCGCAGCTATCCAGACTGTTTACGGTGGCCCCAGTTTACCTGGACAGCTGCGTGCCGTTCTGTGAGCCCCGTGTTCTTTCTGGGTTTCTAGATTATATATTTCATATAATTTCACATGGCTATAGTTCAGTTGCTAATTCTGCCTTGGTCTATGGCAGTGCTCCCGCTGAACCTAGGGAAGATGTGCTCCTGACATAAGCCCGAAAGGCTTTAAAATTTTTTTTGTTAAGGCTTTGTTATTTAAGGGCAGTTTTAGGTTCACAACAAAATTGAGAAGAATGTGCAGAGATTTCCTGTACACCTCCTGCCCTTACACAGGCACAGCCACTCCCATTATTAACATTCTCCCACCAGAGTGGCGCATTTGTTACAACTGACGAACCTATGTTGACAGGTTATTATCGCCAAAATCCATAATTTACATTAGGGTTCATGCTTGTTGTGCGTTCCATGGGTTTGGACAAATGTATAACGACATGTATTTATCATTATGTTATCTTACAGGACAGTTTACTGCTATAAAAATCCTCTGTGCTGCGCCGATTCACACCCCCACACCCACCCCTGAAAACTGCTCATCTTTGCACTGTCTCCACAGTTTTGCCTTTCCCAGACTGTCGTGTAGTTGGAATCATGCAGCACGCAGCCCTTCCAGGTTGGCTTATTTCACTTAGCAGTATGCATTTAAGGTCACTTCGTGTCTTTTCGTGGCTTGATGTCTCACTTCTTTTTAGTGCTGAAAAATATTCCATTGTCAGAATGTAGCACAGTTATCCACTCACCAATAAAGGACATCTCGGTTGTCCTTAGAAAAGTTGCAGCACTTATGAATAAAGCTGTATAAACACCCTGTACAGTTTTTGCACAGATATAACCTTTCACCTCCCTTGGGACACCAAGGAACACTGTTGCTGGATCATATGGCGAGAGTATGTTTAATTTTATAAGTAATCGTCAAACTCTCTTCCAATGCGGCCGTGCCATTTTGCATTTCCTTGAGCCATGAATGAGAGCTCCTGTGGCTCCCCGTCCTCACTGTTGTCAGTGGTCTGGATTTCAGCCATCCTATTAGGTGTGTAGTGGTGTCTCATTGTCATTGTAATTTGCATTCCCCTGATGACATGGGACGTGTTCATTCATTCCCCCCACCCACACCAGGAAGGTGCTCACCAGGTAGGATCCCTCCCCCACGGCCCCACCCCTATCTGTTTCCAAAGCAAAAGTGAGATTAAGAGCCCTGTACTTTGTGTCCTCTAGCCTTTTAGCATACACAGCACATCCCTTGCATGGCGGAGGACAGGCCTGCCCACATTGTTCTTTTGAAACAAGTAATCTTATAAGACTGTGCCATGTGAAACATAAACAGGAGGACTGTCTCAGTGTGTTGAACCCATACAACATGTCTGAAGAAGCAGCTTCAATAAGTTGTTTCAGGTCGACAAGTTAATCCGTATTTCCCAGGGAGAACAGAGCTGTTCTAAACGGGACATTTCCTTTCTCTTTTCATTCGTACACGGTCCCAAAACTCAGCCAAGCTCTCAGGTTAGGTGGTGTTCTCACGGGGACACAAGCGCAGGAGAGGCAGGAATTCCTCCCTGCTGACAGCTGTTTTCTCAGAACGGTGCTCCTTTACCTGTGAGCAGCCTTCCCTGGCAGCCTGGGCCCAGAGGCGGCGCTAGGTTGTTGCTGGCAGTGCCTCTGGGCTCAGGCATTTCCTACCCAGCCCGACAAAAACCGGACCAGCCTTTTCAAAAGGGTCGAGTGGAGCTTTTGGAAATGCAAATGTGTCTGTGGGCCTGGGTCAGAGGATGGCCTATAATTAATGATCTTTTGTGTGTTGCTCATTAAGGGGGTCAACTCAATAAAAAGCACATTGCCTCTTCTTTGCCAGTGACAGATACTCTTATCAGAAACGAGGCTTTTATTGTGGTTGTGTTCCTCAGATGAAGAGCGAAGGCTGATGCTAATGGGGAGTGAGAAAGAAGGAGGGTGGGGGCCAAGGCAGAGGCTTCTCCTCAGCACCATTCATTAGCATATTTGTTGGAATACTTATGTAATTTCACTTAGTACTGCAATTTGAGATCCAGTGTTAAAGTGTTAATTCCTCTCTGTGGTCTGTAGTTTCAAAGAGGAATCAAGAGACTCACCTACATTGTAGACGGCAGATTGTTTTTGGAACTGACAAAAAACAAACAAAATAACACACTTCTTTTTGTGGGTACTCTGTACTAGCCATTTTTATCTTAAATTTAGTATCCTCCATAAACATTCAAGATACAAGTGGAAAACACCAACGGTCTTGAAAAAAGACCTTGGTTCCACAAAATAATGGCTGAGGAGCACCCCTCTTCCCTGTGGGATACAGGTGCGGTGGGGGGAGGGGTGGGGTTCTGAAGGGGCCTCAAGAGCAGCTGAGGGATACTGGCCTTTACCTGGGGGCTACATTTTGGGGAGCCAGAAAATTAAGGGTATCTGAACAGGTTGCAAGATGGACACAACTGTTCAACTCTTCTGGATTAAACATAATTCTAGAAGGTTCTTTTTCTTGATGGTATAGGAGTATTGAAGCTCCCTGAAGTGCCCTTTGATGTGCTGAGCAGTCTACCAAATTTTTCATGTGTGATGAAACCTACCTAGCTGTATGACTTGGCCAAGCTACTTTTTACTTCTCTTGGCCTCAGTGCCCTTATTTGTGAAATACAGATATGTTTCATTTCTTTTTCTTATTTTTAATATTTTTTTAGATTAAAAAAATTCTTTTGAGAGAGGAAGGGAAGGAGAAAGAGAGGGAGAGACACATCAATGTCTGGTTGCCTCTCATGCGCCCCCTACTGGGGACCTGGCCTGCAACCCAGGCATGTGCCCTGACTGGGAATCAAACCGGCAGCCCTTCGGTTCACAGGCTGGTGCTCAATCCACTGAGCCACACCAGCCAGGGCTGTTTCATTTCTTTTTAGTACTTTATGAAGTTGTGAGGATTAAATGACTTAGTGGCTCTAAAGTGTATGGCACATGGAAAGTACATAGCAATCACTTTATGTTAGCTTTTCTCCTCCTCCTCCTCCTCCTCCCCCTTCCCTCACTCCCAGTCTTCTTGCACCTCCTTATTTACCTGCTCCGCCCCTCCACTCCCACCCCTGCTGGCAATTCTTGTTGCCAGACCACTGAAAACGAGTGACCTGCCAGCCTCAAATATTCTCATACTTTTCCAAAGGAAAAAAATTCCCTTGAAAACCAGTAACCAAAAGAAGACAGAGAAAGAACTTCACGTGTACCGTTTGTCTCTAGGCTTGCTGCCTGCTTTTCTCAGGCTATCTGTGCAGTGCAGTGAGCCCACGGGTTACTGCCAGTTGTCCTGGCTTCGGCAAGTGAGGGGAGGCTGGTGCTGGGCTGGGGCCCTGGGCCTGACTCCCGTCTTCACTCTGCCCTCACTGCGGTGCTGGGCAAGTCACCCCTCCCGCCTGGGACTTGTTCCTTCCCTGCAAATGAGAGGTTTGCATTAATTGAACCTTGGGCCTCCTGGCAGCCCAGGTAGCTTGGGGGCTTAAACCGCCTGAGAACTTCGGAAATGCTTGTATAATTAAATAACTCCTGACTGGAGACTTCCTCAGGCTCAGGGTGGGCGGGGCAGGGATTCAGCCCACCTAGCTTAGTGATCCCAGCTGTCAGCAGCAGTGAAACCTGTGTTCAGGATGGGAGCTTGTCTGTCTCAGGGCTGTGGCCTCCATTCACAGCTTGGGTTTGGAGGGAGGGTGGGCCACTCCCCACTTCTCCTCTTCTCCAGGACTTCTCTCCATGTGAACAAAGTAAGAAGTGTCAGGGAACAGGGCTGTGGAAGAGGGGCTAAACGACAATGAATACCTTCCCTCCCACCTTCTGAGTTCTTCTAGCTGGGCTAGTAATCAAATTAACAGAGATAGATTAACTGGAGAAAATTAAAATTTTAACACATGTGCTTGGGGAATTCACACAAGCAGGTGAGGCAACGTTGGGTATCTGTGACGGTTTTGGATAACGAAGAAAGCGGGGTGGGGCTGAGATTTCAGAATTGAGAATGGGCAACTTGCAGGTGGTTGACAGAGCAGAACATACACGAGGCAGGCCAGTCATTGCCAGGCTACTCAGAAGTGGTGGGCCCATGTCCGAAGCCCTGTTAGTTACCATACTTCACTCAAATCAGGCTAAAGAGAGCATCCTAAGATTTTTCTTTTCCTGAAGCAGGTCTTTCTATCTGACTCTCCTGGACAGGAAATGGGAAAAATCAAAGGTCCTTTCTAAGTCTCTTTTTCTAAATAAACAGCTTAAAATTGATATTCCAAAAGGCAGCTTTTGGGTGGCAAACTTTTGGTTCCCTTGGTGGGACAGGGGGTGTTGCTGATGAATGATCTCATGGTGACTGAGGGGTCAGGTGAGGGCAGGGAGCCTCAGCCCTTCGATGGGCTCCAGAAGCCTCAAACAGGAAGAGAGTTTGTGACGGGCCCCTGCGTGGTTCGGGCGGCAGGTTTGGGTGGCAGCTCCAGGAGCAGCTTCCTGGAGAGTGGGTCAGACCTGGGGGGTTCTCCGTTATTCCCAACTTGGAGTGACATGGTCCACTGGACTCAGTCTTTCTGTAGTGTCCTCGGGGTGGGCACAGGGGAGGAGAAAAGGATAGTATTGGAACTCGAATAGCACTGAGGGTAGATAAACCATGAGGGCAGTGGATTCCTAGGGAGGGGGAGGGAGGGTATGAAGAGTGTGTGCAAGCAGTGGACCCAAGGGCAAGTGGACATTTTTGTTAATGTGTCTGTTTTCACATCAGAGTAATAAACGCTCATAGTTAGACCAGTTTTCAGGGGGCCTGGAGCCAGGCGTGTCCTTAGAAATCAGGTGTCCCGGGGCGGGTCTGCTCCTGTGGCCGTTCTGGCTCTTTCATACTTCTGCCTTCCATCCCTGGCTCAAGGCTCTCTCTTACCTGCTCCCTCCCCACAACATTCATATCAGAGTGGTAGAGTCTGAGTTTCTTTAGAGACCTTTTGATTTCATTTCTTCTTACAGGCACAGAGCTTGAGGTCTTGAGATGTGAAGAGAGGCGGCCAAGGTCACGTGGCAGGGCAAAGACTAGATACTACATCTTTGACTTCTGGCGCAAGGGCAAAGGGAGAAGAGGGGGAAGAGAATTCAAATGTATTTAGACCCTCTCTGTGCTCAGTACGGTGCTCTAATTACATGTGCATCAGCTACTGCATTTAATTTTATTTTCTGATGTTGGTGTTACCACCTCACTCTGCAGATGAGGGTGTTGAGATGTTGGAGAGGATAATTAATTTGCGCCGGTAAATTGTGAGCCTTCAAGCCAGGTCTTCCAGACCTTCACACTCCTGTTCTTTTCTCTGTACCATATATACAGATGGCAAGCGTTTCTATTATTCATGTGATGGGTGAATCAAACCAACCTCCGGTCTTTCTCTGGCTCCTGTCAAAACATTGCTGGTCTACACTCCATTCTTTTGCTGTTCTTGGGAGGTCATGAGTTTTCAACAAATTATGTGGTTTACACAGGATTAAAGCTAAAATTTTGCCCTTGTTCCTCTCAAGTATTCTAAGCAGGGATGTCCCACATCTCCAGGAGATAGTTGTCAATATTCTTGGCTATACAGTGATTACGTGGTGGTGCTGGTGATTAAAGTCCTGGGGTAAGGATGCTGAGTATCTTCGAATATTCTGATAATCCTGAACAATGAAGAAATGTTCTACTCAATGAAGAAAATGCATGTGCCTTCCCAAAGACTCTTTATGGTTTTCATACTAGAAATTTTGAATAGGAGGAAGTCCTCAGGAGAACGACCTTTGGTCTGGATTGCCTTCCTGCATTAGAATGTACTAGGATGTGATTGCAAAACCCATACAGAAGTCTTGCCTGGCATAAATATATCCGTTACTACTTTTTCTGCGCTTCATTTTCTTTATTTGTTAAATGGTGATGATGATAGCACCTGCCTTACAGGGGCGTTGTTTCGTTTTCGTAAGTCCGTACAGGGTGGGGCCAAAGTAGGTTTACAGTTGTTCACATGGAAAATAATACAGTAATTAATAAGTAGTAATAGAAGAATAAATCTGTGTTTCACATACGCACGACCGAACACACTTTGGCCCACCCTGTGTGTGCAGAGTGCTCGCCACAGTGTCTGGCGCAGTTGATTCAGGAGGCGTTAGCTGTCATTCTGAATCTGATGTGACATATGTCCTGCATAGAAGCAGCAGGACATTTGTGTGACATGCTCAACTGTGTGTACTAAACTTGTGAATCTCCCCTTGGTCTTATTGTTCCCCTAAGTTTAAAGTAAAAACATATCAGAACAAAACATTTCGATACCCTTAAAATGTCCACCTGTTACTGGAGAATAAGAATTCCAGTAGAAGTTGAAGAATCACAACCAAATCAAATGAAAGAAGATGCAAATGTTAACATTTCTCCAGGCTTGGTGACGCCTCTGAGACCAGACTGTCTGTTCCCCTCTTGTCGTCTGGAACCTGGGATGGACACTGGTGTTTCTGGGGCAACCCACCTGCATTCACTGCACATCCTATGGCCGGGAGTAGCCCGGAAACCCTGGGTTCTCTCACTCTGGGAGGGCTTTGGGGACCGGTATTCACAAATCCCTCAGCTGGAGAGCTGGGTGGAGGGGCTGGGTAGTAGGGCTTTAAAGACCAGGTCATTGGAAAGGAATGTGAGAAGCGCATTTTGGGGGGCTGAGATTAAACAGTGGGAAAGTAGATAAGTGATCCGCTATCTCTCCACTAATGGCTAGCTAAAAGTTAACACTTCAGTAACTCCAGCAGAGAAGCTAATGACCACGCTATGCACACGCAGTTTTACTTAGGTGAAGAGTCACTAGCAGACGGATTTATCACACCGTGCACATAACTCCGCCACACACACCAACTGTTTCTTTGTAAAACAGCTTCTAGTGTGTCAGTTTTACAACGGACACAAGAATATTGGAGAGGCAATGCGGCAGACCCTGTGTGATATTAAGTTCTAAACTGCAATGTAATGACATGTTTCAGTGCCATTCAAGCCTTTGAGGCCCCGCTGTATGGTGGAAGCTGCGCTAAAACCTATGGGAGGTGCAAAGAACGAGGAGTAACCCCAGGCCTCCAGAGATTTACAGTAGAGTAAAACAATCTAAGACAAGTATAGGAGTGTTTCTCAAAGAGCCTTTCTCAGAGTCACAGGCCTGTTACAGAAGATTCCTAACATCCAAAGCAGATGGGGCCCAGGAATTTATTTTCAGAAAGAGTCCCCAGGTGATTCTGACATACACGGAGGTTTGAGTAGCACTGGTCTGGGGTAAATGTAGGCTCTAGGCCTGGTGGATTAAGGCTTCGTTTCTGTGTCCGTGCGACCAGAGTAGATGCATGTGGTAGCGTTGTCAAGGGATACTGAACAAGTGTGCAGCCTATAGGCCTCAAGAGGAGAAATATGAGGCAGGTGTGTTTGAAAAGTGGAGGAATCGGCATTGGGAAGTGAGGGGTAGCCATGACCTTAGTGGTAACCAGAGGAATAAATGAATATAATCCCAGTGTTTATGGCATGCACTGTTGAGTTACTGACTTATCCATCATCAGGGCTTAGTCTTAATGCTTTTTAGCATGTTGTCAGGTCAGGAGGGAAATCCAGAGCTTGCTTCTCCACCAATATTTATCAATGGATGTTTTGGGAATTAAAAGACACCAGGAAATAGGCTTAGTTCACGCGCGTTTGTCTTCGTGTGGGTGGATTGTTAGATTGGATATCTATTGGATAGTATAGGTAGTGACTCAGGGTTGGTTTGGGGTGCTCCTGGTGGGGATATAGAAGGCTTATTCCTGGGGGAAGAAACTGAGAAAGTCAGGAATTTGGAAAGGAGAATTTATAGAGGGGCAGTTAATTGGGCGGAAAGTAGGATGCATGTGTTGGGAGGAGGTGGCAGTTCAGGGAGGCTCAGCAGTTGCTCTGTTCCCCAGCAATCTCCCGGGGGAGATCTGGGAGCACAGCCCAGGGCATGTTGTCCAGCCTGGGCTCCAGAGGCTGAGTGGAAGCTGCAGGAGGGTAAAACCTAGGGGTGGACCCATGGCCTGGCAGAGAGGCCTTGCTTTCCATGACCACAAAAGCACAGAGAGAGCTCAGCTTAGGCCTGGAATAGAAATGGAGAACTTGCTGGAAAGCCATGTGATCCTCTGGGTGGGGGTGGAATAGGGAACCCATGGAACGAAACTGGTTAGTGCTGGAAGTCTGAGTCCAGTTAACTGAATTGTGGAAGACAGTGTGATTAGCTTAGCTGATGACCTTGACCCTGAGTTTCTTTCCCGCTGCACCAAAAAGGGGGTGCATTTCACATGACTAGTAATGGGATGGAAGAAGGGGAAACAGAGTCCTTGAATGAGGGAGTGATAGACTGGGGTAGAAGTCTTTGGAGGAAACCCTTTTCTAATTCCCATTCTCCTGCTAGTCAGAAGCTGGTAGGAGAAGACTTCGGTGCAGGGTCTGCCTTTGGGATTCCTTCACCCTGAGATGAAGAACAGATTTGTGTGGAGGCAGGGCTTTCACCCTGAACAGACCCTTCCCATCCAGTCCTTGGGACGGTTGTGAATTAAGTGCTACCATGGCTTGAAAACAAAAGAAACCAATTTTGCCACTTTCCTGACTCCTAATGTGACACTTGGCTCAAGCTTTAACAAGCTGTTCTTATTCCCTAGTTCTTCTAGTTCTTTTTGTTGCCATAACTAATGGAAGATTGAGAAACATGGACTCTTGCCTTCATGAAAACTTGATCCACCTGCCCCTGGGCACTGGGTGACCTCATTCTTTCATTGGACCTGGGTTTCTCTTGGGCCCCCAGCATATGGTGAGGGGATACCGGGATCCTTAAGGCTGGGGGCTGTACTTTGCATGGTGAGTAAACAGGCAAAGAAGGACCAGAAAACCTCTTTGCAGGGAACACCCCTCAGGTTCTTTTGAAGCAGGCTTCAGACCCCAGAAAGCAGTGTCTTAGCTCCACAGTGGCAGGGTCTCTGGCAGGAAGGTCCCTGTAACTCTTCAGTGCCACCACCCTGTGAAAGGGGAGTGCTCTGCAGAAGACTCCACTGTGCTGGGAATGTGCCCTTATTCTCAGTATGGAGATAAGGGGCCTCGCTTGCCACCCAACATGCACAACACTCCAGAACACATTCCTTCAAGTGAGTGGGTGCTGGCCTTTTCAAAGGAACCCGAAGGCATACCCAAGTCCTCTCGCCATTCTGGCATTTTCTCCGAATATGCTCGGTGGTGGCAAATCTCTGTGCCTGGAAGGTAAAATGATTCTTGCAAATCATCCGAAGTCCTTAGCAGTCAGATGCAGTGAATAAAGTAGGTGATTAAACAAGGCTCAACGATACCATCCTACTGTTCTTTTCTTCATGTAAAATGGGCCTAAAAGCAAAAACGACAGGAATTCCAACATGGTACTGAGCAATGGCAGACCAATTAAAGCCATTTTCCAAGGGAAATACTTTCATGATAATGTTGTACTCAATATATAAAATCCATTGGTTTGCAAAATAAGTCTCATAACTATTTCTCTCATACATAAAGTTCATATGTTTACTATCATTTACCAATTAGTACTAAATTTAGTTCAAGTGAGAATTGTTATTTGTCTAAAGCAAGTTTCTTTCCCTCTTTATAATGTTCTTTATACACACAAGGTGGTTGAAAGGTTGGCTTTGAGCAAACAAAATTGCATTATAGTTTTACCAGAACTAATGATTTTGTCAGAACTAGTTTGATGGACTCTCTTCCTTACTATATACACATATAGTAAGATTTAAAGCAAAAATAATCCTCATTCACTGGGACACTAATTTTATTAGTGACAGGGTCTCTGACAGGAAGGTCCCAGGGGACAGGCTGTGTTTGAACCAGCCCAAAATTAACTTAAGAATTTATTTTTGTGTTTAATGGTACCTTGAGCTGCCTAAGCGTGTGAGTGCTTTAAAAAGATAGCCCTTTATCACATCAACAGCATTCTCCATTTTTTTCCTGCCATTAAAAAATTTCAAGCTCAGGAGGTCTGTCCTTGCTCAGGTTACACACTCTTCAACTTGGGCAGTTCAGCAAAATCCAAAAGATAAGATTTGAATGGTTTATCTATTCATGTCATCACAGAGAGACGCTAAATTGCTGGGCCGTTTGATGAAAGGGCAGCTTAGTTCTCACCAAGCTGCACGTGGGCTTGGGAGGTCCTTAGCTGGAACCCACCGAGGCTTCTAAACTCTGTCTTGAAAGCTGATTAACTGTTTCTCCCATTTACAGTGCAGATGTGTTTGTAAAAGTTCTAAGAGTTTGGAATTTCCAAGTCCCACTTTAAATCTCTGTCTCTTTTGAGAGGCCAATTCATAGTGTGAATATGAATGTAAGAGATTAAAGTAGGTCATCACTGAGGATTGTTTGCATTCCGGAAAACTGGTCAGTAGGTGAGAAACACACAAACACATATAGAACGTTGAAGTATTATTTTTTGCTTTTATAGGTCAAATAAATGGGAAAATTTTACTTAAAAACACAGATGGTGGGTTTTTTTTTCATTTTTTAAAATGTTACCTTGAAATTTCAAATGGGATTTTGTAAATAGGAAGGAAAAATCATAACTAGGCAGGTGATAGTCAGTAGCTACTTTCACATAAATGCAAACAATATAGCTAATATGTATTACCTAAAATTGTGCTACAAAATATGTAAATTACTTGTGTGGTTAAAGCCTTTTCTGAGGGTAATAAATGAGTTAGGGTGCATACAAATGTCCAAAAGTTCAGTCTATTTCATCAAGTTTCTTAAACTGAAGATAACTTTTACAACTAAACACTCCCCATCTAAATTCTTAGTCAGAAAAGAGTATTTTATAATATATATGGAACATTAGCTTATTTAAAAATGATGTGTTATTAAACATATTATGTAAATGTATTAAAGTTTTGAAACAAAAATTACTCATGATATCACTATCCTAGCATATGTTTCCATTTTTATGTATGATTTCCAAATGCTATCCATGCGCCTTCCTATTCTTATCTGCAATCACTTTATATATACCATTTTGTTATGTATATTTACATTTAGGATATCTATAGTGGGTGTGGCTAAGTTATTTGAGAATATTTAAGTAACACAGGAAAAACAAATGGGATGTCTGAAACTTATATGCTAAGCATGCATCACTGTGTAATAAGCTAGTAGCCTATGCGGTATGGGCAAAGCTCACTGGACATATTAGGCATGCAGGCAATGAGGAAGCACGCAACTAAGGAGACACAGGCAGAACTCATCAGATATGTTAAATATAGGTAGAAAGTGTATTAATGACCTCTTGTAAACTGTTAAAAATGGAATGGAATACATAATGGAACGAATGAGAGTATTACTTTTAGGTAAAGAAGGAGGAGAAAGATAGAGTCATAGGTTCGATCACTTCTGGGCTGACAAATCGCCACCCCTCCATTGGCACAGATCGGTGATACCCATTTCAGTCTCACTGTGGGCCCACACGTGCTCGGCCCAAGGAACAAAAATAAAGTCCGTGGCTGTATAGCAGCCTTGAAGGCGAGTTACAGCTATTGGACAGGAGAATTTGCCCTCGTGTCTCCGAGAGAGCGGGGCTGCATCTTTGGCCCACCTCGGTGTGAGTCTCTGTGATCAAACCTGGAGCCCAGAGGGCTCACGGGGGTGTGGGGAGGTGGAAAGGGGGAGAGAGAGACACAAACATTGTGCACCTAGGATTCCCGTAGTGTGGTCTTTCCAGTCCGCTTGTATTTTATCATAAGCGCATTTCCCCACACTTATATCTTGCCATATGTTTTAAATGAATTTAATAAGTTACACAGTGTGAGCATGTTAATTTGGTATGTGATTCTTTGCATTCCATGACCCTAGGGTAGCTTAGGGAGTGCTTGGTGGTATACTTGGAGGCCACCATATGGCAAGATCATAAAGATCTTAAATAATATTTAATCTTCAAAGGAAAAGGGCTATGACTGTACTTATATCCAGCAAATGATGCAGGAGTCTATGTGGACCAGGATACAGAAGCTGATTGTGTAGCACAAAGGGTTTTGAGCCACCACAGTGTCTACAGGTGCTTACATAAATATTCGTTGTATGAATGAATGAGTACCAAGAACTGGGGCTAGCAAAGGTAACTTGAAGGGAGGAGAAAGAGGAAGAATAATTAGGGTTTTAAACTGGATTTAAAGGGTGTAACTTAACTGAATCACGTGGGACTGTCCCTGGTACTCATCTGTAGCCATTTGTGCCAAAGATCACTGGCTCGACAAGCCAAGAAGAGCCAGCCAAGTGTTCTTTTGGTGGAGAGAACACAGAAGGAAAAGAAGGAAGAGCTGTGTGTCCTGGAAGCTCTATCTTCAAAAAACCAAATGCCTGTATTAAAGTATTGTGATTTACTTTACATCCCTTGTCAGCTAAAATACTTGAACACAGTGTGAACTGTGTGTGATTTGTTGGCTTTAATCAAATCCTTGGGTATAATCTCCATCTGCAGTATCTCCCACTCAGGAATCCATATTCCTGGGGTAGTAAATTAGCATTTGAAAGTCCTAATGAGGAATTCACACTCTGAGGCTGTTGCTATAAGCCTACTTCAAGCAGGCCCATCTAGATCTGCTGTAGATGATTTGTTAATTTTTGTACGAAATGTTAGAAATACTTTTTTCATTGGAGAGGTGATTGCCATTTGATTTCCATACATTCCGTAGAGATGCGCAATTGCTTGAACAGAACATAGGACTGTGGCGGGCCCAGGTGCCTTTTGGAGCATTTTGGGTTCAGAGCTCATCCAGTCCTATTGCCACTTGATTATGGCTTCTGTCATGTGATCCAAATAGAATATTAGCTGAATCTCGCCACTGGAAAATCTCCATATCAACCTTAGGTAAGCCAGGTACTTGTTGGGGACCCCAAGGGACAGAGGGGTGGCACCTCACCTCATTAAAAGAAGAGATTATGTGACTCCTTTGATCCTGCTTGATAATAAATATTTGCATGTGCGCCTAAATGTAGCCTGATAGTTGCTGTCATTATAACATATTGTCAAGAACTGTGAAGGGCCTGTGACTTCACCCTCCTTGCAAGCTCTATAGTTAATCTGCCACAGTTGCATGGATGCTGGTAGAAGGCATGGGGCTCTTGAGTCAGGGATGAAGGACAGTTTATCATTCACTGCAAAGGCAATAGGCAGAGAGCATCGGCATTTTTGCACTGGTTCTTTGAGCCTCAGTCCGCACAGGGTGATTACAGCGCCAGATGACACCCACACGTGGGTGGATTGTGCTGCAGGAGAGGGCACCTGAGTTAGGGAAACTGAATCTTTAATCATGGGAAGTAAGTGCTGGAGAGAGACACTCTCTCGCTCTCTCTGGGCTATTCACTGTAGGAACGCGCTCGTGAAGGTAGTCCAGAGCAAAGGGCAGTCAATGGCTTGCTAACAAGACATGCAGAATGTGAGAGAACCATGGAGAATTGCCTCTGACACATGTATCCTAGGAATAAGATGTGAGGGAGGAGTCCTATTATCTTCACCGCCTCAAATGATTAGAGGCAACCAACTGTCACCAAAGAGAGGGTGAAAACTGTGACCAGCCAGTCTGTACCATCCCTCTGTGATCCTTTGCAAAGCCAGCTGAAGCTGCCCAGTAGAGGCGGTAGGAATGACCTGGCTGGGAGCTTTCTGTTTTGTTTCCCTACACAGGGAGAATCCTTTCCCATCCCTCACCACCCCCCTCCCCCCATGCAGCAGATAGATGGCTGTGAGGAGACCGCAGGGCCAGAAGCAGGGTCTCAGCAAAGCCTCCTGAGTCCCCTGGGTTGAATCACTGTGCAAGGAGGCCCGCCACCATGGAGCAGCCTGCCACCTTCTGAGCAGCCCATTGTTCAGATTCTGTTTGGTGGACTCAGCCAAAAGCATGTGATCATGTCACTGGCACTGAAAAAGAGTTTTACTGAAAGGGACACAAAGTATGAAAGGAGTCTTAGTAACTGTAGGGAGTGCACAGAGAACGAACACAAGCCTAGAGATGGGTGGGGCAGGTGGGAGAAGGAGGTTGCGAGAAACTAACAAGCAAAACAAAACCCTTTCTTGTCTAATCTCACGAATTCTCCTGTCCCTAGCAAAGGTGCAGACAGAGCTATCAGTACTGCAAAAGATAGCCACCATTCTGGTAAGCATGTTCTTATTGTTTTAAGCTTGCTGTAGATATCTGCCTCCTAGAGGACTGGGTCCTTGGAAGACACAAGCTGGGCATTCACTGAAGCTATCAGTTTCTAGATATTCAATACCTGGCCCTGATAGGAGCACGTGGGAGAGGAACATTCATTCCATCAGAACAGGACTGCGATTAAGACAGAGAGGCCTGGTAGAGTAACCGATCAGTGTTAACACACCCAGTCAAGGGGAAACAAAGGGCTTCTCTACCTGCCCCCTTAACCGCAAGCCTGAGGCCGACCCAGGGGCAAACAGCAGGAGGGAGGGCTCCCTAGAACGGCCATTAAGCAGCTGCAAATTGAACCATTCATCTCTGTGATAGTCTTAGAAGAAAACCAGTTCTCTAGCTGATAGTGCTGATAGGCTCCATGCTGGGAAAGTTCCTTCTGTTAGAAGGGTGGCTCTCCCTCAGGAGAGGTCCCCAGAGGGTGGCAAATCCCCTGACAGCACCCAAACATTTTATTATAATCATAAAGGGGAGTGAATGGGCCCCTGGAATTGGCAAATTTCTGCCTCAACGATTTAATAGTATTTTCTTAGAAGCACCAGATGAGAAGGGACCCACTTCTGCCACGAAAGTGTTCTTAGTGTTGAACCCTAGGGGAGAGATTGGGAGCCCTGTTGCAGCCCGGGGGGTGTTGCACAGTCTGCAGGCTGCTGCTCATGGGTCACGGTCTGCCTGGGCCACAGAGCAGATGTCCCCTGAGCACTCGGTGGGAGGGGCTGTTGTTGGGGGCTCCAAGGTTTCCCACAGAGCTTTCTGCCTCTTTGAAGTTGAGAGAACTTTCTGGGCTCTTGGATCTGCTTCAGAAAATACTTGGTACATGATATCTGACAATTTTCACACACTCTCTATGTCCTAGGTATTGTTCTAAGTACTTTTTATGCATTAAGTTATTTAAGTCTTCGAAACCTCTTAGTTTGGTGTTGGACATTGAGGCAGAGAATTGAAGTAATTTGGTCAAGGTCACCCAGCCAGTAAAGAGTAGAATTAGCCTTTGAACCAGGCAGGGAGCTTTTCCTCGGTGGGATGCACCACTTCTCCGAGTTCACCGTCGGTACTCGCTGACTGAGAGGCTGCTGGGTCCTCATCTGTGAAGAGATGGCCCAGCTGCAGCTGGCTGACGGCGCGTGGATTTCTGCACAGGGCCTGCTCCGGGCCTCCTCCAGGTGGGGCTCTGCACGCCAGTGTGGACACCCTGCTGCTCTGTCCAGCTGCTTTACTTGGAATGCTCCAATTGCTCCAGCCTCCAGTCCTGTAGTCTGTTTTGGGGGCTGGACTCCTTCCTGGGGGTCAGGGAGGACAAGTTACAAGCTTCTGTACTCCACGGACAGCCCTTCCCTTCCAGGGAGCTGTGTCTGCAGCTCAACTTCTGAGTCTGCTTCTGGCTCTTGCAGCGTCAGAGCCAAGCTGTGAGGGAGCGGAAGAGCAGGCTTTCGGACCTGCCGAAGTGGTTGTGAAGCCCATCTCCACCGCAGGTCACTCATCTTGAAACTGGGGCTTGCCTTGGGTTGGTTTTCACAAATCAACCTCTGTGACAGCACTTTACCTGGAATTTAGCACACAGTAGGCTGTCACCTACTCTGTTCTCTTTCCCTGCCTTTTCCATATGCAGTGTAGCTGCTCGGAATAAAGAAGTGCCCATTTCATCCAGAGCCCTAGGACTTGGGTGAGTTTGCTCAGTCCCCCAGAGGAGGAGCCGTGGGCGTACGAAGGTTAGATGTGTGCGTGGGTAGGACGCTGCAGTGTGTACCCCAGACCATTAAAAACCACACGGCTCACATGTTTGAAGGCCAAGGGTTTGTTCATACAGGGCCTGAGTATGTTTTTACACCTCCACAAACCATTCATCCACCTAAGCAGGACTTTTTTAAGGGCCAAAGCTAGAATTTTGATGTTTTCTCTTTTGTCCTAAAAAAGTGATTTACATTGCAAAGCAGTTTCTGAGCTTGGTAGAGCTGCAGAACGAGCTCAACTCTGAGCTGCAGAGTTGGTGCCTGGACATTTTTTTTTTTCTTTAACAGTTTATTAAAGATGGAAGATCTAGCTTGGAGAGATCCTGAATCCAATGAATTTTGTTAAAAAATTCAGCTCCAACTACTTTTTGAGCATAAAAAGAAAATAATTGGTGTAAAAATATGTACATAAATGTACTTGTTGGGATCCTTGCCGAGACCAGGGGGTCACTGCGGGAACACAGGAACCTGGAGAATTCCCAGGAAGGCTGGAATGAGGAGTTCTGGAACACGCCAGGGAGGGCTGGTCCAGCTAGGAGCCTGGGCCATCTTTGGCTCAGGGGTTCCAGGAAGTGAAGGCTCTTACTCCTGTCTTTGGCTGCCCAGAAAAAGAAAAAATTCATTCATTTCATAACTAAATTTCTATCTGAACATGAATATACCAGGGGAGAAAATTATGGCTTTATGTTTTTTCTTCCTTTTTTTGCCAAAGTTATTTGAATTCTATCCAGTTCTGTTATAATGAAAACTGTTCTCCTTAATTTGATCGAGGGTATATTTAGCATGCTCACCACTTGTAGAATCGGGAGCTGCGAAATTCACGTCAGATCACTGTGTTGTTGGTCTCTGTTAAAGCCCCGCTTCCCAGATAAAAAAAATAGAAAAAATACTTTGAGCAATGCCTTGAGCTATTTACAAAGGCTGACCTGGGACTTAGAGCTTTTTTCTTTTGCCTCTTGATAGTTTATTTGTGAGTTTACTTATTTCACTACTTTCCTCTCTCCGGGCCACTTGCTCTCATTTGGACCCAGAACTCAGAGACTTTACCCCTGATAGCCAGCAGGACCGGCTTCACGGGTGTGGGACTTGTGCAGCCACACAGGGCTCTGCCCTTGAGGGCCCCACGCTTGGTTTGTGCCCTGCCGTGACTGTCTTGAAACTTTTCGTACTTTTAGAAGAAGAGACCTATGTTTCATTTTGTACTGGGCTCTACAAAAACATGCAGCCAGTCCTAAAGGCCAGACTTAACCCTGTTCCTATGCCTGGCTGGGTAGTAGGCCCCTTTTTTCCCTCCTCCCTCCTTGTCCACATATGTCAACCTGGAGTCCCTCAGAGGAGTCAGATGGCTGTGTCACCTCTCACAGCCTCTACTTGAAGGTTTGGCCAATGTGGGAAGAGTGGAGGGCTGTGCACGTACAAGCCGGGAATGAGGAGCCCAGGCGACAAGGGCTCTGATCCTCAGCCTCCAGGAACCCACGGAGCCTCGAGAGAGGACCTGTGTGCCTGTGGAGTGAGCACTAAAGTGACCGTGTCACCCACAGCCACAAGGACTTGTATGGCCACTTCGGAAGGTGTCAGTGTTATTCCTGTGGTGAGGTGGTTAGAGGCTTCATTTTGAAAATAAAAAGAAATACAATGGATACTGAGGTCAGTGAGGACCCAAAGCTGCAGTGAGAAAACATCTGTCTTTACTAAGCTGCACGTGCGGAAGGGGATCATGAAAACAGGCATTTTCTCCTTATTTGCCCATATTGGCATAGCCTTTATTTACTTAGTGAAGCCCTTCCCGGTATTCGGTATTCCTTTAGGCTGAAATGTAAAGAAAATTGCTGTTTCTCAAGATATAACTGTCTGGGTGCCTCCTTTAGAGAGGATGTTTGAGTGAAACGTCAGGGCCAGGAATCCAATTCCTGGTCAGTGTGTGAAGTTTGAGGACCCCGGTCGCATAGTCACACACTGGGGCAAATGAACATGAGCAAAACGTGATGTGATAGAAAGCCGGATCACAGAACCGGCAAACGGGACTGAGTGTACCGCTTCATGGTCTGTGGTGCTTGTCAGAAGGGGAGTCGGGCGGAAGCCAGGGGGGCTGTGTCTGCCGTGTAGCCTTTTGCTGATTCACACAAAGACAGGGAAGGGGCCAACTCGCTGCCTTCTGATTGATTCCTCACCTCGGAGTCCACCACAGGATTTTTTTAAATTAAAAAAAGTATTTTTTCTAATTTTAAAGGTAAAAATTGGTCTTTGTGTAACAAGTTGGAAACTGTAATAAAAATAAAGAAAAATGATTCACAATCCTATAACTCAGTGATGCTTACTGTCCTCTTTTTCAAAAGGATTTTTTTCCTTGTAAAAGATATCCTCTGTTGCATTTAAATGATGATTTCTTTTTAAAGATTTTATTTATTTATTTTTAGAGAGAAGAGAAAGGAGAGAGAAAGGGAGGGAGAGCAACATCGATGTGTGAGAGAAACATCAATGGGTTGCCTCTAGCTCGCCCTCAACAGGGGACCTGGCCCGCAATGCAGGCATGAGCCCTGACCAGGAACTGAACCAGTGACTTTCTGGTTTGCAGGCCAGCGCTCAATCCACTGAGCCACACCAGCCAGGGCAAAAGGATGATTTTTATATACAAATTGCATGTGCTCATTCACCTCCTGTGTCCTTAAAGAGGTGAGTGCCTTTCTGATGGGCACCTTACAAACACTATCTGGTACTTCTTCCAACTAGATTACTGTGCTAATTCATGGATTTTTTAAAAAAAATTTTTCATGTGGTGGAAGAAGATATTTATGCATTAGGTTTGGTCTAATCAAAATGAGAACTAACTTAAGTACAAATCTACTCTTCTCTTTTCAGAAATGAAATTATTCAAGTGTATCAAGTTTTAACTGTATAATCAGAAGCTCTTTTGCTAGCAACCTTCCTGTGTTTGTCAAACTGCAATTTGTCTGGACAGCTGAGAGTTTCCTGTACCACTCCTGTGAGGGCTTCTGTGGCTTGAGATCTCACAGACCAGCCTCTGCGAGGCCAGAGGACCGGTGCGCGCGGAAGGGATTTTCCTGTGGCATGTTTTTCCTCTCTTTAGGTAAAAGATCACTGAAGCCCTTTGTGTTTGTAAGACTTGGGAGACAAGGGGGTCTGCAGTTAACTTAAGAGTTAAATTATAACTTGGTGTCTCCGGTGTCCAGACTCCTTTAAAAAGAGGGGGAGGAAGAGAATCAATGTGCGAATTAGGTGGGGAGACCCTTCCTCATACATCTGCTTTTCCTACTGTCACCTGATGTCCCCTTCAACCTTTAAAGAAAATGATTTGTTGTATGAACTCAGGTAAAAAATGACTCTTTACTTTTTGTTTGGTTTTGTTTTAGAGTTTTAGAAGTTCCACTGAATTTATTCAATTTAATTCAACCAGCATTTCAGCAGTATAGACGCCTTCCTGGTAGGGTCAGGGAGAGGAGTAAAAAGAAAAGCGGAGGCGCTTGGGGTGAACCCCAGGAGTGTACCCTAACAAGCTGTGTAAAAAGACTCATGTTCCTAGACATAAATGGTACCTTTATTGCTCCAATCACAGAACCGTTTTAAATTTCCATGATGGGGATAATAATAATACTAGGGCAACGGACCTCACTGGCAGTTTTCTCTAAGGCCTTGGCTGTGGTGTATTTTCACTCCAGCTGTGTAGGGGCAGCACCATTAAGTCTTCTTTGTCCTTTTGAGGTTTCAGACGCTGCCCCAGGGCCTTGGTCAGGGTGGGGCCCAGGAACATATAGGTTGGTTGCCTTCCTTCCCCACTCCCCCTGGAATTTCTTGAGAGCTGTCAGAGCGCTTGTAGGCCTGTGGTTGCGCTCAACTCCTCTGGGACTCCATAGGTCTCCAGTCCTATCCTGTGGATGCAGAGAGAGGACACAGCAGACTGACTAGGGCCAGATCTTCCACAGGGCTGGGTTCCTGACTTCCACAAAGGAGGGGCCGGGAGTCTAGGTGTCCAGGGGATTTGACCCTTTTGGTTTCTCTTTCTGATGAATGGCCCCTAAATTGTCATAGTGCAGAAGCTAGACCTCTTTTGAAAGTGCTGTTTTATGTTGCTTAACATCCCTTTGGTGTGATAGCTTTCGATTCTAGGCTGAAGTGAAACACAGATGAGATGGCTTGCCCCATTTAGATGTGTCAAGTTCATGTGGATTTGGTGCCTAGGCCTTCCTGGTTAGAGACCTTCATCCTTAGGCCTTGGACTTTAGTAGCTCTCTTAGCTTCTAGGTCTTCCTTAGCATAATCACTGTGTTTCAGAAATGTTGCTTGGGAGAACTGGTATTTGACCAAAGCAGTTTTAATTTTGTAGGCAACAGAGTTGCTTGTTTTTTTGTTTTTTTTTTTTAAATCAAGTCATGCACTATTTTCTAAAGAAAGCTGTCAGTTTATCTTCTAGATCAAATCTTTTAAAGTAGAGAACTTATATATTCATTAAACATTAAGCTAACAATTATCCATAAAAAATGATAATTGTGTGTCAGCTAATTATGTGTCTTTCAAAAGCAAACTTGAAAAGTACTTTTAAATGCCACACTTGCATCTTGAAAAGAAGATATTATATATAGACATTTTTTAAAATTCCTCTGCTCTTTTGGCAGACTATTTCGCTGCGATTGGTAGCATTTTCCTCTCATGTTTCATTTTCACATGTTAATCATTAGTCATTCCTCATGGCCTTCCGTGCAGCTGCCTGGTTGTAAGGGCTGCCCACTCAGCAATGGGGGGGAGCGGCCTGAGGGTTACAAATGACCTGGGGTCATGTCCTGGGTCAAGAAAAAGATGAAAGGTTAGTCTGGGAAAGGCAGTCCTCTCCAGGCTGTGCAGACTGAGAAGGAAGAATGTCCCCAAGCAGTCCTGGCTGTGCTCTGGAAGACAGGCCTTGCAGGTTCCCCATAACCCCTTTGATTTGCTGCCCATTCCGCATGATGTTTAGTAATAAACAGAGTTCAATGGCCAGTCTAGACAAACAAATCATGGTCCTGGCAAACCCTGCGTTCTCATGACATGTTATGTCTTTGCTGTGTGGAGAGGAGGAAGCCAGCTTTGCAATTGTAACGCAGGGTCTTTGTGAACTAACAGCAAACACAGAGGCTGAGACCATGCAGACAATAGGCCTGCTCTGGCCAAATTAGAAGGTATTCACCTGCTTTGTGGCTTGTGATTTTCCTGCCCTGTCTTCCTCCAGGCATTGGGAAGCGGCCCTGAACTTGAGCAAAATGAGAAAGGTTTAAATATTAATATTTCTGAAACCCTCAGGGTAGACTCAAGCACCTGCTTCCCCCGTAGCAGCTGTCCTAAACGGTTTTCACTAGAGAGACATCATTTTTCTCTTTAAACAAAATATTTCATCAAAGTCAGATTTTAATTGAGCTAGGAAGCCTTCCAAGTTATTTCATGTTCACTGGCTAGCTATCTGTCCTTCGGAGGGGAAGAGAAACCTTAGAACTTCCTCATTTCCTTGCTCTTTCCTTCTCCACCCCATCAATGAAAGTACAGTATCAAATCTTGGCAAGTTGTGTGTTATCAGCATGCGGGACAAACGGTAAAATCCCATGTCTCTTGGGTCTGACACAGGAAGAATGCTAAGAAAGGGCTGAGCTCGCTGAATTCCCTGTAAAATAATCCCTGAGTTAAAACAGCAGCCAGCTCTTTCTTTCTTTCTTTTCTTTTTTCTTTTTCTCTCTCTCCCTTCCTTCCTTTGTTCCTTCATTCTTTCCTTCCTTCCTTCCAAACATGTGCTTCTTATAAATACAGTCCAGGATGATAAACTGTGTATACAACAAAGAATGCTTAGAAACTGGGGTAGGTAGTATTCTTCTGTGCATGTATATAGGCTGTTTCCATTTAAAAATAATTCATTTTCAGCATTTATCAAGGGCAGTTCTTTTACAATTATTTAAATGCATTTTTCTTTGCAGGCTTTGAATTGTTTACTCAATGTTAATGGTTCCTCACAAATATTTACCTAATCTCTCAGTAAACCGTCCTCTAAATTAGACCAGAGGGTTCCAAACTCTGACTAACTCCCCTTTGGTATCTAGCCTTTTAAGGTAATCTCTCTGCTGCTATCTGTGCAATTAACGAAAGCATTGTAATAACAGGGAATAATAATTGCTGTTTGCTTATCATTGAGAGGAATTTCCCCCTGTGCATTTATTTTTAGCGAGACTAGATTATTATGTAGCTCATGGTGATGCTGATAAAGACTTTAAAATTACCAAGTGAGAGCTTTTGATGGACGAGAAACCAGAATTGCAGTATTTTTGCTCATTCTTGATAGAGAATTGAGAATCTCAAATTCCTACAATTGCTGGTAATGTGAGAACTGCTGGAGGAAAAGGTGTTCATATGTATAGTCATAAATCTATAAAAATATTTCTGTGCAACAAAATGTGCAGAGATGATCAAAGATCAGGTGATAAAAACCAAAAGCCTATGCTTTTGCTATGCTTTCAGGGAATAGGGGTTGCCATGGACATAAATTAATTCCTCTACAGACCAACCTGGGAAAAGGAAAGTGTGTTCATTTGCATGGAGCTGTTTCAGCAGAACGTTACTTCCATGTGTATTTTTCCTTAGGAACAAAGCACAGCCAGTTCTATATATTAAATTGCAACATGAAAGGATTATACCTGCTCCTACATTTATCTCTGTTCTAAGTTCAAACTTTCAAGCCTGTGTTAATTAGATTTCAGAGATCAAGAACTGCATTGAGCCCTGACCCATGAGGCTCCGCTGGTTGGAGTGTCATCCCATGAACGAAAGGGCTGCAGGTTCAGTGCCAGGTCGGGGTGCTTACAAGAGGCAGCTGATCGATGATTCTCTCCCTCTCTTTCTCTCCCCCTCCCCCTCTTTCTAAAGTATCAATACATGTATCCTTAGGTGAGGATAAGAAAAGAAAATAATTATATTTAATAAGCTCTGTATATATATGTATAGACATTTGTGATATTATAACTGCAATTAATAGAACAGAAACATATTAAATCATTTCAAGGTACTGCAAAGATTCATCAGTTGAAACACTGGAACTCGAGGGGTCATTGTCATCCTTCATCTGGGAAAGTAAATAGGACTCAGGTAGCCACAGTATTTCAAAGCCAGAATGAGACTTAGGGCGAGTTCACCAGCGTCATCACATCAATTCATTCATTTTTGCATTCATGCAGCACCTGAGCTGTGCGCAGCCTCCCCGCTGGGTGCTGAGCTTACACTGGTGAGCAGGAGCAGATCGGCTCCCACCCTCACGGCTTGCGTGTTGGGGAGAATTGACATGATCTGATTTGCATTTTGAAATGCATCACCTCATTTGTTTTGAAGTTTTAAAGATAATTGTAATAGTCGAGTGAACTCTTGGAACAGAACCTTTTAATACTGGGAAAATTAAAACGATGACATGTATTCAGTGATGGGATTATGGCTTAAAGTTCCAAGCTTTCTAATGCTACTGTAGTTTATATTATTTTGTGTTGTACAAGTTAAAAAAGAAGGATACCATGGATTTTCTCTTAACTCTTTTTCTGGATTTATGTATTGTTCTGGTGAAGGCTAACATTTTTGCTGGCTTAATTTATAGTTAATAATAATGCACATAATGGGTAAGAATTCACACAGTTGGAACTTTTCTCTACCTAGAGCTCCTCTTCTCCCCCACTGTTGAAAATTTAATCTTGTGGATTCAAGGGAAACAGTCCTGTTAGCATGGACTCAGTCATTTCTCAAATCCAGCCATCTGTCGGGTTCTGCCCCCTCTGCTTATCCTGCAGGTGACGGCTCAGTTCACCGATTGGGGGACTGGCAGCGCTCGCAGAATGGGTTGGGGAAATCCTCTGGCCCTTGGTGGGCACTCAGTGAGATGCCCTTGGCCCTCTAGTCTTTAAGGGCTATTGGCTTCAGTCCCTCCTGCGTTCTGCTGCTGTGGCCTCTCTCTACCAGCCCTCTACCCCCAGGCCCGCTCCACACTCTGTGTCCTTCGTGTTCCAACCAGGAGACCTCTTCAGTTCGATCGGCCCTTTCTTTGCCCTTCTCCACCTGGGCTGTGGGGTGGGACTGTCACAGGCTCTTTCAATGGTAACTCCTAGAGCACTACTGGAAAACTTGCTGCACTGGGCTTTCAAGCACAGGAACCACAGTTACACAGAAGGTAACCAAGGCAGTGTGTGGGCAGAGCGTTGGGATGGAGCATGGGGCAGGGCATGGGGCGGCTGTGGGGCAGGGCTGAGGAGACCAGCGAGCAGCACACGCTATTGCTTGCCTTTCTCTCATTTCTCAACACTCCATTCCCACCCAAAAAGATTTTTTTTTCTTTTTTTTTAATTAATTTATTTTTTAAAATATATTTATTGATTATGCTATTACAGTTGTCCCATTTCCCCCCCCACTCCACTCCATCCTGCCCACCCCCTCCCTCCCACATTCCCCCCCCATAGTTCATGTCCATGGGTCATACTTATAAGTTCTTTGGCTTCTACATTTCCTACACTATTCTTACCCTCCCCCTGTCTATTTTCCACCTATCATCTATGCTACTTATTCTCTGTACCTTTACCCCCCTCTCCCCCTCCCACTCCCTTATTGACAACCCTCATGTTCTAGTTGTTTGCCTAGTTTGCTCTCGTTTTTGTTTTATGTGTGGTCGTTAATAACTGTGAGTTTGCTGTCATTTTTACTGTTCCTATTTTGATCTTCTTTTTCTTAGGTAACTCCCTTTAACATTTCATATAATAAGGGCTTGGTGATGATGAGCTTCTTTAACTTGACCTTATCTGAGAAGCACTTTATCTTCCCTTCCATTCTAAATGATAGCTTTGCTGGATACAGTAATCTTGGATGTAGGTCCTTGCCGTTTAATCTTGGGTAATGTAATTATGATGTGCCTTGTTGTGTTCCTCCTTGGGTCCAGCTTCTTTGGGACTCTCTGAGCTTCCTGGACTTCCCGGAAGTCTATTTCCTTTGCCAGATCGGGGAAGTTCTCCATTATTTGTTCAAATAAGTTTTCAATTTTTTGTTCTTCCTCTTCTCCTTCTGGCACCCCTATAATTCGGATGTTGGAACGTTTCAAGGTGTCCTGGAGGTTCCTAAGCCTCTCCTCATTTTTCCAAGTTCTTGTTTCTTCATTCTTTTCTGGTTGGATGTTTGTTTCTTCCTTCTGGTCCATACCATTGATTTGAGTCCCAGTTTCCTTCTCATCACTATTGGTTCCCTGTACATTTTCCTTTGTTTCTCTTAGCATAGGCTTCATTTTTTCATCTGTTTTTCGAACAGATTCAACCAAGTCTGTGAGCATATTGATAACCAGTGCTTTGAACTGTGCATCTAATAGGTTGGCTATCTCTTCGTCGCTTAGTTGTATTTTTTCAGGAGCTTTGAAGTGTTCTGTCATTTGGGCCATTTTTTTTTGTTTGTCTTGGCACGTCTGTTACTTTAAGGGGCGGAGCCTTAGGTGTTCACCGGGGCGGGGTAATGCTTGTCGTGGCGCTGTGACGCTGTACGTGGGGGAGGGGCCGAGTGGGAGCAATGGCGCCCGCCTCACTCTCCTCCGGATTTCAATCTTCCACTCCGATATCCACAATCAAACTGGGCCACTCTGGTGCTGGTTCCCGAGTAAGTGGGCCTGTGCACACTCTAGGCCCCTGTGGGTCTCTCCAACAACCTCTCCTGTGAGGCTGGGAGTCTCTCCTGCCGCCCCAACCCCCAGGGGCGCTTTCAATCAGAGGTTTGAGGCTTTATTTCCCTGAGCTGGAGCCCTGGGTTGCGCAGTGGTCTGCTTCGCTGCCCACCGTTTGTCCAGTTTATCTGTGGGCGAATGTGGTGCCGCAAGGTGCTACCCGCCACTCTGCCTGCCCCACTCTCCACCACTCTGAGTCTGGCCCTCTGGGTTTATCTGTGCAAATGTGGGACCGCAGGGTCTGCTAGTGCTCGGACTGCCTGCGCCATTTGTCCCACACTCCGCCAGTCTCAGTCCTGCCACAGCCACGCGAGTCCTCTCCACCCCAGTGCCCGTCTCCTCCCCTCCTACCAGTCTGGATGAATGATTATTTTCTGTTTCCTTGGTGTCAGTCCCCCTTGCTGTTCGATTCTCTGTCAGTTCTGGTTGTGCGAGGAGGCGCAGTGTGTCTACCTACGCTGCCATCTTGGTTCCCCAAAAAGATTTTTAATCTCCTGTCTTCCCAGTGGAGAATTTTTTTCTCCCAAACCATTATTTATGGATAAGTTTTAGGTATAGATTACTTAGAGCTTTGGTTCTTGATATTCACACCAAGCTTTTGGAACTCAGAAAAATCTTTTATCTGCTAAAAAGCCTGCCTTTCTACCAATCAGAAGAGTCTTGGTTTTCAAGACTGTTGTCTTCATTATGAGTTTTAAAAACTGTTATTTAGAAATGCAGTTGCTCTGTTTGTTCTCAGTCTACTTTGCCCTCCTCTGAGGCCACAAACCTCAGCTTCAAATTCAGTTTTAATGGAAGAACTTGGGGGGTGGGGGGGTAGGGAAGGGTGAAAGGGAAGAGAAGTGAAAGGGGTAGGATTAGAATTTTTTAAGACCAAAAACCCATCAGGGAATATTTCAGAAATGCCATCCCTACCACAGTAATAACTGGAGCCACCTAATGGAATCTCAGAATTTCTTAGGGAGAGAAATACAGATGTGAGAGACATCGATGGGTTGCTTCTTGTGTGCGTGTGCTCAGACCAGGGACCGAACTGTGCACAAGCTCCCCAACAGGGAACCGAACCCATGACCCAGGCATGTGCCTGGACAGGGAATGCAACCGGAGAACTTTTGCTTTGTGGGGTGACACCCAGCCTACTGAACCACACTGGTGAAGGCTCAGGATTTCTTTATTCAGGGTGTGGCAGCCGCTGCAACACCCCTGTGATGTACACTTTTGTTTATCACTTTCTAAGCAAGGGATCTATTGAGGCCCATTCTACATCTGAACAAATTTCATGACCTACTTCACTTTGAAAACTATTTTTTTTTCTCCTTTCTGTGCCTCCACGGTGGTGTTTTAATTTGCCGAGGGTGAAATCTCACTCCAAAGCTTTTTCTTGAAAGTGGTTCTGAACATCGAGGAGTGGATAATGTAAGCCTCTCTTCAAAAATCATTACACAAAAGGTAGTGTGAAATGAGACATTGAACTGCCAGTCGCAATGCAGAGAACACAGTGCCAGGATGCATTTGTGAAGATGAGATTTTGTTGGTTCAATTGAATTACCATTACTGGGTTACCACTAGGGGTAAAATGACCCGTTACCACTGTGTTGCTAGAAGCTCCACTCAGCTCTCTAATAACTTAATTGTAATGAAAAACTAAATAGCAACACTGGTCTGGAATATGCCCGGCGTATAGGGGGTGTTCAAGAATACAGCAGGTCTTCGAATAGTGTCATTTCATTCAACCTTGTTTCGTGATAACATTGATGAGAAAAAAACATGCATTTCGATCAGGGGCCACTGTCAAGCATGCGGGTTCTCCCCCTTTCTGTGTGGGTTTTCTCCAGGGACTTTGGATTCTGTGCACATACCAAAGATGTGCTTGTGAGGTGCACTGGTGTGTATGCATGCTCCCAGTCTGAGTGAGTGTGGGTGTGAGTGGCCTTGCCATGGGAAGGCACCTGTCCTGGGTGCCCAGAGCTGCTGGGATAAGTTAGGCCACTCATGACCCTGAACTGGTATAAGCGGGTTGGAAAAGAAAGATCTTACTTGTTTTTATTAACATTTATTTCAATGTTTAATATTAAAAGTGTTTTGGTCTTTATTTAGGATTTTGATGATGTTTCTGTGATCAGAAATATGCCATGGGAACATAACTCTTTGTTATATCAGTTAGCCTAGGGTAAAATCGGTTTTGGTATATGTCACTTCACGTGAAGTCACAAAACCTATTGATTACTGTATAGATGGGCTGTCCAACTTCCCAGAGGCCAGTAAGCGGAGCCTGTGAGACAAACAGAGCTTCCAGGTCATCCAGCCACCTTGTTTTTCTGGGCAGAAAGCAGGAGGCGTGCTGGCTCTTCAGTATAAGGAAGGAAGGAAGTAGGGTGTTGGTTTTTGTTCTGTGAGACCAGGTGTTAGTTGCACCCTAGTCCCTTGAGAATTTTTTTCTTGAGTATTATAGAGAAAGTCTTTCTCACCCCATTATGTGGGACAAAACAGTTTTTTTTAAATCATCAAAGTATACTGCAGGGCCCTTTATCATTTAGATCAAGGAGGGAGCGAGAACGACAGATTACAAACCCGGGGGGCTGGGCCTGCCACACTGACCTCTCTGTCATTGAGAAGCGAGCGGTGTGGTGGGATGGACAGCCATCCTGACTTCAAGTCTTACCTCTGCTGAGTCCCAGGGGCTTGACCCTGGAGAAGGAACTTAACTCTTTGAACTTCCACAGCCATGTCTGTGAATTGAAGGGTTGTTGTGATGATAAGAAAGGATTATAAGATATGAAGTACCCATGAATTGAAGGTATAATTTGTGTTTTAAATAAATTATTTTTTTACATTTTCCAAATATATACAATTATGTGATTATGTTGAATCTGTTCTTTCAAACTACTAGCCCTGCCACCTCCCATACGTTTGTTAGTTGCCTCCTCCTGCTGAGACTCATCGAGTCATACATTTTCAATTGGGCTTCATGCTTATCTGGAGTTGGAGTGTGTACTGCAGAATATTATACCATGGTCAATCTGAATGTCATGATTATTCATTATCCTTAAAAACATTTATGAAACGACTATATGCTCGAGGCACTGTCTAGATGGAGCCATGGCCTTTGATTTCTAGTACCTTACAAGTCCAGGTGGTTTTGCAGTAGTCGGGCATGAGAGCTTTACAATTGAAAGACTGGAAAGATTAGGTCCCATGTAAGGCATTTTTAGCACGCACAAGCAATGGCAAAGAGTATTAGGGTCATATGGGATGTAGTGAGTAATGCAGAGGAACGGGAATTGGATGTGGAGATGGGTAGAAGTTAGTCTAGGAAATCCCAAAAGTGGAGACTGGGTTTTGGGAATGCTTCAGAGAAGAGGACACAGAGGGGGTTGGTCCAGCCAGTTAGGGACAAATCTGGATTTGGGTGGAATGATAAGATAAATCATGTGATTTCAAAGATTAGGGGAACCATGGAGATCTTCTGATCCCACCAATGCATGGGATATTCTGTACCCATCATGCCCTATGAAAAAGAAAATAGACAATCCCTGCTCTCCAAGAGCTACCACCCCAGGGCCAGTGTGTCCAGAGAGTGCAGCACAGCATGTTGTATGTGGGAGGAAGTGACCAGTTTGATGAAGGAGGAGCAGGTAGTGGGGGGAAGCTTCACAGAGGAAGTGATATTCTACAGATGAGGTAGAATGAATTGCTCAAGAACACACAAGAGGAGTAACAGAACTGAGATTACATCCTACACCCTCTGCCCCTGAGCTCTGACTCCTTCCAGGCCATTTTGCTAATACCTGTTTGTCTGCTTGAGAAAAGTGAGGAATCCCTTAGTTTATTATGCAAATTACCTGTATCTTGGGGATCCCTAAAACAAAGGTGAGAATGAAACCCACACAGTGGAGAGTTGAAATGCTGATGACATCATTTGACATGTGAAGCCAGTTCTACCCATGGGTTTTTTGCTTTTCCACTTTGAGTGATGACATACTACCCAAGAATCTTCACTGGTGGAAATAAGCAGCTAGAGCTGCTTTGACAGTGGCTCGTCCTAGTCTTTTTTGTGGGCTTACTGAAAGGACGTTGTGGCAAGTCAGCAGAACCCCTATTAAGGCTGCAGATGTAGAGATGGGAAAGGATGGTTGGCAAGATGCTGAGGAGTACAAGAAGGTGGGAGAGTTGATGGGTAGACTGAAGGATGAATCCTCTGTAGCTGTAAGGCTCTCAGTTGTATAGTTGCTGGGTACAGAGGTGATATTGTCCAATGTGATGGGATGTCAGGAGGGCAGCATTTTGGGGAGACTAGAGAAACCCTGTAATTTCCTATCCAAGCTTTCTTTTCTCAACCATGTTTAATTGGAGTGGCTCTATCTGGAGCCATTGAGTAAAGAAAATCTTGGAACGCTCAAAGTAGTGGGGACAACAGCAATCATTCGAATGTGGTTTTTGAAGACTGTCTGGCTACCAGGGGTAGCCTTAAAGCAGTCTGCTAGCAGAACACATTTTAGGGAAACTTGAAAAGAATGTGTCACCAGAGCAGTGGAAAATACTCACCCTGTGGTTTTCGGGTTTGATGTTCAAATTGTGTGATAGCTAAAGATTCAGAGAACAAATTAGCTGGAGTTAGCCCATAAATGCTGTTCATGTAATTAGATGATGAGAAGGGAAGTCTAAAAGCTTCCAACTCAATTTCCTTCATTTAGGACATTCTCATTTAATTAGCCATGACCCAAGGGAGCAGCCTGAGACCGTGTTGAAAATATGGGAGAACAAAAGGAAACAAGAAGAATCTGAGACCAACTGTAGTTAACCTAATGCATGCACTTTGGGATTCTAGTCAAAGAGATTCACAGCTCATCGAGTCCCTTCACATTTCCTTGGTATATTAGTACAGTCTGCTTTCCTAGTTTTAGAATGGCAATCGAGTGAAATGTCAGAAACACACACTGTATGTTTAGAGAAGAGGCAATATGGCTGAATGGAAGCTGACTGTTCAGCCAACAGCTGGAAGGAGGAACTAATGTGACCACTGAGCTACAGGCTTGGGATGAAATAGCTGGCAGAGCCAGACTGAGGACACTGTCTCAGAAGTGGCCTCACTTGGATGTCATGGGATAAAACACCATGCTCTTCTGATTCTTCCTGAAAGACCCAAGAAGCCTTGCTTGTTTCATATAACAGATGAAGTTGATTAATTTCAGTGGTTTTATTATCTCATATCCTGGGTGACCTAACAGCCGGGTGTGAGTAAGCAGAACAGGATGCCATTCCTGTGAAAAGCACCTTCCCTGTCATTGGAGAGGTTAGCTTTGGGGCAAGAAACACCTGAAACCACATTCTTGAGACCATAATCTCGATCAGTTGGAGGGACATCCAGAACCACTTTCTTAAGGTCATAATCCTGATCAGTTGGAGAAAGAAGTCATCTCTAAGTCAGGAAACTTCTTGTTTAGTCTGAGAGGTATTTAATTTCTAGTTTTTCCAGCCTGCTATGACATTGGATGGGAAGAGTTAGTATTTCCAGCACCAGTGAGTTTCTTCCTTGGACCTGAACAGGAAATTCCATTCTATTGACTACCTTTGGAGCACACAACTCCAGAATAATTATTAACTTGGCACTCTCCTCCTGTTCTATTATATTGAGCTACATGAAAGTAAAGATGGTCAACTTAAAAAAAACCCTACAGAAATGGCAACTTATAGGATTCAACCTAATATTTCAGCAAAACTCAGTAATTGTTTGTGGTATGTGAGTGCTTTATTCTCTCGGAGACTGTATATTGCCAATTTCACCTTCTGTTGAGCTCTCCGAAATAAGCCTGTAGTGAAGCTAATCCTGCTCACTGCCTCTTGAATTCACTCAGGTAGCTTTGCCAGCCTTCAGTATCTGCCACAGCGCAGGCCTTCCTCACTTGATTTTCCGCTTCTGTTTTGGGGTAGCCAACCTCAGGCTCAGAAATTGTGGATCTGTAACAGGTCCACTGTTGTGGATGTGGAAAACTGTCCAGCCATTAGCCCCTGTTTTTGAAATGATCACTCTGATTTTATCTTTTTTGGGGGGTGAGGGGGTAGAAATATTTTCTACAAGGCTTCTGCTCATATTTTATCTTAGCACCATCAAGAAGTTACATTTAAAAAACTAAGGTGGCTGAAGTTTTTGCTTTCCAGTAGGTATTTTCTGACATTGCAGACAGGTATTTTGGGGACCCTTTCCCAGCAACTCATTATTCGCTGCCTCTTCTGTAGTCCATTAGCTTTGTTTCCACATTTGGGCTCTAAGGTAAACTTGAGGTGGAGTTTTATTTTTCCATTTAAAAAAGTTCTACATATGTACTAAACTTGTACATAACAGAGGTCGTAATGCAAACCACCACAGACAATTGTCTAACCATACTGACTCCCCGCAAAAAGTATATTTAAAAAAATATATATATAATCTTTATTATATTTTCCCATTACCATTTTGTCTCATTATACCCCCTTAGACATATAATTTTCACCAGTATAAAAATAAATCCAAGTGGACTAAATAGCTAAATATGAAAATAAAAACTTAGAAACTTTTTGGGGAGAAAAGGGGAGATTAAATTTTTAAGACATTGGAATAGGAAAGGATTTCTTAAAATGCACAAGGAACATAAGAAGTAAAAGATCTATACATTTGGCTACATTAAAATGAGTGGCCTTCAATGTGACAAAGTACTTTAAAGCTAAAAATAAATTTCAGACTGGTGTGTTTTCAATTTCTAAAACTCAACAAATAATGAGTATGCAGAATTTGTAAAATGATACCGCACCAATGATTTTTTTAAAGATTTTATTTGTTTATTTTTTAGAGAGAGGGGAAGGGAGGGAGAAAAAGAGGGAGAGAAACATCTATGTGTGGTTGCCTGTCATGGTCCCGCCACTGGGAACCTGGTCTGCAACCCAGGCACGTGCTCTGCCTGGGAATTGAACCTGCAACATTTTGGTTTGCAGGCCTGTGCTCAATTCACTGAGCTACACCAACTAGAGCTAATTTTAAAAAAATGGATGAAGGTATGAAGAGGCATTTCAGAGGAGAGAAAAGGGAAATGGTCCCATGAAAAGATGTCAACTGGAGGAATGGCCAGAGGAATGAAAGTTAAAACGGCGGGTACTTTCACAGCCGGCCGCTGGGCAGCCCGCAGAAGGCCTACTAACCCTGTGTTCTCAAGCAGACATTCATACTCATTGGTGGAAGGCAGATTTTGAACCAGCACTTTGTAGAGCAAGTCTCAGTAAATTTGGAAATGTTATCTCTTCTACAACTTAGTTATTTCACTTCTAAACATTTACTCTTCAACAGATGTTCAAGGAGCATCGTTTGTAACAGCAGAAAAGTAGACCCGACCTTCCACTGAGTAGAGCGGGGGCCGGGGGCTTGAGCCAGTGTAGCTCCACGATTCACACCTACCTCATGTCTGTTTCTGAGTAGCTTGCAAATAGTTTTTACATTTTTAAATGCTTAGAAATAACAAAAACAAATAATGTTGATGTCACGTAAACATTACATGAGATTCAAATGTTAACGTCCATAGTAAAGTTTTATTGCAATGCAGCCATGCTCCTTCATTTCAGTACTGCACTGCGCCCTGCCAGGGATCCGGTGCATGCTAAGGCTTGAGAGCAGCGGGACCGCGGAACGGGTAGACTGCAGTGGATTCAGACAACAGCACAGGACACAGCAGTGCAAATCTGCGAATTAGATCTGCATATGTTAACATGGCAGAACCCGGAAGGGCAAACATCTACAAAAGGGTATGTATAGTATGATATTGCCTTGCATATTAAAAAAAAGGCTATGTGGTTTATAAAACATATAAGTAGCATAAATTCTAAAATGTGCAAATGAATAATAAGAATTCTAGAATAAGAGTGACTGCTAAAAAAGGGGTGGGGAATGAAGGAGGGTTGGATTTTACCTATATTTAGGTTTTATTCCTTAAAATCAGAGAGACCTGAATTAAACATGACAAATGTTAATTCTATTAAATATAAGTAGTGAGTAGTTTTTATATGCTTGAAAATTTAAAGCCATACCTTCTCACAAAAAATTAAGAATATAGGGAATAATATCCAATAATTCAATATTTAAGTATTAAAAGTGATTCAAAATTCCACCACTTGAAGATAATTATTTAATACTATTCTTGTACTTTTTCCTTGTAGTCTTTTTTTATGTGTATAGGAAAATACTTTTAATTACATAATATTTACAATTTTTTATTCTTTTTACTTTTTATTTAAATATTGACTTTTAAGACTTTTTCATGTAGTTATTATAATTTTTATAATAACCACATTTACTCCATACATGTATAATACTTTTCTGATTTTTAACACAATAATCAAATTCAAATCTGGAGAAGCCTAAAGAACATGAGAACTGTTATTGTAGCACTTTGATGTGGGTTTTTTGTTTCTTTCTCCAGTTACGATCGTTGTTCTGCGTCTTTCATTTTTCACTGAATGATGTGTCATGGGAATTTCCCATGATATCCTTGTTCTAAAACATGATTTTACGTGGCTCCACATTATCCTGTTCTTTCTCTCTGCCCTCATTTGTGAGCATGAGATAGAAAACTGAATAATCAAGTGCTCATCTCAGTGGGACCAGGGATGGAGAGCAAGTGCTGGGGGAAGACCCCTGCATTGTGGGAAGTGAGCTTGGTGGGGGGTGTTCCTCTTGATCCTCACCTCACATGGGCTTGAGGCTGCCTATTTTTAAATTTCATTTATTTTCAGAGCAGGGAAGGAAGGGAGAAAGAGAGGGAGAGGAGTCTGCAATCTGCCAGGTATGGAACCAGCAGCCTTTCTGTTTGCACACAGGTGCGCAATCCACTGCCACCAGCCAGGGTGAATGAAAGAGGCTGCTTGTCTTCTTCCGACACCACGTTCTTCTGGACTGCAGGTGTGTGCCTGGCTGATTGGCTGACAGCAGGGCAAATTTGGGGGGGATAATGTACTCTGTATGATCTCACCTTCCATGTTAAGGAGACAAGAGATCTGTTGGGCGGTAAATATAAAATCATCAAATCGCAAAGCCTTATATGCAAAAGGTACTTTAGAAATTGTTTTAAGCTCTCTGTTTCATGTAATTGAGTAGCTCATGAACGTCTTACTTTTCTTCAACTTATACCGTAGACTCACTCTCTTGCTAACGATTCTGAAATGAACATTTGTTCATATTTTAAAATCCCTGAAACTAGGATGGGTCCCACAATCTCTGAAGTCTCACTGCTTTTAACTATTGTTCCCATTTTAAGGTCTCTGAAATCAGGATGTGACTTACAATCAAAGATGTTTTAGGTTCAGTAAAATACCCTACTTTAAAGCTGTGGTTTACAATCCTGGCTACACATTAGACTTTGCACTTTAAATTGTGCAAAAAAAAAAAAAATGGTGTGCTTTACAACCATATGTAGGATTCCTGGTTCTCTTGAATCTGTATTAAAAAAGTTCCACAGAGGTGAAACCATTGATATAGACTTTAGTGGAAGAAAAAATAATATATTATCATAGCAATCAAAGATAATTAAGTGTGACTCTTAAGATACTCTTAAGTGTGATTCCAAGATACTGGAAAACTTGGCTTCCAACTTTTGGAGAAGTTCAATTAGGTGTGCTCGCTAGAAGAGTGAGCACTGGGATTGGAATCAAAAGGTCTCTCCTGGCTGTATCAATTTCTCATTTTGTGGCCTTAGGCAGGTAATTTAGTTCTCCCAGCCTTGGTTTCTTCCTTTGTAAAATAGCGATGTATTTATTTCACTGGATTGTTGAGAGGATTTAACAAGATAATGTAATAAAATGCTTACCACATTTTATGATGCATTGTAGGTGCTTTTAAACAGAGCTTTGCTTGCAAGTACTGTTAACTTAAATTGAAAGATGAAAAATAGTGAAGCTAAGTATGGTTTCTTTAAACCTTTTGACTGAATTCTCACATTCATTTAACATGGTAAAGATAGATGGCCACAGAAGTGTGAGGATCAGAGTCAGCATATTTTGTCACTTTTGGTAAAATAATTAAAGGAACTAAGTAGAAAGGAATTACATTAACAAACTGAAGTTTACATATCCAAAAATTTCTAAATTCACCCAGCCACACTTGTAGAAAAGGGACCAGTTTTCACTCCAGCTGTAATCACAAACGATAATGTGGAGTGTGGATGAATTCATGCAATAGCACCAACATGGACATTTGTCCTGTTAGGGGTTTGGTGAATTGCATGCTTTACATTGCATTAAAATCAATTTCTCTATGTATCATAACGGTTTCCTGTGTTTGCTGAAGACATATGTAACAGTGTAGGCTTTTTCTGCTACGAGAAAAAATATTTTTCAGCTGCATTGCATTTCTGGAAATGGAATCAACTGTAACCATTGGCACCAAATATCGAGCAGTCTGGATGCTGGTGGAGAGAAGGGAGGAGTTGGCACCGCTCTGAAATCGCCATTGCTTCAGGGCGGATGTTACACTGTGGTACTGCTGGGCTCTGAGCGGTTGAGCTTGTGGGCTTGAGCGGTGCCAGTGCTCAGCGTCAAACCACAACCTGGGATTATTGTGCCCACCGGGGCCTTTATCTTGGGTGGGTGGGGGAAGCTCTTTTACATGTATAGTCAGTATTTGATCTGCTTGTGTGGATTACCCACTTTATGGATTATTCACAGCCATTTTTAGGCCAGGCTTAGATCCTGTTCTCCCTGACTGCCTTGCCACCCACCGAGATCCTCTCCTCTGTCTCCTCCCCTGGCTTGGTGTCCGCAGAGGAAATCAGCTGCCAGGCCACCATGCTAGCTGGTGTTCATTAAATGCCTATCACGTGCCAAACTTTTTATTTGATCATAAGTGGTGTCACCTTATTTTCCAGGGGGGGGAACACAAATTTAGAGTTTAAGATGCTTTTCTAAGGTCACACACACATTTCAAAGCTAAGTATAATGACTTCTAGGTTAACCACTGCTTTTGATAACTGGAGCCTTAGAGACTTGTCCACGAGTGTGAGGGATCTAAAATGATGTTTACCAATTTAGCACGGCAGGTTTTAAACCCGTCTCTCTTTATATAAGACAAACTACAGGCTTTAAGACTTGAGAGTTGAGATAAATAAAATTCAAGCTGTGTAATGTATACTCTGTGATTGCTATTCAGGTTTTAAAAATAAGATCAGTTCAACAAAGATGGTTAAAGTATCTTTATTGCTAGATATTTATTTAGAGCAGATTATAAATGTTGGTAATTTTTTTCTCAATATGTTTTGCTGGGTAGAAAGCAATTTCCATGGTTTTTTTTTTCCAGATGATTTCCTTTGTTAATATTTTTGTTTAAAGCCTTGTTACCTTTGCTCCTAGTATACATGGTTTCCATAGCAACAAGAATGTGAGGGGGTAGCAACGGGCTCTGGAGAGAATAAAAATGCAATGGAAAGTACCACCTGAAATAACAATATGCAAATCACTCTAGCATATAATAAACAACCAGGAAAGTGATGCTGTTTTTGGGAGAGAGCTTATTTGGCTTTTGGAATGTGTTCATTTTCTGACAGCTTCTCCTTCTTGTGCTATCTTTCTTGCCTTAATTTTATTTTTGAGACCAAAATAAAATCATTAAAAACCAAAAATTCAACCTGACATTGCATGTGATTCAATGGCAGATGTAGTGATTTGTGCTTCCAGAGAGAGTTCTTGAGCAGAACATTTATAAAGGCTTTTAATTGGGAAATGGGTGCAACTCTGGATTACGCTACATTTAGTTGCCAGGATACATACAACTAAAGAGCCAGATATTCCTCTGCAGTGAGATTTCCCCAACTGGCTTGCTATCAGGACCAGTTATTATCTTTTCCTTACATCTTTTGAAAAGCTTTTTTAGCATACTGAAATAACTGAAAGTATTCAATATTAGTCCAAATGGTCTCAACTCAGAGAAATGTAGGATTTCCTTTTTGGAATACCAGACATGTCTTTATGGAACATTGAAAAATAGCTTTCAAAACAGAGTTCCCAAAAAAGAAATCATTGCCAAAGCACTCTTTTTTGAGTGGGTCCACAGAACAGAGGGGACAACATAGATATTTATTTCATATTAAAAGAATGGTGGGCTGCTTTAAATATGCCCTCCTGTATAATACAAAGCACGGTGTAAACACTGCTTCTATCTCATGGGGGTAAATGCAAATACAGAAATGGTGTTTCTATAAAGTTGGTGGAAATGCCTGTATCCACCCACTCTGAGATCAAATAAGTCGTTCTTCACAGCTGTTCATTTCTGTTACTAATGGGCATTGCTTTAGACTTTTCCCCCTATGTCCAAATTTTTAAGCAATCAGGGATCAAAGAATACATTTTTAAAACCCTCTAAAACTAATGACTAAGTACCGTGACAAATGCTTTTATGCATACATAAAGTTTAGCTAACACAGGTCATCTGAGTTTTCTCAAGTCACACCTTTCTCTTCAATTGTCTTCACCCACCGCTTCTCCTGGGACCACGCCTGCAGGTGGGAGTCCCATTCATAAAGCTCACATCTTTCCCTCAAAGACACTCATTGCACGTTTTGATGTATGTAATGAGGTCAGTGGCCAGAAAATTTTTTTTTATTTCTACAAATAGGCCAAGTTTATTGAAATTAGAGTTATTTTGCAAACAAATTAGTCTTGCTTTGGCTATCTTTGGGAAAAAAGGGATGATTCTAAGGAGAAAATTCATGCTTTAGGAATATACCTTTGTAGATATTGGATTTTAGGGTCTTTTTTTTTTATTGTTGTTCAAGTATAGTTGTCTCCATTTTCACTCTACAACTCTCTGCTGCCCCACCCATCCGCACCTCCCATCCTCTATCCTACCCCCTCTTTGTCTTTGTCCACGTGTCCTTTATACATGTTCCTTGATGATCCTTCCCCTTTTTCATCCCATTACCCCCTCTCCCCTCCCCTCTGGTTACTGTCTCTTTGTTCTTTATTTCATGTCTCTGATTATATTTTGCTTGCTTGTTTGTTTTGTTGATTAGATTCCACTTATAGGTGAGATCATATGGCATTTGTCTTTCACCACCTGGCTTATTTTGCTTAGCATAATGTTCTCCAGTTCTACCCATGCTGTCACAAAGGGTAGAAGCTCCTTTTTTCTTTCTGCTGCATACTATTCCATTGTGTAAATGCACCACAGTTTTTTGATCCACTCATTTACTAATGGGCACTTTGGTTGCTTCCAGCACTTGGCTATTGTAAATTGGGCTACTGTGAACATTGGGGTGCATAGGTTGTTTTGAATAGGTGTTTCAGGATTCTTAGGGTATAATCTCAGCAGTGGAATTGCCGCAATGGCCAGAAAATCTTAAGGTGAGCTTCTCTGGCCACCTGCTTAAGAAAACCTGTAGTACCTGTTAAAAATGCAAAGCACCAAATCCAAATCTATGTATCCATTTCTGGGGTGCAGAAGACATGATCATGTAAGTTTTTAACAGGATCTCAGTTACTTTGTTTTATTAATGCTCAGTAAAGCCCTCAGCTGGATTGAGAAGTACAAAATGCCAGTTACAAAATTATCACAGGATATAAAGTACAGCACAGGGAACACAGTCAACAATATTGTAATAACTATGTATGGTGCCAGGGGGTACTAGACTTATGTGATGATCACTTGGTAGGTCTGTCTATAAATGTGTAATCACTATGTTGTATACCTGAAACTAATATAATAGTGTATGTCAACTATTATATAAGAATAAGTGAACCCCCCCAAACCCTTGACTAAGGAAGATTGAGGGTGGGGGCTGCACCCGCTGCTAAAAAAAGCCTGCAGGTCCGCACATGCGTGAGCAGCCCTAACACCTGCTCTGCTGTTCTCTTGGTCACTGCACAAACCCCTCCCCAGCCCGGCGCCTGAACCCATCATCTGCTTCCTTACGAGGCCTAAATCCCTTTGTGTTGCTCCTGTGACTTCTTTCCTTAAGTCTTCTGAGAAATGATCATGTTTGTAAAATATGGATTAGGAGTGGATATATTTTGGGGGTGGGTAGGGCTGAGGTTGGGGAATTTTGTACTTTTGTCCCAAGATCTTTGCCCCATTGGCTGACATTGACTGCATGGTTCTTCCTGGAGGGGAGAGGTGGGGGATGGGGGTGCAGCAGCTGCGACATTTCCTGCAGGGCCTTGTATAAAAACATTTCCCCTTAGTGAGATGAACAATCACCTTGGTATGATTTGGGGGCAGTATGGTTCTCTCTCTAACAGTTCGGTTCAGGATCATATTAATCCTAGCTAGAATTTCCTGAGAAGAAACCAAATTGTGACTGAAGAAAAGTGACTCAGAAGCTTGGACAGATATACGGAGAAATCTCTTTGGGTTTAGAAAAATTGGGCTCATCAAGAAGCCACAAGTGGGTCATTTTGAGCTAGCTTAAAAGGGTCTTTGGTCCCAAATTAACCAATTGATGTATCTGAGGTAATATGAGAGGAGTAAAGGGAAGGAAAGTCCATTTGGCAATGGTAGAAAGTTCCGAGCTGAGGCCAATCGCTTACAATCGCAGGTGAGACACATTGTCTCCAGAGCTCCCTGTGTTTTGGGGACATAGAGAAGTCACAGGAATTTGAGATACGGGAGTGTGGTAGCCATCTTTTATTTCCTGCAGGACTGGCTGGCCCTGGATTTCCTTGGCCTGGACCCAGAGTGGTGTGAAGTCATCGTGCCCTCTTCTTGGTTTGAAAATTGACAAAAGTCGTACCGTCATTTCTGAGAGTCCCTAGTCACCCTGTGCCAATACTGAAATTGCTTCGGAAAATTTGGGGTCTCAAATAAGTGCTTGGCAGGGCAGCACTTTCTCTGCTGGCACAGGGCAGGTTCTCAGCTTGACTAGTTGGCACCTAGCAGAGATCACGTTTTGTGGGAAGGGGAAATTAACAGGAAAATATTGCTGGGATACAGCAGGCAGCAAAGGCCCATAGTGTAGGATTAATAACAGCCTGGTCTTAGATAAGAGCAGGGGTAATCGGAGGGCACTGGGCCTCTGCAAATAGGAAGGGGCGTTTGGAAAATGTAGGAAGTAGAAAAGAGGGCACAAAGGGATAGTGGTAGTCATTTTATCGTTTACAGATGATTGACAGCTTTCATAGCTGCCTGGAGCCCTCGTGGGCCTTCCAAGAACACTCAAGGTGTAGGGGTGGTTGTTAGCCTCATTTTACAAACGAAGGTACTGAGCCACAGAGTCAGTGACTTACTCGAGGCTAGGTCTTTTGTCTCTTGCTCCATTCCTCAGTCTATTTCCATTTACACTATTGACTAATAGACTGAGAGTAACCCCATACTAACAGCCTACTGCATAATTTTGCCCAGGGTCAGCTTGAGCTGGGAATAAGTGATCAGAGACAGAGGCATATCTAGGAAACTGGACTTTTCCCCAAGGTTGACTTATACTAAATGGATGTCCATGACCAAGAGTATTTTATGAGGCTGAACTGCATAATGGGTCTTTAATGTGGGTAAGACAAGACCACCCAACTCACTTTTAACTGATGAAGCTGAAACCAGATCTGGAGAGGTGAAAGGCTTATGCATTAGCCCAGTGATAATAGATTTCCAGATGGCTGGAATTGGACCTCTGTCTCTGCCTTTGGCCAGTGATATTGACCAATCAACTGCTTTATGTCAATAGATCATGAGATATGGTGCAAGTGAAGGTTACATGTAGATAACAGCTCTTATTCAGGGTCTTTTATAAAACCATTTCATGTACAACCTCTACTTAAGACTCTCAGAGGGGAAATGTCCTGAGAAACCTGTTTAGGATGAAAGTTTCCCACGTGATACATTTTGTTTTGAGGGGCAGCATCTAACAAAGTTAAGCAAGGTGCACTTGTAAGACGGAAATGGTGAAGGCACTTGTGAGTGGTTTGAACAGGGCTTATGACAAATTGGGGTGCCTTTCCAAGTGTCCTCCCTACACACGTAATTTTAAAAGCAGAGTTATGAGCGACCCACAAAAAGTAGGAGGCTTTCCTTGGTGTAACTGTTATTTTTCTCATGGAGACACACAATTATTTTCCACTCCACTTTATGTGAATGTGTGTCTTTGAGAAGGTTCCTGTCCCCTGGGAATTGATGGAGTCCATTTGAAAGGGGCGATGAGTAGGCTACCTGTAAATGATGGCTTCCCGGGGTGTTTCTCTGACATTCAGTTTGAGGAGATCGAGCTGGTTGAGGCTGGTGGTTGCGCTCTTTCCACGGGATCTGTACGATATTTGCATGGGAGGGAAATGAAAGCAAAGGCCTATGCAACAGTGCCCTCCGCCCCTGAGAGCTGACGAGTGACCTGTTTGGGATTATTTTTTAATGTTGCTTTTTGAAAGGAGTCTGAGGAATAAGTTATTTAAAAATTATTGGTGGAGTTTAGGCATTGAATTTATTGTCTTCTTCACATTAAGGATATGGAACACTCTTGTGAGACATAAAAGCAAGGTGAATAGACTGGAAGGTAAAGGTGGTGCTCTGAGGAAGAAGCCAGCTGGGCTGATCGGTGATGCAAATGGCCTTAGAGGCAGGACAAGGAAATATCCCAGGTGTTTGTGTCTGTCCCATCCGTGCTGGTGAGGTGGCAGATATGTAAGAGATTTTGTACCAGCTAAACCTGCAGGAAGACTCAGAATGGAGGAGGAAATATGAGGAATCAAAAAGCTCTCAGGTTTCCCAGAAAGATACAGGATGACAAAATTGCCCGTCTCTCTCTTGTAGCAGTATGTGTCACACTGACCTGAAGAATAACATAACCGATCCAAAATTAAGGCAACATAAAAGGTTTCTTATTTACAACGTGGACAACACACCATTCAACTCGACAAATGCTCACTGAATTGCTTACTAGATGCCAGACTCCATTCCAAGGGCTTTCCCAGGTTTATCTGTTTTAATCCCCACAAGCCTGTGAGACAATGCCTTAGGGTTCTCTAGGAATCGAGTCTGAGATGAGTGGAGTGTGCAGGAAGTGTCTGAGATCAACACCTCGAAAGGGGTGGGGGGACAGGCAGCAGGACTGGAGGGACAGAGGCAGAGGGACGCGTGGCACTGCCATGTGGCTGCAGCAAAAGTCACTGCAGAGACCTGGGGGCTGGAAAGGCCCTTTAGAGGTGTCCCATCTTGATACAAGGGGGCTAGGGTTTTACATCTCCCTATGCCCCTCAGTGGTCAGAGGATGTCAGATGCCCCCAGGAGGGGTGTGACCCTGGGCAAGGCCATCCAGCCCTGAGCAGCAGAGAGCGATTGGCTGTCAATACTCCTAGCAGCTGGGGACAGATTCATTAGGGCACTGTGCTGAGTGGGACAATCTGGGAAGGCCGCTAGACCATTCAATATAGTATTATCCCCATCTTTACACGAGAAAACAGAGGCTCCAAGAGTGTAACAATTTGCCCGAAGGCACAGCTAGGTGGGGGCCAGGATGGACACTGTGTAGTCTGATCCAGTGGTGGGGACCACCAGCATGCCTCCTGAGACTTGCTGCAAACCAGGTAAGTAAACTGGCAAACGAACAAGAATTTCAAGAGAGGTAAGTGCTCTGAAGGAAAAAAAGGGGGGCATACTAATGAGTTGCAGTATTGATGGGACTTCTACTTGCTGGTACCATCTGTTACTACACTGCATGTGTGGCGGTGACGGCTAGCCATCCCATTATTCTTCCTGGGCACACGGCCGGGCGGCATTATCCACTCTCATCTGGTGACGTGGGCCACTTCCCAGCCAGGGCAATAGAACCTCTGTACACCATGGTCCTTCCCAGACCTGTGATCTTCAGTGGCCAGAGTAGCCTTGGAAGCTGGTACTGAAGAAAGTAACTGGCCTGGAGCCCTTCACCCTGGACTGTTCATTACATGAGAGAAAATACTGTTATTCTTTTAAGGCCCAAAATTTTAGAGGGTGGGTATTTCTTATAGAAGCTTATTCTACTCTCATGAGTACAGTATAGATATTTATTTTAAATACGTCAGTAAAACAATGTAATGTATGGGTAGTTATTATTGGGGTAGTATAATGGTTAATTTTATGTGTCAAGCATTCTGGATGTTTCTGTGAAGGATTTTTTTTGGAATGAGACTGATGTTTAAATAGGTAGATTTTTAATAAAGCAGATTACCCTCCATGATGTGAGTAGACCTCATCTAATTAGTTGAAAGCCTTAACAGAACAGAGATTGACCTCTTCCAAGCAAGCAAGAATTCAGCCAGCAGTCTAGTCTGCCTTCTGGCTTCATCTGCTGCATCTGCTTGTCCTTGCTCCCCAGTAGCCTGCCTTTGGACTTGAACTCTACCCTTTCCTGAGTCTCTAGCCTATCCCATCACATTTTGGATTCCCCAAGCCTCCACAATCATGTGAACCAATTGCTTAAAATAAATCTCTCTATATATACATATGCTGTTGGTTCGATTTGGACAACCTTGACTGATAAAAACAAATAGATATTAGCATTTGAATCACTCAGCTGAGGAATCCCTACTTTAGAGCTGCTGTATAGCATCTTCATATATTATTATTGGAATCTACTCCAAAAGGTTTGCTAATTAGCCAGAATGTCAGAATGAACACACACACACACACACACACACACATTCTCTCTATACATACACAAACACATATGTGATGCTGGCTAAAAAATGATTTGTCAGTTTCCATCGCCCCTGCAAGAATGAAAATAAGAATGTGTTAAGTCCAATAGCTTTTGCTGGAGCTCCATTGGGCAGGGCCATGTGTCCCGCAGAAAACTCTACAGCCTGTTTCAACCAGGAGCCTAGCTGATTCTGCGGATAGTTTCCTTCTGCCTGCCTGTGAGTTAGCCTCTCAGGCAAAGTGTTTGCTGACGAGCCTGAGGACAGGGAAAAGGGACTTCGCTCAGCTTTCAGACACAGGTTGTAAGACTATTTGTGTGTGTGTGTGTGTGTGTGTGTGTGTTTATTAATGAGTATTGTACTGGTGACATAATTTGATACAAGACTTGCTTTCATTCTGACCTAATACACACTTTTTCTCTCTCACCTTTCATGTCTGAAGGTTATCACTGTTTACCAAAATACTGACTGTTGTTGGGGTGACCAGTTTGACAGACATGAGTTCCCCAAAAGGACACAAGGCAACGCAGAGAGGAGTGAGCATGCCTGTGGGTGGTGGCTTCCGAGGAGGACCTGGGTTTGGGTCCCAGATTGGTCCCTTGCTGGTTGTGTGGCCTCGGTCCACATGCTCTTCCTTTTCACAATTCCCTTTGTCAATATGCACCTGTCACTAGGGGCTGTTGGAAGACTGCGTGAACTAATGCCTGTGACATGCTTAGTACAGTGACTAAGTGTCGAGAGAAGTGCTAATAAATATCATTATTATTAAGGAGTGGTGCGACATAGTGGAGGTTTTCAGATAAGATTAACCTTTTAAGCATTGTTATAAGAAATAAACAGTTTTGATAGATATATTTCTTAATTGTCTTCTTAATACAGAGAGTGGCCATTGAGAAGACAACACTGTCCTGTTGCTAACCAGTGAAGGCCCGCGTGTTTGCCGCCAAGGTCGGGGGAGGTACCTGTAATCCAGTTCTCTGAACTGCCCCGGCAACAGTTTCTGAGCTGATTCAGAGATGTTTCCATGAGCTTTGGGGCCTGAGTGTTCTGTGTTCAGGTAAGTGTGGGAAATACTGGTATACTCATCTGCTTGGGCAGCTATAAGAGAGCAGCACAGACTGGGTGATGTAAACAACAGAAGTTTATTTTCTCGCCGTCCTGGAGGCTGGTGGTCCCAGATCAAAGTGCTGGCAGGGTGGTTTCTGGTGAGGCCTCTTCCCGCTGTGTAGACGTGTTTCTTCTTCTCATAGGACACCGGTCCTATTGGATTAGGGTCACTCTTGTTCACCTTCTTAAAGGCTCTGTCTCCAAATGTAGTCAAGCTGGGGCTTAGGGACACAATGTAGTCCATAAGAACCGAGTATATAAACAGTTAGCTATGTTTCTTTGTTACAGGATTTTATTGTGTTGAAGAGACGCCCCAAGGGGACATATATTAAGGTTTCCCAAATGTTTTTTTTCTGTAATACTCTTTTAATTTTTAAGGGATCATTTATTAAGAACTTGGGAAAACCTACTCAAAGTCAACTATTATGCTAACCTTGTATGTGCGTTGGTGGTACTCAGAGAAAGACCGGCAGGTAGGGCTCTTGGGTTCATGTGAAACATTCTAGTTTGTTTTCACCTTTTCTTACTGGTGTCAATGCTGATTTCTACAACCATCCTCAACCAGGCCAGTATGCTGGCTCCTCTCTTTGCGACAGTGAGCTTGTGGTTCACGGTGCGGTGCGGCTTCTGTTGTGTCCACTACTAAGGTTGCCGCTCCTGCTCACACACCCTATCACAGTTTCCCTGGGAAGCCGAGGGTGCGCAACATCTAAATGTTAAAGAGTGGTGTGTCATTGTGTTTAGGAAGCGGTTCTCTCTCTCCCTGAAAAAGATGGTAATATAAAATAGTGTGCTCTTGGACTGACATCGCTGAGATGTGACATGCTCATTTGTATTCACGGACAGCTTCAAAGTAAGTCTCCTGGTCTGCGTGTTTTTCTAAGTAAATAACTGGGAAACCATCTACCATTATCCCATTTGACCCTTCTATGATTGCTTATTTTTTCTTCTTTTTAATGTATAAATAAAGCCTTCAGGTTTTCATTTCCCCGTGACTTTTCTGTACTAATAAATACTCCCTTTCTTGACATTTTTAAATCAATTCACGTACAAGTTTATTACATTATTTTTCTAATGCAGTGTTAGAAGGCAAATTGCTGTAATTCCCCATCAGTAAGGAATTATTATTACTAAATACTGTAATTCGCTGCTAGAAAATATTAAAGCATATAATTTTCTTCTCTGTGTTAAGCTCATTATTTAACAAATGTGGAGCTTAGTTGTTATTTGGTGGTTGTTTGAGGAACAACCTTCTTTGGAAGGCAGGATTGTGTTGTCGAAATCTGGCCTCCAGAGTCATAGAAACCTCTTCTTAGCTGTTAGACCCCAGGGGGGCTCATTTTTAATATCTGTAAAATAAGGCTGTTTTTTTGAGGTGGGGGAGGCCATTCATGTGATTATAAGGACGATAAACCCATTCCAGGGAGCTGAAAACAGGGGTGTTTTCTTTAAGTATGTAGTATCAACTGATGATTAATTGACTGATGGATTGGATCAAAAATTTGAGAACAGTTGCATACCCGTATCCTACTGTTCTTCTGGCTGCATTTAACCATTCCTTCATTTTGGGTCTTTAAATTGTTTCCCATCTTTGCAACTTTAAATAATGTTCTGGTGAGCTTTTTTGTAGGTAAATCCTCCCAAATCTGTGATTATTTCATTAGGGAAAATTACCAGAAGTAAAATTATGGGGTCAAAGTATATGTACTAAGTGTAATGCTTAAATATTTTGTACATGTATTTCAAAGTTGCTTTTCTGAGAGATAATTTACCTTCCTAACTAGGAATTTATGAGCCCAGCCACTTCTCCATATTTTTACTGGTACTTAATAGTAGTATCCCATTGCTATGTAAACTTGCATACCAGCAGAGAGAAAGAAGGAGCTTATACCCTTTGCAATGGCATGGATGGAACTGGAGAGCATTATGCTAAGTGAAATAAGCCAGGCGGTGAGGGACAAATACCATATGATCTCACCTTTAACTGGAACATAATCAACAAAAGAAAAAAGCAAACAAAATATAACCAGAGACATTGAAATTAAGAACATTGTAACAATAGCCAGAGGGGAGTGGGGAGGGGACAGTGGGGAGAGGGGAATATGGGAGCTACTATAAAGGACACAAGGACAAAACCAAGGGGGAGGGTAGAGGTGGGGGAGGGAGGTGGGACTGGCTGGGGTGGGGTGGAGGGATGGGGAGAAAATGCAGACAATTGTAACTGAATAAAAATAAATAAATAAATAAATTAACAAAAAATAAAAAATAAACTTGCATACCTATGGTTATTACTAATTAATAAGGCTAAACATTTTCTAATGTATTAACTGATTCCAATTTCCTTAGAGTTATATAAGTGCACATCTGTCTTTATATTAGATATTACTGTTTTTCTTACTAATTTATAGCAACTCTTTACTTATTAAAATCATTAAACCTTTATTATGTTGTTTGCAAATAGATTTTCCTATTTATCATTTGATTTCCATTTTGTTATACCATTTTCTGGTAGAGAGATATTTACATTATTTTATGTGGTACACGTGAACATTTTTTCTAATTTAAAATGATTCATAGATAAAGCAAATTAAAGTCATACCTGATCACTAAAGATTTCTTCCATTTCATTTGTACTTAGAAAGCCCTTACATTTTTCCTAGCACTATTTCACAGAGAATTCATTCCTCCCCTCTTGGTTTATTTTATACAGTGCTATAATTGTTGACTTGTTGATCTTCCTATTAGATTGTAGACTAGGACCTTGTTTATCTCTGAGTCCCTGATGTCTATTAGGTCTCATTAAATGTTAACTGAATAGCCCTGGCTGGTGTGGCTCAGTGGATTGAATGTTGGCCTGTGAAGCAAAGGGTCACTGGTTCAATTCCCAGTCAGGGCACATGCTGGCCTGGGTTGTGGGCCAGCTCCCTGGTGGGGGTCATGCAAGAGGCAACCACACATTAATGTTTCTCTCCCTCTCTTTCTCCCTACCTTCCCCTCTAAGAAGAAATATTTAAGGCCCCACTGTGAATACATGTGAACCCCACCCCCAACACATCTCTTTCCCAGGGTAGCAAGTGCACCTTTGTCAGTGATGCTGCGCAGAGAGATCAATAGTGAGGAAGGGGCAGTCCACACTGGACTAACCCTGACCCCCATCACCAACAGCCCTTAACAACAGGAGCTAAACTCTATGGCGTGATATACTCTTACATCCATAAAGGCTTTGGGATTAGTCTGGTTTCGTAAAGAAAAGGCAAACTTCTTAAGGGACCTGACCACGTAACTTACACCTAATGTCCTACAGTGCTGAGAACACTGCTGGATACTTACACCTAATGTCCTACAGTGCTGAGAACACTGCTGGATACTTACGCCTCATGTCCTACAGTGCTGAGAACACTGCTGGAAGTATAGTAGATGCTCAGGGAGTACCTGGGACCTGACCACGTTACTTACACCTAATGTCCTACAGTGCTGAGAACACTGCTGGAAGTATAGTAGATGCTCAGGGAGTACCCAGGGGCTATCATTTCCTTCTCTCTTGCAGGTTACTAGTCTTAGCAATCTTATGTGCAACAGGAGAACCTAATTTATTTATTCTTTTAGTCTCCCAGGATTTTCATTTTTAACAAAGTACTTTTTTATACTTAGGGCTGAGAATAAAATATTCTAAATATAATGTTAAATCCCAACAGAAGGCACAGGCTACTTTTCAGAGCCTCATTCTGGACTCCTGATTCAGCTCACGCTGAACTGCATAACAGCTCGCCTCGTTACTTTGTGTCACTTTCAGAAAGCAGAAGACTCTTCCCTTGTCAAAATGCAGCCCTGTTCCTCCCTTAAATCTGGAAAGCGACTGGTAGGAAAGTAGGCATCTTTTTATCTATCTGCTCAAGGCTGGAGGTGGGTAGTTGAGCCCCTACAACCGTCTGGAAAAAGCTGGACGACAGAGTGTGCGTACAGAAATTTGGCAAGGAGACGTCAACTTCAAAGGAAAGCTCTAGGCTCTGATGGTGTGGAGCCAGCATGAGCACGAGGTCCGAGTACGTGGGTCAGAAGTTCTGGTCAGCACACTGTCGTTGTTTGAAAAGCAGCTTTTACTGGGAAATCAACATCTGACTATGCTGGCTGCTTATATGAAACAAACAAACAAACAAACAAACCCAGAAAAGCAATGTGCTAAAACGCAAGGTGTCCACGGAGACCTCTGCAATAGTATCTTTCACACCCTACGAGGCAATTTGCTTCTAACCACTCTGTTTTCTAATTTCTAGTTTTAAATTGCATGTAGTCGGGTGACATTGGTTAGTAAGACTATGTAGGTTTCAAGTGTGCAGTTCGATGGCACATCATCTGTGCATTGCACTGAGTGCCCGTGCCCCAGAGCCAGATCTCCCGTCACCACGGGTCTGACCCCCTACCCTCCGCCCCACCGTTGCTTCTGACCTCTTCTGTTTCCAGCTTCGGGCCTAACTTTTCAATGATTTTGCTAGAATTTGTTCCCCAGTTTTTGTTTGTTGTAGTAAAATAGACTTCACATAAAATTTACCATTCTTACCGCTTTTTAAGTGTATAATTCAGTGGTATTAAGTGCCTGCGTGGTTTTGCTGGATTTTGACACTGAAGTTTTCTTCTCAAGATTTCCTGTCTTGGGCCCAGGAGGCAACTAGAAGGCAAACAGATGGGCACCTGGCATTGCATGAATTAGCCTGAAATTTTTATTTGTGTTTTAAAAATTCAGGCTGCCTTAATATGGGCTTTATTTTTAAAGGATACTGTTTTTGTTGTTGTCAGTGGCGGTGGTTAAATGGGAAACTGAAATAAAACCAGGCTTTGTTGTCAAATATGACACGAAGGGAACTTCGCTGGTGTGATCATTCAGCTGGAAATTTCTTCGGAACCTCAGGAATGAAATGTTCGTCCCACACCAGAGCTAGGATTCCAGGTTAGTGTTTGTTGCTGTGCGAGGTTCAGATTTCAGCTCATCTGAAGTGTCTCCTGAAGGCAATGATTAAAAACACGTTGTTCTTGTACGCCTTCCACGGTGGTCGGAGGGGCCAGCCACGGGATGTTAGGAAAGCTGCCGGCTTCAGGGTCCTGCGGATAATGGCAGCACTGTGCGCGTGGCGGCAGAGCGGAGAGGAATGATGAGATCTAGGTGAGAGGCGCCATGGAATCATGCCGCCGTCAGTGGTGTGGCCCTGTGCGCTAGCCCTGCTCTGTCCTTACAAACACTCTGGCTACCAGGAGTCGTCAGCACTTTCTGGATGGCGCGTGTGTGCATGTCGGCATGCATGTGTGCGCGTGCGCACGGTAGGTAGTTGTGAGTGGATGTTGTTGCTTTAATTAGCCATCCCCTGCCCCTCCCCTCCCCCCATTTACTCAACTCATAACACCGACACAGGTAATAAGACAAACGACACTCTCACACTCTTCACTGCTCACTTGGCAAGAATTCTGCCTTGCCTCTTGTGAATGATTATTTGCAAATTGAGAAATAAAAAGAAGAGCCAGCTAAACGTCTGCCCAGAGTTACATATTGTTTCAACAAAATATTTTAGGAGTGGTAGATTTCTAGTTTCATCTTTCTATTCCTGTTACTTTCCCTCTCTTCGCTCTTCCCTCCTTTCTTTCTCTGGCAGAGAACATGCGGCCTAGTTAATATTGCCTTTCTTTGGTGAATGTCTACTTTGGATCACACCAATCGCACATGTAACTGTTTCTCTGCAGGTCCATTTATTGGTGAGATCTGGCGAGATCTACTCTGAAGTTGCTGTTCATTACGTCTGATGTACTGGAGCTAGGAAATGGAATTCTGGTGGGTTTTTTTTTTTATTTAAAAAAAATATTATAGTTTGTACTTCATAATATCCTACATGTAAAGAATATAATTATTGCTAATTATCATTTAGAAAATTGTTTTTTGCTTGATTAGAGATTTTAGTTATGTGTACTCAAGTCTAGTGGGTCTTCATTATGTGTATTACTTTCTATTCTATCCTGGCTTACATATTAATATATGGAAATCTAGCTTCGACTGCCATACCTTTTGATGTCAGAAGAATAATCAGGGTAATTGGCTTAGATTGTTTTTTCTCCTGTTTGTGTTTCATGTTGTTTAATGTCATTAGTGAGTTGACTACTGAGTGGGTGATCTGCATTTCAGAACTGCTTCGTGAGCACATTATTACCATTGATTTTGATTATTTTAATTCCCACTCACCCCAGGCAGGCCCTGAAGCTGTGCCACATTATTCAAAGAGTTGCTTTCTTCCTTTCAGGGAGTAAGTCTTTCTGTTTCTGACAACCCATCAGCATTCTGATAAATGCTAATGTTCTCACTGGGTCTGGGGGGCAACTTGATTTTTGTAGCATGGGGGTGAGGGTAGTGGCTCAAGACTTGTGTGCCTGCGTTCCGAATGGCAGTTAATGTGGCAGCCTCTGGTGCCCACAGGGAAAATGGGCGCCTGGTCTGGTCTGCTCTCGGGGACTGTGCTGGCTGTACCAGCTTCTCGGAGCCTGCAGGCAGGGCGCCGCCTCCGCGGGACTCCTGTGCAGTTGACTGCTGGTATGCAGTCCTTGCTCTCCCTAAGGCTTGCAGGTTTTGTCTTTTGCCCTTGGAAAATGATTGCTGGACTGGCTTAGGGATTGGAATCCAACTTCCTTTTGGTTTTTGAGTTCATTCCAAAACTAACTGTAAAAAGAACCTCACATTAAAGTCTAAGTTTGGCTACGGTCAGCCACAGATTCTGCTAACCCTCTGGCTGGGATGCGTGTGCTCTGTTTAGCTGCTGGTGGTTATTAAGTCATTTGTAGTTGCACAGAACCTCGAATGGTAAGGCTGCAAGGGAAGTGACCAGCGCCAGTATTCTGCGTCTGTCTTTTTATAGACAAGAAAACAGAGGCCTGGAGAGGTAAATGACTGGCTTGAGGTTACACAGCTACTGAGTGGCAGAGCTGAGTGGTAGAATCCCCTTTATCCAGGCAGTGCCTGCTACTTCTTAATGACCCCTTGCTATTGAATGACCTAGTGTAGCAACATATTGCACACACCTGCTAAACACCAGAGTCGTGTGGGTGATTGGCAGCTATGTATGTGTCCATGCAGTTGAATGTATTTTTTGGGAGCAGAGGCTTTTGTAAGGGAAATGACAGTACAAAAAAGAATGTAATTAAAAGCATGTGTTCATGGGTCTGCACACATGTATGTTTTAACAGGTCAAGCAGGGTGATTCTGCCTGAATGTGACCTAAGTCAGTTTGGATTAAATAATTGTTTTTTATTCTTTCTCTCATTAGGGTGAGCTCTTTGCTCCTGTAGTGCTGGGGAAATACAGTAGTTTGGTGCTAAGAGGTCTGAACTCCTGGGAAGGCACTCCCCGAGTGAGGTTTCCCCCACCCCCCTCCCTGGTAGCACTTTCTTCGTTGTCTGCTTTAAACTGAGGATCTGGAAGTTGGCAGTGGGTGGGGGAGAGCTGGAAAGGGGTGCAGAATTGGGTAGGACTTTTCTGTTTGAAGTTTATGTAATAATTAGTTTAGGACATACCAAGGTGTAATTCCTAATGAGTTTAATGATTGGGGAAATTCTTGATTATCAAAAGGGTTTTTAAATGTTTTAACCAAGAAGCCTTCAGGGTGAATATCTTAGACTATGTGACATTAGTATCCATAACTGGCAGTTCTTCTAACAATTGGTTTAAGTTAATTTGGCTTCATCAAAGGAGGCAAATAAAATTGATCCAAGGAATATTTTACTGCACATGCCTAGAAACAAGAATGTTAATCCTAAATAATTATTTCCTGCTGTTTCCTCTTTGGCCCAGGTCTCTCCTTGTTTTAATTTGTTGGTTTCTGAAACAGAGATGTGAGTTAGTGTTCCCCCTTTTCCAGTCGTGTGTGAGAACTTGGTCTTCTGATGTACCCAGAACATGCCTGCATTACACCACCGTCCCCTCCAGTCCAGCCGAGATGTCAGGCAGGCGGGCTGCTTGGCACCAAGTGAACCCGGCACTCGCCAGAACAGTTCGAGACTGGCTGAATTTTTGTCCAAGTTGCCAGGGAACTTTCAAATTGAATGGACCTGGATACTTAGGCTAATTTACTTAGTGAGAAGGACAAAAGGATGGACTAGGCTGGTGATTTCTAGACTTTTGGATTTTACTGACCAGTACAATTTCTAAAATGATTTTGAGGACTGACATAGAATTACCAACAATTCTTTTTGTCAAGTAAGGGCATTGAAGAAATGTCAAAGTATCACCCATTGTGATATATATATATATACACTCACACACACACACATATATATGGAGAGAGATATGACATATATATCATAAATGATATGTATATATATACATAGAGAGAGAGAGAGAGAGAGGAGAGTAGCCATAAAGGACAGCCTTTACATTCAATTAAAAAAAAATACTCCATGAAAAACTTAATGCTATGGTATCCTTATTTTTTTTTAAAATTTCACTGAAGACTGATAAAAACCGGCATTTAACAACTAGTGAGCTGAGGGACCTTTCAGAGTCCCTTCTAGACATAACACTGACTTGTATTCAACTTAGACCTCACTGTGACCCAAAGATCCTTTTCATCTTCACTCGTTCTGTTCCTCCACAGGAACTCTTCCCTTAGCGACAATATCCCCACCAACCCCCGGCCCCAGTCCCCTTGCTTCCTCCACTTCCTCTTCCCCCTGCTCCTCTCCAACAATCCAGTGTTTCCCAGGTAATATCTCAAGGGCACAAAGGCTGTGTATCACCACCCTGGGGCCCCCCATCCAAGGGACTGGTTTTCCTATTGAATGGGTGGTGTTCTTACACCCAGTGAGAATGCTGTCACACAAAACGCTCTTGCCATAGATTAAAATGTAAAAGTTCTTCGTTTGTTGACAGTTGCCCATTCATGGCTGCTTCTCGGCTATAATCCTCCCATCCTCCAACTGGCTGTGCATTTACCACATAGTTGTGTGTTCTGAATATTTTTCTAATTAGTCAATCTCTGCTGTATGAGACTAAATAAAAAATCTATCCTTAAATCAAGATATATTACATTGTTTGCTTCTCTTCAGTTTACTGGATCTATTACTCACAAATAGATTAATAGGCTGAAAATTTCACCAGAACTTGTACCTCATGGGTTTTGCCGATCCGACTACTTTTGTTTGGGCCAGGGTTTACAGTGGCTGGAGGTCTGGTCGTTTTTCAACATTTGGTTTTCTAGTTTCAATAAGCTATTTCCAAAGTATGCAAGGGTGCTGGGCAATTAAAATAGTTTTATAAATATACAAATAAACCTCTTTTGGATACCCATAAAAGCAGCTGGTTTGGCTTTTTGATAAAGCTTTTATTAATATGAATCTTTGTTAATATGAAACAAAACACTTGCTTTGATGAGACATAGCCTTGTATTCTGATTATCGTGAAACATAAGATGCACTAGGTGAATACTGGCGTCTCCACCGGATTTACTGGCAGAGGTTTGACTTCTAGGACCAGAGAGTGTCTTGACTAATGAAAGAAAATACTGTACACATTCTCTAAAACTTCAGATAGTGATTTCTTTTGCTCACCTATAAAAAAATGCACTGAAGTCTCAGTTAATCAGGTACCATTATTCTCTAAAACATTTTGGTGGATATTTGATCAGAGATGGCTTTGATACCTATGGGCTAGTTAGGGTCTTCTATGGTGGAAAAATAGAGTTAAACGTCCAGGATAGTGTAAGTTTTTCTCATAAAAACACAGTGGTGCACATAGTCTAGGAGTTAAAATACTAACAAATTCATGGCGATGGTGAGATGCTTGGTTAGCAAGTTGCATGTGAGCGACAGTTCAGGAGAGCATGAGGTTTTAAGCCTGTGTAAGCTCTGTGTTTAAAGCATAGGGCATGCATGTGGGTGACCAGCAGCTCTGGAGTCCTCTGCACGGCTCCGCTCTGCCTCAGCAGTACTGTGGACAGAGTGCTGAGCTTGCACAGAGAATGCCTGGGCTCAAGGCCTCAGAGCTCCTCACTAACTAACCACGGACTTGAGAAGGCCTCTCCCTGCGTCATGGCCTCCTTATCTGACCATTACCCTACTTCACTCAGAGGGTTATTCTGAAGAATAAAAGACATAATGTGGAAAGAAATCTTTTACAAATTGTGGAGCTTTATACAAATACCAAGTTTTTGCAACTGTGTTACCCTGTCAGAAGCAAGTGTGGTTAAGGATTGATAGGGGTCACCACACACATCCCTGCTCTGTACATTTTCACCTGACGATGTGCGGCGAGTCCAAGCGCCCCTCCTTTCTGTCCTGGCATGCTGATTTGAGACCAGTGCCGGGCTGTTGGTCTTATCACGTAATTATATTCAGTTTTGTAATGTCACCACGTCAGCACAGGTACAAACCTAAAGTTCTCAAGGCTTGACGGTAGTCATCTCAGCCTTAAAGTGTGGGCTGAGGTGCCTTGAAGAATTAGTGGCAAGAGAATAAGAATTAAAAACAAGTAAGACTTCTGCCTGGATGTATCACCTGGTTTGAGGTGGAGGGGAGAAAACTCGGCCCTGGTGGCATCTGAGCGCTGAGCCCTGCAGAATGGGAGGCATGTGGGGACCCGTGCCTTGTTCTTGGCAGGGAAGACCAGCCTACCAGGGCCCTTGGCAGGAGTGAACTGTGGCATCTGCTGAGAGTGGAGAGTATGTTTAAATGGAGTTAGTTTCAGTTGCTCAGTTTCTTGTCACTAGGGATGAGCAAACCCAGAAGTGCTCTATGTTTTCAGAGAATCTGACTTATTTTTCAAGCATCTTGTGTTTGGCTATACTCTATGTGTGTTTTGCCAGTTTTCTTCTTTAGTTATTAGTATTAAACCCATGTGTATGCATTTGAATGGAAATTTAATAGTCATTTTAATATTTATTTACATTTAATTCATCCAAAGGCTGTGTTGAGTGAGGGCTGTTGTATCTTGCAAGAAGTCTTTGAAGATAGTTATAAACATTCCTCTTCCTAAGATGTAACATGGATTTCATCCCTTCTCTCCCACAAAGAAATTGGCATTGGGAATGGTTAGGATAGGATCCCAGTTCCGAAGCCGCGATGCTTACGGCAGGGCTGGGACAATGTGAAGGGAGTTCTCACTGTCTTAACTGCAGCTGACTTGGGGCAGTCGCTTTGGTGAAACCCCCAAGTGCAGCTTTGAGGAAGCACATGGTCTTTTAGAAAGCACAAGTCTCCATCTCTCGGTCTTGCACACAGTGGCCAGAGCCATGGAAAAACAATTTCCGCGGCCCATCATTTTTTTCTTCTCCCAGGCATGACACACAGGTTGGTTCTGGGCAGTGGGAATGAGTAAAAAGAGGATGATGATTTCTAAGTGACTCGGCCTCTCATTGCCCACGAACCCACCTGTGTCTGTCTCAGGCTTCGTGTAGTGCCAACGCCATCAGTAATATTGATGTAAAGCAACAGGCATCATCTGTTAATGCAAAATAAGGGTGTCATTTTCCTCTGGTCAGACACTACTGTTCCACTCATAACTGTTTGCTCTGAGATGATGGGGGAGTGGGACCTGGAGTTATAAATGTTAGAGCTGAGGCTGGGAGGAGGGGAGAGCTAGTGATTGTCCAATCAAAAACCCTGTTACCAAAGGTTCGAAATAGTAAATGAAACAAATATAAACCTAGCCACATGGTTGACATATGATAAATGCTTTTGAATTAATGCATTAATTAATCTTAAAGATTAATTCTTTTTTATAATTCTTTTTATAAAGATAGTTCTTTTTATGCCTAAGGAATTTATAAGTATTATTGAATACCCAGAAAAGAAGTGCAGCTCTTTATTCTTAGGCCTTCTTCTGTCCTTTGTCTGCGAAACAGACCTGTGTTTCCTTGAATTGAGAATGAATTTTGCACTCCTTTGTCAGTTAACACACTTTCATAACGGTAAATATTGTACTTCGATGAGCGTTAGAGTGGAGGGTGGGAAATGAATCCAAAACTCACTGGATAGTTGGTCATAATATATCAGTCGTCTACCTTTGAAACTGTGCTCTTTGTATTTTTAAAAAATTAAACTTTTTGTTTTCAGGTAATTATAAATTTATGTGCAGTTGTAAGAAACAATACTGAGATGCCCCATGTATTCTTTACCCAGCTTCCCCTAATGGTAACATCTTGGGACACCATTGTACAATATCAAAACTGGGATGTTGGCATTAATACAGTTACTATATAAAACATTCTAAAAAAGTGAGGTATAGTTGACATGTAACATTATATTGGTTTCCAGATACAATATAATGATACATTATTTGTGTACATTGTGAAATGATCATCTTAGTAAGTCTAGTTAACATCTGTCACCAAACATAGTTACCAAATTTTTTTCTCTTCTCATGAGGACTTTTAAGATTTACTCTCAGCAACTCCAAATATGCAATAGAGTATCATTAACTACAGTCACCAAGCTGTACATTACACCCCCAGGACCAACTTACTTTATAACTGAAAGTTACCCGTTTCCCTCAACCCCAACACCCCATTTCTGGCAACCACCAGTCTGTTCTCTGTTATCTATGAACTTAATTTTTTGTTTTATCTTTTTTAGATTCTACACATAAGTGAGATCATATGATATTTGTCTTTTTTGGTCTTACTTATTTTATACTTAGCATAATGCCCTCAAAGTCCGTCCATCTTGTTGCAAATGGCAAAATTTCATTTCTTTTTCATGGCTGAATAGTATTCCTCTGTGTGTGTGTGTGTGTGTGTGTGTGTGTGTGTGTGTGTGTGTGATATCTTCTTCATCCATTCATCTATCGATGGACACTTAGGTTGTTTTCACATGTTAGCTATTGTAAGTAATGCTGCAATGAACATGGAGTGCATATATCTTTTTGAATTAGTACTTTCATTTTCTTTGGGTAAATACCCAGAAGTGGAATTGCTGGATCATATGGTAGCTCTATGTCTAATTTCTTGAGGAAGCTCCATACTATTTCCCATAGTGGCTGCACCAATTTACAATCCCACCAACAGTGCACAAAAGGTTCCTTTTTCTTCACAGCCTCACTAACACTTATTTTTTTCTTCTTTTTGATAATAGCCGTTCTAACGCATTTTAGGTGATATGTCATTGTGGTTTTGGTTTGCATTTCTCTGGTGATTAGTGATGCTGATATTCTTTTCACATACCTGTTGGCCATATATATGTCTCCTTTAGAAAAATATGTATTCAGATCCTTGCCCATTTTTTAATTGGATTGTTTGTATTTTCCTGTTGAGTTATATGAGTTCATTATATATTTTGGATATTAACACCTTACAAGATATTTACAAATATTTTCTGTCATTTAGTAGATTGCCTTTTTATCTTGTTGTTTCCTTTACTGTGCAGAAGCATTTTAGTTTGCTATAGTCTTGCTTGATTATTTTTGCCTTCGTTGTCTTTGCTTTTAAAGTCAGATCCAAAATATCATCTCCAAGACTGATGTCAAGGGGCTTACTCCCCATGCATGTTTTCTTGTAGGAGTTTTATGGTTTCAGGTCTTACACTCAAGACTTGCATTCATTTGGAGTTACTTTTAGTGTGTGGAGTGAGACGGTAGTGTAGTGTCAAGCTATAGAACATTTCTACATCTCCACAAGGATCTCTGAACTTGCCCGTTTACAGCCACGGCTATTTCCCTCCCATTCTCGCCCCTTCCTCAACTCTTGGCAACCACTAACTGTCTTCATTTTTATAATTTTTTCATTTCCAGAATGTTGTATAAATGAAATTATATGTAACTTTGGGATTTACTTGTTTCATTCATCATAATTCTCTGGAGATTCATCTACATTGCTGCATGTGTTAATAATGTATTCCTTTCTTCTGCCCTGGCTGGTGTGGCTCAGCCTGTGAAACCTAAAGGTCACCAGTTCGGTTCCTGGTTAGGGCACATGCCTGGGTTGGGGTCTGGATTGGGGCCATGCATGGGGCAACTGATTGATGTTTCTCCCTCTTCCTTCTCTTCTCTCTAAAAATAAATAAATAAAATCTTTAAAAATTAGTATGTTCCTTTTTATTGCTAAGTAATATTCCAAATTATGTACATGACACTATTTGAAGGACATCTGGGCTTCTAAAATTTTCATTTGGTTTTTCTTAATATTTTCTCTTTCTTTAGTGAGTCCTTCTGTTTCTTTGCTGAACCTATTTTTCATTCCTTTCAAGCATGTTCGTGATTGCTTGCTGAAGCACTTTACGACGGCTGTTTTAAAATCTTGTCAGGTCGTTCAAACATCTTTGTCACTTAGTGTCAGCATCTGTTGATTGTCTTTTTTCATTCAGCCTGACGTCTCCCTGGTTCTCGGCTGGATGAGCATCTTTGACTGAATCCTGGACATTTTGGTTATTGTGTTGTAAGATTCAAAATCTTATTTAAACCTTCTGTTTCAGCTGGCTTCCTCTGTCACCACTCCATCAAGGGGAGGGGAGCAAGCACCTCGTTATTAGCAGGTGGAAGTCCTATCTCTCCCTATGCCTCCGTTGACTCTCAGGCATGTTGCCTGTAACTGCATGGGAGCTCTGACACCCCACTCGGCCTTCGCCGATGGCTCCCCGGCTGAGAGGTGTAGTAGGAGTTCCTTGTTACTGCTCCCCACATGGTCTCCACTGGCAGCATAAGAGGGAAGGTGGCCTTGTTACTGCTGGTGACAATGGCAATGGTGAACATCCTGCCTTTCCACTAGGTTTCCTCTACTAGGCCGCCCCTCTAGCAGGGGAGTGAGAAATGCCTCAGTGCTACTGGGCCGGGGTGGAAGTCCAGGCTCTGCACATGGTCTCCATATCTGGGAGTGAAGGTGGGACTTGTTATCACTCAGCAGGGGTGAAGGTCCTGGTTCCCGGCGTGGCACCTCAGTACAGCCTCCAGCGGGTGAAAGTCTAGGCTCCCGCCAGGTTTTGCTGGCGTGGGTGGGGGTAGAGTCCTACTATTTGTCTGTGGGGTTTGGTTGGGTTAAGGCAATTCAAATTTCATTGTCTGAAAGTTCTGTCTTACTGGGCTGCCCTCTTCTTGGTCCTCTGGCCAAAGGGAGCAGGCTTTCGTCGTCGTCGTTGTTGTTGCTGTGGCTGACCTACACTAGCTGGTGTTTCTGGCAGTTCTTTCAGCTCCCAGCCTGAGGTATAGTTACAAAGACAAGGCAGGGAATTCCCACCGTTTTGTTCCCTGGGTCTCGAGCTCCCTAACAGTTTTGCTTTATCTTCACCTTTCAGAGTCTCCCATGTTTGCTTTATATAATGTGCAGGATTTTTTTCCTCTTCTGTAGTTAGTGAGAGAAATAGAGAAAAGTAAGTCTATTCCACCCTCCTGTGTTTACACTCTGAAAAGAAGGGGAAGAGATAAAATTGGTGTCGGAGAGCAAAAGTATTTTTTATGATCCTGTTGATTGGAAAAGGCAAGTTTTGTTTTGTGTTGTTTTGAACTGTCATGCTTATCTTGAGCCAAACATTTAATATAACCATTATTGCTTTCTAAACCCCCTCCGCAGCTGCAGAGCCTGCCAGGTCTCACTTTTCATTAAGTCAGTCATTTGCATCGTGGGGCGCTGCAGCCAGCCGGTCCGGCGGGAAACACTGCAAGATGATGTCACCGCCCTTGGGAAGGTTCCTGCTTTCTGACAGTTCCAATCTCTTCTGCCATCCCTGTTGTCTTCACTCTTCATAGACGTTGCGGCCTATCAGAAATTTTGTTTTATCACTCACCTCAGGAAAGGGTTTTGTGTGACAGCCCATTTATCATGTATAACATTTTGGGCCCATTAACAATGATTATTATCACTGAAGTTTTATCTGGAAGGCCAGTTTTTGACTCCGCTATTAGCTTTGTCTTGAAAAACTGTTTCCACGTCCATACACACATACACACATTTGCGAAGCCTCCAACCTAAAAATGGGCTGTTCACATTTTATTGAGCCAATAAAATGTGAGTTTAACATTTCAGTCAAATCAAATGCCAAGTGTTTCATTTCAGGCCTCAGTGTCCACACTGACAGGACTTTAAATCTACTCCTTGTGCATCTGGCTCTTGTGCGATGTTTGTAGTTTGAAGGGAGCCAAAAGTCAGTGGCACCTTCAGTCTATGGAAAGATCCAGTGGAGCAACCAGTCCCTCCAACTCTGTGAGGCACCCCCCCCCCCCCCGGTTTGCATGTGTAAAAAGGCCTGGGCTGGGGGCAGTGGGTTGGGCTTATAGTTCCATGTTTTCTCCTGGACAATGTTCACAGGGACGTGCACACAAAGTTCCGTGATGGGAGGGCTGTCTCTCTGGAGTAGCACAGCTCCAGAACTTTCTATGATGACGGGATGGTCCCTAAGCTGTCCATCACGTAGCCCCTCACCACAGGTAGCTGCTGAGCATTCAAATGTGGCTAGTGCCATGAGGGACTGAATTGTTTTTGGAGGGCTGAGTTTTTATTTGATTTAATTTTAATAAATTGAGTATTTTAATAGGCATATGTGGCTAATAGTTATCATTTTGAATAGCCAGATATGAAGAAATACCAAGAATCAGTTCCCTTTTTGCACCTGTAACTACCCAGACTGATTACTTTATGTTCCATCCGCCCATCTGTGTGCTCACCCACCCACCCCTGAAGGGTGTGTTCAGCATGTCTATAGCAAGGCACCATGACAACTCTATAGCAAGGCATATGCCATTCCTAGCCCTCCTCCTATTTCAGAATGTCACCCTAAAGTGAATTTCTCTATAGACCCAGCACAAAAACATCAAGAGGAGCCCTGGAATGTAGATTCAGACAGACTGGGGTTTCCGTTCTGCCTCAGCTCTTGCACCTGCTGGAGCATGCTACTTAATCTCTTAGAGCTTCAGTTTGCTTACCTGTAAACTAAGGTTAAAACCCACGTGCGATCGGTTCATTTTATGTGTCACCTTGGCTGGGCTGTGATACCCAGATATTTGGTCAAACGTTATCCTGGATGTTTCTGTGAGAGTGTTTTTGGATGAGATTGGCATTTAAATTGGTGGACTCTGAGTGAAGGAGCTTGCTTTCCATAATGTGGGTGGGCCCCTTCAGTCAGCTGAAGGCTAAATGGAAGGCCACCATTCTCTGAGCCAGCAGGCCTTCTCCAGCAGACCACCCCAGACTTCACCCGCGACGTCAGCTCCCTGGGTTTTCCCACACACTGCCACCTCTGCACCGGAGCCCCACATCTGCCCGACTCTGCAGGAGGTGGGCCTTCTCCAGCACGGGTTAGACTCACCCGGCCTCCAAAACCGTGTGAGTCAGTTCCTTCAAATAATTCTCTTCATATAGATATGTACATGTATATATATGTATATGTACATATATACACACATATGCGTGTATGTATATCTATCTATCTATCTATCTATCTATCTATCTAAATATATATAAAATGCTTGTGCACCCACCCCCTCAATTCATACATAGACGCCCTGCCCACCAATGTGATGGCATTTGGAGGAGAGGCCTTTGGAAGGAGATTAGGGCTAGATTAGGTCACGGGGGCAGGGCCCTCACGATGGGATTATAGGCCTTCTAAGGAGAGAGAGAGAGAGAGAGAGAGAGAGAGAGAGAGAGACAGAGACAGATTGCTCTCTCCCCACCCTGTGAGTACACTGTTAGGAGGGAATCCGGGAAGAGTCCTCTCACCAGAACCTCACCATGCTGACCCCCGATCTTCCCGCTCCAGAGCTGAGGGAAATACATGTCTGCTGTTTCAGCTGCCCAGTCTCTGGTATTTTCGTGTGTCAGCCTGAGCAGACTAAGACAACGCCCTATTGGTGCTGTTCCTCTGAGGACCCGCACTAACTCACCCCTCACAGGGTTGCTGAGGAACTTGAATGAGACAGACACAAAGTGCCCACCACACGCCCAGCATGTGTGATGCCCTCCTCCTACCTTTCTGAATGCTGCCCTCAGCCCATGCTCACCCCTCCCCTTCAGGCTTCCTTCTGCTTCAGTGACCGTTTCTTCTCCGCTGTTCAAATACTGGCTGCCCTTCGAGGCCAGCTCACATCTTACTTCCATGGTGCAGCTTTTCCAGATGATGCCGAAGGATAACAACTACCCCCTTTCCAAGCTCTGGCAACTTAAAGTCTATGCCTTTAATGTTTAATACTTTTTAACATGCCCTCTTGTTTAAAATTCTAAAATATAGCCACTATTTAGTAACTACTTACTATGGACTAAGTCCTGTAACAAGTATTTGCTACATGTTATCTGGTTTAGTTCTCCAACTAACCTTGGGTTGCAGACGTTGGAATAGTCATTGTACACGTCACAGATGAGGAAACTGAAGTCCAGAGAAGCTGAACATGTGCGCGATTGTGCTCTACCAGAGAGGATTTACGGAGGTGCCCCCTTATCCCTGGGGGCACATTCCAAGACCCCACTGGTACCTGAAAGTATGGATCGTACCGAACCCATATACTCTGTTTTGCCTCCTACACACATATCTATGATAAAGTTTAATTTATTAATTAAGCACAGTAAAAGATTAACAACAGTAACTAATAATAAAATAGAACAATTAAAACAATTACTGTAATAAGTTATATAAATGTAGTTTCTCTCTCTCTCTCTCTCTCCAAACAAGCACAATATTATAATTTCAGGCCTAGAAGATTAGTTCTTACCATTGATTTTAGCGATCTCAGCATGAAATTATTTTTTCTTTCCTTATGAAGTTGAGAACTGTAACCTTTTCATTTAAAGGAAGCACTCTATGGCTTTTCTCTGGCGTATCCAAATCTCCAGCATCACTACTTTGTGCGTTAGGACCAGTATTAAGTAAAATAAGGGTTATTTGAAGACAAGCCTTCGAAACTGTGACGGCCAGTCCGATAACCATGGCGGCTACCCAGTGACTAACACAGGGAGCATGGGGAGGCTGGACAAACGGGTAGCATGTGTCCTGGGCGGGATGGACTGTGGTAGCTCAAGATTTCATCACACTGCTCAGAATGGCACACAATTTAAAACATATGAGTTGCTTTTTTTCCCTGGAATTTTACATTCAATATTTTTGAGCTATGGGTAGCTAAAACCATGGGAAGCAAAACCATGGATAAGGGGGACTACTTTATTGCACACCTATTATTTTGGCTGTGTCTGCGGCCCCCGCCTGCCTGTAAGCTCCAGGACACCAGCTCTCCCTCCTTGCCTCCTTGGCTCTCTCTCCAGACTCTTTTCAAGCCATTTGTAAGCCCGAGCGGCTCAGGTCTGGGCCCTGTCTGTGTCTGTCTGTTCCCTCCCCATCAACTTTTGACAAAACAAATTTTAGGTTCACTGAATCTAATAATAAAGAATTTGTATTTCTATCACATAGGCCTTTTTTTTGTATCTTTTTTTTCTAGAAATTAATTTTATTTATTTTGCAATAGTATCAGTCTGTGAAGGATTTCCCCCTTGTCCCCCATTTTAAGAATCAAAGCAAAATCTATATAAAATAAGTCCCCCCTTGTAGTGTGAATTTTGGAAATTACATTCAATTTTGTAGTGATACCACGGTGAAGTTATAGAAAGTTCTATCGACCCTAAAATTTCCTCTTGCTCCTTTCTATTCAACCTCTTCCACATCACCGCCCCAGTCCCTGGAAACCACTGATTGGTTTTTTCTCCCTATAGTTAGCCTTTGCAAAAATGCCATTTCAATGGAGTTATGGATTGTGTAGCCTTTACAAATTATTTTATTTTAAAAAATTTATGTTTATTTTTTAGAAATTGAGATATAATTGATACACAACTATTATTTTCAGGTGTACAATACAATGATTCAATATTTGTATACGTTATGTAGCCTTTTGAGCCTGGCTTCTCTTGCTTGGAATACAACTTCTCAAATAATACATCTGAGATTCATGCCCATTGTTGTGCGTATTATCAGTTTGTTTCTTTTTATTGCTAAGTAGTATTCCATGGATATCCCAGTTTATCGGTTCTCCAGATAAGATACCTTTGGACTGTTTCTACTTTTTGACAATTTTGAATAAAGCTGCAAATAAATATTTGTGCTTAGGTTTTTGCGTGAAGACAAGTTTTTATTCTACTTGAGTAAATACCTAGGAGGGGATTGCTGGGCCATATGAAAATCCTATGTTTAAATCCTATGTTAAAAAACTGCAGAACTATTTTTTAAGGTGTCTGCACCATCTTGTATTCCAAGTAGCAACGCATCAGAGTCGCGGTGGCTCCACACTCTTGCCAGCGCCAAGTATTGTCAGTCTTTCAAATTCCAGCCTTCGTAATAGGATCTCCTTATGGTTTTAATTTGTATTTGACTAATGACGTTGAGCATCTTTTTATGTGATTATTTTCCACGTTTATATCTTTGGTAAAGTGTCTGTTGAAATGTTTTGCTGATTTTTAAAAAATAGGTTGTTTTCCAATTAGTGAGTTTTGAGAGTTCTCTATGTGTTCTGGAAACAAGCCAGAACACATAGAGAAGGAAGTGTAGGTGTTTCTCCCCACCCCCTCTCTTCTGCATGTGAGTGTCCAGATGAGCACTCTATGTGGCAAAGATTCTGTGAGGGATTTTAGGTTAGCAAATAAACAAGCAGAGTGGCCCCTTAGCAAGGGCAGCTGGAGGGGCACTGCCGTGCACAAAGTCTCACTTAGCTGCTGCGCTGCCGTCTGTTCTCAGATCATTGTTGAAAAGTCCAAATGCCCTCTGTGTGAGCCATAGCTGCTCGCCTTTCACTAAAGTTACTTCCAGGCTGGATTAGGAAGGCAGCATGAGCTCGTACCTGATTAATCAAAGAATAGCTTTTTAACTCTCTCTGTTTAGTAAATAAAAGGCATTCTCAGAAATTTAACACAAAGCTTTCTTTCTTCTTCTTTTTAAAAATCTTTGAACAATAGAGCTTGCAATTTTTCTTCCCAATGTGTTCCAAATCCCTCTCACTGCTGGAGAAATTGGATAAAGATTTCCTTCTATCTTTATTTTATCATATATTGCTCTGTTCCAAATAGTTGGAAACAGCTGGGTTTTCCATTAATTTGTGGGAAACTTGGAAATTGCCAAAGGCTGGCAAGTGACCCAAATGTATGTGTAAAATGCTACATCAGCTCTGACTGGTGTGGCTCAGTTGGTTGGAGCATCATCTGTAAACCAAAATGTCATTGGTTCAATTCCTGGTCAGGGCACATGCCTAGATTGTGGGTTTGGGCCCTGGTCAGGGTGCGTGTAAGAGGCAACACACCCTGATGTTTCTCTCACTCTCTCTCCCTCCCCCTCTCTCTAAAATCAGTAAGCATGTCCTTGGGTGAGGATTAACGTTTTTAAAAGCTACGTCAAAATTCAGAAGAGAAAGCATTACAGCTTGGGTGGCGTTGCTTAGCAGTCTCCTGTGGAGGGAAGTTTGGCAGTAAGAGGTATCCTGTGTATCAGGATGGTTTTGCTGTTGTCTCTGGAAGGGAAACTGAGGAGTGAGCTCTCCTGTTGGCACTTGAACGATTAGGCCGACCCTCATGTCGGCATAAGAATAACCAAGCCATGCCGACATCGTAACCCAGTACTGGGTGGGAAGGACTCAGCGTTGCTGGAAATTACATTTCATCACAGGGAGACTAAACAGTTATTCTTGGCGCTAAGTTTGTTCTGAAGTTGATGCTAACTAAAAAGAGATATATAAGCTTATTCCTCCACACCCTCTCTCATCTGCAATGTTTCAGGCTATGTGAATTTATCAGCTTATGATTCAGTAACGATAACTAGATATGTTAATTTGTGAGTTTAGGTGACCCTGTTGAGTTGTCTGGAAAGTCAGGAGTTGTGTTATCTATTTCAGTAATATTCCTAAAATGACGAGAGGTTACACCATCTATTTTAAATGTAGGTGAACTTTCAACCTGATCAACTTCCTGATCAACACAGACAGGATAATAATATAATACTGAGAAGTCAGAAATCACTGGTTAATTGAATGGCCCCCTGTCTTCGCAGCAGTGTTCAAACAAATGGAAAACCAAGGCCCCATACCTTCTTGTCCCTGCAGTAGACAGGGTTTTTCTTTCCTTTTGTTCTGTTTTGTTTTGTTTTCTTTTCTCTTCTTTTCCTTTCTTTTCTTTTCTTTTCTCTTTCCTGTTCTCTTCTTTTCTTTTCATTTCTTCCTCTCCTCTCCTCCCCTCTCCTATTTTCTCTTCTATTATTTTCTTGAATTAAATCTACTCAAACTCACTTTAACAAGGAGGGAAATTTGGTAGAAAAATGCGGAGTATGTGATAAAACCTAAGGTCGGGCACGTTTGCCAGGCATCTGGAGGTCCCAGTACAGCTGGATAACTGCTTTGTCTTACCTCGGCCACGCTCTTGCCAGTCTCTGCCTCTCTCTGCATGGCTGTTGCCCACGTCTCTCACTAGCACGTTCCCCTTTATTTTCTTTTGAACTAACATGGTTGCCCCAGCCTCAATTTTATGTCACTTTTCAGTTCAAGTACCCTATAGAGACCAACTAGACCCCTCAGAACCCCTAATCCACCTGTATTTCCGAGTCCTGTTTCTAGGCCTAGGTCTGTCTTGACTTGAGCTCTCACTACTGATTTAATCGACATGGCCCAGAGCCACAGTCCTGGGACCAGCCCCGCAATCAGAGGGGTATGTGTGTGTGTGCGTGTGTGTGTGTGGCCATGCTATCTAAAAAGTGACATAGCAGGGCAGGCAATTGACCAACAGGCCGATTCACTTCCCTGTGAATGTTACCATTACAAATATAAAGTAGAGGAAATTCTAAATGATGTGGACATTGAGCACTGTTCAGAAAGAAATATAGATTCCAATGTAGCCTTGCTTTCCATGCTTAGAGCCAAAACAGACGGAAGGGATCAGGAAGGATCTGCATGAGTGTATCAAGGGACCCCAGAGAGAATGGACCCTATAGTCTGTCTCCATCCATGTTGACTTTGCAGTGACTTACAAAGCTGAATTAATCAAATAACCTTCTAACCCGATGTCATAGGGCCATCATCTTCCTTGTACTGATTAGGCGAAATCACTATTATCCAAGTTCAGATGACTAAATGGCAGCCACAGCATTGTCTTCAACAGAGCATGGACCTTCTGCAAACTCAACAGGAGAGGTCCCTTGTACAGAAAGAGGACAGAGACAGGCAGAGAAAGATGCTTTATAACTTAGAATCTGTCCAAGTGGATTTGCCTCTCTTGATTAATAGGAGTTGAAATAGCCCCATCACACTTTCTCTTCCTACAACATTGGCCTCTTCATTTGTACCTTTTCTTTCCTATCTGTACCTTTTCCCTGTGTGGAATCCACCTCTGCCTTTCCTTAAGGTGCCCTATTCATCTGATGTCTGCTCATGTAGGCAAGTGTGCCACCCAAGGGGTACAGGTGACTCTCCCGCATTTCTCTAGACACAAAATGGGGTAAAGAATCAGCCCATTCTGGAGGCTGGGTCCATCAAATGAGTCACAGAGGTTTGATGGTGGTAGGAATGAGTGGTAGGGGCAGCAGAAGTCAAAGTTCAAGGGTGGCCGTATGTATGTAGGAAGCAGCAAGTGGTGGGGGTGGGGGAGGCTAAGTAGAAAGGGAGAGTGGGTAGGCTCAGCAGCTCTGGAAGAGAGCATTAGGCAGGACTGGCGTTCACTGCTGAGGGAAGCAGAGAGGTGAGCTGGGGAGGGGACAGTCTGTGCATGGATCCCTTGACACAGAATCCATCCTGTTACCCTAACTTGCTTCCCTGCCATGAATTATTTATTTATTAAGGGAGTGTTCTCAGGAAAAACTGGTATCAGACTGGGCAAAGGCAGACAGGCAGGGTGTGATTTCCAGAAAAGTCCCTCAGGTAGCAGCTTTAGCCTGATCCAGCAAGGAACTCTGGCTGTAAGTTGTTCTGTCCTCAAAGTGTGTTTCAACTCAAGGCAGGACATATAGGCTTCCACACTCCTAAGCTCCCCCGTCACTGGCTAAGGCTGCTGAGCCCAATGGGATTTTAGCTGGTTTTTAAGTTGGCCCTAGAATTAAAGAGACCTTTCAGTCTGTTTATGAAAACACCACCTTATACACCTAAGTAAGTGCTTAGGCCTTTAAAAAAATGTCGATGCACATGACATGGTTATTTCCTGGGATACACCAATCCATTCATTCACCAAACTGTCCCCGAATGCCTACTGTGCATGAAAATTGTACCTGGCACTGGGGATGCAAAAACTGCTCAACATAGTTCTGTTTTCCAAGTAGTCGAGGGGACAAAGAAGCCATCAATTCTTATAATGGATCCGTAAGAGGAAGTTGGCTGTCTTATTGGGACAGTATAGTACCCATTGATCAAATTTCCACATAGAATCATCAGAGAGCTGGATTATCTCTTTCTTAGATTCTTTTTACAACCTACCATTGTATCTTTTTAGCTATTGTAATGTGCTTAAATTAGCCCCAGACTTGAAGGACAAGTGCTCCAGGAAATCAAGCTTTGGGGGAAAAAGAAGACATTAACTCTGTATTCATTCAGTGTACCAATCTCATAAAGGAATATTCTTTTTACAATTTTTTAAGAATGACATTTTTCTGCTGGACACTTCTTAATTGTTCTGGTGTTTCATTTAAACAGATATATAGGTAGATAAAGACACAGATACTTAATGAGCACTTGCTATATGTCAGGTACTATGCTAGATACTAAGAATATATTTAACCCCTCAGAAGACCACCTAGAAGGTTTTTATTAAAGTTAGATTTGGAAAAAGCTTGTGAAGACTTTCTAGCCTGGTTAAAAGAAATGATGTTTGTGTGTGTGTAAAACCTATCAGTAGAGCTGTTTTCGATGTGTGATGCACGGGGAGTGCCTCTCCTGCAGAGGGCTGTGGGCCTGTGACAAAGCTGTGCTAGCAAGGGTCTGCATCTTGCCAGCACCAAGGTGCAAGGAATACCAGCCTTCCTTCCAGCAGGACTTCAAGGCATCCGTGAGCAGAGAGGATTCTGGGAGCGCAGCTAGCAAATGGGGACTGCTGATAGGGGACTCTACTCCTCCCCGCTTCTGGGCTCTAAAGGAATGTTTCGGGTAACTGTGTATGAAGCACTAGGGTGGGGAAGGGAGATGATTGCTGAAAATAGTGACAGATTCTTTAAATACCCAATGTCAAAAAGAAAAAAAGAAAGAGAGAAAGTAAGAAAAAAAAAGAGCAGAAACTTTACAAAGAGGCAGACAGTAGGTCACAAAAGCTAGTCTGCATCCCCCTCCCTCATGGTGTTTGCTGGGGCAAGAGAAATGACGAAAAACTGGTGTTAAGTAATTTTAATTTTTATGATTGTAATCAGCCCTTTAATCTTTAAAAAAATTTTAATGGTCACAGAAATGCCAAGAACAGGATAAAGAAAATATTGACCATAGGCATAGTATCTTTGGGTCTCTTTCAAACTAAGACTGAGGGAATTGGATAGGATTGAAGAGGGGACACTTGAAACTGTTATCCTGGCCTTGGAGCCCTCAGATCAAATAAAGATGAGTATAGCACAGGAATAAACAATTGGATTAGTCACACAGCCTAACTAAGGTCTTTGCCTCTGTTTATGAGACATGGGAACCTCCACGCACTGTGGGTGAAATCAATCAGAGTCTGGTGGCATTGTCAGCTGGAGTCAGCTCTGTGTCCACACTTAGGCTGTATGTCTAGAGTCTGGGTCTTAATGTAAATTGGCTTACGGCTATGCCTTCCCTGGGGCATTAGCTCCCACTGTCCAGATGGCGGGGGGACCCTGGTGGAAATAAACATATGGTAGGTTAGATCTGCTGTGCACAGAAGAATAAGTACGCCATTATAAGAGTCAGTTGAACAAAAGAGCCAATGCCACAACCAGGGGATGTCTCTGAAACAGATTGCCAGGGAAGTAAAACTTTGGGGTACTGAGAAGTAGGGAAGAAGAAACCTGTCATTGGCATGCCGGACATTGGTAGAAGTTAGAGGGGAAGAGACAGACTTAAGAAGAGGTAGAGAAAAATTAAGGTCTGGATATAAATCATGCTTTGAAATTCTTCCCAGGGGGGAATTGTCAATAACAGGGATAGCAGGATAGCTGTTTGTCCAGTGAATTTTGGTCAACTTCCACATTCTTTGGTGAGTGATTGCCTTAATTTGGGTTTCCCCAGGAGAAGATGCTAAGTCTGTGATTAAGTGCACGTGGTTAGTTGAGGGAATGCCAGTAGGGGATGGGGAAATGGGACAGGGACGTGAGAAGGTCACCAATAAAGGGTGTGTTACTAAGCCAGCTACCACTGTGGGTGACTGGCACTCACTCCGCCTCTCTGGGGAAAGCTCTGGCATCAAGTATCAAACGCACTTTCTCAAAGTCATCCTACGTGAGGGGCCAGGGAGTTGGGGTATTTATGCACCAACTTGTTTCAGTCATGGGTGAGGACTCCTCCAGGGGACATTCACTTTACAATACTTTGTCTGTCTCCAAAGCAGCAAAGTGGGTTCAGGTGATAAGAAAACACCCTTAGTCAGAGCGGGGCTAATGCAGCAGCTGGAAGCTGGGCAGGTGTGCACTGATCGATAAGGGTGAGGGGATGTAGGTGACTCCCTGATAGCACTGCAACTATGATCTTGCAACTGAAAGAAGTTTACAATGGGGATAGGATAGCAGAGGACAAACATACACACTTGCGTATTTACACGTATGTAAATATGTAGATATACATTTAATTTGTAGAGTAAGTAGTGCTTGTTGATGGTTGGAAATTGGCACAGAAAAGAAGCACAGGAAAAGATTACAGTTCTATTTCACATAAAAAATAGCACTTAAGATTGAATAGAAACTTTCTTCCTCTTTTATTGCTGGTGCTTTCACCCTCTGGAAATGGGACAGAGGAAATGGAAAACATTGTTCCTATAGCTAAATATTATTTGAAGATAAAAATACTATTTGGCAACATGGACCTTTCTCTAAGCCTACCTGAAACATGTGATACATTTTTGTGATAACATCATAGGCTAAAAAAATTGTCAAATCATTCTCAGAAAATAGAACTCACTGTGTCTGGGCAAGATTGCAGCATAGGTAAACAGGGCTCGTCTCTTCCCACAACCAAGATTACAACTAAATCACAGAACAGCCATCATTCAGAACTGCCTGAAATCTGGCTGAATGGAAGTCTTACATCTAGGGAATTAAAGAGCCGGATTGAGGCTTCTTTAATTCTGGTAGGAGGGGCAGAGACATGGAATAGGCTGGTCCCAGACCCATGTGTGATGAGTAAAAGTTGGGAGGGTTATCTTGGCTGCACAGGTGCCCTGCAAGAGTAAGGGGTTCTGGCCCCAAACCAGGCCCCACAGCTCAGGGTTCCAGTGCCAGGAATAGAAGGCTCTATAACTTCTGTCTGTAAAAACCAGTGCGGATATGGCTGAGTGAGACAGAGAACTTATATAGAGTCCCAGGCAGTTCCTCTTAAAGGGTCCATGCATGGACTTTCTTGGACTCACTTGGAGTTCCAGTGCTGGAATAGCATGTCAAAAGGCACCGGGGACATACAGAGAAGAATTGTCTGGCATCAGGGAAAGGACTGGAGGGACAGCTTTCTTCCAGACAGAAGTGCTGGTGGAGGCCATTGTTCCTTTTCTGAGCTCTTCCCATACACAGCAGGCAGGTGGGCACCATATCTGAGTCTCCATCAACCTGGCTATTACTGTTTGCCCTACCCTGCCAATTCCTTGAGATCTTCACCTCACTAACCTGTGGGCATATCCAAGCCATTTCCGGTGTTTTTTCCATAGAAATTGCTTGTTTTGGATCATACTTCAGATTTCCCTAAACTCTCTCTAACAAGTAGCACCTAATCTTGGTGGTGCCCAGTACACCTTGCTAAGTAGCCCCAGGCCTGGCACTAGTGGTTACTAGCCTTGGTTCACAGCTTGGCTTCTCCTGGGCAGCTCCAAGCCTAGCAAAAGTAGTAGCCATCTTCAGATCATGTTGTAGCTCATGCCAGGTAGCCCCAGGTAGAACACAGTTGGCGACTGACCTTGGCCTGTACCTCCTGGGAGGCCCCAGAACCAACACACACCCTGGACAACTTCAGACCACCTTGAACCACCATGCAACCACCACCACAAGTGACACACTGAAAGGACAGACTCAGTGGGCACCAGGCTCCCACTGAAGTAAGTTCTGCTCCATGGGGTGGACCCTGGCACAAGTAATCTGGTGCAGCCAGTCCTTGTGGTCAATTGTCCTGGGGGTAACTCCCTCCCATTTTCATGCCAGCAGCAATCAAGGCTCAACTACAACAGGAAGGTGGACACAGCTCACAGAGGGTGGGTGGACAAACCTGGTGTGCCCAGCTGGGATGAACAGGGAGGCTGTGCCACGGAACCCTATAAGACACCTACTACATTAGGCCACTCTACCAAGCCCAGGAGACATAGCAGCTATACCTAACATATAGAAGCAAAAATAGGGAGGCTGCCACAATTGGGAGACATAGAAATATGTCCCAAATGAAAGAACAGAACAAAACTTCACAAAAAGAACTAAACAAAATGGAGACAAGCAATCTACTAGATGCAGAGTTCAAAACACTGGCATAAGAATACTTAATGAACTTAGGGGAAGAGTAGACAAACTTATAAGGAACTTCAACAGCATAAAAAAGAACATAGAAACCATAAAAAATAACCAGTCAGAAATGAAGGATACACTAACTGAAAAAAAGAATAATTTACAAGGAATCAACAGATGAAGCTGAAAATCAGAACAATGATTTGGCATATAAGAAAACAAAAACACCCAATGAGAACAACAAAAAGAAAAAAGAACAAAAAAAATGAGGATGGTGTAAGGAACTTCTGGGACAACTTCAAGTGTATCAAGATTCACATCATGGAGGTGCCAGAAGAAGAAGAGAGAGAACAAGAAATTGAAAATCTATTTGAAAAAATAATGACAGAAAACTTCCCTAACCTGGTAAAGGAAATAGACATACAAGTTCAGGAAGTGCAGAGAACCCATAAAAAGATGAACTCAAAGAGGCCCACACCAAGACACATCATAATTAAAATGCAAATGTTAAAGACAAAAAGAGAATCCAAGAGAAAGACAGTTAATTACCTACAAGGGAGCTTCCATAAGAGTGTCTGCTGATTTTACAATAGAAATTTTGAAGGCCAGAAGGGACTAGCAAGAAATATTTAATGTTATGAAAAGCAAGGACCTACAACCAAGATTACTCTACCCAGAAAAACTGTCACTTAGAATTGAAAGGCATATAAAGTGCTTCCCAGACAAGAAAAATCTAAAGGAGTTCATCACCACCAAACCAGTATTACATGAAATGTTAAAGGGTCTTCTTTAAGAAGAAGCAAAAAAACCAAATATGAACAATAAAATGACAATAAATACATATGTATCAACAATTGACTCTAAAATAGAAACAAAATAAATGAACAAGAAGCACAGATACAGACTGATAGATACAGAGAATATTTTAATGTTAGCCAGAATGGAGGGGGGTTAGGAGGATGGGTGAGAAAAGTGAAGGGATTAAGAAGCACAAATTGCTAGTTACAGAATAGTCATGAGAATGTAAAGTACAGCATGGGGAACATAGTCAATACTATTCTAATATCTATGTAGGGTGTCAGATGGGTACTAGATTTATTGGGATGATCCCTTAGTAAGTTATATAATGTCTAATCACTGGGGTATACACCTGAAACTAATATAATATGGTATGTCAACTGTTATTGAAACAGAAAAAATGATTTAAAAAATCCTAATTTACTATCTGATATAACACACAAAAATCAGATTGCCAAGTCAGAATCAGAGATCTTGCCCAATGTCAAGCTTTGCTAATAATTTCAAGAATAGGCGACCAGGAAGCAGGTCTGGGACTTGGAGTGTTGCTCCTGCTGTGGGAGGTGATTTCACCTGACCTCATGGCTGACCTCTTCTGGGCCAGAGAGTTGTATGGCTATTCCCATAAAGAAAGTACTTGAGAACAATCCTCAACTATATGGTTTTTCTTCTTTGACTTACTAGAATGGAAAATAAGTTGGGTAAATTCCTAATGATTGAATTATCTTTGATTCGTGATGGTATTTACCATTTGTAGGTGTTTTGAATTTTTGAATTAAAAAAAAAGCTCCTGGATTTATAGTAAAAAAAAAAGAAAACCTCATTGTGTCATGCCTACTGCAGTTTTGTTAGGTAACTTGCTAGAGTAAATTATAAAGAAAAGTATTTATTTATTGGATTTACTTTATGAACGCTTTACTGTAAAGAGGAGTCTAATGGGTCCAGCACCTTGGTGTTGACAGAATGCCTTTCCCTGGAAGAACATACTTGAACATGAAACAACATAGGTTCACATGTCATCAGAAGGAGAAAGTGAGGCCGAGAGGACTATATGAGGCAGAGTATCTGTAACTGTTTTTATAAGCACTCTAGATATACCTGTCCCATTAGGAAGCACATTTGATTAAATGCCTCAAGGGAAGTAAGATTGCGAGTTATCATAATGTAAGACCTTGACCAGTGGCCAATGGGACTTTCTTTGGCATATGGAAGATTAGCTGTACCATGATATGCCAAGGATGTATCTACTCCATGTTAAAATCCTAATGCAAATAGGAGAAAGGGAAGTGCATAGCAGATAAAAATCTAAAAAGCTGGGGCTACAGAAACTGTATAATCAAGACCCAAAGGCTTTCTTGAGTGATCAAGGCTTACGTAAAGACCGAAGCTGGTGGATCAGTCATGCCCGCAAAGATGAGTTGGGGTTTCTGGAATGGGTTTCTCTTGGGCTACTTTTATGCATTATAAAATAAAGACTATGACATTATTTTATAAATTTAGAATATAAAAAACATAGTTGTAGAGTTGAGGATGGAATATTTTAAATAGGGAAGATCTTAAATTTTCTGCAGGTGGGATCCTGAAGAGGCATCATTGCAATGTGGCTAAGAGCAAGGGCTCTGGAGCCCCACGGCTTGGGCTCGGTGCTTAGTTCTGGTATTAATTAGCTGTGTGACTTTGGGCTGGTCACTAACTTCTCTGTCCTTCGATTCCTTTCTCTGTAAAATAGGGATATTTATAGTACCTGTTTTATAGAATTATTTGTAAAATATTTGTAATGATGTCTGGCACAGAATAAATTTTGTCAGCATTTTAAAAATAAATTCATAAACCTTAATGAAGTCCTTTCATTTTGTTCCTTCTGTATCTCAGAGAGATTTTCAAACATTTAAATTCAGCAAATATTTACTGAGCACTCACCTACACTGGGCTTGTGCCAGGTACTGAGTGAGAATGAATTTCAATGGTCTCTGCCCTTCCAGATGTTCATGAGCTAAGACTCTTTTTTAAAAAAATTAAATTTTAAAAGTACTTTGAAACAATGATGAACTTACAAAAATTTGGAAGTGCAGTATGACTTTTTCCCTGGAACTATGTGAGAGTGAGTTGTCACATAATGCCCATCACCCCTCATTACTTCACAGTATCTTTCCTACGAATAAACACATTCTCTTCCTTAACCACACACAACCACTCCAATCAGGACAGTAACCATGACATATTCCTATCACCTAGTCCTCAGACCGTCAGTTGTCCCAGGGATATTCTCTGCAACAAAAGCTTCCAGGTTAAAATTATGTGTTGAATTTTGTTGTCACATCTCTTTAGCCTCCTTTAGTCTAGAGAGTGTCCTCAAGTCTTTCATTGTCTTTAATGTCCTTGACACTTTTGAACATCATTGACCAGTTATTATATAAAATGCCCTTAAATTTGGATTTGCCTAATGTTCCTTCGGGATAATGTTTAGGCTGTGCCTTTTGACAGCGATAATATAGACACAATTCTGTGTTCTTTCCATTGCGTCTTCTCAGGTAGCACAGAATTTCCAATTATTCCATACTGATAATGCCCATCATGATCACTTGATTAGATGGTGTCAGGCAGGCTTCCCACTGCAAAGTTATCCTTTGCTCCTTTGTAATTAATAAGCATTTTGTGGGAAGATCCTTTAAAACCATGTAAATGTTACTCCCTCATCAAGTTTTCAATTTGTTTGCTTATTTCTGAATGGACTCATAGTTTCCTATTTTATTCAATGGGTTATAATAGGTTGCTATTATAATTTTTTGATGCTTAAATTGTCCCTAATTTGGCCAATGGGAGTCCATTAAATTTGGCTTCTATGTCCTTTTTGACATTTCTGCCTTGCTCTTTGAGCTCTTCATTGCCTCTGGCATGGCAAGATATTTCACTTACCTTGTACTTTCCCTGTTCCAGCTTTGGAATCAGCTGTTTCTCCAAGGCTCCTGGTTCCTTTTAGTAGAAGGTGGTATTTAGAACTGAATATCTAGGCCCTATGCTCATTGTCATTGTGCTGTTACTGCTCCAGGCCCTTGCAGTGGGCAGAGCTATAGTTATTTTTGATTTTATCTATGTATATTGAAAACCATTTATTCACATCAATGTATGCGACTCCAATTCAACAATACACAGGGTTCATTCTAGCTTTCTCCCTTTCTGCTATGCTAAAAATGCCTCCTGTATGTAACCAATCTCCCATCTCTGTTGTTGTCCTTTTCCCTTGACAGACTCCTTTCTCTAGATACACAGGATTGTGCCCTGTTCTGGGGTCACACTTCCACCCTGCTACATGAAGCCCCTCCTCAGTCTGCTTGGGCTCTGACACCCCACACCCCAGTTGCCAGGAGAGGATGTCCTCTTCGCCTTATGTGGGTTCTAACTTCCCACACTGGGCTGTCACTCCATGCCTCCATGTAGACATCCCCTTTAACTCTTCTGGGGTCCAACCCCCATGCCAGGCTACCCCTCCCATGTGAACACCTTCTTCACTCTGCTCAGGGTGTCAGTCAATTTCAAATGACTCAGAGCAAATATTAAAACTCTCTTTTCTTCAAACTCTTCAAAACTGAGTTTAAGAAACCAAGCCCAGAAAAACAAACAAATTGAATTTGATAACGTGTATTACATTTTAAAATATGTAGCTTTGAGTACTAAGATGAAATTTGTTGATTCTCCTGCTCACCTCCATCTTCAGCTTTAAATTAAAGCAAATGATGGGACTTGGAGGTGAGACTTCATCAGTTGACTGATGAGATAGAAATGAAGGCATGTCTGAAAAGGGGTGCAGAGCAAGAAGTCCTCCAAGCCCCCATAACACTTGGTTGGGGGATTGAGGAAGCAGACATACGGAAGCTAAGATACTTTTCATAACAGTGACAACCTGATGGCTAGCTAATGGTAGCTGTGCTCCCGCCCCGGGGCAAAAGGTATGTATGTGACTTTCAGAATGTATGGTGACTTGTGACACAGCTGGGGGTTTGTACAGCGCCTGTGCAAGAGGCAGAGAGGCAGTTCTCCCTGTGTCACTGAATCACGCTTGCCTTGACTACAGGTGGCAACCAAGAGAGGGTAAACGATATGGGAAACTGGTAAATGTAGCTCACTGTGGGAGGAGCTGCACAGACACTCATGAAGGAAGCTCCAGGTCAGGATTTCAACTAAGGGTGGGCAGAGAGAGAGAGGCTGGTTCACCGTGGGGGCTGAGACAGTAGCTAGCAGCCATGCTGGTCTGTAGTAAAAGGGGCAGACATGTGAGGGAGATTCAGCCGTGCTGCCTGTAGTGAGATAGGAGCCATGAGGGCAGAGTGTGTGTAGAGGGGAAAGAGCCGTGATGTAGCAGCTGGGTGGTTTGCAGTCAGGATATTCGGCCATGCGGCCTGGTGTAGTAACAGACAGAATGGCATGCTGCCGCTCTGCCTGTGCCTGCTCCAGCTGACTCAGAAGCCATCAAGGACTCTACCTTGCAAGGCACTGACTCTTGGGACTCAGGACACATGGAAAGGCCACTCTCTTGGGACTTGTGCCTTTCCTGGACTTCCCCATGATCCAAGGCAACGTGGCACATGTTTTCATAGACTGTTACACAGAGGCTGAAGACAACGTACCCCAGTTCTGAAGGGGAGAGCTGCTGCGAGAGGGTGGCGACTTTGATACCCATGAGTGTACCTTCCAGAGGGACTGCAGAACTGTTTGTGTGGCCAGCTTAAGATAAGGAGATGGGGAACTATTGGGCTTGGCTTTGGCTTTTAGCCTTTTGGGGCACAAGGGAAGTGCTGGGTCTCAGGAAAGAACAAGGCTCTGAGCATAAGTGCTCTCAACCCTCCCAAGGTTGGAATCTTGTAAATAAAAACCTGTTTGTCTCAACACTGATTGTGGGGTCATGCACCGAGGTACCACATGAACAGGCCCCTGTTTGCTCACTTATTTGTCTGTGTTTGCACTGCGTAAAGCATATGCAGACCTAAGGAGTAAGGAGGCAACATGGACAAGGTCAAAGGGAAGACTTTTCCGTCTTTATTTTATGATTTCTGATCTTGAGTCCAGAGCCAGATGTCCTGATTAAGAATAAATGAAGATTGGGAAATTGCCAAAAGTACAGAAAGAGGCAACTAAGAGAAGATGCTTCTGGTAGACCAGAAGACTTCAGAAAAAAAATTAATTTAATTTTATATAAGTGAATTTCCTCTCGACCCAGCACAGCAGGAAATGTAATCTCCCAGGAAAGATAGAGTTGAAGATTTCATTTTCTAGTTATCACTTTTCCTGCGTTAGAGAAACAGCTCTACTTCAAAGGCACAGACTGGGAGATGTTTCCTGTGAGGGTGAGTTGAAGGACTGGCTGGTGCTCTGGTCCCTTTATGAGGCACACCCTCAGGGGCAGCCCTTCTAGGGAACTAAGCAGTCCCTGGATCCTGCCTGCTGGGCTGGAGGGCCTTGTGATGGAGGAGGAGGAGGGGAGTGCTTCACAGCTCCCCTAGCTGAATTAGAGCACAAAGCTGGGTTGTCCCAAGCTTTGTTTAATGACATTTCAATTGGAGGAAAATGAAGATTCTTGGAGGAAACAAAATCTCAAATTGATCTTGTTTTGTTCTCTTCCTAAATATATGCATTCCTGGACAGAAAAGCAAAGGAAGTAAGACCCCCACCCTCACCACCATTTGAAATTCCCTCTAAGGCAGGGGTCTTCAACTTGGTCCTCAGAAACAAAGCCCCACCTCCTCCAGTTTTCCATGAAACTGCTCCCTGGTGCCAAAAATGTTGGGGACCGCTGCTCTAATGTGTTCCTTCTGACCATTGTCATCATATCCCAACTATTTGAATTCTAATTAAGAAACAGATCTCTTAGCTTTTATTAGCCTGGCCAGCTCTTAATGTTCCACAAGGAGCAGGGAAGTGCTACTTTGAGGAGAAGGCTCATTTTTATTGGGTATGACTTAACTTGCATCTCTGTGTTATTTTCTTTCCTTAAAAAAAGACTTTATTTATTTACTATTTAGAGAGAGGGGAAGGGAGGGAGAAAGAAAGGGAGAGAAACACCAATCAGTTGCCTCTCACACACCCCCAACTAGGGAACCTGGACCACACAACCCAAGCATGTGCCCTGACTGAGAATTGAACCAGTGACCTTTTCCTTTGCAGGCCTGGCGCTCAATCCACTGAGCCGCAGTAGCCAGGGAATCTTTCCTTTTTAAAGAATAATCACTTCAAAATAATGAGTGATGCCTGAAGCCACCAGTCTTGCTTCCTGTGGTGAAATGTGGAACTTTTGTGTATGGCTAGGTTGGTAGGATGGTGTGCTCCAAACTCCAGCCATAGATTCCCCACACAGTTGGGTCTTTGTTCAGAGGAGCTGCCTCTCTGGGGAAAATGAGCTACAGGAGGGGCCATCTGCCCTGCAGGGAGGGAAGGCTTTGCTGGGCTTATGGAAGGGAAGTGAAATCCTTTACTTCTTAAGGTACCAGGACAAGAGAATTGCCTGGTAGGCTGGAACTGAATTCTCCAGCTCCTCCTGCTTTTTTTTTGAGGCGAGGAGTTGAGGACATGAGGATGGTATCTTAGAAAGCAGGTGGGATTACTGAAGGCTTACAATGGAGGAATAGGTAAAACAAAGGTCACTGCCCTGCTGGGAGGACATGGTGCTGGACTTGTGGGCTGAGCTGCGGGACTGATTGCAGGGGTGCATCCTGCTCCTCCAGCCCATTTCCAAGGAGCAGCTTTAGCTGACTCTTAAATCATCTTCACTGAGGACCCAGAAGGGGAAAACCAGGGCAGGTTTGCAGCAGCCACATTTGATGTTTTGCAAGTCTTATTTGGAAAAGAGTATGGATGACACTTGCCTATGAAAACTGTAAGTAAATATAGAATACTGTGGACATACATTTTTCTTCGTTCACATGTTTATTACAAAGGATTTAACTCAGGGACAGCCAGAAGGAAGAGATGCCCAGGCCAGGCATGGGGAAGGGCGTGGAGCTCCCATGTCCTCTCTGAGCGCGCCACTCTCCCAGGACCTCCATGGGTTCGCCAACCTGGAAGCTCCACTGATAGGTTCTTCTACAGAATTTGGGAAGTCCAATGTTCTGTCGTGTAAATGTCCCCCTATATTATCCTGAAATTATTGCTCTGAGAAGGGCGTTTTGGTGAAATAGGAAAGCAGACCATAAGTTTCCCTTTTCTGGACCTCTGAGCAAATTTTACCATGGACCCTTCTTTCAAAAAAGTGATTTATAGAGAAGCTGAACTCTGTATTCAGAAGGGTAGACTGTATGGGCTAAAAGACTAGCATCAGAGATGAGGGAAGGAAGGAGGAAGGGATCACAGGGAAGCTCTGAATGTTAAGGGAGGGGCCGAGGAGTGAGAAGTATGTGCACATGTGAATGCCCACATGTGTGTGCAAACCTCCATTCCGAACCAACGAATTCCATAGGTTTCCTCAGGACCCATACGTTACCCATTTACAGGGGTTATATGAAGAACAATGGATGATCGCAGCAAGGAAATCTGAAAGCATGAAGTCTTACTGTATGATTATCTTCTAGGAGAAAAGTCAGATGTAAGAAAAAACAAAACATCCTCCCTCTTACCCCCAAGCAAAGAGCTCATACTGGCTCCTCCTGAGCTGAACTGTTCTTATGTTTCCTTGTGTAAACTAGGCTCTCATTTTGCATAACTATCTTAGAATCAACTGTGTTAGAAATTGTAAGTATTTTGGGCAGGGTGCCCAAGGGGTTGGAGCCAGGGCTGATCTTTATGTTAACAGGCAGAGCACCTGCCTGAGAAATCTGGGAACACAGGTTTTCTTCCCACGACGCCTTCTCCATGCGAATTAATCTATTAGCTGGTATGTCAGTTTATTTAAGGACATGTGTGCTGACAATTGGCTTCCGACTGTATAATATGGTCTTGGGGGAGAAAATGATTAATTGCCTGCTTTACAAAGTATGTGTGTGTGTGCGTTGTGTTCAGTAGCAGTCACTATTAGTAAGTGTGTGTCCACAAAACTAAAGGCAAATGATCACTCAGAAATTGGTAGATGTGAATGAACAAATTGTCTGGACATTTGTGCCTCTTTCATGGACATCAGAGTCAAGAGAATCTCATTTCTTGCTGAATGCATTACCATTTCCAAATATAAAACAGGAAATAATTCACGACAGCACATATTTCTAACCCTTGAGCATGCAGTTTATGGTGGAACATACTTTCTTAAAGAGAAACTGAGGGCTGTAGATATTTTAATTAGGTCTTTACTATAACAAACATTTTGCCTCTGTCTATATTTTACTTTTCAAAGGCTGTAAGTGGTAATAAACTCTTCATCCAACGTGATAAGAATGCAGAGGCCACTTGGTAGAAATCCAAAATAACAGGCTAGATAATATAATTTCCAGTAACCCCAACCCTAACAATCATTAAATGTCTAAAGCCTTGTGCTAAGTGTGTACACACATTACCCCATTTAATTCCTGTTTTGTTTCTAGTTGCTGGTGATGAGGAGGCTTGTTGCAATTCACAAAAGTTCTCAGGCCATTGATTTGGAGGCTCCCGAGTGAGCCTGGGGCTACAATGGTGATGAGATTGGCAGCGATGAAGAGGGTGGGTGGGAAGCTGGAAAGGCAGGGAAGCCAACTGAAGACTTTAAATGGAAGAAGGCAGTGACACAAAATGCAGGAATGTAAAAGTCATCAGACTCCCTGCAAAGGGGCAAGGAACACAGGAATGAGAAACAGCCCATAGACTAGGTGATTAGGAAGTAATCCAGCATCAGAAAGGCAAACCCAAGGGTCAGTTGGCAACAGAAATGAGTTTGCAGAGGGGTGTGGACTGGGTTATTACAAGGCTAGTGAGAAAGGGAAGTGGAGATGCAGGATGAGAGAGCAGTTCCAGAGGGTAACGCTGTAGTATGTTGTTTTTTCTTTCTTTTTGTAATGGAAAAACCTGAACATTCTTTCAGTCACTCAGCAAACATTTATTGGGTGTCTACTAAGTATCAGGGATTGTGGTACATGCTGGGGATTTAGAGTAAACATTGCAGTCTCTGCTCTTAAAGAGCTCTCCATCTGAACCTTTTGAGGGAGAGAGAGAGATGGACAGAAAATGCTAACGTTGAGCATTAAGAACTCTGAGGGAGGAATGCCTGGGCTCTTGCCCCACAGGGCAAGGAGTATTACATTAACCTTTACTGGGAAGGACAGGGGGCTGGGAACACCATCACAGTGGTCCATGCTGATCTGGGCTTTGAAAGATGATTAGGAGTTCTCCAGGTGAAGGATGGAGGATGGCCTTGAAGGCAGAGCAAACAGTGGATTAAAGGAATGGAGAGATCTTAGTGAGCTGTGTGGCTGCAGTAGAGAGCACAGTGAGTACAGCATCGAGGCCGGAGACAGCTTATGAATTTCATACCATGCTGGGGAATTTGGGTTTTAATGTGTGAGTAGATCAAGGGGAAGCAGCTAGTTGAACAAAGCTGAGGGGGTAATAACCGAGGGGCAGGAGGAGAAGCTGAGGGAAGGTAAGGGTGATTTCGAGGTGGGGAGGAGGAACGTGGAGGGGGCTGGCAGGGGCTGGCCTTGGTTTCCTCTGTACAGTAGTTGCTGAGGCCATCTGGCTGTGAGGGGAGAGACTGGGAGGGGGGAGGATGTCTGGAGGAGCTGCTCTGGGGAATTCTAGAGAGAAATAAAAGGATTGCCATATTGTCATTATTTGAGATCCACAAAGACTTTCATCAGATATGTAACTGATTCTCACTGACACCATCGCCCCTACATCTGTTGTTCTGCTTTTAAATGAAGTGTGATCTTTCTTTCCAATATCCATTTTCTGCAAAGATATCAAGTGCCAGAGGTCTGGCCATTCTGAACAGGAGCCAAGGTATATTGATTACATATTCTCTGTCCTCTTGTTGAAACTTGTTTATATTTCACAGAGTGAAACATCAACCAACAGGAAGGACTTTTTATGGAACCCAATTATTGCTATTGGTGGGAGGATTTTCAGGAAAAGAAAAATCGAGACAAGTATTTAAACTCAGTGGGTATCTAAAAGTGAATTCCTACCAATTTTTTTTTTTCTCAAAGAGAAGAATGATGTGGAAAATGGTGCTTGGCTGGTGCCAAGAGCACTGGATCTGGAGTTCAGAGCTGAGGTTTTTGTCCAGGTTATACCATTAATAACCTGTGACTTTGGGCAAAGTTTGTTCTTCGTTCCAGCTGGATTACAATTTTTCTTTTCTTCCCCTTGCATACCACAATTATTGAAATACAACAATAAATCTACTAGAAAACTTATGGCTTTCAATGCATGATTTTATATGTACAAATAAACAATTTCAGGAAACAGTTCTAAATTATCTTCCTATGACTAATTTATAAAGTGAAATTGACTACTGTATGTTTTTATCAGTTTGCGACAAGTCACATCTGCTCAGGGGAGCGGTTTCTACATGAATGAAAGGAGCGATGGGGCCAGAACGTGAGGAGATCCGCGTGTGGACACTTGGAATGCCTTCGAGGAACGTTTGGGGGAAACTCTACCTGATCAAAGAGCATGGGCTTTGTAGAGGATGTCTGACGTTTGCTGATTTTATCCACAATGATTTTAGCATGTGAGTTAGATGATTTGTGGCATGTTTTCAAGTAGAAGAAAATTTGTGTGACTTCTTTCTCTCAGAAAGAAAAGATGAGGGGAAATAATGAGGATAGTCTTTTTATTCACAGGAAAATAATGATATGACCCACTCAGGCAAAGGATTTTCATTTTTAGGAATTGATTTCATGGTAGACAGAATAATGTCCTTCCCCCCATCTACCCATGTCCTAATCCCTGGATCCTGTGAAGATGTCACTTTGCATGGCAAAGGGATTCTGCAGATGCGATTAAGTTAAGGATCCTTAGATCAGAGATTATCCTGGATTATCCAGGTAGGCTCAATGTAATCACAAAATCCTCATAAGCAGAAGGCAGGAGTGTCAGAGTTGAGAGAAATTCTGACAAAGGAAGCAGAGGTCGGAATGATACCACTGATGGAAGGGGACATGAACCAGAGAAGCAGATGGCCTCCAGAAACTGAAAAAGGCCAGGAATGGATTCTATGCTGGAGCCTTCAGAGGAGTTGCAGCCCTGCTGATGCCTTGATTTTAGCCCCTTAAGGCCCGTTTTTGGACTTCTGATCTCCAGTATTCTAAGGTGATTAAGTTGTGTGGTTTTAAGCCACTAAATTTGTGGTAACTTGTTACAGCAGCAATTGCAAACTGATACAAACTTGTTGAGTGTTCTTGCTTTGGGTTATATACTCCCCTTGGTTATAAACTCCACTGTGTGCCCTTAATGCACTCCAAATTTATTTCTTTCATAGCCCTGGTCACTTTCCTCTATAATTGCATTTAGAACTGTCTCCTTGTTAAATGTGAACTCCCTGAAGGCAGGGAAGTGTCTTATTCCCATTTGAGTCTCAGCTGGGGGAGCCGTGCCTTGCATGGAGTAAGGACACAACCACTAGCTGGGGGAACTAGTGATATCAATGACAGATGGGGACATTCAGATGGGTCAAAAGGAGACGCGCCTGTCGTTTCTGTCTTGGTAAGATCTGGCGTCACCCTTTGATGATACCAACTGAAGGTGAAAATGCGTTCTGAGGGGATGTGAGAAAGTGTCCTTTTATCCACAGACTGCTTGGGTCCAGCCATTCTCACCACCCATCCCTTCCCTGACATTGTCACCTGCCAAGTTCTGACATAGACAATTGGCTCATGTGGGTGACTGAACCTGATTGGCCTGTGAGGCCCGAGGTGACCCATCCAAGAAGGATCATTGCCAAGTCTTGTTCAACTCCCACAGCACGGTGGTTGTTGGAAGCCGTGGATAAATCCCCATGTGTTCTTATTCCTCTTTTGTGCCTGTGCTGGGCCTACTGGGGCTACAGACCTGCCTGAGACTCTACTTAACTTCTGTCCTCTTGATACAGCCCTGGTGCCTTCTTTGACCTGGAACAAGGAGAGTGTTTTCTGCTTGGCCACCAGTCGCGCTCCTCTCGAGCTTTTGGCTGAGCTCCTGTGAATGTCGTCATCCCAACGGCTGGGTTCTCTCTAAGGATTTAGCTCCCTGTCTTCTCTCTCTGGACTTGGACAGTTCTTCTCCAGGGGCTGCACTGTGAACTCCATCCTTTCGGTTATCCTGTGTCTGCAGCTCTTGGACGTTACAGAGGCCTGTTCCTCACTATTCCTGCTTCTCTTCCACCCAGGAACCACTATCTGTGTTCCTCTCCGATTTTTTACTCCCTATTCTGGGTGACTTTGTTCATCAGAGAAGCTCCATTCAGTTTCCCTTTGAGCACCAACCATCCAGGTGGCACCCCGAGACCTCCTTCTCTACCCAGCCTAACCATCTTTTCTCCTGCTACCGAGCTGCTGTTTGGAAGGTCACACCGCACATTTTCGTGGTGAAGACAACTTCACTCTTTTTCAAAAGAGTCCCCAGGAATTAAAAAAATTCATAATATTAGAAAGTACTGAAAAAAGAACTTCCGTCACCCCACTGGTTGTCTGGATTGAGTTAGCTGGTGGTGATGAGGAATTCCTACTTCCTCCCTCACCAGGCTCACAACAGCTCTTTTGAGGGCATCCACTAGGTCCAAAGAATGGTCTTCTGTGAAAGAGGAAAACATTTTGGTAAAAATTAAAATCACACAGAAGGCATACACCCCAAAGCATTAAAAGTAGGAACTTGAACAGATATTTGTATATCTATGTTCACAGCAGCATTATTCACAACTGTCAAAATGTGAAAACAACCCAACTGTTGATCAGACAGATAACGAGGTAAACAGAATGTGGTGCATGTATACAATGGGATACTACTCAGCTTAAAACGGAATGAAATTCTGATACATGCTACCAATGTGGCTCAGCCTTGAAGGCGTTACCCTAAGTGAAATAAGCCAGTCATGAAAGGATACATATTTTATGGTTCCACTGATGGGAGATACACAGAATGGTCAAATTCATAGTCAGAAGGCAGAATGGTAGTTACCAGGGGCTGGGAGGAGAGGGAGACGGAGAGCTATTGTTTCATGGGTACAGAGTTTCCTGTTTGGGAGGATGAAAAATTCCGGAAATAAAGGGTGGTGATGATTGTACAACAATGTAGATGCCAGTGAGCCATACACTTAAAAATGGCTAAAATAGTAAAATTTACTCATGTGTAATTTACCACAGTTAAAAAAATGACATGGAAATCATGGGCTGGTGGTGTGCCCACAATCCACCTTAACTTTTTGGTTAAGGCTACACACACACAAAAGTGAAAAGATGCACAAAAGCTGTTGAAGGAAACTGGTTATTAGCACGGTTCCCATTTTGTGTACCTTCCTCTTTCCAAGTAATGGTGAGAAAAGCTTGAAACAGCACTCAAGTATACCTTCCTACTAAATAATTTTTCCCTGTGACTTTTGCATACTATTTTAGGAAAGAAAACATACTTAGGGGGTCAAATGTGTATTTGCAAAAGTTCCCAGATGAACTCGGTGACTGTGGCAACTCGTTGGAGTTGTGCTGGGAAGCCCAGATTTTGCAATTTGTGCACACACATTGAATAACACTTTTTGTCCTGGGTTTCCTTACTTCACATAGGAGGTATGTGACCTGGTAAGGCACTCTGAAAGAGAGCTTTGATTGAAACAAAGCAAGCAGTATGATTCCTCTTGGTTCAGGTAATTTTTGTGGCTGATAAGTGTTGAACTTTTGAAAAAGAAGTACCACCTGCTTAGCCTGGGAATGAGAGTTTGTTGTTTGGGAGGAATAAACACAGATAGGATGGCCAGATGCCCTAAGCACTTGGCGGGCTGGTTGGATGGTTTCTACTGAGTCATTTTGCCTTTGTGTTCTGAATGCAGTGGGGCCGTCAGGGACTCTTGTGGTCCATGTCATACCTGCCCAGCCTTTCCATGGCAACCCAGGTCGCAGGTCTTCTTATAATTTGGGGTACAAGTATGGTGAGAACCAAAGCACCTCCTCTGATGTAATTTAGAATAAAACTGTATAAGAAATGCAACAGTTTTCTGTATTTTGTCCTGATGATTAATTCAGAACTGTTTTTGAAATATCAAATTTTCCTTCCTTCTTTTTTTCTTCCACTATTTCCTCCTTTTTTCTTCGTTCCTTTGTTTTCTGTTGCTCTGTTTTGCCACGCGTGCACTCAGAGTACTGCTCTGTGCGCCTTTGTGTCATTCAATGCCACCACAACAAAGTACCAAATAAGACCTACTTGTCCTAATTCACTGTCTGTCTGTAGGCTGGGGTTATTGGTGTCTGTAGGGGTAGATAACGGGAGATGTTGAGAGAGGTCTAAGGAGTTGGCAAAACACAAATGACAGGTTACCTCCACGTGGAGGTAACCTCCACCTTCAGCGTTTTCTTTCCTGTCAGCTCCCCCATCGACTCCCCTCACGAAAGCCTCTCCTAGGAGAAAATGGACAGTAACCCATAAAGAGAGTAGGAAGTGAGAGAGTGCTTCCTCTTTCTCTTGGAGACAGCTGGACAGGCTAGGGGGCTGGGGGTGTTGTGGTTCTGCTGGGGAGACACCTTGCCCCTGGAGAGCCAGCCAGTCTGATGAGCTCTCTCCCTGTGGTTGTCGTCAGACCCAGAGCAGACAGGAAGAGGGTCCTCTGGCTTTTTTCTAGGCTGTCCATGTGACACAGATCGACCTGGTAGGACAAAGGGCAGCCAAGCTGACCCTCAGTACAGACTGCCTGTCTGGCTGGCCCTTTTCCAATAACCCTGAAGTGGAAGTTGGGTTTGAGTTGAGAGGTGGCAAACTCTCTAGTAGCATCTGAAATGTTGCTCAATGTCTGCCACAGTAATAATAATTACAGCTCATAGGCCATCTAAATGCTTTCTCTGCCTCATCTCATTTTAACCCTATGAGGCACTGCATCGTAGTACCTCCTCTTTACGTGCTGAAGCTAAAGTAAGTGATTTACCTAAAGACAGGGTGACTAAGATACAGACTCTTCATTACATGTCTACGTATTGCCTCCTTCTTTTACTCTTTTCAACACGATTGATTCTTATCTTTTGCTAAGAAATAGCTCAGACCACTGTGTACACCAGGAAACAAAGTGAAGTCTGGCTTGAAAACTGTCTCTGGGAATTTCCTGCAGGTAGAAGACAGAGGGACGCCACCTCCTCTAGCCAGACTTACTGTCGGCATAACACAAGCATGTCAATATTATTGGGATGTGGGGTGTAACCGTAAAAAAGAAACAATTTTGAGGTGAGGTTTTCCTGAGGTGGCATGGAGCTATATATGTTTTTTGTAATGGTGTTTTAGTTCAGGCAATGAAAGGTGTTGAGGAAAAGGGAAGGCCAATGTTACAGTGCTAACCAGGGACACTGAGCTACCAGTGAGGAGACAAGGGCAGACGGCAGCCACCACCGGCCATGGACTTAGAGCCCTCCGGGAACTGAACGCCAACCGGAAGTGCTCTCCAGCTGTGCTGGTTATTCTCTGCTGCCTCCCCTCAGTCTCTGCTCCTTGCTCTGGGAGCCTGGCTTTTGAGGGTGCCTCTCCCAGGCTCCCTTGCACTTTGTCTCCTGGTTGGGTTTGGGCAGTGGGAGGTACTGTCAGGAATGTGGGGACAGGAAAAAAGAGGCTGGGGTACTGTTCTTTGTTCTCCCCTGCATTGGTGACGTGTGTCCAGAAGTGGCTCTTTCCTCTCGGACGACAGCTCCACTAGTTTGCCTCTACCCCGTGGTTCCAGGGCTCAGTTAGTACTTTTTCTCCTTCCTGTCCCCTCAGCCCTAGGGGTTGTAATGACTACAGTCGTTGCTTAATCCAAAGGTTTCTGTCCATTCATGTGTGTTCATGGTACTCTGGCCACATTTCCCTAAGAATTCCCTTTACTACCATTCTCCTTTTGCTCCACCTGTGGCTGACATCTGTTTCTTGCTTATAGGACCTTGGCTAATAGATTACAAACAGCAAAGCTGCTCAAATGGAATGTTTATACAAGCCACCCGGAGACCTGGTTTAACTGTAGATACTGGTTCAGTAGGTCTGGGGTGGGGCCGAGATTTGACGTCTCTGATGAGGTCCCACGTGGTGCTGAGGCTGCTGGTCCATGGCCACACTTTGACTATAAGGGACTGATAGTACTTCGTTCATTAACTCTATGGTCATAGTGGGTGGGAAATAGGGCCCAACAAATTTAAAAACTGAGTCTCATTACAAAGCATAGTAAGCAAAAATGTAGGCCTCCACTCATCCTGAAAACCAGGAATGGGTTGATGTAAAAACAAAACAAAAGCATTCTGCTTTTCAAGTTTGGCTCTCCATACCCACCCCACCCTGTGTGTGCTTGTATGTGTTATATTCCTAGGCAATTGAGGGCCCACTAATTGCTGAATGGTTATGGGTCATTTCAGAAGATCTGAGCCTGGACACAGGGTCAGCAAGTGTGCATGGAGATATAAAATAAGAGCTTGGTTGTTTTGCTTAGACCAGAACTTGTCCAACTATGGCCTGCAGGCCAAATCCAATTGTGCACTTACAGTTTTAAATAAAGCTTTATTGGAACACGGCCATGCTCGTGTGCTTACGCATCTACTGTCTATGGCTGATTTTGTGCTACTATGGCATCTTTGTTACTACAGAGCCCCTGTGGCCCCGGAGCCTAAAACGTTTACTGTCCGATTGCACACAGAGGAAGTTTGCTGACCCCGCCTTAGACTGTTGTGCAGAGTTTCTCCGTGATTAAGATCCTCATGCAGAAGGAGTCTCAGGAATCATCTTTGTCTCATTGTACAGATGAGGAGATGGATGCCCATTTTCTCCCAGCTTGCTTAACTCTGTATTCTTAAAAAGACATGTGGACAAATCTGGAGAAAATTTTGAAAAGAAAATCAATACTTTTTAGTTTTCCTTTAAGAAAAGCCAAACTCTAGTGATAGAGGTTGGAAAGTTAAAGGTGTGTCAACAATTATCTTTAGGTCATTAGAAAATCAGCTGAACAATTACTCTATTTCCACATAGGAAAGGTGTTCCCAACTGTAAATGGGTCAGATTTTGGGATTAAGTTTCCAAGGGAGGTCAGGACCTAGTGAACCTGAGTAGACACTGTAGGGACAACTGCTTCAAATGACTTAGGTTGAGATTAATGAGCTTTCTGAGGCAGCACCTGAACTTGTCATTCATTTATTCATTGCCAAATAGGAGGAAGGCAGGGAAGCAAGGCAAGGGTAGGGCAACGAGGCATGCTGTCCATAGAGAATATGCTTTTCTTCTGGCAACACTGAACATCAACTTGAGGTTAGTCAGCTGTCAAAAACATTGGTCTAAGCATGTCACCTAGGGTAACTGGCCCCTTCAAGCTTACAGATTCTGAGAGATGAGTGATGTGGCTCGCAGGTTAGGCCCTTTAAAAATACTTTCAGTGCCCTAACTGGTGTGGCTCAATTAGGTGGGTGTCGTCTTAAAAGTGAAGTGTCGCTGGTTCTATTCCAGGTTAGGGCACATGCTTGGGTTGCGGGTTTGTCCCTGGCAGGGGCGTGTATGAGAAGAGACAAGCCATCGATGTATCTCTGTCACATTGATGTTTCTCTCCCTCTCTTTCTCCCTCCATTTCCATTTCTCTGAATATAAATAAATAAACTCTTTAAAACAATACCTTCAGTAATAATTTGGACCACTTGCAGATTCAAGTATCCCATTTTCTTGGTTTGGTAACAGAAAAAATGTGCAGAATTTGGATTTATCACAGTAAATGTCATAGTCTAATAAGGACATTGCTGATGGAAGTCAGCTACAAAATTATTGGGTAGTTATTTTAGGGTGGGCCTTGCTTTGAGGTGTTCTAAGCTTTGGACAGACTTACCTTTCTCTAGACTGTATGGGGGATGCACGGCTCTCTTATTTTGACTATGTGCTCTGAAAAGGTAAGAATCGTGTTATTATTTCTATATTTACAGCCCTTAGCACAGCCTTGCACATTGTAGATACAGAAATGTTCATGCCTTTGGGGGAGGGGAAATAGTAGCAGGTAAATACTGCGTTAAATTGCAGTATTTAATCTTTATGGTGAGCTACCCAGTATGGACAATTAAGCGGTATTACAAGGAGGATTGGCTCTGAGATAATGTGCTTTCCAGTCCAAGGTGTCCCTGCCCTTCCCTCTGCACATCAAGGTCATCCGAGTGTCGATCTGCTGGCAGGTAGGAACTGCTTACGCAGCGCATTGCTGTCAGTTCACACTGCCCTCTTGACAATTATGCTGGAATTTATATTGAACTTCTCATCTTTGAAGTTTAATGTTCTAACTCTAATCTTTATGACTTCCTTGTGAGCTAGGAAACAGTTGTTTTAATTCCATTTTTACAGGTAGAGGCCAAGAATGTGGTGGAGATACAGGTTCGAGGACCTGCTCAAAAACCCTGAATCCGTCAAGGCCAAGGTTAAAATGGAGCTGGACCTTCGTAGCCCAGTATTAAAGTAGCCTGTATTTTCTTTTTCTCAGTGAAAAGTTGTCTAAATGTAGCAGGTCTTTTTTTTCTCTTTAAGATAGAAATATTTACAATGTTTTTTTTTCTAGCTCAATCTAAGTGCATTTAGAGTCAGAGAACTGGAAATCAAAGTAATTGCAAAGTCTGTGTTTTCTAAAGTCTTTTCTAAAGTACTTAAAGGTCTTTGGCCCAACTTATGGATTTAATTTGCAGCTTCGAATATAGTCATCATCCCTACTTCTTCCTCTCAGACTGACTTTTCTTCCTAGCTTCTCAGCTGATCTTCTTTCCTTAAAGTAACTATTAAAATATCTCTGTTACCACCCACAGGCTTATGATGCCTTGGTGATTACCAGCCAAACCCAAGGCTTTAGGCAGATTACCTTCTCTCTGATCATAACACAAACCCTAAGGATTGACTCAGCAGCTATGGTTGAAAACTCAAGACTTTATAATTAAAACATGATGATTACTGTATGTGGGGGACAGCACAATATGATTTAAAAACTGGTCGCTGTAAAGTAACAAGACCTAAAGCGGTTCTGCAGAGTGGATGGAATAATATTTGTTAAGAGAACAAATAATGCCAGCGTCCTTGACATGTCTCATTAGCATGTATCAAGTGGTTTGCAGTCGCAAGACACTTGACAGTTAATCCATAAAACATCTTCGGTAGGTAATTAAATATTCTGACCTGAGCCATTGTGTCGCTCCTCAGACTTTATCACAGATACAAATTAAAACATGAGCTAGGAGAACATTTATTTTAACTTTCACAAGTTTATATTTAATGCAAAATAAAAATGCAGTTAATTTACATCTGAATTAACCCTTGCCTGCCACCAACCTTACTTGCAGACTATGAAGGACGCCACTTCCACCGGGTGGTATTAGAGGCGACTTTGTCAGCCTCTTCCCCTCACAGATTCTTGCGATTCCTTTGACATTTAAATGCATCTGCTTGAGTGCCTCTTGTTAAATTGTCTAAAGTGCATCTTGTTGAATTGTCTAAAATCAGTAAGATCTTGAAAATACAGGACTCGACTTGCCAGAGCCAGAAAACATTGCTTTTTTAATTATTATTATATTTTATTGAATATGCTATTACAGTTGTCCTGAATTTTCCCACTTCGCCCCCTCCACCCAGTGCCCCCTACTCCCTCAGGCAATTCCCCCACCATTGTTCATGTCCATGAGTCATGTATATTACTTCTTTTTAGAAAACATTGTTTAATAGATGTTTTATTTCTTTTTTAAGAAAAGATTTTGTTTATTTATTTTTAGAGAGGGGAAGGGAGGGAGAAAGAGAGGGAGAGAAACATCAATGTGTGGTTGCCTCTCAATGTGGCCCCCACTAGGGACCTGGCCTGCAACCCAGGCACGTGCCCTGACTGGGAATCAAACCGGCGACCCTTTGGTTTGCAGCCCGTGCTCAGTCCTCTGAGCCACACCAGCCAGGGCTCACATGTTTTATTTCTTGATGGCAAATGTACTGTGTAGTAGATGTGAAGTGTTGTAAAAATTATTTAAGGTAAAGTCAGTTATTTTACCCTTTGCTAACTTATTAAATGGCATTCTTCTCCTCATAAAACTTCCTATTCAAAGTATTTTTAAATTGATAACTAAGAGAAATTGAAACAGATTTTGTAGAAAGATAAACTAAATGTATTAAGGTTTTAGATGAGTAACAACATGTAATTTTTGCCTATATTGGAAAAAGATAAAAATTTAAGTCACTTTTTTGTCCTACATGCATTTCTGCTTGAAGATTCTTTAAAATACTATACATTTTTAAACATTACTCAGATAGTCTTATATGATATATGATATGATATATCTTATATGATATAAAATGATCATGGAAACAGAATTCTGTAAAAAGATGCTGACCTTCAGAAATAAAATACTTCTTAAATTTTTTTTTTCTGCTGAGCCAGTTTCTTTTAAAATTTTATTTCCTTAATAGTAAGGAAAATTATGTTCACATTAATAATTTCTCACCATACAATGAAAGTAATAATATGAGCTAATCCTGACGTGTCAGCTATTGTTCTAATAACTTTACACTGGCCACAGTTAATCTTCACAATGACCCTATGAAGAAGGTAGTGTTGTTATTAGCATCCTCATTTTGCAAATGGGGATGCAAAATCCCCAGACTAGACTAGTCCCTCAGACTAAAAAACACTGACAAGGTCATAGAACTAGTACGTGGGGAAGTCAGAATTTGAACCTGGGTAACCCAGGCTCCGGGGTGTTAACCACTATGGATACCAATGACCTAAGCAAACCCCACGAAGGAGACATTTGGTCCAGGGGTGAGGTGGGGAGCATTGAAGACCTGTCACACAGCAATAGGAAGTTTTAAGGAAGAACTTCTCTGAAGAAAATCAAACGAAACTTTCTTTCAGTATGAGTGTTTACAGTAAGAATAATGACTTGCAGTCATAGATACTGCTTTGATTTATGTTTATTCTGAGGTATAAATGATTGGTTTTAGACTCTGTCATTAAAACTGAGTTTGACAAGAGGAAAGGGAAGAAGGAGGAACAGTGGGCATTGAAGAATGAGGAAGGCAATGCCGTTATTGTTTCCAATCACTTAAAAATCTTTCCTAAACCTGGGCCTAATGCCCTGCTTTAATACACATCGTACACGTCCGTCTAGGTCAGTGTGTCTACCTTAGACACAGGTGCAGTATGTGTACCTGCGCGATTTCCGTGTTAGACTGATTTCAATTCTTGCATCCTATACATCTCCGGGGTAATAATGATTATAGCATTTGAAATGAGTTGGGATCACTTATTAAGACCTTATTTTAATCATATTTTTAAAAATGTAGAGATTGATTTTTTTTTTTTAATGTAGGAAAAACTGCTTTGGAGTAGAAGCTGAGTAGAATTTGAAACTGAGCCCAGTTGATATCTTGCTGTTTAAGTCTTATCTAGCAAAGCCAGGGATGAAAGGCAGAAAGACCAGTCTCCTTCCTGTTTGTTTATTTCTTGGCTTTCTTTTCCTGTCTGTAGCTTTGCCCCCGAACGCCTCAACTGTATTTATTTTCCATCTGCTTCCTGCTCTCTAGACAGTCGGAGACAGCCCACTCACCAGCCAGCAGTCACAGACAGAGAGAAATAAATATTGTCATGTGCATAAAGCCCATGGTAGCAGGCAGGGATGGTGAGCAGAAATAAAGACCCTGGCATCACAGAGGGATTCGGTTTTAGGTGGGATTAAGAAATAATGTTCCTTGGAGTTAGGCAGGGCTGGATATTCAGGAATTATTTGATTAGGTCTGTTGTTTTACTCCCTTTCTCAGGTATTTATTAGAGTCTTTTCTTTTACAGTAGATTGTATCATCTGAACCATTTCTAAATTCATTCATTCATTCAACCAGTGCTTACAGACTGCTGGCTATCACAGCCTAATACAGAGAAAAATGAAAGGAAATACCTGTCTATGTGTAGAGGGAGGGGGTGGATCACTTTAGGATTGCCAATTTTATTTTTGCCAAGTAAGGATGTTGAAAACAGGTTTCATCTCCTGTTATCCTTATTTCAGGTGTGAAAGGGCAACTTACACCTAAAGAGTAGAAAGCAGCACCATCCTTCCTCAGAAACATGGTCAACGCTTTAAACCAAAATATCTACTTAGAAAGGTAGATTTAAATTTTTTGGAATGTAGAATGGTAAAGTAAAATTCTAGTTAATCTGTCATCTTTTAGATACTTGTGTAGTTATTGCAAGTTTGTTAATTGGAAGATTTATGTTCTACAATATGAAATAGAACCCAGATATTCAGCTTCTAGAAAGTACATTGATAAATCATTCTGGGTCAAAAATCCAGTTTTTCCTAACTATATCAATACAAATGGAAACATCATTCCTGGCGTTATTTTGCTGAATTTGGAATGCGCTGCTCAGTGTGGCTGCCTGAGGCTCTGACATATTTTGGAACTACATTCACAATGGTAATACGCATACTCCACTTTTATTAAGGGGGTTGCTGGTCATCACTGAGTAGAGGAAGGACAGAGGATGAGGGGTGGTGGCAGAACTCAGCCTTGATTTGATGAATCTGAACATTAAAATGTTTCCCCCACCTTCAAAACCATATCAGCGAAACCATAATCCTTTAGCAAGATCTGTTCTCCTATGAATGCAATCGGGGAGATATATGTTGTTGTTTCAACATGCCCTCAGAGGGCTGCACAATCCCACTCATCCTGGGAAATACTGTTTCCTTTATATTATTTAATTTTCAGTGATTTTAAGAGCTCCTGTGGTATAATAGGAATAGCTACCCTCTACCACATCTCACCAGCTGCTGCTTCTGCCCTCTCTCTACGTTGGGAGAACAGACAGTGGTAGACCGGTGTCTGGCTAGTGCAACGTATGTGAAGGGATGCAGGGAACTCTCTATAAGAGGCCAGGTCACATTGCAAAGTCACATAGTGAGGTCACACAGCAGAGAAAACTTGATCTGGAGAAATTGATCTAATATGGAAGTTGTACTTTCCATCTGCCTCAGCCTTGGACCAGGATTTGGGAGGCACTGACTTAGCTGTTGAATTGTGTCAAACACAAATTTTACACATTGAAGTCCTAACCCTGGGTACCTTAGAATGTGACCTTATTTGGAAATAGTCCGTACACATGTAATTAGTTAGGATGAGATCATGCATCTGACCTGTTTTCTGGGTAATCTGTGGGCACGCTGCTCTTCATTCCCCATCACCTCTATGTGCTTTGTGGGCACATCTATAAAATGCCTTTAGGACAGAGGGGTACTCTGGGAATTAGCATAAGAAATTAGCACATTCCTACTTTCCATTATAATTCCCCTAATCCACACAGCTGGTCCAAGAGGCACTTTTGATTGGATGAAGGGTTATCAAGGCCAAATGTAGAATGCTGGAAATGGACTTTGAGCTCTCTTGGTAGCAGATCCTGGGAGAATATTCCAGATGTGGCATGATTAACTGAAGTAAAGTTCTCATGAGTTTAACAACACAGATTTGAATGAATAAAAGAAAGCCACACCCAGAGTTGCACCTTTCTCCTGGGAAAGCATTTCCTATGGATGAATTAACTAGACTTCACCCAGATGCAGAACTTATAAACTTCAAAGACTTAGGCAAACATTTGTTGGGAGAGATATTCTTGTTACCCTTGTTCTTCAGATGGGCACCTCAGGCAGAAAGGTGGATTTCTTATAACCACAGTGTGGGATGCTGCCAGAGTCAAGTTTCCTAAGCAGGTTTTCTTTTATTCTTCAGGCTTTTAATTGTTCTTCTTAGTGCCCATGGTGGAAGACTGAGCAAATACAGAGCAATGAGGAGTAATGAGGGCAAGGGGAGGATGGAGTCAGATAGTAGTAGATTGTCAGACCAAGATGCAGGCTTCTGAAATGTCGAGGGGTTACCAACAATGTCCCTCTGTCTTTCTCTGAGGTTAGCATCTTTAATTATTAAATACAGAAGCTTCATCAACATTTGGACTCCTTGGAGACAACCAGCAATTATCTCAAATTCTGTTCCCACTGCCACCCCTCCCCAACTTCAAAGGAAACTCATTACCAGGCCCTGAATTCTTCAAATTACTTTCCCATCATCTCAAATGATGTATGTAAGTAGTTCATAATGAGGGTCTAATCTCACCCTTTAGATTACTAAAGAAGCTCACAGAAGATGAACTGTGATTAAAATTTTCCAAGTCAGAGTGGTTATCTTTGTATTAGTCTTCCCAAGGAGATTTTATTTACTGGTTGGTTGAAATTTTGAGATATTTAATGTACTTACACTTACAAAAATAATTCATACAAACTTTTTCTTGACTTTTATTTGCAAATTAACATCCAAATGAAACTTGTCTCATAATGAACCATTTTAATGTCTTGCAGATGAATAATGAAGAAGCCATACTACACAGAAATAAATTTGATGGGCAAGTCTCTGACATTGCCAGAAAAATCAAGTTGCCTTTGTTTTCCAGAAGATCGTATTTCCTAGAAGAGAGATCAAGATGTGCCTGAACCATCAAGGCTGTATTAAAGCCAGACAGCCTAGTTCATTAATTTGAACAGTGTTCTTATTTAGGTTTATCCTTGACATCAGCCAAAGAAAAGAAGGAAGTAAACAGAGCAAAGGCAAGTAGAAATGGGTACAAACTGTCAGACATCCTATGTTCTTTTAACCAGGATATTTTTCAATGATTATTTACATAATTATTTCTTAAAAATTTAACCATCAAAAAAACTTGATGGTTAAAGCATATGGTAAGATTTTTCTAGAGGTCCTCTTGTGCCAGACTATTCCTGCCCTCTTGAAGTCTCTCTTCTTCTCCATAACTTGTTTCATGTCTTCAGTTGCCTGCATTCTCAGTCCGGCTCTCCCTTTTTAGTGGTGGGGTAGCCGTTGGTATCTACTCATTGTGTCCTTCTAGGTTATAGAGGTAGGGGGAGAGGTTGGAGTGTAGGGGTGTTGGGGAGAGAGCAAGAGTTTGTCTACGAAATTCAAGGTCCATAGGAACAGATTGCTCCTGAATAGCAGTTACAATACAAAGTGATAGTGATCATTTTGATTCACAAAGGTTACAATGACAGCACGGAGAAGAGAAATTTAATACGACCCAGGGTAGAGGTGAGGGGCAAGAAACTGAACCTGTGTCCATCAAACAGACAAATGTAATGCCTGATAGCATGGTACCCACTATATGTGTAAAAAAGCTAGAGAGATAGGTAGATAGATAGACAGAGAGATGGGTTGATGGATAGCTAGGATCTATAGATCAGGTTTCTCTTTTTTTAAAGATGTCATTTATTTACTTATTTTAGAGAGAAGGGGAGGAAGACAGAAAGAAAGATAATAGAAACGATGTGCGAGAGATACATTGATCAGTTGCCTCTTGCATGCCGTCAGCTGAGTACCTGGGCTGCAACGCAGGCATGTGCCCTGACTGGGAATCAAACCAGTGACTTCTCTGTTCAGAGGCTGGCACTCAATCTACTGAGCCACATGAACCAGTGCTATCGATCAGGTTTTTATAGATCCCACCCTCAGGGGTCCCTCTTGGATCCTCACCAGGTTCCTTTTTACTCATAGTAGATCTTGTTCATGTTCTACATTAAAAAAAATTGAGATATAGTTGAAATATGCCATGTTAGTTTCAGGTGTAGAGCATAATGATTCGATATTTGTTTATGTTGCAAAATGATTACCACAATAAGTCTAGCAACATCCATCACCGTACATACTCACAATATTTTTTTCCTGTAATGAGAAGTTTTAAGAAAAATCTAGTGTCTTAGCAACTTTCAAATATACAACACACTCTTAACTATGCTGTATTACCTATAGTCACCATGCTGTACATCGTAACCCCATGACTTATATATTTTATAACTGGGAGTTTGTCTCATCTTTTGTCTCATTTTTTACTTCCTACTCTAATTCTGCATTGAGGCTATACAAATCATTTGGGGAGATAGAAGCCAAGAGAAGTTATATATCACATAATCGTGGAAGAACTAGGATTTTTAAAAAATGGTTTAAAAATATGCCACGCTACCTATAATATCCTTGTGTATTTCTTTTAAAACAATGTTTTATTTATTTATTTTTAGAGGAAGGGGAAGGGAGGGAGAAAGAGAGGGAGAGAAACATCGATGTGCAAGAGAAACATCAGTTGAGACATGCCCCCAACTGGGGACCTTGCTTGCAACCTAGGTGTGTACCTGACCTGGAATCAAACCAGTGACCTTTCAGTTTGCAGATCAACTCTCAACCTACTGAGCCACACCAGTCAGGGCTCTTTGTGCATTTCTGAATATGTGTGAATATGAGCATGTTAATTTCTAACCCCAAATTCATGGCACTAAAGGCTAACCTTCTGGACAGAGATAAAAAAATATGGAAATGCTTTGGAAGCATAAAACTCTATTCCCTAGGAGGAAGTCAAGAGACACAGAAGATAGAGAGAGAGGCTGGCCAAGGAGTAAAGAATGCAGGTTGAAGGCTCTCATCATTCCTTCCTCTTCTCTGCATGTCAGGGTGGGGGCAGGCTGCTGTGGGTCCAGGGCAGTGCAATGGAAAGGAGGACTATCATAAAAAGAGAAGTGAGGCCCAAACAGTGAACTAGGAAAAAGAGTAGAAAGAAAAGAGAAATCTTGTTTGGCAAATAAACCATTTGTAAAATAGTTGATCATTTCTCTAACGTTGAAGTTTGTGCATTTAACTGAGGTCATCCTGCTGTGGCTCCTGCCACGTGGGGGTCCCCATTCTCCAACAGAGGACGACACCCATCCCAGACACTGCCCAGACGCTGCAAAGAACTCAAGCAGAAGAGCCCTGGTTTTAGAGACATAGGCTAGAAGGAAGGGTAAGGTGCATGAACAGTACCCTCATCGTGAACATTATTGTTCTTAGAGGAAAACCGAACAGAACAAGTCTGTATGTTTTCACTTTCCACTGAGTGTTCCCCTAGGTAGACGCCACAGCAGGTCCCTTTGCTTTTAGTGGGTTCTATTTCATGTGGACCCTCTTGTTTCCTGATCTGTCAGGAAAACCTCTGCTGTCTGCATTTAGAACACAGTATCACCTCTTTAACTGGTCTTGATGGTTGGAAGAGCTGTTTGAATCCCCAAAATGGTCTCAATAGCAGAAGTGTGATTCTATTGCTTTAAAGCCTACATAGTAACTCAATTAATGGCCATAAAGAGTTGCCAGCTGAGGGCCTATAGGGACTTGGAATGATCATCTTGTGGAAGAGCATTAGTGGGCATTTGTATGTAGGAAATTAACAAAAATCTATTGAGTGACCAAATTCTACATAGATAAGAATTATTTCTTTGTAAATAAGCACATTGGTTGAATGGGAGAATAGATCCTGTTAAATTTGAAAACACCCTCTCCTACTGCCATGTTTAAAACATGACTATTATTTCCCTTTAGCAAATCCTATGGGGGATTTTCAGTCTGCAAACCCTGCTTTTTTCCTTAACTCAGGACCTAAGACTGTGCCCTGTTACCCTTGATCCCACCAGCAGCCCACTCCATTCCTTTGTTCTGCGCTCTTTGCAGGGCTGGCCTTGGTCTCACCTGTTCCTCAAGTTCTCTGAAGACAGATGGGTAATCCCTTGTCATTTATTGGTTTTGAAACAGATAATAATAAAAATGGAAAATGTGGGGAAGTTATAAATGTTCAGAAGTATAAAGTCATTTGAATCATAACCCAAAATACCCCATTTTCTCAAACAGCTCTCATAAGCATTCTAATAATGTTCTCATTTCTCCCTCAAGTACTTCCGGAGGTCCTGAGGGAGAGGTTGACCCCTAGGACTGCAGCTCCTCTGCTCTGTTCTCCCAGAGGTGCATCTTAGGGTGCAGAGCTGGGCAATGCTTGATATGGTAGAGTGGGGGAGAAGGCTAACGTCCCTTTTGTGTTACACTGTGCTCAGCATGACCCATGGGCCCCACTGAGTTAAAGCATTTATTGAAACAGCTGTTTTAGAGCTGGGCCATCATGTTCTCTCTCCCCAGGAGCTAGCCTTGTGGCTCTGGGACTGGGTGGGGGTGGAGTGACCATGCACACCCACTCCTCCCACGGCTCTCTTTGAATACTAAGGCTTTGTTCCTTTCCCGCAGCCCTATTCCTGGCTTCTTCCTCACTCAGAATGAGCTGCCCTCCACACTCCTCCATCCTCCCTGAGGCAGAATTTTGTCTGGTACTCTATCAGGTTGTGCAGAGCCCAGACTGTGTACCTTTTGGTGGTGGGTACAGTGTGGTCTTGTTTCAGGAGGTGGCTCAGCTTCCAGGCAACAGACTTCCCTCAGGCCCAAGACCCCAGCCCAGACTCAGAGAGCTCTGCAGCCCAGGAGTGGACAGCAGAAGCTGACACCTCCCTGCAAAGCATGATCCGTGGTTCCTGGCTCTGAAATAGTAATTGGGAGACGAGGACCCTCTCCATGAGGGCGTAGAGAGGAGGCTGTGTGTCTCTGATGTCAGGGACGCCCTGAATGGTTGCTGCACACTGCCTTTGGTGTCTGCCTCATCACAGGCAGGGCCCCCTTCGGGCATCACAAACCTCACTAGCATAATCTACTGACTTCTGCTTATCTTCCTACACATTCACAATTTGGTGGCATCTGAATTGATTTTTTCCTGATTTTAATTTTCATATCAAGATGTGGGTGGCAAATTCTATGTTATGATGATTTAGGAAGAAGCAGGTTTCAACTTTGTAAATATAAAAAATATAATTCAGACTATTAATATCTTTTAAAAATTAAAGACATTTTCTCCTATGCAGAGGGGAAAAAAACCCCCAACAGCTTCAGATGTCATATATGTATCAGGCATAGATTAGAGCCAAGTTTGAGACCAGCAAAACATTTACTCTGACCCACTAAGTATGCATTTAACTTAGAACGCAAGTTGTCTGTCAGGAGCTTGTTTCCCAGTTTCTCTTCTATTTGTTATGCCTCCTTTTTTCCCGTTTTCCTTCAGAACGTCCTACCACCTTTCACAAGCCCTTCACAAGCCTCTGAGGGTTTCACCGTCTCTCACAGTCCTCACAGACTGTCCAAACAAGGCAGTCTGGGTAGTGCTTGGTGGCGTGCAGGTTCCATAAAGCCAACTGGGTATTTAAAGCAACACTTGCATCCTACCTGAAGAGAGCTGATTGTTGAGTCAGTGTTTGGTAAGTACTCAGAGAGCCTCATATCAAATGCAAGACCCAAGTGTGCTGCATGATTACTTCACTTTATTTGTGTTTTATAAAGCACCTGGTACCGTGACAATATTCACTAAGTAAATAACAAATGAAGTGAAACACACTTCCTTCTCCATTTTAATAATGTACTATTCATGCATTTTTTTTTGGAACAAAGAATCATTGTAGTAAGTTGCTCTGCCAATATGAGGCTGATATCTTATTGCAAGCAAAAATAAAGAGATAAAATGGCATGACACAGGAAAACTGATGAAATTTCTTTTCAAAATAAAAGAAAGCGAGTTAATACAAAATATGAAAATCCAGAAAATAGAATTAATAAATTAACACAGATATAAATATATGTCCCTTGATTCCTAATACTTGCCCCTGTTATAAAATAACACCCACATGTCCAGAGTGAAATTGGAATTCAAGTTTTTAAATTAATTCCATTTTTAAAATAAAGCCATTGCTGTTCTCTGGATGATTCTGTCCATAAGAAAGGCTGACAGAGATGTTTAACAGAGCAGAACCATTGCCAACCATTTCTAGTGGGAATTGAGCTACCAAATATTTTCCCCAAATTATAGAAAATTACCATTTGTGGAGTCTACATTATATTTAGCTTCTTAATTTAGGATTAAACATCTGTAACTTATTGTTAGGATATCCGGAGAGTTTGCAAAACTCTGTAATATGAATATTGTCTCATTCTTGGTATTTTCAAAGAAAGTTGTTTTGGTCCCATTTGTAAAGATTTGCTGATGTCCAAAAGAACCAGTATATAATTCTAGAGTGAAAACACTGAGATCTTCTGCAATGTAATGTTGACATATTTTTACCCCAATTTCCTACCAGCTGACCAAGTACCCAGATGGTGGTTAGTTACCCTTCAGACTAGCTCAATAGTCCAGCAGTGATCCCGTGGGACAAAGAGAAAGAGCAAACCTGGTCTCTTGCTCCTCTGGCTTTGGCTGAAGACCAAGATACTGTAATAACACAGTCTTAAAAGAATTTAGAAATGGCCATGATTTCCCCTCGCCCATCTGGGCTTCCCCAGTAACACTCGTATTGTACGGTATGGACATAGTGATGTTTTAATGACTAAATATAGCTGAGGGACTTAAGGTTTCTGAAAGATCAAGGGAAATGTAATAGAACTTAATCGTGTGTTTTTAATGTTTTCAAGTTAGTTTCAGTTCTCTTTCTTAAAAATAAGATAAAAAAGACTTCCCAAAAGATGCAAAAGCTGAGCCATGAAAGACAGAAAAGAGGATATTAGAATTAATTCATTAGAAAAAGGTGTTCTGGCGAAGGGAATGGTGTGGGGAAAGCAAAGAAGTGGAGAAGGGCATGGTATGCTTGGATGTTGGTCAGGGTTCCTCAGTGGCCCTAGAGTTACAGATGAGGCTAGAAAAGTTTTGCAAAATTCTATTCTCCCAAATAATTGGCATTGAAGTTATTGCTCTTGGAAGCCTTCTCTGACCTCCAACACTGGACTGAGTGTCCTTTCTCTGTGCTTGTACTCTGTGCTGCCCTTGCCCCAGAGTAGTTCTTTATGTGACATATTCATTGACCTGTTCTTATTTGACTTCCTCTTTCATTTTCAAGCTCCTTATAGAAGGGACATCATCTTGACCACTTTTGTCTTCTTAATGTCCTAGACAGGGCTTGGTAGGCACCTAATCAATATTGCAAGCTCTTCCTTAAAAAATGCCTTTCCAATGTTTAATAATTTTTTAAAGTCCATAGACTAGACTAGACTGGATAATTGTTTTAAAGGCATAAAGTAACACATTGATAATCAATGTGATATATTATGTAATTACACTACTAAAAATAAAACTTACTCTAGATCATCATACAGAGAACAGAATTCAACACCAAATAAGTACCCTTTTGGATCTAGTCAACGGGTTTATCTATCAAATTGCAAAAAGCCCTCTTTATAAAGGAGTTTCATTTATACGACCATTGGCCAGTATAAGGGACCATTTGAGTAGCAGTAAAAGAGAGGGTAGAGCCCTTATAATCTGCCAGGGAAAGACTATGTTGGAGAGAACTCTGGACTTGAACTCACAGAACATGGGACCTAGATCTAGAAATTGCTATGTGAACCTGAGCAAGCTACTCAAAGTCTCTGATCTTCAACTTCACATTAGATACTCAGAACCATAATACCAGTTCTGCTTACTTTGCAGAGTTGTGAAGATAAGATAATGTAGGAATGAGATAAACTACAAAGAATTCCCCTTCTTCTTATCATAATGCTATAAGAAACAAGTTGAATTGACATCCTGAATCCTCAGATGTCTTTTGTTCACCAGTTGAAAAGCATACCAGACTTTAGGACTTTTGATTCGATATTCAATCCATTGATTGTACCCTACTGCCTCTTTCTAATCTGACAAGGAAAAGAATACATATCACTAGCAGTGGAATGTAGGGTTGTAAAAGTTTGTCCTTGGCAGGATACTTTATATCCTCTGGTGTTTAACACCAAATCCTGGAGTCAGATTCCGCTTCCAGGTAGTTTTCATGTACAGCTTATTGATAGCTGCATGAAAATATCCAATGACAGATTCTGGCCCTGGCGAGGTGCAGTGCTGGCAGGACAGATGAGCACCGTTCCCCAGCACATTGTTCCTGTTCTCGTTCTTTTCCAGGCTGTTGGGGGTTGGCCCTTGCCAGCATGTTGAAAGGCCTGGCCAGTATTCCTTCCAGGCTGTTCAGTCTAGTTTTGGGGGGGGGAGATTGGCGTATTTACCACTCCTGTGTCTACATTGACCGTTCTGACAACGTTTAAACCCGAGAGGGCTTTGTCACTCCCTGGTGGCCCTTTATCTTGGTTTATGACAAGTTTATTCTCTTTGATCTACCAAGCCCAGAGAGCAGAGGATGGGTGTTTGGTTTCATATGCCAGGTACCACTGACTTTAATTACCTTCTTGAAATCAGTCCAGCACTCAGGAGTGAGGACTGAAGTCTTGAATCACCCCATGGTTTGGACAATCTCTAAAACCACAATGTGCGTATATAACCTAGCTATTCAGTATTTGTCAAGAAAAGGTTGCATTTTGTAGAGCTGTGACTTTCTGATATGCTCCATCTAAAGTTAGGTTTTTTTGTGTGTGTGTGTATGTAGATTTATAATTCTGACAGGGAAATAGCCATTACATGTAAGATGTACAGCCAGTCAGGGATGGAGCCCGTGCTATATAATTTCTTCATATGCTCTGCTGAATTTGGTGTTATGTGAATCCCCTTTTTGGCTTGGTGATAGAATGGATAGATGGGAAGACTGGAAGAATAATGTAGACTGTGAATCAGTTACATCACATTTAATAGCTTTGAGAGTCAAGATTTTTTTTTCCTCCATTTTAAATATTTCTCCCTAAAATTCTACCTCATTAATTGGGTCCTATCTAGTGCATCACTCAGTTTGCATAATAGTTCAGTCAATCGTGGAATTAGAGCTTGACAGGAAAACACAGAGCCCTCCAAGTAGCCATCCATCCAGCCGGCACTTTTTGTGCAAAAGGCACTGTGGTAGGCATCGGGGATACCAGGTGTGATGAGCTTACAGAACAGAGCAGTGATTTTTAACCTCTCTTATACTTTTTTGAGAATCTGAGGAAAACTAGGATTTTCTCTGAGGAAAAGAACATTCAGCTGCAAAGGATTCACCACCTGTTCATGGTTTAAGAACTTCTATTCTCTTATGGGAGGTCCAGAAAAGACCAGTCCAGCATGAACACTGAGTCCAGTGGTGATGGATTTTCCCTGTCTTATCAGTTTTTGTGGTGGGTACAGGAGAGGGCAACGAAATCATAGGCACACTGGCAAGAGCGCTGGATTTGGGTTTAGAGTTTAGGAGTTAGCAGTTCCTGGTTCAACACTTTCTAGTTGTGTGAAATGGGCACATTGGCTAACCTTTCCAGGCTCCATGTCTTAATCTCTAAAATTAAAATAGTGATGTCTGCCCCACTAGCCTGTGGCCAGGGAGGGGCCCCTGTGGCTGAGAGGGAGTAGGCGGTAGGGTGTGTGAACAGTAAAGCTCTTCATAAACTGTAAAGTCCCAGAAACATAATGTACCCCCACAACTATACTCACAAAAACAGATGTTAGAGAAAGTGATAAAACTTGGTTAAAAAGGAGACATCCCATTGCAACCAGGGGCTTCCTGTGGCTCCTGCAGATGGGAGGCCAACGGATGGTGGACCGCCACCCAGAACTGAGCGTGCAGACCCCCTGGGGGACAGAAACCACAACCTCGAGTTTGGAGACTGATCCAGTTAGGGAACCACATTCCACAGTCTGTATCTGGCAAGAGAGCCAGATTTATATATTCAGAGAAAATGATGATTAAAAAAAGTCGTAAGCCAGTGGTTTGATTTTTGCACAGGCATTTATTTACTTTGATGAGGGGTTTAAAAAAAAAACCAGGGTACTAGAAAAACATTGTCAACTGCCCACTCCTATCCAAATCAGCCATTTCCTCTTTCTTTATCTCTTAGGCTCCAACTGAGAAGCAGCCTGCGGCTGAGCGGGTGGCCAGGCCTGATATGAGGTGGTGGATGTGGGGACCAGAGCACCGGTCTTGGAAACAAGTCCTGGGTGTGAATGTTGAGCCTGCCTCCACTGTGTAACTGAGTAGCTCTGGGGCAGTGGGCTGTCTAATCAATGCCTCAGAGTCTTCGTCAGGAAACGGGATGGTAATATCCAGTTTGTGAATCTCCCTGGGTTGTTGTGAAGCTCTAAGGAACATTTCTTTATAAACGTTAAAGACCCAGCCATATAAAATAACTATTAACACTACATGCATAAGTGCCCACGTTTGTCAATAAAATGACCAACAGGGAGCAAAAAACTACCTTATTACATTTTTACAGATTGGCTGCTTAATTTTGCTTTTTAATTAAGCACACGTCAGGATGATGGGCTAATTGTGTTCGTGAAGGATGTGCCTAGAAATTTCTGATCAAAATATATTCAGGAGCTTTGTCCTCTCTGCAGAAAAGAAGGCAATCTTCTACTGGTGATTTTCACATTTTATATTTAGCAAAAGGAACTTCAAAAACCAATGTTGGCTTTCAAGAAGCTATCAAATACATTCTATCTTCTGCAGGAACAAATACCAAACCCTCCTCCCTCCATACTTGTGCCCATATGCTCTCTCTCAATTCTTTCTTGCCCTCCCCCTACTTTCTATTCTATTCCCTTCCTCCTCCACCTGCCTGTTCATTGTGTATTTACAGTCCAGAAGTGGCAGCTGCCCACGCAGTGAATCCCAGCGGATCAATGGTGGCACTGTATCCATAGGAACCTGGAAAGAACCAGGCAGCCCCTTCCTGCCAGTCCATGTGTCTGTGGTGTGGCCAGACTGGCTGATTAGGAGTTCTGCTCCAGTTATGACACATAGGAATAGACAGGGCAGAAACTGCCAGCTCTGATCCAGACACTAGGATGTAAAACTATGCACAGCAGTTGTAGCTCACTTCCTATTTACCTGCTCCTGGGGTCCTGACTCTTGCTCCAAGCTGAACACTCAGCTCCCTGACAGGTTCAACATGTCAGGTAAACTAGAAAGGCAACCTTCGAACTGGGAGCTTATCCTTTCATTCAACAAACAATGATCAAATGTTTATAATATACTAGATACAGTGTTAAGTAGTAGAGGAAACACCCAAATAAATTAGATATAGCTTTTACTTTTAAGAAGTTGACAGTCTAGTGAGACAGACAAAAATGTACATGAATAAGTATGTGACAAGTGCCATGTCAGAACCAAGCGATGTGGGACCACAGGAGAAAGTGATGAGTTTCCTGTAGGTTTGGGAAGGCCTAAGAGAGAAGATGATTTTTGACCTGGGCCGCAGAAGGTTATCCTGATTTTGCCACATGTGAGGAGACAGGAATGGCTCTCCAGTCATAGAGATTAGCAAGGAGAGAGGCAGGGCAGCACGTGGATGTTCAGGGGACGGTGAGTGTCTGATGTGTGCAGAGCAGCTGAGGGGAGAGTGGGCATAGGACAGGTTGTAAAGGAACAATGCTCAGGAGGTTGGATGCAAAAAGGAGCCAAGGCAGATATTTTAAAAATACAATGTACTTTGAAAATCTCTAAACCTGCAGAAAGTCCACTGTCCATGTTTAAGCTGGTGAGTGATAGATAACATTAGATTTGTGTTTTGGATGGGAGCTTTGGGGCAGTGTGGAAAAGGGGCTGGTGGGTGAGGATGGGGAAGCTACAGGAGGCAGGGAGTCCTGTTAGAAAGTAGTTGCAAAGCTACTAGCAAGAAGAAGAAGAAAAAGAAATAAATAAATAAAAGAAAAAAAAAAAGAACCAAAAAAAAAAAAAAAGAAGTAAAGAAGATCCCGTGTGGGCAGAGGCAGGAGGACAGAAGAGCAGGCTAGCGAGGCTCTGGGCTCGGCAGGGCCCTGGGATCGGTTGGGTAGAATGGTTTGGGGAGTCAGTGGTGATGCTGACATATGAACAGATTGGAAAGATAGTGAAATGGGCAACCCATGTGGGGATCCCGGGAGAAAGCTCCTGTGGATGGGAGACCCTATGACTCTACTTTCCACTTAAGACAACAGCTCTCAGCCAGAGCTTGAATTCATCTGCTCTGAGCTGGGGAAGGGTGTGTTAGCAGGCCTGTGTCCTGGGACTAACCTTTTAAGATATTTCAAAACAGCTATTCAGCCCTCCCTTAGCTTTCTCATCAGGGAATAAAACCATCTCAACTTCTTTAATCTTCCCTCAAGGGCTTTAGATAACTTGGGTTGATTCTGTTTTCCCACATCCCACTTAAAATGCAAAGCCCCAGGCTAAAGACAACACACCAATCTTTCTCAAGTTATACATGTAATTATGTATTTTATGAGTGCTGTGCATACTTTATTAAAGATTACTGTAATTCCCACATTTAACACATTATAGTTCTTAAATATCTGCTTCTACTGGAGAAAAAAAGAAAAATTTACTTCATTATTTTTCATCTGCTCACTAAACGTTCACTTCCTTCCAACAGGGTATTGGCCAGCCCGCCCCTCAGCTATCGATGCCCCACCTCCGGTGTCTACGGCAGGATTCCTCTTCTCAGGACCCCTAGTGCAGAATTGCTGTTTGGGTGAAGTTCCGGAATCTGATTACATCGAGGAAGGAGACTCCTCTGACAAAACATAAAAGGAGGGAAAAACCACATCCTGTCTGGAGTCCCCTGGTGGTCCATGCAGCAAGATCTTCTAGGAGGTCCAAAGGCTGATTTTTGCCCTTGAAGAAGTGCTGTGCTAGTGTCTTGGAGAAGTTTTCTGTCAACTCTGAGAAAAAAAAAAAACAGCCTGGGGAAGAGCTGTTTATTCTCAAACCCTCGCAGGTAGGTGGCATTGACTGGACAGTACCTCCTTTACTCATTTTAGGTCTTCTGAATACCTGGCCTGACAGTGAATGGAAAAGGCGTGGGAATTTTAGGAAGCCCTTGAGTTGTAGTCATAAGTATTCACAGAGATGTGCATTGCCCCCGAGAATCCTTAACCATTTATTGATCCCTGAAGGTTATAGCTTGGAGAACCCCCTTTCTGCCAGCAGGAGGGGTGCCTCACAAAGAGCCTCGGAGGGCCAGGATCTCTGTGAAGTTGCTTGCAACTTGTCATGCTGCCCCTCCTCCACTGGCTCCTGCTGCTGCCCAGGGCCTTCCCCGCTCAGCAAGCCCAGGCTCCTTTCCTGGAACCTTTCTCTTTGCTCTCTAGGATTCCTCAATGCCTTCACTCTCCTTACTCTTCTCTCCTTCCCTCCAACCAGCCTTTCCTAATTGGAGTGGCTCCTCTAAATCATGGCACACAGAAACAATCTTTAGAATTCCCCCAAGGATGAGAAATAACGAGTATCACTCTAGATGTGTAGGAGAAAAGTTAATGCATTAGATACAATGGATCTCTTAGGGAACAGAGGCTTAATTCTACCATGGAACTCTGGCTGGGAAAAGCTGTTTGGGCTTGTGGAAAGTTTTTTCAGCTTGGGGGTGGAGTAGCTCTAGTCCTCTCAAACTTCTGTCACTGATGATATTTATCCCAAAAATGCTGATTACATTGGGAATCCTCTCTGATCTAAAACTTACATTTTTGGAGATATCTTCCAGAAAAAAACTCTCAGTGAGTTCTTCCATGCCAGCCCCTGTCCTGTGCCACTGTGTTTAGGGTAGCATGTGGAGTTGCATGAATCAGGGAGTGTCAAAAGGAGGAAATTATTAAGGGAGAAGATAGAATTGTCATCCTGTCACCATTAGGTGGAAATCCTCAAATATTTCATGGTCTGGCAAGTGGGCAAGGAGTATGCTTGTCTCATACCTCAACGGATGCATGTATTAAGGTAAATAATGCTAGCTGCTGAAGTGGATAACTCCCAAGTCCCAGAGACTAAACAGAATAAAAATGTATTTCTTGCCCGCATCACAACCAGTGAGGATGTGGGTGGGGGTGTGACCATGCTCCATGCAGTCGGTCAAGGACATAGGACTTGCCCTCCTCTGTGTCTCTAGAGTCTTTTCCATTCTGCTGGTAGATGACGAAGGAGCCAGGATTACATGTGGGAGATTCTCACGGGTCAGGCCTGAAAGAGGTGCAGAACTCCTGGTCCACATTCCACTGGCCAGAACTCTCTGGCTACAGCTAACTGCAGGGAGCCTGGAAATGTAGTCCTGCTGTAAGCCTGAGAAGGGAAAGAGCACATGGGTGTGGGTGGTTACCAAAGTTTGGATATTTGGGGTCCTAAGTCTTGGCTTGAAATGAGATACTAATGACTTGAGAATTTGCAACCTCATGAAGTAATAAGTTTGTCATCACTGGAATGTTGGTTGAAGGACAAATTCCTGCCACTTCTACTTTGGAGATCTGTAATTACCATTCCCAAGGAGCACAGCAATTTTTCCCACCCTCCTGCTTCCACTTTCCCAGGAGTGCTGACTGCTTGCTTCACATCACTGAGAAGAGTGAGTCACATGGTGCTACCTCTTCTGTGGAATGTCTCTTTCATTTTTGTTTTTTTTCTTTTCTAGTATAGCAAGCTGGGATGTAGATATTGAGGTGACCTTGTAGCCAGCAGACATGATCTGAGGACCCCTCCCAGTGGTAGTAGGGCTCTACATGTGGAAAGGGTGAGCCTGACTATTACTGGGATCAGGTGCCTCTGGGGCAAGAAGTTATCATGAACGCCCCGACTGGCATGGTTCAGTTGGTTGGGTGTCATCCCATAAAGCGAGGGGTCACTGGTTTGATTCCTGGTCAGGGCACATGCCTGGATTTCAGTCCTGGTTCCCAGTTTGGGTGCATGCAAGAGGCAACCGATTGATATTTTTCTCACACATTGATGTTTCTCACCCTCTCTTTCTCCCTACCTTCTCCTCTCTCTAAAATAAATAAATGAAATCTTAAAAACAGAGAAGTTATCATGAAGCCCTTTTGTATCAATAGATGGAAAGTAAAGATGAGCAGAATTATTGTAAAGGTAACATTCGGGAGTTCTAATATTTTGACATAGAAGGGACATCAGGGCCCGTGGAGTCCAGCCCTGTGGTGCTACACATGAAGAAGAGCAGAGGGCCCCAGCCCTTGGTCCTTAGGGTTGTGCCATCAGCGCTGGCAAAGCTCACTTAGAACCTGCGTTTCCGGACTCCTAGACCTGGGCTCCAGGCTGATCCTTCCACCAAGAAAATATCAGGATTTGTCTGTCCTATTGATATTATTCCAATGGTCAAATGCCATGACCTTTTGGAACTACTCAGAGAGAAGGAACCGTGGAAATCAGGAGACCTGGGATCTGGTCCTACTTGGTACTCAGCTCTCTGTGGCCTCGGGCATGTGGAGGAGCCTTAGGTTTCCCATACATTAACTGAGAATTTGACTTAGATCAACAGTTTTCAAATCATGTTTTAGACAGGGAGGCTTAGCATCTTCTGGAGCTCCCTTAGGAGCTGTCTTGGTTCTAGCTGTCATTCCTACTCAGGAATGAAGCTTGGCTATATTATATGTTAGTTCCTTGTTAACTAGTGTTGTTGGAAGGTTCTGTGACTTCAAATGTTTTGAAAACCCCTGGCATAGATAATCACTGAGGTTCTTTATGTCCTTAAAATTTTATGTCTCCTGGAGTGTACTTTATGGATTTCATTATGAAGACACTTTATTTAGGGGCTGTCTAATTGATACAAACTCTGAAAAGTTAAAAAGCAAACCAGAGCTTGCCACTGCTCATCACAATTGCAGATTCAAACACTGTGGGAGTTAAGCAGATAGTATGAAAAGAGGGAAGAAATGTGTTATGGTTTGGGTTGTGCTCCCTCCCAAATTCATATTGAAATACTAACCCCTAGTACCTCAGAATGTGACTGTATTTGAAGGTGAGATCTTTATAGAGGAAACTGAGTTAATATGAAGTCATGTGGGACCTAACCCAAAGACTAGTATCCAAAGACAGAGGACTTAGAAGAAACCAACCCTGCTGATGCCTTGATCTTGGACTTCCAGCCTCCAGAACTCTGAGAACATAAATTTGTGTTGTTTAAGCCACCCAGTCGGTGGTACTTTGTTAGGGCAGCCCTAGCAGACTCATGTAGAATGTGTGTGCTGATGTGTGGATAGGTGCACGTGTGTCTCTAAAACGGAAGGGAGGGTTGAACCTGTGGCAACGTTGAATGAGCTTGTTCTGGCTGAAAAGGGAAGGTGCTCTTCAGCCCCACTGATTGCTGCCATGTGGGGGTCTTAGCTCCATACTGCCAGATGTTTTGAATTTTCAAGTGAAGCTAGAAATATTTTTTAATGTGAAATTTTCCAATTTTTAAGATATTGCCTGGACAAACAAAACATGTCTGTGGGCTGCAGTTGACCTACAGACCACCAGTTTTGACCAGTGACCCCATGTTTAAGGAAACAATTTAGAAGTGACCTCATAAGGCAGAGTATGACTGCAGGGTAAACATTAAGAGACAGAATCCTGGATTAGGAGCTAGGACACCTGGCTGGCTTTCAGGGCCAGATCCTCTTGCTGTTAGACCCTGAGCCAGACCTCAATTCCCATTCTTGTCAGAGGAGAAGGCTGAACTGGTCCCTGCCAGCAAAGGTGATGGGAGATTTCAGGTCCGAGTGCCATACTCTGTAAACATCTGAGAATTATGGCTGAGATAATTACTCCCCACTTGGCTGTGTCTCTCTAAGAATTAGTGCCGGGTCTTCTAAAGTCTCAGAGGAAAAGATTGAAAGTAATTAAGGATTTAAGTACACAGAAGTGGATAAAAGAGCCCCATTCTTAGAAAAAGCTCAAACTGGGAAAACAAAAATGGAAAGAAAGGAGAGGGAATTGCTCCAAATGAATGTTGTTAAAAATGTTGGCCAGAGAGGGTGAAAGCTTCACCCTGCCATGATCGGCATTCTCATGGGGCTCCTTTGCATTGGGGTTGTCACCGTAGGGTTTCCTTGGCTCCTTCTGTGTCAGCATTTCAAGGACAAAGTGTGGTAGACATAGAAGAATAATAAGAATTATTAAGGGACTTTACATATAGAGGCATTTTTTCCCCCTGTAATACAAACTAACACTTCCCAGAAAATCTTGCCATCTGCAAAACTTGGTATAAAAAATAATAGGATATATGGGGAAATTAGGGCCAAAGTAGACCATTCAAATCTCATGCAACTCTGATCAACCAAGACAATCACTGTTCCCTGGGGAGATCGCTTGGAGCACTGTGGCTGCAGCTGAGTGTTTAGAAGCTGCATAGGGGGTATTAAAATGCTAAAAGCAATAGAGATGAGAAGCTGGTAACTCTTTAATCAGACTGGGGCTGGCAGGGGTGGAAATGGCCCTCTGAGTCAGTGGGGCCATTGTCAGGGTGGGCACAGGAGGCAGGGCAGCCTCACTCACACAAGCTGAGAGCTCACCAAGCTGGGGTGCACCTACTGGGGGAGGTAGTCTTGGATACAGGTGCTCATTTTAAAATCTCTGGAATACAGCAAAAGGTTTCCTGTGGGTGATGCAGCAGCTGGGCCTCAGGCCTTTCTGATTTCCATTGAAGATCATCGTTCCACTCCTACTACTCTTGCTGCTCTTGCTTAGGGAAACCCACCCATGATATGATAAAAATCAATGTGCAATTTTCACATCGCAATGTGAAATCTTAATGTGCAATTACTTGCAGTCTAACGTGCAATTTTCACATTACACTGACAGCATTCCTCTATTACCAGTCACTGATGGGGCAACTCGTGTTGCAGAAGCACACTGGGCAGCAGAAGAGAATGTGGTGTTATCTAATTCTCACAGCTCCAGGAGGCACTGGGGCAGTGGTTCTCGCATCAGTGTGCACCAGAATTACCAGGGGGGCTGTTAAAACATTGCCGGGTTTCATCCCCAGAGTTTCTGAGTACATAGAGGTCTCAGGTGAAGCCCAAGAATTTGCATTTCTAAGAAATTCCTAGATGACACTGATACTGCTGGCCAGGGGGTCACATTTGAAAACTACAGTACCAGAGATATGGATAATTGGCAGGATTTTGTGATTTGCCCAAGATTGCTGCGGGGAATGGCCCCAAGGTGGGCCTAAATCTTGGGCCATTATAATAAGGTGACTATGCCTGAGGAATTGACCTTTGATGATTGATAAACACTTAGGAATGTGCTGGGGTTGGTTTCAGTGATTCCTCTCACCTAGTTAGCAGCAGATGTGGGGCTCAGGGAATGGGTTTCTGGTCAGCAGGAGCTACACGTGGTTGTGGGGACCTGGGCCGTCTATACTTCCAGCTGGGGGCATGCTGGTTTATTTATCATTTGTTACTTAAGACTTATATCTAGTGCATGTCTCTTACAGTCCAACTGTCCCAAACACAACTTTTTACTTCCCATTCAGCCACACTGCCCCCTACAGACTTACCTGACAGGAACCCAAGTGGGGGCCTAACTATGACTTGCTTATGCTCCTGTTTAGTGTGGTCTTGCTTCAGGGAGATGTGACACAGGTGTGTGGCAGAATAGCGAGCCCAAGTCTGAGAGCTGCTCTGTCTGACTAGCAGACATCTCGAAGGTGGACTATTAAGGTTTTAAAATTTGTGGTGTGGTATAACCACAGCGATGAGATTGTTGTCCATTATCATCATAACGAAAACCCCTCCCAACGGCATAAAGTTGTGGTTTATTACTATGTTATGGTTGTGAGATTGTAGACTGAATTAGGAATGGAAAAACTTGTCGCCTATTATTACTAAATGCCTCTAAACATTTCAGGAGACAGTTCTATACCCTGCGAACATGACATGACAGAAAGTGCTTTGGAGTCAGGCAAAGTGTGATTTGAATCCAAGCTCTGTCACTTACAGATTGTGTGACATTGGGCAAGTTATTTGTCTAGTTGAAGGCTCTGCTTCCTCTTCCATAAAGTGGTGTGATGGTACCTACTTCACTGGTTACATGAGGATGGCATGACCAGCTGTCATTCAGATGTGCCTCCTGAGGCTCAGACTAGCCATCTCTTTGGTTTCTCCGAGGTTTCACAATGGACCCAAGAAAATTCTTATCCACTGTGTTGCATTCAACCTTAACCTTGCACGAACAAACAAACAAACCCCAGAAACCAGTCAGCAGGAGCATCTCAAGAAGACAAAGTAGAAGCTTGCTGGAAATTGGTTTGGTTGAGGTTTCTGGTTCAAAGCATCATGAAACTCTCAGTTTTCCCTAACTTCTTACTAACATATATCCAAAGACATAAAAAACAAAAGGTAAAATTTACAATGACACTGAAAAGGAACTCATCACCTAATTCCAGAATGATGAAAGAACAGACAATAATTATGAGGCAGATGGAGAGAACCAAGACTAACCATTGTAGCTTTCAGCTTGTGTCATACCCCTGCTTTGCTTTTGTGATTTGAAGACCTAGAGCCTGTGGCAAACAGAAAACTTTGGTGCTGTAAGGGGTGAGAGTGCCTCCCTTTCTGTTTCTCCCTCTCCTGCCTCCTACCACCACCTGTCCCTCTGCCTCTGGTCCCCACTCAGGCTTCCATCTTGTCATATTTAGGCCAACACCCCAGATCTCTGAAAAGAAGTGACCGGGAAGCAGTGCGGTGCTGGCAATGGTCGAAGACCTGTGAGTGTGGCAGATACACCCTAAGGGGATTTCAGAGAGTCAAACCCTGGAAAAGTCCCGGTCCTTTTGAGTCCAGGTGCTACATGTGACTGGCTTCTAGCCAACGGAAAATGGCAAAGGTGATAGATGTCACCCGTGTGATTATATTTCAGCAGGAAAGAGTCCCCTGCTGGTCTTGAAGAAGGAAGTCCTGTGTGTGAGAGGGCCTGAGAGGGGGTTGTTTGCAAGGAACTGCGGCACAGCGCCCAGGTGACAGTCAGCAAGAAGGTGGGACACTCAGTCCTCTAGCTACAAGGAACAAATTCTGCCAACTACTTTGTGAGTTTGTTAGAGGACCTGAGATCCAGAAAGAACTGCAGCCCAGCAACACCCTGCTGGCAGCCTTGTGAGCAGGGGACCCACGGAGGTTGTCCCTAGACTCCTGACCCATGGAAACTGTGAGATAACAAATATGTGTTGTTTTAGGTTGCTAAGTTTGTGGTAATTTGTACAGCAAAAGAAAAGTCACACAGAAAAGTAATGTTAGTTACTGTCTCTATGAAGTAAGCATTGTGTGAGAAATAGCACCCTGGGAGCAGTGCGCTGGGAATTAGAATGACTGTACACGGACTCTGAAACCAGAAACCAGATAGTGGAGGTCAGAGGAAGGTGCCACTTCAAGAAGACAGGAGTACAGTCTGTGGGAAGTGGAACTTTGCCTGGGAGCTGTAGACAGAAACCTGTCCTACAACTGTAAATCTGATAAGGAGATTCCATGCAGGTGACCAGACTCCGGAGGTAGGTGGGGGGAGGAGAGAACAAAGAAAATCAACTTTTCATAAGTTTGCCAAGAAACACCCAGGAATAATATGAAGAAATCTATAAAATCTTGATGGGGATTGAAAAGAATGCTCCCGTGGAAAATATTAAATTCTTTTTCTCTACAAATTTAACGTCATTCTGATAAAAGCCTTAATGGAGTTTTGTTTAGAATTGACAAAAGTCTAAATTACTGAGAAGTATGATGACTTAAGAGCAGCTAAGAGATTAAAAAAAAGAGTAATGAGGGAGACTGTCTTATCCTAAAATAAAGCATATCTTAAATCTCTAATCATTGTAATTATGTGTTATTAATTCAGGAAGAGGTAGACAGCTGATTTCACAGAAAAACAGACCCAAGGACATGTGTGTGTATTGTGTGCATTTGTTTCGTTTTGGTACATCATAAAGGTTTATTTCTGATTACTGGGGAAAGGCTGGATAGTCAACAAAAGTATTGGGGAAAGTGACCAATAAATGGGGACAGACTATTTAATATCACTACCTCATACATGCCACACACACAAACAAACTTTGATTCATTGATATTTAATTGTAAAAGGTGAATATTTATAGCTTAAATAGAATTTTGTTGTCCTTGGTGTTAGAAAAGGCATTTCTAAGTATGACACCAAAGCCGAGGACCCTAAAAGGAAGAGTTCTTACAGTTGATCACACAACCAGTTAGAACTCTTCTGTGCTAACAAATTCCACCAAGTACTCCAAACGCAAACAAATAGACAAAGAATTTGTAACATAAATGTCAAAGTGTCCTTAAGCTTTGAATTTTACAAATCAATTAGAAAAAGATAAGCAACCAATTGGGAAAAGGAAGCAAAGCTAAAAGAGCCAACCAGGCCCCGGCTGGTGTGGCTCAGTGGATTGGGTGTTGTCCTACAAACCAAAAATTCGCCAGTTCCATTCCCAGTCAGGGCACAAGCCTGGGTTGTGGACCAGCCCCCTGGAGGAGATGTGTATGAGAGGCAACTGATTGATGTTTCTCTACCTCTCTCTCCCACCTCCCTTCTCCTCTTTCTACAAAACAAACAAACAAACAAACAAACAAGCAACCCATAAAAAGAGGCAACCACAAAATACAGCAGCTCATGTGCTTGCTTTACTCTACATGCCTTTTTTGCCTTTCAGAAATCTCGATTTCTCAGGCTTCCAGGAGCAGCAAGGTTGGGGGTACTCTACTGCTGGCCACTATCACAGTATTTTTCCAGAGATGCAGGTTCTAATCATCTTTCTGTCAAGGTTCATTTTCTTCCACATTATCCAGCAATTTCTTCCATGTTAACCAGCAAATATTCAGACCTTCCTTTTATTAAACAATCTCACTAAATGGAGATTTTATATCTGTCCACACTTTCACCCTAATGAATACATCCATTGCTAAAGGCTATTTTATTAAAATAATTATTTTTCAAAATGAATATTTCTTTATCTTTTTATGATTGTGGAAGCAACTCATGCTTCTTGTAAAAGCAATTGTGCTGTGTGGAAAGATGTAAAGATGACAGTAAAAACACCCTTATCTTGCATCCAGAGATAACTCCTATTTTCATTGTGTGTGTGTACACAAAAATGCAAATACATTCACGCAAGCACCTGTTTATATTTTTACAAAAATGAGGTCATATTTTTCCCACTTCAACAATATATCATGGATATCTCCCCATGTTAATAAATGTAGATCCACCTTGTCATTTTAAATGGATGCATATTACTCTTCAAAATGAATGTGCCATAATTAAACCAGTTTCCTACAGATAAAATTTAAGATTTTCTAAGTCATTATAAAGAGGTCCGTAAATGATTTCTTATGCATGTTTTTGGCCATGGGTCTGCATATTTCCTAAGAATAAGTTTCTAGAACAGATGATCAGTTAATTGTCCTGAGGGAAGAAAGAGCCAGACAAGATGATTTGATGCAATAGCAAACTGTAACTATTGGGGAAGGGAAGAGATAGTGAGTTTATCACAGTCACTATCACTTGAATCTGTGCCCAGCCCAGCCCTTTGAACACAGGTTTGGGCTCTAGACAGAGAGAATTTCCCAGCACCACTGCTTCCAGATTTTTCTAACAGTGGAGGCAAGGGAAGGGAGGAGAGGAAAGAGAGCTGCTTCCCTCCTCAGGCTGATACGCAGCACTGTGGAAGTCCCAGGATTGGTAATCTGAGCAGGGGGCAGCCCAAGCGACTGGACTTGTCCGTATGCACTTGTGAGAGCCCCATGGGAACCACCACAAATGTAGAGCGGGGGTGTTTTCAGGGGACTTTTAAGGGCAGGTGCCAGTGAAGTCTGAGTCATTGCTCTTGCCTGATCCTATCGATACCCAGTGCCAGGTGAGCCTTGGAGACATTCAGATTATACTGTAATTATGTATGGGTAAAAACCAACTCTGTGTGCCAAATGCCTCCAAAATATTGAATACACATGCTAGTCTATTTTTACACACATACATCAGTCTTATCCTGTTTGTCATTTTATAGTCTGAGGATGGTACCTTGGGGTGTGTTCTTTCTTTCCTGCTGTGTACTCATAGCGAACATAAGGCCTCTTGGATTCTCTTGACAGACACTTACCAACTCAGCTATATATGATATAAATTCTTTCACCTCTTTATCTGGAATTTGGCTAAGAGATTGATTCTCTTAAACAAAGATTTAAATGAGTGCCAATTATACAGAGATTTTCTTTTATCTTTATTCTCACTTCCTAGCACACTGCCCTCCCACAGTTCCAAAACCCTGGGTATTGAACAAGGAGGAGCAACGTAAACTCTGAAGTAGGAGAATTTGGTGGGCATTGCTTATTGTCACCCTATATTCATCCCCCTTCCTGCCTATTCTTCTTCCAAACTGAAGAAAGTCCAATTTATTCAGGAGCTAGGTAAGACCCATTGTTTCAGGCCATATCCCAGTCCCAAAATATGAATCATGATTAGTCAAAACCAGTCACGATCACCTTATTCTGCTTGACCTTTGGTTGGTTAAAGGATGGCATGTGATCTTGTTTGGGCTAGTGAGATATAAGGGGAAGCCTACAGAAGTAAGCTCAGTTTCCCAAATGGGAAGACAAAGTCACTCAAGAAGACATTTTTCTCTTCCCCCTTTGACTTCCCTGTAATTGGGAGGTGATGAGTGGGTTTTTTTGGTTATGCCACCAAAAGCATTCCTAAGTGGTACGTGGTGTAAATAAACAAGAGTGGCTTCATTATACAAGACCATGAATTCTGGAGCCACATTGCCTGGACTCAAATCTAACTTCTTTCATGTTCTAGTTTTATAACTTTGGCTGGGATAACCTTTCTGTGCCTCAGTTTCTCTATCTGTGAGATAGAGATAATAGTAGTACCTACTTCATGGATTGTGCTGTGTAGTCCAGAAGAAATATCAAAATTCAGCTTGACTCCTTTACGGGGTCACAGCAATATACAGGTGTCCAAAGTTATAAAATTGTACCTAGATTATAATAAAAGAATGTAAAATCTCTATGATAAATTGAAATTATATCATTTTAAGTAAACTTGGATTGGGAAATGGCTTGTAAAATTTTTCAATCCTTATCATATTTATTATGGCCAAATATAAAATTGTTAGCCTCTGAGATAGCCTAAAATAAATGTTTGGGATTTTCCATTCTCATAAAACAAAAGAGCAGAGTTATTCCACATGTAAGTCTTAGGCTTACTCCACCCTAAAGAGTGGAGCCTGCCTGCCTTGTTACTGTAGTTCTAAACAAGTTCATGTTTCTTTCTTTTTCTTAATGATTTTTTGCAAAGATTTTATTTTTGGACAGAAGGGAAGGGAGGGAGAGATAGAGGGAGAGAAACATTAATGTGTGGTTGCCTCTTATGCACCCCCTATCAGGGACCTCACCTGCAGCCCAGGCATGTGCACTAGACTGGGAATTGAACTGATGACCCCTTGATTCACAGGCCAGCACTCAGCCACTGAGCCATACCAGCCAGGGCAAGTTCATGTTTCTTTATGTGGCAACCTTTTTTCTCAATATATATTATTCCTTCCTAAATTTCTATTTTTTTTCCAGAACTTTTTCTAACTCTGAAAGAGTTTGCATTTGTGCCTATATGTTTCTTATGGTTGTATTCTTATAAAAAGATTAATCAACAAACAACTTATGTTAATGAGGTATCATGAGAAATACAAAGGAAGCACAGACACCAGGCTTGCTGTCTTGCTGGTTATAGTCTTGTACATAAGGGCATGAAGTCATACAATGTTCTACTTTTAGAGGTGGATTTATTGAGCATGACACATTGGACATTTATATCATGGCTGACAAAAAAACTCAGAGGTCTTCCCCTGCCATTTCTGATGAGCAGATGGCTACTTGAGGAGAACAAGGCAAAGATACATTTAAACTCGGTGCTCGTGAGTGCACTTGGAATTGTCTCTTGTGGGGCATCCTGGCTTTCAACTCCAAGTGAGTTGCACTTTTCTGCCAAATAACTCTATGGTAATGGAGTATTAAGAAATAAATCCAACATTCTCTCTGGGGTTGCCTCCTTCTTGACTCAGAAGAGAAAGGTAGGTCTGGATTTTGGCATAGTTGGGAATATGGGAGCAACCATGGCCAACTCCCAGGCTGCTAATCTGCTTGGGTGTCATTTGCTTCAGGCAAAAACAAGGATTCAGAAATCGAAGGCTTTTTTTACACCAACAATGAAATATCAGAAACAGAGAATAGGAAAAAATCCTATTTACTATAGCAGCAAGAAAAATAAAGTACCTAGGTATACATTTAACCAAGGAGGTAAAATATCTCTACTCAGAAAACCATATAAAACTGAAGAAAGAAATTGAAGAAGATACAAATAAATGGAAGCACACACTGTGTCCATGGATTGGGAGAATTAACATTATTAAAATATCCATAGTACCCAAAGCAGTCTATAGATTCAACACAATTTCTATTAAAATATTTTTATTTCTATTAAAATATATTTATATTAAAATATTGATGGTATATTTCACAGATCTAGAACAAACACTTCAAAATTTATATGGAAACAAAAAGACCCCAAATAGCCTCAGCAATCTTGAGAAAGAAAAACAAAGTAGGAGGGATCACAATACCTGATATCAAACTATACTACAAGGCCACTGTAATCAAAACACTCTGGTACTGGCATAAGAACAGAGACGTAGATCAATGGAACAGAATAAAGAGCCCAGAAATGAAGACCATGTCTCTATGGTCAATTAATATTTGACAAAGGGGGCATGAGCACACAATGAAGTAAAAATAGCCTCTTCAATAAATGGTGTTGGGAGAACTGCTACATGCAAAACAATGAAACTAGACCACCAACTTACACCATATACCAGAAAAAGCTCAAAATGGACAAAATACTATATAAGTTGTGATGCCATAAAAGTCCTAGAGGAAAGCATAGGCAGTAAAATTTCAGATATCCCACGTAGGAATGTTTTTGCTGATATGTCTCCCTGGGCAAGGGAAACGAAGGAAAAAATAAACACATGGGTCTATATCAAAGTAAAAAGCTTTTGCGTGGCTGAAGAAACCACCGCCAAAATGAAAGGGAACTGCCTGTATGGGAGAACAAATTTGCCAATGATACATCAGACAAGGGATTGAGCTCCAAAATATATAAAGAACTTACATGATTCAACGCTAGGAAGACAAACAATCCAATTTAAAAAATGGGCAAAGAACCTGAATAGACACTTCTCCAAGGCGGACATACAGATGGCCCATAGACATATGAAAGGATGCTCAACATCACTAGCCAACAGAGAGATGCAAATTGAAACCACAATGAGATATCACCTCACACCTGTCAGAATGGTCATCATTAATCTATAAACAAGTGCTGGTGAGGATGCAGAGAAAAGGGAACTCTAGTGCACTCTTGGTGGGAATGCAGACTGGTGCAGCCACTATGGAAAACAGTATGAAATTTCCTCAAAAAAAATAAAAATGAAACTGCCTTTTGACTCAGTGATTCCACTGCTGGGAATTATACCCTAAGTATCCCAAATCACTAATTCAAAAGAACTTATACACCCCTATGTTCATAGCAGTGCTATTTACAAAAGTCAAGTGCTGGAAACAACCTAAGTGCCCATCAGTAGATGAACAGATCAAAAAACTGTGGTACATTTATACAATGGAATACTACACAGCAGAAAGAAAGAAGGAACTCCTATCTTTTGCAATAGCATGGATGAAACTGGAGAATATTATGCTAAGTGAAACAAGCCATTCCATGAAATACAAATACCATATGATCTCACCTATAAGGGGAATCTAACGAACAAAATTAACTAATGAACAAAATTGGCATGGAAACATGGAACAGAGTGACAGTGACCAGAGGAGTGAATGGATAATTGTGGAAAGAAGGGGAAGGGACTAGTTAAAGAACATGTGTGAATGACCCATGGATGTGGACAACAGTGTGGGAATGGACTGTGGGAGTGGGGGGGTGGGATGGGCAGAAGAGGCCAAAGAGGGAGACTGGAGCAACTGCAATAGAATAACAATAAAAAAAAGAACCCAGATTATGCTGAGGCTCTGACTCTAGGCTTCAATTTTGTACTTTTGCCCTAGGTAACAAAACATTCACAATGACATCATTCTGTTTAGATTCAAAACTCCCTTCTGCCTTGTAATTCTGTAATGCTCTGATGATGTCTAAGAAAACAATCATTCTAGCGAGCAAACATTAAGTATCCTGTCCTCTGGCAATGGGGTCCCAGTGTCTGATGAATCAGGGGAGAAGAATTTAAATATGCTAAAACCACCTCCGTTTGAAATCCAGTTACCTGAACCAGGCATTAGTAGATAAAATTACTATATGCGAGGATCAAAAGGTAATTTAGTGATCACTTTGACTGTTGTTCTCAAATGTTAGCATCTACCTGAACTGCTTGGAGGGCTTGTTGAACACAGATGAGTGCCTGGAGTTTCCGATTCCATAGGTCTGGGATGGAGCTCAAGATAAGTGGATAAAAAAACTCTGCTACCTTTACACAGTGGAATACTACTCAGTTGTAAAAAGAAGGAAATCTTACCCTTCTCAACAGGTGGAACTAGAGGGTATTTTGCTAAGTGAATTAAGCCAGTCAGAGAAAGACAAGTACCATATGATTTTACTCAAATGTGTAATATAATGGACAACATAAACGAACAAACAAAATAGAAACAGACTCAGAGATAGAGAACAGGCTGACAGCTATCAGAGGGGAGAGGCATTGGGGGCTGGGTGAAAAAGGTGAAGGGATTGAAAAAAACCTCATAGATGCAGATAACAGTATGGTGATTACCAGACGGAAAAGGGATTGGAGGGAGGTAGAAGGGAGTCTAAAGGGGATACCAGGTGAGGGAAGGAGACTTGACTTGGGGTGGTGAGCACATAACACAATATAAAGGTGATGTATTATAGAATTGTACACCTGGAACCTATATAATTTATTAACTAATGCCATCCAAAGAAATTCAATGCATAAGAATAAAAAATAAAAATAAAAAACTTGCATTGCTTACAGGTTCCCAGGTGAGGTTGATGCTACTGGGCCCAGCACCATACCTGAGTACCTTCAATTTGGAGAACTTCTGCACTTTACAATTAAGGAAATCAGAATGGAGAAATTGGTGGATTGTCCCAGGTAACTGAGAAAATTGAAGAGCTAAAACTAAATTCAGTTTTTTTTTTGAGTTGGGCTCATTATTCTTCATTCTACAATACTATGTATTTGCTTAGGAACAATAGGACATTAGAGATCCCAGATCTTTGCTTTTTTTCTAGGTGACTGTAGACTCTGGGAAGTCATGTAACCTCTTCATGGTCTCAGTTTCGTAAAATGGGATAATAGTAGTAATAGAACTATAGGACCTACCAGATAGAGTAATTGTGGGGATTAACTTATAATAATTTATAAAGTTCTTAGAATCAGGGCTTGGAAACTGCTATAATTGTTATAGTTATTATTATTAAATATTAATTATTTCCAATTAATTTGAACTTGTATTAGCAAAGTTTCACTTTATCTAGTCAGACTGGTTGGCACAAGGATAGTAAAGGTGACTAAGGAAGAAAATTCAGAATGTGACTAATCCTAGAGAGGGTGATTTCATACAATTAGATTTTAGATCTTCTCAATTATCTACTCCGCCCCTCTCTTCCTATGTGGGGAACAGAGAAATCATGAAGAAATTAAGTGACTTGTCCAAGCTTTTATAGCAAATTAGTAACACTGCCAGTTCTAGAATTTAGTTTAATTCATCAGTTTCTTAGTGTATGCAGTATTCTGAGTGTAGCATCATAGTATTCACTACAGATTTGTCTTTATTGCCTATTGCTAGGAATGTAGCTGAATTGCATAGCTGACAACAGACCACTATTCAGTATCATTTTTCTTTGCTTCACATGCCTTTTCCCTGAACCATTACCCCCCCCCCCACACACACACACCTTTTTTGGTTATTGTGCCTGCATAGGGTGAAATGAGATAACTTTATTTCCACTAAGTTCTAAGGATACTCAGAAGAGGATTTGAACTTACCAGTTATTCTATACTTTCTCCCCTGTCTTCATTGTCTCAAGATGAGTCAAAACCACTGAAAGCAAATTACTGTTCAACTTAAAAATAAAGACTCATTTAAACCGTACAAATTCCATTTTGGACAGTATAAGGTTAATAGTGCATAGAAAAAGAATTCCAGCAGCCCACAAATCTAAGCATAATTATGTATGAACATGAGGCTTTTATTGCTGTCAAAATTAATCACTTTTCAACTTCCAGCTGTTAAAACCCTTCTGGCTGCTCTCCAAGCAATTCCCCTACAGTTACTTTTCCTTCAATTAAATTCTGGGGTAGTTCTCAGGCTCCTGTTACATAAGCAGCAATTTAAAAAATGGACTTCTTGGGGTGTTCTTTTTTCTTTTCTTTTCTTTTCCCTTCTTTTCTTTTCTGTCTTTTTTTTGTTTTTGCTTAAACCTAGAAAATGACAGAATATGAAGTTTGCTTCTCTTACTCTTTCAGCTCCACTTTTTCTTAAGCATCAAGCCTACAGAACAAGCAATGTGGGATTAAAGTATTAGTGTTTATTATTCAGCACTTTATGTGTGTGTAGTGATTCGTAGTAATTTTTATCAGCCCTTTCTCTCAACTGTCCTCCAAGGTACGTGAGCGTTGTTATGTTTGCTGTGTACAATCCCACCCACTTTTCTCCCCCAGAAACTTTGCAGAACGTGTAGTTTACAAATCTTCAGTACTGGGTTTAGGCCTCATGTTATGCTACCATTTATTTCTAGAGTAATAGTTACCCTCATGGCTCCTTTCCTTAAGTGTACAGGTTTGTCATGGTGGCAATAATCTTGGCCAGCTTCCCAGAAGTTCCTGTGGTGGACTGAACTGCCCTGATTCCAAAAGCAACTGTAGGGAGGCTAGTGGACTGTGAAGGGCACAGGCCCATGGCAAACTATGGCCATTGTGTTGAGAGTGAGTCCTCAAGGAGATTCAGAAATTGCCCCAGTACATTATTTTGGTGTATGAGTGGAAATGCGTTCACATCTTTGCCTTTACTTGGCAGGGAACTGAGTGCCTGCATACAGATATTGTATTGGAAGTGCTGCCTTTCCATTCTTCATGGCTGGGATTCCAAGTGATTAGTCCTTCTGTCCTGTTTCAGAGCTCTCCAAAGATGAATGAGGACTAAAGTTTTGCTCTGCTGGGACTGGGAATTTTGATCCCTCTCACTCCCCCTGTGATATCAGGTTGCAGGTCCTTCAATATTTGAGTTTGTGAGTCGGTTTCATTTCCCTGGTTTGCCTCTCTCAGTTCCTTCTGGTGGCGCCTACCCTCTTTGAGTCTGGGATGGAGAGCGCCTTCCCTGGTCACTCCTGTAGTTCCTTATACCCGCCTCCTCACCCATGCTGCTTTATGCTGTTGCTGCGTGTTAAGTTCTATAATGAACAGATGTCTCTCATTTTTAGTCTCTGTAATTTCTGCTATCATCTTCTACTTTCATGCAAAATTAACATATTTCCAGATGCTGATTCTACCCTGAGCCTTTCTACTGATAGTAGCATCCGGTGCCAGATCTGACACTGGGCAGGGGGTACGAAGATGTCCTTATGGCAGAGATAAAAGAGTGTAGAGGTCTTGTATGTCAAAGAAAAAGTAAGAATGCAGCAAACACCTTGTCCTGCCTCTCCACGGGTTGTGAACATGCAGTTCTGTGCTCCCTCCACGATGTGGTTGAGAAGAGAAACTGCAGATGCAGGGGAATCTTCATTCCGTTCTCGTCATCCTTACTCTAAGGTGGCTTGTCATTAAAAACGCAGGCTTTGCCAACCACAGCCAGTCTGGACTAGGACACTGAGCAAGATTCCATGTCCAAACAGGAGTCCTGCTGGTGAGTGGACTGGGGAATCATCTGCAGGACTTTGCTGCAGCACTAGTCCTCTGAGGCTGCCTTGGTTGACAATAGCCTGCTGGTCAAATCCTATCTTTACTCATATCCAGCCCAAGAAAGTGGCTCAAAGCCTGAGCTCTTGGCAGGAATATGGAGAATATGGAGATTACTTCTCTAAGAAGTAATCAGATTATCTGCTTCTTTACTGTAGTTTACACTGCAGTGAAAAATCTGTGTCACCCTCTCCCTGCCCTTTCATAAATTTGCTCTAGTATGACTGAGTTGATTTACTCCAGTCAGGGTCATTTGCTTAAACCTTCTGAGACTGACTTGATGGTGTAGAGTGGACTGAGTCAGGATGAAGACCAGTTCTGACTTTGACAATCAGAAGCCAAAGACTCTTCCATTGGGAAACTGCAAAGACATCCAAGGCACAGGTCAAGTTGTGAGGGCCAAGGCCAGGAAGGACCGCTCGTGCAGTGGTGACGCTGTGTTCAGCAGTTAATAGACTTTCTCTCCGTGGGCCAGGTCATTTCTTCCAAACGGCCACACGTATAGTGTTTGTTAATTGGCTTATATAACATATGCATGGATATTGCTTTCCAGTGTAAACACCTTGCTTGTATTTTATGTGTTTGTTTCCTTAGTTTGATACTCCATGGGTGGTTTGGCAAGATTTGGTGTTCTCTGGAGCTTTAGATTCTATGATTCTAACTCCAAACATTTCACCAAATTCTACCCAGAAGTAATTAAAAACAAATATACATGCAATCAACAAGTTGGGGAGAATTCTGTTTGGAATTAGAGTCACTTTGCAGTTGGCAAAATACAGTTACACTAATTTATATTGCTCTTATTCCATCTGCTTTCTAGTTTAAAATGTCCTGGATTGCCTCAGACTCTGTATATGCAATATTTTCCATTTACTAAAATTTCCTGCACAATCCATTTTATTTTTCAGAGAGCTTTTGAAAATGATATTGGTTAGTTTCAAATTTGCAAAGTCTAGTTTTATGTGATATGAATCCTGAGCTTATAAACGGATAATAAAGCCTGAAGTGATAACCAAGGGAACTTTTAGAGATAAAATGTTTGTGCCAGGGACTCAGTGCAAATCATGCCAACAAATGGATATCTTGGAGCAGCTGGTCTTTGCATTCTCCAGTTCTTCTAAGGCCTTTCTCTCACCACCCCGTCTGTGCTGAAATGCATGCTGCCCACATGGCTTCGTGGAACTGCTTTATTTTGAGCCGTGGAGGCACGCATGTTTATACATTTGTTTCTCCACTACTTGATTCTGCAAGGGGAATACATTATGAGTAAAAATGTGGAAGAGTACAGGAACACAATACTGTATTAAAAAAACACTTTGATGTCTTGACATGACTTTACCATACCAGTTACAGAAATTTCTGATTCCGGGCGTGGTCGGGGTGAGAGGGTGGTAGCTGACCACCAGGATCCGGCACTTCTCCTAACTGTCTGTTCATCTACCAGCAGTTACACTCGCCCACTTCTGTTTCGAGCACTGGGGAGGGGCAGGAGGGATGGAAATCTCAGAGCGAAGGGACTCATCCGTTCCAGCCACACTGCCTGATCAACTGATCAGTAGGCTTTTTGAAGACAAATCAGTAGGCTCTTTCCATGGCAACAGGCATTGTTTAGAACACAAAGGATTTGGAGCTTTTTTTTTTTTTGTCTGGAAACGTTACCAAGGATTTTCTGTTTTGCATCTTTGAGCTTATGACACCATTATTTAGTTTAGTTTTTATTCTACAAAATTGCCTTCACATTAATTATAACAATACTTTACATTGGCATTCCATCTTCTAGTTTCCAAATTCTTATAGAAGTTCTATACTCCAGTGAGCAAGACTTAATTGGAGCCAGAAGAGAAGGTATGTTTATTTTATTGTTGTGGCCATGTAGATGAACTTGTCCAAGGTCATAAGGTAAATTGGTGGCAATGTAGGAACTAGATCAGAGTCTCTTGACCCCTAATACAGAGTTCTTTCTGCCTAAGAAGTCAACATTTAATTGAATGATGGTCATTAACTAGTGGTGTCCTTCATGAAGATGGTTCCATCTGTGGTTGAAGTAGGAGGTACCTTGAGCTTTCTTAATTAGACACTCACATGGCGTTGGTGGTTTTTAGTTTGTCAGAATAGCATCTGTTGCAATGACATCTGTCATTCCTACTTTGCCTGTTGGACTTTCTGGATAATCCACAGCCTTTGCTGAGAAGGAGCCTGCACATGACCTATTTCTGGAGCCTCACTAGTCTGCCAGTGGCACTCAGGTTCCAGAGGTAGCTGACTACTTTGAGTTGCTTGAAGCTGTGCTTCCAGGCATCCGGGAAGTGCATTTCTGGCCTTGCAGCATGCACCTGCCGTAGCGCTCCGTTCAGAAGCTGCCTGGTTATTGCTGTCTTCTCCGTTCCAGCTCAGCTCCAGGTAAGGTTCAGGGATGGGCTCTGCTCCTCTACTGATAGTTAGGCTTTATTCTAGGAACTTTCTTTGTTGCTGGTGTATTGCCTGAAATTCTGAAAGCTTCAGAGGTGAGCTGATTTAAAAGGGTGACTGTGGAACATCTCAGTTTTGCATACCTATAAAAAATAGGGTAGATTTTTCTGCTTCTGACTGCTGTGAGGAGCTTGAAGCTGGATTTAATGCTACAACCACCAAAACGATGTGCTAGTTTTTGTGAAGCTGCAAAGAGTAGAAGAGACCATCATTAGTTTTTAGACAACTAGCACATTTTATTTTTCCCTGTCTTCCAGTCGCCAGAGTTCAGTAAGAATGTCCAAGGACATATATGGTTTCTTTGCAGTTTAAGTCGGTCACTAGTGAATTGACATATCAGCCTCTCTGGAAAGAGCTCTTCCTCTTGGCTTTTAGAAATGTGCCCTGGTTCTCCGCGTCAGGGAAAATTTCTAACCAGGCGTGACTTATCTAAGATCTGCTCAATCTCCATTTCAAAGGCTTCTTCTTCACTTTCTACGTCTTTTCCCACTCCGCCATAGGCTCTGTACCTTTTACCTACGCACTATTATCTGCCGTGCAGCCACAGCTTGGGCTACCTTTGATAGCATCTCTGCACCATCATTGGACATATTTTCTTCTCAAAATTCACCTGACTCCTCCTCGTGACATGCTTTCTCTTTCTGCTTATGATAAACAATAATTTCCCTTTAAAAAGGAGCCATTATAATGATTACTGTCATCACTACCACATCACCACCATTTCCCCCTCAAGTGCATTGAACGCCTACACTTTGCCGAGCTCTGAGGACACACAAAAAGATAGAAAGAATTTCTGCCTTGGGAGAGTTTACAGTCTGTCTTCAGGAATGTAAACATGATTTGTAACTAATAGTGTCCTGTCTTGTTTCTAGTATAAAACACTGAAATGCATTCCCACAGGGAAATTATAGGAATATGGTGCCTTGGCCAAAAAGTCCATTTAGTTTTTTACATAAAATAAAAACACGTTTTTCATTTTCATCAGTAACTTTATTGATTTGGATATTTTGAGTATGTTGGCCATCTTCCACGTGGTATAACGTTGATTGTTCTCAATCAATGTCTCAATTTGATCACTATCAACTTCAACTGGTCTACCTGCCCGTAGAGCATCATCATCCAGTGAGAAATCTCCAGTGCGAAACTTCACAAACCACTTTTGAGACAGTGAGTCACAGCACCTTCTCCATGCACTATACAAATCTTATTTAGCATTTCGGTTGCATTTTTACCTTTCTTGAAATAATAAAGCACAATATGCCAAAAATGTTGCATATTTTCTACCATCTTTAATATCAAAATGGCCAAAAAAAATTCATCAATTTTGATACGCTTTAAAAAAAAAAAGCACGCTGATATGACAGCTGTCACAATATAGTCTAACACAATTGTTTTGAATGAAGTTAAAGACAGCTAAGCACTACTAGTGCCATCTTACAGAAAAAACCAAACAAACTTCTAGGCAACCCAAAACTTTTGATAGGTCAATGGGGAGATATTCAGAAGAGGCAGGAACCTTTAAAATCATATCACATGGTGCTCGCTTCGGTGGCACAAACACTAAAATTGGAAAGATACAGAGAAGATTAACATGTTCCCTGCGCAAGGACGACACGTGAATTCATGAAACATTTTGTATTTTTGAAGCATAAACAGTAGGAACAAAATAGACAGGGATGTTAAGAATCGCATAGGAAATGGAAAAGCCAAAGAACTTACATGTATGACCCATGGGCATGAACTGGGTAGGGGGATTGCTGGAGGGAAGATGGGTACCGAGGTGGAGGGAAGCAAGGGGGGAAAAATTGGGACAACCATAATAGCTTAATCAATAAAACATACATAAAATAAAATATAATAAAATAAATTCGTATCACATCAATGGGTGTTTATAAAAGCCTACCTTTTATCTTGTCTCTCTCACTCCTTCCCGATGACACTGTAGTCACGAGAGATGACAAAACCACGTGGAATCAGCTTGTGGGTGGGCTTGTCTGTTGCTGAGGAGATTCTGTGGATGTTGCCAAAGCTCATTCTGAATTTCTTTGTTGAACCCAGAGCACAGCGGAAGTGATGTACATGACTGTCAGACTAGAGCCTCTGCCAGGCAGAGGCAAGATACGACAAGACACACAAAAGCAGAAATCTTCCTGCTTCTGTAACATTTCCAGCTGGAAAACAAATCAGAGCCACACATTCCAGCCACACTTAGGAAGCACTGAAATATCCAAGTAGTAATCACCTAGGTATGCTAACTGCAGCTCAAAATAATTCTGGGGTTGCCAGCGCCATATGCCTTGTAGGCTTCCAATTAACTCTGCTTACTCCTTTCTTTTCTCCAAGGTCCAATTATTGGGGAAATTCAGCATGTCTACCCACATCCCCACCCCCAGCCATTCAGAGACAGGTTGTTACATGTTAGAAAGTCTGACCATTACAATAATCCGCTAAGCCAATAAAACGCAGGCACTGGAAAAGTTTAGCCCTTGAAGCATGGATGAAAGACTCAAGGTTTATGAATGTGCAATTTTAGTGCTTAAGACTTAGAAGAGACCCAAGAGAAGGATGACCACAAATTTCAGTTTAACTAGGATGCCCCTATTAGTTATTAATATTGCCTCTTTTCTCTCAAAAGTGCTCAGTTTGGACCATAAGTTATATGGTTATTTTGCCTTAAAGATTATCCAGTCCATATTTTAGTTTGGTTAAAATTTAACACAGAAGTTACTTTTCAGCTCTTGCCTCCTCTCAAGCAAGTGGTCTTCTGTTTGCTGCTTACGTTATTGGTGATGGGGTGCTCTCTACTTTGCAAGGGAATGGTAACTGCTGGGGAGTCTTGTTTTGTGTCAAAGTCTTCCTTCCCCTAGCCTCTACCTCTGATTCCAGTCCTGTCCTTTGCAACAATGCAGAGCAAGTTTCTTCTCTTTCACAAAATATTTTCCACGTCGGTGTCCTTATGGCATATTTTTTAAAGAACATACTCATGTTTACTTAGATTACTTTTCCCAATATTTGAAATTTCAAAGAGCCTGATATAATTTTGGACTCTTATATCTTAAAGAGAAAAGCAAGAATTTTGTTAGGCCTAACCACAGAACCCTTAAGTGGAAATCATGCACCTGTGTTTTGGGATCGTGGATAAAAGATAATTTAGGAGTTACTAACAAAGTAACAGTGCCGGCATCGTTAGTGTCCATTTCTTTATAGCTTTCATTTTTTTGTGCATACAGTTCAATTATAGTATCTGGAGAATTTTACAGGAAGAAAGTGAGCATGGTATGAAGAAATGAGCTCTCATTAACCTCTGTTCTAAGCTAGTGGCACAAATAGTGTTCACACTCCTTGTTTTTGAAATAATTTAATTGTTTATGATTGTAAAAATAATTCAGGATGATTGTTGGAGACTCAGAACATCTCAAAAAATAAAGAAAAAATTCTTACTTGCAATTCCACAATCAGAGATAATCTTCCTGGTAATATATTTGGTATATAGTGATCCCCCCTTATCCACTATTTTGTTTTCCCCAGTTTTAGTTACCCAAGGTCAACTGCAGTCAGAAAACATTAAATGGAAAATTCCAGAAACAAACAGTTTTTAAGTTTTAAATTGCATGGCATTCTGAGAAATGTGGTATGATTTTGCTCTACCATGCTCCGTCCTGACTGGAATGTGAACCATCCTTTTGTGCAGCATCTCCACCACGTACACTCTCCCCACCCATTAGTCACTCATCAGCCATCTTGGTTGTCAGGTTGACCGTCACAATTTCGAAGTGCTTGTCTTCAAATAACCCTTATTTTACTTAACAATGGCCCCAAAGTGTAAGAATAGTGATGCTGGCAATTCAGATATGCCAAAGAGAAACCATGAACAGTTTCCCTTAAGTGAAAAGGCATGTATGTGTAGGAAGAAACGTAGTATATACAGGGGTTTGGTATTATCTGTGGTTTCTGGCATCCACTGAGGATTTTGGAATATATCCCCTGTGGATATGGAGACTACTGTATATCTTTTCATTCTTTTTTTCTATGCTTATATACTTAATAATTACATAATTTAACAAAATGAGGATCATATTGATTTATATCATTTTCTCTCTTTTATATTAATATTATATAAATAATTATTTGCCAACATTAAAAAAAGCTTTATAATCTGGTTTTAATAGTCGCACAATACTCTATTGTACATATTTTACATTTTCCTAAAGATTCTACTATTGTTAGCCATTTAGATTGTTTTTAACTTCGTTAATGGTTTAGGACACATCCAGAAATTCTTGTCAATCTCACTGATTACTCCTTTAGGATAGACTCCTATGGATGAGAATTCTGCTTAAAGAATTGTATTGTTTCTTTGGGCTGCCGTGACAAAATACCATAGATTGAGTGGCTTAAACGACAGCAATTCATTTTCTCACAGTTCTAGGGGCTGGCAGTGCTAGATCAAGGAGTTGGCTGATTTCATTTCCTTGAGAGAGCTGTCTGCCTGCTGTGTCCTCACTTGGCAGAGAGAACTCTGGCGTCTCTTCCTCTTCTTATAAGGGCACCAGCTCTGCTGGGTTAGGGCCCCTTCCTTATGATCTCACTTAACCCTTATTTCCTCACAAGCCCTATCTCCAAATACAGTCACACTGGGGATTAGGGCTTCAAACATACTAATTTGGAGGGGACACAAGCATTTAATCCTTAGCAAGAATATAACCCCTTCATCCTCTAGATCTACACATATCAGCTAAAAGGTTGAAGCCACTTACAGTTCTACCCATGAGGTAGACAGAGCCTCTTCCAGCACTTTCTTCTCAAAGCAGAGCATTATCATTTAAAGAATAAATAATCTATAGTAATCTGTTCTTAGAAAAGTTGTAGTTCATTGTTCTAATTTGGGTTTCTTTAATTCCTAATAAGGTCAATATTTTTCATGTTTGTATGCTGTTCATAATTCTTATTTCATGAATTAACTCTTTAGGCTTTCCATTATTTATCTATTTACCCATTTAATTTGTTTATCAATTTGTATGAGCTATTTATAGACTAATAATAAACAACTGATGTTATTTAGCATTTACCATGTTCCATGTTGAGGCCGAGCACATTGCATATAAAATCTCCTTTACTATTCATAAAAACTCCCCATTTTAGAGACACAGACCCAAAACACAAAGAGATTATGCAGATTTTCCATATCAGAAGTTCATAGCCATGGCAACCAAATTACACTTGTGCTCACTGCTTTGGTCCTACTGTGTGCTGGTCTTGTCTTTGGTCACACATATAATTTGTAGATCGAATTTCCTTCCTCTGTCTTCTATATATATCATCTATTACTTTTTATCTTAGAAAACTTTATTTAAATTAAAAAAAAACCCATGTTTTTGTCCGCTCTCTGCTCCCCTGTATTCTGGGAGAGATTTTCAAGTTTATTCAGCTGCTTACTAATTTGATTTCCCATTATCTACTCGACTGTCTTCAGTGATGACTCCATTTCTCTATTGTAGATTCAGCCTCCCCGTCTCACCTAGCAGCCTGCTAATCTGGGCTTCTGTCCTCGAATTCGTCATGTTATCTTTGCATCCCATCATGTTCTTTCAGTTCAGCTTTCTGGCGTTTTGCTCCTGTTTCAGAGAGCCCATATATTCTTAGACCCTAGTGAAGGTACCAAAACATTTCATAGTATTTTCCCTGATTTTCCATAGTAAATCATTTTCAAAGGTGTGTTCATCTTCTTGATCTTTAGGATATTGTTTCCCTTCTTTTGAGCTTTGGCACTTTTTCACAGGGCTTGTATTTAGTTTATTGTTTACTAATCCTTAGATTAGACAGGTTCCCTGTGGATTCAAGGTTTGCCAGCAGGCAGATTTTGTGACTGTTGTACAGACGTGGAATCTTCTCACCCCACTGCTTGATTCTCTGACACTTTGAAACTGAGGGATTTCATGAAATTTTACAACTCCAGCATGCACAACTGTTAGATTCCTTAATCTTTTTTTCTTGCTAAGATAGCTTCAATGTGAGGGTTGTGACCTGCCCCCCCCAGGATGCAAAAGAATCTCAACTTCCTGCTCATTGTTTTCAGTCCACAGACGTGATAGAGAATTTGGACAGGGTGGGAATAGTGGGAGAGGGCAAGCTGGAGAACAGATGATTGTCCTTTTGCTCTGATGCCTTAGAAACATTCGTTAATTGGAGGACAGTTATCCACTTTTTTGTCTGGCGTTGACCTGGGCCTTTTCGAGAGGGCAGACAGAGGGACCAGGAGCCACCTCACTCTCTCTGTCACGTGTGGGCTTCTCTGCTGCAGGACAGCAACAACAGCCAGGCTGTCTCCCCGAATCAGCTCAACAGCTCACTGTCTCCATGAATCGCTTTCCATTCTTCCCATATTTTGGTAATTCAGTTCTCATTTTTGTGCTATTTTTGAGTTTTAATTTTTAAAAAATGTGTAGTCATATGAGTGCTTAGTGGAAAATTGGGAGAAGTCGAGGCAGGGACTTCTTTTAAAACAGAAGTCTGTCACATTATTTTTTTAAAGATTTTATTTATTTATTTCTGAGAGAGGGGAAGGGAGAGAGAAAGAGAGGGAGAGAAACATCAATTGGTTGCCTCTTGCACATGCCTCAGTGGGGGACTGGACCTGCAGCCCAAGCATGTGCCCTGACTGGGAATCAAACTGGTGACCTTTTGCTTTGCAGGATGGTGCCCAACCCACAGAGCAATGCTGACCAGGGCCACGTTATTATTTTTTACTCACCATTTCCTTCCAGACACTGAACCTGCCTGAATGTATGTTGATGGCAATCAGTATCAGGATCATTGTTGACACTGCATTCATTCCCCCAGTTATCACCCTAGGTATGTGCCCTGACCGGGAATCAAATTGGCAACCTGTCGCTTTGCAGAATGATGCTCCCCCATTTATTAATCGCTAGAGTTTTTGCCATGTTTCTTGCCTATGTCATTGCCTAGGTCCTCCATGACCCATGCCCAGTCCTAACACCTTTATACCTGTGCCCTTTGCTCTTACTTAACTGAATGGGTCACCATTTCCAAATGTTTTCTATATTTTCCTGCCTCTACACCTTTACTAACTTATTTTTCCTCATGGCACTTCTTTCTTTTCCTTCCTTCCCTCCTTCCTTCCTCCCTTCCTCTCTCCCTCCCTTCTTCCCTCCCTCCCTTCCTCCCTTCCTTCCTACCTTCCTGCTTTCCTTCCTTCCTTTCTTCCTTTCTCTTCTGCAATCTTATCCATCTTTCATCTCCCCCATTAAAATGCAATCATCTTTGTGAGGCCTGAATGCAATTCTCTTCTTTAGCTAAACCTTAACATCTGGTTCATTTAATTAATATATTCTTGTTTGTTGGAATTTGTGTGTGCATATGTGTGCACATACTGCCTGCTCTCTTTCTCTGTAGGTTGTAAGTTAGTCTATCTTGCTCAGCCTCGGTGTCCTGACCAGTAACATGAGTATGATATTAGTGCTTAGTGCGTACATTTGAGGCGTTATGCATCCAGAGTGCTAAGAATAGAGCTCGACACACAGTAAGCACTCAGTAAAGGTCGGTGGAATAAATGAACACATGATTCTTCTGATTTCCTACCTTGGTCCCATATTATTTCAAACATAAGACATCAACTTTGCTAAATTTGCAAGGCTCTCAGTACCAGTTGCAGTCTACGTTTTTCTTGAGCACTGCCAGAAAGTTTAGGGGCAATGAGGGAATGATCAAATGTAACGACCATTAGTAAGAACCACAGGCACCGAACAGCTGGATAGTGTGAACAGACAAGTTCAGCTGAATCTCCAGAAGAGCTTCAATCATAAGATGATGGCAGTTTTTTGGGAGAATGAAGAGATGCTTAAAAAGTGGCCAGAGTGCAGTGTAAAATGATCTTAGAGCTAGATTTTCAAAACCAGTATCTCCATTATGCCCCATACCGTTTGGAAAGATGGCAAATTTATGTGGAAACAGACCTCTTTGTTTTCTTGAGATCCATAGGAAATTGGAGAGCTTTGTTTGTTTTATTTAGGTTTTTTTTTCTTTTTTGAGCAGCTTAATAATAGAAATTGCCTTAGGGACGGCGTCTGCCATTGCTTTTCCTTGCAATACTGTTCTCCCTAAGGGACAGTGCTGCAGGCTTCCAGAGTGAATATTGCAAAAGCCACTAATAATGGTCCTTCTCAGGTAACATTTTCTGGTATAAAATATCTTGGCTTAATATCCTCTAAATACACTGAAGTGTACCGTGGTCAACATGATAACTTTCTGACATACAATGCTAATTGTCTTTACTTCTGTCTTGGTTTCTGTGGCATCAGAGGTCCAGAATGAGTCAAGATGATAAATCTTGAACTCTGGCAACGTAGAAGCCACCGCGGGGCTGTGCGGGATTCATAGCCTCCTGTTTTCCCCAGGAGAGGAAGCATGGGGTACCAGAAAGCATAAAGCATATGACTTCCTCATGGGGAGTCAGCATCCAGTCCTAATACTTGAGGAGGGTGGAGCCAATAGCACCTGGACCAAGCAGTCAACCACTTATCAATTAATCAAAAGGAATTGGGCCACAGAGTCCTTAAGAGTCCTGGCAAGTATAGACTTGCCAATTCTAAGATTTCTTCTGACCGGAGAGGGGAGTTTAGGACAGTTAGGTCTCTGACTAAACCCTTTTGTAACTGAGCACTTAGACTGTTGCTCCTACTCACTCTGCCCCTCAGTTTCTGTATCTGTAAGATGGGAATGGTAATAATCCCTCCTGTGTTAGTCTGAGATATGCAGCTGCTGTTGATTCAGCCGCTCAACAGTCTTACTAGGGACCCAGCTTCTTTTTGACAACTAAACCTTCTTTAATTTTCATCTTCGGATTTGTTGCCTCATCTTATGGGTCATCTGTGGTCTCTTCATATAGTGTCTTCCTTTGTAGTAGGAAGTAGGGCTGGAAATGAGAGATGATAGCAGAATTTAAAAAATGTATGTGTAGGGAGAAGGTCGATGTTTTAGGACTGCTTCTTCCTTTTCTCCAAAAAGGAAAAACTTTCCCCAAAGCTCTCAGATGATTTCTTCTTATATTTCATTGGCCAGAACAGAGTCACAGGTCCTTATCTGTGAGGGAAGTAGGCAGTGTTTTACAGCTTCTGCAGCTAGTAGGGGATAAAGGAGAAGGGGCTGGGATGCTTTGGAGTCATCAGCAACCGTGTGCCCCACTGCCCAGTCGTGATGGCAGGATGTCCCCCGGGATAGTAGTTGAGTGCTGAGCACAGAGCCTGACCCAGAGCCAGCACTTGTTACCTGTTAGCTATTACTCGTAAAAACCATTTTTCTTCCCCTTGCACCTGACTCAACCTCCCCACAGTGGTTGCCGACTCTACATAGTACCTGAACCAGAATCATTGCTGTCTGGTATCAGACTGTTATGGGCCCGCTCCTTTATGGTAGTGTATCACTCTCCTGGTTTGCTCGGCTTATGCCAGCTTGAACACGTTGCCCAGGGGCACTCACATCGAACATTCATGAAAGGGAAGTTGAGGAGCAGGGAGGCTGAGGATTTTCCTGAACAAGGTGTTCTGCCTGGCCATGGCCCCCATCTGACAAAGCTGCCTTACTTTGCACAGTGCCACTTCCTCCCTGGCCGTAGTAGTTTGGACCAGAGGATGGTGCCTGACTGCAGTGAGATATCTGCCCAATAATAAAGCTTCAGACCAGGTAGCAACCAATTGACCTAATCAGCCCCTCCAGGGTCTTAGAGTCACTCTTTGAATGTAAGATTCCAGAGTTGTACAGAAGCCGAGGAGTGCATAGAGAGGGGACAAGTGATCAGGTGCCATGAGGAAGAGAAGCCGTGAGTCAGTAGATGCCACGTGGTACGGAACAAGGTGGTACGGAACAAGGTCGTACTTAGCAGAAGCTGCAGAAGCTGAGTGGAGAGTGACTGAGTTACCATGATGGGAGCAGCAGCCCTAACTGGGATGGACAAGAAGACCAGACCCCTGGAGCGGCGTTCCCCCCACCCCCCAGGTTGCTGGAGCTACTTTGTACCCTGGGTCATGTTCTAATTGTCCACTGGCTGGGCTACCTCCTTCCTTGCTCCCCCTGTTCCCCTATATTAACCCTTCATCCTGGGGTAGCTTGGGAAGGTCTCCAATCCTGGCAACTGAAGAACCTGACTCACAAAGAAACTCAGCTAACCTAGGTCCAACAGTGTGCTGGTCTGTTCCCACAGGAGTAGGAGAGAAGCAGACTGACGTGCAGGCCTCTGCTCCCATCTCCCACACCCGCTGTCTGCTATGAAACGGCCACTCTCACAGCGGGAGAAACCCACCCACGGGCAGGCTGAGGTTCCCTTTTGGGCAGGCACAGGGGCTCAGCAGCCTGGGCACTGGGGCCCCATTTGCTGACCGAGGAGTCTCTTTGGAGGGGAATGCAGGGAAGCCTGCTTTGTCACCGGACACTGACTCCATTTGTGTAATCCTAGCTAAGTTGTTGCTTGTGTAATTCAATGGTTTGATTAACTTTTTATTGTGCGATACTGGAAGAGGTAAAGAAATAACAGGTTTTTGGCTGTACCCTCTGGCTTGTTCTGTTCTGTCTTGTTGGCTTCAAGGATTTCACGAAACTTTGTGCTGGTGCCAACTTTCTCTCCCTGGGTGTTTTTCACAAGCAGCATCCTGCTTTCCTTGTGCGTATCATCGAGGAGGATCCGCAGGAAGTGTGACAGGGACCTAATCCTTCCGTTGCCGGCATGTGGGTGGGGTGCTAGAGGTTCTTGTGAAATCCCTTCTAGGGCCCCACAGGTGGCAGAATTGAATGCTTATGCCCCATCCTCCTCTTCCTCTCTGCCCAGGAGAAATGGCTGTATTTGTGTGATTGGAATGAGCTCGTTTTGTCTGGCAGCTCTGACACAAGTTCACACAGCTCTGAAAACCAGTTTCCCTGACGTCTTGGCTCCGCAGAGTTCCTAGTATGGAATTGTTAAGCCACATTTCCACTTCGTTTCCAGGCATGTGTCTTCTTTATTTATTAACTTGAAGGTTCTGCCATTTCTTATAAAGCTCCCATCCCTCTGTTATTCATTGTCGACAGATTTTTCCCCCTTTCTTTTTAGCTTTAACCAAACTTGAATAAAACCCCCTGGCTTGTAAACACTCATGTTATGAAAGGTTTCCTACGTGGAGACCCAGGCGGGGAAAGCCCCACCAGCTTCTTGGTCCCTCCCCTTCCCCGGCTGAGTAAGCCTTGTAGCGCATGGGTGGCGGGGTACTGGGTGTGGGGGCTGGTTGTAGCCTGACATCTGGGGTTAAAGTCTAAATGCATTTTCCTTTAGAAACAATATTATTCATGAAGGCCAGAAAGCCCCTGCTACCCTTGAACTACATGGGTTGGAACTGTGCAGGTTCGCTTATACATGGATTTTTTTAATCAATAAATTCCTGTCCTATCTTCCATCCTGGTTGGGAGTCCAGGGATGAGGAGGGCCAGCTGTACGCATGGATTTAGACCATTTTATAGAAGGGACATAAGCATCTGCGGGTTTTGGTATCTGTGTGGGGTCCTGGAACTAAGATACTGAGGGACAACTAAGTTTTGGGGGAGTCAAAATTAATACTCACATTTTTGACTGTGTAGGGGTTATACCCCTAGCCCCTCCACATTGTTCAGGGGTCAACTGTACCTTACAGTATGTTATAGCAGATATTTAAAACTGGCCAGACAGGGGAATCACACTGATGTACTCTCAAACCCTGCCTCTGTCCCTGGACAAAGGCCTCAGCAGGGCTCTGGCAGAGGTGATTTTAACACGTTTCCTGGAAATTTAATGTGCAGACAGGGCTGAGAGCCGGGAGATTTGTGGCAGGGCCAGGACACGGGTGGGGTGAGAGCGGCATCCAGGGGCAAAATTGAAGGAGACGCTCATTCTCGGGGTTGTGCCAGCTGGCGGCTCTGTTTTGGGGTCACATGAGGAACTTGGTCAACATGTGATTCAGTGTTTTGGACAGAGATGGGTTTTTAGTTTTAAACTTAAATATTGTAAAAACATGTCTCGGGCCCAGCCCATGTCTAATTTGGAGATTGCTCCCTTCCTCTCCTCCTGCTTCTCCTAATGTCCTATCTCTTTGGAACACCTCTCATTCCAAGCCTCTTGCTTGTCTTCTTTCTTCCCCGATTTTTTGCACTTTTTCCTTCCATCACCTCTTTCATTCTTTCCTCCTTTTTTTCCTTCCACTCTCTCTTCCCTGTGAGGACAGGCTCTTCACTGTCTCCTGTGTGCTTTGGGCCTTTTCTGTGAAATGCACTCCCTTTCCACTCTTCTAGGCTTAGTCACTTGTTTTGGATCTCTCTCTGTTTTTTTCTCTCTCCCCCTGCTCCTTCCACCCAGCCCACCCACCACTGCCCAATAGTCAGCCAAATGGCTCCAGTTTAAAAAACTCCTCCCAGGGTTCTTTTCATTCACGGAGTGTCGGTTGTGTGTCCGGTGCTCCAGCTGCTTGTCATGAACCACTGCTCAGCCCTGTCCACACCAGATGGCTTCGCTAGGCTGGGGGTGGGAGGCGGGGGTGGATGGAGGAGGTGGGAGGGGGTCTGGTGCGGTAGGAGGGAATAACGATTGGCAAAGAGAGAGAGATGAAACTGTCACTTGCTCTTTCTCTCCTTGAAGCTACTTTGAGGAGGAAAGATAAAAGACTATCAAAGTTTTAAAAACCTTGATTCACAGTGGCCTGGGAGGTGGTTTTCCCGCTGTCATCCCATCTCTGGCAGCTCAGCTGCCCAGTCGAATCTTCTGCCTGTTTGTGCCTCTGGATTTTCTTGAAAGAGAGATAGTTCTATCAGCCTTTCCCTTGGCCCCCTCCAGCACGATTGGCAAGTCTGCAGTTAAGAATAAGCCTCTTTGCTTCACAACCAGGCCAGACCTTCAGAGCTGGGCCAGCATCCTTTTTTCTTGTGTGGGAAAGCAGAGGATAAGGCAAAAAGCCTGCAGCCCAGAAGCATCATGATAGAATCTTTGAAAGGTTTCCTTCCTGCCAGGCATTGTTCACACAGATGGAAAATGCAGAGTCCCTAGGAATCTGTCCCAGGTGTGACCCATAGGAACCTCGTGGGAGGAAGGCGGGGCTTGTCCAAGGCTCTGCTCCCTTGACTATATATAGTCATGGTTGCGCTGGAGCCTTGGCCTGTCTTCATGGGCTTCTCTCCCACCTGTACCCCCGGAGGCAGGATGGAGGTGGACATGGGGAGGCCCCCGGCTGGTGGTGGGAGGACCTGCGGTAGACCTCAGTGCTCACAAGGAGCACAGCTTGGTGGTGACCGTGTGTGTGAGATGGTCATGGGGCCCACCCCTTGGATCATTCCATTCTCGGTTGGCATTAGTAAGGCGTCCAACAGAGGCTGCGACTGCCCACAGCACACCTGTGAGTGTGTGGGCGGGGGGGGGGGGGGCATGGCATTCACTACGCCCACCTCTCTCTGCAGGGACGCAAAGGAGGAAAGGGAACCGATGACTGCTCGGGCTTTGAGCAGGGCGGCCAAGAGGGGAGGGCATATTTGGCTGACCCTGTAGGCAGGGGAAGAGAATGCGGAAGCAGTGTTAGGACAGTTGTAATAATAATAGTTATTATTACATGTTACATACTACAGTCTGCTCCAATCATTTCATGTAACACGCCTTGTTTTGAGGATAAGCCTGCCAAGCAGGCACAGCAAATTTCTTATCCCTGTATCACAAGAATTCAGAGGTTAAGTGACTGGCCCACAGTTTGCACTGCTAGCCAAAACCAGAGTGGAGTCCTATCTTGGCCCCTTCCTTAAAGTGTCCTGCCTAAATCTCATGATATCGAGGTTGGCCTTGAGGTTGGCCTGGCTTCTTTGGTGAGACGCACATGGGGTGTCATAAATGCAGTGATGCAAATGGGTTGAATAAATAGTTCCACGTTGCCTTGGAAGGTACAAGAGAGCCAAGACCAGTACAAGGCTAAGCTATCAGGAAGTCACAGCTGAAAGGACTTGGCCATCCCAAAAGGCCCCAGTGACACAAGAGCCCACTGCAAGGCCATCGAGGGAGCTTGAACTCAATTGGGGATAGAATGGATATTGTGGGAGGGCATTGGGGGGGCCCAGGGGGAACGACAGTGGGCCCTCTCAGTAGTGTTTGCCAGGTGTGGATTAGGATGACAGCGTGTCCACTGTGGTCAGTGCGGCAAACATCAGGAACAGGGCCCGGCTGGGAGTGGTGGCCAGCGGCCAGGAGAGGACACCTGCATTTTCAAATGCCAGGGCTAGGGTTTCAGTGAGAAACTAATGAGCGAATGGGAAACCACGGCCCTCATAAGAAGACAGTGAACAAATAAGCTCACCCCAGGCGGCGGGGTGGGGACATTGGGCCAAAGGCTCTTGCAGCCCCTGGGATCTAAGTCTGCCTTATTTCCCAGCATACCCTCCTCTTCAGTAGATGAGGCAGATTGTACTCTCCAAAGATGGCTGCAATAATCTCCCATCCTACATGACTGTTTTGCACCATAACTTTAATGCTCCTTTCATAGAGTGGTGGGGTCCGTGTTTCCTCTCTCTGGAGGCTTGAGACTATGGCA